>NW_028327173.1:58800430-60050430 GCF_987537825.1 Furipterus horrens | reverse complement strand
CCCCAAAATGGGGGGAGAAATGTCTGTGTGTCTTATGGAGCAAATATTGTATCACAGAATTATGTGTATTACCTGACCTGTCAGTGGTGGAGACACCTGTTAGAAGAGGAAGCAGTGGGCCCATGTGAAACCCCTGGGGACACTTAAATGTCCCACTTTACTGCTGAATTTCAAGGCATCTGGTCAGTATGAAGATAGCAAAGAAAGTGATATCAGTGATTGTGAGCAACTGAGCTTCGTAAATTCTGAGACTAGTGATGATAAGTTCTTGGGGTTCCCAGGAAACTAGAAGAGTACTTGAACCTTAAAATCTCCTTATTTGTTAATGGCAGTGATGATGGTTCTTAATACTGCTGTTGACTGCTGTCCACTTTACATGGTTGAAATATTATTTTGTTATATTTTATTAAATATTTTAGTACACCATTTGGTTCATAATATTTTTTTTTCTTGTTTTCCTCCTCTAAACCTAGGTGTGTCTTATGGTCAGGTGCATCTTATAGAGTGAAAAATTTGGTAATCTCTATTATTTGATGATAAAGTTTTCTCTATGATAAATAACATTAAATTATGTAATTACATCTGGATTCATAAATATTTATATACATTTCAATAAATACTCCAAATTTTGTGATCAGAAATACTTTAAATTTCAGGAATATTACTTGTTCTTTTAATACTAAAAACCAAACTTACCTAGTGTATTTGACTTCAAATCTTTCCATCATAAATTTCCCCTTTAATTAACTTACAAATTGTCTTCATATCATTTGGACTATATGACCATATTTTAAAATTTTTGGGTTAATTTTAAATATTATTAATTTTTCCAGAGAACTATTTTATTTAAAATTTATTAACTTTTATTCAGAAGCAAAATAGTGTATTTTTTAAAAACCTCTATGTCTGGACTCTTTTTCACTTTGAGCAACTTAAGCAACATCCTTCTCATTAGGTTTGGCAAAGTGATATTTTGATGTCTATTGGCTCTGGAAGAATACAAAGAACAGTTATTCACAGTTAAACAAACAGTGGGGACTATTTGGTACCTGTTCATAGTAATGCAGGGCAACCATTAGTTGTTGTGACCAATGCTAATTGTTACAGAGCTGGTTCTGGTCAGAATGATCACATAGGCTCCCTTTGAAAGACAGAGGAGGTCTCAGCTCACTTCATTCATCTCTGAGGGGAATGGAATCAACTTTTTATTATATACTTAATATATTGGGGAGGATAAAAATAGGTATTACTGAGAATTTTAATAATAGTTTCTAACCAGGAATTTAACAAAGCCTTAGCTAATTGTGAATTTAGCTTAGCTAATTAATTAATTAATTAACTCATCAAACTTCTTGAGTATCTTCTATATACCATGTATTGAGGTATTTGTTAAGAATATTAAAGTAAAAGAAATGTAATCTTTGTTTTCAAGAAGCTTATAGGCCAAAAAAGAGGATAAGCATAGACATTTACAATGCAATGTGTAAAGAGTCACAACTGAAATAAATACAAAATGCTACAGAAGCACAAAAAACATTATCCTGCTTAGAGAATTCACAGAGGAGTTGATAGAAGTAGTGAAACAAATTAGAATAAGAACCATTACCTTAAATGTGGTACTTAAAAAAAGGGGAAAAGTTACAGAGACTCCAAAGATTGGGGTGTATATGCAGACTGTACTGGGAGATCTATTAGAATTTAAATTTAAAATGGAACATGGGGGACCAGATTTCAACATTCGAACTTTAACACATAGGTAAAGTCAAGGCAAGATAAACTTAATTATTAACAGTAGCTTCATATTCTTATCCAGAATGAGTCTAGGGCAACAACTCTGTCTGGCTTATTTATTGTCACATTCTCTTTAGAAAAAAAAAGTGTCTCATACATGTTAGACATGCAACACAGCAACACATAAATGTTGACTGACTAAATAAAATTCAACTTCAATTATGTACCATTATCTAAAGACAAAATATCAGACTGTGTATGAGAGCAGTTTGACATACTGATGACATATTTCAATGCTTAAATAGATATACTGAGAGGAGCCAACATCCTTTGATTTTATAACTATTCCCATAAATTTAATTATATTCACAGTCCAAATCATATTATAATAAATGATTATTTTCACAAGTGAATCAATAAAAGGTTTAGAAGAATTAATTACATTACACATTAATATGGCTTTATAAAGAGCTTTTAAAGTATGAACTAATGTTTCAATCTTTCCAAGAATTAGTAAGTTCTATACAATGTTACCATTGCACAGATAAATAGAATCATATTAATGAAGATTTTTGGAGTCAAAGTTAACAAAAATAATATGTATGGGGTTGTTAATTCTCTTTTTGACTCTAGAATCCCAAATAATTAGAAAAGCAATGTGATCGTCTTTATTTTGTATATCTTTATTTTGTTTATTTTGTATGACAAAGATTAAATAAAAAATAAAAATAAATTTATGTCAGATTTATTTAGGTAATTAAACTTTTAGCAGGTGTGTATGGATTGATCCCCTTCGTTGATGATACAGTAAAATAATAGGGTACTTCAGAATGAGGTTTATGATAGGAATGAAAAGTGTCAGATTTTAACTGAATGGGGGAGTTTAAAGTTTTGGGTTGTGTGTATGTTTATTTTTATAACCAAATTCTTTGAAAAACAATGTTGAGTATATATTAAATATAATATCATTTATTTAAATATTACATTACAGAAATATCATTCTTTGGTCCATTTTGTACAAGTAGAAATATATCTAGTGTCAAAATAGTTCTACATGTTTTTTATAAGGCAGGGAATAAAGGGGGAGAAATGGGTGGCATGAAAGAAATGGAATGGCCTACAATGGGGACCAGTTTATTTATTTTAATTAGGTTGTAGGGAGAGTTATTTTATTTTAAATTTAACAAGGAGTTAGGAGGTTATTTTGAAATTTATCCTTCCCCACTCCCAGATCATTAGTCCTCACTCTCTTTTACAAAACCACACAGAATTATAGCCCATAAATTATTTTTTCTCTCAGATTTATTATAAAATGCTTTTTAATCCTAAAGAGAAAAGTAAGGTGATATGTGTTTTAAATAAAATAAAAAATTCTCTTTAGGCTAACATGCAGGTTAGTAATAAAATACATAGCTGTGGTTTATATGAGCAAACCAATCTGCTTCCTGAGTGGATATGCAACTGTTAAAACTGTAGCTTGGTATATTAAGTAATGTTTGGAAAAGGCCTCGTGGTTATTTGCAAACCATGTTTAGATTTAAACTTAATATTTTGAGCTCTAGAGAAGATCACCATAAACTCATCTCATCTGTCAAATAGACAAAACACAAGAGTATTCTGGTACTGTAAGAATGAGGATTTGAAAACTGGCTGCCAAAGGTGATAAGAACAGAACAATTTGGAGAAATTTTATTACGGCTTAATTTAAAATTTAAAGTTATTAGTGAAGTGCTAATGTTACTGATAGGCTATAAAAATAGGAGGAGAAGTTGTGGATACTTTGTGTGGCTTGCTGTAGGTCATATCTGATAGAAGCTTAATTTTACTACATTTTTGTGTGTAGTATACTAATTTTCAAATACTAGAACAAATGGTATTTGGCCAATGTTTTGACTTTTTAAAATCCCAATTAAAATAACTAATTAAACAGGAGTATAATATCACAAACACATCTGCAATAGTGACTTGACCATTGTCATGTGAGGATATATATGATAACTAAAAGGAATATTAAGCCTCAAGTAAGAAATTTCTACCAAAATCGAATGAATGCTGATTAAACAGGTGCAAGTACAAGACATAATAAAGCATGAGAGTTTTTCGCATAAATAAATGCCACAGTTAGACAAACCCACAGATATATGCGTTTAAATATTGTGTTTTATTTTTTTTTAATTATTTAAATCAGAGAATCTTAGGACTAGGAATTGCCACCAGGGATACACTAATCTAGTAAGTATTCTGGATGTCTTTAGGGACAGATAGTTACCAGTTCTGTTCTTACATTTCTCCTGGGATGGAGACTCAAGAAATCAGTTCATTCATTGCTTTATCATTTTTGTGGCTACAAATAACTCATGGTTTCCAAATTGCACTTATCCTAAATATATTAACCAATTTAAAAAGTGAATATATGCATTTTCATAATAAGTGTCTCGATGGAGTATTTTAAGACACAATAATATCCCTCAAATAAAGAAAATAAAAGCAAAAAAATTTCCCTTAATTCTAGATAAATAGATCTCTTAATATGTACACTTGAGGTTTACATACACTAGTAAAAATTTCATGGATGGCCAATGGGAATAGAAAAAATAATGTAGCCTAAGAGGTAGTGTTTACAAAAACAATATTCCACTCACTGCTCTAAGCTCCTTAGATAAACTAATTCATTTCACTCTTAGAAACCTCTAGGAGAAAGATACTATTAATATACTTAATACTGGTGAAGATATTGTGGCACAGAGATTTTAATTGCCCAGTCATCACATCTAATAAGCAGTAGAGCCAAGTTTCTAATCCAACCCCTTTGAGTAACAAGATTCTGCTTTGACCACCATAATCTACCACCTGCAGCAAGCACACCAACCTCAAGAGTTATGGGCAGGAATCAATTAGGTTTTCCTCTAAAGTCTATGGAAAAGGGACTCTTGTATATTAAATGCTCCATAAATATTAATTTATAAGATTATGATAATAAAATGATAATTAGAGTTTGTGATCCCATATAAATTCCATTTTTGGATAGTGAGACATAAACCTAGAGATCTGAAAAATATATATTTGGTCACATTTGGTTATAACTTTGTTTTAATTTTTTTCTTCCATCACTGTGTAAAACTCCCATTTGTTAATAAGTCAACAACATTTATAGAACATCTGTATTATGTGTAAAGGATGCTCACAGAAAATGCTTTGCCTTAGAGAAGTTTATATTTAACTTGGTAAGTCAGAATATTTTACTTGCATAGAAGAGTATATAAATCAACATAAAACAATTACAAATTAATTTAGTGCCAATTGCACACATGTAATAATAATTCACATTTGTATTGCTTGCCTGGCAGCACAAATACAGAACTCTTATTTGCATGATGTTAGTCTCCAAAAAATTATCACATTCATAGTCTCATTTGATCCCATACCATCTTTAGCTACTTAAATATCTTGAGCTGTAGAAATATGTTAATGGCTTCTAGACATCCCTATTTGTAAATTCTATATTCTACTTATTCTCAAACTTTCCAAAATCAGGCTGAAACTCAGAACTTTTTCCTCTGCTTTCTTTCTCTTTAACTGCAAAATGATGTGTTGATAGTACTTTTTATTACCTTATAAAGTTTACACATTTCTTTCATTTTGGGGAAGACATATAATTAATTTAACTTTGTATTCTAACACTTAGTGCAGTGCCTAGCTCACAGTAGATACTCAAATAAATATTTGTGGAATAAAATACATCCTGATGTTACAGTAGAAGAAATTGAGATGGAGGGAAATTGACTAGTGGGTTGAAACTAATTGGTTTGAAATTATAGACAGAGAAAGTAAGAAAAAGTAGAATTTTGGTTTTATTATGAAAATGTATCTAAAATACACACACAAGTCAACATATAATATATTCTCCTGACAAGAAAAAAATTCAGCGATGTTCTAAATTTAATTACAATGGGTTGAAGAATGAGAGAAAAAGATACAGCCCTTAGCCATTTGTTAGTTGGGGGCCAGTGACAAAAGACTGCTCACATGCCCTAACATATTTTGGAGCTTTGAATCAATACCCAGGCACCTACCAACCAACCACTAGATGGGCCATCGCATCCTGCATGTGAATCGCATGTGCATGAACTTTTAGGACTACTGCCTGTAGCCAATAAAACATAGAAAATATTTCTTAATAATAGATTGTGCTCCTATCATAGTACTACCCTGCTTTAATTTATCCTGCCCCCCTTAAATGTAGCCAGCATAAATTCTTTAAAAAGAACTTACATCTCTCTTCCCCAGAACATAATGTATAAAAAACTCTCCTTAACTCCAGGATGGCAGACATGTTGCCTTTTCCAACTACGGCTGATTCTGGTGGTTTAGAATTCATATCCCAGGACCAAGTCTTTTATGGCCTAATGAACCATTTCTTTAACTTTTTTTTGTTTAACATTCTGTTGCTGCCATACCTCTTTCTCACTTTGTTTTGCCAAGATGCCTATTACATAGCAATGCCAACCTGGCTCACCATCCTTGTAGGAATCACCTACCAAAATGATATTTTCAAGGTTGAAGAGCAGCGATTTTCAACCTTTTTCATCTCATGACACACATAAACTAATTACTAAAATTTTGCAGCAAACCCAAACATCTATTATATATTCTACTCAGAAGCACCATGTTGGATTCTACATTATAAACACCACGGAAGATACACCTCGGTAAGTTTTAAAGAAACAATAAGATTTACTTTGGCCTTGACCCTCTAAGTTTTATAGAGAAATGTCAAATTTCTGTTTTGCTAAAAGCAGATCAGGGAGAATTTTCCTAGAAGCCTTTACTGAGCTTTATTCTCAAATGGGAATGTGAACTACAATTAAGAGTTTCTATAACTGGGTTTAATTCCTCAGTAGAAACTTTTCTTTCTTTCTTTCTTTTTTTTTTTAAATTTCACCCCAAGAAAGGGATCTTTAATCCTTCCCCTAATGAGATAAATTTCGTCCTGCCCCAGGATGTATAAAAAACAGAAGCCATGATATGAAACTTTTCTTAGCTCTATTCACACTTTGATGGAGAAAGATAAATTTCTAGTCAATGAAATTTTTCTTAGCCAAAAGCAAATTGAATGTCTCATTTTAATGTTCCAAGTATCTGTTTGTTTTTGAAGACCACATTGACTCCCCAGAAAACTCACAAAATATCTTGAACCAGCTTTTGGCTTTAGGCCCATAATTGTCAACTTGCCTTTCTTAAACTGTTATATCTGATGATGCACATTGACCATTGGGATTCAAAAATATTAGTGTGAGTATCATTCCATGTGCATGGCAGCCTTGCACCTTCCGTAATTCCTCTGGGAGTTCTCATGGAGACTGTCTCCTATTTTTCCAGGTCTCTCTGACTCTGACTTTCTCTAACTGCTTAAATGCTGTAGTTATAGATCAGCAAGTTATAGAAAATGTCCTGTCACTTTCTCATTTTTTGGCCTGAACAATGCATATAATCATGTAATTTATTTCCAAAGTATTATTCACATGAGAAATGTGTGTATCTTGCACACAAAGGCTTGAGGTGATAGAATTTACAAGATAGCATTATATAGCATAAGTGTAATTGCTGAGCATTAGATATTCTCTTTCTCTAAGCTCTTTAGTATTGCCTCTGGACATCACTGCCTTTCTGTTTCTCAGAGCCTATCTGTGATGGTTAATTTTATGTGTCAATTTTGTTTAGCCATGGTGCCCAGTTGTTTGGTCAAGCTCTAGTCCAGATGTAGCTGTGAAGGTATTTTGTAAATATGATTAATATTTAGAATCAGTTGATTCTAAGCCTTAAGATCAAAAACTGCGGTTCCCTGGAGAAGAAGGCTTCTGCTTAAATAATGTTCTTAGCATCCTGGCCTGCCCTACAGATTTTAGACTCATGAGTGCAACTTCCTTTTCTACCTCAATTTCAAGGCCTACAGATTTTGATTTACAGCCCTATAATCACATAAACTAATTTAAAAAAATAAATCTCTCTGTATATACATATTTTCTATTTGTTCTGGTTTTCTATCAAACCCTAAAAAATATATCTTCCCTTCTACAACTCTTTCCCATTACTCAGTTTTCCTTTTCAATGTAGCATAAAATGGTTTCTTAATCCCTACTCTGCTCTTTGACTACTCTTTCTATTCTTAATTACTGTTGATATACAATATTATATTACTTACCAGTGTAAAATCGAGTATTTAGACATTTATATAACTAGTGAATTGATCACCCCTTCCTGTCTGGTGACTATCAATTCATTCTCTGTATGTATGTATGTATGATCTTGTATATCTATGAGACTGCATATCAGAAAACTCATTGCTTTTTGCTTGACAATGAACTATTACCTGCAGGACCCATGAAGTTTAGTGACATAGATTAACTGTCAGAGACATTGATAGTTCATTTTCCCTGTGCTTCTGTGCTTTGCCAATCTCTGTGAGTTCTCTATTGGAAGCTCTATGGAGCTTCTGTATCTATTACTTAAATTATGCCACCTACTTTAAAAGGTAACTATCTTTACCTCTATTACATATCTAAATAGCTTCCTATAAAATATCTTTCTGGGACATTGGCCTGTAGTTCCCTTTTCATTTGGTGTCTTTGGCTTTGGCATCAGAATCGTCGGCAGCCGTCCGTCTCGAGAGACGATGGTGTAGCTTCTTAAGAGTCTATCTGCACCGCCGAGAATGGCTGTGCAGTCCGACTCGGTAGTGACACTGTATCTGTCTCCTCCCGTGTTGAATCGACATCTTGCGATGACGCTGGAGTGTCCTCTCCAGTGAAGCTGAAGCTACAGAGCCTGGGCAGGGTGATATGGAGGGTCTGCTGTTGCCCATGCAGCAGACCCCCCCTCTCTTCGCAGCTGAAGGGTCCAAGGGAAAGACGGAGTCAATACAGCTTGGCTTCAGGTGCGCCGCAGGAGTTGCCGGTGTTGACTACAACGTCAAACCGCCTTAGGGACTCCGGCTCCGGATTTTCTGTCGGGGTTTACTCCCTTAGCCTTTCCCCTGAAGAGGTATGCCGCAAGGCAGCGGAGGTTTTTTGGAGTCAGAGTTTTCCTTCTCTGATGTACCCTGACTGGAAGATCGAACCAGCGACACTTAGCTCACAGGCCAACGCTCAATCCACTGAGCCAAACCAGCCAGGGTTGGGCATCAGAATAATGCTGGCCTTATAACAGTTATTTGGAAGTGTTTTCTCCTCTTCAGGTTTTGGATGAGTTTGAGGAGGATTGCCATTAATGTTTCTTTAAATGTTTGATAGTATTTACTAGAACAGCCATGGGGTCCGGAGCTTTTCTCTTTTAGGAAACTTTATTTCTGATTTAACCTCCTTAGTAGTTATAAGACTGTTTCAGATTTTCTCTTTCTTCATAATTCAGTTTTCATAGGTTGTATGTTTCTAAGATTTTTTCATTGGTTCTAAGGAATTTAACTTGTTGGAGTGTGTGTTCATAGAGTCTCATTATCATTTTTACTTTTGTGGCATTAGTCAAATGTCTCTTCTTCCATTTCTAATTTTGCCTTTTTATTTCTTAATTAATCTAGTTAAAACTGTGAATTTTGTATATATTTTTCACAAAACAGTCTTATTTTTATTATACTTTTTTCTACTCTCTCTTTTATTTGTGCTTTAAGCGTTATTATTTTTTCTTTCTGCTTATTTTAGTCTTTGATATTTTTTACTTCCTAGTTTCTAGAGATATAGAGACAGCTAATTTGAGATGTTTCCTCTTTTCTAATATAGGCATTTATTTCCATAAATTTCCCTTTTTGAACTACCTTTTAAACATCCTAAAAGTTTTAGTGTGTTTTGTTTTGTTTTTATTTGTGAAGGTATCTTTCAATATTGCTTTTGATTTCTTTTTTTAACTTTTATTTATTTATTTGTTTATTTATTTTTAAGTGTATTTTATTGATTATGTTGTTATAGTAGTCCCAATTTTCCCCCCTTTGCTCCCCTCTGCCCTATACCCCCCTCCAGCAATCCCACCCTCCTTAGTTCATGTCCATGGGTCGTGCATATAAGTTCTTTGGCTTCACCCTTTCCTATGTTATTCTTAACTTCCCTCTGTCTATTTTGTACCAACCAATTATGCTTCTTAATCCCTGTACCATTTCCCCACTTCTCCCCCTTCCCCCTCCTAGCTGATACGTTTTTCCTTTTTAGATTCAGTTGTTGATAGTTGTGAGTTTGTTGCCATTTTAACGTCCATAATTTTTATCTTTTTTTTTTTTTCTTAAGTCCTTTTGACATTTTGTATAATAATAGCTTGGTGATGATGAGCTCCTTCAGCTTTACCTTGTCCGGGAAGCACTTTATCTGCTCTATGGCGGAGGTGCCACACACACCCTAGGCTCCGTTGGAAGTTGCTCTGTCCAGCAGAGGTTTCATGACCATGGTGGAACAAACTTTTACCCAGGACACTTTGTTATGTCTGGGGGAAGGAAGGTGACTGCCTCTCTAGTGGAGACCAGCAGCCAAACCTTCATCCCTCATGTCTTTTATTGAGGAGGATACATATGAGAGATACAAGGTTAAAATTCATAAATCATCTATTGTATTCAGGCATTTGACAGTAACAGATAACATACACTAATCTGGGAGTCACACTGACTAATTAGATTCAAGATCTATAAAACATTCGAACCAGTTGCAGGGTTCCATATACTTCCTGCTAAAGATAGCTTACACTACATTGCTGATAAGGAAAGCAGAGCAAGTTTTAAAGCACAATGAGCTTAATAAGCACACTTTGATCTAATTCCCATGGCAACCCTCTGCATGGTTAATAGTCATGTTCCGCACACAACATTATGTTGAGACTTAGAGACAAGCACAGCCAGGATGCTGGCGGCTCATCATACTCAGGCTGGGTCTACAATTCCTTAAACCACAAGGAGTGGTTGCCCACACTGCATTTCCATTCTAAATGATAGCTTTGCTGCACAGAATAATCTTGGTTGCAAGTCCTTGCTTTTCATCACATTGAATACTTCTTGACAGCCCTGTCTTGCCTGCAAAGTTTCTTTTGAGAAATCAGCTTATAGTCTTATAGGCACTCCTTTGTAGGCAACTCTTTGCTTTTCTCTTATTGCTTTTAAGATTCTCTCTTTATCTTGAACCTTTGGCATTTTAATTATGATGTGTCTTGGTGTGGTCCTTTTTGGGTCTAGATTGTTGGAGACTCTTTGTGCTTCCTGGATTTGTATGTCTATTTCCTTTGTCAAATTTGGGGAGTTTTCCTTGCTTATTTTCTCATATAACTTTTCAATTTCTTGCTCTTCCACTTCTACCTCTGGCACACCTATGGTTCAGATGTTGGTATGTTTGAAGTTCTCCCAGAGATTCCTAGACCTCTCTCTCTCTTTTTTTTTTCCAATTCCTGTTTCCCCATTCTGTACTGACTGACTCTCTTTTTCTTCTTTATGTTCCAAATCATTGATTTGAACCCCGTTGTCCTTCCTTTCACCATTAGTTTTGTGTGGATTTTTCTTCATTTCATTTAGCATAGCTTTCACTTATTCCATTATGCCTATGCTGTACCTAAACATATCTGTCAAGCCTTTGAGCATCTTTATCACCAGGGTTTTGACCTCTGCATCTGTTAGGTTGGCTAGCTCCTTGTCGCTTAGTTCTCCCACTGGAACCTTGATCCATTCCCCAATTTGGGCCATACTTCTCTATCTCCTCATCTGGACAGGCTTCTATGTTTGTTTGCCTCCCTGTCTTATGTAGAGCTGTCACACTTGCTATGTTGTAAGGGGCAGAGCCTTATGTATTTGTCAGTATAGGGCAACCCATTTCACCACCTTGTGGCGCTCTATGTGGGGGAGGGGTCTGAGAGGGAACAATGCCACTGGCTCAGCACTTGTCCCTTTTTCAGGCACTTCTCCCACTTCCATATGGTACTGACACCTCTCTAGCTGTTGCCCTAGTTGTTGTTCTTAGAGTGGGTGGGTCTGCGGACATTCTAGGGCTGTGGGGGCCTTTTGAACAAGAAGACTCTGCTGAGAGACCAGCAGTTTCTTCCTCAACCCCAACCTTCACTGGCTTGCACAGTCAGAAACAATGAGGCTTTATTTTCCCTGGTGCTGGAACCATGAGCTGTACAGTCTGGTCTGGTGCTGGTAGCACTCCCAAGGTGTCCCTCCCAACTTTTTAAAACATGTAACTGTGCTTTCTGCTGGCCTGCCACTGCTGCCACTGCTGTGGCACTGCTGCTTGTCACCACACCAAGTCTTCTTCCCCCCTCTTACTTGTCTGGATGAGTATTTCTTGTTTATATCTTTGTTGGATTTCTAGGCAGCTTGATTATCTGGAACTTCTGGTTTTCACTAGTTTTTAGTATTTGTATTCATTCTTAGTTGTGGAGGGAGATGCAGCATGTCTCTCTAAGCCTCCATCTTGGCTAGAAGTCCCCCTGCTTTTAATTTCTATGTTGACCTTTGGTTGTTCAAATGTTAAATTTCCACATATTTGTACATTTTCTATTGCTATTTATTTTTACATTCATTCTATTGTTGTGGAAAAGATACTTGATGTGATTTTAGTATTAAAAATTTTAAGACTACTTTTGTGACCTCCTGTGGGTGGCTCTATGGAGTTAACAAGCGTGTTCTTCACAGCGAACCCAACACCATGCTGTCTTGGTTGGTCCGGAGACTTCCCTTGCCAGTAGAAGGTGTAGTTGGTTTCTCTGATAGTTCCGTTGTCGGCCAACCGGGTCTCCTGTAGAGCCGCAATGTCGATGTTTAGTCGTGCCAGTTCCCTATCAATGACAGCGGTTTTCCTGGCACCCTTGATCCACGGAAGGTCTGCAGTAAGTCCGGGGCACATGGTCCTGATGTTCCAGCTAGCGAGGCAAAGAGCCGGAGGCTTCTTTCTTGTTGTTTGCTTGGAATTAACTGGTGCGGGTGTTTCGTGGCCCACTTTTCGAGAGGCGCCTCTCTGATCCCCACGCACCCAGTGGGGCAGGCGAGCCATGGCGAGACGGTAGCTGTCCAGTGAGGTGCGATGACCTCTCCCACCGTCAGAGGAGACCCCTGGTGCTCGTTTCCTTCGCCAATCGGATGAGCTTATAACCGGTATCTGTCTCCTCCCGTGTTGAGTCGACATCTTGCGATGACGCTGGAGTGCCCTCTCAAGTGAAACTGAAGCTACAGAGCCTGGGCAGGGTGATATGGAGGGTCTGCTGTTGCCCATGCAGCAGACCCCCCCTCTCTTCGCAGCTGAAGGGTCCAAGGGAAAGACAAAGTCAATACAGCTTGGCTTCAGGTTACTTACCCTCCGATTGTCAACAACTTTCGGCCCAGTCAGCATTCTTAGCGCGTATGCCCCAACCCTCTGCGCCACCATCGAAGAGAAAGAACAGTTCTACCATGCACTGGATGAAGCGTTATCCAAGATCCCCAGAAGTAACGCTCTCTATCTCCTTGGAGACTTCAACGCAAGAGTAGGAGCTGACCACATGGCCTGGCTCACCTGCCTTGGAAACTTTGGGAGAGGAAAGATCAATGAGAATGGTCAGCGACTGCTTGAGCTTTTGTGTCACCACGGCCTGTGTGTGACAAACACATTCTTCAAGTGCAAAGAGATCCACCAGGTGTCATGGAGGCACCCCCGCTCCCGTCATTGGCACCAGCTTGACCTCGTCATCACCAGAAGAACGGATATTGGCAGCACCCTCCTCACCCGCAGCTACCACAGTGCAGACTGCGACATGGACCATGCCCTCGTGGTAAGCAAGGTGCGCATAATGCCGAAGAGGTTGCACCACTCCAAGATGAAGGGTCGCCCACGCATCAACACCAGTTGTGCCAGCAACCCAGTTAAGACCCAGCAATTCATCAACAAGATGGAAGATGCACTCGGCGAGGGAGTGGCGGCAGATGACATTATCGAATCCAATTGGCCACGTCTCCGCGACGCCATATACAACTCCGCCATTATTGCTTATGGGAAGAAAGAGCGGAAGAACGCTGACTGGTACGAGGCTCACTGGGAAGAAATGGAACCCGTGATCGAGGCTAAGAGGAAGGCCCTACTGGCTTACAAGGTCACGCCCACTCCCAGTACACTTAAAGCTCTACGGGCTGCCAGGAACAAAGTCCAGAAGACCGCCCGCCACTGTGCCAACACCTATTGGCTAAACCTGTGCAGAAGCATTCAGGAAGCCGCCGATATAGGCAACGCACGAGGAATGTATGAGGGTATCAAGAAGGCAACAGGCCCAATCCCCTCCAAGATCGCCCCCCTTAAGTCCAAGACAGGTGAGGTCATCACTGACCAGGAACAGCAAATGCGGCGGTGGACCGAGCACTACCTCGAGCTGTACGCAACGAAGAACACCGTAACAGACGCTGCTCTTAACGCCATCCCAGACCTACCAGTCATGGAGGAGCTAGACACCCCACCTACTGCGGCAGAGCTCGGCAAAGCCATCGACCGCCTCGCTTGTGGGAAAGCACCAGGAAGCGACGGAATCCCTCCAGAAATCCTAAAGAGCGGGAAACCAGTCCTGCTACAGCCGCTCCACCATCTACTCTGTCTCTGCTGGAAGGAGGGTTACATGCCCCAGGATATGAGAGATGCCAACATTATCACCATGTACAAGAACAAAGGAGACCGCAGCGACTGCAACAACTACCGGGGCATCTCTCTCCTCAGCGTCGTCGGCAAAGTATTCGCCCGGGTCGCTCTTGCCCACCTGCAGACCCTTGCTTCCCGCGTCTACCCAGAGACCCAGTGTGGCTTCAGAGCTGGCCGATCAACAGTGGACATGATCTTCTCCCTACGCCAGCTGCAGGAGAAGTGTCACGAGCAGCATAAACCACTCTACCTCGCCTTTATTGACCTCACGAAGGCGTTTGATCTGGTCAGTCGAAGCGGACTCTTCAGCTTGCTACGGAAGATTGGCTGTCCACCACATCTGCTTGCTGTGGTCATGTCCTTTCACGACAACATGCACAGCACGGTGTCCTACAACGGCGCAACCTCTGAGGCCTTCCCAGTCAGCAGCGGAGTAAAGCAGGGCTGCGTCCTCGCGCCTACGCTGTTCGGAATCTTCTTCTCCATGCTCCTCCAATACGCCTTTAAGGACTGCAGCGAGGGTGTCTTCATTCACACCAGATCCGATGGCAAGCTCTACAACCTGGCCCATCTACGAGCCAAGACCAAAGTCAAAGAGGTGCTCATCCGTGAGATGCTCTTCGCCGACGACGCAGCTTTGACATCACACTCCGAAGAGGGACTCCAGCAGCTAGTCACTTGCCTTTCCCACGCATGCAAGGAGTTCGGACTAGCCATCAGCCTGACGAAGACGAATGTTATGGCTCAAGGCACGGGGACTCCCCCATGCATCACCATCGACGGATACACCCTGGAGGTTGTCAACGACTTCACTTACCTCGGGTCCACCATCTCGAGCTCTCTGTCAGTCGACTTGGAGGTCAACCGGAGAATCGCCAGGGCAGCCACAGTTATGGCCAGACTGAACCGGCGAGCGTGGAACAATTCCAGCCTCACTGAGAAAACCAGACTGCGCATCTACCAAGCCTGCGTACTCAGCACTCTCCTCTATGGCAGCGAGACGTGGACCACCTACGCAAGGCACGAAAGGAAACTCAACAGCTTCCACATGAGGTGCCTGCGACGCGTCCTGCATGTCGCCTGGCAGGATAAGGTCCCCAACACCGAGGTGCTGAAGTGAGCCAATATGAGCAGTTTGCATGCAGTTCTTAGCGAGAGACGCCTCAGGTGGCTCGGCCATGTCAAAAGAATGGATGCAGGCCGTATCCCCAAAGACCTCCTCTACGGCGAGCTAGCAGAAGGCAAGAGGATGACAGGGCGCCCAAAGCTGCGGTTCAAAGACATCTGCAAAAAGGACATGACACAATGCTCCATCAATCTCAACACATGGGAAGTTCAAGCAGACGACCGCCTAGCCTGGAGGCTCGCGGTCAGGCAAGGTACGTCACGCGCGGAGGCTGCGCGCAACGAGGAGGCGGTCCAGAAAAGATCGAGGCGGAAGCAGCGTCAGCAGCAGCAACAACAGCCATCTGCCTTCACCTGTAACAAGTGCGGCAGGGATTGTCACTCCCGAGTCGGACTGCACAGCCATTCTCGGCGGTGCAGATAGACTCTCAGGAAGCTACGCCATCGTCTCTCGAGACGGACGGCTGCCAACGACGACGACGACTTTTGTGACATAAAGTACTCTATCCTGGAGAATATTTGTTTGCACTAGAGAAGAATATATATTTTACTGTTGTTGGGTGGAATGTTCTAAAAATATCTGCTAAGTTTATTTGTCCATCTTGCTTTTCAGGCCTGCTGGTTTTTAATTAGTTTTCCACCAGTTATTCTATTATTGAAAGTTGAGTATTGACCTTTCCTACTAATACTGTATTGCTGTGTATTTTTTTCTTTAGTTCTATTAATATTGCTTTATACATTTTCTATATTTAGTTACTTTGATTTCATATATATATAGTTGTATATATAATATGTTGTAGACAGAATATATAGTTGAACCCTGTTTTTTTTTAGTTATTATTATACTTAATCCATAGAGCCACTGTAAGATATTTCATGGATGAATTTAATTCACTTATATTTAAAGTAATTATAGAAAGGGAATGATTTACTATTTCCATTTTATTATTTTCCCTTCTTTTAAAATCTTTTGTTTCTTTTGCTGTTTTATTTTGTGCTTCATTGATTTTTATTTATTTAAGTGTTTTGATTCCTTTTTATTTTCCTTTTGTCTAACTTCTATATGTATACATTTCATGGTAACCCATAGGTCTCACATAAAATATTTTAGTTATAACAGTCTGTTATAAGCTGATAATATTTCACTTCCATCACATATACAAACCCTACATTTTTGTTTCTTTGATGCACTTGTGTTTGACATTATAATTTACATCTACTTTATAGTGTGTATTTGTTAACATATTTTTAGTTATAGATATTTTCTATACTTCGCCTTTTAAACTTCATACTTAAATTGCAAGTAATTAATACACCATCATATGGTAATGCAGTATTCTTATATGCTTATATATTTATCTTTACTGGTGAGTTTTACACTTTCATATGTTATTATGATGCTATTTGACACCCATTTATTTCAACTCGAAGAATTACTTTTAGAATTTCTTTTAAGGCAGCTTTAGTGGTGAAGAACCCCCTCAGCTTTTGTTTGGGAGTCTATCTCTCCCACAGTTTTGAAGGACAGCTTTGCTGGGTATAACAATCTTGTTTGGTAGTTTATTTTTAATTTTTATACTTTTAGCTCTTTTCTTATATCATCCAACTCCCTTCTGGCATACAAAGTTTTAGAAAAATGCTTTGATAGTTTCAGGAGCATCTCCTTTTGTGTGACAAGTAGCTTTTCTCTTGCTGCTTTCAAAATTCTTTCTTTGTCTTTGGACAATGTGATCATAATATACTTGGTGCAGATTTCTTTGAGTTCCTCTTTTTTTGTGTGATTCTTTAGGCTTTCTGCATGTGATATTCATTGCCTTCTCCTGATTTAGGGAAAGTTAGGCCATTATTTGTTTGAATAAATGTTATGGTTCTTTCTCTTTCCCTTATTCTTCCTGGACTCTATAATGCATTACTGTTGGTTCTGATGGTGTTTTATAAGTCCCTTAAATTTTCTTTATTCTTTTTCATCCTATTTAAATTTTTACTCCTCTCAATAAATTCAAATAAACTGTTTCCTTGTTTGCTGATATTTTCTTCTGCTTTATCTAGTCTTTTGTTGAACATCTCTGCTGATTTTTTTTTTTTTAGTTAAGTTATTGTATTCTTTACCTCCAAGATTTCTGTTTTGTTCTTTTATAATTTTCTCTATCTTTGTTAAAATTCTTACTTTGTTTATGAATTTGTCTCCTGAGCTCACTGAGCATTTTTTCATGGTGGTTATTTTGAATTCTCTGTCAGGTAGTTTATATATATATATTAATTTCATTAGGGTCACTTTCTGGAGTTTTATATCTTTTTATTTGTTTAGATTATATTTTTTCTGTTTCTTCATTTTCCTTGCCTTTTTGTGCTGGTATACGCAAATAGATAAAAAAAAAAAAACTTCCAACACTTCTCCACTAAAGAGAAAGTATCAGAGAAACAGTCATTCAACCA
This sequence comes from Furipterus horrens, assembly GCF_987537825.1. Classification (NCBI taxonomy): domain Eukaryota; kingdom Metazoa; phylum Chordata; class Mammalia; order Chiroptera; family Furipteridae; genus Furipterus; species Furipterus horrens. The sequence continues at coordinate 60,032,521 of NW_028327173.1, read as the reverse complement.
ACATTTGAGTATCTCATATTGGTACTCGGAATATGGTAGGATGTAGTAATGAATAAGTAGATTAGGCAAACTCCAAACATTGTGTGGTTTGGTGAGGAAAGGCTGACACATAGATAGATAATTACTATATGCTGTAATATGATAAATGCTTTATTGAAGCATTAGCTGGGTGCTATTTGAGAACAGAGGCTGAACACCTAACCAAGAATATGTAGTTATAAAAGGATTTGAGGTAATATATGAGCTATACATTGAAGGACATATGAGATATTATATGTTTAAGTAGGAAAATGAATATTTTAGATGTGAAAGGATCCTGTGATAAAGGTAAGAGTTGTGAAACTTCTGGAGAATAGAAAAAAATATTTGGATAGTCGACAAAGCAGAAATGGGTAATTAAGAGGTGAGAGTAAAGAGCTTAGAAGGCCTTTCATGTCATGCTAAAAAGTTTGAATTCTTCTTAAGGACTCTAGGGATTTATCAGAGTGATTTGATTAGATTTGACTTTTATAAAGATCATGCCACTTACTGAGTCTAGCATAGTTTGGATGGTGAAAATATTGCAGAAAAGGACATTAGTTTATAGGTGTTTTCAGTAACTCAGGGAACAATTGATGGGCATGGTTTAATACACTGTGGTGGGACTGGACAGAAGATGGATTTTGGAGATATTGCATACAAATTATATGCATGTGGATGATTAGGAAGAAGAAGGAGACAAAATGTGTTTCAACAACACCATAGAATGATTGAAATAACTATAATGCCCACCCTAAGCTTTAAATTTGTTATCTTTCATGTGGAAAATTAAATCTCTTTATTTTTCTCCATCCTCAGCTGCCATGTTCTGACAATACTTAACAGCTTCTGTCATTATTGTCTAAATAGGGTGATCTGAGGTTTAGCTAAATATACATTTATGTGCGTAAATGTGCTATTCTGGTTGATTCAGGGGAGGGAATTACATATTGGAATCTGGTTCCAATCTAATGTTCAATTAATAGCATATAATTTTGAGAAATACAATGTAAGTGCAAAATTTGGATATATGGAAGCCAAATAAACAAACTCAAGAATTAGCATATGCTATTTGGTTGATCTTTGGTAGAGGTGACTAACTCAATGAAATGAATAAGAAAATAAGAAAATAAGTGTATGAGACTTGGATTTTGGTCCCAGGTTTTCTAAAGCCAATCTGTCTAAGGCTAAGCAGGTGACATTAATTTCTACAATTCAGTTCTTCTATCCCTAAAGTAATGAAGTTAGGCTAGATGGTTTTTAACACTAACTCCTGCTTTAAAAGTCCCTCTAAGTGTTTCCTGAATAAATAGATTTACTAGTGTCACCAGTGCCCTAAATACCGGAAGAAGGGCAAATATTTCTGGCATTAACTTGTATGAAAATCAACATTATATATCATTATGTAAAAATATTATATAAAATTATATACAAAATGAACAAGGGTATTCATAGTTGAACCAGAGCTACAGAACAATCTTTTAGTACACATTGATCTGTCTGTCTATTCTTTAGCATTTATTTAGAACTATTTTATAAGGTAATTTGAAATACAAAAATTCTTGCCTTCTACTTTAAACAATAACAGACATAAGCACACAGACCTATATAAATTAGAAACATATGTCAGGTGATAACAAAATGCAGATAAAAAATGTGCTCATTATACTGTATAAATAGTAATACTATATATGACCTATTGCATAATTTTATGAAGAGAAAATCAATAATATATAATCACATAACGTGTACTATATTTATGTAATTTTATAAGTTCTCAAATTCTGAAATCTACATCCATGTAGATAGACATAGGATTAAATTTGATATAAATACATGTGCCATGACTATAACAGAGTTATGTCCCCATAATTCATCTTAAATAGGAAACAAATAATTAGACATTCACAGAAAAAATCTTTTATAAAAAGTCAGGCTTATACAACTGAATGAAGGGCAGTGGAATTTTAATTAGGAAAGTAGGAATTTGAGTCCTAGTTCAATTACTTTCTAGTTTAGATAACCTTAGAAAAATCACTTTACCTTTTTGGACCTTATTCCCACCTATAAATGAGGGTAACAATATCTATCTTTAAAGTCTGTTGTAAAAATTTAATTATATAATTTACAGAAAAGTGTTACACTACACAGAAAACCTGCTCAAAATGTCTTAAAATTAAATACAATTTATAATTTCAAATAAATGGAAAGTATAACTGATGAACTTGAGTTCAATTTACATAATCAAGAATCTGGCCCTGACTCATGTGGCTGAGTGGACTGAGCGCCATCCTGCAAACTGAAGGATCACCAGCTCGATTCCCTGCCAGGTGTACATGCCTGGGTTGTGGGCCAGATCCCCGGTAGGGGGTGTGCAAGAGACAACTTGCACAGTGTTGTTTCTCTCCCTCTCTTTCTCCCTCCTTTCCCCTCTTTCTGAAGATAAAAAGTATTTTATTTTTAAATCTATACTTAATGTAATTTTCCCCTTTATTTGGCTTTATTCTCTATAAGTCTCCCTCTGTGAAATGACTGACAGAGAGGTAATCCACAATCATCACTGAGCATTTCTTTAGCTAACAATCCTAATAGAAATAAAATTCTATGTTCCCCAATAATTTGAGCAGGTTCTTGGAGCTATCTTCCTTGTCTGAGTTAGGGTGCCAGATACCAGTTACTGACTCATATGTTTGGTTAGACATATGAACTCATGTGCTCAGAATAAGTGGGAGTAGTCTGCTCTAATAAGAATGCATTTTGTAAACTTTCTACTATAGGAAGTATGACTAATCAAAGACTTCAACTGCTATTCTTTCAAATTTGTCACTGGATTTATACCAAGTCTATACCTCTCATTGGCTTCTCCTAGTCAGTGACCCAGTGTGGTGGGGATACCAAGACAAACCCATTTCTAGGAAGGACATGCCTCCTGTGTTGGTCAAGGATGGCTCAGGGACTCTCTCATAGCTTTGTAGAATCTGCCACTACCTAGCTGACTATGACACATGTACTCAACATTCTCTAACTCTTTTCTTCACTCTGCATTCAGACTTGCATATCAATCTGATGACTTACCCAGTTATATTTTTGTATCTCTCTACTTGCTTTCACACAGGTATTTCTTCTAACAAAATCCTTACACACTTAATTATGTTTTTGGCATCTATTTTTCTGAGTACCCAGATTTATACAGATGGTTGTACAATAGAAAAAGTAGGGTTCCATTTCAGGTTAAGGTTGTACGTATTCTGGGAATGCCAATACAATAGATGGTATTGCCTACAAGGGCATGTTAATCTATAAACTAGTCGAGTATAAGAATTTTTGTTTTTTAAAGTTTTACTCTATATATTTATATGAGTAAAGTTATAATCAGCTTATTCCAGCAGAATAATTGTAATAAGTACTTAACAATATATTTGGTATGTCTTTGAATAGTAACTGCCATCATTCCATCCCTGAATGCATCTAAAATTAAAAATTGTCAATGAGCATTGAGTAGAGTGGTTTTCAAACCAGAGTGTGTATGAGAACTACCTGAAAATTTTCCTGAGTGCAGACCATATCTAGAACTACTGAGTCAAACTTTGCAGGAAAATTCTAGCCATGTGAATATTGAGAACATTTTCATGGACATTCAATACCTAATTCTGGCTAAGATTTCATGGCCAAATTAACATCTTTCTATTGTAAGTTAAACAAAAAAACAAACAAACAAACTAGGAACTCAAGAATTTTAAAGGGACTTGTCCAAGGACATGTCTATGAGGTGACTTGACTACAGTAGAAGTAAACATCTGTTAAATCCTGACTCTTCATTCACTGCTCTTTTCTAAATTATTAAAATGCCCTAACACATGCTTCATCTTATGCTCCTCTTGCTTATTCTCTTGCCTCCTGAATCACTGGTCTGCTTTCATGTTGTACCTTCTATAAATCTTCTTTGGGGGCTTGTGAATAAGCTGTTTTCTACTACAATAGTCCCTCTCTATGTCGCAGTTCACTTATCGCAGCCTCACTGTACCACGGGATTTTTAAAAATATTATATTTACTTATTTATCATGTATTTTTCACTACATTGTGGGATTTTGTGGTACTGCATATGTATATTGTTAAAGTAATGTAGGTTTAAGAGTGTAGAATAAATCTAAGGTTCCTACTTTGTGAGGTGGTCTGGAACATAATACCTGTGATAAGTGAGGGAATACTGTATGTGAAATAAACTATTCCCTTCCTTTTATCAAAATGAATGGACAAACTTCATATTATGGACTGTCCCAGACTCCAGCTAATTTTGCATTGACAGAAAAGTTTGTCTTAACTAGACAACTTCTTAATGAGTAGAATCTTTTTAACTGTAAAAGAAGATTTGTCTTCCCAGAACCTGATATCCCATTTCTCTCCCTCTCTAGAAAATCAGAACTAGATCACTAGATCTGATGCTTATCTATCTGAGGACACATTTCAAGATCCTAAAATAAGGAGAGACTTCACATATTTAACTGTTAGGTATATATGTTTTATGTAGGTTTTGTTGTTGTGCATTTATCATCATTGCCATTTTCTTCTATTTCTTTTCCTTCTTCTCAGAGATAAAGATGGAATGATTGGCCTACCCCAGTGCTACTCAATGTAGGGTCTTTGGACAGCTTCAGCATAACCTGGGTTACTGATACAAACACAGAGCTTCCATTCCCATTCTTGACTTCCTAAATCAGAATCTCTGGGGCTGGAAAGCATGGATCTGTGTTTAATCGCTCTCAGATGATGCTTATGCACACCAGAGTTTGAAAAGCCCTGGTCTGGTGTAAAAGAAAAACAAAGTTGCATATTTGTTAAAGGCTACAAAACAGATTTTATTCAGTAGTATTGCTGCAGGAGACACAGTGACTTCAGTGGCATCTCAGCTCCACTCAAATGACTTATTTCAAAGGAAGGATGAGGTAAGTAGAAAACTACAAAAATTGAGAAGGGTAGTGCTCAGTATGGTTAGTCCATCTGGGTTTGTTAATTAGGGTTTATCTTTTGCTCAGGAGATAGCTTTTCAAATTTGAGCAAGGTACCAAAACCAGTTAGGCCCTTATCCTTCTACAGAGCTGAGAGGTAAGAGAAAAAATTCTTATCTCCCTGGGCATTTGAACTCCATAGAGATGGCTCCCAGGTCCTTGAGGAGTCAGCTTTGAATGGTAGAAGGTTTACCTCCCAAAAGGGCAGAGGAAGCATTTATAACTGCAAATTTTTTAAAGAAACTTTTCTAAGAGGAGGTTCAGATGTCCATTTCAGGTTTTTGCTTGAACAAACAATAAGTTACTTTTGGCAATGTTGGACTGCCTCCGATATTTTAAATTGGTCTGCGTTCATTCTATAGACCCAGCCTTGAGCTGATAGGAACTGTGCTAATGTTTGTGCTCCTCTCAATGGGAGGTAGACAAAATCATTTGTTCTGAGTTTCAGTTCTTATAGACCAAGGTTGAGGCCCAGTTGAGAGAAGGGTTTGGAAGAAACTGACTAGAGTTTGCTAAAGGAGAGAGACTTTGATTGTGTTGGCTTCAGGATTCATAACTTAATAACTAAAGATGTCAGCCTTCAATAAAAGTTATAACAACTCAATAAATTGCCACCTAAACAGTCTAAAATTGCTTTGATATTCTTTCTCTTCTCATTTTAAAACTCTCTCCTTGTCTTTTCTCTGCATACAGTTTCTATAGTTAATCTTCTGACTTTCAAAGGATTCTACTTTATTGTCCTTTTTAAAAGGCATTTTTCATATTACCTCTTTTCCTCATCAATCTAATCATACTATTTTTTTAAAGATTGGACTTGATGTGCGATCAAAATATTTTTATAATATATTGTCATTGAGGCTGATTCTCCCAAAGGTGTGGCATGAGAAGTTGATGAGGAAAATATTTAAAAATGAACAATTTTTAAACAAAATATTTTTAATGAAATATTTTTTAAAGTTTTGAAAAAATAAATCCATTAGCTGAGTGATTTTGAACCAGTTGCTTAATATCACTGAAGTCTGTCTGACCATTTACAACAAGGTATTTTCAAAATGTGTCTCAGTCTATAGTTTAAAATTTAAGCTTTCAGTGTGTGTTTATTTCTCATTTCTTCCTGAATCTACTGAAATAACCAAATAAATGTTCATATGTGGGAAAAATGTAAAACATTGCTAAAAAAGGGAGCATAATTAACTGACCAGAGATTTTGAGACATTCTGTAAGATATAGGCAGATGGAATCAGATTGAAGGAATTATCTACAACCTGTTCTTCAGTACAGGTGAAGGATGGAATTCACCTGAATAGTAACATGTTAGGATTTCACAACCAACCAGAGGAGAATTTCCAAGTGAGACACAGAGACAGAGTCGTCGTCGTCGTCGTCGTCGTCGTCGGCAGCCGTCCGTCTCGAGAGACGATGGTGTAGCTTCTTAAGTGTCTATCTGCACCGCCGAGAATGGCTGTGCAGTCCGACTCGGGAGTGACATGGCATCTGTCTCCTCCCGTGTTGAATTGACATCTTGCGATGACGCTGGAGTGTCCTCTCCAGTGGAGCTGAAGCTACAGAGCCTGGGCAGGGTGATATGGAGGGTCTGCTGTTGCCCATGCAGCAGACCCCCCCTCTCTTCGCAGCTGAAGGGTCCAAGGGAAAGACGGAGTCGATACAGCTTGGCTTCAGGTGCGCCGCAGGAGTTGCCGGTGTTGACTACAACGTCAAACCGCCTTAGGGACTCCGGCTCCGGATTTTCTGTCGGGGTTTACTCCCTTAGCCTTTCCCCAGAAGAGGTATGCCGCAAGGCAGCGGAGGTTTTTGGAGTCAGAGTTTTCCTTCTCTGATGTACCCTGACTGGAAGATCGAACCAGCGACACTTAGCTCGCAGGCCGACGCTCAATCCACTGAGCTAAACCAGCCAGGGAAACAGAGACAGAGTAATCTGGAATAAAAGAAAGGAACTATTCTGAAAAGTTCTCTCTCAGTCACAATTTAATAAACTAGACTTCTAAAAATAGAGAACACATCAAAGATTATCTCAATAAAAATTTAAAGGGTGAGGTATTTATGCAACACAGATAATCTACAATTCAGAAAAATATGAATCAGATTGAAATATATAAAAAATTAAGTAGAAGCAGTAAAGAAGCAACTGGATACTTCAAACAACTGAATTAATTAATTAAATCAGCTCACTAATTCTCTCAGAATTCAAGGAAACTGATCAATAAAGAATGGAGATGACAAAAAAAAATCAACGACTTGAAAGACCAATTTGAGAATCCCCAAAATATATAATGAGATTTCTAGGAAACAGTAGTAAATATAGAGGAGAAATATTAAGCAGTGTAATGAAATATTAATCAATATAAAAAAATTAAAGTAATAAAAAAGTAACTAAGTCTGCATCCTTTAAGAGAATTGTGAGAAAAAGGTAAAAAGATCTATACCTTAGCATATCATGGTGAAATTCTAAAATTTTAAATTTAAAAATTTCAGTAAATATCCAACATGGAAGAAGATATGAAAAACATAATTTATTTTTGAAAACAGACCACCTACAAAGGTAAAAATTATGGTGGCATAGTATTTATTTTCACACAAATGTTTTACAACAATAAACAAAAATGTCTTTAACTTAGGAGAAAACTGTGATTATCAAAAAATTCATCACTGGACCAAGCAATAATATATCAAAAGGCAATAAACAGAATGACATTTTAAGAAATATAAGGACTAATGAAATTTGTACTCCAGTTCTTTTTATAATTTCTGATAAAAACTTGGAGACAATGTTTAGTTGTCTGAGCACATGTATAAAGAAAATGTACTTATAAGAAATGGTCATGATAAATGTATTCAGTAATAGTTGGACTTAATACCTAAATAAATATGGTCAGAATGGTTATGAAGCCAAATGAAGATATCAAAAATATTTATTGAAAGACCCTGCCCAAGTGGCTCATTTGGTTGGGAGTGTCATCCCATACATCAAAATTTTCAGGTTTGATTTTTAGTCAGGGCACATAGCCAGGTTGGGGATTTAATCCCCAGATGGGGCCTGTACAGGAGGGAACCGATCAATGTTTCTCTCTCTCCCTCTCTCCCTCTCCCTGCTCTCTCAAGTCAATAAACATATCCTCAAGTGAGAATTAAAAAATTATTGAGAGATATAGAAATGTTGATGATGATGATGATAAATCTCTACATATAATTCAAGCCATCCAAAGGAAATTTAAAAGTTGTAGGATCGATTGGAAGTGGGATTAATAAATATAAAAAACTAAAACCTCTCATCTTTAATAAGCTCTGGTATAAACATGTATACACACTACACACTTAGGTATAAGGTATGTATATCTTTATTTTCATTTTTACAATTGGTGGAAGTATCTAAGTCCATGAATGTCTAGCACATGTAACTTCAAAATGAGGTGTTGATGCTGCCTGGTATATTGAAGGCTCTGATGGCCCTCACTACTGTCACAGATTTTGGTGGCAATGTCCCTATTCTATTTTCATTTTAACCCCAGTTCTATCTGGTCTTCAGATTTGCTCAGCAACTTGAGAAGCTCTTTATTTGTATCTAGTTGTGTTCTCTGAATCAAGTTGTAGAGTCAGACTGTGAGAATGCCATTTAGTCTACCCACCTGTAGCTAACTCACTAATTTATCCGGCACTTTCAAGGACAGTATATTGAATGGAAAGTTTTTGTACATTGCCCTTTGCAAAACAAGGACCCCTGAGAATTCTCTAGGAACATGTCTGGGTATGACCTACCACAATTATTCCTTTCAAAGGATTGGATGAACTGTGGAAAGACAAAAGCATGCTACCTGATCTGTGTTCTATACCTTCCTTTTGGTGTCTCCTCCTCACTTCAGACACTCTTATTGTAATTGTAAGGATCATATCTCCTTTTTATTTTTCCTGTATGTTGTGTGGTAGGAAATTTTCTATCTGTGGCCTTTGAAATGTTTCCCCTATTCTTATGAAATAAACCCAAATAAATTTAATAGTAGCTGAAGAATAATGTTTTTGGGGAGGTTAAAATTACATCAATTCAATGTTTAAAAAAATTTATTTCTATTATATTAATATAAAGAAGTTCTTCCAAATTTATGTCAACATCACCATAAATAAAAAGATATAAAGTACTTTTTATTAATAAATTCAAAGAGGAGACCATATTATCTTGATATATGATGGAAGAGCATATAACATTCAGGACATAATATACATTTTAAAGCAACAACCATTCTCTACTGGTAAAATGACAGAAATACTCTCATCAAATCAGAATCAGAAGAACATACCTGGCATAAGGACAACTCTAAAGTTGTAAACATGCTCCCCAATGCAATTAGATAAGGAAATATAAAAGGAATTAAAAATATTAGAACAAAGGTGATGATAAAGTCATTATTTATAATCTGCCTGAAAATGAACATAGGAATCAATTGAAAATGGTTAAGTCAATAAGGTAATTCAGTAAGTTATCTAGTTAAAAAGCAAATATGTAAAATCAATAGTTATTCTATATAGAGAAAATTATTGCTAGCTATAGAATCATATAAAAATAGGTCACTTTCCATAGAAACAGCAATTATCATACACCACAATTCACTAATAAGAAATATAAAGCTCTATGATGAAACCTTTAAAATTTGACTGGAGACAAAAAAGGAAGTCTTGAACAACTAAAGATATCTCTATATGCTATATTTCAAAGAAGTATTATTAGAGTTAAAATACTCTAAGAGAAATAGAAAACAGAGGATGAGCAACTACCTCTTGCTAGGGCAAATCAGGAAGAGAAGACTTAAAGGAAATAATGCTTCTATTGAAACTTGAAAAATAAGAGTTTTCCATGTATAATGGGAAGAAAAAGGAGTATCAGAAAGAAAATCAGCTTATATAGGGCAAAATTATCTTAAAAAGCACTTCATGTTTAAGGAATAATACTTGAGTATGGGTGAAATAAAAGAGAGGAGAAAGATGAAGAGACATGAACAATATTGTGGGGATTGCCTGAGGGAGTGGTGTGCTGGGGGAAGGGGGGACAAAGGGGGAAAAATTGGGACAACTGTAATAACATAAACAACAAAATATAATTTAAAATGTAGAAATTAAACATTTTGTTTGTATCATTTTGGGGGGTGGAAATAGCATGCAAATGATATGTTATGTAAATGCAATATTGTTAACTCTTTTCAAATCTTTGGTTAATACCTAGATGTTAATTAGTAAACAGTAAACATTTAATATATTGTGAAATTGTTGGAAGAGGTCTGATTTAAAGCATACATTGTGGAATATCTGTTTCAGGTAAAACTTACTAGTAATTAGAACCACGTTTTTTATTTACAAAGGATTTGTAATAAGTAAAATAAATTACAATAAGTTAAATAAAGCATACCTTGATTAAAATTTTGCATTTATGTATTATTTCCTAGTAGAGCTTTATAAAAAATTTACATGATAATATTCTGCATTATTTCTCAATAACAAAAAGTTTAATTCAATGCTGAAGTTAAATTTTTCCAGAATTACACCTGAGAATTAAAACATTATTAGCCTGTTAATGAAGTATCAAGTGTTAAGCCTCTCAAAAAGTTAATTTAAATATTTTTGCTTTGTATCTGAGGCAAAATTCATTTTAGGAGCTCTGCTTCCTCTACAGTTAGTAACATAATAAGACAGTTAAAATTAAAGTGTTAGGTATATAGCAAATCTCTTAATAAAATAAGTAATTTGTACTTTAGTTATTTTATTACTATTTAATGTTACTAAAAAATTGCCTTGGAAATGACTGAAAATGAGGACAAATAAAATCTCCATGATATTTATATATCTGACTGTAGAAAAGAAGATGCTTATGAATTCATTACATGTGTCCTCAAATTTGTTGAGGAAAATATCAAAATATTTTTAGGTTTTTATTTAATTAATAAATAAGATGTTTGTGCGTCTCCCTGTTGAGTCTGAAAAAGCAAATGTCACATGAAAAATGTAAACACAGGTATAGATTTATAATCAAATATAATGAGTTCAGGTATTTACAGAGTTTTAATATATTCCTGTGTAAAACAAAATTCCAATAATTTTCCTGGAACTCTTTTTTTGCTTCCATCCCCCATGCTAAAAGTCTTACATTTCATTATGCCCTCCTTTTTCCTCTATTTTTTAGGCTCTTTGGTTTTCTTCTATGTGGAATTCAAGTATATTTTCAAACTTTTGTGTTATATTAAACCAATTGGTAAATTCTAGAACTCTTTTCCATTCCATTAGCTTTTCACTTGCTCTCCGAACTTGAGCAATACATACATTTTAAATGGCTTATCCTTTTTCCACAATTATTTTTTAACATATTATGGTTAGTTGGCTATTACAAGCAATTATCCACTTTTACTCTTTGACCCTGTGTGTCTCAGTGGATAGAGTAGAGAGCTACTCTTCCCCTACTCATAATATCCAATTCAGGGAATAACAAAGTATTGTAAGTTCTAGCCAATTCCTCTGGAGAGGAAACTTTCATTGAATTTTCTGGCAATTCCAGACACAGAATATCTTTTTTCTTCTGCATTTATGAGCAGTATGATTCATGTGCTTGCAAAAAAATTCTTAATTCTTAATTCTCCCTCTAAAGCTTTCCAGCTCAATTTTAAAATTCCAGTTATTTAAAGCAGGTAATGCAGAATTTAAATATAATCTCAGAGAGAGCTTTTGTTCAACTAAGCTATCAGTTTCTAGAGTTGTCTTCATTCATTTTTTAAACACTGAATCTAAAATAATTCCTAACATATTAAGAATTTAATATTTGTTACTGAATGAATAAATAAAAGAAACAAATGTTTAACCACTGTTCATGAAATCAAACTGATAATGTATAATGAATCTTGAAATGTTAAAATTTTGACATGAACATAAAATTCTACTCATACTATATATTCTACCCTAGATGATTTTTTAATTTCCTCCTTTTTATTCTCTTCCTTTTCTGCTCATAACTGTTATCTATGAGCATCCATTTTGTATTCATGGAGATTTATGGGATTTACAACATCACAGAAACACATCTATCATTACTAATTCTAGTGTCTAACAATTTAGATAAGAAAATTATTCATTAGTGCTATACTAACCCCTGCAGTTCAGAGAGCAAGCATGATTAACCTAATCATCAGAAAACTTCGATGTGAGCTCCAGTTCTTAAAATTACTAGCCATGGGATTTTTAGTAAATCCTTTGATCTCTCTGAACATTGATTTCTAAATCTCTAAAATGGGAATAATGCCTGTTCTATCTCAGTGATGCCCAAATGAAGGATGCACATTCAAATCAATAAAGCAAATTGTTCAAGCTTTTAAACTTAGGTGTCATCTACAACTGATTCATATCAGTTTCCAAATCCTGACCATATTTTTCCATATTCAGGCATACCACCTTTCATTGCACTTGGCTTTATTGAGATTCATTGCTGGTTATTTTTCTTTTCTTTTCTTTTCTATTTTCTTCTTTTTTACCAATTGATCCTCCACTAAAGCAAGAATATGACTTGCTTTATTATGATACTTGCTTTATTATGGTGGTCTGAACCCAAACTCACAATATCTCTTAGGTATGCCTCTATTTCTTATTTCCATTCCTTTCCATCCCTATTACTATAATTACATTGATTATTTCAAGCCTTCATTATATATTATTTGCTTTACTATAATATTCAGTTCATACTCATTGATTTACAGCTTTCTCTCCTAGTATAATGTTACCCTACCTCTTTCTCTAAATCCTTTAGTAATACTTTGGGCAACATGGGTTACCTTACCCAACACTTATATGTACCTATTTTCAATCTCCATTTTACTTTTCTTGATTCCACCATAAAGATTGTAACACTTAACTATACGCAGCAGAACCGTACTGGGTGACATCACATAAAAGGGGAAAGGGCTGCACTGCTATCATTTGTTTTTCTTCCTGCTCCTTCTTCTGTTGAACAAATATATGAACCCTCCAAAGACTTCTTATGGTCAAGAGGAAAACCAAAAGAAGGTAGGGACATTGTTTTTGATACAAGTAAATTGTGGAATCAATGTCAGCAGCTATACCCCTCTGGAGTTTTTATTAGGTAAAAAATAATAGGCTTTTTGAATTTGGACATTTGATTGTTTCTTTCAACTTTAATCAATGATATCCTCTATGGCCTTCAGGATAGAATTCAAACGTTTTTGTTTGACGTGAAAAATATTTTATGATGTTTCCTATAGTGTATCATATCTAGTTTCTGAAGCTACATCATCTGTGTGAAGATCTTTGCACTTCCCCATGTTCTTGAACATATCTGTGCCTTTGAAATGTTCTTTCTTTGGCAGGTTGTCTTTTTTCCCAGTTTTTCTCAGATGCCACTTATTATCCTTTGAGATTTTGGTCAGACATTTGATTCTTTAGGAACATGTTGCATGAAGAAGTTTTTTTGTGATGGTAATCTCATAAGATACACCTGAAAGGAAATGAGGAAAGCAAAATGGGTGGAAAGAGAAAGTCTTTCACAGAGTTGACACTGAGCCCTTAGTCAATCCAATGAGGAGTTATGGATCTGAGATGGTTCTTCAGAATTGCCCAAAGGGAGGCCAGATTTTGGATCCCACATAAGCTGGATGAAACAGCTCTGAGCATCTGTGGGCAATTCCCATTGATGCAGGCAGCTGTGAATAATTTTTCAGCAGCCATATCCTGTACCAGCTAGGAATTTACTGTGTTAAACTCGAGAAAATCTAGGTGGAACAGTGAAGCACACATTACCCTGCTTCTCTGTGCTCCCATTGGTGGTAGTGTGCTGGTCAATATAAGTGTTTGTTACTGATTTTCCCTCAGTAGACTGTGGGCTCCTCAAGGGAAGACATCATTTCTCACTCTTTATTACACTCTCTGCTCTCAACACAAGCTGGGCATATGGAATGCACACAGGTTAAATTAAAATATCCTATAAAAGCACATAAGACCAGATTTCCAGATATAGATAACAGACTGACAGCTGTCATAGGGGAGGTGGGTTGAAAAGGTGAAGGGATTAAGTAACCCCACCCCCTGCAAAAAACCTCAAAAACTCAGAGACACAGATGATGGTATGGTGATTACCAGAGAGAAAGGGGGATGGGAGGAGGTAGGAGATGGTTAAAAGGGCATAAAAGGTGATGGAAGGAGTACTGACTTGGAGTGGTGAACACACAATGCAATATACAGCTGAAACATATATAATTTTAATTACCAACATCACCTCACTAAATCCAATTTAAAAAGTACATAGAATTACTATTTTGTGGAAGAAATTTTAACATCTTTATTGATGAGTGAGAGAGAGAGAGAGAGAAAGAGAGAGAGAGAGAGACACACACATTGATGTGAGAGAGAAACATCAATTAGTTGCCTACCATATGTGCCCTGACTGGAGACTGAACCTACAACCTAGGTATGTGCCCTAACTGGGAAGCGAACCCCAACCTTTTGGTGTATGGGATGATGCTCCAGCTGCCCGAGCCACACCAGCATGGGAAAAGTTCTAACATTTTAAAGATGAATGAAAAGGAATAAATAATAATGATAAATAAAGATTAGATTTTCTTAATATTATCTTCTAATATCATTTAATGTTCCAAAGAAAAGGCAGCACATAAGAAAGTCGATAATTAGAATTTGAATTAAAAAATAAATAAATGTTGAAGACTAGTAATCTGCTATATCAATGTCATATTATTTGTGAAATTTCCACTTTGTACTTCAGTAGTGGATTGACATTTCACCAAATGAATTAGAGCATCATATAATTATCCTTAAATAATGTAAACTAATATCCCATATGAGTAGCGATAGTGGCATGTAATGAAAACGTCATTTCTCCATTTAGGGTCCAACATGCCATCAGAGTAGATGAGATGCATCCTGAATGGGTGGGTAATGCTCCATATTACAGACTTAACAGATTATGATACCAGGCTGATACCCAATCCATCTGTTAGCTGTGCAGGACAGAAGACATATTGTTATGGTGATTAGGCCAGGTGGTTCTTCATTTGATATCACAGCTGTGCTGAACTTCCACTCAGAAACCTAAAACCATGTGAAACATTTCTTGTTTGGGGTCACACTGAAAAGAAGGAGCAGCAGCTGGGATATATTCTTAACAAGTTCTATGTGGAGAGTCTTTCATTGGAATTAAAATTAAAAACCATTGCAATGTTATTAGGAATGAAGATTTAAAGTAGAGTTGCTGTTATTCACTTCTGAGTTATTATATGGTATAATTTTTGAATTTATGATCACTTCATGAAAGTATGCCAAGTCAAAGGCAGTTATGGAATATGTAGAATCTGTTATTAAACAAAATATTGAAACAATTTATGTAAAGAAAGTATTTCCATTCCTGAGACACAGTATGCTCTTAATAAACAAGAGCTACCAATTCCATTCTGAATGTTGTGATTTTCTAATTTCTGAATCTCCTGTCCACACCCTATCCCATCCTTAGTTATTTAATTTAGCATTTTGAAAATAGCTGCGTGTCATACATATTCATATGTATGACTACCTGTACATGTATAAAATCAAGAACCCTTATCAGACAGATTTTGCCTTCTGATTAAGAGATAAAATGAGGCTGCTTTTGGTTTGATAAGTTGGGTCACATATTAAAGCCAGTCATGGTCATTCCAAAAGTTGTCTTTGTGTGAATTTTAGCAGATGCTCCCTGCAAAGGTATAAAGCCCCATGGGTCGCAGAGGGGCAGTTTGGGCTGGATTACAGTATCCCCTTATCTTCCTGGAAGACAGGCTTAGCCACTGCTGAACCTGCATTACCTTAATTGATGCTACTTGTTAATGGAATAAGCTGTCTCCTTGAAGCAATATAGAAAAATGAAAGCCAGAAGTCAGAGGTAAACTTTTCATAGTAAAATTTACTCATGCTCAGTTAGAGATAAGAGAATTAAAAGTTCCAAATCAATAAAAAATTTAATGGTTTGACTTGTTTATTTACATAGACATGTTAATCATGAAGGCATAAAGTGGTCTCTTCTACTTTAGGTCTATATACTGAAAGAGATGTTCCTTGCAAATGAAGCCATATCATATTTAATAAAGAATATTTTTATTAAATTGTTTTAAAGATGAGCAAGAAAAGAACCAGATGCTTCATAAAGTAATATGGCCCACGCTGTAATTTATGATATAAAATTTTCTTTGTATTATTTTAAAGTAATCCAGAAGGTCAAAAACATGTAGTAAATTGTGATTTTGTTGAGACTTTCAAAACTGGTTGCTGAGGCAAGTCAAGCAATTCCATCTCCACATAGTTTCTTATACATTATTCTTGCATATGTAGAATAATTATCATAAAATGATGAAAACAAAAACAAGGACTGTCATTGTGTGTGTGTGTGTGTGTGTGTGTGAGAGAGAGAGAGAGAGAGAGAGAGAGAGAGAGATTAAGATTGTTTTGATTCAAAATGCTAGAGATATAAGTGAAGTAATCTACAAAAGTGGTGCTTTTTAGTGTTAAGAGAAATTACCCAAAACTTTAAAATAAAACTTAAGCATGACTGCATAAATTTTAGTGTCATACTAGAACATTGTCTATCAAGGTTTTCCAGTAAGTATTTATTTTATTCTTTAAGAATTGTGTCTGTGTTTGATGTTCTATTAATTAGGAGCTAGATTTTGTTACATTTTGCACTAACTTGGATTTTTTTCCTGCATAAATGCAAATGATTTGCTTTGTATAGAAATAGATACTAATTTTTACTGTTGTACTGCCCTGTAGGATATTTACCTGTTTTATCTTAAATTAAACTTATTTTACCATGGCTTTCCACATTATCTCTATTCTCTTACTCAGATACTCTGAATCAGCCTTACTATCTTGCTGTTCCTTCATTTATGAATTGAATAACTCTTTTGCCTGCATTCATTAACTATTTGTATGAAAGTCATGTTTTGAAAATTTAAAAAATATATATTTTATTGATTATGTATCACAGTTGTTCCAGTTTTTCTCTTTTGCCCCCATCCTCCTGATTCCCCCTTCCCTCCAGCAAGCCCCACTTTAGTTCATGTCCATGGGTCATGCATATAAGTTATTTATATTTCTGTTCCTATCCTGGGTGATTGCTTAGTTTTTTTTGTTTTGTTTTTTTTTAGATTGATTTGATAGCGATGATTTTGTTGTCATTTAAATGTTCTTAATTTTGATCATCTTTTTCTTAAATAAGACCCTTTAACATTTCATGTAATAATGGCTTGGTGATGATGAACTCCTTTAACTTTACTTTGTCTGGAAAGCAGTTTATCTGCCCTTCCATCCTAAATGATAACTTTGATGGAAAGAGTAATCTAGGTTCTGCCTGAGTTTCTTTGAAAATTATGTTTTGACACTAAGAACATCCTTTGTGGAAAAAAAGAATTGAACACCTCCAAGCTACATAATCCTCTATCTTATTTTAAATAAATTTATTCTAGAGTGAGGAGAATGGAGGGAGTAAAAGAGGGAGAGAAACATCAATCAGTTGTCCCTCATGCGCTCCCCAACCTGCACAGAGCCCGAAACCCAGGCATGTGCCCTGACTGGGAACTTTTGGTTTACAGGATGATGCCCAATTAACTGAGTTACACCAGCCACGACAATAATCCTTTTTGTTGCTTTTAAACATAATATTATAAAATCCAAGGCATTACATCATCAGTACTTAAGTTTAGAACAGTGAATCTCTTGCATTTTATTAAGAGGCCTTAAATCCATTAATGGGTATTTCAAATAGGTGAACTATGCAAATTATTAAGTTAGGTTTTTCTTCCCAAATTTTGACAGTCTTCTTAAAATGAACTTTATTTCTGTTCTCCATTGAGCTACATATCAGTACCATGTCTTAATAGGGTACCTGATAATGTATTTTGTAAGAAGAATTAATTTAGAATAAACAAGTATTCACCAACAGAAGCAAATTTGTAGTCTTCACGCTCTATGCAAGGAGAATAGGAGGATATAACACACTGACAAGAAGCTGAAACTATTTAGTTACAAAATTTATGAAGTAATATTTTAAAATTTGATTTGAATGTTAAATCCTACTGGAGTACATATTATAGCATGTATTTTGCTATGCCTATGAGTGAGATTTAAAAAAAATAAGGTTCTGAAATGTCATCTGTACTTTTGTAATTCCCATGACTAGTTTTTCAAATTCTGTTTTAGTGTATTACTCCTTAAAAAATTAAAAGGAACTTCTTGTTAGTTTGGGAAAAAATCAGCTTCAGTAATGCCTGATAGCTTGCACTTAGTCATTTAAAATCTGTGAAGAGTCACAATGTATTGTGACTCTTTACTCTGTTTTACCCAGGGTATTCCATGTGATAGCAATGCTAATCAGTTAAGGAATTAACAAAGTTCTTGGTGATGTAAACTGCCGTGTGTCTGAGAAATACTGAAGGACGCCTTTAGAGGAGTCAGAAGTCACAGTGGCTTCCACTGTCTTTGTCTGATAGGCTTCATTCAGGAAAACATGAACTTCGCCTTGAAAGTTGGTGATGATTTGAGTGGACACAATGTAGAAAAACGATAGTTTCAAGGTGGGGAAAGGGAGCACAGGCACATTAGCAGGAATATGTATGATAGTGTTGGAGAAAAAGTGAGCAATGCAAATGGTTAAAATCAAACATTTATGTAGGGCAGAAATGGCCAATATACTTTACCCACTTTGTGAACTCTAAGTAATCATTGGTAACTACCTGAAATTGTGTGTTAAGAATGGGTCTGGGATTTAGTTCAGACTCAGAGGAAAGTCAGTAGTGATATCCTAGGGATATCTACCATTCACCCAAGAACTGGGTTGCAGAGAGAGGTAGGTGGTGATAACTAGGGTGCCAAACTTACATCATTCCATTAGTCCTATTTTGGGCAAACTGACAGCCTCTATCTGCAGAGAAAGTTAAAGAGAGCAGCACTGGGATAACCTCAAACACAGCGTCCCCAATTCTATTAGCTCTACATGTGATAATAACAGATTATTAGTAAAACCATTGATTAAAAGTCCAATGTCTTCTTAGTTTAGTGTAAATTTTACTTTTGCTTTTTGAAAACCTGAGCAATCTTAAATACTGTACATAAACCTGCTCCTCTCAAGCTCTAAGGTTGACTGTTAATGTGAAAAAACATTGAAGTTACACAGAAATATCCTAATAAATTTTCATTTGTAGAAACAAGAATCTGCAACAAGGACTGGTGTCTAAAGGGACCAGAAAAAAAAGTCAGATAAAGAGCAGTGACTTTTACAAATCAACAAAAAATAATTACATAAAATGATCAGCTTTTAATGGGCACATTTTGAGGTATTGACTTTGAGATAGGCATAATCATATAAGAAATACTTCCCTAAAATAATTTTACCTACTTCCCTAGTAATTAAATGATCTGGTTGATATATCAAAATGAAAATTTATTAGGACTTTGTTAAGCATATTTATTTAATTGGTGTCTTAATCTCATAGGTTATCATAGTGTTGCTAATACTATTTATCCAGTTTCAAATGAAACCACTATATATTCTCATTATAATGAATTTAAAGTATTCTAAAGAAATTTCTGCCTTCTTTGTCTATTTCCACAGTTTAAAGTATAGGCTTTGTTTTAATTCAGTGCTCCCCAACCTTTTTGTGGAAGACACTTTTCCATGGACTGGGGGTGGTGGGGGTGCAGGATGGTTTTGGGATGGTTCAATTGCATTACATTCAAACTCACCTCGTGGTCCTGAGGTTGAGGACCCCTGCTTTAATTGATAAAAGAAGATCAACTATATCATAATAAAAATTCATTTTTAATTTAAATCTTTAGATCAAAAAATTTTAAACATAATTGAGTTTATACTATACATGGAAAACTTAATGTTCATTCAAAAAATAATCTCAGCCATTTCTCTTTTAGAACCAGGCCTAATATAGATTTAGGCTTTTAATATAATCTATTATCTTTGGAATTAAGAACTTCTGGGAATAAATTTAATTTTAATTATAGTGTTCAATAAATGAAACTTCTTCTACTACTCTAATGTCACTGGAGTAAGAATATACACAGCCTTGTAAACAAACACACATGCACACACACACAGGGCATACATACCTCTATATATTTCATTATTCAGAAATGGGTCATGTTCTGCATATTTTTCTGCAACTTGCTTTTTAGAGTGAGCTACTTATCAAAAACATGTTTCAAGATTAGTGTTTATAGATCTATCACATTAAGATCAAGGTCAAATACTATTTATTTATTAATATAACTTTATTCAGACATTTCCCAAATGATAGACATTTGCCTTGTTTCTCCTTCTTTGTCATGGCAGTCAGTACTACAATGAATACTTCCCTATTTGTCTCTCTGCAGAAACATACGATTGTTTATCTATAATAGAATATAGAAGAGAGAATTTTAGATCCAGCAATTAAAACCAAATTACCCTCAATGGAAAGACCATTTCAACTAAAACGGCATGATAGAACTAATTTTCCCACACCATTGCCAACCCTGTACATCATCGAACTGTTTAAGTTTTCCCAGTATGATGAAAAACTATAGTTTGAATTTACCTTTCTCTGAATATGAGTGAGATGGAGTTACAGAAAATATTTACCTACATTTTCTTATTACTTTAACGTTTAACAATATGTCTGTGGTCATACCACAGTATTAAAATATTCAGTAGCTATATCTGTGAATCTTTTTCTTTAAATATTTATAACTTTTCCTTTTATATCTCTTTAAATATTTTCTCTACTAAAAATTATACTTAATTGTATAGTAAGAGTTCAGTGTTTAATATTATATATTTAGTTTGAATATCTGGGAGGAAAATTTTTGGTATATTTTGTGTATATTGCACAAGTGGAGTATCACTGTCAAAAAAGGAGTTGCCTCCCCCCCCACAAGAAATTGTTTGTAAAATGCCAACTTTATCATTTCCAAATTCAGTGGACTTTTTCCTTTGCTCTGTGTCCTGTCCTATCCTACCCTATTCTCCAGTACTAAAGTGATTTTATGGCATATTTTTTAACAGATAAAATGGGACCTTCCTGATATTCTTCTATGTAAGATTTTTTTTTTTGTATCCTCATCATTTTATATTTCAGAAAGTTTTGTCATCAGGTTGTCAAACAGAAAATATTTCTTTAATGTTTTGTTTGATATTGCACTGGATTAGTAGGTTATTGTGATAATCTTCTATGTTTCTGAAATAGTATCTCTCCTCTTTCTATTTAGGTTTTATAAATTTCTTTATTACGCTTGAACAATTTTATTTGATTAAATTCTAAACATTTTGTATTTTTGTTTCCATTTGGAATTAAATCACTTTTATCCCATTTTCTTTCTTTTTTTTTTTTTTTGATAGAAGCTGTAATAGGAGACATACATGTCTTATTCCTAAGAATACCTTTAATGTTTTATTCTTATTCATTGAGTTTTTACTTCATAGTCTACCAAATTCCCTTTAAAAGTAAGTTTTCTTCTGTTGTCCCTTTGTGTGTGTGTGTGTGCATGCATATGAATCTGCATATAAATAAAAGGTATGTGTTAGTGGTTTTTACTTTAAAATGAATTTTTAATTTTATCAATGCATTTTTTAAAAATAGTGAAGTTTGATTCACTAAATTTTTTAAAACATTTGTTTAAATTGTCATATCACGTTACACATTTAAATTCTGAAATAAAACTACATATTAAACCCTCCATGAGATAACTGTACTAGCTTATAATCTGTTCTTTCAGTAAACTGCTACTGTATTTAATTTTCTACTATTTTAATTATATATATGATTATATCTGAGGTTTATCTATATTTTGTATATATGTAAACCCACTGTTGACATTGGTATTATGCTATTTTTTGAAGTATGCATTGGAAATCTTTGCTTTTTTAATTCTCTTAATGAGTGTTTCATATGAGTCAATTTTAGTGAATTTACCTTTTCCTATTAAACTTCCATTTAACCTGGGTTTTTCAAATTTATAAGTACTAAGCAGTATATAACATAGTTTTAATTTTATGATCAAACCCAATTCTGCGTTCTGTTTCATTAAGTTCTACATAGGTCTTTATTAATTCCTTACTTGTACATGTTTGGGTTAACTTGGCAATTCTTGTTACAGCTTTTTGAACTAAAAGCTTATTTTCATTTTTTCAGTCTTGTTTCTTTAACAATGCATTTCTGATTACTTCTGAGAAACACTAGGGTTGCAGTGATGGGTTTTGATATGAGTCTTCTCATTTTATTTCATTTTAAAATAGTGTATAATTTCCATTTACATTTTTCCTTTGATCTAAGATTTAGGTAGTTATTTTTTGATTTCCAAATGTATTCAGCTATTATTTTTTACGTGCTTTCCTTTTTTTCCCACATTTACTATATTCATATCATTCAAAGAAAAAGTGGCCCCTGTGATATCTAGGTTTTAGAATTTACTGAGAACTTATTTCCCCCTTTCACTGCAGTTAAATTTATTTTTATAAATTGTCTTTGGAAAAAATCTTATACACACTTAGCTATAAGACATAAACCAAGTTAATCATATTTTTAAAATTCTTGATATTCTTAATATCTTTCAAACAAACTTTTTATTAATCTCAGATTTTTGTTAGTTTTCCACTATGATTGTAGATTTGTGAATTCCTTCTAAAATGTATTGTTTATTTTAATTCTTCACTTCCTGCTATTAACAGGTTTACATGTTTTTACTCTTTACCTTGTGATCTTGTACTTAGTGCAAGTAGGGGAAGTACATATTCTTAGACATGTGATTTGTCTTTGAAAGGGACTATCAGAGGAAGGGTACAAAAATAGTAGAATTACTTCTATAATTTGGTTTGGAATTCTGTGCATCTGCTCTCTGACTGAGACTATCATGCCCCAGTTGACTGTTAGACCCATTATCTAGAAACATAAAATATTGTTTGTGAAAGATCCTGATAGTTTGGAGTTTTATTTTATGCAGGATTATTGAAAGAGAAATATGACTAAAACCAAAATTAGTCACATGTTGAGTTGTTAATATAATGAAAACTAAAAACACCTGGTATTGTTGTTGGGTAAGATTGACTGACAATAATGAAGTTGTTATGGGAGGACAGGGGACTGGTGAGATTTGTTTTACAATGGTGCAACATGTGGTATAACGATTGCCTATGATAATTTGGACAGCGGAAAATTAACTTCATGAACTTGTAGTTCTGGACAAAGAGATTTCATGGCTGAATGTTTAGATGTTTAGAGCATAAGCTGGTTCTGGTAAACTGGATTTATTTTTCTCTTTTTTCATTGACTGAGGAAGTGGGGGCTAGAGAGAGAAAAAAAGGGGAACATTGATTTGTTGTATTTATTTATACATTCATTGGTTGATTCTTGTAAGGACCCTGACCAGGCGTCACACCTATAACCATGGCATATTGGGATGACACTAACCAACCTAGCTACTAGATGGGGACTGAACTGCATTTTAAAGTATGTTTTAAAAAGAATGATGGATGCGGAGTATGGCATACTAATTTGATTTAAATAAAATATATTTCCTAAAAACATAAAATAAAATTTTCACAGAACCCTACTAGCATTCTGGATTAAAAGAGGCAGTTGATTTTAAAGATTGAAAAAGACATTTATCCCACTGCCCCCAACTTGGACCAGTCAGAAAGAAGACTTGGACAACTCTACTGATAGGAAGGGCATATTCTTCCTTGTCCTTTTCAATGTGGCCAGGGAAGGAAGATGATAGCGGATCTTGCGAAGAGAACACAATGGAGACCTATGCCCCAGTGGGAGAACCGGGCCTATTAAAGGAACATTCCCTACCTCAGAGGAGGAGGGTCTGGCAATAGTGTCTCAGCAATATTTCTGAATTATTATGAATCAGTTACTTTTAAGTGCCTCCTATTTACTACTCCTTTTTAATTTATTGTTTTAGCCCATCCAGTTCATCATTGTATGTTCAATATATAGAGGACAAGTTACTTATCTATTTTAGTTTATAGTTCTCTGGGTCGAGAGGAGCCACATTTGGTCTCACTTAGATCATAAGGCCTTGTACTTTGAGACAGTTATCATATTGATAGACTTTGGGTGAATTTCAGGGTAAAGAGGGTATATTTTTTGAGTGAGAGTTAAGTAAATAATTATGGAAAAATGCCTTACTAACCATAGATCCATAGTTTTATGGTATTTTTTATCTATAGACATAGGGAATTCCACTTAACAGTGAAATATAGTAAAGACCTATCCCAAGTAATGTATATTCAATTCTTAAGCCTAAATTATATTTCTCTGCACTGAAATGTATTGCAGACACATTATCCAAGATAATGGTTACATGGTAAACATTAGTAAGGTTAAAAATAGGAGGGGTTTAACTACCATGTTCCTGTAAAGACAAATGAAAGAGACACTGAATGGAAGTAGAAGGACATGTTCTTTTCTGATGAGAATTTTGATAAACCTCAGATCCAAGTAAAGAAGATGATACCATTACAAACACAAAAGACCACTTTATGCTTGTGGAGACTGGTGACCAGACAAACTGGAAACTGAAAAGATTTTCAATTATCTAAAAAATTGTGAAGATTTAGAATGGTTATCTCACCACATTGTGAAAAACTACATTCTTTAGGACTAAAGATGATTATGTATTAATTACTAAGGGTGCTCTCTACCTTCATTACTTTCTTTGCATAGTTTTCCTTCCATATAAAAACTTACTTGTGTTCTGACATTTATTTAAAAGTGAATTCTCAAAGATTTGTAGAATAATCACAATGAGAACAGTGCAGAGTGATTTTATGAGGCAATAATCCAGTTCTCTTATTGTAAAACTCTAACCAGCCTTCAGCCTTACAGTTTATCCACATGGGAACTAGATTATTGCCTCATAAAACAGCTCAGTGCTCCTATTATGGCTTAGATATAATTGTGTTTAAAGACCTTGTTAATTCCATTTAACGAAATTAGTTTTTATCGTATTTCATCATAAAAATGGATTCTAATAATCTTGATGATATTTTGATGTTGGCCCAATTATGTTTTCAAGAATAGATTTTTTTTAAGTAAAATTTTTGCTGGAATATTAAAAAATATTTCTTAATCTATTATAATTAACCATCTTTTTTTCTGGGATAATTAATTTAACTTGATAAGAGGTTATTTTCTTATTTCAACTAATATAATAAAAATTTTTAAAAAATTTCCCTCTTACACATTCATTAGCAGTGATACGTTGGGATTCAATGATATGCATTTAATATTATGCATTCTAATGTTAGACTGTTTTAGATCTGAATCCAGGTTTTAGCAATTTTAAGACGTGGGATCGTCAAATTTTTAATATTCAAAACCTTAGTTTCCTCATTTATTTTTATTAAATGGGGAAAATTTAATGAGGTTTAGATGACATATTTTCAATCAGTATTTTTCCTTAAGTATATTAGTTTTACACTATTTTATATGTAAAATGTATGTATTACAGAGCTTGCACATGTATATAAAAGATTGTAGATAAGAGAAATCAGAGAAGCAATCTGATCAAAGATATTTTTGTGGCAATTAAGGATTATGGGCTGGCCCTGGCTGGTGTGGCTCAGTGAACTGAACACCAGCCTGTGAACCAAAAAGTCGCTGGTTTGATTCCCAGGCAGGACTCATGCCTGGATTGCGGGCCAGGTCCCCAGCTGGGGGGGTGTGAGAGGCAACCACACATTGATGTTTCTCTCCCTCTCTCCCATCTCCTCTTTCTAAAAACAAATAAATAAGGTGTTTTTTTAAAAAGATTATAGGCTAAACAGCAGGAATACAAAAAATGTCATATTTTTTTCTTTTCTCTTTACATCAGATATAATTAACTTTCAAAGTGAAAATTATCAATCAGAGGTGAAAAGCAAAGCAGAAATGTTTCCATATTTTTTCTACAGGGATAAGAAGGAATCAGCTCCTAGCAATCAAAGTTCACTTCACAGACCCAAAAGTTAGTTGAGGTCACCTAACGGGGATGATTAACAATTTTTAACTCCCTTCGAATGTGTCTAAGTCAGGGAACTGGTTAAGTGGGATGATAAAGAGGTACAGTATTTAATTTCTTTTAAAGTGAAAAGTGTAGATTCTGTTAACTTAATAAAAAGTATATACCTAACAGTCAGTGTTAAGTACTCATTCTATTTCTGTAAGTACAAGAAATGTTAATTGGCAGTTTACCTTATTTCTATTAGAGACATGTTGGAGTCTTGTTTGGTCTAGTAAATTTAGTGAAATTCATAAATACTTTTTAAAAATTCCTAACCTATGGCAATTATTTGGTTAAGATCACAAAGTATAAAAGCTCTTGCTATTTTTGTCATTTTCACTCATGTTGATTTTCAGTTAAATTTATTCATTGACTCATTAAATATCAATTTAGGTGAAGTTTTTAAAGAATGAGCATACTTCTGGGCATATTTATAAAGGAGCACTATTATCCTCTACTTCCTAATTTGTAGAAAATTATTAAAGGAAAAAGATTAGTGGTTTTGAATATCATCAGTGAAACAAAGAAAAAAAAAAAAGAAATAAATTATCTTATCCCCAAGTAAAACATGGTAACTTCTGTAATCAATTTTGTGCCATTTTAAAAAGTTATTTTGATTATAAACAAAGAAGAAACCAGAGTGGAATCTGCTTACTTCATTATATTACAAATTCCTTTCAGGGTTTAGCACTACTAAGACTCTGAGGTTTTATGTTTTAACGTTTTTCTTGGTCCCTTGAAAAATGACATCAGTGAAATTTACAGAACTAGTTGCCATCTTCTTCATAGGGGTATTGTGAAAATGCCCATTAACACTTAGAGAGTGCTTCAAGCTCCTAAAAAGAAAGACATTACCTAAGAACAAAATAAATACTTTTAAAAGCAACATTTAAATAATTTAATTGTAAATGAATCAAAACATATGCATTAAACTTATGTAAATAACAAGTATGAAATTAAGTAGTTGGTGTAATATGCTTTTGGTTTTATGAAATGGAAACATTTTAAACTTGCTTTGGTAGATTTTATAAACCTTATTTAGAGACTAATTTGCAATTTTTGATACTACAAATAAATATTTCTCTGAGTACTCTAAAGAACTATTCATATTTTAATATTGATCTCCCAAATTATCAAGAGAAACTTATAATTTTAAAGTTATTTATTTCAAATCAAAATAAGTTATTGCTTTGTTTTACTAAATATTGATTGCAAAGGTAAGTTTCATTCTCCACTCATTCAACTGACAATTGAGTACAGATAACGGTAGACTTTCTTCCACTTGTTAGATATGCCACAAATATACATTTAAAAAATTCTGGAGAATGAATGCTGAAATCAGAAATTACAGTTTGACTCAAATATCAATAGAGGCAATATCTAGCTTGGGAATTTTAAATGTGACATTTAACAAGCCACAGAAGACTGAGAACACATATGAAAATATAATGATTACAAAGTCTTGGGGGGATTCATCATTAATGAGCTTGTGCAGAGATTCAATTTATATTAGAATCTTTTAAATAAAAATTGTTTTTTCTTACTGAAATTGACAGGGCTAAAGCAAGAATAAATAGAAGATAAATTGCATTGTATTTTTTTTCCTAGCACTGCTCACAATTATTAGAGTATATTTGAGAAATATAGTTTTGAAAAATCAGATCCCTGCTCTGAACTCACATTAAGTCAGTTTGATTCTAAAGAATGTATGTAATTTGGCTACTTTGAAGTTCTAGGGTTGTTATTTCTAAGGTCACTAAATTTTCAAGTTTACTACTTTGTTTTTGAAAGCATTCACGTAAAAGAAATAGTACTGTAAGTAATAATTATCAGAGCATAAGATGCTGAAAAGTAAAAAATAAATAAATATAATTAAGTACTAACCATGTATTGATCTTCATGAGTTATAGAAATTTTCTTATTGAATCATAGGACCCATCTAGTGAAAGTACTACAAAAGGAAAAATTAAGTGTCTGACAGTTACTTAAACAACTATGAGACAGACCTAGAATTCAAACCCAGGTCTGTGTGGCTGTAAATCAAATACTGTTCTCCTTATATTCCACATTATACCATTATAATAAATTTTTATGGCTTTTTATAGTAGTTACCAGAGCTGCAAAGGTTGTCCTAAAAGTTATTACCTTGGTAGTAGCTAAAGAAATTTTGGATCTTAGGTGTTTTCCATACTTTCGAGCAGAAAGAACTCACTTCCATATGTTAACTGATTAACCTGTTGGGAAGTAGGAATGATTTAATTTCAGTTTGACAGGGGTAGATTAATTTGGCTCAACTGTACGTAGAGCTTTTCCTGATTTAGAATGAGGCCCAATCTTTATATCACATTTTCTTATTTCTTTGGAACTTTAGAAAAAATAGAAGGGAATGAGAAAGAACACCTAATAAATCCACAAAATATTTACACCAATAACACATACTACTAATAAGAACAAAATAATTTTCAGGACAAAAAAAAAAAAAAGCCAAAATGTGGGTTATTTTAAGCAGACTCTGGGAATACATGTATTCTTATCACATTTTACTCTTACAATGAAATAAATGAAGAGAAGTCTTCCATGATACACAGCCAAGCCAATCTTTAATTAGGTGGAGGTTTTAGGGTAAGAAATGAAGAAATACATGCATAGGGTGGAATAAAAGCAGGTTTACCACTGTGAGTACATGAAACACAGAATTTACTCTTGTATTATTATTTATTAACTATTGTATTATTTTCTACACAAACAACTATAAGCGTACTTTTTCCCCACTGTGTAAAACAGAATTAGCTAAATTCTATGTTTACTTGTGATTCGCTTCCACATGAAATATCCTCATTTAATCACTTGATTCCACTTTTTCCCAGGTTGTTGGGGAAAAAGGCCAATGAAGAGAATACTTGATTAAAATTGTAGCTTCCCTTTCATTGTGCACATATTAGTTTCATTACTTTGTAAAATATTTTATACATGCTGTTATATTTAATGTTTTAACAAACCAGTAAAACATTGTATCCTCATTTTTACTGAAGAGGAAATAGGATTTAAAATTAATAGGACTAAGATTAATCAATTAGTGTGTGAAAGATCCTGGATTTCAGTCCTGTTAGGTTTCATGCTCAAGTTATGCTCTTGACTTTCATAGCTACTCTAATTTAAATAAACATTTCTGACCTAGGAATGTTATAGTCAAGCTAAATGGAAATTTAGAAATACAGACCAACAAAACACTGTTATGTCTTCTGGCAAGTATCTCTTAGACTTTGTGAAGAAGTAAATAGCAGTATAGAATTCAAGAATTCATATATGCTTATTTTTGTGTGTTATAAGAGTCCTGACATTATTATTACCTCTAATGTAAATAGGAAAACTAAGGCCCAGAAAGTTCTCATCACCTCTCTACTATAATCTGGGACTTCGACAACAGTCTTTCTCTTTTTATTTTCTTTGATGATAAAACTGAATACATATGACTTGATATTTATCCTGTCCCACCCACTTCTGATAAGGAAAATAATGTTAGCATCATCTTCCTTGCTCTTCTGTCTTTGCAAGCAAGGAAGGAATCACTTTTCAGCTGCTAAGTTGTTGAGACAAATGAAAGTTAGAATTTTCTATTAAAACACCAGCAGTCTTTTAAAATATGATTCTAATTCATGAATGTATAAAATATGTGTTTTATAACATATTCTTCGTTATTTTCTATCGGTTTTCTTTTTTTATCTCTTGAATTAGAAATATTGATCAAACAGATGAGCATATATCTATATTCAACTTATAGACTTGTATGTTAGAAAAGAGTAGATATTGGTGGAATATTATTTTAAGTTAACCGTGTAAACCTTGGGTAAGAATGAGGATTTCAGCTACTTAAAATATCAAACAGAGATATCATAAAATGTACACAGAAGATATTCCATTTTAAATGTGAAAATCTGAAAATAATCAGAAAATATATATACTAAAATTTTTTTCTGAGCAAGAGCAAAGACTTAAAGAACAAAAAAAATTGAGAAAAAAATTTAGATGGTAGAGAAATCCTTAGTGTAGGACTTTGAAACACTAATTTATAATATAATGAGCAAACTTCAATAGAAATCACTCAGTTAAGCCAAAAGCCAGGAATGATCAAGAGTATCCCTTATTTTTAATCAGATGCTAGGTGGATTTAGGTAGTAAGCACTAAACGTCACCTTGGTTAAGGAGATATTTTACTCATTTGGATATTGGAGATTAACAGGAATCACTCTTAATATTCATTCATTAAGCAATATTAGAGTGTGATTTTTGTGCCAGGCAGTGTTCTAGGTGCTTAGAATACAGCAAGGAACAAGCCAGATGAAAATCTTGGCCCTTAGAGAAAAAGACCATACTCAGTCTGAAGTACTGGGAGTGTGGAACTTATATTAAAGCATAAAGCATATTGGTTTGATCAATTCTTGGTTTTTCCTAAGCCCACTTAATAAAATGTGCCCTTACTTCCTTACTTCTTAAATCTGTTCTTCTAACATAATTTTTTCTCATCTTCTCTCAACCAATCAAGTTTTTGTTTGTTTGTTTTTTGTGTTTTAGGTTTCTTAAGCAACTACAGATCTATTCTAAATTTATTTATACAATCCTATATAATCAGACCACAACCATAACACTTGACCTGAATGGCATAGCTCACAACAAATGGCCATTCTAGAAGGAAAATAAAACCACTGAATAGCAAACTTTCAATTTGTCATAACCATAAATTTATATAATTTTCTCACATTTGAATATAATGTTTCTTTGAAAAATAATAATAGGTATTCTCTGAAGTTTCTCGGTTTTCTATTTTAAGGCACTAGGTCTTTTGTGAAATTTGATGTTTTGTGAACTTGTGTTGAATGTAGCTTCTTGAAAAGGCCAAGGAGAAATTCTAAACTCTTTTTGTGATATGATATATTCTTGTTTCCATTAGTAACCTCTTCACTGAGGATAGAGAGGAAGGAAGAAAGAAAATGAGGTTTTCTCTGATGACAAGCCAATTTAAGAGAACCCTCTGATCAATTACTGTGCTTGGCTAAGCCTAAAGGTTTCTGGTTTCTTTTAAGGGAAAAAAAATGCCAACACATCATTGAAGGCTTGTAGTCTTTGAAGGTGGGGATACGTGTTCTCAATAAGGCATAGGAAAGCTAAACTTGATTTTGCATAAGGACTTCATTTGAAAAGTATGAAAATATCCTCAGTTAATGGCCAGGAGTGAAGAGGTGAAGCTCAAAAGTTATATTTGAAAAACTTCATTAGGAAAGACATAATAATGAACATCGTCTTACTAGACAAAAGTTGACTTTACAAATAATAGCTAAACATTTTATTAAAATACATGATGATGTATTTCTTTGCTGAACCAATGGAAAGACTGATGTTGATTTTATACTAAACTGTAAGATTTATAAACCTGTTGCCTCTCTAGAATTTAGAAGCCAAACATGAAGACTATTTGAGTATGAATTTCTTATAAGATACAAAATACTAAGAAAAAGAATGTAATTTTAAAACTATTTTACTCAGACCAAATTGCCTGTTAGAATAACACAGTGAGGGTTGTGCAAGCATGTCAAGTAGGAACTGTCATATCTCTATCGGTGACAACTGCTTGTAGAACTGAACATTTTTACTCTGGGAAATCTAACTACAGTAATAATTTTCTACATCCTCTTTCTAGCATTCAGACTGCTCATACTTCCCTTTGTTCACAGTGTTTTGCAATCAGCTAAATGAATGACCGTAATAATTAGCTTTAATATAGTACTTCTCATCAAAGTGCTTTAAAAAGCTTTTGCAAAGAATTAAACTCACCAAGTCCAGTAATGCATATACTGTGTTGTTATTCACATTGCAAAGTGAAGATATAAAGAGCTTAAGTGGCTCTTCCCAGATATATGGCAAAATCAGTCAAAGATTCATGCATTAATGTTAGGAATCCTGGCTCCTATTTCATTGATCCAAAGCTGGACCTCATATTTATTAGGTAGACATGTTTGTCTTTAAAGGCTAACTAGAAGCATGCATTTCTTGCTGTTCTTTGTCAGCTTGATAATGGATAATAGAAAAGAATTGCCAGGATAGTGCAAGGTTGAAGAGCTAGACTTGTAACAAGTTGGGCTTTTTAAAAATATTTGGAAAAACAAGATATTTTGTGTCCATATAACTTCTTCTCCATTTAGTTGTTTGTTTAAAAAGTATATGCCTGCCATAAAGCAAAAGGACAGTCATTATTTTCCTATTAAAATTTTAAGTTTCTAGTTGAAGAAACAGGTGAATAAACAATAAATTTTTCTTCTATAATAAAGAAATAAACCTGGATTTTTCCGGTCACTTTCATTTAAGAGAAATATGACAATATAGGATATACAGTAGTCCATCTCTATATCACGGTTCACTTATTGTGGCCTCATTGTATCGCGGGAGTTTTAAAAATATTATATTTAATTATTTATTGTGGATTTTTCACTATATCATGGGATTTTGCAGTACTGTATACATATGTTGTTAAAGTTATGTAGGTTTAAGAGTGCAGAATATGTTTAAGAACATAAGCAGTGTTTATAAAAGTGTGGAAAAGGTAAATAAGGGAGTGTGAAAGGTTAATAAGGGACTGGAAATGGATTATAAGCATGTGGCAAGGGTTTATAAAGCCTTAAAATATATATAAATAATAAGTGAACCGTAATACAGAGCAGGACTACTGCACTAAAATAAATGTAAGGTTCCTACTTCACGGATTTTCACCTATCGCAGGGGGCGGGGTCTAGAACGTAATACCCAGGATAAGGGAGGGAATACTGTACTATTCATATACCACACGTTTTTATTGGTTGTCTCATATTAAACAGCTTCTTAGAATATTATAATCAACTCATACTTTAGCTGCATATTAATCTTTCCTTACAAGATGAATACATATCCTTGTACAATATATTTTATTAAATCTAATTAACTGTTTTAAAATAAAAAAAAGCTTACTTTCAAAGACTAAGAAATTTTGTATTTTCTGAGAGTATTCTGGATGTCAGGTGGGGACTATATCATGCTGTGCTAAATATCTGTTCTGAACATACCCTTGTTTGTTTAAATGTTAAAAACCTTTGTTTAAATGTCAAAAGCTAAAACACCATGACCAACAATTATGTCCCTTCGTATTTACCCCAAGGAGCTGAAAACTTAATGGCCGCATAAAAACCAGCACACAGATATATAGCAGCTTTACTCATAATTTTCTAGACTGGGAAGCAACCAAGATGCCCTTCAGTGGGTAAATGGATAAATAAACTGTGGTACATCCAGACAATGGAATATTATTCAACAAATTAAAATAATTTATTTAGCTAGCAAAAACATGGAGGGAACTTAAATACATATTATGATACTAAGTGAAAGAAGCCAGTCTGAAAGGAGATATATATATATATATAATATTATTCCAATTATGTAACATTGTAGAAAAGATGAAAATATGGAGACAACAAAAAACTAGTAGTTGCCAAAGATGGAGGTGAGGAGAAATGACTAGGCAGAACACAGAGGACTTTTAGAGCAGTGAAAACACTATGTGCAGCCATGGTGGTGTGGCTCAATTGGTTGAGCTTGTCCCGTGAAGCGAAGGGTCACTGGTTCAATTCGTTACCAGTCAGGACACATAGCTGGGTTGGAGGCCGGTCCTGGTTGGGACATGTGTGAGAGGCAATCGATCAATGTTTTTCTCTTTCTCTTTCTTTCTCCCTTCCCCTCTCTCTAAAAGTAAATAAATAAAATTTTAAAAGAAAAACATTCTGTACAATATAATAATGATAGTTATATGTCATTATACATTTTTCTAAGCTCCTAGTACTTGCAACACCAAGAGTAAACTTTGAACTTTAGGTGAGTATGATGTGTCAATATAGGTTTACCCTTGGTAACAAATGTACCACTCTGGTGAGTGATGTGAATAATGCAGGAGGCTATAGACCCATGTGTGGGGGCAGTGAGTATATGGGGAATCTTTGTACCTTCTTCTCAATTTTGTTGTAAACCTAAAACTGCTCTAAAATATATAGCCTTAAAAGAGTATAAACCTTAAAGGTCCAGGTAGGCCATTTTAATATTTGATATTTTGATATTTTGATATGTGACATCCAAAATGAATATCCTAGACTGTATGAGGTGAGTCTCAGTGTACCTCTTTAGGGATTTCTTTTTTTTTTCCTATGATGAACTTTGTTCAGGATATTCATTTTCTAAAATAGGCCTTAGAGGAGCATAG
The DNA here is from genome assembly GCF_987537825.1 of Furipterus horrens. Lineage (NCBI taxonomy): Eukaryota > Metazoa > Chordata > Mammalia > Chiroptera > Furipteridae > Furipterus > Furipterus horrens. Next base: position 59,998,146 of record NW_028327173.1, on the reverse strand, counting down.
TCTTCCTTTTAAGCAAACTGCACTCAATAACTCAATTATTTGGTAGATCACTTGTACTTATTTCTACACAACAGGGAATTTGGTAGAAAGTCTGCAATTGTTTATAAGTTTTTGGAGGCCACTAGACCATGTTAAAATTTTCTTCCACACCATTTCCTATTTTAATATGTTTTTCTTGTGTGCCTATTATGTGATCTATAGCAGGGGGATATAGAGATAAATTGCACCTAGTTCCTCACCCCCAAAAGTCTAAAGCTTGGAGAAAAAATGAACATAGGATGCAAGGTCATAAGTGCATTCCATGAGACTGATTCTTGTATTCAGTACAGAATGTCAAAGATAGAGTCATAAAGCAAATTTCATCTAGAAAGTCTTTGTGTATACAATACAGAATGGAAAACATGAGCAAAAGCATACTTAAGGCACTTAAAACAGCAAAGATGTGCAAGTAAAATTTACTAATTAAGACTTGTTTAAAATTATTTAATTCATTCAAAATATTTATTTGGTGCCTATAATGTGTCAGATACCTCTTTAGGTTATGAGAGTGAATGAGGGGCATGGCTTTTTGAATGAATGTAGTTTGGAGGAGGTGGGTCAATGGAATTACAAATTCCAGTGGTGATTTATGAAAAGAAGTCAACATACAGGATGTTGAATTGTGTATGATGAGGATATCTAAGCTAGTGAGAAGAAATATGGAAGGCTTCACTGAGAATGCCACCTTTAGGCTGAGATAAGAAAAATGAATAAAAGTTTGTAAGTCTTGAGGAAAAAAGGAGCACTGTGCTGTATAGGTATTTAAGGAAGACTAAAGCACAAAGGTGTTATTAACCTGGGGGAGAAGAGAAGGTGATGAAGCTGGAGGGGTGGGCAAGGAGCAAGGCCTTAGCAAACTTGCTATACACTCTTGTCTTTCTGCAAAGGACACGAAGAAGTAAGTAAAAAATTTTAATCAGAACAAGATCAGATTTCAGTTTTTAAAAGGCTTACGCTGATGGCCACTTGAGAATAGATTAGAATCGATGAAGAATAGATGTGGGGGGACATTTAAGAGACTATCAATAGGTCAGGAGAGTGATGATGATGATTTGCTTTAGATTCCTAGTAACATGATTTCTGGGTTACCTGTTTATCTCTTATATTCTCATTATCAGTTTCATAAATTAAGAAAAATATTCTTGAATGTTTCCTAAAGGGATCTAAATATTAGCCATGTATTAGCCAAATGTGTACTTACTGTGTATTGATTGTGGGCCAGTAGAGTGTCCTGCCTGTCAGTGAGTTTTTATAATGGTCCAAGTAGTGCCTAAAGATTTCATGAACTGACTAAGGAATCAGATAATGATATTATGCCCTAGAGAGGAAGATGATGTTAACATATCACCATGACCTGTGAGCATTTTCAGTAAGATGAATCTTTCAGAGCTTTTAAAATTTCTAATGTTGGGAATAAAGTTTTCACTGTAAACCTAGAATGTGCATGTGTGGATGAACTTAAAAACATCTTTTATTTTACATCTCCAAGCATGCATAAATACATGTAGTATGCTTCAATTTTATTTTAATTACTCAACATAGTATAATTTTTTCTAGAGGATGATTTAACAATGTAATGGAATATCTTTCAAATAAAAATGCTATTCTATTTTTTTATGAGAAATTCTTGCACTTAAAACAATTTGAGATGATTACAAATATCTCCCGCTAGCTTACCAAACAGCATTAGGATAGATTGGAGAACAGTTTAATTATGGCAACAATATGAATCAGCTTAACATTTCTCCTCCCCTTCATTCATCTTGGAATGAGATAATGAGGCACAACTATGCTAGTAGAGATATCACTTTTAGCTGAATGATTCTTCTGTGAATAGCCCAAAATTGCAAAATTACAGCATAATTTAAGCATTATATAATGTTAGTATGAGGTTACAATTTTGGCACTATTTCTCAGTCCATGGCTGCATATATACACATTTTATAAAAATGGATCAAGAGGATTCATCTCTATAAAGTTAATTGAACCAGTTGAATAATATTAATAAATTAGTTTTTAGATCAATGAATATTGTTTTTAAAATTAGGTGAACATTATCTGTTAAATTAAATCTTTAAAGCCATCTAAACTATATCCTGTCTGCAAATGGAGTGCTTCTGTGCAGCTCTGGCACTTTTGTTCTGTTTTAAAATATTAACATATATAATTATTAAATAAGATAAAAAATCTTATAATTAAATCTTTTCAGTTCCAAATGTCACCCTCTGTATAGGACCTTTTCATGAAAATAATCTGGTATATTTGGTAGGAAGTTATTACATCTAACATTGTAATAACTGTGGAGATTAAACACAAAGTGCTTATTTAAATATGACAAATACAGCATTAGATAATTGAAATGTTATTTGTGTTACTTATGTAAATTAAAAACAAATGCACAGATTTATGTAAGGTTGAATTAAATTGCAACATATATAGACATTTTTCTAAAATGTTTTCTTCCATTCACCTTCTCCCGAGAGTTGTCTTTATCACACAGTAAGGCAGCTACCCCTGGTCATTCTCTTTCTCTCTCTATTGATTAAAGCAAAAACAGAAACAGAGACCAAACATGTTCACAGAACAACTATGACAATGCTCAACCACTGAAGAAACCATAAACAAAAACCAAATAAATGTCCTCCTGCAGCTCAACATTTAGAATGATACTTTGTGGGCTGTTTGTTTTTTAAAAAACCTAATCAAATTAATTTAAGGAGAAAAATTCTTATTCCTACATAGCCCTAGAATTCCACATTCAGAACTCTATTTTGAAGGTTAAACTAGCCCATACGTATTACAGTATAGGCAGGTATGAGATTGACATTTTGGTGTGTCTAAGTTTAATAAATGACTGTGATTTTTTGTAATCATACAAATGTTGAATATATACTGTTGATAAATTTGAAAATACAATTTTAAAAATAGAAAAGAAAAAGAGAAAAGGAGAATAAAATAACTGTGTGGTTAGCCGCTGTCTGCAGTACTGTTCTGAGACCCTAGGCCAGTTCAATGGGACATTGAAAAAATAGAACATATGCTTTGCATTGCCATACAGCAAGAATTTTCTTAGAGGTCCTGCAATGGATTTCTGAGTGCTGACATCATTCCTGTTCCTAACTCCTGGCCAACTACTTGGGCCCTTACTTCAGTCACAAAAGAAAGCACTGAAGGCCATGTCTACTTTCTTATTAGTTTGTTTTTGAGGATTGTCTTTGACCTTTTTTCCGTTAGTTTGGAAATGCTGCAAAGTAAGAGCTTTGGCTTGGTATGACACAATCTATGCTGGCCTCAGTAAGAAACTTGGGAAGGAAAGCCTATGGGCAACGGATAAGACAGTATTGAAGGTTAGGGGATGAAATGGTAAGTAGAAACAAGTCTGAGATGTTTGGCTTTGAAGGAGAAGACAGAAATGGCTAACAAGGAGATGCAAATTCATTCATTTATTTCATTCAAAAACTAAAACATGAAAGTTCTTTGGTTGCAACAGAGTATTTATCCTCAGGATTAGTTTAGGTAATCTAGATGGATAGGTAAATACCTTTTTCTGCATGTATTCTTTATAGACTCCTTGAAACTACAAGCTTGGGGAAGAATAATGACATTTCTTTAGTCTAATGCATTTAAAAAACTGCATATTATTGCAAGTACAGAGTGTGTTTCACATATCAGTAACTACACTATGTCTTGGATTCTAACACAAAATTATGTGATCTTGGTTGTTAATGAGTTCGTGGCCTAATTACTCCTCATTACATTTGTGGTTTGTGATAATTTTGGGGTTGTGAAATTTAGTGCCATATAAATTGTGTGACCACGTTTTTCAGGAAATATATAATTTGTTCCAGATAGATAAGATGTTATTTCCATAGTTACTTTGGAATTAAAATTAAAAGTCCATCAAAAATAACTTTCATAGTCAACTTTTCTGAAGAAAAGTATAAAGAACAAAAGCATCTGCCGTGTTTGTAATTTGGCAAGTATCCTTGTCTGGCACTTTCCAAATTGTTTTAGCAATGTTTGGCAAGAACCTATCACAAATTATGGGTGATTATAATTTTTCAGTATGTGGAAGCAGATGGAGAAGATGAATTGACAGAAAGAATGTTTCTTCTCAGGAAGCTGATTGGTAATAATAATTATCTGTAAAGAAGGCAAAAAGTCAGCATTACCTACTGAGAACTTATGCTATTCAAGAAGCTTTCAACTTAATTTGAAATTGGAAACTGATAAAAAGAAAAATATCTACAAAAATTACTCTAGAATAATGCACATTGCAGTACAAAGTAAAAATTATTATGAATAGCATAAGATCATAATTGTTGCACTAAAATGCCCACTTGCTAAAGAAAATAATTCAATTGGCAGCTGACTGAAGAAAAAGCACATAATTGATAGTGGCTTAGAGGACAAATTTCCGGGCTTCTAAAAAATGTGATCATTTTTCAAAGTTATTGTATAGAACTTTAGAGTCAGAATGTCTAAGATCAAATCCTAGGTGACTTAATTCTTATAAATGACTCAACTCCTTTATTACCTCAGTCACTCCTATATTTCCAATACTATACCCAGGATCCAACAACTTCTCACCACCTCCACCACTCCAACCTTGGTCTAATGTTGCCATCATCTCTCACCTGAATTATTGAAATAACCTCCTTTCTGGGTACCCTAATTTGAATCTTGCTCCTTTCAGATGACTCTGCAAATCACAATAAGAGAGATTCTGATATAAGTCAGATCCTGTTGCTTCTCTTTATATACCCTCCAAGGCTTTTCCTGGTCTTTGGGACCCATTTTCATTCTATCCCCACGTTTTATACCTCTAAGCTCATCTTTTGGACTTTCTTCCTTGCTCCTTTTTCTTCACTTTTGTTGTTGATCCCTCGTAGTTTTTTGAATGCACTAGGCATGTTGCAGCCTTCAGTTATAACTGCTGCTCCCTCTGCCTGGAGCAGTTTTCTCTCAGGTAGAACATGCTTCCTCAGGACCTTCTCCGCCACTTCTTTTATGTCTTCTTTCAAGAAAGCTTTCCCACATATCTTGTTTCGATCTGAAACCCTCCCTCAACACATCCCTATTTCTTCCCCTTCCTAATTTATTCTTTCTACAGTCTGTCATCCATGTACTTGGTATTCACACATTTTGTTGTTTGTCATGAATGCACGATCCATGACCAGAGTGATTTTCACCTCTTTTATTTAGTGCTCTGGCACAATATAAGAATGACAAATATATTTTTAAGGATATTTTATTGATTATGTTCTTATAGTAGTCTCAATTTTTCCCCTTTGCTTCCCCTTGCCTATTACACTCCATCCTTCCAGCAATCCCACCCCCCTTAGTTCATGTCCATGGGTCATGCATATAAGTTCTTTGGCTTCACCCTTTCCTATAATATTCTTAACTTCCCTCTGTCTATTTTGTGCCTAACAATTATGCTTCTTAATCCCTGCACCATTTTCCCATTTCTCCCCCTTCCCCCTCCCAGCTGATAACCCTCCAAATAATCCCCATAGCTATGATTCTGTTCCTATTCTGGTTTGCTTAGTTGGATTTTGTTTTTATTTTTTACATTCAGTTGTTGATAGCTGTGAGTTTATTGTCATTTTAATGTCATAATTTTGATCTCCTTTTTCTGAAGTAAGTCCCTTTGGCATTTCGTATAATAATGGCTTGGTGGTGATGAACTCCTTTAGCTTTACCTTGTTTGGGAAGCACTTTGTCTGCCTTTCCATTCTAAAAGATAACTTTGCTGGATAGAGTAATTTTGATTGTAAATCCTTGCTTTTCATCACATTGAATACTTCTTGCTAGCAGGAATGGTAAATATTTTTAAGTGAATTGATAAATTATAGGTATTAGTACTATGATTGGGAATTCATGTTCTCTTTGTCCTCAGACGTTTACTGGCAAACAAATCACTTAATATTGCCTTACCTATAAAATGAGGGTAAAAACTCCATCTTTACTAGAATATTATGGGGATTAAATAAGATAAAAATATCTGCCTTACAAGCTATTGTAAGGGTTAAATAGAACATTTATATATATCAAGCACACTGCCTGGCAGATAAAATTTGATGAATTAATGTTAATAGAATTTTCATCTGAATGAAGAGATAATTTATGCAAACTCAAACATCATTTATTTTGGCCCTGATTTTGTATTTGGGAAAAGGAAATTATATGAATTATTTTATGTGAGAAATTTTGTAGAGCATAGAAATTTACCCAATTATGTATTTGTTCCTAAATGCCTTTTTCATACATAGATAGTTTCTATTTTTTAATCATTAAGTATAGCTTAGAGGATTCAGATATGTTGACAATGCCTCATGCCCATAGACCACCAGAAACACTCTTGCTGTCAGAGCTGGATATTGCGTATTGCTATGGAGGAGACGGAGACTGCATTGCATGGAACCTGTGCCACGTCTCAGAAAGAGGGTGTTAGGAGGGACTTACAGGTTTTAGGGGAGCATTTAGGAAAGAAGTACTTGGAGTTGGGTGCTTTCAGAAAGCAGATATAGTTCTGTGACTATCTTAATTTCTACCTAGAGGGTGGAAGAAAAGAAGTGGAACTAAAATTGCAATTGGAAAAGCAGCATAATTGCTCACAGTAGCTGGAACACGGGGGTGTTGGTCATTGTTTGTTTGTGATTTGCACAACAGTCTTGTTGTTGTTTGTGCTCAGCCATGACTATTGAGTGGCCTTGTTTTTGTCTCACTTCATCACATCACACAGCGACCTTGTCTAGTCTCGGTTATGTGTGAGATTATTTATGTTCAATAGACGAACACTATGATCTCTGTCTGAGTCCTGAGGTTAGCTCCTAAAAATGCCTAGGCCTGACTGAACCAGACCAGCTTCCACCTGTCATGGGCTACATTTCTTTTTCTCAGGCTTTATACACATTTGTACATATGTTGGAACTTGGTTTTGACTATTTAAATACCTTTTTTTTTTTTACTAAGTGCCAAGCTACCCAAAACTTAGATGATTTTTCTTAAATATATGTAATTCTCTGAAAAAACATGCCAGCATAATTTTATATTCAAATTTATTTGTAACACAAGTTGATTTACAATATTTTTTGGTAGAAATTGATACTCAGCCATGCTTAGGTAAATGGTTATAAATATTAAAATTTAACCTAACTAAATAATATTTTGTAACAAACAAGGTTTGTCAGACATATCTGTAATGTATGTATCATTTCATTAAGAATGCATTATCACAAGTAAAAATAGGATTTTTAATAAAGGTAAGCAAATAAAAATTGTAATGCAAAAACATTCTTATAATTTAGTCATAAAGAAACATTCAATTTCCTTAAATACCCTTTAAATATTATTGTGACTTGTAAAAATTTACACCACTTATTTTTTTGTTCTCTGCTAGGAAATTTGCATTAAAATTTTTATTTATTTTTTACAAATATCACTAAAAAATAGTTATGCCAGTTCATTTAAATATGAACCAGCTGTTGATGTCAATATGGTAGCTATTATACTTTAAGCATTATGTTTTTAAATCCTATTGGATTAGGTCATTATCAGGATAAATAGCTCTCACATAATGTATGTGTAGATAGACAGGTAAGTAGATAAAATATTATATGTAATCCTCATAGACTTATTTCTGAATGATCATTTAGTCAATCCCCCCTTTTTTTTTGGTAGAAAAAATGAGACACATAGAAAGACATGAAATTATACTCTAAGATATTCAGAGTTGAAATAAGAAACTGAGTTTTTAAAAAATTCAGAGTCTTTTCCACTGTGACACTTGTCTTCTCTCTTGGGGTTAAGTTGAAAAACCCCTGTGGATTTATCTTTCTTATATAGAAATTCACAAAAATTCAAGTTATTAGTAGGGAGAGACAAGGAGAAAATGAATAAAATTGTCAAACTCCTTTTATTTCACTAAATTTTGCTAGTCAGATAAAAAGAAAAACTGGCATACTTGATCACAAAATGTTTAAATAAAGGTAGACTAGGTGACTTTCTATGGCATGGTATGAAGTGAAAGTTTCAAAAGTGATGAATACCCCTATTGACAACCTCCAGAGTCTATCCTTTTATTTTTAGTAAATTATTATCTAAATTCTTATGCAAATTGACAAATAAAAAAATTTGGAGTCTTTCAAACCTTTGATAAAAATCCTGGCTGTTTTAAGCTAAAACACTGTAAGTGAGTAGTTCAGTATATTGCTTACTCTTTGTGGAGCAGGTATATGCTTCTCAGTTAAGGAACCCATATTCTGTTTAGTATAATCCCATGCCATGTTTTATTGTTTTATAAAGAGGGATTTGGGGGAGTAATTAAAAGTGGATTTAGAGTACAATACACTATCTTTAAAGTTCTATTTTATGCTATAAATTACTGCTTAACAAGAATTCCTCCAACAAATCAGTAAGAAAACAAACAAACAAAATTCTTATGGATTTATCATAATTTTAAGTTCCTCATCTTTTTCTTTTAACAAGTCTTTTTTAATAAGAACTTTTAGGCTCATAAATTTAGTTAGAAATTTTACGTGTTCTCCCCAAATCCCTTTTTAAAAATCCGATATACCAATACATGTGCATGTGTGATACACTGCTAAATGAAACACTCAATTATAGGACTGTGTTTGCTGTGTGCCAATTGAGTCAATGTTTTTGCATTGGTGAGACCATCCTTATTTAACACCTCATAAAAGAAAAGCCAGCCTCTACAAAAAGAACTAATTTATTGTACACCAAGGCTCTGTCTTAAAAATGGTCTCCTACTGTATTTAAAGTAGGTCTAATGCTTGGATGGGATCTAAATACTACAGATTCTATATATGTTGAAAATAAAGATGCAAATAGCAAAACAATAAATTCCTGGTTTGTAACAAACACCCTGAACAAAACTTTAATAAATCATAATTCTCAATGAGATAGATAATGAGAGTTTTTGTCATGCAAAGAAATTACAGAACATTGTGCTGTTGCAAGCATGCTGTTTCCCTCCTTCCTTCCCCCTCTCTCTCTGTCTCTCTTCATTATCTTGCCCTTTCTCCCATTCCACCTGTCTCTCTATTCTTTAGTTTCAGACACATCACCAACTTTAATGATAAAAGCCTTCCACAAAAAACATTGTTAAGCCTTGGGAATAAACCCTCTTTCACATCCTGAGAGAATATTCCACAAACATCATCAATCTCCTTTGAATCATAATTTACAGCCTTTCCTTTCAGCCTATTGAGCCATTTGTGAGCATGCCCCAGCAGCATGACACTGGGCTTTTCCTCCACTTTGACTTCGAAACACACAGCAGCAAAACTGTGTGCTGCTGCCAGTTTGGAAGTACATGCTTGGCAAAGGAATTAAGTGTAAACTACAGGCATTAAGCTGTAAAACAACTTTCCAAAGCAGCTGCTTATTAAGGCCTGGACTCTCCAGAAAGGTGGACAGAGAATAGCTGTTTCTATATAGGCTTAGCCAATTCATTGTTTTGGATGTTCATTGTCAGTGGCATTCATAAAGTCAAGTACCGATAACTTTAGGGCATGAAATTCATGTTTTTCAAAAGAAAAATAAATCAACGTCAGTGGAATAATTTGTATGGATGTATATTTCTTCTAACAAAACTAGTATCTCATGAATGATTAACAGTTGTCTGATAAATGCCATCTTTCTGGACATTTTCATTGCAAATCAGAAAGGGAGTCTGTAACACAGCTGAATTCACTTACTGTGTGCTTAAACCCACTCTTAACTCCTGCGCTCATTAAAACAGATGCACATACATTATTAATTATTGACAAACTTTCAATCATCAGCAAGGGTGGAAAACCTATATACCCATCAGGAAAACATACAAACATTATGATTACTTGAAAACATGGGCAGATCTTTAAGATGTCTATATTGAGTGAAATAGTAGCTACTGACATGTCTAGCAATATTTATGAAGGAAGCTTTGCAAAACAAAATGTTTACAATAACCAAGTGATGCAAACGAGAGGAATTTATGAAGCTGGGTACTTGGTAGAAGAGTAAGAAATAGTGTTCTCTCAGACTTCCGGCCAAGATGGAGGCTTAGACGGACACGCTAGGTCTCCCTCTACAACTAGAGAGGAATACAACTACTTCAAAACAAAGGATAACTAGAAATTCCAGAAAATAAAACTACACGGAAGCCCAACATATGAAGTTATAAACCAGCGGTGCCATTTGGGCAGGTAAGAGTTAAAGAGGGCAGTGCTGTTTGCGGTCGCACCCGGAGCGGCCGGTGGGAGGAATCCCGGCTGCGCAAGCCCCTGGCGGTGCGGGACCCCGGCACTGGGGAGAGCGGCCGCCGCATCGCCTTGAACAGTGAGGCCCAGGGGGGCGGGAGGACGGATCCCGGTCTCCTAGCTGAATAACTGTGTGAATCCATCTTGGACCCCCGCCCCCAAAGAAAGCACCACAGGGCTGCGAAATAGGTCGCAGACAGACACCGGTCGCTGGATTGTGACGCGTACACAGGCACTGCCCCGGACAGCCGGCCCAAGAAAACAAAACGCATCTGTCAAAATGAGGCAGACAACTATAGAAATACCGGCGACACAGCTCACCAGGCAGCAGATAGAGAACCTGACAGATGAACAGATAAGAAACCTGTCAGAGGCTCAGTTCTGGGCCATTGTTATCAGGTGGCTTACAGAATTCACAGAAGAGCAGGAAAAAGATAAGAAAGAAGCAAAAAACATTCATAACGAAAGGAACAAAACCACATACGAGACAGATGGTGAGGAAAAAAAATCCAGAGTTCATTTCAACAAACTGGAATATGGAGAAGGAACAAGCAGTCAACCAATGCAGAGAGAGGAAATGGGAAGCAACGATGAGAGGATCAGAAACCTCTGGGACAGCTATAAAAGGCCCAACATAAGAATCATTGGTTTGCCAGAGAGCGAGGAAGATGAACTAGAACTTGAAAAATTGAGTGAAAATATAATAAAGGAGAACTTCCCAGACTTGGGGAAGGGAATAGACTTGCAGGTCCAGGAAGCAAGGAGAGTTCCCAAGAGACTGGACCCAGGGAGAACCACTCCAAGACACATTATAATCAAAATGTCAAAAATTAAAGATAAAGAGAGAATCTTAAAAGCAGCAAGAGAGAAGAAAAGAATTATGTACAAAGGGGTCCCAATTAGACTATCAGCTGACTTCTCAAGAGAGACCCTACAGGCAAGAAGGGACTGGCAAGAAATATTCAAAGTAATGAAAATCCAAAACCTACAACCACGAATACTCTATCCAGCGAAATTGTCATTCAGAATAGAAGGACAGAGAAAGTGTTTCCAGGACAAAATAAAACTGAAAGAGTTCATTAGATCCAAACCACTGTTATATGAGATGTTAAAGGGACTGGTTTAAAAAACAGAAGCTAGGGAGATGAAACAAAGGCAAACTAAACAGGCAACGAGAGTGGAAAAGGAACTGTGGGTACGGGAAGCATATTGGGGGGAGGTCAACAGGGAGGGGGAGTGGGGAGAGGGAGGGAGATGATATAGGAATTGGGGATCATGGTAGGAGGGAATGGAATAGACGGAGAGAGGTTGGGAGGAACTGTATGCACAACTAATGGACATAATCTAAAAGGGGGGGACAACTGGAGGGAGGGGGGCCACCGGGTGGAGGGGAGCAGAGGGAAGGGAAATTGGCACAAATGTAATATTTTAATCAATAAAACACATTAAATCTGAAAAAAAAAAAAAAGAAATAGTGTTCTCTCTCTCCAACTTCACCAAATAATGTGTACATATAGAGAATGGGAGGAAGAGAATACAAGAATGACACATAAATTTGGGCTTAACTATAAGCTCAATTTTTTAATAGTTGGATTATATTGTAGGAAGTGATGGTTTACAAACACAATTACTCAGGTGGTCTGGTGAAGAGCAATCAGATAACAGGAGAACATTTGTATTAGGAAAATTAAATTCATGTTTATAACATTGACAAAGGAGAATATACTTTCATTTTCCTCTTACCTTGGGTTTTTATATGCTCTGTGGTGTGAGCTAGGATGTTTTTAGTTTGAAGTATCAGGTTGCTGAATCAGCAACAATTATAGGTTTAGATGATGCATTCTCTCCTACACTTCTGGCAGGATTTTAAATTGGAAAATTTTGCAAGGTAAATATTGAAATGTTTTACTCTGCCTTCAAAATATCCATATACTTTGTTTTTATTTATTTATTTATTTTAAGTATATTTTATTGATTATGTTGTTACAATGGTTCCAGTTTTTTTCCCTTTGCTCCACTCTGCCCAGTATGCCCTTTCCTGTCAGCAATCCCACCCCCTTAGTTCATGTCCATGGGTCCTGCATGTAAATTCTTTGGCTTCACACTTTCCTACACTATTCTTAACTTCCCCCTGTCTATTTTGTACCAACCAATTATGCTTCTTAATCCCTGCACCATTTCCCCATTTCTCCCCCTCCCACCTTTCAGATGATAACCCTCCAAATGATCCCCATACCTATGATTCTGTTCCTATTCTGGTTTGCTTAGTTGGATTTTTTTTTTTTTTTTTTTATTCAGTTGTTGATAGTTGCGACTTTGTTGTCATTTTAGTGTTCATAATTTTTATCTTCTTTTTCTTAAATAAGTCCCTTAGACATTTCATATAATAACAGATTGATGATGAAGAACTCCTTTAGCTTCACCTTGTCTGGGAAGCACTTCATCTGCCCTTCCATTCCAAATAATAGCTTTGCTGGATAGAGTAATCTTGGTTGTAGGTTGCTTTTCATCACATTGAATACTGCTTGCCAGTTCCTTCCTGCCTGCAAAGTGTCCTCTGAGAAATCAGCTGATAGCCCTATAGACACCGCTTTGTAGGCAACTCTCTGCCTCTCTCTTGCTTCCCCCAGGAATCTCTCTTTATCTTTCACCTTTGATATCTCAATCATGATGCATCCTGGTGTGGGCCCCTCTCAGTCCAGCTCAAACGGAAACCTCCATGCTTCCCGGAACTGTATGTCCATCTCCTTCACCAAATTTGGGAAGTTTTTCTCATTTTTTAAAATTCTTGCTTCCTCATTCTGCACTGGTTGACTGTTTTTCTTCTTCCTTATGTTCCAAATCATTGATTTGAGCCGTGGTTTCCTTCCCTTCACCATTGGTTTTGTGTGAATTTTTCTTCGTTTCACTTAGCATAGCCTTCACTTCTTCTCTTAAGCGTTTGCCATACTCAAGCATATCTGTCAAACCTGTGAGCACTTTTATCACCAGTGTTTTGAATTCTGCATCTGTTAGGTTGTCTTTCTCCTCATCTATTAGGTTTCCTATCTCCTTGTCACTTAGTTCTCCCACTGGAACCTTGATCCCTTTCCCGTTTTTGGGCCATACTTCCCTGTCTCTTCATTCTGACAGGCTCCTGTGTTTGTTTGCCTCCACATCCCAGGTAGAGCTGTCACTCCTATTACATTGTAAGGGGTGGAGCCTTAGGGATTTGTCAGTACAAGGTGACCTGTTTCACCACATTGTGGTGCTGTATGTGGGGTGGGGTCCGAGAGGGAACAATGCCTCCCCTGCAGCACTCGCCCCTTTTCCAGGCACCTCTTCCACTTCTGCATCAGACTTACTCCCCTCTGGCTACTGCCCTGGCCATCATTCCCAGAGTGGGTGGGTTTGAAGACGTTATAGGACCATGGGGGCCCTTTAAACAAGCAGACTCTGCTGAGAGACTGGCAGTTTCTACCTTCACCCCAACCCCCACTGGTCTGTATAGTCAGAGGCAATGAGGCTTGATTTTTCCCAGTGCTGGGACCATGTGCTTCAAGGTCCGGTGAGGAGCTGGGAACGCTCCCCAGGTGTCCCTCCTGACTTTTTAAAACCTATGACTGCGCTTTCCACCAGCCTGCTGCTGCTGCCACCACCACCACAATGGGTCCTCTCCACCCTGGCTCCGCCCCTCCTACTCTGGATAAGTATTTCTTTTTTATATCTTTGTTTTCTAGACTTCCATGCAGTTTGATTTTCTGGAGCTCCTGGTTGTTTCTAGTTTTGAGGTAATTGTATTCTTTCTTAGTTGTGGAGGGAGACACAGTGTGTCTGTCTATGCCTCTATCTTGGCTGGAAGTCCAAAATATCCATAGACTTTGACAGAATAATATCTTTCTGAACATATCCCAAGGATATAATCTGAAATTCATGTAAAGATTTTTATAGAGAGCTTCACTGTGTTATAACTAAACTTTGGAGACAAATACTCAATGATAAAAACAGTTAACTAAATTATGGTGTATCCATATCCTGGGAATATGTATATGAAGCAATTGAATTATTTATATGTAATATATTCAATTATGTATCATTTAATATAATGGGGCATCTTGTTATAGGTTAAGCAATAAAAAATCTGCCCTACACTTTGTATCCAATGTGATCTTTATTAGAAAAATGTATATTTAGAAAAATTATAAAAAGAAAACATGAAAATGTCTTTCAGGATGGGATTATTGATAATCCAAAATTATTTACTTATTATTTTTACTCTTATGATAATTTATTTAAAAAGCTACAAAGTCTTCTTTAGGATTGATGGTTATAGAGAGGAAAATATAGTATATTCACCAAACTATTTTGATTTTCTGGGCTCAGAATGAAACTACACTTTCAGCCCCTGTGCATCAGGTCCGAGTTTTGGTTCTAGTCCTCCCTGCTGGTAGGTAGACAGGAGGGCTCTGTAGCTTGCAGCCCAAGGCTCTCAGGTATTGGTGTGCTTCTCCATGCACATGCTCTTTCATCTTCTAGACAGGAGGTAAAAGATTCAAGGATAGTAGAGCAGCCTGGATCTGAGCAAGAGCTGAACAAGTGGGCCATGTCATCCTCAATGAAGTTCTTATACTTATGCAGATTTTCACATTTATTTGTGACTTCAGCTTTGCTCAGTACTTCTCAGCTATTTTGCTGTGATATCAGTCACTTGTTAGTTTTCTCTACTTAATAATAAAAGTCACAGATATGTAAGCAATGCAAAACAGGTGTATATAAAATGTTGCTTCTTTTATGTGTCCTGATTATTGTATTTAGGTCCATTTAAAGATGAGAACAAGATTATGGCTTGGGGATTCTTAGCCTGATTGTTTATCTCCTTACATTGGGACTAGCAGGCTTCCAGATTTTATATTAATGGCAAAAAATACATACAAAAATATGAAAAACTTTAAAACATGATTTGTACAAGATGCTTTCTTCAATTCAAGAAAAATATTTCACAGTTGTATGTATTTATACAGACTGTTTCTTCAGCCTGTAATTTCTCCCTCTCTGCATGGCAAACACCTACTCATGTTTTTACAACCAAATTCAGATGCCATGTCTCAGTAAAGCCTTGTTCAATGCAGTCACCAATGGGTAGGGACATCATTCTATATAAGCTCTAGGTGTAGAAATATTTTATTTTTATCTTACCAAGTCTTAGCAAAGAGCCTAGCATAATATATATAATAATTACAGTTGATATTGTTACTAAAATATTGTTCAATTGTAATGTTTGTTTTGTATTCATCAATTTTATTAAAAAGTAACAGAAACTTGAGTATTTCCCATAGTTGTTTCTCCTACCTAACTTTGCTATAATTAAGATGATTTTTTGGGGGGGTCACTTTTGATTCTGTACTTTTAATATAATTCTAACTTTTTTCTTTTGATAACTGAAGTTGCTATTAGAAAAGTTAACCTTATATTTTACCTATTCTAATGTTTTAAAGTTAACTTTAACCTTTTTAATGTTATATAGCTTCTCTAACTCTATTTTTTTTTACTAGGTGTAAATACTAATATATGTCTTAGCTTATTTGTGGGGTTTATGGACCACTCTGCGTCATTAAAAAGAATATGATGAATCTAGGTATACTACCTTTAAAAGTTTTTGTTATATATTTTGGCGTCATAAAATAATGCTACGTAGGTCACAGACTTCCACTTCCACGTAGATGTAGAAAACCTTAGAAATTTATTACTCCTTTCCTAACAACTCACAAAGCTAGATGATCTATAAAATCTTATCTTACAAATCTTACCAGAATGCTGAATTCATAAGGCAATCAGGCAAATGGAATTCCAAGCCTCTCTAGGAGACAAAATACATGAACTCTTTTACCTTTGGCAGAACATGGGAGGAAGAGACAAATGATAAAAGTAGGTAATAAGAAAATATCTGAAATGTTAACATATTTTTAAAGGCCAAGTGAAGGCTATTGTGAAAGTTTATAATCTCTCGGAGCCTCAGAAAACAACAACAAAAAGTCTGTTTCAGTTGCCACGGGGTGGGGGGGGGTGAGCTTTGTCATAGAATGGACGTGAGGCACACATATAGTATGGGCCCTCCCTGGTGGGGGCATCTCTACCCACAGATCTTGTGTGGGTGCCTGTTGACCTGTGTGGTGCTACTGGATGTCTGCTAAACGTTTGGCCCTTTTATCCCAAAGTGCGGGCCTTGGCTTTTGTGATGTTTCTCCAAAAATGAGTTTTTTCCTGTTAAAAAAAAAAAAAAAAAAGTCTGTTTCACTGGAAAGCTTTTTTTCCATGGGCCTTTAACCAGTAATTGTGATAAAGATTGGGGAAAGAGCAGCAGAGTCAAAAAAGTACCCCTTGGTGGCAGATAGGCAGAAAACTCTTCTCACATTCCCAGACACTTTCATATATGAGCCAAATCTGTCCCTACCACAACCAGTGCACCAAGTACCTTAGTCAGCTTGGGCTCTAACAAAATACAATTGATTAGGTGGCTTAAAGAGCAGGGATCTTTTTCTCAGAGTTTTGGCAGCTGTGAAGTGTGAGATCAGGGCAGAGCAGGGATTACGTACTGGTGAAGAAGGCCTTTCTTCACTTTCAGATGGCTGTCTTCTTGCTGTATCTTCACATGGGGGAGGGAGGGAGCTCTGCTCTTTCTGTCTCTTCTTTATAAAGGAAATAATCACATCATGCAGGTTCTACCCTGGTGACCTCATCTAAACCTGGTTACGCCCCAAAGGCTCCATGTCCTAATAGCCTCACATTGGGGTTTGAAGTGTCAACATATGTATTTTGGGAGGACACAAACATTCAGTCCCTAACATCAAGTAACATTGACAGCAACCTGCTACTCTGAAAGAACAGAAAACTCTTATGCTAGTGGTTCTAGGCAAAGGAACTCTGCTATGGAAAAAAGGAATGGACACCAAAGGCATCAGTTCCTAGGGAAGGGACAGTACACCCACCCGTGCACAGGATCTTGTGCTAATAATAAGTGAATGTCTGCTTCTACTAAGCAAGGGGCGAGAAATATTCTGCCACCCAAGACTATCCACACACACAGGTTTGGGAGAGAACCAGGAGTGCTGAGATAGCCCAACCCCTGAACCCCATTTTCACAAGACTTGCCTAAGACTACAATTGTACTGAAATAATCAAGAACTTCCCATCCATCCCCCAACATAAGCCTCACATGGAGTAACATGCAATAGTAATCTACGGCAGAAATGTAACAGAATGGAGAGACCCCGCTCTGTGGTGTGAGTCCAGCACTCAGCATGGGGAGCAACAGCCCACCACTATGTGAAAAATAGACTGACTACATCCTCTTCACTCACCACCAAAAACACATTGACAGCCTCACAGAATAGGAGTGATAATTTCTGGGCATAAATGCTACTTACCTCTGTCACTACTATTCTCATCCACAATGTCGAATATTGAGAAAATATGAAACACACAAAAAATAAGAGAAAATAACACATTGTCAAGAGATTAAGTAATTCATGATCAAGGCTTTGAGAAAATCCAAATATTGAGTGAGGAACTTAAAAATAGCTATAATTAATATTAAATATTCTAAAAGGTATAGGGTATAACATAATACCAATATAATTGAAGTCAAATACTAAAAAATTTAAAAAATAGAAGTTTGGATTTATAAATTATTGGAATAATTGGTTAAATTTTTTATTTTAAATTGGCATCCAAATTACTCTTAGGGAGACAACTGTATTATTTAAGAAAATATTTCAGTAAGGTAGTTGATATTGAGTAAAGTTTTAATGCTTTGAGTTAGAAGAAAAAGGTAGATTGGTAAATTTTACTTTATTTAAAACATGCAGGTACTTAGGCTTGGGAGATATCTAAAAAGCAAAATAAAGGAATGTCTAAAAACATGACAGTGTCTAAAGAATGAGAATGTTGAATATTTAACACTAAGGTATAATTAGTTCCATAATAATATGACAACCTCCCTCTTTTCCCCTCACCAACTTCTGGTAAAATTTACTTCATACACAACAGCTTTGTGTCATGTTTGGAATGACATAGGGGACAAATAAAAACATAGTAAAAAGGCATAACAGAGAAATAAATAAATTGAGGAGAATCATGAAGGTCTTTAACAATAAGCAAGGGAATTCACAGAATTGTGGAGTTCATGCAACTCACACATTAGGTAGGGTCTCCCAGACCTTACTACCACAACGGCTGGACTTGAACCCCCATTACCATGCTCAATACATACTTGCATTGTGTCATTTAAAAATATACATTAAAATTATTTTTATACAGTTCTATAATTCTCAAACAGATTTTTTACACTTGTGGAAAGTAACAAAATTTCACCATGAAGCCACACTGTAAAAGTTGCCATCCTGGCATGTGGCTGCTCAGGATGATATTCAGGAAGGCTCAGGAAAGAAAGTAAAAGAGTGTGGGAGAGGGGAAAGGCGGCATCCCTCTATGTCGCCATTTTCTGTGCATTTTGTTGGGCTGAAGAAAATAGAACTTTAGAATGCATTTCACTTGACAAAAAGAGAGAGAGAAAAAAAAACATAATGTTTTACCCAGAATATTTTGTTAGAGAAGTACTTTCTTTAAATGGCTTTTACTTCAAGCTCTTTGTGAATGGAATCTATGGCATTAAGTATGATGTGTATTTATATTAAATCTTTACTTCACTGGTTGTCTTAAGTGAGTGTGAAACTTTTACTTGCATTTTTCTTTTCTTTCTTTTAATAGTTCATTTTTATTGTATGTTTTCCATTACCAGTTATTATGTCCCCATACCCTCTTCCACTTCTACCCAACTCCTCTGCCACCCTCCTCCGGTCCCCACAATTACCACACTGTTGTCCATGTTGCCCTTTTCTATTACTTTTATTGTTACAATAAACATGCCTTTCATATTTAGAAACCAATCAAATTACTAAATATTTAAATATAAGTTTTAAAAGTCTTATTACAAAGTACGTGTTTTACCACAAATTTTGAAAAATCTTTTTCCGGTTTTTATCAGCAATTGATTTTTGTTCTTCAATATAGGCTGTAAAATAATTATCATTATATGATATGAGCAGTTTTTTAGTCTCCTAGTTTTCATATAACTATGCAGTATAAGTTTTTCTATGGGTTATTATATGCTCTCTATAAACATGATGTTTAATGAATTCAAAATATTTGATTAGCAAATGCACTGTAATACATATAAATATTCTATTGTTAGAACATTATGATGTTTTTCTTCAACTTTTTATCTGTAATGAACAATGTTATTTTTAATTGAGGTACTTTGGTAGCAAATAACAAAAGCCACATTGACTTAGCTTAAGCAAACTAAAAAAGAAAGGAAGTTTTAGGTATGTGCAATTCACAATTCTAGGAAAAGTTGAACAAAGTTTTCAGTTAGGTCTGACATTGAAACAGTTCTGAGGCTCTCCTTAGGAAATGGTTTTTATGTTTTCTCCTCTACTCAGCTATTGACATAAATTCTACTCCCAACTCTCAACCTCTGTATCCTTTAGTTTAATTTTCCAAGAAGGAGAAAATCTGATTAACTCCATTAGTCAGTCATCAATATACAAACATGGCAATGCAGACAAATAGTTCTAATAAAAGGGCTGTGCAGATATCTCAACAATTCTCTCCAAGAATGTTATGAATAGTTTTGAACTTAGAACTTTCTCTGGATTTAGAATTATTTCCTTTAAATAAATTTTCACAGATAGATTTTTCATAAAAGTATATAAATATCTTTGCTGACCTCATCTAAACCAATGCCTTCAACTACTACTCACAAGTAAATAGCTTTCCAACCACATCTGGCACTCCAGTCCTACTCCTAAAGTCAAGACTCATATATTTGAGCCCCTTATTTATAATCTCTCACAGAAAATGTCATTGGCACTTCCAACCATCAGGACTAAAACTAACTCATAATGCTTCAACTCAAATCTATATTTTTCCTGTTATATGAATTAAAATAATTAAAATCTTCAATGGCTCTCCAAAAAGTTAAGATAAGTTCCTTCTTCCTAATGAGAGGGTCTTCACAGTCAGACTCCAATCTTTTTTCCTTATTTAATTGTATATTATCTTCTCTCCTACAACCACACACATGTGTGTCTTCTTGTATTTCTCCAACGAAAGGTCAAGATGTTATTTTCCTATGTCCTCTCTATAATTCTTTACTGCTTTGACTCAGTAACCTCAACTCAGATCAAGTGTTAACTTCTCAAAAATTTTTCCTAACTTATTAATTAATTGACCCTGTATTGTCTTGTATGTAATTTATCATAGTGGTTGTTGAGTGGAACAATACTTATTGGTTTATATAAATTTCTTCCCACATAAGTGATCTTCACTTAGGACTGTATTTGCCTCATTGCATGTTTGAATACTTACTGCCCAAGAAGTGACAAATATAGAGATGTCACTCATTGTTTGTATCTGTAACATTTTGATATATATTGTTAAATTTCTTCAAGAAAATCCAATGACACCTTCTAGTTATGCTATTCCTTTCTGCTACCTTCTGAAAAGTGTCATAACTACACACAGAGACACAATTCTGTCTAGAAAATAGACTTTAAAGCCCCAAGTTGGGCAATATAGGTAATCAAACAATGTTTAACCAAATATCATCTTGACTTAAAAATGTTGAAAAAGAGAGAAAGATAATAGGTTATTAGAAAATGTTGACAACCTTATCTGCCAGGGCATAATGCAAATGAAAAAGGAAACATTCACATTCCATTAATTTCAATTATTTAATGTATTGATATTTTCTCTACTTTGTGAATTTAAGGTAGTCTCTACCTTGACCCTTTAGCCATCCTCCATGTAATGTTACTCTATTTCTAGAAAAGAGATCACCCAACTTGAAGCTCAACAATTTTGGGGGACAAGTCAGTGAGGATTCTAACATAAGCCTCATCATTTTTCTCAAACTTACATATGAATTTGAAATCTTGGTAGCCAACAATAAAAATGTTCTGTAGTGGATACCCTGGCTGACATAGCAAGTTGGCTGGACATGGTCCTGCAAATTGAAGGGTACCAGGTGCAATTCTAGGTCAGGGCCCATGCCTGGGTTGTGGATTCAGTCCCTGGTCCAGGCATATTGGAGAGGCAAATGATCAATGTTTCTCTCTCACATCAATGTTTCTCTCCTTCCTTTTCTCTCTCCCTCCCCCTCTCTCTAAAAATAAATTAACCACATGTTCTGTGGTTAAAATAAACAAAAAGAAATAGGAAAATACTGAAATAATACTAAAGACTCAAAATAATTATAGAAGAGAAAAATTTCACCTTTGAGTGCCACTAAAATATCAGGAATCTCTGGAGGCTAACAAATACAAAAAGTAGTTACTGAGCACCTACTGTATATAAGGTAATATCCAAGTATTTTAGGGGAAGAAGGTAGAAATTGTATCCACAGTGAATTTCCAGCCCAGCAGAAATTGTAAGTGGTACATTAATACAGACAAGCAGGCTCCCTCCCACTTAAAAATAGTGCAAATTTAAGAAAAACATTTCTGTCAATGATCAACTAGTAAAATCTGTACACAATAAATGTAAAGTGAAGCTAATGAATTTCTTTTAAATGAATAATTTAAGTCCCTGTAAGATTTATACTTTCTATATTGCTCTTATTATTGAATGATTACATATAGAAGCAGAGAAAATTTTGTGGTAGTTCCGAGTGATGAGAACAGCAAGTTATTAATTCTACTTTCAAGTAGGAGAAGAAATCAAAGAAGACTTCACTTTCAAGGTTGTGACGTGTGTTTTGAGAAAGGAATTGGACTTTCCTACAAGGTGAAGTTTGGAAAGGGCATTCACAGCAGAGATAACAGCATGTACCAATGTATGTAGGCACATAAGTTTCAAGAACGCTGAAGGCTCTGAAGGTTATGCATTTTGTTTCTATTGAATGGAAGTAGTCTAAGGCTAGGGCAGAAAAACAGTAGGGTGGCCTGTGAGCTGTGAATACTAAGGCATTGAATTTAACCATTTGGGACATGGGTTGATGTCAAAACTTAAAAGTAAAGGAGTTAGGTGATTTAATCTGCAATTTAGAAAGGTCACTCTGTCACCAATGAAACAAACAGGGACAAAGAATGGATAATGGGAGGAAGCTGAGATGAGGGTAACTGTCAGTCAGGATTTCTTGGAAAAACAACTGAAAATAACTTCAAATTTTGTAATGTAAAAAATACTAGAATGTAAACATAACATATAACATATGTGAACAGTCTCAATTGTAATTTGTAAATATTTGTGAGTCAGTCTGTAAATATTTTCCAGTAGACCTTTCTTTTAAAATGTCATATCCTTTATTAAAATATTTTTAATATATAAAACATTTTTAATATATAGAACATTCTTGACTAACATGCTTCATTAATTCTAGCTCAGATTGTAATCATAGCATAATAACACTTAATTTCTCTTTAGAAATTAAACCGATTCTTCTTGTATATTGGAGTAATAACTCTAGATATTATTAATATCATAACAAGCCTAGAGCTAATCAGTTTTCCAGTTTAAAGGAGGACTGAGGGTCAAATTTTGATAAACACAATATTTTAAGATAATAAAGAACTATAAACACTTCATTTTCTTTAGCAAATATAAGTTCCCATAATTAATATGTTATGTTATACCTCTACAACATATATTTTGTTTGTCCCAGGTACTGCTGTTGTGTTCAGATGCTGCCTGTTCCATCAAACAATGCCTACTGTAGACATTTAGTATGGCACAAAACCGATATCTAAATACTGCTTGTCAACATCTATCAAGTGCAAGTTTCTACAATTGATTCTAAAGTTGTTAGTACTTCCAAAATTACAGCATAAAGTCGTACTCATTTTCTCAAAATGGACTACTAATTTTTTTAATTGTTTGTTGTCATGGAGCCAGTGCAACAGTTTAAGCTTTAGCAATTTTGGAAAATCCAAATCCACTTGATTTCTCTTTCTCTTTAAACCAGTGCTGGCTATGTATTTTATTTAAAAACTAAGTACCATTTTAGTTGCCCTTTTGCATCACATCCTCCTATTCATTAATATTGAAATAGTACATTGGTTTGTCATTCTCCCTTTTCTTTTTTACACATACTAAAAATAAGTTTTTCCTCAGTGAAAGAGTGAATATTCTAGCCATAAGGACAGTTACCAGGATTGTCAATGATAAAGGGTTTTCAGAAAGGTTGTGGCTATACAGTGCCTGAAATAAATCACGAGACCAAAATCCCTATTCCTGAAGTCCAGTGGGAAAGATAAATAAATGTTTTATTATGATCAACACATTAATTAAAATGTAAAATGTGTGTTTCCTACCTGTTCTGTGTCTAGAGCATTTTAGGTTGCAGAGAAATCTTTAGGTAAGAAGTTACAAAGGCATAATTCCTAATTCTATGGAGGTTATAAAATGGATGAGCATGAAATACACACAGAGACACACACAGACACACACACACACAGTCCAAAAATCATAGTGAATCTTAAGGTAAATGGACCTATTTTGAATACAATAAGAATTTGAAGAAGCCAGTGCTTACAAGAAATGTGGAATGAGTTATTCAAAGAATGGCATGTGAATGCCCAGAAAAAATAGTTTTGAAGAAAAGCTCATTTCAAACTCAGTATTACTACACTTTATTATGAAAAATACACAGAATGAGAATATCAGGCAATTTGGAAGAGCTGGAATATGTGGAAGTGTAATTTCAGCTGAGTATTTGACTTTTTTCATCATATACTGGTGGAAATTTGGGGGAGGGTAATAATTAGATCTAAAATCTAGCTAAATAAAATATTCCTAAAATGCTTATCATAAATTAATATCAGTGTACCTGATTAATAGTGATTTATCATGGGCATTATTTGACTTGGCTGGGTCACTATGTTTCATTAATGTAGTCGATGAATATTCTGAGGGTATCTCACTAAGTCTGTAAATGACACATATATCAAAGGGACATCATAACAAGGATTCAAAAACAAGTCAGGGCAGAAATTATTTATTTTTTTACAAACCCTAACTTTTTACTATGACATTGAACTACCACAAAAATATGTATTGGATCAGACATCATATAAATGTCATTGTTACAAAAGGTTCTAAATACCCTCAATTTCTATATTCATCTTGTTGTCAAGTAACTTATGGTCCATGGGCCAGCATTGTTTTAGATAATTGTATTTCTATTTCTAATTTTTTATGTGTACTATAGCATATTATGGGTCTTAGTAGATTATTAGTTCTTGATAATTATTTAAATATATAGTATCAAGCTTATTTTGTTTTTTTCAGCCTTTATTTTTTCCAATTTTACTTTATTTTTATTTTTATAGCTTTTAATTACAGTTTGTATACAATATTATATTAGATTCACATGTACAACATAGTATTAGACATTTATATGCCTTATGAAGTCATTCCTCCTGATAAGTCTAGTGTCCTACTGGCACCATACATAGTTATTACCATATTTTTTATTACTTTACATCCCTGTGACTATTTTGCGACTGCCAATTTGTACATCTTAATCCTTTCATCTTTTCCAGCCTGTATTATATTTTATTTTATTTTTCCAGACTGTATATTAAAAGGTGAGATTTAACATGAATGAATTGAATACTCTGCAATGGTCCCCCAAAGCCAATTATACAGGTGCAGGATGAAGGAAACATAATGGCCCCTTCTGTAAAACATGTAAGGGAAAAGCTCATAAGATTAGTACAAGTTTCGGGAGATGTCTGTGCCTATCAGTAAACATGAACACATTAAGTTACTTATAAAAGATGGGTAACAACCTTGGCTATACCTACTGCCAAAAATTTGTTTAGTGCATGCTGAGCCTGAGAGTGACTGCAAAGATAAAGCTAGAGAGATATTGGACTGAAAGTATACTGCTGTTGAAAAGGGGGGACGCCTTTTAGATCATTTGAAGCATCTGGAGGAAACTTCAAAATTAACTTTCAATGGACTTTAGATGGAAAATTTGGGACCTGGGTACATGATATATTACTCTTGGGGACAAACAACTTTCAGTGGTAGAGTATCCCTGGCCTCAGACTCAGGAAACCTTTACAGATGATGACTGTTTGATCCCATTTTCTAAAAATAATAATAAGCCATACCAGGCACTTATGGGGAGATGAGCATTCTTGTACACAGATGTAGGGAGTAAAGATTGAAACCAGTTTCTGGGAAGCACTGTTGTAAATATGGAAAAGCCTTAACAACAATGTTGTTAGTCTCAGTAATCCCTTTTCTGGCCATCTATTTCATAGGAATAAGCAGGCATGCAATGATCAATGTTCAAAGATATTCATTGGAGTTTAATTTATAATTACAGCCAAATATAAGAAATATTCTAAATAACCAACTATGGAGGAATGGTTACAGTGGTCATAATAAAGGAATGATTACAGTAAAATACTATGCAGCTAAAATGTATATAAAAAGTATTTTAATACTTAAAATATTAACAATTTTTAACTCTTGACTACAGAATTATAGATGTTTTACATTTAAAATTTTTTTGTTTTGTAATGTAAATCAATTGTTTATATAATTGAGAAAAATAACATTTTAAAATTCCAGCTAGGACAAGATTTATTATCTTTGATTACAATCTCCTGTTTAACAAAGTAAGTTTGTCCTTTTCAAGTTTAAAATTTGGTTCAGAGTAGAAAAAACAGAAGATAAAGGTGTGTGTGCCTGTGACTTAACTTTGTCACTTGTTAATATTGCCGAATCTGCCCTCAATATTAATCCTCTCTTGTAGTAACTGAAGTGGCGGCTGGTGAAAAGGACAAAAATTGCTGTAGAAAATCATCCTGATTGGTATTATTTGTTGATTTTTATGTTGTAAATACTGCCAGTATGGCTGATATCAAACCACCAACATTTTAGCTTCTATCTTGCAAATTATCTAATATTAACAATTGGCCCTTCCCAGGCAGCATGAATTAGCTCCAACTCTTCACTGACAGATGCTTAAACAAAGGTATTGAGCTAAATGAGGAACGTTTTGGTTGCCTTCTTCCCATGTAAAAAAAAAAAATCTGTTTTTCTGGACTTAGCTTTCCTTATGCTATCATTATTATTTTATGTCATTTTAAAGATTTTATTTTGGTTATGTGTCCTCGCCTTTAGTATTTTGGACACATACTTATATTTTCACCCATCTGAGTTGAAGTCTTTAAGGAGAGTGACAACTTTATTTTTCTACAGGTTTATTAATAGATGTACTATCAAAATCAATTTTTACTAGCTTCCAATAAATGCTCTCCTTTTAAAATCATTGGTTTGAAATTTTGCTTAATTATTTTATAATTAAAAATTTATCTAAAATTTTAGGTACTTTCAACCTTTCCAATTATGATTTATAATATCCTTATTAAAATTATTTACTTGGGGTCTATTTCATTATCTAAGTTGATGGTCACTTTCTCCAAGTTACTTCTTTGTTATCAAGCATTTCTTTCTTTTTGTTCTGCTCTACACCAGAAGAATGTTCCACTTGTCCTTTTTATTGTTCACCTTCCTTTTTAAATGTTTTCTACTGCAAACACTATTACTTCCTAGTCATTTGATGCCTATTAATTTCTTCATGATTCTTTAAAAGACAGCGGTTCATTATGTATACTCATCATCATTTCTTAGTGCTCATGTATTCAAATACCATACTGTAAGTCTGTTTCTTATAAAGGATTTTCAAATTTTTTCGTACTGGCTTGATAAGAAAAGAACAATGGCATTTTTTGTTACATTCTTCATTATTTCTTAATTGTTTACATTTCTTTTCTTCATATTTTTCTTGTTGAAGTCAGATCAAAATGAAGGAACTTAATAACTCCAAGAGTGTTATAGCATCATTAATTTTATTCCCCTACTTATTAGAGGATCTATTTTTCACTTATATTTTATAAAAATCATTTAAGTTTAATTAAATTCTTTAGCTATAATCACCTCATCTATCTTTTTATTTTATTTTTGGTTGTCATCTTTTTACTATAGAGATTAATTGATAAATTTTACTTTCGTTTTCCTCTTTCAAAACATGACCGTTTTGCTATTTATAAAGGCAATTCCTCAAGCTATATTAAAATTCTTACATTTTAAAAGTGATTCCTCTCAAAAAGAATATAATTATTCCATAATACCTATGCCAAAGACTACATGCAAACTATTGTTTTTTATCTACATAAAGAGAATGTAGAATAAAAGATGGGGGAAAGTTGAGCCTTTTTAGAATTTTAGGTTTCTTACCTGATGTCTTGAGAACAATTGCCTTGGACACTTCTCTCTGCAAAAATATAGGAACACTTTGAATTTATCTTCAGAAAAACTGCTAATCCTTATTAAAATCAAATTTTACTCAACTTTAGAAAATAATCTCAACATCTCATGGACAAAAGTGATACTTTCCTTAGAAAAGTCTTCCAATTTCCCTATGACAGGGACATAATCTCTTGTGTCTGCACATCTTGCAAACAGAAGCATTGACTGTCCTTTGTTTGGACTATTTTCAAGGATGTTTGTATAAAGAACACCCTTAGATAGTAGTGATAGTAGCTTCCTCTGGAGCAAAGTGAGGGCAGGTATTCTTACTGACCATTATAAAAGATTTGGGTTCCCCATGCTTACTATTTTTCCCTGTTATGAAACCCATTATAAGTGCAGGCACCACCTGTCCTTTTTTGCATCTCCCTGTGAGAACTGGGGCTAAAATAACTAGCACACACACACACAAAAAAAAACACTGTTAATCTTGTTACTTCTTTTGCTCTGAATAATGAAAGGTCTTTTGTCTCTGACCTAGAAAGCTTGTGTATTTCCCCAGCATCCATGAAACAAAGAGAGATTAACTGTTGTTTCCAAGTAGGATAAAATATCAGAACCTTTGCCTTTCCTCACACAAATAAGAAACCATCATTGGCTTTGGAGTTAAGCAGATGGTCGTATCAAAAGTTCTAAACTTTCTAACATCATCTGATTACTTACTGGTGATTTTGTTCCTATTCCATGAATAACCCAGGTTTTATTTTAACCACAAAGACTGAAGAAAAGACAGAGATATTAAAACTAATTGCAGTTTGCATTGTTGCTATACAGCAGCAATGTGATCAGGAAAAAGCTGATTGAGAATCACAAATATAAATAATTTAAGGGGAAGCTGAAATCTCAGCTGTGTAACTCTGGGAATTTCAAGCCCTGCACAGGGACTCATTGTAATTCACGAAGCAGGAATTGGGTGACTGACTTCTTTTATCTAAGATGCAGAGCTGCTTACAGGGCTACAAAATATTACTGCACTTCTATAGTGGAAAGGATAATGTGACCAGAACTGAGACAATATATAGCTTTTTTTATTTTATTTTAAAAGTGCTATGTGTCAGGGTGTATGTAGCCCACTAGTTAGGAGACTAAGCAATGCCTCTGTGCAGGAGCAGAGACCTGCTCCAGGACTCCAGTTTGCTAGTTTTGCCAATGGAACTCGATGATTTCATAACTTACATAATCCCCCAGCAGAACATTGTAGGGAACATCACTAAAGAAATGAAACAAAACAAACAAAAAAACCTACAATCTCAAACAGTTGCCATGCATTTAAAAATTTTTATGTGTGCCTGTAACTTATTAAGAATTTTTACTATTTACTTAATGTGTATTGTATGCTAGCACTGTACTAAATACTTTAAATGAACTAATTTTATTCTCAAAACAACTGTATGGAACTACTTATGAACTTCATTCTGCAAATAAAAATGTGGTTTAGAATGATCATTTTGAGTATAAGTAGCAAAGTCAGGACTCAAAATCAGGTCTGTCTGCATCCAAAAGCATGACACTATTTCCTTAATATCTTCATTTTCCAACCTGAGAGAAAAAGATCATAACCAGGTTGCACCTACAGTTTGGATCTTTATTTCTCTCCTTTATCCTACTCTCAAGCTTCTTTTCAATTACTTAATACTCATAAGTAGTTATTCTTCCTGTTATGATGATTTTAGAAACCAAATTCCAGAGTTTGACTTCAATGTTAATTCCTTTGTATGATGCTATTTGCATTGTTATGCCTTTATTCTGCTAGAAAGAAAAACTTGGCTGTTTCTGAAATTTAACGAAACTTACTATTTCTCATACTCACACTTGATGTGCTATAACCACCTAGTATTATGAAAATAAAAAAAATACTTCTTTACATAAATTCTGATATTCTTAATTTTATATTTTGCCAATCTTTTTCTATGTGAAGTGTTGCTGACATTTTATAATCAAACCAAATTGTCTCAATTAATTATTTTGACTTTCTATTCTCACATCTGGAGCAACATATCTTTTTGAAACCTCTGCTTCCCAGAAATCAGCAAAAACTCATTAATTTTTAGTCTCTTGAATAAAGAATTAATAATAACTTGGAAATTAAATAGGCTCAAACGATCTCTATTTTAAAGTGAGGGCACGTGTCATGGGTGCAACTTGGTTTCCCTAAATCCACTGAGTTTTTCTTTATCTTCTCTACTTACCCCCACTTGCTTGTAGGAAAGAGAATGAGCACTTTCTCAGAGGCAGTTTGTCCAAAGCTGCCCTCTTGCAACTAAGAAGAATTTAGCTTTTGAAGCACAAACAAAGCCTAGACAGAATGTTTGTTTTAGTTCCAGTGATTGATTTCAGTACCATATGATCAATTTCTAAGTATGGTCTCATTCAGTGCAACATGGTATGACATATGAAAATAAGGCATTTCATAAATACTTCTAAATATAAAATTCTCATATAGCAGTACAATTATTAAGCAATCACATTCAAGGTATTTACTGTTGAATCAAATTTCTTTGGCTAAATATCTTAATAAAATTACCCTGTTCTGTGGAATGTATGGGAAATATCTCCAAGGCTATTCATGTGTAAGTAATGCCATATTTTGATTCACATTTATTAATTTTATGAGGCATACTATTTTCTAATGGTACTGGAAGCCAAAAATATGCACTATTGCCATGGAGTTGCGACAGCAACGGACTTAGCTGATTCTAGCAATAATTGAGTTTCTGTGCTTTTCTTTTAATTTCACTACCTGATGATACCTGAGAGCAGTAGACTTTATTTCAGAATCCCATTAGGTACCATTATGAGATCCTATTTCCTGGGGTTTTAAAATCTAATTGTCAGTCAATGTGTTACAGTAAGCCTAGCTTTCGTTTGATTCTCATGGCTCCACGCAGTGGGAAAAAAACAAAAGGAGTATGTTCCATCATCCTGTCAAGGAGGTTTCTTAACAAATTACCTTTTGCCTCAAAAGAAAACACAGAGAGACTTTTTTGTTGCTCTAACAATTCTCATAGTTCATATCTTCTTTTCTAGCTTTTAAAGGGAACAAAGCTGAAAACCCATAGAGCACAGACATCCTGACAACTGATGTCCTTAAGATTTATGAAGAAATTTAAGTGTTTTATAGCTGTATAGGAATAAGCTGTGTTTCTTAAGGATATTTTAGATACATTCACAAAACTCTGCCTTGTCTGAGAACAAAAGTATCCAATATATATTTCATGCGACCTGTAAGAACTTTGCCTGAAAGTTTGAATATTGATTATTTCCTTTTTCCTTAGCTATTTTGTGATGAAAGATGTCTTCTAAATAATTTTTTCCAGAACACTTCATAATGATTTTCTGGTTTTAGCTTGTTGCTGGATTTTTATATTTTTAAGCCTCACTCATTTTCAACACAAATTAATGTCATATATTCATAAGTGTCACCCTTGCTATAATGCCAGAGTAAGCAACCCAAAGCTACAGAAGGAGTAATTATATAATAAATTAGCTGGATATTTTTTGTAAACTCTGGGTATATGCACTTAAACTAGAACTATTTCACATCAAATCATTTTGACAAAAATTAAAATTTATCTTTTGGCTGGTTTAAGTCATAGATTTCTTACTACTTTTTCATTCCATGTAGGAACACTCTTCTGACTGTTTTAAGCAAAAGCCCATCAAAGATTGCAGAAAGAACAAATGGCTGCTTAAACATTATGACAGCATGATTGCTTATATATCATATTTCCCGTTGGACTAAGAGAGAAGAAATAAAGGCACATCTGTCTTCTTTCAAAATTGTAAAATCTTGGTCATTTGCCTTTACCTTGAATTGGGAGAACTAGTTTATAAGTGGCCTCAAATTGATCTGTCAAAACATCCTGAAGTGGCCTCGTTCCTGGTCAAGGACTTAGCATGGCATGGCTATTCTGCCTGTCATGTATGCAGCAGACCTGCTGTGATTTTTCCAGGTTTCACTAGTGCATTAGGTTATAAAACTATGAGCTCAGCACTCAGTTCCTCTCAGACAGTCTGACACAGACTATCCTGATCTACAGTTACATTGTTCCCCTGTAGCAACAGTAGCATGAGTAGCACATAAAAGCAAGATATGATGTTCATCCTGGCAAGAGCTAGACACAACAGAGCACCTTCCACCCCTCCCTTGCTGCATTTCCCATTTATCCATACAGACTTTGGAAACCACAAAACAGCTCAGAGCAGTTCAATTTTTCCTGAGGAAGGGAGAAATAAATGCAAAGGAAAAGTAATATTACCAATAAGGCAGCCTTTTGGGGAGGAAAAAATCCATAATGAAAAAATTGCTAGAGAAACTCATAAAATAAATCTACAACTTCCAAAAATTCTTAGAAATTAGGGATGTGATTTAGTCATTGAGAAAAGTGTTAATCATTTCAATAATAAAATGTTGCTTGTGCCAAGCACTGTGTTTTTCATTATATGTACATATATTTTCTGTCAACTACGTACAATAGGATATGACCTTCACCATTTTCCAAATAAAGTGACACTGTTAGAGATTTTCAAGGTCATCTAATTAGTAAATGGCAAAAATAGCTTCTAAACTCAGTTCTTTATGATTCTAAAGTCTATGCTTGCTATACTTCATAGTTCATTTAAGTAATATAAGTTCTAGAAAAGGAAAATCAGAAGTTTATATTTTATTGTACAATTTTTCTTCAATTTTAATACAGCTCTGCTTAGAGCACTTTTAATTGACTCGACTCCAAAGGCATTGATGAATGCTTAACTAATAAGCACTCTATTTTTTGTACTTTTCTGAACTCAGTCTACTTTGGGTTGATGCCTTTTGAATATGAAAAAGTATAAATAGAATCAAAATATGCCATGAGTTCCTGTTTCACAAAAAAGATTTAGAACATCAGCATATCACATTATGAGAAAAACAGGCATGCGTATCAGATAAGACATCATCCTTTAAATGACAGAAGGCAAATAGATATTTAACCATCACTTTTCTTTAGTTATTCAGTAAATAACTTTATGTCTACAAGTTTTATTTTATTTTAATGGTAGATAGTACACACATAACTTAATCTAAGGAGCATTTTGCCATTCAGCAGTTGTTCAATAATAGGGTGACCAGATAATTCATTTTCCACATTGGAATAATTTTAAAATGAATAGGGTTATTAAAAGTATTCTGGAACAAAATGCATAAAATGGAAAAATTATGGTATAGAGTTGCTCTGTTTATGAAATGACTACTTTCTGTTTAAGCTTGTTTCAGACTACAGAAAGTCATAATGAACTTAGAAAATAACCTCAGAACTTGACAATATAGTTAGAGAAATAAAATTTACCCATGGAAACTCTAGAAGATAATATAGAATATATAATTAAAAGTTAAACATAAGGTACTTTCTCAAAGTGCTATAATAACTTCAATAAAAGAAAGTTTCCAGGGAGAAAGATTTGTTTAGAAGAATGAAGTTTGCTAAGTATAGAAATCTGAATTAATACACACACACACAAAAAAACCCACTAAAATTTAAGTGGCATTTATTGGTGATTTTCAACCAATTTTCTATCCCACTACACAATTAATAATTCCTCTAGCAAAAAGAGTGATAACAAACAGATTTTAAAGGTGAAGATTGTTATCCGTTGTTGAAAATACCTTGTACTTATATTAGAAAACATTAATATTTTCAATAATTATACATATATAAAAATATTTATTTTTGTATTTGGTCAATTTTCCCTAGAAGAATTGTAGGGGGGGGGGGGCGTCTATTGCCACAGCATGCTGCTCCAAAATTACCCCCGAACTCAGTTCTTGCAACAAGAATATTTCTCATTTACATGAGTCTGTAGGTTGACTGACAGCTGACTTACACAGGGCTTCTCTGAGCAGCTCTCCAGGCTGGGTAATGGCTAGACTTGGGTACAAGCTGTGGTTCAGATCAGTTCTTCCATTTTTACTTGTTCTGCAAACTAAGCAAAAAGTGCCACATCTAACTTAGGCATGTTATTTTCTAAATAAGTCACTGGAACACATGTACAAACAAAACCACATATGAATATTTAAGGCTTCTATGTGTGTTATGTTGAACTCAGATACAGTCAACCTCAGCATCACTGGGGTAGAGTAATATGTTATAGCTACAGAGGCATGCAGATACTTTTCTGAACAATGATTGAATCTATCACAGGAATTGTCCACTAGAAAACTCTCCTTCCAGACTCTCTTGTATATTGCCATCCAATATTGTCATTTGATGCTATTATTGATTCTCCAGAATTAATTATTTTATATACATCATGATAATATAAAGGCAAGAAGGGTATAAATTTCAGGCAACATCTTTAAATAGCTTTTACATTTGGAGGAATTTTTCTTTTTTGTATACTATTTTCATCATATTGGAGACCCAAGTCACGATCTTCAGAAACAAGTGTCTGTTTCACTAAACAATTATTTATTCATTCAAAAAATTTTTTTGAGCATCTACTCAGTGCTAGGCACTGTTACAAACACAGGCTATAGGAACAAAAACATAAACATTTCCGCTGAGCGACCCACAGTCTACATCAGGAAATGATGTATGAACAAGTACATCCTCGTTTTACAAGTTTAACTTGACAATAGTGGTATTGATAATGTTATGTGTAACTGCAGATCTACAGAGGAATTACTGAGGGACCTGACACTTTCTGGAACTTTAGATACAGTTTGGTATAAAGCAGCTTCAGGACAATACCTAAAGACCTTTCCTGTCTAATTTTCAGGCAGTGTTGGAACCTTAAAAAAACTGCTTTATTGTTCAATAATAAAATTCAATCTGGAAAGTTACTTTCCAAATATATTTTTATTGTTCTGTTTAAATAATTGGCTCAGAATCCAATGGTTATTTGGGGTAGAAATTATAGATTTCATATAGTTACTTTTACATAAAGAGGCTGAATAATTTAAGACACTGGTTGTAAAAATGAAGTGTGCTTAAAAATCACCCAGGGTAGCTCATTAAAGGAAAGCTCCAGCCCTACATTCCAAATATTCTGCTAGAGTAGTATGGGGATATGTCCAGGAAATTGCATTGTTAGCAATGAATCTCTATGTCTCCAGTCTTCACATAATTCTGAGGGAAAATAACCTGTTTATAATGTGAATACATCACTTCATTCTAAATCATCAGTGTTAACCCTGGCAATGTACTTGCTTTGCAAAATTCTGGCTTATTATTATCCAACTTAATGATTTAGGATCAGATATTCAGTTTAGTTAATAGATATACAATTTCATGGGGTCTAGGAGGACCCATTAAAGGTTAAATAAAAGGACAAAAAAAATGGCTAAATGATTTTGCCCAGAGCTGGCAACCTTAACTGAGCAGCATATTTGGAGCTTCTCATATTTAAATGCATTTGGGTTGTTAAAAGAAATCCAAATAAATAAAATTAAAATACATAAGCACAGGATTAAAAACTTGACTAAATACCTCTTAAATATAAAATATTTAAAAGAGCAAAAGTAGTATAAATTATAATATGAGATAAAAAAGTTAAGATTGAGAGACTATAAAACAACTGACTATAAAACTAAACACATAGAATTTTTAGGAAGATAATTAGGTAAAAGTTATATGTAAATTAAGATTTTAAAAAAATACAAAAAAAAGAATATGTTACCAAGACACAGAAAACTAAGTACTTTTAGATACAGTGAAACATATAAAGCAAACTTTTAAAAAGAAAGAAAAAAAAAAACCAACTACTAAGAGAGTAAAAGGACATAATGCTAAAAAGAAGTTAAAATAATAAAAAAAGGGAAAAGATGGCGGAGGAATGAGGGGAGGCTGCGTTCTCAGGCTCCCGAGACCCGTCTGCAGTTTGGGCTAATTGCAGACAGAACATCTCAGTGAGCAGCTGGACACTGGCAGGAGTCGAGCCTTGGCACTGCTGGGTTAGAGAAAATCCATCTGGGAACAACCTGTTTAGTGAGGATAGCGGAGGAAAAGGGGACGAAACGGGATTCCTGACTGGGGCAGCTGCCGGAGCTGCGGCTGGAAGGACACAAAGGATTTTGGGGGACCACAGGCTATCCTGGAGAGGAGTTGGGAGGAGAGCGGATCTCTGCCCACTGGCAGAGACGGGACTCGACCAAGTGGCATTGGTGCTGAAGGACAGGAAACAGCGTGCTCCCAGGCAAGTGAGAACATAACTCTCCTTTATATTTTTCTCTAGTGGACGGTGGAGAGGAGAGGAAAGTTTGGGGATGGTAGGCTATTCTTGAGGAGCTCAGGCACAGAGGCGTGCTCATCCACTCCCCAACCCTACCCTTGGGTCCCGGGGGCGTGCATAGGGAAGTGCCCTCATTCACTGGCCCAGGTGCATGGGGCAGTGAGTCCAGGGGCCCCTCAGACACTCCCCAACGGACATAAGATCAGTGCCCCAACGGGCACAGGGAGGGCCCACTGAACACGCAGCGGACCGTGCACAGATACCTCTAGCCAGCTCCCGACATAAAGGGTAACTCAAGAACATCAGGCTCAGGATATCAAAGAGACTGCACCACTGAAACCCCCAGATCTCCCATAAAGAATCTCATATCACAAAGGAGGGAAGTCAAAGCAGACCATCCCCCAAAAAACAAATAAATAAATAAAAACAAACAAAAAGAATCCAACATGGTAAGACGCAAAAATAACCCCTCAATGAAAAGAAAAGAGGAATCCTCAGAAAGAGAGATAGATGAAATAGACATAGCCCAAATGTCAGACATGGAATTCAAAACAATGGTGGTAAAGAAGCTCAATATACTCGACATCCTTAAAAACAACTATGACAACCTCCAAGGAAGTTACCAGCAGCTCCAAGAAAATTACAGGGAACTTGCAGAGAACTACACCAGCATAAAAAAAGACATAGAAACTGTTAACAAGAACCAGGAAGAATTGAAGAATTCAATTTCTGAACTGAAAAAACACAGTAGAATCAGTCAAAAGCAGACTTAATGAAGCAGAGGATTGGATTAGTGAGTTAGAAGATAATGTAGAGAAAAACTCCCAGACAATACAGCAAAATGAAAAAAGATTTAAAAAATATGAACAAGATGTAAAGGGAATTACAGGATAGCATGATAAGAAACAATATCAGGATCATCGGAATTAGAGAGGGAGAAGAAAAGGAGCATGGAATTGAAAAACTGATAGGAGAAATAGTGACAGAAAATTTTCCGAACCCGAAGAGAGAAAAAGTGATACAAGTTCAGGAAGCACAGAGAGTTCCAATGAAGAGGAACCCCCAAAAACCCACTCCAAGGCATATCATAATTAAAATGGCAACATTTCAAGACAAAGAGAGAATCCTAAAAGCAGCAAGAGAAAAACAGCAAATAACATACAAGGGAGCTCCGATAAGGCTATCAACTGATTTCTAAACAGAAACATTATAAGCCAGAAGGGAATGGTCAAAAATATTTCAAGCAATGAAAAACAAAGGCCTACAACCAAGAATACTCTACCCAGCAAGGCTCTCATTCAAAATAGAAGGTGAAATAAGGAGTTTCTCAGACAAAGGAAGACTGAAAGAATACATCTCCACCAAACCAGCATTGCAAGAGATGCTAAAGGGTGTGTTCTAAGAAAAAAGAAGAAAAGAGCAAGAGAGGAGAGGAACAGAGGTACAAAGGGAAATGAATAAATACATGTCAATAATAACCTGAAATGTAAATGGATTAAATGCTCCAATTAAAAGACATAAGGTAGTGGAATGGATAAGAAAACAGAACCCACATATTTGCTGTCTACAAGAAACACACCTCAAAACAGAAGATTTACACAGACTGAAAGTAAAGGGATATAAAAAAATCTACCAAGCAAACAGACCAGAAAAAAAAGCCGGGGTAGCAGTCCTCATATCAGACAAAATGGATTTCAAAGCAAGGGTAATAAAAGAGACAAAGAAGAACATTTCATAATACTTAAAGGAACAATCCATCAAGAAGATATGACATTGATAAACATATATGCACCCAAGATAGGAGCACCCAAATACATAAAGCAAATACTAGAAGACCACAAGAAGGATATCAACAACAACACACTCATAGTAGTGGACTTAAACACTCCATTATCAACAATAGACAGATCATCAAAGCAAAGAAACACCAAGGATATACAGGCATTGAACAACACACTAAACCACATGGATCTAACTGATATATATAGAACTTTTCACCCCAAAGAAGCAAAATATACATTCTTTTCAAGTGCACATGGGACATTTTCAAAGATAGACCACATGATAGATCACAAAACAAGCCTCAACGAATTCAAGAAAATCGAAATCATATCAAGCATCTTTTCAGATCACAATGCCTTGAAACTAGAAATCAACCTCAGAGAAAAAAATCAAAGACACCCAAACTCATGGAGATTGAATAACATACTATTAAATAATGAATGGGTTAACAATGACATCAAAGAAGAAATCAAGAAATTTCTAGAAACTAATGATAATGAGCACACAACAACCCAAAACCTGTGGGACACAGCAAAAGCAGTCCTGAGAGGGAAGTTTATAGCAATACAGGCATATCTGAAAAGGCTAGAAGAATCTCAAATAAAAAACCTAACCACAATGCTACAAGAACTAGAACAACAACAACAAACAAAGCCTAGGGCAAGAAGAAGGAATGAAATCATCAAGATCAGAGCAGAACTAAATGACATAGAGACTAAACAAACAATCCAAAAGATCAACAAAACTAGGAGCTGGTTCTTCGAAAAAATCAACAAAATCGACAAGCCTCTAGCCAGTCTAATCAAGAAAAAAGGAAAGAAGACACAAATAAACAAAATCAGAAATGAAAGAGGAGAAATCATGACTGATACCACAGAAATACAAATGATAGTTAGAAATTACTACAGACAACTGTATGGCAAGAAAATTGACAATCTAGAACAAATGGACAAATTTCTAGAAACATACAACCTTCCAAAACTGAATCAAGAAGAAGTGGAAAGTCTCAACAGATCAATAACAAAGAAGGAAATTGAAACAGTAATCAAAAATCTCCCTTCACACAAAAGCCCTGGACCGGATGGCTTCACAGGTGGATTCTACAAAACATTCAGGGAAGAACTAACTCCTATCCTCCTCAAACTGTTCCGAAAAATCAAAGAAGAAGGGAAAATCCCAAACTTTTTCTATGAAGCCAGTATTATTCTAATCCCCAAACCGGGTCAAGACACACCAAAGAAAGAAAACTACAGGCCAATATCACTGATGAACATAGATGCTAAAATCCTCAATAAAATTTTGGCAAACAGGATCCAGCAATACATCAAAAAGATCATATATCACGATCAAGTGGGCTTCATTCCAGGGATGCAAGGATGGTTTAATATTCGCAAATCAATAAATATAATACATCACCTAAACAAAATGAAAGACAAAAATCACATGATCATATCAATAGATGCAGAAAAAGCATTTGATAAAGTACAACACCCATTTATGATGAAAACACTCAGCAAAATGGGAATAGAGGGAGCATACCTTAACATAATTAAGGCTATATATAAGAAGTCTGAGGCCAACATCATACTCAATGGGCAAAAACTAAAAGCATTCCCCCTGAATTCAGGAACTAGACAAGGTTGTCCACTCTCTCCACTCCTATTCAACATAGTCTTGGAAGTCCTAGCCACAGCAATCAGACAAGAAAAAGAAATAAAAGGCATCCAAATTGGGAAAGAGGAAGTAAAACTTTCATTATATGCAGATGACATAATAGTATACCTAGAAAATCCTATAAACTCCACTAAAAGACTACTCGATATAATAAGTGAATTTGGCAAAGTAGCAGGGTACAAAATAAATATACAGAAATCTAAGGCATTTCTGTACACCAACAATAAAATATCAGAGACAGAAACAAAAAGAAAATACCATTTACTATAGCAACAAGAAAAATAAAGTACCTAGGAGTAAACTTAACGAAAGAGATAAAAGACCTATACTCTGAAAATTATATAACATTGAAGAAAGAAATTAAGGAAGATACAAATAAATGGAAGCAAATACCATGTTCTTGGATGGGAAGAATCAACATCATCAAAATGGCCATACTACCCAAAGCAATTTACAGATTCAATGCAATCCCTATTAAAATACCAATGACATATTTCACAGACCTAGAACAAATACTCCATACATTCATATGGAACTAAAAAAGACCCTGAATAGCAAAAGCAATCTTGAGACGGAAGAACACAGCAGGAGGAATCACAACACCAGATATCAAACAATACTACAAAGCCACTGTAATCAAAAAAGTCTGGTCCATAAGAACAGACATATAGATCAGTGGAACAGAATAGAGAGTCCAGAAATAAACCCAGGCCTCTATGGTCAACTAATATTTGATAAAGGAGGTAGGAACATAAAATGGAGTGAGAAGAGCCTCTTTAACAAATGGTGCTGGGAGAACTGGATAGGGACCTGCAAAAAAATGAAACTAGACCAACTTACACCACACACGAGAATAAATTCAAGATGGATCAAAGACTTAAATGTAAGCTGTGACACCATAAAAGTCCTAGAGGAAAACATAGGCAAGAAAATATCAGATATCTCACGTAACAATTTCTTCACGGATACATCTCCTAAAGCAAGAGAAATAAAGGAAAAAATAAATAAATGGGAGTACATCAAACTAAAGAGTTTCTGCTCAGCAAAAGAAAACATCAGCAAGATGAAAAGGAAACCAACCATATGGGAAAACATATTTGCCAATGATATCTCAGACAAGGGACTGATTTCCAAAATATATAAAGAGCTTATACGACTCAACATCAAGAAAACAAACAACCCAATTAAAAAATGGGCAAAGGACCTGAACAAACACTTCTCCAAAGAGGACATACAGAAGATCCATAGACACATGAAAAAATGCTCAACATCATTAGCCATCAGGGAGATGCAAATAAAAACCAGAATGAGATACCATTTTACACCAGTCAGAATGGCCATCATCAACAAATCAACAAACAACAAGTGCTGGCGAGGGTGTGGAGAAACGGGAACCCTACTGCACTGTTGGTGGGAATGCAGACTGGTGCAGCCACTATGGAGAACAGTATGGAATTACCTCAAAAGATTAAAAATGGAACTGCCTTTTGAACCAGCGACTCCACTACTAGGATTATACCCAAAGAATCTTAAAACACCAATTCAAAAGAACTTATGCACCCCTATGTTCATTGCAGCACTGTTTACAAGAGGTAAGTGCTGGAAACAACCTAAGTGCCCATCTGTAGATGAGTGGATCAAAAAACTGTGGTACATTTACACAATGGAATACTATGTAGCAGAAAGAAAGAAGGAACTCCTGCCATTTGCAACAACATGGATGGAACTAGAAAGAATTTTGCTTAGTGAAATAAGCCAGGCAAAGAAAGAAAAATACCATATGATATCACCTAATACAGGAAACTAAAGAACAACACAAACAAAAGAACTAAATAGAACAAAGAGCAGAATAGCAGTCAATAGGGGGGAAGGGGGAGGGAGAGAAGGGGGATAAGTAAGGGAAAGGTTTAGTCAAAGAACATATATAAATGACTCATGGACATGGACAATGGGGAGGGATATGATTGCGGGAGAGGGGGTGGGTTGGGTGGGGGAGAGAAATGGGGAGAAAAGGGGACAACTGTAATTGAAAAGCCAAAAATAAAAAAAAATAAAATAAAAAAAGAATATGAAGAATTTGAAAGAAGGAAAAAATAAAAGTTAAAGAAAGTACTGATAATATACTATAAGACCTAATATCTGCATTAAGTAGCAACATGACCTCACATATCAGTTTCAGAAGCTTGAAATTTTATAATCAGTTTTGAAGCTACTGTTTGGAATCCCTAGAAACATGCCTTCAGAATCAGGGACCAGAAAACAAACCTGTTGGTTTTTCCTCAGTTTCTTCACACTGCTGGAACTCAGCCTACAAAATTATCTGTAAGGAAAGTCCAAAACCAAATAATTTGCCAGCCTACAATTGTTAGCTTCCTGTACAAAGACCACACATGCTCTTCCATGAATAAGCAGTGGACTTATCCGAGGAAGCTGTTTTGCTGTGTGTGCACAATGCCTGAATTTAACAAGAATCAGAGAATATCACTTGCCTCTGCTAAATGGAGAACTTAAGTATATTTCACTTACTATGTAGGGTTTATTTGCATCTGAAAAAAATGTGTTTTTTGATTATCAGGAAATTTTCATAAAATTTTGGGTGAATATACTAAATATTAATTGTTAATGCATTATTAATCACAGCCGCTATGTATCACAGATGATCTCTGACAATAATTTGAGTATACAGATTGTCTTATACTTTTGTCACCCAGTTATTTAGCTATTTAAAATTGCTATTACTTAATAATATTAGTTGTGTTTATTCCTTCCCTTTCATCATTTATTTATTTACTAGATAAATACTCGCTGCATACTAGACAAATATTTATTGCATACTACCCATGTGTCAGAGATTATACTAGGTGCTGGGATACAATGACAAACAGGATAAACCAAGTAGTCTAATGAATCATATATACTGAAAGGATATTCAGGGAATAATAAAAATAAGTAGCTAAAATGCCCTATAGGGATATGCGTTATGGAGATAATTGTGCTGACATGCTAGTGAACATCTACCAGAAGACCCAGAGTGAACTTCACCTAGGATATGATTTTGAGGCTAAGTTGTGAGTCACACTCACATAACATTTCCATTCATAATTTTTTAAAAAATTGCAAGAAAAGCCCTAAAAAGAGAATGAGGTTGGCACTTTTCGGGAAACAAAGAACAGCCAATTTGGCAAAAACATAGTAGAAAAACAGAGTGATGAAATTGGCAAGGTGCAGAGAGGCCAGGAAAGGACTTCTTAAACATTTTGAGAAGGTTGTGTTTTATTCTAGGTACAATAAAAAGATATAGAGTATTTTAAACAGGGGAGTGACATGACCTGATTTACATAAAAAGAAAAATCCCTGTTGCTGTTGTGTGGGAATGGATTAGAGAGGGCAAGAATAGACAGCAGTCAAGGAAAAGAGATCATCTAGGGTATACATAGTTATAGAGTAGAAACATCTAGATATGGCTCAGATGTCAAAGTCAACAGAGCTTGCTGATATTTGGGGAGGGGGGCTTAAAGTATTTTTTAAAAAATCATACAGATGATTGTTATTTTTATTGAGACCAGGGAGAATTTGGGAAAAGAAGGTTTGGTGGTGAGTATAACAGAAAATACATGGAATCTCGCTTGGACAAACTGTTTCTAACATACCCAATATGTCTAACATTGATGTAGTTACATCTATGTAGTAATTTGGGGTTCTGAAAATGGAAAAGTTAGAGTTTGCATTGAAGGTTTGGAAATTGTTGATTTGCTGATTCTTTAAAAGCTATAATTACTTGTTCACCTCCTTTTCTGTTATTGTTTGCTAAATCA
The DNA here is from genome assembly GCF_987537825.1 of Furipterus horrens. Classification (NCBI taxonomy): domain Eukaryota; kingdom Metazoa; phylum Chordata; class Mammalia; order Chiroptera; family Furipteridae; genus Furipterus; species Furipterus horrens. Next base: position 59,954,993 of record NW_028327173.1, on the reverse strand, counting down.
TTTTTAGTAGAGTGTATTTTTTATAGTGATCTTTACAGAGTTAGGCCATACCAATATGTCTACACTATAATGATCCAACTTCTTTATAGTCATCCTTGTTTGCTCATTTCTGTGACTCTCAAATAATTATCTCAATGCTCTCCATGACTTGTATTTCCAGAAACAAGGTTCTTTCATTATTCCTGAGCACTCTCTCACCTTGCCTATTCTGCCCAATTTTTTTCTCATCTCCCTATCTGCATAGGCTTCCATTTCCCTGAAAACTTCAGACTTGGGTGGTGGATCCCCTCTCTGAAATTTAACCAAACAGTAAATTTCCTATCACAGTTTCTTCATTTCTAAAAAGGAGATGAAATTATTACTGACATCTTAGGATTCTTATGATTGGAATATTTAAATGAGCCTTCCATTTACAGTATATAGATTAGTATTTTCAATATCATTGTTCCTGTCAAAATAGCTCTTGCTGTTCACCTTTTCAAAATAGGGAAAATTAAACAACATTATCAAGAGCTTTATCTAGAGTAATTATGCATTTATATTTACCTTGGTTTAAAGTTATTTCGATTAACTCACCTAAGGAAAAGGGAATTTAATGAAAGAACATTTAGGACTCTAAAAATGTTGACAGCAACTTGGGAGACAAGTGTTGTGGATGAACAGGAATGAAGGGGGCTTAGGTTGGAAGGCTCAGAGTCTGAAGCTCAATAATCTCCTGAAGGAAATTGGGCCTCCTCCAAGACTGCTGCTGCTGCACCACAATGAATACTTCAAAGCAGATTGACTTGTCCTATTTTGTCTAGGTCAACTTCCAAAATCCTGGAAGAGGGAACTCCTTGACTGAGTTCCTCTGGGGTGGTGAGCAGGCAGATCTGACTACTTTGGGCACCTTCAAGAGTGTAGGAAATGAGAATGCAACTGACACTAAGAAAGGGTGTTATTATTAAAGAGGAGGAACACACAATGGGTTACTAAAACTTAAGTACTGATGCAGCATTTCAGTGATAATTACTTTCTCCTTTTTACATCACCAGTCATTTGGAAACTATGGTTCCCTCCCCCAGCAAAACAAACAAACAAACAAACAAAAAAAGCACAGAAATATCTTCTTGGGGGGGGGGGGCTCTTGAAGTATAAGCTTCCCCCATGAAGAGAGTGTTCTAGAAACCCATCTGTGTCAGAGTATCAGCTGGTGTTATTGTGAGAGGCTGCATTTGACTTCAGCGCATTTTTTTTGAGGACTCATGTGTTTGCCCATTTTATGATGAGTGATTTACAAGCACACCTGCCCACACTGTGCTGAGTATTCAGCAGTTTTTAACCAAAAATAGCATTACTCCCACCCTCTCTGTTCACCTGAACTAGCCCCCATCAGCTTTTTTTTGTTTACCCATATGAAAAAAAGTCCTCAAGGGAAATTGTTTGCCAATGTAGAAGAGGTGAAATAAAAAAATGGTAGAAGCACTCAAAGGCATCAAAAGTGATGTGTTCAAAACTATTTTGAGCAGTGGAAAAAACATCTTTATAGGTATATTGCACCAAAAAGGGAATACTTTGAAGGTAAATAAAATTTAAACATATAAGAATAAAATGCTCAACATCATTAGCCATCAGGGAGATGCAAATAAAAACCACAATGAGATACCATTTTACACCAGTCAGAATGGCCATCATCAACAAATCAACAAGCAAGAAGTGCTGGCGAGGATGTGGAGAAACGGGAACCCTACTGCACTGTTGGTGGGAATGCAGACTGGTGCAGCCACTATGGAGAACAGTATGGAATTACCTCAAAAGATTAAAAATGGAACTGCCTTTTGAACCAGCGACTCCACTACTAGGATTATACCCGAAGAATCTTGAAACACCAGTTCAAAAGAACTTATGCACCCCTATGTTCATTGCAGCACTGTTTACAAGAGGTAAGTGCTGGAAACAACCTAAGTGCCCATCTGTAGATGAGTGGATCAAAAAACTGTGGTACATTTACACAATGGAATACTATGTAGCAGAAAGAAAGAAGGAACTTCTGCCATTTGCGACAACATGGATGGAACTAGAGAGAATTATGCTTAGTGAAATAAGCCAGGCAAAGAAAGAAAAATACCATATGATATCACCTAATACAGGAAACTAAAGAACAACACAACAAAGGAACTAAATAGAACAAAGAGCAGAATAGCAGTCGATAGGGGGGAGGGGAGAGGGAGAGAAGGGGGATAAGTAAGGGAAGGGTTTAGTCAAAGAACCCGTATAAAAGACTCATGGACATGGACAACGGGAAGGGATATGATTGCGGGAGAGGGGGTGGATTGGGTGGGGGAGAGAAATTAGGGGAAAAGGGGACAACTGTAATTGAAAAAACAAAATTAAAAAAAAAAGAATAAATACACAAGTTTTTATAAATTAATTCTGTATTTTTTTTTTTGTCCCCCCCTGGTATCATTCTGTCCTGGACCTTAAAGGTCTAGAGATATGGGTTTCAGTCTTAGTTCCTGCACTTATTACCAATAAGCATCATTGCATTGTTGCAAGATTTTAATAAAATTGCACTGTTCAAATACTAATACAATTCTTGGAAAATATCCAATAAATATAGGTAATAATTATCAATGTTATTAACATAAACATGACACAAATTGTTTATGTCATCAATAGAAGGAATATGAAAAATACATAATTCATTTTAGGTTATATAATTCCTTAGTCCCCAAATTTCAAAAACAAAAACTAAAAACAAAACTCATCACAATTAGGAATTTACTATCCTTTTAATACACATTTGTTCAAATATGTAGAATTCACTTTTTGATAAATGCATTTCTTTTTAAATAATCAAATATCAGAAATATTATTTGATACATTGGCTCAAAGTGCAATGGTTCACTTCAATAAAATGACATCTTCTTATAGGTATTGCATTTTTATTTTAATACACTGTCAAAACTATAAAGGGCTGTTCTCACAATGTTTCAAGCTCAACAGCATTCAGAAGATGCATCTACCATGATTAATCAACAAAACTTTCTATCAATCTCAGTCCTCACATGTTCAATTGTATTCTCCCCAGAAAGCCACAGAGCCCTTTTTAATATTAAAATATCTTTAATCTCATCATGGTCTATTGCACAGTCCATTTCTTTAAGCTATTAACCTCATTATGTAAACTCCCTGGCCAAGTCACTCACTTTAAAAGGACTTCCTTTTTGGCGTCCTAAAGACCAAAGGAAAAGATGATAGCTCTTTCCAAACCTCAAAAGGGAAGGAAGTGATCTATTCTTTATTACACTTTATTATGCCCTTTTAAAAATCTTATCATGTATTAGCAGTAATATTCATGACACTGGAGTACACTTACAATAGTCAGCTCTCATGGTTATCAAAAAGCTTCACTTTAGCATTTAATCAACTCTAAAAGCCATTCATTGCTGTGGATATTCCCAGTGCAAGGAACATTACCCATAAGCTTTTTTTTTTTTTTTTTTTGCATACTGAAGCAAACTGGCATAGAGGATGGAACATAGCTCTACTAGGGATTTATCTGATTTTTAAAGGGCATTCAAATTTCCATAATATCTTCTCCAGGGAGCCTGCTGAGTGGCCATTTAATCTACTAAATTTAGGAAAAACCAAAAGGCATTGTCATGCATTCTGTAGTTAGGGCTTCTTTCTGGAAATGAGCATGTAGCTCATTTTACCCTAGAGCAGAGAAGCATGTGAAAGGCTGGTTATGTGGCTGTAGTGGAAGCTTCTTACTTGTATATTGGGTATTGGGATGTGAAAAGGGCCATCAAATCCCAACCATCTCTTTCTAAAGGAATAGCTACACAGAAGTCTGTTCATGGATTCTAAGAGATTTGAATTTCTGAAAGGGAATAAAGACTCAAAACTCCTACTTCCATCCCACTAATCCAAGAAAACAGTATCTCTGCAGAGCAATTAAGCTACTATTATCATTTCCTTTCTATTACTATATTAATATTAGCTTTACATTAGGATGGGCTCAATCAATGTTTCTGATCAAATGAAACCTCTTTGTCAGCTTAGAGCTTATACCACTGAAGGAAAAAGATGGTCTGTTCCCTAAGGAACTCAACCAAAAATCCAGTTTTGTTTTTTTTATCACATGTGACATCTAGAATGCTTTTGATGTGATGTAATCTATCTCTACCTCTTTTATTTTCTGTTTTCCACCTCCATTTGTGACCACTCATTACCTACTTACTATTTTCTTCTGTCCTTCTGAACTCTGTTTTATGGATGTTCATCTAGCCCACAACCTCAAATTAGCAAAAACGAGAAAGAAACCTCTTCTTGTTTTACATACTTCCAATATTTCTTCTATGTCTGAACCCCATTTTGAATCCTTACATTATTTTTAACTTTAAGCTGGGTATTCCTATGAGAATATGCTATTAGCACTTCACACACACACACACACACACGCGCGCGCGCGCGCGCACATTAATCATGCACACACACAACCAGTATTTTGGTGTTTGTTTCAAGTTCTGTCACGACTCTGATTCCATTTATTACATTACAGTGATATTCTTATTTTACTACTATAGATGTTGTATAAAGATGCTATATAAAGGCTTGTGAGGGACTATATCACTCAGAATAAACTAGACTTCTGTGGTAAGCTTCGTGTTTTTTGTTTATTTGGTTTTACAATGATCTGTTTCAGTATATTCTAAGAAGCAATAATTCTGATGAATATATACATAGCTTCCAAACACCTAAAGTTCATCACAATGTGCTTGGCAACATGCTAACTGTTTTACATACATTATCTTATTCAGTACCACAACAGAGTGATAGCAGAGTCACTCTGGTACTTTTTTGTTACCTATATTAGAACTAAAGATATTGAGCCTCAGAATGTTGACACTGGATATGGTCCAAGTTCCTTGCCTTCACTGACCCATTAAAATTGAGTGAGGCTGAACTGGCTGAACTTTCTTCAACACTGTGTGATGGGTATTCAGAGTTAAAATTAGTTTAATTTAGAATAAATAAATAAATAAATATATATATATATATATATATATTCCAAATTTATATATATATATTTTCTTCCAATTTTAGAAGAAAAATATTTTTGTAATTTCTCCTTTATGTAGTAAAGCTTTATATTATAAAAATGTTAATTTTATATAGTCTCTAAAGTTACAGAAAAGTATTACAATATTAACTTGACGTTTGTGTTAAAATTTGCAAATTCTGAACTTCAATTTAAAATAAAAGATTATTAACTTTCTTTTTATTTTGTTCTCTCCTTGTCCATTTTGTACTACTGACATAGAGGCTGACAAGAAAAATCAGAAACCCTGCTCTTTAAAAAGGGTAAACATGCAAACATTAACCTCATTTAAATTTCTAAGTGATTTGGTGTTGAATTTCCCAACAGTAAAGTTGTACCTAAAATTGATCAACTTCAGTGTCATCAACAGATGTTCCTAAAACCATTAGCAACTAATGTATTGTTTAAAGGACCTTAATAGCTCATTAGTCTAGTCAAAACACCATCAACTACACCTTTGAAAACAGTACTTTCCTGTCATTAGAAAATTGAGTCCATTGTCCTTTAATTTTGAAATGATATGTATTTCAAATCAATTAAAGCAGAAAGACCAATTATCTAGTGAATTTGTGACAATGAAAGCATTTTGAATAGAACACTTTTGGAAAAAGACAGCTACAGTACATCAGGCTGTGTACTGATGACTCAGGCAGAAGAACCAAAACGAAGATGTATGTGATTTTAATATAAATATTTTAGCTCCCAAAGGGCTGTTAAGTCAGATGTGTGTCTTGTTCCAATGGCTCCCAGTGGTTTTTAATAATAAAAGTTTCTATTTAAAGGCTCAGTCTTTCCTGTACCTCTTTGAAGGGTTTGGAAATAATCATGTTTTTAAAGTTTTTTATTGTATCTTATTGCTAAACAACTCTATGTCTCTTTTTTTTTTTATCACCTAATAGCCATGGATATAATAAGTAATTTGTTCTGTAATTGAAATACAACAACTTTTATTTATAAAATTTTCTTAGGAAAAAATGAGAGGCTGTTTCCCTTCATGTTATTATGTTATCTCTAATGATATATCTGATCCAAGTTATGACCAGATAAGTGCACACATTTCATTCTGCAGTTTTTCAAAAGGCTACAGACATGGGATGCTAATGCACTATTAATTCTCATAGTGTCACTATAGAGGTAGCTATATTTAGCAAGTTAGTAATAATGGTTTGGCTATAGCTCCTGAAAAACAGTCACATGAGTGCAAATATGTGGTAAAGAGGCATATTTTGGATATGTAAGGTACTCCAACTATATTAACATTTCTTGAAGATTTTATTATATAATAAATATTCCCTTGTTTTTATTCATACTGATTTCATATTATATGTTTCATTGGGAAAAAATACCATAAGCTTTTGACTTAGAAATTAATTGTCTTGCACAGAGATAAGTGAAAATGTCCTAGGTTTGATTAAGTACCACCATATTATTCAACATTTAATTTAATTGGGCTATTTTTTAGAGGAGACTAATTTAAATGGGAGTTGTCGTGGAATGCCTTGCTAAATAAGAGAATCTTTTTCCATATTAAAAAAATAGTAAAGTATGATTTAGATACAACTAACATAGCTTTTTTATAATGTAGAATTATACAAGTTTTGGCAAGTGCATATGGTTGTATAACAACATTAAGTTAAATATATAAAAATTAGAAATGAAAGAGCAGTAACAAATGACACCAAAGAAAAGCAAATGATTTCAAGAAAATATTACTAATATATAAGCCAACAAATTAGAAACCCTGGATGAAATAAATTCTTAGAAACATACAATCTTCCAAAATTGAGTCAGAAAGAGTCAGAAAATCTGGACAGATAGATTACAACTAATGAAATTGAAGCAGTAATCAAAAAAACTCACAACAAACAAAAGTTTTGGACTGGATGGATTCCCAGTTCGTTTTACCACCATTCAAAGAACTAACACCTATCCCCAAACTACTCCAAAAAATTCAAAGAGGAAGGAAGCCCCTATATCTCATTTTATGAGGCTGGCATTGTCCTAATTTCAAAATTAGATAAAAACATTACAAAAATAAAAATTATGAGCTGATATAACTAATAAATAAATGCTAAAATCCTCAGCAAAATATTAGCAAAATAAATCCAGCAATGCATTAAAAAACTCATACACCATGATCAAGTGAGATTTATTCCAAGGATGCAATGTTGATACAATATCCACAAATCAATAAATGTAATATATCAAATAAACAAAATAAAGAATAAAAATCACATCATCATATCAATAGATGCAAAAAACCATTTGATAATATCTATTTATGATAAAAGCTCTCATCAAAGTGGGAATAAAGGGAACATACCCCAATATAATATAGGCCCTATATGACAAACTCATAGCCAACATCATACTCAATGGGCAAAACTACAAGTGTTTCCTTAAAGATCAATAACAAGACAGGGATGTCCACTTTCACCACTCTTATTCAAGATGGCACTGGAAGACCTAGCCACAGATATTGTACAAGCAGAAAAAATAAAGGCATCCAAATTAAAAAGGAAGAAGCAAAACTGGCATTATTTTCAGATCATATAATACTATAGACAGGGAGACCTAAAGATTTAACCAAAATCTAGTAGAACTGATAAATGAATTTTGTAAAGTAGCAGGATATAAAATAAATATCTAGACATTATTTACATTTTTATACATCAATAATAAACTATCAGAAAAGGAAAGCAAGGGAACAATTCCATTTAAAATTGCATCAAAATATTACCTATGAATAAATTTAGTCAAGTATGTACAAGATCTCTACTTGAAAAATTACAAGACACTAAAGAAAGTAATTGAATAAGATACAAGTAAGTGGAAGCATATACTGTGTTCATGGATAGGAAATATTAACATCATTAAAATGTCCATGTTAGCCAAAGCAATCTATAGATTCAATGCAATTTCTATCAACCTATCAATGGTGTATTTCATAGAACGAGAACAAATATTTTTAAAATGTATATAGAATCACAAAAGACCCTGAATGGCAACTGCAATCTTCTGAAAGAAGAACAAAGTTGAAAGAATCACACTACCTGATATCAAACTATACTACAGAGGCATAGTAATCAAAGAAGCATAGTATTGGTATAAAAACAGACATAATAGATCAATGAAACAGAATGGAGAGCCCAGAAATAAATCCATGCCTATATGGTCAATAAATATTTGATAAAGGAGGCAAAAACATACAATGGGGTAAAGATAGTCTATTCAATAAGTGATGTCAGAAAAAGTGAATATATATCATGGAAAAAATGAAACTAAACAACCTTCTTACACTATATACAAGAATAAACTTAAAATAAATTAAATCCTTGATCATGATGGAGGCAGAGGTAAACATACTTCACCTACTTGAAATACCATATGAAGAATAACAACTATCTAAAAATAAAAAACAACCAGAACTACCAGAAAATCATGGAAGTCCAACAACCAAGGATTTAAGAAGAAATATTCATCCAGATGGGTAGGAGGGGAAGAGATGGGGGGATGGGGTTGAGATACAAGGTGTGATGGAGATGAGCTGGGGATGGCAAGTCAGTGGCTGTGGCCAATGGAAGGAGTGGCCCCGCATTCTCATGTGGCAGATAAAAGATGGGAGGGACACCAGGAGAGAGAATCCAGCCCCAGGCTAGACTGCATAACTCACAATTTCAGCACCAGGAAAAAAGCCTCATAGCTTCTAGCTGTGAAAACAAGTGGGGATTAGGGTGGTGAAAGAAACTGCCCATCTCTCGGGAGAATCTGTTTAGATGGCACCTGTGATCCTAGAATGTCTAGAAATCCACCCACTCTGGGTACCTCACCAGAGTAACAACTAGAGGGGCACCAGTTGCATACAGGAAATGATTGAAGTGACTAAAAAAAGCGAGAGCTGAGCAAGTGTCATTGTTCCCTCTCTGACACCCCTGCCACATACAGTGCTACAAAGTAGTAAAACAAATTGCCCTGCACTGATGAATACCTAAGGCCCTGCCACTTCCTTCATAACAGATGTGGCAGCTCTCCCTAATACACAGAGGCAAATACAGTAAGGGTGTCAAATTAAGGAGATGAAGAAGTATGGCCCAAATGAAAGAATAGGTCAAAACTCCAGAAAAATAACTAAGCAAAAAGAGGATAGCCAACCTATCAGATGAAGGTTTCAAAACACTGGTGATAATGATGCTCAGAGAAATAATTCAGTATGGCCACAAAATAAAGGAAGAAGTGAAGGTTTTACAAAGTGAAATAAAGAAAAATATACAGGGAACCAACAGTGATGGGAAGGAAGCCAGAATTCAAATCAACAGTTTGAAACATTAGGAAGAATTAAACATTTAACCAGAACAAAATTTTTAAAAAATTAAAAAGAAAACAAGGAGAGTTTAAGAACATTCTGGAACATCTCCAGAAATGCCAAAATACAAATCATAGGGATATCAGAAGGAGAAGGACAAGAAATCAAAAACTTATTTGAAAAATTAATGGAGGGAAATTTTCTTAATTTGTCAAAGGAAATAGACATACAAGTCCATGAAGCATGGAAAGTCCCAAACAAGTTGGACTTAAAGAGGACCACACCAAGACACATCATAATTAAAATGCCAAATGCTAAAGGTGAAAAGAAAATCTTAAAGGCAGCAAGAGAATAAAAGAAAGTTACCTACAAGAGACTTCCCATAAGGCTCTCAGCTGGTTTGTCAAAAGAAACTTTGCAGGCAAGAAAGGGATGGCAACAAGTATTCAAAGTGATGAAAAGCAAGATCCTACAACTTAGATTAGTCTATCCTGCAAAGCTATAATTTAGAGTGAGAGGGCAGATAAAGTGCTCCTCAGATATGATAAAGCTTAAGGAGTTCATCATCACCAACCCCTTATTATAAAAAATGTTGAAGGTGCTTATTTAAGAAAAAGAAGGTCAAAATTAGGAACATTAAACTCACAACTATCAAAAACTGAATCTAAAAAACAAAAACAAACTAACAAACAACTAGAACAACATCAGAATCATAGAGATGGAGATCATACGGAGGGTGATCAGTGGTGAGGGGGGAAGGGAAGAATGGGAAAGGTACAGGAATCAAGAAGCATAACTGGTAGGTACAAAATAGACAGGGGGATGTTAAGAATAGTAAAGGAAATGGAGAAGCCAAAGAACTTATATGCATGACCCATGGACATGAACTAAGTGTGAAGAGTTTGCTGGAGGAAAGGGGGTTAGTGGGTGGAAGGGAACAAAGGGGAAAATTGGGACAACTGTAATAGCATAATCAATAAAATATACCTCGTCGTCGTCGTCGGCAGCCGTCCGTCTCGAGAGACGATGGCGTAGCTTCTTGAGAGTCTATCTGCACCGCTGAGAATGGCTGTGCAGTCCGACTCGGGAGTGACAATCCCTGCCGCACTTGTTACAGGTGAAGGCAGATGCCTGTTGTTGCTGCTGTTGACGCTGCTTCCACCTCGATCTTTTCTGGACCGCCTCCTCGTTGCGCGCAGCCTCTGCGCGTGACGTACCTTGCCTGACCGCGAGCCTCCAGGCTAGGCGGTCGTCTGCTTGAACTTCCCATGTGTTGAGATTGATGGAGCATTGTGTCATGTCCTTTTTGCAGGTGTCTTTGAACCGCAGTTTTGGGCGCCCTGTCATCCTCTGGCCTTCTGCTAGCTCGCCGTAGAGGAGGTCTTTGGGGATACGGCCTGCACCCATTCTTTTGACATGGCCGAGCCACCTGAGGCGTCTCTCGCTAAGAACTGCATGCAAACTGCTCATATTGGCTCGCTTCAGCACCTCGGTGTTGGGGACCTTGTCCTGCCAGGCGACATGCAGGACGCGTCGCAGGCACCTCATGTGGAAGCTGTTGAGTTTCCTTTCGTGCCTTGCGTAGGTGGTCCACGTCTCGCTGCCATAGAGGAGAGTGCTGAGTACGCAGGCTTGGTAGATGCGCAGTCTGGTTTTCTCAGTGAGGCTGGAATTGTTCCACGCTCGCCGGTTCAGTCTGGCCATAACTGTGGCTGCCCTGGCGATTCTCCGGTTGACCTCCAAGTCGACTGACAGAGAGCTCGAGATGGTGGACCCGAGGTAAGTGAAGTCGTTGACAACCTCCAGGGTGTATCCGTCGATGGTGATGCATGGGGGAGTCCCCGTGCCTTGAGCCATAACATTCGTCTTCGTCAGGCTGATGGCTAGTCCGAACTCCTTGCATGCGTGAGAAAGGCAAGTGACTAGCTGCTGGAGTCCCTCTTCGGAGTGTGATGTCAAAGCTGCGTCGTCGGCAAAGAGCATCTCACGGATGAGCACCTCTTTGACTTTGTTCTTGGCTCGTAGACGGGCCAGGTTGTAGAGCTTGCCATCGGATCTGGTGTGAATGAAGACACCCTCGCTGCAGTCCTAAACATAAGTTAAATACTTTAATGTTAGATTCAAAACTGTAAAAATCCTAGAGGAAAGCATAGGCAGTAAAGTCTCAGACATTCTGCTACCAATATTTTTTTCTGATATATATTCGTGGTCAAGAGAATCAAAAAAAGGTGTGGGGCTACATCAAACTAAAAAGTTTTGCACAGCAAATGAAACCATAATCAAAATGAAAAAACAACCCACTGAATGAGAGAACATATTCCTCGATATTATATCTGATAAGGAGTTAATATCAATATTTTATTTAAAAAAAACATAAAATCCACACCAACAAAACAAATAATCTGATTTGAAATGGGCAAAAGACCTGAATAGACACTTCTTCAAAGAGGACATGCAGATTGTCCATAGATATATGAAAAACCACAGTGAGATATTATTACTTCACACCTGTCAGAATGGCTATTATCAATAAATCAGTGAACAATAAGTGATGATGATGTGGAGAAAAGGGAACATTTGTGCACAATTGGTGGGATACAGACTGGTGCAGTTACTGTGGAAAGCATTATGAAGTTATCTCAAAAGATTAAAAATGAAACTCCATAATGAACCAGAGAGTCGTCTTCTGGGAATGTATCTGAAGAACCTGAAATACCGTATCAAAAGAATATATACAGCCCTATGTTCACTGCAGCATTATTTACAACAGCCAAGATTTGGAAGCAGCCCAATTGTCCATCAGCAGATGAATAGATAAAAAAAACAGTGTATATTTACCCAATTGAATACTACTCAACCACAAAAAAAGTAAGAAATCCTACCCTTTGTGACAGCATTGATGGACCAGAAGAACACCATGCTAAGTGAAATAAAACAATTAGAGAAAGACAAGTACCACATGATTTCACTCATATGAGGAATTTAGTAAACAAATAACACAAGAAATAGAAACAGACTCATTGATAAAGAGAACAAACAGACCGACAGTTTTTGTAGAGAAGGGGTATTGCAGGGTTGGGTCAAATAAGGTGACGGGATTAAGCAAACAAACAAAAAAAATCCATAAATGTGTCCTTTATTTTTTTTAATTTCTAAGAGTTTATATCTTCTTGATTTTTATGAAAAGAAGATAAGCTCTTTAACTAGCTTTTGTGCCTACCATAAACTTTTCCAGAAGGTTAAAAAAAGATAAAGATATAGAATACTTCGAGTATATCCAAAGCTTTCCCTCATCTGTTATCTACTGATGAGACCATTGGAAACATTCTTCACCATTGTTACTGTATATTTTACCTCTGTCATTTTCATTATATTCTTTTTTATAGTCTCCCATATGATCATGTTCTTCATCATTTCCACTCTATCTTTCTATATTAACTATACTTGTCTTTAATTTTATGTCTGATGGTTTCAACAGCTTTTCCATATCTGAACCGGATTTTGTTAATTACTTTGTCTATTTTATTTTATTTTACTTTATTTGATTGATGTGTCCCTCCCCTATCAATGTTTTGCTCCCTCTCTTCCCCTCATTCCAAAAAGAAATAACAATTTACTTTATTTTAGAGAAAGGGGAAGGGAGAGAAAAAGAGAGGGAGGGGAATATTGATATGAAGAAGAAACATCCTGGTTGTCTGACCAGGATGGACCACATAGCTTGCAACCCAGGCACGTGATCTGACTGGAATCAAACTGCAAACTTTTCGGTGTGCAGGATGACACCCAGTCAACTAAACCATGCTGGTCACTGCAATTGCTTTCTCTTGACAATTGTACTGCTTTTCTGGATTCCTGTGTGTCTTGTAATTTTAGGATACAATTCAGGAATCCTAGATAGAATAGTACAAAATTAGGTAAATAATATTCATGCTTATAAATTCACACATTTAAAAAAAAAGTCTTTACTGTCAAAAGTTGAGTATATCTAATCAGGAGTTGAGCTAGGTTAGAGTTGTTGAAATAACTGACCTTGGTGTACCTACCACAGGCTACAAATATCTCTGAGTCACCTTGTATTTAGGTTGAGGAATAATCTTCCAGAATTTTCCCATTGTTTATTCCACCCTTAGTTTTAGGTCTTCCCGTTACACCTATCTTCAGAAAAGATTTCTTTCTCTTGATGGTTTTCCCAGGATTAGATTGCTGCTACTCTTTACATAACACTTGCTAGGTGGGGTTGGGGGTGCGTTGTGAGAGGAATCTGCTGTTCTAGTCTAGCCTCAGTTTTAAGCAGGTGCTATGCTCCTGGTCTCATAGATGAAGTCTTCTTAGTAATGCTACACTTCCTCTAGCATTAGTGCATCTAATCGACTGGGATAAGGATGTATTCCTGCCCCTACCCCTGGTGGAGGGCATATTTGTTGTTTTCCTGTTACTCTTCCTTTAGCTGTAATGGGTTTTCATCTGTGGCCCAAGGTTAAGAGTGTTTGTTATGCTTCTCTTAGTAGCTTTAGGCTTTGTTCCATGGAATATATTATAGAGAAAGATCTCAGTGGGGATTTCTATCTTTTCCACTGTAGCTATTTTTCTCCACCTCCAGGCTTTAATAATAAAGGAGACTCTCTTTAGACTTCTCAAGTCCATCTTTCTAAAGAGCAAAAAGGGAAGTCATCAGAAAAAAAGCCTTCACATGGGTGTAAATTCTTCTAACGCCTATAATGCCCCCGAATTCTATACTCATACATTAACTATCACAGAATCTTAAGCCATTTAAAAAATATTCAGATGAATTTTTCTAACCAGCTTTGGCATTTGACATCTGCTATAGGTAAGCAAATAATCTCATTCAGTTTTTCCTTGGAGATTCCTGTCATTTGAATTTTGGGTTATTTGATAGTCATGTAACATCGGGTACTTGATGCAATCAATAAAATATATGACCTTAAAAATTAACCAGATTTATTTATGTATGTGCTCTAGTGAAAATGATGGTTTTTCTATCTTTGTATATCTAAGCCAAATCCAGTAGTGTCAATTTAATGAATTTTTTAATGACAAGACATATCTTAGAAATGAGAGTGAAATAATATTTCAGAATAACTGGAATAATTTTGTTATTTTGGGCTATTTTACTTTGTGTATGTGTTTCTTTGTGAACATGTGAATGTATGCATATGTATGTATTCACATGTATAATGTAGAAAATATTGAATGGACTTATATAATCAAAATATGATATGTTTTTATTATAAGAGAAGCAACCCAATGATTCTCTTTCATTTGACATAACAGAGCTTCTAGTTTACATACCAGGACAAAAATGTTCTTACAAATTTAAAAAGTATGGTTTTAGTATAGAAGTCTGTCCAGAAAGTATCGAGCCATGAACTCTGAAAAATAGAGACATTTATTGAAGAAGATACAGAACACAAGAAACATTATACATAAGACAGTGATGCCTCAATTTCCTTCAAAGTAGGCACATTGGGACCTCACACAGTTTTCCCAACCAACATCAGCTGCCCCATTATATTTTTCTAAATCTCGTTGAAGGTCTGAAATATCTTCCCTTTCAAATGTGATTTTAGTTTTGGGAAAACCGGAAGTCACAGGGCACCAAATCTGGGTTGTAGGGAGCTGAGTCACTTGGGTGATTTGATGTTTCACCAAAAACCTCTGCAGGAGATGTGATGCATAAATGGCATATTTTTGTGATGATGCTGACAATCACCAGCTACCCATAGCTGCAGCCTTCTGAATCATCTGAATAGTTTCTGCAGAGGAATGTTCAAGGTTAAAGCAAAATCTGATGTAGATTTGGTGCTCCACTTACCCAGTTATTTTGAGTATGATGGCCACAAAGTACAGATGCTTACTCAATGGCATCTACCACCCCCACTGACTAGTACAGTGAAGTCATCATTGTTCATGCATGTGTATTCCAGTCCACTCTCCTTGGCTGCCAGGTTACATCAATGTTGTGCAAACAGTTCTTGTTATATTAACAACAGTTTGACTTTTTCTGGACAGGTTTCCTATAAAACACAGAACATTTGTAGTCCATGCAAACATGAGCATCTGGGAATTTAAAAAAAAAAAAAAAAAGACTAAAAAAATCCTAATCTCAATATTCATAATGCAGCATATATTGTTATTTTTAGATCACCTCTGTGTTTTGAGTACTGTTTTTATTTCCTCTTTTCAAAAGAGGGTCCATTTCAGTATGAAGTTTTCATTAGATAAATTGGCATAACATTTTCTAAGATGAGTATTTGCTTTAAATATTTAACAATATTTTTAAAGACTGAAAAATTGGACAAATTAGTGAGTTTAGATCATAAGAATGAACTATAATATATTCCAACTGTGTTGAAAAGACTGATGACAGGAATGATTTGGGGCACACATACTGAACCTGCTTTCTTGCCATGTGTGTTTCTAATAAAAAATAGTTAAATCTGAACCTTCTGGTTTCTATTCCTGAAATGGAAGTATCAGAATTAAATAGCTTGTACTTTCTGCCTCATATTATATATTGCAAGGTATGTAAAATGGGGCATAGCTTGGACTAGAATTTTCTCTATGAATAAAAATAAAACTTTATTATTTAAAGAGAAAATATATGCAATAGAATGAATTAGAAATATTTTATACTATGAAAATTAGGGACATCTTGATGAAAAACGAAACCTCTACCTCTTCATTCTTATAAAAAACTTTTCATTGTAGTTTATTCAACATCCCCAAAATATCAGATATCACACGTGTACGGCTTGATGGATTTTCATAGCCACATAATCTTGTCTAGTTGGCTTTGAAACAAAATTCAAAAACAGGTCAACAAACAAATACCCCAGATTATTACCAACACTAGAAAACCATCTTTCCCTTTCCCCCCACTCACTATGCCTGTTAGAGTAAACTCTACCCTGACTTCTAACAACATAGATTAGTTACGTTTTTGTACTTTATATGAATGGAATCTTGGTATATGTATATTTCCAACTACTTTTGTACAATATTATGCATGTTAGATGTATCCATGTTTTCCTATGTAGTTAAAAATTATCCATTCTCATTGCTGTAGTATGGCATTACATTTTATGAATATAGCACACTTTAGCCAATGATAGGAATTTGGGTATTTACCAGTTTAGAGAAATTATGATAGTGCTGCTATAAACATTTTTATACATATCTTTGGCAAACATGTGCACGATGAGTTAGGTGTAAACCCAGGAGTAGAATTGCTGGGTAACCAGGTATACACATTTTTAGCTTCGGTAGTTTGTGCCATGCAGATTTACAATGTGGTTTTATCCATTAACACTCCCAAAAGCAGGTTAGGAGTGTTCCAGGTATTCACTAATGACTAATGCTTTACATTTTTCATCATTTTTAATTTAACTATCCCAGTGTGTATGTGTTTCATTGGTATCACATTGTCATTGTAATTTACATTGTCCTGATATACAATGAAGATTATCTTTACATATGTTTATTGTTATTTTGAATATCCTCTCTTGTGAAACGCCTTCTTAAATCTTTTGTTCATCTATTAGATAATCTATGTTTTCTTACTGATTTGCCAGAGAACTTTACATATTCCAGAAACTAATCTTTTGTTGGTTATATACAGTGAATATCTTCTCTCATTATATAAACTTGTTTTCATACTATAAAGGTAACTTCTGATAGACATTCTTAAATTTAACATAATATAATTTATTCATTAAAAAATTACAATTAATACATTTAATGTCCCATTTGAGAATATTAGCATTTTTACCTCATAATTTTTTTCTATTTTTATCTTTAAAAGCATTATTAATTTACCTTTTGCACTTAGATCTGCTTTTGATATTTAATTGATTTTTGGACAGATATAAAGTAGAAATATAGATACATTTTTACCATATAGTGGACTAGCACCACTATTGAAAAGATCACTCATATCTTAAAGCACCAGTGTCATTAACTAGTTGAGCATTTATATGTGTGTCTATTTTTTAACTCTGTATTCTATTCAGATGATAAACTTATCTGTTGTTGCATCAATGGCACATTGTCCATATTACTATAACTTAGCTATTGATTAGTGGAGAAGTTTTTTAGTTATATCTGACTTCTTTAAGGTTGCCTTGTCTAGTCTTAGCACTTTCCATTTCCATATGGGTTTTAGAATATGATTGTCTACTTACATAGCACACATATACACACACCTTTGTTGGAATTTTAATTGGAAATGCACTAAGTATATCCACTAAATTGGGGTTAATTGACATTGTACAGTTTTAAATTTCTGGTCTATGTACATATATAATTGCTGATTTATTTATCTGTAATTTCTCTCATACTCTTTCAGAATTTTTTAGTTTAGAGTATTGTACATATTTTGTTACATTTATTTTAGCATATGTTTTTCTGCTACTGTAATTAACATTTAAAAACTTAAGTGTTACTTGTATTGTTAATATATAAAAATACAATTTGTGTTTTGGCTCTGTGCACAGTATTTTTGCTAAAGTCTATTATTAATTCTAAAAATTTGTAGATTCTTCAAAATCTTCAATGTATACAATCATGCTAGTGTTATCTAAAGATAACATGATTTTAATTTATTTTATCTAACCATTACACTGGTTCTATTTCCTTTTCCCCATGTCTTATTGTACTGGCTACTTATTGAATAAATAAAATATTAAATAGAAGTAAGGACAGTTGCATCTTTGTCTTATTGCCAGTTTGAGGAAGAAAGTGAACAATAATTGAGTATGATGATTGCATTTATATTTCCTTTAATCTCTCTTTCTTTGGCTTACTATGTTTATTCAATCAAGATACATTTAACTGTTCAGTGATCCACTAGTTCAAAGCTGAAAAGAGAAAGAACAGCAGATCAAGAGAACATGGACAGAAGAATTATAAAGGTTTCTTCCCCTAGTTCTTAACCTGCCTGTCTAGAGAATAGAAATGTTTAAAGAAAACAGGAAAGTAGAAAAAAAAATTCAAAGATGAAAGAATTCTGAGTAATCATTGAAATTCTCTCTGAATTGTGGTGTTAGGGAGTGTAAAAGAAGATAACAAAGAATACTTAATTCTGTGACATCCCCATTTAAAACCTATAATTATTGTTAAAAATTACACTGGAAGCCCTCATCTACAAGACTCGGTTGGCTGAGCATTGTCCCACAAAGCGAAAGGTCATTGGTTCAATTCCTGGTCAGAGCACATACCTGGGTTGCAAGCCCTTCCCCCAGCTGGGGTTCTTACAAAAGGCAACTGATCGATGTTTCTTTCACAAATCAATGTTTCTCTCCCTTTCTTTCTCCCTCCCTCCCTTCCCATCTCAGCAAAATAAATAAATAAAATCTTTTGAGAAAATTACAATGGAGAAGTTGAATGTATTGTAAAAGAGATGCCATACTTTAAATAGTCTGTGCCTATTACAATGTGAGATCATTCTTTATATTCCATAATTTTATTTATTATCTCACTTGGATACGTATCACCATTGAAACTTTAAAGCATGTATTAATATCTTGAGACTTTTATTTATCTTCTCAAGTCTTAAAATAATTAGACCAAAATTTAGATATCATAAAATTATTTGAGAACTACAATATTTTTTGGTTGTTGTGGTATGATTCATGAGTTATATTTTGGTATAACCCAAAGATGCATATTCTTTCACTAATATTAAAATACTTTTTGAAATATGTCCCAAAACTGTAATAGTGTATGGAAATACAAAGATGAAGAAAATATATCAGTATTATCAGTATTATCAAGACATTGTCAGAATTTTGCCTAGTAGGTGGCGGCAAGCAGCAGGACCCCAACTTGCTATTTGGTAACAATATTACTGAGGTTATTTGGGGGTCTTTTTTATTTCCATATGAATTTTTGGAATATTTTTTCTAGACCTGTGAAGTATGCAATTGTTTTTTTTTAGTAGGAATCATGTTAAATTCATAGATTGCTTTGGGTACTATGTACATTTTTAATGATGTTAATTCTTCCAATCCATGAACACAGCATATCTTTCCATTCACTTGTATCTTCCTCAATTTCTTTCTTCGATGTCTTATAGTTTTCTGAGTATGTGTCTATTACCTCCTTGGTTGAATTTATTCTTCTGTACCTTATTTTTTGTTGCAATAGTAAATGGGATTGTTCCTTAGTTTCTCTTTCCGATAGTTCATTACTGGTATGTAAAAATACCACCAATTTCTGAATATAACTTTGTTTCTTGCTACTTTGCCAAGTTCATTTTTTAGATCTAGTAGCTTTTTGGTGTGGAAAAAAAGAGAACATGGGTTTTGAAGTTAGACAATCCTGTGTTACATCCTGTCCCTATTCTCTTCTTGAGCAAATTTAATCTCCTATGCCTTGGTCTTCTTAGTTGTAGAATGAAGTTAATATTTGTCCCTACTGCATAGTATTTGGGGAGTGATTTTGTGAAGTAAGACATTTGATCACGTACCATGGTCTTTGCATAAATTAGAGGTCAACATATAGTTTCTATCACTTTTTAAATCAATCCTTCTGACACTATCTGGGCTTGACCACCCCATTACTTTCTCTGTAAGTAGGCTAAGATTTGCATTGCAAGGATCCCCAGCCACCATCAAAAGTTCACCCTCCAATCTTAATGTCATGAAAACATAGGGCGTCCTAAACTGGGATTAAAATAATAATAATAATAATAATAATAATAATAATAATAATAAATTAATTTTAAAAAAAGATAGTCACAATGAATCCTTAAAACTGCTAATGGTTTAACAATTTGATCACAAAACTCCAGAAACTATAAAATTTGAAGTCAGTATGATGTTGCTCTAGTAATCATTAGATTATGAAGTAACAAAAAGCTAAAGGTGAGGACCAAACACTAATATGGCATAAGGCCTACGAATAGTTCACAGGACTATTTTTCCTTTGATCCTGTTGCAACTTGTATTTTAGAAATATCTAATCTAGTAGTAAGTGGTAGAGCAGATATTACAGAAAAGCTACATTATATTTTAATTAGTTAATACAGCCTTGCCCAAATTAGATCTTTCTTTATGGACTGAGTGATACTGAGGATCTATGGAATATGGTGTTTTAGACTAATTTTCACTTTTCCATTATGTTGACTTAATTTAATGCATTAATAAGATTCCTTTTGGCAGAATTTGGGTACTGACTCTATCCTTCAGATTGTAACAACTCTGAAATATAACCTGGCTAAAGATTTTTTTCTGAAACAGGTTTACAGGAAGAAATATTTCCCGGCCTATGAGGGAAGTGTTTACATAAATGAACAAAAGCTTTCACTTAATAGCAACCTGCACTGAATATAGTATGTGCCAAGTAATATGGTGGGGTTTGGTAGATTAACCTTAAAGAGAATCACATTATCCAACTCTCCCATTTAGAAAAACTTACACTAATATTTGTGATCAAAACCAATGGCAAATATATATATATATATTTACAAGAATTTTAACTATGCCTTCAAGTCTAGTTCATGAGGACATCTACCACCCTTGGGTTTTGTCCCTTATGCTGTTCCCCTGCCTTCCCAGCTGAGGAAAGTGTAAATTAAGGCTTAAATTATCATCACAGCATCTTTGAGAGTCAAACTGGAAGTCCTAAGAGGAATTTGAATTTATAGAACTTTCCTTGGCCCTATCAGGTGTACCTTTAAACTCCTTGCTAACTGTTTCTCTATCAAAACCAGAATTTTAAAATTGTTGGGCTATAGCATGACTAATGATGAGACAGAATAAACGAGTTAACAAGTGAAGTTCAAATGTGTCCCACATTTATCTCATTAATATTTTCCTCTTTGTAGTCTAGTTCATTCCCACAGAGAACGTGCACATTTCAAAAGAGTTTTTTGAAAATCTTTTTGAAATTGTAATTTCAAACACACTTGTAAATTGCCTTGTAAATAATTACCAACATTTCTTTATTTACTCTGTACTAGAAAGCAAAATAAATATGGAAGAAATAAATGAAATAAAGGAAACACTTGCTAAATTTATATAGAATAATATTTAAATTTTGAACATGTAAATGGCAATTTTCAAAACTTTTGTAAACCAAGAATAGTGTGGACAATCCCTTAAATGTTTTGACCAAACTATTTTAATTTTTTGTCTAAAAATTGTATGTACTATTAAAGGAGCACTGCCAGTTAGACTTGACATAGTGCTTTCTCACAATTTGTAAATTTTATTTTAATATTTTCAACGAACTCTTTAGATTATGTAGACAGATTTTTTTTATTATGTGTCAAAACTGTATATACAGATAAAGGAAAATAAGTTTGTTAAGATATTCCTAAAATGTCTTCATGTTCAGAATTTCACATTCTCAAATCACTTTTTGGCTCAAAGTCCCCAATTTTTGTTTTTCCACATATTATTTTGGAGCATTTGTAAATGATTGCTCTTATTACTGCTAGGATTTTTTCCCTGTTGATACCTATTCTGTAAATTTTGAGACAGGTGCACCCGTAATGACAGCTACATCGTGCCAGTCACCTGCTTCACAGTGCTTGTAAGATAAATTCTAGTTTTAGAGTTGTAGAAAAATGAAAAGAAAAGAAAAGGAAACTCTGAATCAACTAAATTATAAAATAATGCAAGTAATTGATGTGTCCTGACATATATAACAACTAGTTGTAGCAAGGTCCAATTCATTATTTCAACCATCCTGAAAATATAATATATTCTGGAAAATTTAGAGATAAATAAAAGCAGTTCAGATGAAAAGATTAAGTTCTGTGAGACTTTAGGTAATTGGTAATATCTGATTGGAAGTTTGAGAAAATACAGTGAAATATTCTACTTTTAACAGTCATGGGTTGGACATCTAAAAATATTTTTTATAGACTATTTTATAATTCTAGGCCATTCAATTTATAATTTTATAGATGTCACTCTAAAATGCTATACTTCTTTTAATTAAAATGCTAAATTGATCATGTTACAGCTAATTCTTTCCAGCTGCTTAATTAAATCTCAACTCACAAGTAACAATGTTTAAAAGAAGAATAAGTTGTATAAAAGATTGCCATTGAAAAATCTTCATAATAATCTGAATTTATTTTAAGGATATCTTTTTTAATGTAATTATTTAATCTTAAAACTTGGCTGCAAATAAGCCAAAAAAAAATTCAGTTGAGCTTGACTTTGTCTAACATCAAGAATAGCATATAGTGTCATGAAGATAAAACATGACACGGCCATTCATCTTAATAAGTGTGGTGTGATGATCTGAAATAACATCGCTCCATAAAAAAAGTGCCTGAGATCATCATACTTAATGTTTAATACTTCTTCTTAAATTATGAGCTAGTATTCACTTTGTCAAATTTTTAATTGAATTTAATTTCATTAGAAGACATCCATCATACTGTGACACTATATTATGTCTTCATTTGCGTTATTTCCAAAATGTTTATTTAAAAACACACTGCATATCACTCTGAATTAAATTATGACAGTTATAGCATCATTTTTCATTTTGCAGAGAAATGCAAATATGAAACATTTCTTTGTGTTATGGTCTAGATTACATAAACTGTGATCATGTTTCAGAATAGCACTCAAACTCAGAAAACCAAAGAAGGACCAAAAAATTGGATGAAGAAAAGAAAAAGACAGACATCGTTCGCACTGATGTGAACAAAAATAGACGGGAAAGAGTAGACTCTGATTGATGTTCTAGAAACACCAAAAAGTTTTAAGCCTGAAGACTGGTTTTTAAAATACAAGGTATCTGCCAAGAGTAGTGAAAATTAAAGATATCTCTGTTGAACATTTTTGATCAGGTATGGTGTTCCTTGAACTTAGCTACTCTGTCCAAATTCTTAAGTTTTCTTGAAGAAATCAGCGTAAAGGCTCTCAGATAAAATGAAAATATAGAAGCATTTAAATGTAGGAATATAAAAAAAAATCTTCTTTCATACTATGCTACTTTTAAGAGTAATATTTAAAACAAGAGACAAACATTTCATACACAAAATTTAATATTTAATTATCTTTATATGCCTTGTGAATAAAAACTGTATTACCACGGAAAAAAAGACCATCTGTAATATTATGAAAAACACCTGATAACAGATTAACCTTACAATCATGGTATTTAAAGTTGTAAATGATTCTGAATTATATTAGACAATACACTAAGCAGAAAATTTAAACTTAAAATTTCCAAAGAGGCTTCCATATCTTGGCAACCAAAAATTACACTTCAGTGAACCTGGGGTAGTTATGTCCTTTGGAATTAGTGTTTTGGGTTTTTTTTAATATATTTCAAGAAGTGGGATCACTGGGTCAAAAGACAGATCCATTTTTAATGTTTTGAGGTATCTCCATACTGCTTTCCACAGTGGTTGCATCAATCTGCATTCCCACCAATGCACTAGCTAGCATTCCTCTTTCTCCACATCTTCACCAGCACTTGTTGTTTTTTGACGTATTGATGATGGCCATTCTGACAGTGTGAGATGATAGCTCATTGTGGTTTTAGTTTTCATTTCTCTGATGGTTAGTAATGTTGAGCATCCTTTGATAGCCTATGGGCTCTCTGTTTATTCTCTTCAGAGAAGTATCTGTTCAGGTCCTTTGCACATTTTTAATTTGGTTGTTTGTAAGATATGGAAGCAGCTAAAGTGTCAATCAGTAGATGACTGGATAAAACAACTATGAAGCATTAAACATGATGGAATATTACTTGGCTGTAAAAAAGAAAAAAATTTTACCCTTTGCAACAGCATGGATGGATCTAGAGAGCATTATGCTAAGTGAAATAAGCCAGTCAGAGAAAGACAAATACCATATGATCTCACTCATATTGGAATCTAATGAACAAACTGAACTAACAAGCAAAATAGAGGCAGACTCACAGAGAGCAGGCTGACAGTTCTGGGTGGGAGGTGGGGGTAGGGAGGGGAGGGATCAAGCTAAAAAGAAAAAGAACTCATGGACATGGACAACAGTGCAATGATTGCTTGTGGGGGTGGGGAGGGTGTATAAGTGGACTAAATGATAATGAAAAAATACAATAAAAATGAAAAAAATGAAAAGCAAAAAAATAAATACTTAAAAATTAAGTTTCCAAAGAGGCAACTCTTACAGCTGTTTAAAGATCTTTTAATAAGAATATTTACTCCTTCAGCAATTTTTTCAAACTTAGAATCTCATTGGACATCCAAATACTGGTTTATTCTATGGCTTCAGCTATTTTTCAACAGCTTCAGCCAAAACAAAACAGTAAAGGCCCTCAGCTGACAGCCAAAGGGCATTGGAGACCTCAGGACTACTATGTCAATGAATTGAATTATGCCAACAACTTGAATAAGCAGGAGATGGATCCTCCCCTAGAGCTTCCAGAAAGGAGGCCCTGCCCATACCTTGAATTAATATTAATATATAACATATAGCAATACATAATGTATAATATATAAGAAATGTAATACTTTAATATTTTACACATAAATAATTACATTTAATAGTTCTCCACAAAAATTTATTTTAGAAATTAGGTTTGAATTAAGTAAGTGTTAAATTATCCTTAACATGTTACACCATGGGGTGGAAACCAACATTTGAAATGTTTCACAGCAAAGTGGTGGTGATGGGTGAGGATAGTAATAGTTATAGATCGCTACTTAGGATAAAGTAAAATCATTACATAGAGGGAACCTGGAAAAAAAATCACCAATATAGTTTTAAAATCACCAATCACATTTGAATAGTAAGATAAACATATATTTTAAAATATATATATATATACATAAGATTTAGTGTACTTTTTACTTTTCTGAAAACTAAAAATAGAAGTGACTTCTAAAAATAGAGCATAGCTATAGTAAAATAGGTATAAATCTATATATTAGTTAAACACCTTGATTATAAGACAAGTAGAATAAATGGTATTTATCAAACTGAAGCAAAAATGTGTATGTAGCAATTAGGATTTTATAATCATATTCTAAATTTTAATAGCTTTATGGATGTATAACTGACATACAATAAACTATATACACATAATTATACAATCTGACTAGTTTTAATATACATACATAACATACTTGTAAAATGTTGGAACAATCAAGACCCAAAATTCTCCTATGTAACGCTTTCACCCACCTCTCTCCTCCCCATCCCATTCCCAGGGAGCCCAATATCTGCTTCCTGCCACCATGGATTTGTCTGGGGTCCCTAAAATTTTACATAAATAAAATTATAAAGTGTGTACCCATTGGGGGGGGGTTTCTTTCACTCAGTATAATTATTTGAGTATATTCATGTCCTAGTGTATATCATTTTTTATTTCTTTTTAAACTGAGTAGTATCCCATTGCACCTTCTGTTAATGGAAATTTGGGTTGTTTCCACTTTTTGATTCTGATAAATAAAGCAATGACTATTCATTTTTGTATGGAGATATATATTCATTTCCATTGAATAGTTCCTAGAACTAAAATGGCTCGAGTATCTAAAGGTGTAAATTTACCCATTTAAGAAATTGCCAAAAGGTTTTCCAAAGCAGTTAAATTCTTCTGCATCTGTACTAGGTTTCTGGGAGGTACAATTACTCCTCATCCTCACCAGTATTTAGAACGGCCAGTCTCTAATTTTAGTTAAATTTGCCATCTGTTTATCTTTGGTGAAGGGTATATTCAAACATTTTGCTCATTTATATCAAGTTGTTTTCTTGTTGAGCATTGAGAGTTCTTTATAAACCCTGAGATGAGTTCTTTATCAGATACATGGTTTGAAAATATTTTCTCCCTGTCTGTGGCTTGCCTCTTCATCCTTGTTAACAGCGAGTCTCAATATAGTGATGTTTTGTATTTCAATGAACTCTAATTTATCATCTTATTTGTTTTCTGGATATACTTTTGATATGGTATCTAACCATTTTTTTCCTCTGTTTTTCCCATCGTTTCTTCTAGAAGATTTGTGGTTTTAGGTTTTTATTTAAGTTATAATCCATTTGGGGTTAAGCTTTCTATATAATACATGGTATGGATTAAAGTTCTTTTGTGTTTGGATTTTGGTTTTTACATATGAACATGCAAAGTTCTTATATCAGTATGTTTAGAAAACCTACCCTTTCTCTACTTGTCTTTTGCGCCTGTATCAAAAATCAGTTTTCATACATGTGTGGGTCTGTTTGTAGATACTCTATTATGTTCTTTGGTCTGTTTGTCTAACTTAAGCTAGTTCAACACTGTTATTTTAACTTTATAACCAGTCTTGAAATCAGGTTATGTTAGTTTCCTTATTTTGTTTCTCTTTTCAAAGTTGTTCGGACTTTGCTAGAACATTTGAATTTTCATATGAACTTTAGCATCAACTTGTCAACTTTGACAAAGACAAACAGAACAACAACAAAAAACCGCTGTGCTTTTCATTGGTATCATGTTTAACTAAGTTGGGGAGAACTGATATCTTAATAATATTGAGTCTTCTGGCTCAAGAGTATTGGCAGCCTCCGTTACCATGCCCTCCCACTTCCCCCTGCCTGCTTGAAGCTGCCTGGGAAAAAGCGACATTTTGTGAAGGGAGTTTCCCGTGATCGCAGAATGTGCCAAACCGAACCGTATTCGGCCTTAATCAGCCAGCTGAGAGATAAATGACCAAATTCAATAGTTTCTTTTTTCTTCCCCCTTTAAAGCAAGGCACTTCCCCCTTTGGAGGCTGGAGTCGGAGCCATTTGTGGCATGGCTTCCTCCCCGCTTGCTAATTCCCTCAATAAACTTTTTTTCTGCTCCTTGCATCTTGATGTTTCTCGGAGTGACTCCGTTCTTACAAGTATATCACTCCATTTATTTAGGCGTTCTTTTTCTTTTTCTTTCAGCATTATTTCAAAAGTTTTAGTATTTAGATCTTGTACATATTTGGTCAGATATTTGCCCAAATATTTTATATATTTTTGATGCTGTTGCAAATGATAATTAAAAAATTATTTTTGATCATTACTAAAATATGGAAATACAATTGATATTGTACCCTGCAGCCCTGCTAATAATGTCATTAATTTATTAGCTTTCTTACAGATTCTTTTAAATTTTCTATATAGAGGATTGTGTCATCGTTGGATAAAGAAATACTTAGGTTGTTTTTTTTTTTTCCAGGAAGAAAGCATTTCATCATTCGCCTTTAAGTATGATTTTAACTGTAGGTTTTCTGTAGATGCTTCTTATCATATTTTAAAAATTACCTTATAATCCTAGTTTGCTATGAGTTTTTATCAGAAATATATCATATATTTTGTCAGATGTTTTCTCTACATTTATTAACATAATACTATGGTTTAAAATTTTAGTTTGTTAATATGTTCAGTAATGTTTTTGAATGTCAACCACATCTTGTATTCCTGGGATAAATCCTACCTAGATATTATGATGGATTATCCCTTTTATATATTGTACTTGCTTTGCTCTATTATTTTGTTTAGATTTTTTCCATCTCTGTTTATGCAATACTATATGTTCTATTTCATTTTAATGTTTGTTAAGTTTTGGTGTTATTTTTGCTCCCAGATAAGTAGAGAACTGTCTTATTTCTATAGTCTTCTGGAAGTATTTTTAGAAAATCAATATTATCTATTTATTAAGTATTTTGTAGAATTTACCAATGAAACCAATGGGTCCTGGACTTTTCTTTGCTTACAGATTTTAACTACACATTCAATTCCTGTAATATATGTAGAACTATTTAGACTACCTGTTTTTCTAGAGAAAGCTTGCAAATTTGTGTTTTTCAGGGAATTTGGTTATTTCATCTATATTGCCAATTGTACTAGTATAAAGTATTTTAATATAATATTTTACTGGCCTTGTACTATATATATATGTGTATATATATATATATATATATATGTGTGTATATATATACACATATACCCTGGCTGGTTTGGCTCAGTGGATTGAGCGTCGGCCTGCGAGCTAAGTGTCGCTGGTTCGATCTTCCAGTCAGGGCACATCAGAGAAGGAAAACTCTGACTCCAAAAAACCTCCGCTGCCTTGCGGCATACCTCTTCAGGGGAAAGGCTAAGGGAGGAAACCCCGACAGAAAATCCGGAGCCGGAGTCCCTAAGGCGGTTTGACGTTGTAGTTAACACCGGCAACTCCTGCGGCGCACCTGAAGCCAAGCTGTATTGACTCTGTCTTTCCCTTGGGCCCTTCAGCTGCGAAGAGAGGGGGGGTCTGCTGCATGGGCAACAGCAGACCCTCCATATCACCCTGCCCAGGCTCTGTAGCTTCAGCTTCACTGGAGAGGACACTCCAGCGTCATCACAAGATGTCGATTCAACACGGGAGGAGACAGATACCGTGTCACTCCCGAGTCGGACTGCACAGCCATTCTCGGCGGTGCAGATAGACTCTTAAGAAGCTACACCATCGTCTCTCGAGACAGACAGCTGCCGACGACGATATACACACATATATATATAATCTTCAGTGGTGTCATCTCTCTCAATCCAGGCTTTGGGAATTTGTATCTTTTTTTTTCTTTTCTTTTCTTTGTTCAGTTTGGCTGAAGATTAGTTGTTTTAAAGAACCAACTTGGTTTCATTGATTTTCTCTCTTGTTTTCTGTTTTATTTTAAATTTTTCCCTCTTATTTTTCTTTTTTACCCTTTCTTATGTTTGCATTGATTTTAACTTGATCTTTTTATAGATTGTGTGTGTGTGTGTGTGTGTGTGTGTGTGTGTGTGTGTGTGTGTGAACCTGAGGTTATTGCCTTGAGAAATTTATTCTTTACCAATTAGAGAACTGAATGCTGTACACTCACTCTACCAGGGACTGCTTTATCAACACCTTTCAGATTTTCATATATAGTATTTACCTTTTCACTTTCCTCTGTCATTTCTTCTTTGACCTATGAGTGACATTCATTTCTGGAGGTATACTGTTCATCTGGTGTCAAATGAAGTACTTTTTTCCACTTTTTATCCACTTTTCTCACAGTGTTAACTGTCATATGGGGATGACTGCTTTCAGTTTTTGTATGTTGAAAAAATTTTATTTTGCCTTTATTTTCTGAAATATAGTTTTGCTTTGTATAAAAGTGTATGCTGAAGTAAATTCATTCCATATCTAAAGGTATGTCTGTACTATTTTCTCACTTGAATTGTTTCAACAGGAAAAGAAATCTGCTCTCATCCTTATCTTAGGTGATATATCTCTTATACCTCTCCTATTTTTAAATTTTTCTCTAGCACTGATTTTAACCAACTAGATTATGATATACCTTAA
The DNA here is from genome assembly GCF_987537825.1 of Furipterus horrens. Lineage (NCBI taxonomy): Eukaryota > Metazoa > Chordata > Mammalia > Chiroptera > Furipteridae > Furipterus > Furipterus horrens. The sequence goes on along the minus strand of NW_028327173.1, from coordinate 59,925,330 downwards.
CATAGTTTTCTCTGTGTGTGTATGTGTACATGAGGTTCATTGGGCTTCTTTAATCCATGGGTTTATAATTTGTAGGACAATTTTGGAATATATTTGATCATTATTTCTTCAAATCTTTACTTCAGAATTTTTAATTACAAAAATACTAAGCTATAGTTTACTAATCTACTTTTCATTGTCCTTGTTATTTTTTTCTATGGGTTTAATTTTGGAGAGTTTCTATTCCAATAGTTTCAAGTTTACTAATCACTGTATGCAATGTTTAATCTAAAATTAATACCACCCAGTGTATTTTTCTGTCAGACATTTTCAGTATTACCTATAAAAGTTAAATTCAGGGTTTTAAAATATATTTTTTTATTTCTCTATTTTTATTTTCAATATACTAAATCAATTTTATCCTATGTAAAAGTTATACTGACTATTTATTTCCTTGTCCATTAATTGCATCAACTGTGTCTATACTGTCTATACTGGATCAGGAATGACTGGCTGTTTTTCTGTCCTCATCGCAGGAGTGTTGTATTTTCCTGCTTTACATTACTGCTTATGTTTCACTGGATTTTAGCCATCATGCATTGTATATTTTTGGATGTTGGATAATTTTGAATTCCTATAATTATTCTTGAAGTTTGTTTTAGGATTCAATCCAATTAATTAGAAATTGTTTGTTTGGGAGGTGGGTTCCTGCTATAAAGATTTGTTAGGTGGACCAAAACTGTGTCCAACCTAATACCTAGAGTTAATACTACTGAGTGTTCTGTGCTCACATTTCTGAGTATTCTATACAATGTGCTGTGAATTAGGAGGTTTTCCACTGTGTCTGATTGGGACAGACGTGATTCTCAATGCCCGTTGTGAGTATTGGACACTGTTCCACTTAATTCTTTCAGACTGTTTTTACCCACCTTTGTATCATTTCTTCAAACACATGAGATGATTAGCACCCTCTCTATTCACAAGGGCACCCTCTGCAGTTTTCTGCTGTTCTTTTTCCCTGAAACCCTCTCCCCTTGGTGCTCTGTCCTGAGGTCTCTAGCTTCCTTGGTCATTCCGGACTCTCAACTCCATCTACAGTACTTAAAGAGCCTGCCAGACTCTGCCTGAATTCCCCTTCCTGGTGCCATGACCTGGAAATTCTCTCAAGGAATAAAGCTGGAAAATCATAGGGCTCACCTCATTTTTTCTCATTTCTCTGGGATAACTGTCTTTCATTGTCTGATAAAACATAGTTTTATTTTTAGTTTTTTGATTTTTGTTTGTTTCAGACAGGAGAATACCTATTACTCTATCTTGGCTTAAAGCAAAAATATGAATTAATTTTATAAACCCCACTGTGGATAATTTAATTCCACATCATTATAGAATTCATCTATGTGCTGAATTTTTTTTTCACAAGAAAGAGAATTTTCATAACTTTCACCTTTGTCTATATATGTCATCATGACTGAACATGGATTCCTTAAAGACCCATGACTTGCTCTTTTCTCCCTTAGGATCTAGCAAAATGACTAGAATATAGTAGATTTTGATTGATAGAATGCATGATTAAAGGGACAAATGAAAGCATGCAAAGGAGAAAATAAAAAGTAGAGTTTAGTGATGAATTTCCATCTTTTTACAGACTGCATGCTTGTCCCCCCCCCCATTCATATGTTGAAGCCCTTACCCCTAGGGTGGCTATCCTTGGAGATGGAGAGCCTAAGGAAGTAATTGAGGTTAAATTGGGTCATTTTAGGGTGGGGGACTAACCCAATAAGATTAATATCCTCATAGGAAGAGACACTGGAGGGCTTTCTCTGCATGCACACAAAGCCCTGGGACGACATGGTGAGAATATGCCATCTACAAGCTAGGAAGAGAGTTCTCAGCAGAAGCTGACCATAGCACTTTGATCTTACAGACTTCTAGCCTTCAGAACTATGAGAAAATAAATTTTTGTTGTTTAAGTCACCCAGTATATGATATTTTGTCATGGCAAGCTGAGCACACTAATACACAATCTAGAATGGGGAGGTAATGAAAAATAAATAAATAAATCATGGGAATTGCTTAAACAGTTCAGTCTTTTTAAGCACAATTTAATTGCTACAATTTGTGAAAATGCAATTCTCCAAAATAGAAGATTGCATACGTACCCCTTTATACTTCAATTAGATAACATTAGAGTAAAGTCTAAAAGGAGTTGTTAATAAATAACTTAATCTGTCCCAGAATAGTATATAGTTGTACACTGGACTCATTTCCAGTTGACATTTCTTAGTTTATGGAACCCTGTGTAAGAAATTATGTGAAATAACTTAATATTGGATGATAACCAACACATGGATATTTTTTGCTGTTTTGACCTCTGGTAAAGATAGTTTGATGTAAGCCTCTTAATTATATTCAGATTGCAATATTTTAAATTTTTATTTGAACATTAACAAGCACACATCTTAAAAAAAATAAATGTCAGTTACTAAATTGATAATGTGTGAACATGCCTATTTCTTTTCTTCAAGACAATCTAAAATCCATTTTGTTTTGAAAAGACTATAGAAAATATGTGGAACCTCCGATGCAGTTGCATTAAAGTTCTGTGACTGAAACAAACCTTAAAATGTCTTCAGAAGTTCCTACTATTATTATTTTTAAAATTAACTACTTGATTAAAAAATTACTAGTTATACTAACAAATACCTTTGTACATATATTTGGGGGGGGATAAAAAAAACTGATAGTCACAAAGCCCCATCAAAACAACCATCTGCTTCATCTATCAGGTGTATATAGCAAATAACAGCCTTATTTTTACAAATGAGAAAGTTAAAACTAGCAGAAGATAAATGACATATCTATGGCCACCTCATTAAAAATGGTGAGGTGAAGTTATAATTAAGAACATGTTCAGATCTTGTTCAGGTCTTAGGACTGCATCGTGGACACCTTAATTCATTAGCATCTGTCTTCTGGTTAAAGGCAGATTTATAGTTTGTACCTTACATATCCAGGTTTATGATCTCTAAAAGAAACCTGTCTATTACGCTCCACCTGACATTAAAAACATCATTCTAAATTAAATTTGATAACATTTAAAATATTATTTTAGATTCAGAAAGGCAAAATTATTTCCTGAGAACATTTAAACTGTGGTCTCACAAAGATATTTTCCATAAATGAGACTTTAGCCCCTAATGCCTGATGAAGTAGAGATTTTAAAGCTTTAAAATAACTTTGATATTAATAAAAACTAGAGTATTGTGGATCAGCTCTACTTAGAAATTTTTCTGAAAGAAATACCATTAGTGATGAACAAATATAACAAATAATTAGTGTTCCAAATGGGGAAAGATGGAAGGAGTAATTAAATATCCTAGAGGAATCTTCTTTTACTTACAAATTCAAGAAAGACATAGGATTCAATTGGGTTCTTGGCAGGAGGGAAAAGAGATAAATCCTTTTTAGTTCCCATGTTACTATTGTGACACTCTACAGTTTCTCTGTTACAATAAAATGCAAGATGATGGTTAGTCGGGCTGGGAGGGTTAGGGGATGGAGGGGTTGAGCAAAAAGGCAAAGGACTCATGGACATGGACTACAGCGTGGTGATTGCTGGGGGAGGAGATATAAGGTGACTAAATAGTAATGGAAAAAATACAACAAAGATTAAATAAAAAATGCAATGTATCAAATCTACATGGTACATGTTTTAAAGTAGATAGAAAATTGTCTATTGGAGAAAAAATAGTTGTTTAAAAATTATCACTACTTTCCTCCTCCATTATATCTTCACACAATGATAGGCACTGAGTTACATAGTAACTATAATTCATTTGGGGTCATATTATCATTCTGGGGCAGTAGTTACAAATAAGAGCCATATTTTAGATGGCATGAAGCAAACACAGTATGGCACTTTATTACTGTCATCCCAAACAGAAGGTTTTCATTTTTCCCTTCATCAGTACCTGGTTGAAGCACTCTCTGGCACATGGATAACACTAAACAAATGAGAGCGGTTATTCTTATTACCTACTCTTCATAAATGAGATTTTTGTGAGTTCAATATTTCACACAATCTCTTTGACTAATAATGCAGTTCCTTGATTTTATGAAACCTTCAATTTCATGTACCTCGGAAGACCCCTTGCAGTACTAGACCAAGACACAAGGCTACTAGGAAACCACTGCCATTCTTCTATCAGCCAAGCGGAAAGATTTGTGACATAAATTACCCATAACGCTCAGTGAAAATTGACAGAAGACTTGTCAGAATAGAAGGAATGAATAGCCAAATCTTAACTATGATAGTTTCCCTAAATATTTTAGAAATCATATTATTCATACATATTTACTTTTTCACACAGGCCTTCACATCACAAAATTATAGAATATGTGAAGCTATAGATTTTCTGAGAAAAGCATAATGTTTATTAAAATAGTTCCTTTGAAAATGGAGCATGCATGCTGGAAATGAGGTATCTAGGCTCTCAATGCATTACGTCTGATGGCCTGTTTGCTTGCCATTTCTCATACTGGCATAGTATAGTATGAAAACATAGTTCTTTGTTCAAATTAATTTTAGAATAGTTCATTAAACAAAGCAAAACATGTTTTCTTTATTTCCTAATATCTTAGGTTCTTTAGTAGATACAAAGAGTTCTTGACTTATGATGGTTCAATATAGAAAATTTTTCAGATTTACAATTTTAATTTTATTACAAAAACTAGCAAGAATATAACTGCCGCATTATGTTTTTGAAAAACTTTTATTAGAAGATATTTTTATTAATTTTTGGGGTGACATTGGTTAATGAAATTATATGGGATTCAAGTGTACAATTAGAGAAGTGTTTGTGAATAATAAAGGGTAAATAGGGTCAAATATACGATGATGGAAGATTTGACTTTGGGGGGTAAACACACAATGCAATATATAAATGATGCACCATGAAACTGAGGATTTTTTGACTTTAAAATGTTGCTAAAGCATTACACATTCAGTAGAGGCCATACTTCAAATTTTGAATTTTGAGCTTTTCCTCATAGGTTAGGCGTATTAGTTGTATTTTCAATTATAACAGGTTTATTGGAATATAACCTCATCGTGAATCAAGGAGCATCTGTATATATAAATCTCCTATAAGGAGCTACAGAACATGCAGCATTTGCGAAGCACATTTGCCTGTGGAATTTATCTTTCAAGTGCTTTAGGATCAACTCTAAGAAACAGCAGTTGAAGATCTACTGTTGTAGCAAACAGTCATATGTTTGTGAATTTCTGTGAGTGAATTATAGTTTAAATACAGAAATATTTAACCAATATATCAATACTAATAAGAATACAAACTCAAAGGAAAATAATTTTAAAAAAAAATTAGTAGATTATATTACTAGATCTAAAAGGATATATAAAAGCTTATGAATAATTTTATTCAATTTTACTTTTTCATGGAAAGGCCATAAAATCACAGGTGAACATTTTACAGTTTCTAAGGTTTTAAATGATTTGCAAAATATAAATTATAATTTGCTATAAAAAGTATTAAAAATGAGGTTTGAAATATTTCATATACCTTTCTTTTGGAAAGAAAACCTAAATTGTGGATGACATACAGAATAATAAAATGAAAATGATGCATAATGATGGCATTCTATGTGTTGCTTGCTCACCTGTAAAAGGTTTTAAGCAATGGGGAATTTAATTACTATACAATTCTCCCAAAGTTAAAAAAATATTATACATGAAATAGGTCTTTGTGGTCTAAAGTGAACATGTGTCAATATGATCTGGGGTTTATTATATGCAGGACAAAGTACAATCGTCATGACATATTGTCCACTGGAAAGATTAGAATTTAGGGCCTCATTTTAGTTAGATGTTATAAAGTTTAAAACAACACGGAAAATTTGGTAATGAAGAATTCATAAATTAAAAATTTGAAAATAAGATCTAAAAACAAATGCTTAAAAAGTCAGAGTTAATTCACTTTGGGACAGAGAAAGAAGGTATACGTGACTATCTCCAGGATGATTCTGACATAATCATTCTTAATGATAAAGAACTATGAATATAAACATCATCACACTGAAACAAGAGTAAGTAGGTTTGGGAACATTTTTTAAACAAACAAATAAAAAAGTCTATGAACCACTGTTTAAAACAAAGCTTACAACATATATGGTACTACTGTATTTAAATTCTATACTATTTTTTAAGTGTACATATAAACATATTTTCAAATAACATATGTTATATATAAGGTATGTCCAGAAGTCATCCAGCCATGTAATATGGAAAATAGAGACATTTATAGAAGAAGATACAAGACACAAGAAACACTGCATATAGTACAATGATGCCTCAGTCCCCTTCAAAGTAGGCACCTTGGGACCTCACACAGTTCTCCCAATCACCATCAGCTGCCCCATCATATTTTCCTGAATCTCATCAATGGTCTGAAATCTATTCCCTTTCAAAGATGATTTTAGTTTTCGGAAAAGCCAGAAGTCACAGGGTGCCAAATCTGGGCTGTAGGGAGACTGAGTCACCTGTCTGATTTGATGCTTTGCCAAAAAACTCTTCATGAGATGCGATGCATGAGTGAGTGCACTCTTGTGATGAAGCTGCCAATCACCAGTTGCCTGTAGTTGCAGTCTTCTGAATTATCCATATAGTTTCTGTGGAGGAATGTTCAAGCTTAACACAAAGTTTGATGCAGATTCCTTGTACTTGCTCAGTCATTTTGAATGCAATGGCTACAGAATGCATATGCTCACTCAACTACATCTACCACCCCACTTACTAGTACAATGAAGTCCTCATTGTTCACTCATGTGCATTCCAGCCCACTCTCCTTAGCTGCCAGGTTGCATTGATGTTGTGCAGACCATTATCATTACATTAACAATGGCTGGACTTTTTCCAGACAGACCAGGTATATACAGCTGTATATATTTTTATATATTATATATACATTCAAAAGGAAATTAAAGTTTTCCATATGAGCTGCTGCTTTAAATTTTTTGAGTCATTGCATGTAAAGATGTTTGATAATTTAATTTACAGTTAGCTCAACCAACCCAAGTTTTTAATTATTAATGTAATAGTGGAAAATTAGATGAATCAGAAAGACAAAAAGTTTTAGTAAAGAGTAACAACAGTAGTAGTGACCAACTTTAATGTGTATTTTGCAGGACAGGACAGTGAAAGTACAGGTGTTTAGCCTAGATATTTGATTTTGAATCCTACTTTACTAACTTATAGTAAAATGTAGATAGTTATACATACAACTTTAGTAAGATTATTAAAAGAATTAAATATATTGTAGCTAAAATATCTAGATAATAACAGCACTGTTTATTGATAATCTCTGTTTTTATTTATTCACTTATTTAATATTATTTAAGTATTGTTGGTATATAATATTATATTAGTTGTATTTATTTTAGATGTATAATATAGTGATTTGACATTTTTATACCTTACGATGTGATCATTCCACTAAGTCTAGTAATCAATCACTATGTAAATGCTTCACAATATTATTGACCATATTCCCCTTCATTTCTATTACCCATCTCCCCAAACCCCTCACCTCTGGCAACTATTTCTTGGGTCTCTGTTTTTATAAGTCTGTTTCTGTTTTATTTGTGTTTTTTTTTTTTTTTTTTAGATTTCACATATAAGTGAAACCATTTGGTATTTGTCTATTTTTGTCTACTTATTTCACCTAGCATAATACCCTCTAGATCAATCCATGTTTTTGCAAATGACAAGATTTTTTCTTTTTTATCACTGCATAATATTTTATATATTTATCACATCTTTTTTTATCCATTCATCTGTTGATGGATACATAGGTTTCTTCCATATCTTGGCTATTGTAGGTAATGCTGCAATGAACATAGGGGTACATATATCTATTCAAATTAGTGAGTTTTATTTTTGTTGTTTTGTGGGTTTTTGTTTTTTGGATAAGGAATCAGAAGTAGAGTTGCTGAGTTTCAAAGTAAATCTATTTTTAGTTTTTTTGAAAAAATCTCTATCTATACTGTTTTCCACAGTGGCCACACCAGTTTGCAGTCCCTCCAACAGTGCACAAGCATTTCTTTTTCTCCATATTTTAACCAAGAGTTGTTAATTTTTAACTTTTTCATAAGAGCCATTCTGACAGGTCTGAGGTGGTATCTCATTGTGGTTTTGATTTGCATTTTCTGATGATTAGTGAAGTTGAGCATTTTTTCATATATCTGTTGGCCATCTGTCTTTATAGAATTGTTGCCTCATGTCCTCTGCTGATATTTTGATCAGATTTTTAATAATTTTGGTGTTGAGTTGTGTGAGTTCCTTATATGTTTTGGATATCAACCCCTTATCAGATATATTGCAAATATATTCTCTCATTCAGTAGGTTGTCTCTTTGTTTTGTCAATTGTTTTCTTCACTCTGCAGAAGCTTTTTCTCTTGGTGAAGTCTCATCTGTCTATTTTGGGCTTTTGTTTCCCTTGCTTAAGGGAATATTTCCAAAGAGACACTACTTAGCCTAATACCTGACAGTTTACTGTCAATGTTTACTTCTTTGAGTTTTATAGTTTCAGACTTTGCATTTAAATCTTTAAATATTTTTCTTCCTTCCTTTCTTTCTTTCTTCCTTCCTTCCTTCCTTCCTTCCTTCCTTCCTTCCTTCCTTCCTTCCTTCCTTCCTTCCTTCCTTTCTTTCTTTCTTTCTTTCTTTCTTTCTTTCTTTTCTTTCTTCTTTCTCATGTGGCTATCCTGTTTTTCCCACTATTCCTTGTTGTTTCCCTATATTCTTGTCTTCCTTGTCATAAATCGATCATATAAGCTACGGTTTATTTCTGGGTTCTCTATACTGTTTCTTTGTTCTATGTGTCTGTTTTTATGCCAAATTGCTTTGGCTGTTCATGGTCTTTTGTAGTTGTATATAAATTTTATGATTATTTGTTGTAATTCTGAGAAGATTGTCATTGATTGGGATTACATTGAGTCTATATATTGCCCTTGATAGTGTGGGCATTTTAATAATATTAATCCTTCCAATCTACCATGTGTTTTTAGATTTTGTAGATAAGTTAGCTGAGGCTCAAAAAAAAAAAAATGTTCAGATAGCAGGCTAAATGCCTGAGATCTAAATCCACCTCTTCTGAATTAAATCTAGCACTCTGTCTACTACATCAGGACAACTTCTTTGTACTTTCTATAGTTTATCACAACTTCACATTTTCTCTTTTGATAATTTATTATTTTTTTATCTTGTCTTACTATATTTTTGTATTATCTTTAATCATAAATTATTTGCTTTTTAAAAGCTCACCTATATTTATAGTCCTTGTTTTATTGCAAACAAAAAAGATATAAATATCATAAATGTTTCAAAATGACTTTTGAATGAATACATTATGAATTAGAAAAGAATGACTACAATACTTACATTCCCTTTAAATGGATCCAAGGACTCATCTAATTCTAAATTCTTCTTTAGCTAAAGCTACATCAATGTGGGATTGAAGTATTTAAACATCATTATAAATATCCCAGCTTCATTTTCTGGCAAGCACTACTTAGATATACAATCATAATGCTAACTTAACTTTATTTTTAATACTTCCTAACACATTTATTGCCATTGATACTAGCACTAATTTTCTACAGTTCTTCAAAGTTTAAAACTATCATGACGTTAGCAAAGAAATTCACACAAAAAATTAGTTTCACATTTTTATCAGTTCATCTTACAGCTACTTAATAAAATGCTGACAAATATACCACATGACATTTTGAAACAAAAACCAAAGAAATTTTTCTATAGAGACACATTGAACAATTAAAGTTTTAATTCACATATGTAAAGTTAATCATGAATGGTGACAGAAATACAAGCAAGTCTTTTCTGGTTAATAGATTACTTTTATGAATGAATTTAATATACAAGAAATTTTATTCTAGAAAAACATATTATAAATTTTAATAACTCCTTAAGGAACAAATATTATAATATTGGAGAACTTTTTTTTAAGAAAAGAAAGGAAATCTTTGTTTCTAATTTTGTCAAAGTTACAACATTACAAAATCCAAGGAAAGGAATCAGGCTGAATCATCTTTGTAACTTACAGTCTGAGGCTGATGAGAAGCTCCTGAATAATGATACCTCTGAAGAGATGACACCAAATGAAATGGAGACATCTGAAAGTATTCGACTCACACCACAAAAGGGTGGCATTTGTAAATTCTACTGGAGTTTTCAAAAGCAAATGATTAAGGACTTAAGTAGCACAATAGCAAATGTTTTCCTCTCCCATAGTCTATGTTGAAATCTTCATGCTAATTAACATTAGGGGCGAATATCACATATGGCTTTAAGTGGAAATTTCTGAAGGAAATAAAATAAAATATAGATTCTGTGTTTCACTGAAAATACTTGGAGAGAAGCACCAGAGAAGAAATTGCTGTGTAAGGGGATTGTTAATACAAAAATCAATAGCTTCTTATTAATTTAATTTTGTCCAGGCTCATGTATCACACCTGACATTTTTGTGAAACTGGGTACTGACAATATAGAGCCAACCAGAATATATGGGTGAAATACCATGTTGGGGAGACAAGGGAATGTAAACAGATATGGGCACAACCAAACTCTACTAAAGTTTTACATAATCCATGTAATCATTTTATTTTTTCATCTGCCTCATTTTCCTTGTATATCATTATTCACTTTTAAGTTCCTTCAATTATAAAAGTGGTTAGTAATTCTGCTTTTAGCTAGTACTTTTTGTTTTTGGCATAAATATCAATTCATGGGAACTCATGAATGGTATTGGCAAGAACCCATGAACATCAAAACAAATGAGATTTATTTAATCCATATACAAGTATTATTGTACATTAAACAAAATGCTCTATATTAGGAATTATATAAATCTAAAAAAAGTATGAGATTTGTGACTTAAAGTGCTTGCAATTTAGTTATGTGTATAAGATAAAATGAGTCTTCCATCTAAAAGCTTTAGCCAATAATTTTATGTCCTTATTCCTCTCATTCATTCTATTAACACATACTCTTGTCATGACCTCTAAAATCTATTTCAAATGTTTTCATATCTTTGCCAACACGCCACTGTAAGTTTGCATCCTTCTCTCCAGGACAAATGCTATCATTTTCTAAAAGAACCCTGTGTCCACTGCCCCCCTTTTCCTTGGTTCCCTCTGCTTTAAAATCCATTTTCTGAGAATAGCAAGGGTAAAATTTTTAAAATAAATTCCTCCCCTGCTGAAATCCATTGCTGACTTTTCACCAAACTTGGAATAAACCCAAACTCATGGTCATTGCCTTCATAGCTTTAAAAAAATTGGCCCCTTCTTATTTATTCAACCTCACTTTATGCCACTTTTACTTTTTCTCACATTTTATGAACCAAATGAATTGTCTTTCTCGTTCTGAATACAATATGTTTGTAATTCCTCTAGAATCTTTACATTGGCTATATTCTTTAACTAGAATGTTCTTTTCTTGGTGTGTATTTGGATGTCTCCTTCATATAATCTATATCTCAGCTTAAAAAATTTCCTTTTAGGTCATTTTGTATTATTTAAGTATTGTTGCCTAAAAAATTATCCTATAACTTAGTTACTTAAAACAACAAATATTATATCACAGTTGTTGTGGGTCAGGAATATTTTAGAGTGGCTTAGTTGAGTGCCTCCAGCTGAGGTTTCTCACAAGTTTACAATCAAGGCATCAGCCAGGACTAGAGCTTGACTTATAGTTCCACTGCAGGGACAATATACTTTCAAGTTTACCCCTGTGGCTGCTGAGAGGCCTGAAGTAGTCACTGGATATTTGCCAGAGACATTCGTTTCTCTTTGCATCAGCCTCTTCACAGGGCTTCTTAAACATGGTAGATGGTTTTCCTCAGAGTGAGTCAGCAAAAGGGAGAGAGTCCTCTCTTCCTGTCTAAGATGGAAGCCACAGTCTTTTTTAAACCAAATCTCAGAAATATGGCATTACTTCTGCTACATTCTCTCCATTAGAATCCAGTTCAGTAAGTCTAATCCATACTCAGGAGAAGGGACTATGCAAAAGTGTGAACACTGGAAAGGTGAGGCTCATTTGGGACCATCTTAGAGACTGGCTACATCAATCTGTCTTAAGGCACCAAGTGATTCATCTTCCCACATGCAAGACCCACCCCATGCCACGGTGTCCAGAAAGTCTTAATGCTATCACCACAAGAGTTCAAAATCCAGAATCTCATCATTTAAATTTGCTATAGATATGGATAAGGCTCCTCAAGAATAGCTACTTAAGTACAGATACTTGGGATTGGTTTTCCTTGATCTGTAAAACAATGAAACTAAAGAGACCATATATGGCCCTCCAACCCCATACACATTTAAAATACAATAGTGGGCCAGGTATAGTGTAGCTGCTATAAATACCCATTTATTTAAAAAATAACCACAAAGAAGTCACTGGTTTGTAGCAATTCTAAGGTCCAGTCAGGTATATGGTGAACATTATCGATTACTTGTCAAAACCTAAAAATAACTCTTTAGATTCTTAGTTCCACCCTTTGAGTTCTTGGTTCCACTAATTGAGTATTCTTTCTTTTCCATTAAAGTAGCATGTGCTTGAAGCTAGTAGCTTTCCCTGCCTACTTACTGCCAGTAGAATTTTGGGGTTACCCCCTTACATTTTATATAATCTCTGTCTCCTTTACTCCATGCTAGTAGTGTTTCTGATGATATAATACTTTCAGAAACATTGTGGATCACTTGTGAATCTTACTGGAATTTACTTAAAAGCCACCACTATAGAACTCTTCTAGATACCATTTTTCTACCTCAGGCTTCTGCTGAGATGGTTGCTAGACAATATCCTCAAGCTTCTTAAGAACCTTATTACTTGAGATACTTTGTGAAGCTCATCTTTCATCTCTCCAAGGGCTTTCTAATAGGATGCTGAGACAACATGTTTTATTTTTCATAGGTCTTAACAAAAGTTTCAATGTCATATCATAAGCTTCATCTTTGAACCATGGTTTTTTATTTCTTTGTCTTTGTTGTTACTTGTCTTTTCAGGCAATACTCTAGATTAAATGTTTGTGCAAATCCATTTATTTATTTTTATCATAATTTGTTATGTGGCTGAGAAATTTCAAATTTATTGATCCATGGTTCTTGTTCTTTATCAGTTCCTCCCTCTATATACCTTCTCATCTTGGATTATACTGTAAGAAGTAAAAGAGGCATGCTTAACACTTTGTTTTGAAATCCTTTAGCTATATCACTAAGTTCTTCGGGTACATTTTCTACATTTCATATAACTTCCCACAAAACTGTTGCTTAATATTCTCTAAGTTTTAATAAGACCACTTGTGTGGAAGCCCTTACCTGTAGTATCCTCAAAGTTCAAAATTCTATGAACAGTGGTTTTGAGTATGTTAAGCTTTCATTGAAGCTATCCTAAAAGCTCACTCAGTCCAAATTTCTCACATTAAAAAAAATGTTTTTTGTTAGGATATTTGTTATGAAGTGTGACAAACATTCAAAAACATAGTGCTTTAAAACAATAAATATTTTTTCTCTCTCTTTCTGTAGATCAGGAATCCAGGTGTAGCTAACTGGTGAGCCTGGCTCCCTGTCTCTCACAGGCTGCAGTCAAGCCCTCAGCCAAGACTGCTGTGATCTAACTCAGTGTCTGACTAAGGGAAGAGCCTCTTACAAGCTCGCTCATGTAGCTGTTGTCAGGTGTCAGTTCCTCACAAGTTTTTGGCCAAAGACATTAATTCTTTGCCATGTACATTCCTCAGAGAGAGTACGCCAAGACAGAGCCACAGTGTTTTGGAACCTGATTGCAGAAGTGATATCCCATTACTTTTCCTCCATTCTTTATTAGAAGTGACTCAATTAAATCTAGCCCATTTTCAGGGAGTGCTATCACTTATATTTATAAGTACGAAGACCAAGAGATGTGGGTCATCTAGGAACATCTAAGAGGCTATTGACTGAAAGGGTCCAGAATTTATATTTACATTTATATTTATGTGTATTATATTTATATTTATATAGTACATGGTCACTGTTTGTGTCATATTATCTCCACTGTACTTTCTATATGATTTTTAAATTTTTTGTCTTTACTCATACCATTGTCACAAATTAAAGTTAGCGCTCAGCCTAAGGCTATAAAAATAGACAAAAGCAAGTTAATGATCAGGGCTGCATTTTCAACTCAGGAAAGTATAGCTTACATAACAAGATCAAAGGAGATTAGAGCCAGTGTTTACTTATGGAAGATTAGAAAGGTTTGGCATAAAAGGTAGGCATTAATTCATCTTCCATCAATATTATATTCTAGATTTTCCAAAGCATAGATGTAGAAGAATATTTTAGGTGGAGCAAATATTATGATACAGGCTTGGAGAAAAAATGTTTGTTTTAAGTATGGTTAAGAGTTTGACAGGAGTAAAAAATCAAAAAATACTGAGAAACAAGATCCTTAATTACAAAACTGAGACATTAAGTCTTAATTTAAAAGGTAATTGGGATATTTGGAAAAAAATGGTTAGCCCATCTGTTTTCTTTAAAGTTACCCTACCAAATTGTCTCTACATATGGGCCTAAGGCAGATTCAGGGAACAAAGGAGCCTATAGGGTTTATCCAGTGTGGTCTATCTTTAATAATCTGTGAGATGCTCTTCGCCGGCGACGCAGCCTTGACATCACACTCCGAAGAGGGACTCCAGCAGTTAGTCACTTGCCTTTCCCACGCATGCAAGGAGTTCGGACTAGCCATCAGCCTGACGAAGACGAACGTTATGGCTCAAGGCACGGGGACTCCCCCATGCATCACCATCGACGGATACACCCTGGAGGTTGTCAACGACTTCACTTACCTCGGGTCCACCATCTCGAGCTCTCTGTCAGTCGACTTGGAGATCAACCGGAGAATCGCCAGGGCAGCCACAGTTATGGCCAAACTGAACCGGCGAGCGTGGAACAATTCCAGCCTCACTGAGAAAACCAGACTGCGCATCTACCAAGCCTGCGTACTCAGCACTCTCCTCTATGGCAGCGAGACGTGGACCACCTACGCAAGGCACGAAAGGAAACTCAACAGCTTCCACATGAGGTGCCTGCGACGCGTCCTGCATGTCACCTGGCAGGATAAGGTCCCCAACACCGAGGTGCTGAAGCGAGCCAATATGAGCAGTTTGCATGCAGTTCTTAGCGAGAGACGCCTCAGGTGGCTCGGCCATGTCAAAAGAATGGGTGCAGGCCGTATCCCCAAAGACCTCCTCTACGGCGAGCTAGCAGAAGGCCAGAGGATGACAGGGCGCCCAAAACTGCGGTTCAAAGACATCTGCAAAAAGGACATGACACAATGCTCCATCAATCTCAACACATGGGAAGTTCAAGCAGACGACCGCCTAGCCTGGAGGCTCGCGGTCAGGCAAGGTACGTCACGCGCAGAGGCTGCGCGCAACGAGGAGGCGGTCCAGAAAAGATCGAGGCAGAAGCAGCGTCAACAGCAGCAACAACAGGCATCTGCCTTCACCTGTAACAAGTGCGGCAGGGATTGTCACTCCCGAGTCGGACTGCACAACCATTCTCGGCGGTGCAGATAGACTCTCAAGAAGCTACGCCATCGTCTCTCGAGACGGACGGCTGCCGACGACGATGACAAGCAGTTTTTGGGTGTTAGGACAAGATGCTCAAACAAAATAAGTAAATTATTCTGAGTAACTCTAGAGTTGGAAATTCAGCACCATAATAATACCAGGAATCATGACCCTATAATCACCTTGGAAACCATGGGAAGGGAGAAAGCCTTTATGCAGCACTCACTGTCCCACCCAAGTAGAGCCCAAGCTGTCTACAATATGTGTTCAGCAATTGACAATTCTCTTAATTTGTTCATACCAAGATCTCATCATACAATTGTTAAATGGAATTAAGTTATGCCTCTATTTCTGTAATGGACTCCTCAATATGACTGAAATGGATCTGCTCAATACTTATAATTTAGTCTGGCACATGATCTGGCTTGAAAGATGGATGTTAATATTTGTGCTAGGTTGCAAGGCCGTTTCTCTGTGTTCAGTATCTGGGAAAAGGCAGGGCTTTCGCATTATCTGATAGTTCTTCCCCTTTTCTCCTAACCCACAACTCTAACATTATAACAACTCTGCATGAGGAATTGAAAATATTATAAATGATGTCTTAAATCATTTTAGACTCTACTGAAAAGTAGATTTATCTATAAATTTTAAAAAGTCAAAACAGATTGTTTTGCAACACTTGTCAGCTCATGTTTATCAACACATATGATTTATAACATGATCAAATTCAGAATTTATACAAACCTCTGTTGAGTGAGAAATATGTGCAATAAATGAGTGAAGCATGTTTATATTTTTAGTGGTGATAGTTTTGGACAGAAAATAAAATTGATATTTTATTCAAGCCTTTAAAGTGTTAATATTTTAAATACTGATTAAAGCTTATATGTATACATTTATAACAAGCATTACAGTGAATAAGCATATTGTGTCTTCCAGGTTTAATATTCTTAGAAAATTTAATTTTTTTTCATATATGCTGTATTTAAAAAAAATTGTATTTGTGTAGACTAAAGTGAGCTAACAAATGATGTAAGTTAAGACTATACTGTGGGAAGTATAGTTGACTAACATGAAAATCCATGATACGCTAAGACATATTTGTTAAAAATTTTGAGGGGGAGGGTCTAGTCAAGGAACTAGTATAAATGACCCATGGACATGGACAACAGCACGGGGTTTGACTGTGGGAAATGGGGAAGGTGGGCAGGGCAGGAGAGAAAAAAAGGGGGAAAAAATAGGACAACTGTGATAGAGAAACAATGAAAAAATAAATAAAAATTTTCAAAAATTGAAGGACAAAAACTTATTATGAAAACAGATATTTTTCAAACTTAAACACATTTTACAGATACTAGAGTTTTTTTCAGTACAATGTTAGAAAATAATTGGTCTGATTTTTTTAATGTTATTTTAATTATCTAAAGATTTTTTAAAATGTTATAGTTATCTATTCATTACTTCAGAAAAATTTTCCTACATGTAGTAGAAGAGAGATATGTACTTCAGTATACTTCAATCTAGCAGATACAGTACTAATTATAACCATATATGTAGATATTATGTAAATGAGATTTGCTAAAAAGTCTTTCATTACAACAACTTGCTAAAAACAAAAATAATAGTTTTAATATAACTACAGTGTATTGGTCAAGGACATGCCATTTGGACTCATATACTTTCTTTCCCTACAATGTTCTGAATTGTGTCAACATCATATTAATTATAAAAAATTTTCTTATTATATATAGGCCTTCCAACTCAGAGTTATAATGACTCTAAAGAAATATTGTCAACCAAAACATCTTTGTGCTCCTTTTCTGTGCAAGTCTGTTTTTTTTTTTTTTTTTTTTTTTTTAGTTTCAAATAAAACTCAAACATTGTAGATATCATTCACAAGATTTAGACAATGACCCCAAAGGGTCCTCTTCTCTCACAGCTAAAGGAATGATCTTAGCTAGCACTGACTATTCTGGCTTTCTTTCCTCAAACCACCTGTGAATCCCACTCAACTTGAAGGCCCCCCTTTTGAATCTTTAGCTGGGACTCTGTCCATTTTTCTAATTAATTTATAAAAGATGTATTGACATGATCTTAACAAAAGCCGTTGCAGCAAGGGAGAAACTAGGAAGAAAAAAATGAGTTTCTTTGTTCAAAACAGAGCAAACCCAATGATTTTATAAACTACAGTAGCTAAATAATATGTCATTGATTCCAGCATGAATAATAAAGGCATCCAGGGACTGTTCTCCTCATATATGAGGTTTCAGTTTCCAATATATAGTAATCTGGATTCTTGCCGTAGTAATAATTACTTCATGTGGGTCACAAACCACTTCAAAGTAAAGAAACAATATAATGAAAAACACTTCCAAAAGCAGTTCATGAAACTGAATGCATAGATCATAAATTCATATCTTATAACACCAAAGATCACATGTGTTCTTAACATTACAATTGCAGGGGACTAAACACTTCCAGTTTAAACATGTCCTCTCAGATTTATGGCAAATAGTACTGTATTGTATGAGCCTCCACCATAATCACTTTTGGGTTGTTACCTGAATAAAGTGGAAGGTTTTGAAATTACCCATGAAACGCATTGTGCTTGTTTACATAAAAGCGAATTCTATTATTTTGTACAGAAATCTTAAACAGAAAGGTTTAAAGCATTAACTTAATAAATTTTCCTTCTGTAAAGCATTTTTTTTTAGTTTAGAATCTATCTTTATTGGAAATACTCCAGAGAAAACAGCACTGTTATTTTCTTTAAAGATCTCTTTCAATGCTTATGTTTTCAAGAAAACTAAAAGCTTACTGATACCAAACCAGCATTTGATTAGTTTTATCTCATGTCCCATACTCGACAACATAATCATATAGGTTATTTAAATGAACAGAGCAGATTAGGTGTGTTGAAGAGTATAGAACCCCAACTAGCATATTTTACCTTAAGGAAATTCAATTTAATATTAGAATAAACAAACAAACAAAAACCCTAGGTGGCCAAATAAAATCAATCCAGGAATTGAGTTGGAGGAGGCAGTTACCAGAGTTTAATACTTTCTTAACATAGTAAACATTTATCCTGAAATTAAAAACAAAGTAAACTGTTAATTACTATTTTTTACATAACGAACAATGAAAGAAGTAACATATCTTCCATTTATTTTCACTTTCTACTTTTTAATTAAAATATGTATTTAACACAATATTGCTCAGTTCTCATTTTCCTCAAATTTCTGCCTGCAATTTCTTATAACATTTATGACCAGAAATTGGAGAGTTATGACAATCACCCCTATTCTACCCACTATTTATTATAGGTGAGAAAACCCAAACCTACAGAGAGAGACCTAAATGCTTTACTTAATATCTCATAACTAGTTAGACAAGATTCAGTCTTTTAATTAAGGCATAGTTTATAAATATATGTGAAGAAAACACAAAACTAGCACATGACGTATGATAATTTATTACATTAACTGTATAAATTTCTTTAAATTGGGATTGTGTCTTGTTCCAATTTTGTGTTCTACATTGAACCTTGTAGGTATTGACCAGGTAAATTACAAAAAAATAAATGTTATTGAATAGATTGCTTTTAGCAAGAATACTTACAAAAATTCATAAGAGTTATTGGCAAAAATAAATATTATGGGATTGAGATTGTGCTACCTGAGATATATAGTCACCTCTACAATTTAGTTTTAACTAACATTAGCTCAAATTTCTTCTTCTTTTTTTATAGCAAGCTTTGTTAAATATGTAGGATATACAAGATGTTTTCAATAAACAAAAAAAGGTGATAGTAAAAAATGAATCATTTGCTTTATAGAAAATTAGTCCTACATAGTGTAGACAGGAAATAGACATATTAATGATATATATTTGTTTGTTACAATCAGTTAAGAGACACTTTGAAAATAAAAAAGAAAGGGAAGTTCTGGGAATGGTTGCAGATCCATTGCACAAGCAAGATGGTCTCAGAGTTGATATTATCTTTTTTGTGTTTAGTGAAATTGTATCATACTTTAATTGAAAGAGCATGAAACATTACTTAAACCAGTATTCAAATTCTTACTCTCCTTTGTGCTTTTGTTTCCCTATCTCCCCCCCCCCCCCCCCCCGCAATAGCTATAATAACAGAACCGATCTATTTTGGCAAAAATCTAAGAATGATCCCTGCTGACTTTCATTTTTATAAAATTTTCTTCTCTTTAAGTGTGTATAAAACCTATGAATTTGATGTGATATCACTCTTGTGACTATGTTAAATTATATAACATGAGGGAGATTATTTGGACAGACCTAATCTAATTACACAATTACTAAAGTATAAAGAGTTTTCTCTAGCTGTTGGCAGGAGAGGAAGTGAGAAATTCTAGGCATAAGGGTGATTAGATGATGTATCACTGCTAGTTTAAAGATGAAGACAGACATATGCCAAGGAATATGAGAATGCCTGCAGCTGATAGCCAAGAAAGAAAGGGGAAACAGTCCTACAACACTAGGAGCTAAAATCAACCAGACCTGCATGAGGTTTGATGTGGATTCTTCTCCAGAGCCTCCAGAAAGGTCTAGCCTGGCCAACTCTCAATTTGTGGTAGTTTGTATTGAAGCAGTAGGAAATTTCTATACTATTTCATGGGGTTGATATGTGGATAATATCTGAGGAATTCTTAGAAGACTGTTTTTCATTGTGTAGTCACCTAATAAATGATAACTATTCTGTTATTGTTGTTAGTTAATGTTATTCTAAGCAAAATGTAGACTCTCGGAATCTCAGACTTCACTCTTTAAGAGGACAGTAGACTTAAACAAGATTCTTACAAATAATAAGTGATAATACATAATTATTCATGTGCTAACACATATTCATGTGCTAATCTAGTCTTCAAAATATTATTGTCCTAATTTTAGAATAGTGAAAGATTATAATAGTGTAAACAGGGAAGGTTTAACTTAACCAAAGACTTAGACCTAATGATGGGTTAGGATTACATAAGAGGGAGGGGGACAAAGAAAAACAGTTGGTTGAGAATACATAAGGAACAAGATGAAGCAAGGCTTGAAAGCAATATGGGACACTTTTTATTTCCTGTGCTGGTGAAGAGAATGACTGTACTGAAGAAAGCTGTTTGTTCTTTTTTTTTTAAATAAATATTTTTGCCTTAGGACATCTCAGAGATTTATTGTAACATGTTGATAAACATTGCTAATTTATAGTTTGAAGTGAAGTCCTTTAGTAAAACTTATTTGATTATAGATCTTTCTCTTCTCTTTCTCTCTCTCCCCCTCTCCATCTTCCCCCTCCTTCCCTCTCCATACCCCTTTTCTTCTAAAAAAAGAAAAGAAAAATAACTAATCTTTGGTTTACGGTTCCCCTTGAAAGGACCGGAAATCACCACTTGATCCTTACGATTAAAAGACTAAATAAAGTAAAATTTCAACAAAGGTTTTTAGGTGTTTAAAAGAAGTGAGGCCACACAACAAACTAGTGACATACAAATTAGAAGTAGACAGGAAGATGCAGAGATTCACAGTGTAAAAAAGCAGAAATCTCCACAAGAACTAATGCTAGAGAATGAAAATCTGACCAGTGACTGACAAATTGCTGGAAGCTAGACGTAGAAGAGTAGATTAGAAGAGCAGATGTGGAAGAGTTGGAATTAAAAACTCTAAAGGGACTCAATCATAGCAGGCCAGGAAACATCAGATAAAACCCCCTATGCATTTGGAAGAGGAAAGAAAGAAAATGCTTTGAAATGGACAGGAACATTTTGTTTGTCTGAACAAGATATGCCTCAGTGGAAAGCAGTTAACAAGAGCCTAACCTTTTGGATTTTAATAGAACCTACCTGACTTCAAGGAACGTGAACACCTACCTGTAGAACATTCTAGCCTTCCATGTGGGAGAAAGTAAATACCAATTGTAGGTTGCTCTAGCCTTCCTGTCCCACCAAAGTGGGCAGTGCGGGGTGGAGTTGAGAAGCACTTGTGAAGTCCACAGCCCAGGACATAACTTCACTAACTGACTCAGGCCAAATCACAGAATAATAGAATGTTCCCTCTCCCAATACCTTGCCACATTATTAAAGACTTATTATTTATAGCAGTTCCTTTTACCCCAGTACATCATGATTGACTACTAAGGAAAAAATCACAAGGAATGTAAAAAGGCAAAACCCCCCACAAAATTCGAAGAGGGACAGCAAACGTCTGACCCAGACACTTAGGGATGTTGAAATAATCATACCAAGAATTTAATCATAGTAGATTAATATACTAAGAACACTAATTGATAAAGTAAACAGCATCATGAAAGATCAGATAGGCAATGTAAGTAGAGAAACAATACTCTTACAAAACAACCTAAAATGAATGCTAGAGATCAGAAAACTATAATAGAAATGAAAAATGCCTTCGATGAGTGTATTGGTAGACTAAAGACATCTGAAAAAGAATCACTGAGCTAAAGGATATCTCAATAGACACTTCAAAAACTGAAAAGCAAAGAAAACAAATTTGAAAAAAAAAAGAAATATCCAAAGAGTTTGGGACTTCCACAAAAGGTGTAACATAAATGGAATGGAAATATTGGAACAAAAGAAAAAAGAGAGAGAGAAAGAGAGAAAAACAGGAGAAATATTTGAAACAATAATGACTGAGAATTTCTCCAAATTAATATCAGACATCCAACCATGGATCTAGGAAATTCACAAACACCAAGTAGGATAAATGCCAAAAAGTTACAACTAGGCATATAATTATTAAATTATAGAAAATTAAAGATTAAAAAAATCCTAAAAGAAGCTATAGAAAAAACATGTTACCTTTGTATCAATGCATATAACAATTACATCTGACTTCTCAGAAACCATATAGGCAAATAGTGGAACAAAATATTTAAAGTGTTGACAGAAAAATAAAATAAAATAAAGGTCCAATCTAGAATTCGGTATCCTGTGAAACTGCACTTCAAAAGTGAATAAAAATATTAAACCTTTTTTAGAACAACAGAAATTGAGAGAACTTGTTGCCAACAGTCTTGCTTTGCAAAACACATTAAAAGAAGTTCTTTAGAGAGAAGGAAAGAAATATAGGGCAGAAACTCAGATATACATAAAGGAAGGAAGAGCACCAAAGAAGCACTAAGTAAAGGTAAAATAAAATCCGTTATTTTTCTTAATCTTAATTGTTCTAACAGATCACTGTTCAAAATATTAGTAACAATGTATCTGATTATATATGCTTATATATGAGTAAAATGAATAGTAGCAATGAATTAAACAACAGGATGAAATAATTTGGATTATTTTGTTATTATAAGGTACTCATATTACCCACGTATTACTTTACTGTTATTTGAAAGTAAAGTTGGATTGGTGTAAAGATATATTGCAAACTCTAGCTTTACCACTTAAAAAAGGTTGAAAAAAAAAGTACAGTTGACCCTTGAACAACCCATATTTGAACTGTGCAGCTCCATTTATATGCAAAATTTTTCTGAATAAACACATGTAGTATTTTCAATTCTTGGTTAGGAGTCTGTAGATGTGGAGGGCCAACTGTTTGCATGGATCTACACAATTTTATTTAGGGGACTTGAGTCTCTGTGAATTTAGTATTCTCAAGGGATCTTGCAACAAATCATCAGAGATTTAGGAACAATTAAATATGGGGGGACAGTCAAAAGTTAACCATATGTTTTTGACTATGTAGGGGGTTGGTGCCACTTTGTTTAAAAGTCAACTGTATAACCAATATGTTAAGAAAAGACAGAGAGTATATAAAATGTTTAATCAAAACCATGAAAAGCACAGAAAGAATGGAAGATCAAATTACAATCAAAGACCAAGGGCAACAAGTAGAAAATAGTACTGAGTATGGTATATACTAATTAACCCAGCTATATACTGATCACTTTGATTATCAATTGTCTAAGTATACCAATTAAATTACAGAGACTGATTGGATCAAAAACAAATCCAACTATATGTCATCTATAAGAAATCCTTTTAAAATATGCAGATACCTATAGATTAAAAGTACATGGATGTGAAAGCTATACTCTGATACACTAATCAATAGTAAGCAGGTATAGCTATATTAATTTCAGACAGAGAAGATTGTAAATAAAACAAAGTCACTGAGGATAAAGAGAGATTTTGCATAATAATAAAGGTATCAATTCACCAAATGTCATGCCAGTCCTTAATGTGTATGCATCTAACAAGGAACCAAAATAAATGAAGTAAAACATGATAAAACTGAAATGAGAAATAGATGAGACTAGCAGTGGGAGACTTCAACATCCCTCTATCAGTACTGGATGGATTCAACAGGCAGAAAATCAATAAGGACATAGCTGAACTCATTGATACCATCAATCAACTAAATGTAATGGACATCTGTAGAATACTTCATTCAACAACAGCAGCATACATATTCTTGAGAGGCTCATATGGAACATTCACCAAGATAAATCACACTGTGGCTAATTAAACATAACAACATATTTAGAAGAAGAGAAATTATACAATGGTTGCTCTACTACCACAGGTATTAAATTAGAAACCAACAACAGAAATATAACTGGAAATTTCCAAATGAAGATTAAACAACAAACTTCTAAGTAACATACGGGCCAAAAAAAGAAATGTCAAGAGAAACTAATAAGTTCGTTCGGCAGCCGTCCGTCTCGAGAGACGATGGTGTAGCTTCTTAAGAGTCTATCTGCACCGCTGAGAATGGCTGTGCAGTCCGACTCGGGAGTGACACGGTATCTGTCTCCTCCCGTGTTGAATCGACATCTTGTGATGACGCTGGAGTGTCCTCTCCAGTGAAGCTGAAGCTACAGAGCCTGGGCAGGGTGATATGGAGGGTCTGCTGTTGCCCATGCAGCAGACCCCCCCTCTCTTCGCAGCTGAAGGGTCCAAGGGAAAGACGGAGTCAATACAGCTTGGCTTCAGGTGCGCCGCAGGAGTTGCCGGTGTTGACTACAACGTCGAACCGCCTTAGGGACTCCGGCTCCGGATTTTCTGTCGGGGTTTCCTCCCTTAGCCTTTCCCCAGAAGAGGTATGCCGCAAGGCAGCGGAGGTTTTTTGGAGTCAGAGTTTTCCTTCTCTGATGTGCCCTGACTGGAAGATCGAACCAGCGACACTTAGCTCGCAGGCCGACGCTCAATCCACTGAGCCAAACCAGCCAGGGTGGAAACTAATAAGTATTTTGAAGTAAATAAAACTGAAAACACAACTTAACAAAATTTGTGGAAGACTGCAAAGCAGTGCTTAGAGGGAAATTTTTAGCACTGAATGCATATATTGGATAATAATCTAAGTTTCAACCTCAGGAAACTAGAAAAATAAGAGCATATTTTAAAAAAGACACTTCTCACAGTCCTGGGTGTTGAAAGCCTAAGATCAGCACGCAGGGGCAGGCTCCTTTCCTGCCTTCTGCGTGCTCTCATGACCTCTTGTCTCCGAGACATCGTGCGAGCACCTGAGCTAGAGAGTACTCTAGTGTCTCTTCTTAAATCAGAGAAAAATACTTACAACCCCACTTAAGTTTATTTATTTCCTTATAGGCTATATCCCCAAGTATAGTTACATTGAAGTTATGAATTGGAGGAGAGGATACAACTCAGTCCATAACGCCAATGAAGGCCTAATACAGAATTTTGACAAGGGCAATGAGATGATAAGATAAATGGGAGATATGACTCAATTTTATTAAGGGTCAACAGAATTTGATATCTTTCTGGCAAAAGGAAAGAAGCTAGTCATTGAATTAAAAATATCTTCAAAATTGTTAACACAGGCAACTGAAAGAAATTGAAACACTAACAAAAATTAAAATGGAAGAGAAGCAATTTGGTGTAGGAAGGTGATTGTTTGAGTTGACGCTTTTCAGAAAGCAGGTAAAAATTTAATCATCGATTCTTGTACATACTGATCCCTGACCATGAACATTCCACTGGGTCAGTGAATAGAGATGGTCCTTTCTTTAAGGAATTCATAGAGTAGTGGAACTTTGGAATAGAACTTAGAGAAAAAGTTAGGGCTGGAGTTTAGGGATTCACATATTGAGGTGTTAGTGGAAATAAGTTTGTCAAAGAACCAGGATGATATATGTAGAATTATCTGTTTACTTGATCGAAATTCTTTCAGATATTACTGAGCCACAGTGCAGTAATTTCTGTTGCATAATACTACTTTAGTATAAAAATGAAACTCTTAAAGATATAAATAATTTTAAAAAAATTTAAACCCCTATATTTGGAGGTCAGTGGAGACATTTCACTCCTAGTGAATAACACAAAAGTCAAACTCCGAATTAACATTTGTTTTTAAAGGAGGGTCATCTAACTGGCACATACTTCAGATCTGTTGTGTGTTGTGTGACTATTGATTATCTGGGTAAGCATAAATCAACTAAATGTCCTGCCACCTATTCCCTGCACATAGTTTAAATGTTCTTTTTTTTCCCCCCCATAATGGTGACATATACTAAAAAAAAAGCCTTGGCCACAGACATGAAACAATATAAAATTCTCCAAAGTGATCCCAGGAAGTCTTGATTGGTTTTTTACACAAAGTGGCAGACATTCAAAACTGTTCATGAACACTCTGGGTTTTTCTTAGCTTTCCCATAAAATTTCTTTGTGACCCAGAGTGAAAGTAGAAAGTAAGTTGGAATTTTATAGCAAAGGGCAGAGAAAATTCAGGAAGAATGGATCACTTTAAACTTTTGTTTAAAGTGAACTTGTCAATGGGCAGAAGGTGGGAACCAGTTTGTACAGCTGTACTAGACACTGTGAGAAAGTCTCTAACAACTTAATAGAAATATTGTATTCATTCCCAGTTTAATAAAAATTGGAATGTGGCTAGAAAACAGTCCTTCCTCACTCTCTTCATCTTCACATGAATGACTTAATAGAAGAAAGTAGGAATACAATGCCATTCATGTGTCTGTGAGAATGTTCTTTTTTGGTCAAGGAGGAAAATTATGGACAATCCTCCTTGTTATCCTCTTCATGCAAGCAATGAAGAGAGGAGATGTTAGGCATATCTTATTTCACTCAAATGCTTTGTAATGTAGAAGTTTTGACAGTTCAGTTATTATATTAATGATGTTATTTGTAATAACTTAAAGATTTCCATATTAATAGGTTCATGTGGATGTCAAGGAATATTGTTATTAATAGGAATTTTAAACAAAACTTTTAGGAAAATTTCAAAATTGTATCCAGCTATGTTGCCCATTAATAGGCATAGTCATTTCCAAAGGGTCTCAATTCTGTTTTATGTTTGTTTATGTTTCAAATAAGGAAAGGATTTAATGACAACTTAGAATACATACATTGCATACTAAAAGATAAAAGGTTATCTTCACTTTTAACACTGTAGATCTGTGCTAATACAGTAACCACTAGTCATATGTTGCTATTTATATACAATATAAAGTAATATTTTTAAAAATTAAAAATTCAGTTTTTTATTTTCCTTAGTTATATTTTATATTCTCTCTAGCCACACAAGTCTAGTGGTTACCATGTGGAACAGCACAGAATTTATAGAACATTTTCATTATCACAAAGAGTTAGCTTAAGTAGTGCTGTGGTTGTCTATTTTATACAAAAGCTCTACCCTCAAAGAGCTGACTACCTAATGGAAGGAACTGAGATTAACTAATAAAAATGTTTATTAAAAACTTTCTTTAAAACAAGCTAGGTGCTAGAAATATAGCAGTACATGAGAAAGGTAAGTTATCTGCTTTGACAGAGTTCACAGTTCTCAAACTTAATATTTTTCTAAATATCAGACTACTCTAGGAATCATTTCTTTTTTAGGATGCAGCCTGGCATATTAATTTTTAATATTGTTAAGCTGTGAGCTTGGTGCATAGGACTTTATCTACATAATCACATTAGCCCCATAAGGCTGTTGCTTTAAATGTAACCCCAAAAATTTATCCAGATAATTATCAAGCTACAAGTCTTGATAGACCTTATTCTTTGTTTCCAAACTACTAGATTAAATTCAGTCATAAGCCACATATGAAACCAGGGAGGAAGATGAAATAATTAATAATTTGTTAGAAAATAGGCATCTTGAGCTCTGAATCCTGTGTATTATGAGGTTAATAAAACATTATTAGAATTGAATAGCTGTAGAGTTCCAAGTAATTGAGGGAGAGGAGCTGCTATGAAGTAACTTCAAGTTGGTGAACAGAGGAATGTTAGCATGCTACAAAAGAGCTATATCCAGTCTCAATGTTGACAGAAGTAGACAGATTCACCTGGCATATAACAAGACAACATCAGGTGTCTCTGTTTGAGGTAAGGCTTCATGCAGCCAGGGAGATGAAGAGACTAAGCCACAGAATGTGACTAGTCTTCAATACAAGTGTCCCTGGCCAAGCTCGCATTTGTTGGCACGAGGATCACCTGGAGATTTTGCTCTCACTTTTACATATGCATCATGATACTCTCAATGACATTTAGAGACTAATTATGAACATTTGAAAGAGAGTGTACTTCATAAATGGTTTGATGGAATTATTTTCCTGGTTCTTTAATAACATTTTTTTATAGATTCCAGAAATAATATGGAACATCATAAATGGTCACAATCACATTTTAATTATATACATTGGCTTCTTTTTATCTGGTTCAGAGTCCATGTGTAATGAAATCTGCACAATTACCTGAATTTTTATTGTAATTTCAATAAAGCTTTACCCATAGGGAACTGTTAGCTACTTGTGAATGCCCAATGCTCTTTACACTTTCAAGCTAATATTCACCATCCATTTCTGGAGTTCCCTTTACCCAGGCAAATACTTAATTCATCCTTCATGCTAAAACTCATGTATCAACTCCCCTTTTTCATTCATGCACTCCAGAAATATTTACTGGGTGATCACTATGTTCCAAGCACATTTCTCAGTATAGGGAAACATTAATGAATATAAGAAACAAGTTCTTGCCTTCATGAAGTTTACTGTCTTTGGAAGAGGCAATAAACTTTTTTCATATAAATATGTAATTTTAAATTCAAGACTGTGTTATATGAAGAAAACTAATACAGAGTAGAGAATTTGAGTGGTTTATTTTGGGTAGGTGGTCAAATAGGTATCTTGGGGAGGAAAAAGTTCAGAAAACTTCCAAAAGGAATGGTGGATACATATGTATTTGTTGGTTGTGAATCAACAGGGTATTGATGACACTTAAAAGCCAAGGGATTGATTGAGATTACTTAGGGAAAGAGTGTACATAGAGAAGATAGGAGGTGCAAGGTCAAATCCTTGTGACCTATAGCATAGTTAAATTTCAAAAAAAAAATGCAAAAGAAGTAATCAATTTCTCTAATGAACCACACAAATACAATAGGTCCATCATACCGGAGCCAGTCAAGTTGTACTGTGGTTATTTTACTTTTAATCATTGTTTCCCTATTCAGTTTCAGAAACATACCACCCTGAGCTTACTGCATAGTAAACACTCAAAGAACATTTTAAAGTAAATATATGTCTGGATAAATTTTTTTGACCTGGATAGGGAAAATTTGAAAACATTTATAGAAAAACTATTATATAAAGCAATATTTAAATTTCCTATTATTGGGAGACAATGATAACATGTACCTTTGTACATTGAGCATTTTTGTTCTTCTCTAAATTCCCTATATTACTGACACTAAAATTATCTTTCAATTTGTTTTTACCTCGTTGCTTCTATAGTTATAACTTCTTTATATCATATTATATATTACTTTTCTTTCCTTGAAAACCAAGCATCTTTTCTATCATCTTTATTTTATTACTGACCTTGCCCTACCATTCCAAATGTAAATCAGTTTCTACAAAGACATTCAGTCACTGTCTAATGGTTCAATGGGTCAAACTTTAAGTCATATGTAGCATATGAGAATAAACACTATTATAGTCAGAGCATACTGGTTCTCTCAATAACACACCTAAGCTTGTGGGCAGGTATCTGCAGATGATTGGCTTCAGGTGTTTGCCTGCAGGAGTTCATTGAAAGTCAATGCAAATAAGGCTATTTTCCCTAGCAGAGGACATTAACCTGCAGGAACCTTATAGGCACAGGTGTATTTTGGGACCATAACAATGTATTTTTAAGCATATGTATAATGCTATACATTAATCATAAATACTAGGTCAACAACGTGAGAAATACTCAATAAAGAAGGTGGAAAAGGAGATGTGTAAGTAAGCAGACTAGTACAATTAGGGAGAATGTTTTTGTGTACCTCTGTATCTCGTATGGTTCATCTCTGCCACAATTCTGGCTCTCATTCTGCCATGATTGTAAGAAAAAATGATTTGTAAAATAATCTTAAGGCATGTCGACAAATGGAAAATATAAGTGAACCAAATACAACTTATTTCAAATTCTATTGTGTTTTAAATACAAGAAAATTAATTAAATTTAAGCTAAGCCACATAGGGCTCAAAAGCAAATTTCTGTTTCTGAATTGTACTAAAATGTTCAATGCTAAACTTTAATAATTCTACAAGGTCACATAGAGCTGCAAGTCTGAGTAGCAATTGAAAGACCATTCCATATTTTCTGCTTTTTATAATTGTTAGCACTTTTAGATGTATTTTATCAGTGAAAGCATTAAATAAACTCACCTCCTTCCCTAACCACCTCATGGTGATCTTTTACTAACCAAGAATTTCTTCTGTACTTTCACAGTGTGCACTTCATCCTCATACACATGCTTAAATGTTGCCTTAGGAACCAACCATTTTACTTACATAAGCTTATTTTATTCCCCTCTCTTCACTTACATTATAACTTTCCATAAACTAGAAAAGGTATTCTCTGTTTTCTATACATCTTTTCTCCCCTGCCCCCACAACACACATTCTCATTGAATTGAGTTGTTCAGAAAATTTTCAAAAATAAGCTGTTTTTGTGAATGTACAATGGAGTTTATGTGATATTTTTGAGAGGCAAGAAAGTATTGGAGGAGGTTGCAAAGAAGTTACAATACTTTGTGTGTACTATGCAGAACACAAATTAAAACATATATTTGACATTTGCAAAGGATTTAGACTCTGCTATAATTTTATATGCAGGTGGGTGCTTAATAAATGCTTTGGTGATAAGCCAAGAATGTGCTTTATATAGGATTTGAACATACGCTGCATGATATTAATGATAAAACATATGTTTAAAAACATTTACATCCAAGCCTGGGACATATTGCCTCTATCCTTTACTGAACATCTTCTCCAAAAAGGCCTCTTCATTTTGAAATAAAAATGTTTTAAAATCTAGGAGCATTTCCTGCTCTAATTTTTTTTCTTGCTTGCTAATAGCATAGCCTTCAAATATATAAGTCTGATAGTTCCTGCCTTGCTTAAAAACTTTCCAAGTCTATAACATGGCACCTGGTACCCTTCACAGGTTTACAATCTGATCCTAATCTACTATGCTTTTCCTGCCTTGTTTTTCATTATGCTCTCCACCCACCCTATTATGCAGTTATAGTGCTCACTCTTCTCTGAACACACCATGAAGTTTCACACCTCCATGCTCTTTTTAGTACTATTTAATCAGCTTGGAATGTGTTTCCCAACCTTCTCTGATTGGGAGTTGAACTCAGACTCTAATTACCTATTTAGAAAGTTTTCTCCCCTGAGAGTTCATCTCCAATTCACTGACCTTTCTCTGCCCTGTTCCACTTCATCTCCCTGCTAACTGTTCCAAGTTGGCTACTCTCTTGTTTGCATTCTCACCGTCTCCTTGGCTTATCTTTATGGAGTGTAAGATATAACACAGGTGACAGGGATAACCATGGTTAAGCAACATTCTTTATGAGATTTTTTACATCTATTTGGCAAATTCTGGATAGTCCATTAATTTTATTTTAATTTATTGAGAAATGGCTTTTAAACTTAAGAAATAATATTTTTATGTAGAAAGAATCTAAACATTAAAGTTTTACACAATAAACATATGTAAAAAATATGTAGAGAAAGTAGAAAGCTACTCATTGACCTCAGGTTCTTATTTTAGAAGTAAGCTTTCTTTTTATGCTTTTTAAAAATTATTGTTCTATTACAGTTGTCCCAGTCCTTCCCTGTTGGTCTCCCCTGACCTGCCAACCCCCCTTCTCCCAGTCAGTCCCCACCTTGTTGTCCATGCCCATGGATAATTTATATCTGTTCCCTGACTAGATCCTTCCCCTTCTTTCCCTTCTTATCCCCCCACCCCCTCTGGTAGCTGTCTGTCTGACCCTTGTTTCCATGCCTCTGGTTCTATTTTGCTCATTGGTTTGTTTTATTCATTAAGTTCTTCTTATACGTGAGATCATGTTGTATTTGTCTTTCACCACGTGACTTATTTCACTTAGCATAATGCTCTCCAGCTCCATCCATGCTGTCATGAAAGGTAAGAGTTCCTTCTTTCTTTCTGCTGCATAGTATTTCATTGTGTAAATGTACCACCATATTTTGATCTTCTCAATTACTGATGGATACTTAGGCTGCTTCCAGCTCTTAGCTATTGTAAATAATGTTGCTATGAACACAGGAGTGCATGTGTTCCTTTGAATTGGTGCTTCAGGATTTTTAGGGCATAATTCCAGCAGTAAATTGCTGGATGAAAAGGCAGTCCCATTTTTTAAAGGAAATTACATACTATTTTCCACAGTAGGTGTACCAGTCTGCATTCCCAACAATGCACTAGGGTTCCCTGTTCTCCACATCCTCACCAGCACTTGTTGTTTGTTGATTTGTTAGTGATGGGAACTATGATGAGAGTATCAGCTGATTTATTAACAGAAACACTCTAAGCCAGAAGGAAAGGGCAAGAAATATTATAAATAATGAAAAGTAAAAGCCTGAAACCAAGACTACTCTATCCAGTAAGGCTCTCATTTTAAATGGAAGGCAAAATAAGGATTTTCCCAGAACAAATACAAAACAAAACTAAACTAAAATGAAATGAAAAGAATACATCTTCATCAAACCAGCATTGCAAGAGATGCTAAAGGGACAGGTTTAAGAAGATGACGAAAAAGAGAGAGAGAAAAAGAATGAGAGGAATGCAGACACAAAGGCAAAAAAATGGCAATGAGTAAGTATCTATCAATAATAACCTTAAATGTACATGGATTAAATGCTACAATCAAAAGACATAGAGTAGCTGAATGTATAAGAAAACATGACCCACATATATGCTGTTTACAAGAGAATCACCTCAAAACAAAACATCTACATAGGCTGAAAGTGAAGGGATGGAAAAAAATATTTGAACAAAGAGACATGAAAAAGAAAGCTGGGATATAAATACCTATATCAGACAAAATAGATTTCAAAACAAAGTCCATTAAAAAGACAAAGAAGCATACTACATAATACTTAAGGAAATAATCCATCAAGAAGATATATAACACTTGTGAACATATATGCACCCAACATAGGAGCACCCAAATATATAAGGAAAATCTTGGAGGACTTCAAGAAAGATATCAATAAGAACACACCAATAGTAGGGGGTTTTAACACCCCATTGTCAATAATGGATTGATCTTCCAAGCAAACAATCAATAAGGTTATTGTGGCACTGAACAACACTCTAGATCAAATGGACTTAATTGATATATACAGAAATTTTACCTCAAAGAAGCAAAATATACATTTTTTTTCAAATACCCATGGAACACTTTCAAAGATAGAACACATGGCAGGACACAAAACAAGACTCAACAAATTCAAGAAAATTGAGACCACATCAAGCATCCATTTGGATCACAATGGCTTGAAACTAGAAACTAACCTCAAGGAAAAAACTTCAAAAACATTCAAATTCATGGATAATGAATAAAATACTATTAAACAGTGAATAGGTTAACAATGAAATCAAGGAAGAAATCTAAAAGTTTATGGAAACAAATGAAAATGAACACACAACAGCCCAAAACCTATGAGACACAGAGGCAAGTTCATTGTAATACAGGCATACCTAAAAAAGATAGAAAAATCTCAAATAAACAACCTAATCCTACATCTGCAAGAACTAGAGAAACAACAACAAAGCCCAGAGTGAATACAAGGAAGGAAATAATCAAGATCAGAGCAGAATTAAATGACATAGAGACTAAAAGAATAATCCAAAGGATTAATAATACCAGGAGCTGATTTTTTTTGAAAAAAAAATTGACAAACCTTTAATGAGACTCATCAAGAAAAAAAGAGAGATGACCCAAATAAATGAGATCAGAAATGAAAGAGGAGAAAGAACTACCAATACCACAGAAATACAAAGGAGTGTAAGAAATTTCTATGAACAACTATAAGCCAATAAATTTGACAACCTGGGTGAAATGGACACATTTCTAGAAACATATAATCTTCCAAACTGAATCAAGAAGGAATAGAAAGACTAAATAGACCAATAACAACTAGTGAAATTGAAGCAGCAATCATAAAACTCCCAGCACACAAAAGCCCTATACTGGACAGCTTCACAGATGACTTTTACCAAACATTTAGGGAAAAGGTAACTCCTATCCTTCTCAAGCTATTTCAAAAAATCCAAGAAGAGGGAAGACTTCCAAACTCTTTCTTTGAGGCCAGTATTACCCTAATTCCAAAACCAGCTAAAGACACCAGAAAGAAAGAAATCTACAGGCCAATATTGCTGATGAACATAGATGCTAAAATCCTAAACTAAATATTGGCTAACTGCATCCAACAAAAGTAAAAAAGATCATACACCACTATCAAGTGGGATTCCTCCCAGGGATGCAGGATGGTATAATATTCACAAATAAATAAACATAATGCATCACATAAACAAAATGAAAGACAAAAAATCACATCAATAGATGCTGATCATATCAATAGATGCTGAAAAAGCATTTGATAAAATACAGTACCCATTTATGTTAAAAATACTCAGCAAAATGGGAATAGAGGGAGCATACCTCAACATAATAAAGGCCATAAATGAGAAGCCTAAATCCTGCATCATACTCAATGGGAAAATACTAAAATCTCTCCCCCTATAATCGGGAACAAGTGTACCTGGTTTCACCACTTTTATTCAACATAGTATTGGAAGTTCCAGCCATAGCTCAGATAAGAAAAAGTAATAAAAGGAATCCATATTGAAAAATAGGAAGTAAAACTATAATTATTTGCAGATGACATAATAGTTATATAGAAAACCCTATAGGCTCTGCCAAAAAGCTACTCAAGCTACCTAATAAGTGCATTTGGCAAAATAGTGGGATATAAAGTCAATATTCAGAAACTGAAGGTATTTTTGTACATCAACAATGAAATATCAGAAAAATAAACTATGAAAAAAAATCCCATTTAATATAACAACAAGAAAAATAAAGTACCTAGGAATAAACTTAACCATGAAAGTAAAAGGTCTGTACTCAGAAAACTACAGAACACTGAAGAAAGAAAGTAATGAAGATACCAATAAATGAAAGCATATATCGTGTTAATGGATTGGAAGAATTAACATCATTAAAATGTCCATACTACCCAAAGCAATTTATAGATTCAATGCAATCCCTATTAAGATATTAATGATGAATTTCAGAGATTTAGAACAAATATTTCAAGAATGTATATGGAACCAAAACTGCCCTGAATAGCTTCAGCAACCCAGAGAAAGAAAAACAAAGTAGGAGAGATCACAACACCTGATATCAAACTATATTGCAAGGACACTGTAATCAAGACAATTTAGATGTAAGCTTTTAAACAACTTCATGTACATTCTTTCAGATTTATTTTTTACTATGCACTCTGTCATCTATAGAAAGCCAGCTCGATTTTTTGAAAAAAAAATTGTATTTCTATTTTTTTAATATGCAGCTTGAGTTTATTCAATTATGGTCTTCTTTGTACATCAGAACAACCAGATCTACATTAGACCTTTATATTTTACCTTAAACAATATACCTTAAAATTTGAATATCTGCATAGGTGGCCATAAATTATTTATTGTTTTTAGAGGTACTTAGGCTGTTTCCAGTTGTTTATTATAGCCAACAATGCTACAGTGTATTTCCTTGGGTATTTGTCATTCCCCATCTAGGACACCAAAAACTAGGGTTCACCTTGTTCAGCTCTCTATCCATATGAATAACAAAAAAGATTCATTAATTCAGAAAAATAACTTTTAAGAAGGGAATAACAGATTGATTAAACACATACTATAAAATACTGTTTGCATATATCAAATCCTTATACAAGTGTTATTCTATGCAGCAAACCATAAATATTAAATAGCAGAGTACTTATATTATTTTTCAATTCCCCCTCATTTCATCTTTGAAGCCCTTTGTGTGGCTAATGAAGTTCCCTTTGAACTGAACTATTTGGAGGATTTCCTTCTTTTTTTTTTTTTTGACATTAGTAATTTTTTTAACTCTATAAGGTACTTGCCCTATACTATCTAAATCTAGAAAAGTATGATTTTTGTATTGAAATTCTTAATGTTAATTAACGATTGTTCCCAGTTCCTGCATCACTGTTGCTGAGGGTTCAATACAGAGTTCCAGTCACTGCATGTAATAGGAATGACTTTTCTTAAATATAGTGATGTGAATTTCATTTCATTAGATTATGAAGGCTGCTACCGTTTAGAGCGCTCTGAGGCATTCTGCATTTTTTTTTTTCCTTTTTTGACCTGTAAGTATATCTCTCACCAGTTGTACCTTTGGGTGGGCAACTACTTTCAATTTCTTTTCATGCCACTATTTGCCACTCTTCAAGGAGAGGAAATAGCCTTTCTTTTCAGAGTGGGGATACTCCATTAAGCAGATCTTTGTGGAGAAGCACTATTCTGCATCCCTCTGGCCACAGCAGCCTCTGCTTTTACTGTTTAACCATTTCCTATCACCATGTTATAGGCTATAATGACATTTGTGTTCACACACTATTGTGGCTATAGGTACACATTTCTTTCTCCCCAGCAGGCAAGTTGAACAAATTCATCTCTATTTCAGGTGCTGGGCAGAATACCTGACTCAAATTAGTTACTAAATCTAATTTTGTTCAAAGAATTAATGTATATTTAAATGATTAAAGTTTCTCTTTACCAAAGATGAATTATAAAGACAGGGCATTTTAATGTTATTTAAAGATATTGATCAGATTGATTCCATTGAAATTTTATGTGTTGTTTGGAAAGAAAAAGGTAGCCATAGCTCCAATATTTTATGCTCAAATACAGTGTTTAAAATTTTCCATGCCATGGCTGGATGGATAAGTTGGTTGTAGTGTTGTATGAATATGTCAAGTTTGCAGGTTCAATCTCAGGTTAGGGCACACACAAGAACAAACCAATGAATACATAAGTAAGTGTAACAACAGATGATTCTCTCTCTCTCTCTCTCTCTCTCTCTCTCTCTCTCTCTCTCTCTCTCTCTCTCTCCTTTCTCATCAATTAGCAATAATAAAAAAAGTTTCCACAATGGCTTGAACAATCTCTTCTTTTGAGTATACCTTAGTTCTATGAAGCATTGTAATCCAAGAGCCATTGTTAACCTTTTGCATTGAAGCAATATTTTTTCCTAGAGGTGGAAAAAAAAAATAAGCTTATAAAGAAAAGTTACAGGGCAACTAATTATTTGGAGAAAGTAAATCTTTTTTTTTTTTTTTTTTTGAAAAACGAGAATGCTTATGCTTCATCTTGAAGAATGATTTTCCCTCATCATAATTAGAGCTTATTCCTCACAGTAATTTTCTTCATCTTTAACTTAGAAGACAAATTAGAAACAGATAGAAGGGGCAATCTACAATTTTGTCACAACCAACTGTTCATCCATGTTCTCTCTGAATATGTTGGCCGTCTGATGATAGAAAGAACGTATAATTGAGGCAGCAACTACCAGCGCTGATCAGACCCTTCATTTCCATCGGTGCTAGCTCCCTCCAGCATACTTCTGCAAATAATCATGTATCTCTGTAGAAACACTTTTGACTCTTATTGCTCCTAGCAGATTTCTTAAAATGTAATCTTTGAAAAATCTAGCTGGAAATGATTTGTAAAATCACGTATATAGCACTTCAACCTCAGAGATTGAATATATTGTTGTTTCCTCTCTTAAATGAGAGTAGGAACTAGGGATTGCAATTTCCCCTGAGTTCAGTCTGCTGTGTGAAACTGAAGGGTATCCAGTATTTTGCTTTGTAGAATATACTTTCTGGTCACTGGTAGTAGCTTTTGTAAAATAATCCTGTACACATTCATTGACCCTTGTCAGTATATTCTCTGATCACTTTGTATATTTTAGCAATGGTTTTGTACCATCCTTCATTGATTTACTCCGATAATCGTCTTTTGTTGTACACTTTCTCAATCTAATTTTTCAGGTAGGTGAACTGTAGAAAAGAAAACACCGGCCTCTGAATCACTTAGATAGAGAATACTAGATGTGAGTCTCTACTTACAATTCCTTTGTTCAAGGGCTACTAATATGTTTTGTTTTTTATTTGGAATTCTTTCCCCACAGTGCTAGTTGTGAGTGAAATGCAGCCGGTGTTCTGGCCTGCTTAAAGACGTGCAGCTCATTGAAGTTCATAATCTTATGTGTTGGGTGCTTTATATTGGTCTCCATATTTACAAAATGTTTGTCTTCCCCTGTCTCCTTCCATCCTGGAAAATAAGCAAGTATAGAAGTATAATACATTTATTACACAATATTAGGTTTTAAAATAGTTTTTAGCCTTTAACATAAGCATTTTATAACTATGCAGGGATCTTTGAAACACAAGACAACTACAGACCTTTACTAAGACTTTTTTTCCTCGACTAAAAGTATCCACCCCAAGGGCCTGAAACCCCATGGAATCATACTAAACTAGTACTGGACATCCAATTGTTGATTTTAGTTGACATATTAATCCATTTCTCCCTTGGCTATGCTTTGGTAAGTCAATTGCACTGTATTAATCAGAAGGCTAGTCAATGAAATTGGATAACAACTTTATAAAAGGCTAGAATGTGGGGAAAATGCATAAGATTATATCTGGCTTAGCACCAGAGTAGAAAATTCTAAATAATGTACAATTTAGCTGTTGATTCATATGCATTAAAATGAGAAAACAGCAATCTCCAAAGATACTAGGTGATTTAAATGAATATAATTTTCAATGAACTTGGAAATATAGTAGGAATTTATCTCCTATGAGCAGACATTTCAATCTATGACATTCTTATGCAGGCCATACAAACAGTAATAAGAGTACACGACACCTTAGTTCATCAAGGTGATCATTCTGAGCCTGTTTAGTGGTTCTAAACTACTCCAGACTCCATTTGATATTTACTACTAAGTGACACTTAGTCATCTAATTTCTAGTCAATTTTTATTTTCTGGTTTATGCTATATATCTAAAGGGAGAACAATATTTTTCAGGTTATTACTAATGCCAAACATATTTACTAATTCTAATCAGGAATTTAGTACTGCTTTCATTCACTCTGCCTCTGCAGCTCCCCCAGAAGATGCATTGTGTGGATTTATCGAGTTAGTATAAATGTTTTTATGACTTATTCGATCTGAAGTAATAGACTTTTCAAATTATACATGTAATGTAAGAAATCATCAAAGTGACCAATAATTTTTCCACACTGCCAGATCAGATAGTTTGGGGAGAAAAAATAGAAACTTCTTTCTTACTCATCCTCCACGTAGCCTTAAAATATTTGGCTAAGTCATAAAAATTTGCATAATATGTTTTGTCTCTAGTATTAACTTGTAGTCAGAAATACATTCGGTGTAACTATGAAAAGGCATAAGAACCAGAGCACTTTGCACACTAGTAGGAATTAACGGTTATAATTGTTCCTCACGAAGGTACTTTTAAATTATTATGTAAGTTTGGAATCTAATTACACATAAGTATTTTTTTTATTCAGATGACAAAAACATTTTAACTTATAATTATAGCTTTAGGAGATATGTAGTTATTTTAATTTTACAGGTAGGTTTTCCAGGATGATTGTATAGAATATTCTAATATGTCTCTAAATATTTTTAAAAGAAAAAGGATGACTCATGGACATGGACAACAGGGTGGGAAATGACTGTGGGAGAAGGGGTGGAGGAGCAATGTGGAAAAAATGGGATAACTGTAATTGAAAAACAATAAAAATAATCACAAAAAAAAAGAAAAAGGAAAAAAGAAAGTAGTCAGCTCCTCAGTGACTTATAAGCTTTATGTGTCACCATGTAATAAAATTTCTCATCTATTTTTTTATCTCAAATGTCACTTCAAATACACAATTTTTTAATAAATTATTAACAGCATAACATCTGGATTTTAGGCATGGAAAATAAAAAGAGGAACCTGTTGAATAAATGGAATGGATGTCTCTCCAAACCATATTCACTAAAATGCACATATATTACTTAAATTCTTAGAATGCTGCCTGGAATCAAATGTTGTGATCCAATAAAATTATTGTTAAGTTCTCTAATAAAATTAAAAATAGTAGGCTTATACTTGTTGCATCTGAAAGCTCTGTGATTTCAGATACAGAGTTTGTGGATTTTGATGCAACAGTAGGAAAACTTTTCAGCAACAAAGTAATGGCGGATGGAAACAGTCTGGTTCATTAACAAGTAGTTCTTCAAGACCCCACAGGAGGGAAGGTTGGAGCCAGTTATGTGTGGGTAGTAGAGTAACTCTTAAAGACAGAGTTGCAAAATTAAGTTAAACTTAGAAACAGATACCAAAGACCATATTATTACAAGAAAACATATATCTTTTTGTACACTAATATTTTACAATAATTTGCAATTTTGATAGTAATAAAAATACACATAAGTTTCTCTCATACTTGAAAGGGAATTTTAAAAAGCCCTGTTCATAAATTCTTGGTATCTATGTGCAGGACTATAATATATTCCTTTTTTGAAGTAAAGCATTAATATCAATCCAAGTTACTAAAGCCAGTCCAATTTTCAACCAAAAGTTTGGCTAATTTTAGATCACCATATAGATAAGCTCATGTTCAACACTCTATCTCAAGTATGTGGAGTGATCGATCACCTTGGGTGCTTGCCTAGTGTCCTAACTTCTTAAATGTAAAATGTTTTGCAATATACAGACTCTGAAAATATGTCCAATCCAGAATAAAATTTTGTTCTTTTGTTTTTTTCCCACCATACAACTTTAAATCATTTCTTAGAAATAATTGGCAGCTTGATTTCCAATTTCACAGGTTTCGAAGGGAAACCAAATTCCTTCTTGTTGAGCCTTGCATTTTGCATGAACTTATGCATTTTTTATCATGCTATTTTACTGCTGCCGAAACATATTCTGCATGACTTTTTCTGTTTATTTTTTAGTATTGCTTTGAGTTTTTTGTTGTTGTTCTTTGTTTACCTCAGTCACTGATACTAAATGATAGGACAGCTAACACCAGTAGTAGAGTCGAAGAAACTTGTAACACCCTCAGACACTGCTTTTTTAAAGACAAAATCAGTAAAGAAATGCTGGGGATTAAGGTGAAATCCAGAAATTACATAAAAATCAAAATGGGTGTCATTGGATGGTTATTGCACATAATATACAAACTTTAAAATGTTTCCATTCAAATGTTTATTCATTATGTCTCAGGAATGAAAAGAAAATAGATGTCATGAAGTTAAGAAGGCAAGTCAGTAATTATGGAAGTGAATCAGTTTTTAACTTTGTGAGCTTCTAAATGCTCATCATACTTGCTGATTATCAGTCTAGTTAAACTAAAATGACCCAGACCGATACTCCGCTTTTGTCATGGGACTTCAGGGTGTTCTTCGCACATTTTACCCCTGCTATTCTCAGCACGTTGGCTGTCTAGGCTCTGCTCAGTTACAAACCTAATTTATAAGTCAACTCCATAAAAACAAAATCAATGCTAAATAAGAATATGAAATAATTATCCATGAGCTTTTTCTGAACCAAGTAAGTCATAATTTACAAAACCCTAGTATAAATCAAAATTATTAGTTCACAAAGGGTGTTCTATGAGGTTTTTGTTTTTTTAATCCTTCAGCTACTTCAGTGTAACAATTAAAAGAAGGAGAACAAAATAAAAAGGAAGAAGCATTTTTATAAAGCCATCTATCATATCTCTCATCTTGTTATGAAAATCAAATAATATTCCTGCTAATTTTCTTTGTTTCTATTTATTCAATGGCTATATAGTCAAATCCAGACTTCTTTATTATGTCATTATTTATAAATGAATACTGTTAGAGTAATCTTTTAACAACACCCAACTAAAATCTCTAAGTAAAGATGTATTCTGTGACTAAATTGACAAAGAGGTAGTAAAAATATTGCTGAATCAGCTGAAGATACTATAGTGCTTAGAGTAAGCATTTAGGTTTTACACACACATACACACACACACTCACACACACAAACAAATCTAGTTTTCTTTTCCTAAGTTACTATCAGTTTTTTTAAACAACATGTTAAACTACTGCTTCTGCTCTTTCATAAATTTTTGTTTAAAAACACTTGGGTATGGTCAATTAAAATCGTATAAGGAAGGATCCACCTACAAAAGAAGCTGTGTTGTTATTAATTAGTACCCAGCATTTGAAGGTCTTATATTATCATATATGTTTAAGGATTTGCTTCTGACAGATGATCATTGTAATAAATGTATCTGGGACTATATAGGCTTTAGGAGAGAAAAGCACTATGGTCATAAAAACAGGCTTTGATTTCTGCCTGTTTTGACCTCTTTCATGGAGATAAACACTAGATATGGCTAACCCAGGATTTATTTATTGTACTGCATTCCAGTGTCCTCCCAGAGTGCGTGTTATTCTCTCCTCTTTCCTACTGACTTCCTTTCCAGCTTTTCTTTTTCTGATCGTTCTCTCTGTTTTTAGTCTTAAGAAAATTCTAAGCATCCTCTTTTCGCTCCTGGCTAAATCCATATCTTCTTTACTCACACCCCGCCCCCCAAATTTTCAAAGTTGTATTCTGCACATTAAGTTATTGAGCAGATAAGGAAGACAGGAAAGGAAAACCACCCTGCTCTTTATTGTTTCTGCTCCTTCAAACTGTCACATGTAGCAAAACTATAAACACAAAACTTGCTGAATTTTCTATCAGGATTTTTACTGATATTCTTAAAATGTTAATACTACAACTAAAGATTCTGACTTTTTATTCCATTTGCTTCACAAAATATGTATTAATTTTTGCTTTATTTTAAGAGATTTGAGTGGTATGCTATATCTGTATACAATATGTGATTATAATAATTTGTAAAATAGGAGAAACTGCTGACTTTGAGGTTTGTCAAAGCTATGGTACCTGTCAATAGTAGGTATCCAATTAAGATTGTTATATCAGATTCATATTTTGCTATACTTTTAAGGTCTGCATAGACTTCTAAAATATTAAATATATTCACATGAAGGTTATTTTTAAAACTTGGAAAAACATAAAAGATTTAAAGAAACAGAAATGCAATCATTCATAATAAATTAGTACCCATTTGCACAATTCTTTTCAGTCTTTTTTCATTTTTTATTTTTATTTTTTGTTCATTACAAACGAATTCGGGACATTCAAGTTAGTATCTTTATTTAAAATATGTACCTGTTCATGTAGTTTCATATCACAAGTACTTTCAAGAGACACTTTATGTAGTAATAAGAGTGTAAACTCTGGAGCCATCTTCCTAGGTTTTAATCTTGGATTTGCCATTTATTAGCTCAGACGTTTCAATTCTTCTTATATAATTAGTGTTGTATGAGAATAAGCTATTTTTCTAAATAAATATTTTAGATCATTTAGTATCACATCATAATTTGTTACATATTTTCTAAAGGCTTCATAATATTTAACAGTTATGCCATATAGTGCCCTGGCTGGTTTAGCTCAGTGGATTGAGCGTCGGCCTGCGAGCTAAGTGTCGCTGGTTCGATCTTCCAGTCAGGGTACATCAGAGAAGGAAAACTCTGACTCCAAAAAACCTCCGCTGCCTTGCGGCATACCTCTTCAGGGGAAAGGCTAAGGGAGTAAACCCCGACAGAAAATCCGGAGCCGGAGTCCCTAAGGCGGTTTGACGTTGTAGTCAACACCGGCAACTCCTGCGGCGCGCCTGAAGCCAAGCTGTATTGACTCCGTCTTTCCCTTGGACCCTTCAGCTGCGAAGAGAGGGGGGGTCTACTGCATGGGCAACAGCAGACCCTCCATATTACCCTGCCCAGGCTCTGTAGCTTCAGCGTCATCGCAAGATGTCGATTCAACACGGGAGGAGACAGATACCGTGTCACTCCCGAGTCGGACTGCACAACCATTCTCGGCGGTGCAGATAGACTCTTAAGAAGCTACACCATCGTCTCTCGAGACGGACGGCTGCCGACGGAACGGAATGCCATATAGAGTTTTTGCTATTATAAATAATGCTGCAAAGAACACCTTTGAAAATTTTTTTGTTTTGAAATTTCTGCCTGTTTTCCTGAAGAGAGATCCATAGATGTGAAATTATTGAATGAATAAGAATTACTGTTTAAATGCCTCTGCTACTTGTTGGCAAATTAATTTTCCTAAGTGTCACCACATTATTCTCAAGCAATCTATAAAAGAACCACATGTACCACATTCATGTCCTATGCAGTCCTTTTGAAATGATGCTCCTT
This sequence comes from Furipterus horrens, assembly GCF_987537825.1. Taxonomy (NCBI): domain Eukaryota; kingdom Metazoa; phylum Chordata; class Mammalia; order Chiroptera; family Furipteridae; genus Furipterus; species Furipterus horrens. The sequence continues at coordinate 59,881,032 of NW_028327173.1, read as the reverse complement.
TCTGTCTTGGAATTTACATAAATTGTGCTTCTCAGATATAAAGTTTTCAGTTCTGGAGATGACTATGTGTTACTGTGCATGTACAGTATACCATGTGCCGGTCTTGTATCTGGAACTTCTCTGGTACAGCAGAATTGCTTTCCCAAATATTAAAAAATATATATCTCAACATTTTGTTTGTCTATGCATATTTATTTACATGAATAAAGAATCCATCTTATGATTATACAGTTAATGGTTCATTTTACTTGGTAAATTTAATAGATTTATCTTTCTTAAAAATTATTACTTGACTTTACTAAACATTTTGCTTGAAATTCTCTTATTTCATTGTATGTATGTGAGGAAGATTTGTTTTGAGATAGGTGAGGTATACTGTGATCTAATTCCAACATGTCTACCAGAAAGTGAACTCCCCAAAGGCAGATATAAAATTGTCTTTATTTTACCAAAAAAAAAAAAAGAAAAAAATTTTAAATGTACAGAAAAGTATAGAGTAATTTTGTAAATTTTTAAAAATTCTCAGTATGCACTGAAACATGCTGATGGATGAGTTGATTGTTTCAAGGATTACCTGAAAAATTGGCGGGCATTTGAAAGTAAAAAAAAATTAAGGTCTCTAAAATATACCATGATCTCAGGTGAAAATGGCTAGGGAGTTCTTTTTCTTAGTCTTTCCCTTTTATTTCATCCTCTAGGGTTTTTGAGGTTGTCACCTCTTTTCCAATTAATACAAACAAAATCTTGTAGGAAGTATAGATAAAAGGATGGATTTGAGAGGTCTAAAAATTAATGTGGGGTTAATTCCTTTATTTTAGCTTATAAAGTATCTTTCTAGAAATAAGTTGCTGCTAATGAATTTCCATATTCCCTCAAGTTTCTGGTGCTCTCAGTAAACATTCATGCAAGAAAACTAATGTTTTAAACTGGCCTCATACTCATGGCCAATTTCTATTAGTTCTAGAAATCCTTAATATTCGGCAATTTTAAATAAAATATTAGAAAACAGTTTCAAAGTAGAATGTGTTCTTTAAAATAAATTAATTTAATATTTGGGATGATCAGAGATCATTAAATAACATGAGTTGTATAATCTAATTTTATAGAGAAGCTACAACAAAATGTTTGAAGGAACCTGCTATGTAGGAAAGCTATAGGATATTGAATATATTTAAATCAAATAAAACAAATGTAATTGAGTACAGAGTCTTCATAATTTCTTCCTCTGTATTGTTCATAGTGTATATAATTATTTGATTTCAAAAGCATGATACAGCAAATAATAATAATAATAATAATAATAATAATAATAATAATAACAACTAATATTATTGGGTTGGCCAAAAAAATTGGTTAGATTTTCCTAATATGTGACAGACATCCAATGGGGAGATTGGTCTTGCTTAAAATGCTAGACAGGCACCATCTCCCTTTCTAAATATATACTCTGAAATCTTCATTTATAAGATTTGTGCAGTGTATGGAGAAGGTACTATGTCTGACCAAATGTGTTAAAAGTGGTTTGCAAAGTTTTCTTCTGGCGTTTCTTGCTGGATGAAGCTCCACAGTCAGGGAGACCAGTTGAAGTTGATATAGATCGAAGTGAGACATTAATTGAGAACAATCAACATTATACCATACACAAAATATCCAAATCAATAAAGTTATTGATGGAAATGAAAAATGTGTATTTTGTTTTATGCAAAAAACTAAATGGAATTTTAGCCAATCCAATTTTTAGTAGTGTCTAGGCTTCAAGCACAATATTAAACGTTTTATTTATGATATTTATTAAATTGTCTCTCACAACATCACCATGATTTAGATTGGTAATGATACAGATGAAAATGCTGTGGTTCATTTGCAGGTAGTAGAGCAGGGATGTAAGAAATATGCAATAGAAGCTCATAAAATTTTGTAAAATTAGCTAGGATAAAAGTTTATTTTAATGTTGAGAAGTGTTTATTCCTTCTGCTCTATACTTTCTTAGAAGCCCTGTTCCCATTCCCAAGTAATCCTTTCTCCCCTAATTCAGTCACAGCCCTCTCCTGATCTCTTGTAAACCAAGGATACAATTGTAAAGTTAACCACTACCCACACTGAATATAAAATTTTAGGAGAATGGAAAGAATGGAGGAAAAAAGTACAATTAGTTAATCTAAATATATACATCCCAGAAAAAGGAAAAATATGTAGTTACCTACTGAAGGCCTCATTTGTAGAGCTGGTAGTGATGCCATGGTTAGTATTTATTGTTTTATTCCTTTACTTTCAAGTCCATGTTTCATTTGGTTCTCATCAACAGCCTCACAATATTTGTTATTTGGATGAGTGACAAACATTCACATCTTAGGGGTCTGAATTCTCAGAGATCCTGCTCTGCTGAAGTACTATATAGCTCTTTCATTAACTCTTCGTGTGTATAAGGCTGTTCTGTCAGGCACACCAGATGGCGCACTGGGGTCCAAATCTTTCCTACATTCTAATGTACAGCAGCCACACTCTTTTCTCTGATTAATGAGGATCAATCAATCACTGTACCCCATCTCATAGCCATCTTTTGTGCACATTGACTAAATGTCATGAGAGTAGAGAATGGCCAAGTGACAGGCTCAACTCTAAATCCAATAGAGCAATCACTCTATCCCCTAGAGAACATATTTCTCCATTGGAAACTAAGATATATAAAGTAGGAGAGGTCAAGGTCACAGAGATTATAAATGATATTTTGTAAATGGATGATGAAGTGGAATACTGACAGGTGTCACCCCCTAGTCCTATTATTGCTTCCCAGTTCCATGTATTTCAGCTGTAGCAAAAACAGCATCATTATGCTGGTTGTTACTTAAGGAGATTATCTGTGTGTATATGTATGTGTGTGTGTGTGTATGTGTATATACAATACAGTGGTACCTCAGTACTTGTTAATTTGTTCCAGAACTGGTGACGAGTGCTGAAACTGATGAGTACTGAACAAATTTTTCCCATAATAAACAATGTAATTAGAAATAATTTATGTAAGTTTCCCAGAACTTTCACATTTTACTAAGCTGATATTAAGTAATGAGGTTATTTTGTAATACAGAACCTTAAAACTAACAGACATGGATAAACAAGCAATAATTACATTAAAATAAAATAAAATTCAATTTCACTGTATCTGTACTGAGAGGAGTGCCTGGCATAATGAGATGGTGGCGAGGTAGAGGAGAAGAAAGAGAGGGTTAATTGTTGAAACAGAAGTCCTCTTCCGAGACACTTTTAGGTGATCTCAGGGGTTTCTTCTGTTTTCTGTGTCTTGGCTTCATTGAATACTGTTGGAGACTCACATTTAGGGAGTTTTACTAAAAACCTATCAAGAGAAACCTGTTTCTGTCTGTGTTTCAAAATGTTCCTAAAGTGAGACATTGTTCATAAAACAGGTCCACGTATTAGCTTGTTAGAGCTGTGACTCGGTGATGCTTTTTGACAAAGTTTTGAATTTCAGCCCATTTACTGCACATTTACGGTGACTCATTCAAGTTCTAGCAGATGCAATGAGTCCTGAGCAAGCGTGGCATGCTGAAACTTTTTATTTTTTCTTGTCCAAATGCAACGAGTACTGGGTTTGACAAGTTCTAAAGCCGACAAGTACCAAGGTATGACTGTATATAAAATTACCAAATCTTATAAGGTTATTTTTCAATTGGAACCATTACTGAATAGTAAACATAGTCTTCCATTCTTTTATTAGGCTCAGTACCTCTGTATGATGGAGCACATGGTATGACTAGTGAATCCTGTGGTAACTATCCCCTTGCCCCACTTCTTTTGCTATGACGTAAGATTCTTGGTCAGAAGCAAACATGTGTGGGATATATTAGAGTAAAGAAGGTATTCGATAAGTAGATATTGCTTGCAGATTCATTGTGGGCAAAAAAGAAAAATTCATATGCATATTAAGTGTGTATTTCAATGTGGGCAAATTGCTACATATTTTATTATCAAAGGGGTACAATATAAGCAGCATTGGTTTGGCAATAGGCAGTTTTTCTGTTTGATTTCTTCAGGAATGATACCATATCAGAATCTCAGCATAACTTTTCTTTCTTCTAGTAAGGAGAGCACAGAAGCTAAGAAATACAACATTTATTCCAGATCCATATGGTCAGCTAGAAATAAGAAATTCTATTACTAGAGAAGGCATCAGGAAGCAATTTGTAGTCTCTGCCACAACACATAATCCAATGATGCAGATGTAAAGGTAGGCTCAGTTTAATTCAAATTATTTTAACAATAGATATAAGTAAAATTTATAAAATATTATAAATTAAATGCTTATTAAACTTTATTGAGCAATGTTGCTAGGTTATTTCATGCACTGTCCCATTGGACTTTTCACAGAAGTATATAAGGCTTGTTATAATATAGACATCTAAATTATTCATTTTAACATAAACACTTAAAGGGCTAAGAGATTTTAAAGAACATGAACACAGATAACAATGTGGCCATGGTCAGAGGAAAAGGGAAAGTAGGGGTTGGGTGGAGGTGGATAAAGGGGTGGGAGGTGGGGACATTTGTAATAGTATCAATAATAAAAGTAAAGAATAAAAAGAATTTGCCTACAATTAGAGGGTCTAACTAGGAGACAAGCACAGTGCTTGTCAAAATCTATCATTATTCCATAAGCAGATATACTGATTGACTTATTATGTAGTTGGATTGAGTGTCTAAAATTTATTGAGTGATCTGACTGGTGTGGCTCAGTTAGTTGGGCATCACCCTGCACAGCAAAAGGTTGCTGGTTTGGTTCCCCATCAGGGCACACGCCTGGGTTGTGGGTTTGGTCCCAGGTCAGGATGTGTATGAGCACAACCGATCAATGTTTCTCTCTCACGACTGTTTTTCTCTCCCTTTCTTTTCCCCTCCTTTCCCTCTCTCTAAAAATATAAATAAAATATTTCAAAAATGAATAAAATAATAAAATAAAAAAATTTGAGTATTTACAATGTACCAGGAACGCATGCCAGGCACTAGGTTAACATATTATATGGTTTATTGTTTAATCTTCTTATGGATCACATGAAATACATGTATTATCATCTACATTTTGTAGTTGGCAAAATTGAGGTTTAAAGAGTTAAACAATTTACCCAAGATTTTGTAGCTAAGAAGCAGGATTCAGCCCAAGGCCATAAGCCATCAATGCACACACTGCTGAACACAATGCAGCCTTTGGAAGTCAGATTAGATGGGAACCAGGTAACAGCTTAGATACAGGCATAATTTGTTTCAGGAGTTAGATAAACATAAATCAGTGCTGTTACAATAAAGAAATACCTATTTTTATGTGAGTTGTGCACACAGTTAAAAAACAGCCTAAACAAAAATTCAACATAATATATATCCTACAAAATATTGAAGTATGAATTTAAATAAATTTCCTTTAAATCTAATTTGTTGCTATAGAAAAGATGGAAGGAATTCAACTTTATATAAATATATCTTTATAAAAGTCTTTTTTTAATAGCCATTTTATGACCTAGATTTAGGCTCCACAAACAATTGAGAATTGACATTAAGTCAGACATTTGTTTTGCAAATGACAATTAAAAAAATAATAATTCAACATCCTTTCTATGGAATGAAAGTTTAAATATTCTGACATATTTTAAGAGTTTTTAAATAATTAAGAAAATCTTCAAGTATCTTATTGTATTCTAAATGTGGAAAAGACTCCTGTACAATACAGATCAGAACAAATATTTCATCCAATAGAATAAAAGCCAGTGTAGCATCACTCTGAGAACAGTAAAATGTTTCGTTTTCATGGAATGTGTTTGACAGTAAGATTTTTAAAAGATCTAAGAGGCTGACCTTTCTCCCCACAAACTAAGTAGACTTTTTGAAATGAGCACATCTGGTTTATGTTCCTAAACCTCTGGCCTTTAAAAGCTTTGTTCCAAATTCACACAAAATACCATTCAGGATTGCTTGACATAATGACCCTTCTCTGTAGGTGGTAAGGGGAATAAAGTGATTAAATAGAATCAGGAATTTAACACATATATATGTACATATATAGCAAGTTAACATTTGCTTCCTCAAATAATTAGTGAACAGTCACTGTTCATAAGTATATCTTAATGAATTTTACTTTTTAAGTTCTAATTATAAAATGTTGTTTTTCAAGAAGCAAATTTGTCTTTTTGGGGAGTAATTGTACTATTATCTGGTAATTTAGAACAAAGCACAGAGTGTTAAAAACTGTAGGTTTTTTGTTTTATTTCAAAATTTCAGTGCTCTCACTGTGGGGAGGGGGTTGCCTCTAAAGGATAGTCAGGTTGAATCCATAAATCCAGATGGTCATTCAACATTTAACAAACTCTCTGGTACTCTATTGAGTTAAACATTAAATGGCACATCAGCCAGGAAGATTTCATTTCTGTGAGGTCCACTAACAAAACGCTCAAGAGTTATTTGCGTAGAGTGTAATTCCTTCTGACTTTGCCTTCCATTTGCCTTGAGGATTTACCAGTTTAAAAGTGTTCAGCACACTGCATCATGCATAACAGGTAATCTGCCTAATTAAGTCCTATAAGGATGTTCTAAGTAAAATGCTAAGAGCTTCCATAACCTCTGCTTCACCCTCCCCATGCACCAGAGCTTCCCAGATTGAGAAGCTGCAGCCATTAACTCGAGTGTTTACACTTGAAGTTCAAATTCAACTTCACCAAAATGGCTCATTTCACATTTTACTAATCTGTTTTCTCATTTGTAGGCAAAAAAGAATCTGTCATTTAAAAAGAAATTTTATGATTCTCGACTTGTTCTGATAGTGAATGATCTAACATAACTGCAATTCATATTGCACAAATCACACAGGACTGGAACTGCTATATTCAGAGACCTAATAAGATTTACATCCATATTTTGAGTGTATTCATTTGGTATATTTCAATGAATTATTAAGTATGACCAACAATAAAATGCTATTTTGCTCAGATGCACAGCAATGAAAAAGATGCCCAAGAGAAATTTATCTGACAGCTCAAAACAAAATGGCCCAAATCCATTCATCGGTTGCTCATCCAATGCAGCATGAAGCATATTTGCCCATCAAATGCACTCAGTGACTGTTTTTCTCAGCTTGTCAATGCTTTCTCAAGAGAATTAACACCAAATATTAGGATTCAGATTTTAAAAATCTCAGATTAATGATTAAAAATAAAATATGGTAGGTGAATAATAAACTTTTGGGAAAGCTCCTCAGTTATTGTTAAAATGATTTTATTCAAATTACAACAATGTGCCTAGAACCATTATACTATATAATGTAACTGCATATTACATCTTATTTAGTCTATTTTTATTGACACAAAATACTCTCTACCTCTTAATATACTCCCTTATAATCATCCTTTTTATTCTACACAGTAAAATCCTTTTAGGAAAACCTCATCTAAATCACTGGCTTATCTTTTTTTCTTTTATTGTACACACTGAACTGATTGCCAAATCCATCCTACTTACTCACTCTATACACATCTTTCAAGTTTGTACCTTCATTTATTGTTAGATATACTGCTTCAAATTGGGCTTTTGGCAGCACTTTTTTTTTTTTTTCTCTCAGCTATACAAATAGCTCTGTGATAAAGCCTCCAGTCAGTTTCCTGGCAGCTGTCTTAGAGATATCTCAGAGATGTCAACTAGGGTACTGGCTAGTTACTGGTAGTTGAGTTGACAATGTCTAATGACTACTCACTAGTTTCCCAGACCAACCCCCAAAGTTAATTGTAAGCAACTGCAGAAAATGAGCCCCATAAAGAACTGATGCAGTCAACTAATCATACACATACTTACCTGGTTTTGGATCCGAATATTGGAAGCAGACTTTGTAGTTCAGAAAGGCTGGATTTAAGTTCTTACTGTATAGAAACTTGGAAGTCATTTAATACTTATCCCTCAGTTGCTTCATCTTTAATAATAATACTTATCATATAGGTCCATTCAGAAGACTGAGAAAATATTTGTGGAATCTTTACCAAGCACTTAGATATAGACAGTACTAAAAAAGGTTAATTATAATTAGATCAACTCTTAAAGTTCTAAAATCAACTTTTATGTCAAAATAGTTCTCTCGTCATACTTTAGACTATATCTATCATTATCTCATCTTTAAATTGTCACAAACCACTCATGATCTTCAGACCTAAACTCCAAAAGAGGTATGCTGAATGTTCCACAGATCTCCAACTGATGCTCAGAATTTTACTTTTCCTCCTTAGTTCAATAATCTTTCATAAAAGCTTTAAAAACCAATTGACTGCCAATTGATGTTGAGATTTTTTAACCTTAATTTTTGACAGTACTTGCTAGTTTAAAATCAAGGGTGAATACTCACATAAAAATCTGGACTTTTGTCTTCTCTTGAAATATTCAGTGTGGTAGTATTGAGTCCACATTAGTTCATGGCAAAAATCAGTTTGCCTGGGTAATGGCTTCCCTCTTTTAGCAATTTATCCAATATAATTTGATCTGCTTCCCACACATCTCTTACCTGTGTGCCCCTTACAGGCATTTAAGCTTACATATTCTGCCTCAGAATCTTCTCCTAGGGCTAAATTACGAATTTAAAATGCTTGTTTGTTAGGTTTTACTTTTCTGTTTACCTTGTTTTAAAAAATATATATTTTGGCATTACTTAACCTAGTCCTGTCTAGACATGAAACCTTGTTAAAACCGAACTCTTAACTTTCCATTAGTGCGTTTATTTTAACTTCTATTTTTTATATATAAATATTACACATATACATAATTTTAGCTATTGGGTTGGCCAAAAAGTCCATTTAGCTTTTTTCCATTAAATAAAAACCACATTTCATTTTCACCAATAAATTTATTGATTTGAATATTTGAATATGTTGGCTATCTCCTGCTATTGGTTTCTAGTGGGTAGAGGCCAAGAGTGCTGCTAAGCTTATTCCAATGCAAAGAATTATTTGGTCAAAATGTCAGTAGTACCAAGAAACTTCACAAACCACTTTTGACAGTTTTGATCAATCACAGCATCTTCTGCATACACCGCACAAATCTTTCATTGTATTTTAATTACATTTTTACCTTTCTTGAAATAATAAAGCTTAATATACCAAAAACGTAGAAAAAACTAAATAGACTTTTTTGTTAAGTATATCGTCGTCGTCGTCGGCAGCCGTCCGTCTCGAGAGACGATGGTGTAGCTTCTTAAGAGTTCATCTGCACCGCCGAGAATGGCTGTGCAGTCCGACTCGGGAGTGACATGGTATCTGTCTCCTCCCGTGTTGAATCGACATCTTGCGATGACGCTGAAGCTACAGAGCCTGGGCAGGGTGATATGGAGGCTCTGCTGTTGCCCATGCAGCAGACCCCCCCTCTCTTCGCAGCTGAAGGGTCCAAGGGAAAGACGGAGTCGATACAGCTTGGCTTCAGGTGCGCCGCAGGAGTTGCCGGTGTTGATCACAACATCAAACCGCCTTAGGGACTCCAGCTCCGGATTTTCTGTCGGGGTTTACTCCCTTAGCCTTTCCCCTGAAGAGGTATGCCGCAAGGCAGCGGAGGTTTTTTGGAGTCAGAGTTTTCCTTCTCTGATTGTTAAGTATATAATACTTAACTTATAAAATATTTTAAATTAGTAAACACTAAGTGCTGTCTATGAAATATATGAATATTACAAATATATGCAAGGTGATGTAGTTTACTTATTTATTTTTTAAATGTATTTTTTTCCCTTACCGTTCATCCGCCTTATACACCCTCCCCTTCCTTGTAATCACCACACTGTTGTCCAGATCATGAGTTCTTTTTCCTTTTTGCTCAATCCTTCTACCCTCTATCTCCACCCCCTGCCCCATAGCTGCCAGTCATCCTGCTCTCCATCTATGAGTCTGTCCCTATTTTGTTTGTTAGTTCAGTTTGTTCATTACATTCCACACATGAGTGAAATCATATGGTATTTGTCTTTCTCTGACTGGCTTATTTCACCTAGCATAATGTTCTCCATGCAAGGTGATGCAATTTAAAGAAAGACAAATATGACACAGGAACTAGTTTTAATGAGGAAAAAGGCAAGTTTGTAATAAAATTCTAATGTAAGGCTATATATAATGTAATATGATAGTGATGCAAACAAGAAGAAGACACAGGAAAAGCCTCATTGTAGCATAAAGGAAAATACCTGGAGATAGTGACATTTGACTAGGCCTTGGGAAGTGGCTTTGGTTTAAAATAGAGGAAGTAAGAGCAAGGCGAAGTGGATAGCAGGATAACAGTGTAGAAAGGCACACATGCAAGATATGATCTCTATCTTGGACACTAAGATATGATGAGGAAGCAGTTGGAGGATAGTGGAAAATAACTAGATTAAGCATAATGCAAACAGAATGGAAATTTGCTTGACTGCTAGTCCAAAGTGCTAGGACTTCATTTTGATTACTGCAGTTACAAGTAACCAGTTAAGGTTTCCGAACAAAATAGTGACATGACTTTCATTCTAGTTTGCCATAGTAAGATTCCACAAGCATAAGGTACTGGTACAAGTTGAAGGTAATTGAATCTTCTCCAATATACATTTTCAGCAATTTAAGGACAAATCTGTACCATCCAGAATTGACAAGATGGGCACCCCACTCTAGTTGTGAGAAACTGAAGAAATAAATAAATAAAAATCTTGGACTATCAAGAACAGACATAGCAGTAAATATTATTGTTCACTTTATTTTTTCTGTAATTTGCAAGATCTGTAATGAGAATCCATTTTAATGTCCATCCTGGACATAAGTGCCCCAAGGTCCTGTTCCAGATAACATGACAACCATCCTGTGTTATCCAAGAGAAAATGTGGCTCTTCAGCAAACCCTTTACAAATTTAATCATTTATATTCTACTTTTACTTTGAATTATATGACTTCCAATTTATCTTGTTTATTAAAACTTTAAAATGTTGTTATAACATATTAATGTGTATTTTTCCTTATCACGTTAAAAACATCACCTTTTTCAAGATCACAGAAAATATTAGTATTCATTCATTTTATCTCTCTGCATTCAAACTTGCAGGATCAACATTACTAATGAATATTCCATTAAAAATAAACAGTCTTCCTTTACTTTCAAGGTTACTATAAGAGGTGTGAACAAATAATACTAGCAAAACTGAGTTTTGTCACCCTTTTTATTATAACTGAAAAATATTAAAAAGTGAGACATTTTAAAAGTAGTTCATATGTGTGGCTCCAGATATCTTTATTATCCTTGACATCTATGCTTTTTTATTTCCAATATTGGAATGAAAAATAATTTCTATTGCTGATAATATATTTTTACAATTACTTAAAATAATTACATTCTCTTGATATATTTGTTTAAAGTCATACTTATAATGCATATGCAATTTCTGCTTTACATGTGAAACTATTTTATAATAAATGTTCATGATTTGAATTTTAAAGAGATTCACTTTATAATGGCATTTTAAAGAAAAAGGGATGATGATGATTTCTTTTTTTTAAAATAATTTATTTATGTATTTGTTTGTTTTATTTATTTTATTTTTTTAGAGAGAGGGGAAAGGAGAAAGAGAGGGAGAGAAACATCACTGTGCGGTCGCCTCTCACTCGCGCCCCTATCTGGGGACGTGGTGTGCAACCTAGCCATGTGCCCTGACTGGGAATCGAACCAGTGACACTTGGCTCACAGGCTGACACTCAATCCACTGAGCTACAAGCAGATGATTTCTTTATAGTTCAAAATAGTATGATATTTGTGGGGTTTTTCTTTTTCTTTTTCATTTTAATCCCCATCCTTGAAACTAGAGTAAAAATTTTCACCCACAAGACAATCTATGGCTACTTAAAGTTATTATAATTATGGAAAAAGTTAATTTGATTAATTAATTAGGATATATGAATAATTGGTATAACAATAATTACTCAACTATGGGGCATCCTTAAAAGGCATGCATTTTTTGTCCTATGTTATATAACCATTTCATATAATATATGTGCACCCCAGAACTTTATGAAATACTTTTATTTGGAAATTAGTCAGTATTCTTTATCATAACACATGGATATATCTAGGTCTTCCAGGTTGCTTATTTTACAGTCCTTGCCTCTTGTCTTGCTTCTGCACCTTGCTATACATTTTTATTGTTGTCTGCTCATAGCCAGTATGCTCTATGTTTGCCTTGTTTATTTATAGCAAAAGAGGGTCATTCTTTAGTATATATTACCCTAATATCACAGTGTTTTAAATACCACTAACAATTGGATTCAGATCTCCATTGGAATATAAACTTCAGGAAAAATTGTCATAAATTTTCTTGTTCACTACTATATCTCTGGCATTGTAGCTGGCTATTTTTGATACCACTAAAGCAAAAGATGGTAGCGTGTTGCCTCATTTTTTTCATGTGTGTATTAAGTCCAGGTTCCTTAATGAGTCTCTAGTGAAACTGGAAAACTTTTATGACACAACACTGGAGGAGAGATTGGGGTACCTGTTACAGCATGGAGAGGGTGAAGTCTCAGCTCACCACTCAGCCTTTGCCAGCATGAATGAGATGGTGGCAATATTGTTTCTGCAGAGTTTAAATTTCAAAATTGTCCTGAAAGAATCATCTTGCTATGCTGCCCATTTTCTGGTCAGTTGGTTAGAAAGCATACATTTTTTGTCATTGTTTTTCTTTGTTGGGTGTTTTTTTTTTTTTTTGGAGGGGGGGTCTGAACCCTTCATTGTATCTATGTTGCTTGCTAGTTTATTCTGCTCTAAGTCTGGATTTAGGAAGCAAGAAGAAAACAAAGCAAATACCACTGTATTGTTCCTTAGGTCTGAGGTCCCTAGCCAGTCTTTGACCTCATATACATATATACTGCTCATGGTTTAAAGTTTATTAGCAGGAGGAATAGAGAAAAAGTGTTTCTGTTCCATTGTCCAAATACTTGGGAACTAAACAATAGACTTCTAAACAATCCACGGATCAAAGTGGAAATTTTGAAGATAAAATAGTACATTACAACATAATTAAACCTACTTGAGTAACCAACAGGCAGCGAATAAGAGTTGTCACAAAGAAATCTAAAGCTACAAACATCCTAAGATCTATATGTCCACCCGTGAGACACTGTTGCTGAGAGGACTATTGAACTTCCTGTCTGATATCCATTGCCAAGATGTGACCACTGATGGAAATTGTGACCAACAGAAATTACCATGGAGAATAGCAAGTTGAATACAAAATGAAAGGAGAATTAATAACTTATTAATTGAAGAATATCCCCATTGTCTCCCAGATATCCATAATAAGGTAGTCATTTAGTCATTGATGATTTTTAGGGGGTAGGCTTTTTGTTTAAGACAAAGCATATAATTTCAGCAGTTTTGAAATCTCAGTGTTAAATATAACACTTTGTAATTACAGTTGTAGGTCTAGAACTCTTTTTGGTGTTCTAAATGCTTACACATTGAAAAATTAATATATAATTAATACTCAAGTTGCATGTTGATCAAAGATATCTAAACTAAGACCTCTTATACCTCCACAACTTTTAGGCAAGAAATTTTAAATTAAAATTTTATTTTTTGTTTTCTGTACTTTACTTTTTTTGTTTTAAACTTAACCCATGAGTTATAAGTTCCCTTTGTAATGTACCAATTATTATCTGTTGGAATTTCTTTCTCAATTGCTGTACCTTTGAGCTTCCTTATCTATAGATTCACATACTAGATGCAAAGGCATCTATTATGCTACAGATTCCAGAAATGTACTGTGCTACTTCTGAGGAAAACTGTCTTGTCCAAAGGTTCACAGCACTGCAGCAACTCTAGGTAGCTCTTTATATACTTTCTGTACCAAATCACACTTCCCCAGCCATAAACCTTTGGACTAAGAATAAACACTAATTAAGATGGGAAATTTGAAGGGGATAAGGTTTAGTACCTTGAGAATATAATTTTCTGAATGATATAGTAACAAAATTATTAATATATCATGTTGGGCAAAGGTAGGTTTATAGTTGTGAGCATGCATGGGTTTATTCTTGAATTATTTATTAATTATTATTAATTATTGCCCCTGGCTGGTTTGGCTCAGTGGATTGAGCATCGGCCTGCGAGCTAAGTGTCGCTGGTTCGATCTTCCAGTCAGGGCACATCAGAGAAGGAAAACTCTGACTCCAAAAAACCTCCGCTGCCTTGCGGCATACCTCTTCAGGGGAAAGGCTAAGGGAGTAAACCCCGACAGAAAATCTGGAGCCGGAGTCCCTAAGGCGGTTTGACGTTGTAGTCAACACCGGCAACTCCTGCGGCGCACCTGAAGCCAAGCTGTATTGACTCCGTCTTTCCCTTGGACCCTTCAGCTGCGAAGAGAGGGGGGGTCTGCTGCATGGGCAACAGCAGAGTCTCCATATCACCCTGCCCAGGCTCTGTAGCTTCAGCTTCACTGGAGAGGACACTCCAGCGTCATCGCAAGATGTCGATTCAACACGGGAGGAGACAGATACCGTGTCACTCCCGAGTCGGACTGCACAGCCATTCTCGGCGGTGCAGATAGACTCTTAAGAAGCTACACCATCGTCTCTCGAGACGGACGGCTGCCGACTGCGACTGCTATTATTAATTATTATATTATTTTCCATACAAACAACATTAAACCTACTTTTGCCCCACCCTGTATTAAGCTGCTATTGGATTTCAAGAATCATTGCTGTACCCTGCTGACACTATTCATTATTTAACTTTGAGTGGGTCTAAACCCCAGAGCTGATCATCAGGGAAGGACAATCAATGCCTATTTATATCAATGCAATCCCATGATATAAGGAAGAAAAGCCTCTGCCTGTTCTCCCAGTTTATAGTTTCTCTGGGCAACCAAGGTGGTAGTCAAGGAAAAATGGAAGTATAATGACGTGAATTGTCAACTATATTGACCTGTTCAGAGCCAGCCATGGAAGCAAGACTCTTGCAATATCTCTGGGATTGTCAACTATGTATGTTTGGATTTACGTATTCACATAAAACTCAAAATCATGCTTTTATATACCCCTTTTAACTATATCTCTCTTTTCCAGTACTTTTTTTAAGAAGGTAAGCACCTTCTCTGGGTGGCCCACAGTGCTGGGTACATCCATACCAAAATTCAGCTTATACTTGGTGTAATAGTGGCATCATGATACAGGGGTGAGGATGTCATCTTGTCTGGCTCTTGCTTCTTCACTATTTCCTTAATGCTAACACAAAAGCTCCTTGACTTTATTTTCAAAAATGTGCAAATCATATTATGCTGTCTATGTAAAGTAGCAGGTTTTGCTTTCTATTATATTTTTATAGAGAGCAACTAGTTAAATAAACCTATTTTTATCTTTCATTGTCTTTGTGTTGTTGGTTTTATTTTAGTTTTATAGCTGTTTTACTTCAAAAGACATTTAGTTATTTCTTTTTATTTTTTATTTTCACTTTTTATTGAATCTATTGGGATAACACTGGTTAACAAAATTCTACAGATTTCAGGTGCACAATTCCACAACGCATTATTTGTACACTGTACTGTGTGTTCACCACCCCAAGTAAAGTCTCCATCCATCATCATTTTCCCCACTATATCCTAATACTACTTACATGCCAGCATACTAATAAATATTTATTATCAAATATGTCCCCTATCTGTGGATTAAGGAATTCACAAAATTCAAGCGAAAGCAATGTGTATATTATGGAAGGCAAATATAAAACCACTTGTTCAGCTCTCCCTTCCAACTAGATATCCTATTGAAAGCTTCTGCTGTATGGATATTCTGGGGATGTTTGCAGCAAATCCTCATTACTTGAGGGAACCTAAGCAAGATCTTTGTTTCTTACATCCAAAGGTGCTTTTACTAATGGAATTCTTAATGCCATAAATTATACTCACCCTTTTGTTTTAGGAGTTAACTATATTCTTTAAGAAACTAGCAGACTTGCTGTGAAAAATTCTAGTAATAAAATTATTTTTGTAATCATTAATAATACTTACATGCTTACAAGTTTATGACTAATGTCTGCCTTCAGAATTTCTAGTACTTAGTTGATACTGGAATAATTCATGTTGCTTATAACTAAATTAGATTATAAAAAAATTTTTATATAACCTATATTTTTGGAAATTCTCAAACACTTATTCTCTGTATATGATTGAACAATATTTTTAGGTATTAATTTATGTTTCAATTCTTTGAGTTTGCTTCTCTTTTTTTTATTTTTATTCTCTACTAAGAGAGTTGGCTCTCTTTTATTTCCTCAGAGGTGTATGTAGTTACTTTTAAGGCAGTGGTCATCTATAAAATGCCCTGGAATTTATTTTATAATCTCAGTATATGGAAAAGGTAGGGTCTGAGATGGGGAAAAAGGTCTTGGAAAATGTAAAGGAGATAAAAATGTTTTCATAAGGTTCAAAAGACATTTCTTTGGCTGTGGATAGGAGAGACAGATGTATAGGCTCTGAAATGGTAGCATCTGGGGTCCTATTTTCTGACAATTTCCTGGTAGAGGCAGTGAGACCCCAGAATGGTAAAGCTCCAGAAGGCATCAGTGGGTATAACAACAAAGGCATCAGTAACACTGCCTTACATATAATCACCATATTCCAAGTGACACCAAGTGGAACCCACAAATCTCCCAGACCTGACAGACAAGCACAAACAGATGCATGGCATATCTCTGCAGTGAAGATGTACAGTGTCAGCTGGTGAACAGAGACACTGCCCCACCCCCAACCAACTCTATGGGCCCAGTGTAAGATTGTGAAATATTAAACATGTCAACTTCAGGGTTGGGTAGGAGTTCGAATGATGACTAAGATTAAGTTTGTTTAGATTTAATGAGACATAAGCTACCAAAACTCAATATAGAAGGTAAAGAAAATTAATTTTCAATGTATCTTAGTTTTTAACTGAGATTCTACCATTATGCAAATTATCAGAAACTAGTCAGATTCACACCATAAAGTATAGCTCTACTTTAAAATATATTGTACAATCTAGATTTTTATATAGTATTTAATTATAACTTTTGATGGGAATAGTAGGAAGTATTTGAAATAGTATTTACATATTGTTCTTCATTCATGTTCACAAGAATATCATCATTTTAAAGATGAGAAACTTACATCTTGGGCCAAGCATATTGTTTTGCGCACAGTATGTGTTTCGCAAAACTAAAGTTAAGGCCTAAAGACATTATTTAATTTTTAATAAATGAGATTTTAAGAAAGACCTCATTATACTTAGAATGTCTAAAGATTTCAAGGAGCATCTTGACTCTACAATCTTTCCTTGATTTTAAAGGTTCAATAGTTTATTGTCTGTTGTATTCCTTTCTTCTCATGAGACTGAATGCTTTGGAGAAATGACCTTCTAATGTGCAAAATTGAGATCTAACTACTAATTACTAATTGTTATTGTAATTCTTGACCTGATCTCTAGAGCTTGAAATCAAATCCTTGTCTCTGGAGTGTAAACAGATCTGATAGGCAGCTTCTGAGTTGACAGAGAGAGCATCTTAGCAATTGATTGACTCTTCAAATGTTACCTTAATGAGCAGCATTGGGTATAATATATTTTGAAGCTCAAACTAGGTGAATGTACTTTCCTATTCACTTACAGTAGATAAGTACAAAATTTGTCTATTCCTTTATTTAGGCAAAGAAGCATATTAGTAGGAAAAAATATAAGAAAGTTCCCCATTGGTACATTTTTAATAACTTCAAGCTGTTAACTGTTACGTTGTCCCTAGATATGTGGTGACACATGTTACCATTAACTGATTAGCACAGAGACTCCTGACATACAGACATTTCAGTTACTGGTATCAGCCTTGAAAATGTATTTCCAAGCAATTAAGCTTTAACTCCTGCTGGTTTTGAAGCCATGAACCTTCAAATTCCAATTCAAATTATTCAACACCTACCACTGGTAGAAAAAAACAAATACAATTTAATTAGTAAAAGCAACAAAGAAATCTATTGATAACTTTTTAAAGTTTCTTTAGCATGGGAAAAATGCAACTGTTCAAACTGTAAATTATCCACACAACTCCAAAATGACCTAACTTACTTTTTTCATAACTCTAAGGATTTAATTTATGAGGTCTTAAGGTTTAACAACATACTTCAAGAAGAATGAGAACAGCAAAATAAATATATGAAAGGTTATATGTAGGGGAACAGGAAAAGAAAACAGTGCAAAGAAAGTAGGATTATTTTTAAAAACTGTGTAGTTTAAACTTTTTTTTCAAAGTTCTATATGACTAGATAGCCACTTTGAATTTCTGAAATTAGAACAATTAGATCTTGAATAGGTAGGTGTAGTATTTGCCATCTAATTCCCATTATGTTCCAGGCAATTCCTTTTTCTGCTTCTTACTCTCCCAGAAGTTTGTTAAACCTTATTAAGAGACATTTATACATAAATCTCTTTTCTTATCTCTAAAATATATAAAGCAAAAAGGTAACATGTGTTTGGAATGGAGAGATCTCATCGGCAATAATTTTGCATAGTATTGGGGAATATTATAGAGATCTGCATTTCATTCTTGAGGATTGAATTATTGTTTTCAGATAATTACTATCAACTTGGTCCAATAACCCATAAGCATATTCATCTCTACAAAGGTAGCATTATGTTTTGAAAACATATGTGCTAGACATGTTAATAGGAACTAGAGTGTGTTACTGTCCCAAATTATTAATAGTGAAATGATGTTATTTTTTCCCTTGTATTTTGCTTGTATTATACTACTCCTTGATAGTAGCAGTTTACTGTTTTCATTCCACATGTAAATTTAAAAAGTTCTATTTTTTAAGAGAGTCAAATAATTTTTATATACAGCTCTGCATAGCTAGATGACCTAGGATTTTTTATTGTCCTGTTTTGTCCTGTTTTGGTTTTAATGCTTTAAAGCTCTGAAGTAGAGTTACTAAATGATCTAGGGTCATTACATTAAACATTTCCTCATTTAGATCTGAACTCTGGGCTTTGTGTTAGTGTCTTATTCTCACGTTAATGACAAGTTATGTTTTTAGCTCTTTAGGTGAACATAATGATATATACATTACCAAATTATCTAGAGAACTTCCTGAGTACATCTTTTAAGGGAAAGAAAGAAGAATGAGTCAAGTAGCTCTATGACAAAACTACAACATTGGAATTATTGCTGGAGAAATAAATCTCTCTATTAAGTATATTTTTAAATTAATTATTAGGAATTATATTTATGAGATCAGCATAAAAACTATTCTCACTACTGAGTCACTTTATCATTATACATGTGAATCATGGAAGATTTAGAAAGAAGTCAGTTTGTCCTCTGATGCCACTTTTCCTATGGTTATTTGTTTGTTTGTTTGTTTTTATTGTTATCCACTTTCTTTTTTATTTTTAATGAACTTATTGGGGTGACTCTGATTAACAAAATTGTACAGGTTTCAGGTGCACAATTCCACAACAGATTATCTGTACACTGTATTGTATGTTCAAGTCTCCAACCATCACCATTTATTCCCCCTATATGTTCCTCCACCTCCCCAAATAATCACCACACTGTTGTGTCCTTGAATTTGTTCTCTTCTTTTGTTTGATCTCTCCACACCTCCAAACACCCACAACCCAACAGCTGTCAGCCTGCTCTGTATCTATGAGTCTGTCACTATTTTGTTCATTAATTTTGTTCATTAGAGTCCATATATAAGTGAAATCATATGGCACTTGTTTTTTCTGATTGGCTTATTTCACTTAGCGTACTCTCCAGGTCCATCCATGACGTCACCAAGGGCAAAATTTCCTTCCTTTTAATGGTCAAGTAGTATTCCATTGTATAAGTGTACAGCAGTTTGTTTGTTTGTTTTTCCTTATTCATTCATCTACTGATGGATACTTGCTGCAATAAACATAGGGACACATGTATTCTTTCAAGTTTCTTCAAATAAATTCCCAGAATTGGAATCACAAGGTCAAAGTCAGTTTCATTTTTAATTTTTTGAGGAAACTCCATATTGTTTTCCACAGTGGCTGCACCAGTCTGCATTCTTACCAACAGTGCACTGGGGTTCCCTTTTCTCCACATTCTGGCCAGCACTTGTTGTTTGTTAATTTATTGATGATAGCCATTCTGACAGGTGTGAAGATATATCTCATTGTGGTTTCAATTTGCATTTCTCTGATGATTAGTGACATTGGTCATCTTGGCCATCTGTATGACCACTTTGGTGAAGTGTCTATTCACATCCTTTGCCCATTTTTAATTTAATTTTTTGTCTTTTGGTGTGGAGTTTAATAAGTTCTTTATAAGTTTTGGATATTAGCCATTTATCAGATGTATCAATAAATATGTTCTTCCATTCAATGGGTTGTGTTTTCATTGTTGATGCTTTTATTTGTTGTGTAAAAACATTTTAGTGTGATGTAGTTCTATTTGTTTATTTTTCTTCTGTTTCCCTTGCCCAAAAAGATATATCAGAAAAAAATATTGTTATAAGAAATTTCCAAGACTTTTCTGCCTATGATTTTTCTGAGATCTTTATTGTTTTGAGGTGATCATTTAAGTCTTTAATGAATTCTGAGTTTATTCTTATGTATGGTGTAAGAATGTGGTCTAATTTCCATTTTTTTTTTTTTGCATGTATCTGTTCAATTTTCCCAACACCATTTATTGAATAGACTGTCTTCCCCCATTCTATGTTTTTGCCTTCTTTATCAAATATTAATTGGTCATAAGGGCATGGGTTTATTTCTGGGCTTTTTATTCTGTTCCATTGATACATATGTCTGTTTATATACCAGTACCATGCTATTTTGATTACTATGGCTTTGTAGTATAGATTGATATCAGGTAGTGTGATTCCTTCAACTTTGTTTCCTTCATAAATTGCTGTGGTTCCATATAAATTTTGGAATATTTGTTTTAGTTCTGTGAATTATGCCATTGGTATCTTGATGAGAATTGCATTGAATCTATATAGATTGCTTTGGGTACTATGGATATTTTAATAATATTAATTATTTCTATCCATAAACACAGCAAATGCTTCCAAATATTTGTATTTTCTTCAATTTTTTTCTTCAGTGTCTTATAATTTTCCATGTACAAGTCTTTTATATCCTTGGTTAGGTTTATTATTTTTGAAGCAACTGTGAATGGGGTTGTTGTTTAAGTTACTTTTTCTGATAGTTCATTATTAGTGTGTAAAAATGCAACTAATTTCTAGATATTAATTTTTTATCCATCCTCTTTACTGTATTCATTCATTAATTCTAGTATCTCTTTGGTGAAATCTTTAGGGTTCTCTATATAAAGTTATGTCATCTTCAAATAATGACAGTTTTACTTCCTCCTTTCCAGTTTGGACACATTTTATTTCTTCTTGTCTGATTGCTGTGGCTAAGCCTTCCAGTACTATGTTGAATAAGAAAGGTGTAAGCAGACATCCCTGTGTTGTTCCTGATCTTTAGGGAAACACTGGAACGTTTTTGCCCACTGAGTATGATGTTGGCTGTATTTTGTCATATATGGCCTTTATTGCATTGAAGTATGTTCCTTCTATCCCTACTTTTCTGAGATTTTATTTTATTGTAAATATGTTCTAGATTTGATCATAGTTTTTTCTGCATCTATTGCTCTGATCACATTAGTAAAAAATGAACGGGTTAATCACGAAATCAAGGAAGAATCAAAATACACCCTGAAACAAATGAAAATGAGAACACAACTACCCAAATTCTATGGGACACAGTAAAAGCATTCCTTAGAGGGAATTGTTTAGCTTTACAATCCTATCTCAAGAGACAAGAAATCAAATAAACAATGTAACCTTACAATTTAAAACAACTTGAAAAAACAGCAAACAATGCCCAAAGTGAGTAAAAGGAAGGAATTTGATAAAGATTAGAGCAAAAATAAATGAACTAGATTCTAACAAAGCCATACAAAAAGTCAACAAAACCAAGAACTGGTTCTTTGAAAAGATAAACAAGATTGACAAACCTTTAATCCAGACTCATCAAAAAAAATAAAAGAGAGAGAGAGAGGACTCAAGTAAATAAAATCATAAATGAAAGAGGAGAAGTAACAACTGACACCAGAGAAATACAAAGATCTGTAAAAAAATATTACAAACAACTATATGCCAACACATTGGACAGTCTGGAAGAAATGGATAAATTCCTTGAAATATACAATCTTCCAAAACTGAATCAAGAAGAATCAAAGAATCTGATAGGCAGATTAGAACTAGTAAAATTGAAGCAGAAATTAAAAACCAAACAAACAAACAAACGAACAAACAAACAAACAAACAAAAAAAAACTCTCCCAACAAACAGAAGTCCTGGGCTGGAATTTTATGAACATTCAAAAAACTGACATCTATCTTTTTTAAACTATTCCAAAAAAATTGAAGAGAAGACTCCTAAATTCATTTAATGAGCCCAGCATTATCCTAATTCTGAAACCAGTCAGACACTACAAAGAAAGAAAATTATATAGACCAATATCCATGATGAACATAGATGTTAAACCCCCAACAAAATGTTAGCAAACTAGATCCAACAACACATTAAAAAGATTATTTACCATGATCGTCGTCGTCGTCGTCGGCAGCCGTCCGTCTCGAGAGACGATGGTGTAGCTTCTTAAGAGTCTATCTGCACCGCCGAGAATGGCTGTGCAGTCCAACTCAGGAGTGACACGGTATCTGTCTCCTCCCGTGTTGAATCGACATCTTGCGATGACGCTGGAGTGTCCTCTCCAGTGAAGCTGATCAAGTCGGATTTATTCTAGTGATGCAAGTTTAGTACAGTGTCCACAAATCAATAAATATGAAGGACCAAAGATCCTCTGTAGAACTTAAAAATAGCACAGGAAGACAACAAGCATACTAACTTTTAATCAACACACCACCAAAGAGTGAAATATAAGTGTCAAACATGTAGTAATGGTGGTAAAGACCAAAAAGGAAACCTCACTCATACATCAGTTGTTGGGGTAAATCTCAGAGAAAGTAGGATTTGAGTCAGGTGTTGAACAGTGACTGGGTTTATCCTTGAGGAGGAGTAATTCTAAATATGTATGGGAAGGTAGTAAAGGACACTATTTGAAATTAATTGTTACAATAATAAAGGAGAAGTTTATTGAACCATGATTGTGCAGGGCACTGAATATCCATTTTGAAGTGTTTCAGTTTTTTCCTTTTAAGCAAAGAACGATATTTCATTATTTTGAGCCTGGAGAGTAATAAGACAAATAATTTGCCTCATGAGAATAGACTTCTGGAGGAGAAATTTGAAAGGGAGACTATGAAAGTGGAGAGTCTATGCAAGTATTCTCAGTATGAGGTACTGGCTCAGAACTAGAACAATGGCAGGGAGAATGGAAAAGAGGAGATATTTGCAAGAGGCATTTTCTGAGAGGAGTCTGTGAGACCTGGTTATTGATCCTGTAGATGATAGAGAAACTAGTCAACATGATTCTGAGGATATGATATTTTTCAACTGAAAGAAAAATACCCCTGAAGCTATGGAGACACTGTATACATATATAATAAGGTGGCATGTTAAAATTGAGGTTTCAGTTTAGTATGAAGGTATACAGTAATCCCTCTCTATATCGCGGTCCACTTATCGCAGCCTCACTGAATCGCGGGATTTTTAAAAATATTATATTTAATTACTTATTGCGGATTTTCCACTATATTGAGGGATTTTGCAGTACTGTATACATATGTTGTTAAAGTTATGTAGGTTTAAGAATGTAGAATATGTTTAAGAACATAAGTAGTGTTTATAAAAGTGTGGAAAAAGTTAAGGGAGTGGGAAAGGTTAATAAGGGACTGGGAACACTTTATAAGTGTGTGGGAAGGGTTTATAAAGCCTTAAAAATATACATAAATACTAAAATAAATGTAAGGTTCTTCTCCTTCTCCTTCTCCTTCTCTTTCTCCTCCTTCTCCTCCTTCTCCTCCTCCTCCTCCTCCTCCTCCTCCTCCTCCTCCTTCTTCTTCTTCTTCACAAACCCTAAAACAAACACTTTTGTACTCTGCTAGAAACCACACTAAAGATCATCTTTCCATGAATATGTCCCCTCATTTAATAACTTCCCTTAGCATGTACTTGACACATTTACCCTTTGACCTAACTTAAATATTACTTTTTACCTCCCAAATTATTATTATTTATTATTGTTGTTGTTGTTGTTGTTGTTGTTAGGTACTGCACTATCATTTGGTTGTACAAATCTGTCTTGATATGATTATTAGTTCTTAATAATAGTAACCCTTCCTTATTAACAAAAAGAAAAAGTACAATTGACTTAAATTCAATATGGCAGGATATTCTGTAACCCAGAAATTTCCACCATTTTCACACATGGCATATATAAATTAATTACTAAGATTCTGCATCACACCAAAAACCATATTATTTTTTTTTTGCTGATCTAACACTAAATAGGTATAATTTTTGATTTGTTTATACCAGATGACTATTGTGTTGACTATTGTCAGTTTTTTACTCGACAGCCTAAGGAAAAAGAGGTCAGTGCCCCTGACTAAATAGTCGGGTATTGTATGTTTTAAAAATTCTTGCATCACAAGAGTGGAAAATCACTGCTGTTACCAATAATTGGGTTGGATCTCAACTCTTCTTTAGTTCAGGAGATTCCTACTTCTTGAAAGAAGCTGCTACCTTTGAGAACCAAGAGACATAATTCCCTTACACATTTCCCTTTCCCTAAGTAAGGAATACCTTGCCTACAATGGAGGCTCTGGCTCTTTAATGGAAATAAACTAACAATGAACAATGGGGACTTCAGGCAAAGATATGCCTCATTCACCCTTGTCCACTCCAATGCCAACTGATCTGGCATTAGAATGAATGGGTAAACGAATCAAAGAATCTGTTAGCTCATGATATTTACTTCTTAGATATAACTTTATAGCAGTTCTTCTCTCAAAAGCAATGAGGTCTGAAGGTTCGACTGTACTCTGAGGTAGTTGCTTATTTGCTTATAGAATTTATTGAACTATTAAAGGTGAGCACAGTTAAATCCCAGCATCTAGCATTGATTTCTCTAAATCAGGATACTTTTCCAAGACCTGGGTTTCACCCCCTATCCCCCAACTTTAAATCAAGCTTATACATTTATGCATTGAAAGCAATATTTCCATTTAACTGTTGGTATGCTTAGGTATAATACTTGGATTGAAAAATATGAGGTGAGAGAGAGAAAAGAAGGGGGGTAATTGCTTGCTGAGGCACTGAGAGAAGACAGTCTGGGGAGAAGCAGTGTGTTTGGTGGGGGCTGAAAAGGAGAATGGAAGACATAGGGTAAGAATAATGATTTACATATTTTGACCAGAGTTTAGCCTATGTGTAGAAGGTAAGTTTAGAATATCTTCTTATGATAGTATTATAGACAACTAAAAATGATGCCAGACCTGGGGAATAAGTGCAAGGTTTTGATCAACAGAGCGATTTAACAAGAATTATACTTGAGAAGCTCATTTTAGCAGTTTTCAGCAGCATGAGTTTATGTAGAGTGAAGCAGGAAACAAGGACACCCTTTGGCCGAGAGTGTTTTCTGTTCATCTGGGCGGGCAGAAGTGGTGATAGTACTGAGAATGGAAATAAAGGCATAGCAGATGCTGTGGAATTTGGAAGTTCTCAGATGATGGCAAAAGGAGAAAGAAAAATTTAAGCTGCCTTCTAGGTTTTAAGTTTGGATTGCTAAGAATATAGTGGCTCCATAAAAAAAGAATTAGAATAATTTTTATAAGTAAATGGTTAAGTCTGATTTAATATCAACAATGTTTATTGTGGTGATAAAATACCTGAATTAGGCGTTTATCTGTCATTTAAAGGCAAGGATGATGAATAAATAAAATTGTTGAACTAGGTTTATACTAGATAAATCTTAGCTTACAATTGGTAATCTATTATCAAAGGTAAGGTTGTTAAGGTAAAGGATAGAAAGAAAGAAAAGAAATTCTTTGGAAAATGCCCTTATTAATGAAGAAAACATCTGTTTGTACCATATTCTGATATAGTCCTGTAAAACCCCGTGTTACTGAAAACTAAAGACAAGTTGTATTTACCAATGATAAAATATTTTACTGGAGAAATTCTGTGATATTTCATTGGAGGATACTTATGAAAAATAAATTTAATAATGCACTGCTTTAAGTGAGGGGTATTACACATTTTTCCTCAAATTTAGGTATGATTGGCATATAACATTAAGTTCAAGTGTACAACATAATAATTTTATTTTGTATCCATTATAAAATGATCACCATAGTAAGTCTAGTTAACATCTGTCAACATACATAGTTGCTAAATTTTTTTCTTGTGATGAGGGCTTCCAAGATGTATCCATTTAGCAATTGTTAAATCTGCAACATAGTGTCATTAACTATGGTCATCATGCTGTACATTAAATCCCCATGACTTATTTTATAATTAAAAGTTTATAACTTTTGATCCCCTTCTCCCATTTTACTTCACTTCACTACCCTGTCTAGCAACCACCAATCTGTTCTCTGTATGTATGAACTATACTTTTTGTTTTACTTTTTAGATTCCATATGTAAGTGAAATTGTCTGGTATTTGTCTTTGTCTGACTTATTTCACTTATCATAACGCCCTCAGAGTCCATCAGCATTGTTGCAAATGGCAAGAATTCATTCTTTTCACTACTGACTAGCATTCCCTTGTGTGTGTGTATGTATTTTACATCTACTTTATCCGTCTATCTATTGAACACTTAGGTTGTTTTGACACCTTGGCTATTGTAAATAATGCTTCATAGGACATGGTAGTGCATATATCTTTTCAAACTGCTGTTTTTGTTTTATTCAAATAAATACCCAGAAGTAGAATTGCTAGATCATGTGGGAGTTCTATTTTATTTTTTTGAAAAAACTTCATGCTATTTTTCATAGAGGCTGCGCCAATTTACAGTCCCACCAGCAATGCATATGGTTTTCCTTTTCTCCATATTTGCTAACCTTTATTTTTTTCTTTTTGATAATAGCCACTTTTTCTTTTAATTTAATCTTTATTGTATTTTTTCATGACACTTAGTTCCCTTTACCCCCTTCCCCCAGGAACCACCACACTATTGTCCATGTTCATGAGTCCTTTTTCCTTTTTGCTCAGTCCTTCTACCCCCTAACCTCCACCCTCCCACTAGCTGTCATCTGCTCTCCATCTATGAGTCTGTCTCTGCTTTGCTTGTTAGTTCAGTGTGTTCATTACATTCCACAATAGCCATTCTAATAGGAGTGAAATGATACCTCACTATTATTTTGATTTTTATTTGCTTGATAATTAGTTTTGTTGAACATCTTTTCATGTGTCTGTTGACCATCTGTGTGTCTCTATTGAAAAAAATGTCTATTCAGATTTCTCTGCCCATTTTTTAATTTGGTTATTATTATTATTTTGCTATTGAGTTGTATGAGTTCTTTAATTAGTTTGGATATTAACCTCATATCAGATGTATTATTTGCAAATATTTTCTACCATTCAGTCAATTGCTTCTTTATTTAGTTGATGCTCTCATTCTTTTGCTGTGCAGTATTTTTTTTTTCAGTTTTGATATAGTCCCACTTTTTATTAATTTTTATTTTGTTGCCTTTTCTTTTTAAGTCAGATCCATAAAATCATATCTAAGATTGATGTCAAGTTGCTTATTGTCTATGTTTTATTAGAATTTTTAGGTGTAAGATCTTACAGTCCCTCCTATCCACTCCAGTATGGCCCTTTCCTCATTTGCTGACGTGAAGTAGAGGTTCAGCTAGTTTTCAGGCTTTTTTTCAGATAAAATTATTCCATATGTAGCTGTAGATTCGGTATGTCTGTGGGAGGAGGTGAGTTCAGTATTTTCCTGTGTCACTATCTGGGACCACACAATCTACACATTATTGTTTTTGCATGAGAAAGGGGAATCAAATTATTGGCTTAGTTTTGAAACAAATTTGAACCATCGTAAAATTGGTAAAAATATTATAATAGAATCTCTCCCTTTATGTTGGGGAACTTGGTAAACTCTGTTATGTGAGGCAATAGTTGTATGTTTAGGGAAAGTGAATTACTTAGCAGTTATAGCAGAATATGTTATTTAGCTAGCTGATGTCTTTTTATATAGTTACTCATATGAAACTCAGTTTCATAAAGAATAAGGTTATTTGACACTCAGGGTGAATATCCAAGACCAATTTACAGTTTGGTTTTACTAATTTAATCAACACATATTCTCTAATTAAATACATTATTTCTCAGATATTCTTAGGGGCAATAGACAGTAATTCTTAAACTTTTGTTGGTAGAAATATCACCTGCATGATTTGTTGAAAATTCATATTTATGGTATAAATGTTATTCTTGGATTCAGAAGTTATTAGTTGTATGTCAGAGTGGTACCCATAATTCTACATTTTTATTGGGGGACTGTAGGTAATTCTGTTACAGGTTTTCTTTGGAAAGCACTGACTTAAGAAGAAGAAGGCAATAAAGCTCAGGCCCTGACTCCAGTACTCAACATGGAGAGAAAACGTGCTAAATAATAACTATAATAGAATGTGATTCTATAGAAGTATGTATATTAAAGTCTGTTAGTGATCTGAGCAGAAATATATACCATCCATAGCAGTAGGGGGAAGGGAGGGCATTATCAATTACACTAAGTATAATTGCAGAAGTCACTCAGGAGCTTGTCTTTTGCATGATATCTACCATATGGTCAAAGTGAAAGATATTAAAACCAAAATGTCCAAAAACATGGGAAATATAAATCAGTATAGTGTGTGACTAATATTCTAGTCTCTAAAAGCCTATTACATGTTTTTCTGGGGTAAAAGATAAGAGATGCCATTTTAGAGGTTTGAATTGATGTTGTATGCATGGGGAGCAATGGAAGGCTTAGAGGCAAAGTGATATTATTAAGGCTGCATTTCAGAAAGCTCACTAGCAATAGTGATTTGGGTAAGCATTGAAGTAATCTGGACAAGAAACCATTGTAGCTTGAAAAGAGTTGAAAGATACAGTTCAGTCTTCACTGAGAACCAAAATAAAGTCATACAAACTTCTATATCTACTTAAAAATTCAATAACAGATAATTTGCTTCAGGAATTTTGATTAGGAAAATGCTCTCCAAACCCATTTACAAATTTGTTTTCAAACAGTGACTTTTTCCCCAATAAAACCTTACACAGAACCGTGAAAGTTAAAACAGAGAACAATAGAGCTGCTCTGCTTATTGTGGTTGTGGTAGGAGGTAAAGAGTTTTCCCATGGACTCCTCTTCATATCACTTTCTGACGTGGCTGACTTTTAGGAAACTGAAATCTTAGTTTGTGAAAATGTTCGTAAATGATGAGATTAAAACACTCTATAATCATTTTAAACTTTTCTTATATATATTATTATTTAGATTATAAATCAAGTTGACCACAACACCATTGTTTTAAGAATAAAACCTTAAAAATGCATGTAAGGAAAATTTGCTTCTAAATATTTTATGTATCTATATCTGTGGCATATAAGATGTGAGGTGTAAGGTTCATGAAAAAGAGGTAGGGTATTGTTACTAGTTTTCATGGAATTTGGACATTATAATTTTTAGACTAACTCATATTTGCATTTAAAAATAGACTGAATTGTGAATAAAACATCTATGTATTTTTATACTGTTATTATTTTTAACAAATATGGATTACACTAGCTCCAGTCTCTGAAACAAATCACTACTATTTTCTTTTAAGCTTTAGTCTTTTATGTCTTTCAGTGTTAACACTTTATAAGAATAGCCTAATTACTCTGAACTCCTTTGGTGTTTATTGTAAGGACATTAATTCTGATGGGCTCATTTAGTATTAATGTGGATGTCATAAGTACTTCAGCAAGAATAGGATTTCTACTGGAATTCAGCATTAATTATCCAGGTCATTATTCAACGTGTTACTCTTTCCTTTTAGAACAGATGCACTTCAGCATACATTTTCCTGCAAAGCACATCAAGGCTATTGCTGTGAGAAGGGGCATTTCCAAGCAGTTGAATCTATTGAGAGAAAGTTGTGGAAGTGAAAAGGAATACAATAGAGAAGGTATGGCAATTATTATACAATGGATTGATAAAAAGCTGATGTTTTAATTGAGCTTCTACGGTTGCTATAACAGCTTGAACTGAATAACAGACTTGATTGCACTTTAAATTTCTCTGGAGTATATAGAAGCTAAAGCATTAAATAAAATGTTCAATAAATACTGTGGTAAAAACTAGAGAAATACATGGAAAAGACTGAAACTGGATCACTTTCTTACACAATATACAAGAATAGACTTAAAATGGATTTAAGACTTACATAAGACCCAAAACCATAGCACTCTTAGAGGAAAACCTAGATGGTAAACTTTATGACATCACTCTTAATAATTTTTTTTTGATATGTCTCCTCAGGCAAGGGCAACAGAAGAAAACAAACAAATAGGACTACATCAAACTAAAAAGTTTTGTACAGTGAAGGAAACCACCAACAAAATGAAAAGACAACTGATGGAAAGGGTGAAGATATTCATCAAAAATACATCTAATGAGGAGTTAATATCCAAAATTTATAAAGATCTCATACAAGTTAACATAAAAAAAACCCAAATAATATGATTTAAAAAAATGTTAGAGGACCTGAATACACATTTCTCCAAAAAAAACATACAGATGGCCAATATACATATGAAAATATGTTCGGCATCACTAATTATCAGGTAAATGAAACTTAAAACCACAAGGAGATATTCTGTCAGAATGACTATCTTCAATAAATCAACAAGCTTTGGCAAGGATATGTTGAAAAGCTAATCCTTATACACTGTTGGGGGGATTTCAAATTGATGCAGACACTGTGGAATACAGTACAAAAATGCTCAAAAAAATTAAAAATAAAGCTATCATATGACCCAGCAATTCTATTGCTGGGCATTTATCTGAAGAAATTAAAAACACAAATTTGGAAAGATATATGCACTGCTATGTTCATTGCAGCATAATTCATAATAACCAAGATATGGAAACAACCTAAGTGTCTACCAATAAACAAATGGATTAAGGAGTGGTACATTTATACAATGGAATATTACTTCATCAGAAAAAAGAGTGAAATCTTACCATTTGTGACAAATATAATAAGCCAGAAAGAGAAACCCAAATACTATATGATTTTACTTATATGTGGAATCTAAAAAAACAAGGTAAAGTAACAAACAAAAATAAAAACAAACTTATAGATAGAGAAAACAAATGATGGTTGCCAGACCTGGGGGATGGGAGAGTTGGAGAAACTGGGAAGTTGAGGGAATGAGTAAACAGCCGAAGGGATTAAAAAGCACAAATTGCCAGTTATAAAAATAGCCATGGGGATGTAAAGTACAACATAAAGAATATAGTCAATAATATTGTAGTAACTATGTATGGTGTGGGGTACTAGATATTGAAGTGACCACTTCCTAAGTTATATAAATGTGTAAACACTATATTGTACACTTAAAACTAATATAATATTTTATATAAACTGTAGTTTAAAATAGAAACTTTTTGAAAAGTAAAAAAAAAAATTCAAATAAATCTTTCAATTTTTCATGGAAATTTAAGAAAATACACACTCTTAAAAGCACAGCAGTTAGTGCATTAATCAGAGACTATCTTGGACTAGAAGAATTTGTGTATTCAAAACTAAAGGTATTTTTTAATGGAAAAAGCATGTCTGAATTTTGTGGTACTTGTCTAAAGCAATATAAATTTCTTATGTTATTATGATTTTATTGCATTAATCTAACAATCTTTTCAGTGTCTTAGAATATTCTTTTTATGTCCATACATGGTGACAAGGTCAAGCTATTATTCATTAAAATAACCAGGAATTGTTAGTGCTTTAACTATATTACTAAGATCTCTTGTCATATTATATATCTTTAGATAGAGGAATGACTCAATAAAATGAAAATTATTTTAAACTCACATAAATGGGAAAATGAATTCACTTTTTCCACCAGTGACCTCTCAGCAACCAATTCTCTAAGCATTATGTCATTATAGCAAATGCCTTTGTATTCTGAGTTATATTCAAAGCAAGAGACTCTAAGAGTGACATTTAGATTCCTAATTTAACCATGAGAATTGCACCTTTAGTTTGAAAATAACTCCAGATATTCTCTTTATGAAATCATCTGCATCAGAGATACTTTAAAGTTTTCTGTAACCTATCACTGACCATATTAAAGGAAATCTATTCTAACAAGTGGCAATGATTCTTTTTTATGCTACAAAATTAATGCAACAATTTTCTAAATTAACTGAAGACATAGTTTTAAAATTTCCTAGCAAATTTCTTAGTAGGTAAAATGAAAAAAACTTAATTTTATTTAACGTGGAGTAAACATCATGATTTTGAAATACTTTCAATTGAGAAACAGAGGTTGGATGTTATAGTGAAAGAACAGAAGACTGAGTGTCTGAATTGCTGAATTCTACTTCTGAAACTATCACTGATCACTTAATCATTACTTAATCATTAATCATGAGTAAACCACATGACTCCTCTTGATAACAGAGAGAGGAGCAAGATCATTGGATCTACTCAGTTCTGAAACATTACAATGTATATTACCATGGCAATTTCATTTTTTACATTTTTTATATTTAAATATATCATGAAACCTTTAATGACATATGTTTCTCCATACTTGGAATTGGAAAGCTTTCTTTACTTCTTAAAAATGTGGACATTTTTTTCCCATAAAACAATTGTAATCCAAAGCATCTGAATTGTAATTCTTTGGTAACTTTCCTGCTATTTTTCATTACTGATCTCTTTAGGTTTTTAGTTGGGTCACTTTTACCTTCTTAGTTAATATCATCTATTCCCAAGGAACTGATTTTATTTCCATTTTGACAGTTACCAAATATATTTCTCAAATTCAGAACTTTTCTAGAAATTGTTTCATATCCAACACTCTCTTTTACTTTTCTAGTCGAATGTTTTAAGAGGCCTTTAAAATTTACATGACTCTAACCAAACTCTTAATTCCCTTTACCCAATGAAACTAGTTTCACTCCAGTTCTTTTTTTTTTTATTTCAAGAAGTGGTACCTCCATTCTCTATAGCTACAATTTTACTATAATTTGTAGAAAATGGGCAACTTTTCTTGTAGTGTGTATGTCAGTCTTTGGTATCATGGTAAAATTTGCTTTGTAAAATGAATTTTTAAATATTTTCTTCTCTTTGATGTTATGGAAGACTTTGAGTAGGATTTGTATTAGTTCTTCTATATGTGTTCAGGAGAATTCACCAGTGAAGCCATCTGGTCCTTGAGTTTTGTTTGTTAGAAGGTTTTTAATTATTGATTCAATTTTCTACTAATAATTGGTCTGTTTAGATTTTCTATTTCTTCATGATTTAGTCTTTCTGAGCTATATGCTTCTGGGAATTTTCTTTTTTAAGTTTTTTAATTTCTTGGCAAATAATTATTTATAGTACTTTCGCATGTTCCTTAGTATTTCATTATCAGTTGGAATGTCTCTACTCTCATTTCTGACTTTTTAAAATTTTAATCTTCTCTTTTTTCTTAGTCTAGCTAAAGGCTTGTCTATTTTCTTTCTCTTTAAAGAAAAAACAGCTATTATTTTCATTGATCATTTCTATTGTCTTTTTGGTTTCGATTTCATTTATTTCCACTTTGATCTTTGTTGTTTCCTTCCTTCTGCTAAATTAGAGCTTAGTTTATTTTTTCTAGTTCCTTGAGGTATAAAGCTATTTATTTCATACTTTTTCTTTTTTATAAATGTAGGCATTTATCACTATAAAATGTCTTATTAGAACAATTTTTGCTGGACACATATAACATCTCATATTTACAATAGTTTATTTTAATCTGATAACTTTGAATGCACACAAAAGCTCTATATTTTTAGACTTCCCCCATATTATATATATATTAATTTATTTATTGTTTTTTTCTTACAGTTGTGGCATTTTTTCTCCATCACTCCCCCCACCTCATTGTCTACATTATATATTTTTGATATCAAAATATAGCTTTTAACATTGTGTACCAGTTAACATATTTTTGTTGTAATAGTTATTTTTTATATTTTTGTATTTTATTTTTTATAATGTAGTAATGAGTGGTTTACCCACCACTATTACAATTTAGAGTGTTATGAATTTAACTATCTATTTCATTTACTAGTGAGCTTACACTTTCTTCTTTTTCTGTTCCTCATGATTGTCCTTTCATTATAGCTTGAAGACCTAACTTAACATTTTTAAGGCCAGTCTCTTGGTTACAAACAGCTTCAGTATTTGTTTGTCTGGAAGAATTTTAATCTCTTCTTCAATGCTGAAGGACAATTTTGTCCGGTAGAGTATTCATAGTTGGCAGTTTTTCTTTTTCAGCATTTTGAATACATCACCCCACTCCCTGCTGATCTGTAAAAATTTTGTTGACAAACCTGCCTAATGTCTATGGGAGCTCCCTTGTGCATTATAAGTTGATTTCTCTTGATGCTTAAGAGTCTCTCATTACTTATAACTTTCAATAATTTAATTATAAATGGCCCCCTACTTGCAATGCTTTGACTTGCAAATTTTTTACTTTATACCTGTGTGAAAAAAATACACATCGAGTAGAAATATTACCTTTAATTCTGAATTTTGATCTTTTCCCAGGCTAGTTCCTTGAGGTATAAAGTTAGTGATTTTACCAGGCTAGTGATATGCAGTACAATATTCCCTCATGATCCTGGGCAGCAGCAAAGAGTTGCATCTCCCAGTCAGGCATGAGATCATAAGGCTAAACAACCAATACTCTATGTTGTATGGTTACAGGCATATTTTTGGTTGTTGAGCTCAGAACTCTTTAAAGTAGGCTAGACTAAACTATTTGTTCATTAGGTTAGGTGTTTTAAAGACTTATGATGGCTTCATTAAGAGGTCACCCTATCTTAAGTTGAGAAGCACCCATATAATATGTCTTTTGAATTTATATATTTGGTACCTTTGGGCTTCCTGATTCTGGATCTGGTTTTTGTTTGTTGATTTGTTTTTATTTTGTTTTCTTTACCTGATTAGAAAGGTTTTCGGCCATCATTTCTTTGAATAAGCTTCTTACCCTTTTTTCACACTTCTTCTTCTGGAGTTGATGTGATGTATATATTCGTCTCCTTTACAATATTCCAGAAGTTCAATTAAGCTATCATCTTCACTTTTTTTTTGTTTTATTTTGCTCATCTAATTGGGGGCATTCCATTACACTATTTATGAGTTCACTGATTCTTTCTTCCACTCAGTGTAGTCTGTTGTTAAAATACTTGAAATTTTTCAGTTCAGTTATTGTATTCTTATATCTGTTCAGTGTTCCAAAAATATTTTTATCCTTTTGTTGAAATTCTCATTTTATGTATTGTTCCCTTGTCCTCAGTGAATATTTCTATGACTTATTTGAAGCTCTCTATCAGATTAAATTATCTATCTCCATTTTAATATTTGTATCTGAAGACTTATTTTGCGCTTTTGTTTCAAATATATTTCTCTATTTCTTCAGTTTCCTTGACTCTCTGTATTTGTGTCCATGTATTACATAAAACAGTCACCTCTCCCACTCCTGAGAGAATGGCTTATGTGAAGGGTGAACCTCATCAAGCAGCTTGGCCTGAGTTCCTGACTGTCTCGCAAATCACTGTGGTTGTCCAAGCCACCTTCTTTATTTTTAACAACTGCCACCATTAAAAGTGTGCCAATACCTGTCATGGTTTCAAAAAGGAAAAAGAAAGTCAGCACCTAGGTGCAGGCTAATTAGAAATCAGACCTGCAGAGAACAGATGTGAAAGTGTGCAGTTAAGCCCCTTGTATGAAGAAACTAAAAGATGGGTATTGTCGCCTGTTCCCTTGTGCTGAACCCAGGTGTACAGCTGTGTATGGGAACCCCAGTGCATGTTTAAAAACTGCTTGTTTCTTTTTTCTTTTTTTTTTTTGTAATCCTGTGGGGCTCATAAGTACCATTCTTCTGGCTATCAGTTTTCAGTGATTTGGTGGAACATCCCTCAAGTGGAGGCTGCAGAAATAGGGCATCAGACAAGTGTACAAGCTCTTGACAATGAGATGCTGGTAACTGGACTCCAGTTGTGTCTGTTAGTCCCTTTAGTAGCATCTTATTACCATCTTAGGCTCCCTTTTTATTTTTGAGTGTTTTATTTTATTTTTGTTACTTTGGATAATTTCAAATGATCTGTGTTTAAATTTACTGATTTTTTTTTCTACTAGATCAATGCTGATGTTAATTCCTCTAGTAATATTTTCAGCATTTTTATTACATTCTTCAACTTCAAAATATGTCTTCTTTTGTACTTTTTATCTCTTTGTTAAAATTGTCATACTGTTATACATCATTTTCCTAATCTTGTAGAGCAGCATTATGATGGCTATTTTCAATTCTTTGACATATATTCCATATGATGTTTCTTTAGGGTTGCATTTTGGACATTTTTTTCCCTTTGGGCCTTGTTTCTTTCTTTTTTCATGTTCTTTATAAATTTCCATTCATATTTGTGCACCTGAAGAAACATCCATCTCCCGTGGTCTTTACAAGGAAAGACCTTACCCAGTCAGGCAAGCTGAAGATTCTGGGGGCCTTTCAAATCTTTTCTGTTCATGTGTCTTCTCTGGATTTGTGTACATAGATTCTTAATTAGAGGATTTAGAAGATTTGCTGCTTTGCTGTCTCCCCTCAACTCCCACACCCCTGCTCCCCCACAACCAGGAGTTTGTAATCTCTGCCTCTCTCTGATTTCCGTTTGCTGTGCTGCAGGTCTTCTGAAACACCCATATACAACCCAGCTCTTTTTTTAACTTAGTGGTTCAGATTTCATCAACATGCTGGGCTGTAGGAATCAGAGATCAGTCCTTGGGCAACTCTCCCAAAAGCCAAAATCTTCTACATACACTTTGCCTCTCTTCCACCTTCCCAAGGAATGATGCTCAAGTAGTGTGCATTATCCCAACTGCACAGTTACCTCAGGTGCTGCAAGTGGTCAGTGGCTTTTCTTTGCTCTCAGCAACTCCCATGGATTCAAAGTATGCCAGTTTGGTCAGTGCTTCGAGTAAGCCAATACAACAATTATTCCTTGAGCAAAGCTCCACATGACCAGGAATTTGATTTTCACTCCATTCTCTCTTTCCCAATGAGGAAGAAGTCACAGCGAGGCTGTTATCTCGAGGCACTGAGCTGTGTTGGTTTGAGGGAGGGGCTGATATAAATAAATTGAAGTTTCTCTTTCTATCTATTTTAATATGACTGTTTTCAGCTTGTATTTGCCTGAAGTACTACAACTTCTTAGCAAAATTCTGGAATTCACATATTGGTATTTTGGTTCACATATCATTGATGAATCTGTATTTCTATGAGCGAGAGCTGTGACTTCTATTCTGCCACCTTAATTATGTCATTCTCAGATTTATGTTGTTTTAAGCCAATAAGTTTATAGCATTTTGTTACAGCAGCAAAAAGAAATAAATAAGCAGAAGAATCATAATACTTGATATAAAGGTGTATCATCTCTCTCTCTCTCTCTCTCTCTCTCTCTCTCTCTCTCTCTCTATATATATATATATATATATATATATGATTAGGGACACCTTGTGGAATCAATAGAAAAAATAGAATAGATCACTAAAATAAAGAATTCCAAAACAGACCATTCATGGTCACTGGATATATGAGAAAAGGGCTGCTGCTCTGCAGGGAGGAAAACAATGATCTTTTTTAATGAATTGTACAGAATAAATTAAATATCCACATAGAAAAATGTTTGACCATATATATAAATCAATTTCAGGTACAATATAGATATAAATGTGAAAAGTAAAACAAGATTGTAGAAGGAAACATTGGAAAGCATCTTTGTGCTCTAGGAATAGTCAAGTATTGCTCATTCACGCATGAAATTGCTAGCTATTACTGAAAAGTGATGATGACTCTATATTAAAATACAAACTCCTGCTAATTAAAGCATCATTAAAGGAATGAAAAAGCAACGTAAAAAATTAGATCATGTGGTAAGAGTGTTTAATTTTGAAGAAGCCACCATATTGTTTTCTAAAATGTCTGTATCATTTTGTATTCCCACTAGCAGTGAGAGTTTACTTTGCTCCACATTTTCGTGAGCATTTGTTATTGCCAATAGCATTTTGGCTATTGTAATAGATGTGTAATGGTTTTCATTAATTTAATTTGCATGACATATAATTCAGACCATCTTTTATATGCTTATTTGCCATCTGTATATATTCTTTTAGAACATGTCTATTAAGGTCTTTGACCCATTTTAAAATCAGATTGCTTGTTTAATATTGTTGAGTTTTAAGAGTCCTTTCTTTCTTTTCCTTTCTTTCTTCTTTCTTTCATTCTCTTTTTTTACTTTCAATAAGTCCTTTATCAGAGGAGTGTTTTGTAAATAACTAATGAAGTCCAGTTTATCTATTATTTATTTTATAGATGTGTCTTTGATGTTGTATCTAAAATGACATCACCATACCCATAATCATCCAGGGTTTCTCCTATGTTAACTTCTAGGAGTGTTATAATGTTGCATTTTAGATTCAGGTCTATGATCCATTTTTGAGTTAAGCTCTGTGAATGATGTAAGGTCTGTTTTTACATTCATTTTTTTTCCATGTTGTTCCAGAACCACTTGTTGGAAAGCCTGTTTTAGTGCCATTGTATTGCCTTTGCTCCTTTGTTAAAGATCATTTGACTTTATTTATGAGGGTCTATTTCTGTGCTCTCAATTCTGCTTATTGATTTTTTTGTACGTTTTTTTACTAATACCTCTATCCTGATTACTCTAACTTTATATGTGGGTTTATGACAACCCTCAGTAGCAAGACAACTAGAATTAGAAGTGGGTTCTGAATATTTGCAATCACATGATAAAATGTTTATGAATGAGGAGTTACTTATATGGATGCACAAAGAACTGGTTTTTGAAGATTGAATCTACTCCTG
This sequence comes from Furipterus horrens, assembly GCF_987537825.1. Lineage (NCBI taxonomy): Eukaryota > Metazoa > Chordata > Mammalia > Chiroptera > Furipteridae > Furipterus > Furipterus horrens. The sequence continues at coordinate 59,841,934 of NW_028327173.1, read as the reverse complement.
ATGAAGAAACTGTGAATAATGGTAAAATGATAAGGGATTTAGAATATTACATAACCTTAATAAAAAAGCGTCAGGGTTTGAGAGGATTGACTACAATTTTGAAAGAAATTCTACTGTGGGAAAAATGCTATCAAACTTAATTGCATGTTACAGAGAAATTTTTGTGAAATGAAAGGTCAATTGTGGGGCAAAATTAATTGTAGTGTTACTTATGAAATTACCACAGTCACCCAGACCTTCTGCAACCACCACCCTGACTAGTCAGCAGCCATCAAAATCAAGGAAAGACCCTCCACCAGCAGAAAGGTTACAACTCACTAAAGGTTCAGAAGTTGGTTAGTACTTTTTAATAATAAAGTATTTCTTTATGAAGGAATATACTTTTTATGATGTTGTGCTATTTCACACTAATAAACTATAGTGCGGTATAAACAACTTTTAAATGCACTGGAAAAGCAAAAAGTCATGTGACTTGCTTTATGCAATATTTGCTTTATTTCAGCAGTCTGGAATCAAACCCAGAGATCTCCAAGGCACGCCTGTAGTAAGTCTTATAGTTGGGTAGCATCCATCCTTCAACTTTGTTCTTTTCCTTCAATATTGTGTTAGCTATTCTGGTTGTTTTGAATTTTTATATAAAGTTTAGGTCCGGTTTGTTGATATCCTCAAAATAAGTTGCAAAGTTTTGATTATATTACCTTTAAACCAGATGACTACTTCATTGTACTGTCCCCTGAAAAAAAATGCTTCTTCCATCTCCTCTCAGATTTGAGTTAATGAAAGGGACATTGCCTTAACTGAAAACTACAATTGGTCCACATTAGGAACTTTTCTGGAAAAATAAATGTCATGGAAACTATAAGCATGTATATACTGGTTATCACCATAGTAAGGACACTGAATCATAGTGAGAATAGTAGCAACATGTGGGATTTCTTTTAATCAGTTATTTTTTTAAGAAGAAATAAAAGTATCATGTTTACAAACAGGGTGAGGCAAAAGTAGGTTTATAGTTGTGAGTACACAAAACACAGATTATTATTGTATTCTTATGTATTAATTATTGTATTATTTTCCATATAAATGACTCTAAACCTACTTTTGCCACACCCTATATTTGGAACATTCATTAGTGGACATTAAAATTTTATTTTTTATTAATTAGGTTTAAAAATTAAAATCATATCTCTAACCAGTAAAATATTAATAGTTTAACCCAATTAAGAGAAACATGAAGGGTTAATATAGTGACTTTTTAAAAAGTTAAATAGAGTTCTGGAGCAGTTTCACAAATTTATATGGGACAAATGATAGCTTTCTGGGAGATTAGTAATCATTGTCTACTTCTGTAATTATCACTGGGTAAAAATGACACCTACAAAGCATTTTCCAAACTCCACAGAGAACCATATGCTAAATGTTGGACACTGCCTGTCTGCCCTTCTGTCTCTGCAAAAGGGCATCTTTAGAGGCTTTGGCTGAATTCAGAAAGCCCACTGTTCAGCTGCAGAATGTCTGTGAGGCTGTTGACCTAAAATCCATTTATCAGAACAGCTCCCCAGAGAATCGTATTCTCATAAATTCAGTTGTAATTTTTAAAAGTAATTATAGGAAATAACAGAGACTGATGTAACAAACGCCTAGGTATGTGCCATCAAGAATTAACCAACACCAGCATGTCTTTACTTCAGAAGTAGTTTCAAGCAAAAGACTCATATAAAAGAGCTTTAAAAAAAATTCCCTTCATTTCTTACTTTTCATCAAATCTTCTTCCATGGATATATAACTCTATTATGAACTCACTGTGTAGTCTTCCTTGTGATGTTTTGTTTTTATTTCATTACATAACTACATAATGTATAACATCAATTAATTTTTAAACCACTTCACTAAAGTGTATGCTGTTGCACTGATTATCTAAGGCAGATCCATGGATAGACTAGTCTGTTGTTTAATGGAGGTAAACTTGTGCCATATGTGGAAAGCCACGAGGTGCTTGACACTTCTTTATCAGTAGAAATACAGCCAGGTTGGACTGAAAGGGAAAGAAAAGACATAAAATACAAGGTATTGGATTCACAAAATTCTCACAGCAAGAAACCAGCTCATGAACTACTGAGCTTCAAAGACATGTTGCCTTCTGTAAATAAAAAAAGAAGGATGGTTCAGAGACTGCAAGTTAAGCCAAAAGGCAATGTCAAACTGAAGAGGATTATTATTTCAGGTCTTGAAATCTAATGGAGTTTGTGTGGCTGAATTTTATAATTACCTAAGATCAGTTCCTCAAGTTTTTCTTCCCCTTTCTTTATTTTAGACTGATATATTAACTCATTCTTTTCTTGTCCTACCATTGCATTTTTCCAGCATATAATGTTTCTTTAGTTTCACAGTTCCACAAATGGAAAGGAATTGTGGATGATGGATTATATTGAGACTCATTCATGCCTAACTTAGGTGATTTAGTTGATGGGCTTTTTGCCTTTCGAGGTGATGAAACATTTTTTATTGAGGTTACTGGACTCTGTGTTGATGCTGTAACAGGTTGGTGACCTTGAAATAGGAATATTCACAGTTGGGATTAAAGTGAACCTTTGAGGGCCAAAGGTTGGACTATATGGTAGGCAAGAGGAATGGCCCCCAAAGATGTCCATGCCCTATATATTGGAACCTGTGAACATTACCATGCAGATCAACAGAGCTTTTGCAGTTTTGATTAAGGTAAAGGACTTTGAGATGGGGAGATAATCCTGGATTATGTTGGTGGACATAATCTAATCCCATGAATCCTTAAAATTGCCTGTAGTCTAAAGATGCAAAGTGAAAAGGGTGAGTCTTAAGAAAGTAATATAAGAAGAATTGGACAGCCTATTGCTGGTTCTGAGATGCAGGGGTTATGTGCAAAGACCAGAGAAAAGGCTGTAGGAGCTAAATGGCAGCCTCTAAGAAGGCTGATAGAAAGCCAGTAATTGGACATATCAGTCTTACATGCAATGAAATGTTCCCAAAGACTGAATAATCAAGAGCCTACAGAAAAGAGAGTCCTAATACTATGTTGATCTTAGCCTGATGAGACCTCTATCAGGCTCCTGACCTAAAGAACTACAGTAGTCCCTCTCTATATTGCGGTTCACTTATTGCAGCCTCACTGTATCATGGGATTTCAAAAAATATTATATTTAATTATTTATCACAGATTTTTTGCTATATCGTGGGATTTTGTGGTACTGTATATGTATGTTGTTAAAGTTACGTAGGTTTAAGAGTGTAGAAAAAATGTAAGTTTCCTACTTCGTGGGGCGATCTAGAACATAATACCCATGATAAGTGAGGAAATACTGTAAAACATAATAAATTTATTTTGTTTAAACCACTATATTTGTTGTATTTTTTATGACAGACTAGAAAACCAAAATAGTGTGGTTAGTTCAATATTGTTTTTAAATATATCTAGAACTATATTCCCAGATAAAGTTTATTCATTTATATTGCTATACTGTATTATGTTTTAAAATATAAATAATCATGCTTTATTTATTTATTTCTGTTCTGATGGATTGTTATATTATTTCCAGTTTCTATAACAAAAAAAGAAGGAATTAAACAAAAACATCTTTTTTTATATTTGCTAGTACTCAATGTAAGTTTCTAGTCTACATCTAGAAAAATAAAAGTATTGAGTTATTAATTATGCACATTTCAAAATTTATTGTATATTTTCATTACATTCAAGGGTGGTTACACCAATTATTTTCCTATACTTTATTGAATTGATCCAGTTTTTGTTTCCCCCTACTTCACCTTTTTCCATAAAAAAGTTTTACATTTTATTTCTAGTTATTTAGGGTTACCCATAAATTTTAATATGCATGCTTAATTTAACAAAATCTTCTTAATTTTTTTCTAATTTCTTTTATGTAATATGAGGATATCTGCTTTCCCACATATTATTTCCCTCATAACTTAATCCACTTTTTATCTTGTTTTTAGGCAACCCATTTGTCATTATTATCAATTGTTCAGTTAATTATTATTTAACTGTATCAGTATTTTATAATGTCTTTGTTAATCATTAATTTTTGCATCATCTATTTTCCTTCCATAACTGTTAAAGGATGATGTGTGAATACTTCCTTTGAAATTGGCATTTTTTAGCCTTAGTACTTTAAAGTTATCCCACAATCTTCTTACATTAATTATTCCTAATGAAAAGTCTTCTCTAATTATTGTTTTTCCAAAAGAAATCTTTCTTATCTTTTGATAGATTTTAAAATTTGTGATGTCTTACAAATTCAACATAATGCATTAAGGTGCAAAATAATTTATGACCTTTTAAATTCTGATTGGAACTTAATGAGTTTCTTCAATCTAAGAATTCATGAATTTCTTTAACTCTAAAAAGAATATAGCTTTCTACTATCATTACTTGAAACTGCTTTTTTAAAAACCATTGTTTCCACTTTCTATCTCTGCAATGCTTATTAACATGCATTACTTTCTCTCTATATATGTGTGTGGGTATATATATATATATAATATTCAACTTTCCTTTTATATCCTGAACATTTTTTCATTGGATTCCATCTGCATTTCTTAGATCTATATTTAAATTCTTCAATACTCTTCTTAACTGCACTGTTATAGTCTACACTTGCATTGTATTCATTTTTGATTTTTTTAATGTAATTCTATTATTTTAAATTTAATTCTATTATTTATTTTCAGAGGTTTTGTTGTTATTGTTATATTCTATTAAATTTTCCTGTTCCTTTTTCATGCTGATTTTAGGTTCAGACATGTGGCATCTGTTGCCTGTTTTCAGAAGTTGAAGTCTGAATAGTTCTGCTCACTGATCTTGGTATCAGAGCCATGAAGGAAAACACGTCAGAGTCAAGCACTGAATGGATGATGTTTGATCTGTCCTAGCAGCGACACCCAGCATGTGGCCTACACAGGCCTCTCTTGCACCACATTAGAAGAACCCCCCGCTTCCACTCTGCAGAAGACAGATATGGTCATAGGTTTGGCCAGCTGCCCTATTGACACACAAGCTTAAGCAGGACAAAGGAATACACATTGAATCTGAAACAGAGAATGATATCCCCATACAAAGCAACAATCCCAGTACAGGATGTAAGGCTCTTTATCTCTTCATAAGAAATGCTCCAGGCCCAAGGCCCATTCTTATGAAACCAATGGGTGTTGGACAACTGTGCACATGATATGACTTTCTCAACATCTGATATTTTCTTCCATTTTTTTCATCTTTGTTAATTTTAAACACACTTCTCTGTAAGCCTCTTTATCAAACCCAGGTCATTTATTCCTGTGGTTTGTATATTGTCAGTATATGTTTTCCATTGAGTCTTATGTTGTAGAATTGTGTTCATGATGCAGGTTTGCAGGTGACTCTGTCCAGTGCTCTATATTTTTTAATGATTCCAACTTGATTTTAATTTCTTAACTTTGGGTTTCTTCATCATGCTTGCAGAATAATGTATACCCCAAACATATGAGTGAAAATGGACTAAATTTCTATGTTTTTCTTACTAAGTTCTAGGTGGTTAGAAAATTTTCTCACTTCTTCCTATGGCTTGTTTCTAGGGCCTGTAGCCTAAATCAATTCTGGAAATCAATGTTAGATCCTCAGACTCATCATTGAAGTTTATAAAAGTTTTACTTATTATATTATTTCAGATTTATCCTCTGTTGTTCTTATTTTAAATTATCTTTTTATCTCTAAAAAACTGTAATTTTCTTTCATTTAGTTAAGTTTAGCTATGCATTTAACCTATTATTCTTATGTATCAGGCTTGAATGCAAGCCTTTCTGAGTCAAATTGGCCTACGATGTTTTCTGTCTTGAAGAAATACCTTTAATATTCTATAGGAGTTGGCAAAAATAGGTTTACAGTTGTGAGTATGTGATACAGTTTGTTCTTGTATTATTATTTATTAATTATTGTATTACTTATTTGTATTATGTAAACCTACTTTGCTCACCCCTATATGTCAATCGTAAAATATAGTAAGCCACCAATTATGATCTGGTTTTTCTTTTCTTTTCTCTTATTGATGGTGATAAGAAAGAAATACATATTTTTTAATGCATGCTATTTATTCATCCATTTCAAATTGTTTATTCAGAAAAGAAAATGAGTCTGGAATCTCATTTCCCAAAATTGTGGGTGCTTATCTAGACAGCTGTGCCACTTAACAGGAACCCACAGAGTTTGGTACCGCTGATAGTATTCATTAACGTTGGTGGGTACTTCGGTCTGGAATGTATTCAACTACTCCCACACACAACATCTCATGTGCAGGATCATGGGTAAGAAATCACCAGTTCCAGGAACAAAATATGAAATTACTGTAAAGTGTATGGAGGAAAAGGAGAATGGAACAAATAATTTTAGCTAGCACTCTTAGTCATGTATACCAAGCTATTCTAGGGTTAAAATGAATACAAAATAGTGTTTCTCTGATTTTGCCTCTCATGTATGTTGCAGGACTTCCAAGCATTTTTCCCTAATTTGTAGATGTTTTAGGGGTGACTTACATACACCATTAATCATGTTCTCCTGTATGGCCACGTGCTTCCTAGCACTTTCATCTGCTCTTTTTGGGTTTGCTTTTATGCTATCTTCTCATGCTTTTAATGCTAAGTCACCAAAGCTTACTAAAGGCACAAGGGTAAGCAAATGCAGAGTATCAGATATGTCAGGTGCTTGCATCTTTAATCATTATTTTGTTACACATTTTCCAGAATAATACTGTCTTGAATTCTCAATGATTTGCTGAACTTTAAATCAATTCTTTGCATCATCATTTGTGTTTTATTTCCAGCTCTTCTAAAACTGAATCTGAGAGAAAAACATTAATCTTTCTTATCTATACTTAATACCTGGACTAAAATTTTTGTCCTTGAAAAATTTCCAAAAAATACATTATTTATGTCAGAAATTAATTAAAAATAAGTTCCCACTGCACAGAGCATCAAAACCCAGGAATGACCACAGTTTTGGTTCAATCTAAGAAAAGATGATATAAAATGTTTCTTTTGAGAATAATACTTGAGTTAAGAAAAAACAGAAATTGGAGTATGCATTAAGAGATATCTTAACTTTATAGCAAAAACTTGAAAGGCATTTCATAAAACTATTTTTCCATATGAAGCAATAGAACTTTTCTTAATATCCATTCTATTTGCCACATTATATAACAGCTCAAATTGTAATGTGTCAACTGTGAATTGGCTTAAACTATTTCTAAGAAAGTAATTGGGAGAACCTAATTTTCTTTCAATGAATTAATATAGGTGTAGAAAAATAGAGTATGATTAATTGACCATTTGAAGAAATGTTGATTTGAAATGGATTTTGTTATTGATTCTATTTTTGCCATTATCAATACAATGTTGTCCAAAAACGCAAAGTTTGCTGAGTCAAAAGTATTCCTGGCAATACTGCCCAAAGCGTTACTTCTCAAATGTAATTAAAACTAAGTAATAGTTCAAGATTTTTTTTCTACACTACTCTACAATATAGCACTAAAAATCCCTGGAGGAAGTTATAAATGCTTCCAGCAAATAAAATGAAGAGAAACATTAGTCAGTTTCAAGCCTCATTTACTCAATGATGGGTTGTAACAATGTCATAAATCACTGACTACCTTTTAAGTCATATGATCTTTCATGCCATGGACCTTTTAATAATCCTTTCTCTAACCAAGATGGAAATAATAGAAAAATAAATATTTTTAAGAGCCTAAGAACATGAAATATGAACAATACATTTGAATAAGAGTTCTAAAAAAGGATCCAAAACAGTTGGAAACTGCAGTTTATAAATGTCACTTAGTAAGAAGGGGATGGGTTTAGTCAAGGAGCTAGAGCAAATGACACATGGACATGGACAGCAGGGTGAGGATTGACTGTGGGACAAGGGGATGGGGTTCACGGTAGGGGAGAGCAATGGGGGGAAAATGGGACAACTGTAATAGAACACAAATAAATTTTAAAAATTTACAAAGCAAAAATATTAAAAATTGTTAAAATTGGCTTTACAAAGAAAATCTACATGAGAGAAATACATATTTAATAGCCAACATTAAATACATGCTGCAATGTCTTGAGATAGTGTCAATATTTCCAAAATGAAATACACCTTCATTCTGACTAAACAATATACCACTATTGCTTAGTTAATGAACTACATATGCTTCATAGAATAAGGATCTGACCTATTTAAGATGAAAATAAGACATTTTAATGAATATGTAAGATTATGAACCATAGTTTATACTTCAAACGTAAACCATGTAATGAGAGAACATGTTTTTAATAGTGAAACCCTATCTAAATGCCAGATTTGAAACTTTAAATCATATGTAATTTTTAAACTTTCAATTCATTCTTCACTTCAAAATGCTACCTCCTATTTTTAATAGAAAACAATATTTAAAAGAGAATGGCATTGCTAGAAGAAAGTGGTGTGTTTGGAAAAATAATAAATAGGTCTAAGCACTTTACATGCTAAATATATCAGAAATGAAAACTCATTACATACTAGTATTATTTATTGAACATTATATGTTTGAAGGGTCTATTGATAACTTTGAAAAATTGGATAACTGTGAAATTCTGTATCATTTTGTATCTTGGTATTGATTATAAATTAAAATAATGCCTGTATTCCAAAATGAACTTATTGAAAATATATCAATAATATGTGAAAACATTCACATATTTTCAGTTTAAAATTAAACATGAATATGTATTTATACTTATACACAAATATATAAATAAATATATAATAAAATTTTATATTTATACATATATAATATTTAAAATATATCTTTTCTATATAATTCATGGTTACATTTTTTTCCCTTCACTTTAGAGACTAATTTTCTTACTGGGTTTGTTGCCCAGTAAGTGCAGAAAGGATGAAAATCTGGCTTCTGTGAAGATGTTACAGAAGTAATACCCTTCATAGAAAAAGGAGGTTTTACATTTTGCTGGTGTCTCTTGCAATGGGACACATACTTTGGTAGCATTGAATTCAGAGAAAAAAATGACTGTGACTTTGTAGAAAATATTCACTTTTCCTTTTCTTCTGAAGATAGAATAATAATAATAATAATAAAAGAAATGTTATAGAAACTAATTTGTTTCATCTTAATTGAATGTGGATATATTTCCCCGCCTTCTGTATAACCAACTTATTCAAGTCACAGTCTAAAAATATGGATTGCTTAAAAATTGTTTCAATCCTAACTTTTTGAAGTTATCATGAAACTTTAAAAGTTTCTTTTTAAAGATATTTTACATAATATTCACTTTAATATAGCAAGCCACTTTCAATTTGCCTGATGCAGTGGAAACTATAAATTGGAAAATCAATTCTATTTTATGAAAAACAAGTGTTTTTATGTTATATTGTATACTTATTAGACTTACAAAACATTACATTGCTGGCAGAATAAATGTTTAACAACAATTAACATCAAGAATCAAATTAATTTAGAGTTTTAATTGGGAAAATTAAAAAATGGTTGCTTTACAGTCAATATTCAACTAGTAGTGAGTACTCAAGAAATAGAAATAAAAAGATTTCTTAAAAATCCCATGAAAGTAAGTTGCTTTTGCTACAGGCCTACTCATATGAAGTCAAGTTAGAAAATAAAAGTTGAACATGTAATTTTTACTCATTCATTATTATTACCTACATCAACACAATTATCATCATCCAAAACAAAAGCAATTTCTTTTATAAAATTTATTTAGTTATGTATAATAAAGATACTCAAGTGCCTTGGGAAGTAAAGAATTTGGAGTTCAAATTCCTGCTCAGTCTCTTGAACTGTTAGTTGGGCAATCTACTTAATTCCTCATTTAACTTTAGGTAAGATGGTTAAATCACTGCCTGGTATGAAATGAGGAATTAATAAATATTACCTATCATCATTACATTTTGATTATTATAAAAAATAATGTATTTTGTTTCAAAAATTGTTCTATAAGAAAGATATTACGTTTATCTCTTTTTAACAGATAAAGACTTGCTTTAAAAATTGTCTTAGGTGATATATCTAGAAAGAAATAAGGCAGAAATATAAACATAGGCAGTCAGTAGACTCCAATTCCAAGCCACCTAAATGTAAAAATGATGCTAATTTATCTCTCACAGTGGATAGTAAAGCTTACTCAAGATAGAATTTATATCTGAAAATAGTTTATTGTCAATAAATATCTTTTGGATAAACAATTTAGAAAACATACTGTGTCCTTAAGGACAATACAAATATATATCTGATTAAAATTTTAAAAAGTCTGGTTAAAACAAGATCAAATCAATTAATTGAAAGATTTTACAAAATAGATGTCATTAAAATATATTTTGAAAAAAATGATCATGGTTTGAATTTTAGTCTTCTTTTTTTCTAAAAGATTTAGATAGAAGCAAATCTAACAACCAATGAAAAGCAGAGGCATCTGAAGAGAAATAAATCACTATCATCATCTGCAAAAGTAGCAACCAATACAGCAAAGGTTCCCATTAGATAATGAATAATCAATAGTTTAGATATAACTAAAGGAATAAGAATCAGGAACATTCATTCTCAGAAAGAGTAGCAAATCTAGTACGTGGAAGATTAAAACAAAATTTAAGGGCAAATCTACTGGTTAACATTCTTCTAGGATAAGATTAAGTTAATAATAGGCAAGAGATTAAAAACCTGATTGCCTATGGCAAATTTTGGGAAGAAACTTGTCCATGTAAAATGGGAATATAACATTTAGGCACAACGGGTTATATTTTATTGGTCCATTTATACATGACTACAGTACATTCTGAGACAGACAGCCATAAGCTGTTACCTAGAATATTTTTAAATGGAATCTTTTACAGGACCAAAATCTTTTACAATTAACTGCATATATTCTGAGATAAAATATACCTTAAAATGAAAATAAGTTTAAATTTAAGTAACTCTCCCATTGATAAAAGTAAAATTCCTTTATGTATACAAATTAATCCCTATGTAATATATCCATTTCAATTAAGAAATATGCTGCACTTAGAATTAGTAAAGACTTTCTTAGTAAAATAGTAAAGAAATTGTAATCATGCATTTGCATTAAATGTTGATTTTACAGGAAACTTCTTACTGAGGATCTAACTATACTATTAAAAATAATTTTTATTTTAAAGCCACAGGAGTTTAAGTAAAGATCAGAAAAAAATATATAATGAAGACAATAAAGAAACACAGCTTGATAGAGAAGGGAAAAAATGGTAATTATAAGACCTGAGTGTTCACATAAAAAAAAAAAAATGGTATTCTAACCACACTTCACAAAATATGATTGATTTTTATACTGTTGTGAAATAAATTTAATTTATTTTAATTCATTCCAAAAGTATTGGTAAATATAATGTTATCAATGTATTTATTTGACTGCCCAGTTAATGAGGTTAAGGGTAGTTTTGAACCCAATGGTGTTGTGCCTTGAAGACTTTTTTTTACCGAAAGTCACCCCAGCCACCTGGGGTTCTGCTGCCCAGCATTCATATATTCTGGAGGGAGAGGTTTTGGTGAAAAATGAAAGGAGTCTTTTTTTAAAGGCTATACAATTTTGGAAGAATAATGGGCTTCTGCCTCAAAGCCCATTCTCTTCAAAACACCTAAAGACAACCCCTCTACCCTTTACCAAATTAATTCAAGACTGCACCTGGAATTCCTCCTCCCACTTAAAATATTGTCCTTTGGGAAACGCAGGAGGCTTAACTGGTTTCTGGTCACATTTTGGCTTCAGGCATCTTTTTGGAGTCTGTGCTCTAGAGTCCTACCCGCACTCTGCCCTTTCCTCCAGCGGATGCCTTCTGGCCCAGTGCCTGCACTCCATCCCTCTGGCCATCTGCTCAGCAATGCAGCCAGCGCCTGGCCGAACAGGACCATGCGGCACAGTACCAGTTGTGCACCACCTCTGCTTCTTGCAGGAGAAGGGCACACCTCTGCTTCTTGCAGGAGTAGGGTACCCAGGGCTTGTTGATTGACCACGTGGCTTCCATTGCCTGCTGGCGCTTGAACTCTTGGGGCCCCAATGCCCCGCACCAGAATAGCAGGGGATAGTTAAAATGGGCAAGTCTCCATGCTCTCTCCACTTAAAAATCTGCTCCCAAAATCCTATGTGTGCGGTAAACATTCAAATTCCGAGCCAATCTAAGCTAACGTCTACCGTGCTCATGAGTCGCACAGTGTCTCTGCCCAGGACAGGGCATCGCCATGTTCACCTACACGGTACATGTGTGTTGTTTTTTTCAGCTTGCACATGCTCTGTGTAACTTTCTCTGGCTGTGTCACGAGCCCTGCTAGCCTGTTTACTCTAACCTGGGGGATGGAAATTTATCAAGCCCGCACCAGCTTGGCTTCAGTCCCTGGCTGCCTTCAGCACTTCCCCATGACTCTCGGGGGTCCTTCCCCTCTGTCCAGAGAGATCTGGCCAGTTACGCCCAGTAACACTGATTAAATTGTGGGTTTTCTATCTAATTTTCCAGATAGTTCTTAAGCAGTCTCTAAGAGTAGCCTGGCTACTTAAAATCAACATTTTTTGTTGTTGTTTTTTGTCATAGAGTATTTGGTGAATCTTGCTGACTCAACTCCATCTGATGATCAAATAGAATGCAAATACTAGTAGATAATTTAGATCCCTATGCAAAGTTCACTAACAGAATAATAGTGAGACAGGCTGAAGAAAAAGAGGGAGAATGAAAGGGAAAGACAAAATAGCCATAGTCAGAGAGGCTGGCAACGAAGAAGAGAAGAGATGCAAACATAATAAAGGCAGCATAAAGCCACCACGGTGCTTACATTCCACCTCCCATTTTTCTCTGGTAGCCTTCATTAACATATAGCTTTAATCAGTGTAAGGAGTGCATTATCTATAAGTATGCCTTAGTTTTAGAGCATTCCAATTCTAGTGTCTTTACCTAGAAGAAATATTCTGCAGAGACTCCAGCCAAATTCCTTTTAGTCAATCATCATTTTGAAATATCCTCAAATCTATTAAGGGAAGAATTCGAGTTTTAAATCAGCTCTAAACCATTCTCTTTCTCTGACTAACATTATAGAATATTAAGGTTGTATTGCTTATTACACATCCCTCAATGGCAGGAAATTCTGTATCACCTGACTCTTGAAATTCTGCATCTGATAGTTCTTCAGAAGTTTGTTCCTCCATGGTTAAATATAAATCCCTTTATTTCTATCATACAAATTTTCTTTTTTTCATTATTCAAAAATATAATTTAATAACAAAGATTGACCCAGTCCAAAGTCTATTTATGCTAAATATTTCTAACATTAGATAATTATTACAATAGCAATAATGACAATAATACCTATATTAGTTTCCTACTGCTTCTATAACAAATTACCACAAATTTAGTGGCTTAAAGCAACACATTTACTTATCTTATAGTTTAGGAGGTGAAAAGTCCTGAAATCAATTTGTTAGCAAGACTGCATTCCTTTTGCAGTCTCTAGGGGAGAATCTGTTTCCTAGCTGTTCCCAATGTGATAATATTTGGACGTGTGGCTTCGGGAGGTGATTGGGAGTCTCTGTCCTCATGAATGGGATTAGTATCATTATAAAAGAGATCCCAGAGAGTTTCCTTGCCCCTTCCACCAGGTGAGGACACAGTAAGAAGACAGCTATATATAAATGGACATTTACCAGACACTGACTCTGCCAAGTGCCTTGATGTTGGACTTCCCAGTCTCTAACATAGTGAAAGATAAATTTCTAATGTTTATAAACCAACAAGGCTAAGGTATTTTTTAAAGCAGCCAGAGTAGACTAAACGCATACTTGTCAGATATCCACATATAACCAGCAAGGTCAAACCATGTTTTGTCATCACCCATTAGAGGTTCAGTGTCAACTACACAGATGGTGAGTTAATCCTTATAAACTCTTGGATAAGCTCATAATCCTGTTGGGGATAAAGCCAAATACAACCTTGTTGCATAACTACGTTTTGGCCAACGATGAACCCCATGTAGGAAGGTGGTTCCATAAAATTATAATGGAGCTGAAAATTCCTATTGCTTAGTAGTGTTATGGCTGTCATAATGCCTTAGCCCAAACAACATGTTACTTGTATGTTTGTGGTGATGTGGGTATAAACAAACTGCTGTGCTGTCAGTGGTATAAAATATAGCACCTATAATGATGTATAATGCATAATACTTGATATTGATAATAAACAACTGTGTTACTAGTTACATATTTACTATACTACAGTTTTTAATCGTATTTTATCATGTATCCTTTCTACTGAAAAAAATAAAATTTTGCTGTAAAAGAGCCTGTCTTGTTATACAGGCAGCAACCTCATATCTTGGTTACTGGATTTTTTGTGTGCATCATTTTCTATTGTGCTTGATATAATCTTGTGTTATTTTGTACACTAACATGCAATACAAGCTTCTATAGCCTAGAATCAATAGACTATACCATCTAGGTTTGTGTTATGTGCACTGTATGATGTTTGCACAATGATGAAATCACCTAAAGATACATTTCTCAGAATGTTTTCCTATTGTTAAGGGACACATGACTGTATATTAACAATGCCATAAAGAGCATTAAGTGAGATTAATTTATAGCATCATTCATTCTCCCTTACTAAGATAACTGCTAAGATATTTCTTTTCTTTTAAAAGGTAAAAAAAATGAGGTGGGTTTAAAATGGCAAATTTTAGAGGAGAGAGAAATCACTCATTACTGGGACTCTATTGGAGTTTCACAATAGAAGTGGCATTTGAACTAAACCTTAGATGAGTTTTGTTATTATACTTCACAAAGGGAAAATTATGGAAATTCCACAAAAACAAGAAAAAGGAAGGGGTTTTTATTTGAAAAACAGAAAATAATTCTTTGTGAATGAAACACAGGTCATGTTAAAGGTGAATATTGGAAATAGGAGAGAAACAGTACTAATGACAGGTCACAGAAGCCTGAAGAGCTAGGCAAGATGACTTTGGCATTTTTATCCAGACAATGAGGAGTCATTGAGAGCTTTTGAAGAGGGAAGTGGCATGAATATATACGTGTTTTGTTGTGATTAGTTCAGCATATATATGTAGAATAGATTGAATGAAGTGTGTTTGAAAGATTACAAAGATATCTGAAAGGCTCATGCTTATTTGATAAGAATGATACCCAATACATTTATTAATTGTTGTTCCTTCTGCTTAGAACAATCATTCTCCAGCTTGTCACAAAAGTGGTTCTCTAATAGAATTCCAGTTTCTGCCAATTGTCACCTCCTCAGAGAGGATGTTTCTGACTAACCTATTTTTGCTCTAAGACATGCCCTCAGTCACTTACTGCTGCCCATTTATGAGTTTAACTAGCTTAATTTGTTTTCCATTCTAAAATTCAAGCCCTGGGAGGACAATTACTTTATCTTGTTTACCCCAGTTAACTGCCTAAAGCAGTTTCTCACACTTAGGAAACCATACATTTTTATTAAAATGAATAAAATTCTTGAAGCTGAAAACCCAGATCAAGGCAATGGTGTCACTAACATAAAACAGGACATCAAGAATTCCAATTATATCAAAAAGTATAGAAAATATAAATTTGCCTGCCCTCACTTAAACCTAAGACATTTTGAGAGATCTACACGGATATATTCAAATGCACGTCAAGATAATCTCAAAATTAAGTAACAGTTCCCAACCCTATCCTGACTTGATTCTAACATATTTTCACTTGTTAAATATGTTAGGCTTGGTTCACCAGCCCTGACTTTTTAAAAAATTTGTGGTGCCAAATTCAGTCTGCTACTCTTATTTTGGTTTGGCTTTTATCCTGACTGTTTCTTGGAATTTACATCTAAGAGGACTTGATGAGAATTCCTTGCTCCAAGTGTTGTTCCCCAGAAACCTAAACCTCTTTTTAGTCTCCAGATAACCCTTCAAGTGTAGGAGTAATTTGATGGAAATTCAGTGAAATATTGATCTTCATATGGAAGAAAGTGCACAGGGTTGGAGGGATCATTTCTCCTCTACTGAAAATTTCAATGTTCATCCTCCATTCAAACAGTATTTAATGAGTACCTGTGATGAGAAGAATCTGGCCAACTTAGATTGAAGATGAAAATGCACCTTTCAAATGAATTAGATAAAATTATTACCACCCATTTAGATTTAAGGGGTGGGTTTTGTTTAATATAAGAAATAAAAGACATATCAGAAACCAGGATATTAATCTATATTCTATAAAGCTCCCATGTGTGAAAATATTGATGTTTATACACAATACAAATATAAATTTAATCAATACATTACAAACATGCAACCTGTATTGATTTTCATAGGTTTTTTTAATTGTTACTGTGGAAAAACTGTGAGCATTAATTATTTTCTAATGTAGCTTTGATGCATGTCCTTTTGTTACATATAATGATCTCAATTGCACACTTCTCCTAATAGCTTTGTTTCATTCCTGGTCTTAAATCACCAGGCAGTGTTTTGTGGTTTAAGAAAATAAATACAAGCTATTATGATTGTAAAGCATTTATATTGATAGAAAAATTAAAGTAAAATAAAATAATTGTTAGTCAACTTATATGTTGTTTTTCATAGTACATGTTAGGATTAGAAACAGTAAGACCAAAAGGAATGTAACTTCTTTTCTATTGCTCAAAATTATATTTAATATAGATCTGATATTTCAGTACTAAAAATTTTCTTATTAAATGAGGAAATTTGGTTTAAGGAAAGTGTTCTCCCTTCTTGCATATCCTGCCAATTCAAAAATTTTTTAAAAATGAGAAAAGTTTAAAGCAATAAGCTCAGATTTTGAAACATTCACTTATCTTTGTTATTTAAACATATGTAAAATATTTTTTTAAAAGGCAAGAAAACTTTTAGTCTTAACAGTCTGTTTTTCTCATGAACAACTAAACCTTAAGCAACCATTCTATTACTGGACAATATATAATTTTTGAGATCTTCTTAACACATCAGAGTAAAAACACTGATTTTTTTCCCAACCTACTTTAGTACCTATCTACATAACTACATTTTTAAAAAGATTCTGAATGACATAATTTTTAATTGAGTAACATACTTTTATATTCTGAGTATAGCTCAAAATGTAGCCCTGTCTTTCAGGTAATGTAATTATATAACTATCATATAGTTATTATTTCTGTTCCTAATTCTTAGCTTACTGTCTTTTATTATAGGAGTAAATTAGTTCTAATCACTAGCTGATTTATATATGGGAGCCTAGAACACAATGAGAGAGAAAAAGTAATTATTTTCTGTAAAAAGAAAAAGCAACACATTATACTGAAATTATTTGTTTTATGCCCTTTTTTGTTGCTGAACTATAAGGTTCTGGATAACCATATTATTTACTTTTTGCAGCTTTATCTTCAATTGATAGCACAGGGCATAGCATATAGTAGCTGCATATTAAATGCCATTTAAACAAACCTAACAACCATAAATTATAGAAAAAACTGTTTGAAGGTGGTGGGAAAGTTTTATATGAAGAAGAAAAACCTAAAGACTTTATGATTTTTAAAAAATATTTCAATCTCATTTATCAAAGTTATTACTATTATCATCATTATTAACCCTATGGAGCTGATATGGATTGCTACTTTACAGATGAGGAAATGGAAGTTTAGAGGTTATATAATTTTCCCAAGTTGTAAAGCTAACAAGTAGGTGCTGATGGACCTAGAATATAAAGCCATGCTTAACAACAGGGATAGGTTCTGAGAAACACATCGTTAGGTGACTTCATGGTTATACAAACATCATAGAGGGCACTGACATGAATCTAGATGATACGGCCTACTACACACCTAGGCTATAGCCTACTGCTCCCAGGCTACAAATCTTTATGGTATGTTACTGTGCTGCATACTGCAGGCAGTTGTAACACAATAATAAATATTTGCATATCTAAATATATCATGCATAAACATAGAAAACATACAGTAAAAATATAGTATAAAAGATGTTAAAATGGTACTCTTATATCCGGCACTTACTGTGACTGGAACTTCCAGAGCTGGAAGTTGCTCTGGGTGAGTGATTGAGTGAACGGAGAGTAAATGAGAAGACCTAGAACATTACTGCACACTACTGTAGACTTTATAAACACTGTACACTTAGTCTACAGTACAGTAGTAAAAACATTTTTTCTTTCTTAAATAAAAAATTAGTAGTAGCTTACTGTAACATTTTTACTTTATAAACTTTTAAACTTTTAAAACTTTTTAACTCCTTTGTAATAATTAGTTTAAAACAAATGTACTATACAGGTTTTAAATTATTTTCTTGTTTTATGTCCTTAGTCTATAAGTTTTTTCTATTTAATATATTTTATTTTTTTACTTTTTAAACTTTATTTGTTAAAAACTAAGACACAAACACACATATTAGCCTAGGTCTATATAAGGCCATGATCATCAATGCCACTGTCTCCTACCTCTAAATCTTCTCCCACAGGAAGGTCTTTAAGGGCAATAACACACATGGAGTTGTCATCTCTTACCACCATTGTATATGTGGTCGGTCGTTGGACACAATGTTGCTATGTTATGTGGTGCATAACTATATACTGAAATCTAGCTCCCAAGTAAAAAAAACTTAACTGTTACTCTATTGCTTCAATGGCTACATAGCTGAGTCACGAAACCAGAGTTGACATTGGTCCAATGTATTGAATGGGAAACCACTGGGTGGCACTGTGTATACTAGTTCACATTCAACTTTTTTCTAACAGATTTCTAGATAAGATTTTTATTCATTTGTTTATGATCTATCTTCCCTATCTACAATATAAACTTCTCAAGATTTATGAACTTGTGTGTCCTTTCAACCTCTATATATTGTACTTAGAAGTAAACTAGAAGTTAGTGTTACCTAAGTTCATTTGGGCTGCTATAACACAATATCACAGCCTGGAGGGCTATAAAACAAATGAAATTTTGGAGGCAAGAAAGTTCAAAATCAAGGCACCGGCATGATGACTCTATTCTAGTGAGAACCAGGTTGCATGAACTATCACATTTTTGCTGTGTCCTCACACTGTAGAAAGGCTGGATGCTCTGTGAAATCTTTTACAAGGCCAATACTAACCCCAATCAGGAGGGCTCTAATCTCATGACCTAATCACCTCCCAAAGGTCCTATCTCCCTATAGCTTCAGGGGTAGGTTTCAACATGAATTTTGGGAAAGATGTAAACTTCAAGCAATAGCAACATAACACTAGAATTGTACCTAGTAGGAGCTCATTCATTTTATTTGAATCAATGAAATAATAATATAATAAATGAGTATTGATCAGTAATGTGACCCTGGCTGGTTTGGCTCAGTGGATTGAGCGTCGGCCTGCGAGCTAAGTGTCGCTGGTTCGATCTTCCAGTCAGGGCACATCAGAGAAGGAAAACTCTGACTCCAAAAAACCTCCGCTGCCTTGCGGCATACCTCTTCAGGGGAAAGGCTAAGGGAGTAAACCCCGACAGAAAATCCGGAGCCGGAGTCCCTAAGGCGGTTTGACGTTGTAGTCAACACCGGCAACTCCTGCGGCGCACCTGAAGCCAAGCTGTATTGACTCCGTCTTTCCCTTGGATCCTTCAGCTGCGAAGAGAGGGGGGGTCTGCTGCATGGGCAACAGCAGACCCTCCATATCACCCTGCCCAGGCTCTGTAGCTTCAGCTTCACTGGAGAGGACACTCCAGCGTCATCGTAAGATGTCGATTCAACACGGGAGGAGACAGATACCGTGTCACTCTCGAGTCGGACTGCACAGCCATTCTCGGCGGTGCAGATAGACTCTTAAGAAGCTACACCATCGTCTCTTGAGACGGACGGCTGCCGACGATGGATCAGTAATGATTAATCTAAGTTTATTATTGAGTTGCAACAAATGTTATTACAATATTGCTTCTCAGCTATTGGCCTAAGATGGAGTGTGATGTTACAATATAGTTCCAGTAGAGGACCAATGCAAAAATATATGTACTTTTAATATATTTAATATTTAAAAGACTGAACGCTAGTGGCTTAGTTATGAGGCAGCTCTCTGTGAGGTAATAAAATAAAGAAATAAAATAACCTACGTCCTAAAAGACTCAAACATATACCAGTTGTGTTACTTCCAACAAATCACCTAATCCTATCTGTAAATGACAATAATAATGGTATCTGACTCATATGTTATCAGAAAATAAAGCCCTTAACTCAGTGCTTAATATATAATAGTAATTTAAAAGAATCATTATTATTATTTGAGAATAAACTCTACCTTCCAAGTATATTCAGTTACTTTATAAAACCCTGTTTCAAAAACAAAAGTCAGGCCCCGGTTGGTGTGGCTCAGTGGACTGAGCTTCAGCCTGCAAATCAAAGTGTCAACGGTTTAATTCCCAGTCAGGGCACAGGCCTGGGTTGCAGGCCAGATCCCCAGTTGAGGGTGTGCAAGAGGCAACCACACATTAATGTTTCTCTCCCTCTCTCCCTCACTTTCCCTTTCTCTAAAAATAAATAAATAAAATCTTTTTTTAAAAAAAGGAAGAAGCTTTAAAAAAAACAAGTCAATTTACATATTCAGTAACATGCTTTTAACTTCCATTGTAGCTAAAAGAAGTTTTTGTTTTGTTATTTCTAATAGAGTTATTTGCATGTTTTTGGTTAGTTTTTTGTATTAAGCATTGCTTTAATTTTAGTAGTAGTAATATATGTGAATAATTGCATCATACTGCTAATCCAAAAGCAACATTATCATAGACAATTTTTAGGTATGTTATTCCTTATTTTGTTAATATTTTCTTATAGACTTCTGCTTAACTGGAAAAATATCTAGCACTCCAAAAGAAACTCTGAAAGGAGAAAACAAACAAAACTTTATTTTCTTAAGTCATTCATTTAAAGTATTAGTAAAGATATCAAAGCTATGTGACCAAGATTAATTCTAACAATAGCAATCCAAGACATTAACATTCAAAGATCTAAAAATAAGTAAATTATAGTTGTGGGTTAAGTACATTTACTCATCGTATACTTCTATTAAATAATGAAGAAGAAATATCATTGATTTAATTTCTGAAATAATATTTCTTAATTATACCATATTAAATTATCAAATTTTAGATAATTTTGCTCAAAGTTTTTTGCAATATTATTGTTAGTATATTCATCTTAATATATTAAAAATTACTTATTAACATGAGAAAAATAGACTACTAATTCATTGCCACTGTCACAGCTGGTCCTTTACTTATATTCATGTAGAAACCCATTTAATAGTCCAATGAAAGCTTTAAAGAATTCAGTAATTGCTAAAGTCTAAGTAGTTGCATACTTTTGAAAAGATTGTCTTAATCAAATCCTTTTGGTAATCTTGTTTTCTCTTTGGTCTTATTATCAGTTTGCTTGGAAATGTAGAGCTCTTAAACTCCCTTATCACATTCTTGTCAATAAGAGAGAAAAAGAGAGCTTCAGAAACTTTTGGTTGTATGTATTTCTGCCAATCAATGTAATCCAGTAGATAAATGCAACAATAATTTTTTAAAAACCCTATTCCTTTGTCCACCACTAATTCATCACACTTTTCACAGCTGGATCTTAACTGAAGCAACACACATTTGACCTTTAAATCTTAGCTAGGCAGCATTTGATCCTATCTCCCACAGGTATAACTTTGTTGAATTCAGTACTTCCATTGCCCTTTTTTCATAATTTGACTTTGATTTATCTTTTAACCATCAGCAGTCAACATTAGCACACCAGGCCATAAGTGTGAAAATAAAGTGGCGTGCTTTTTCAGGCCTGTAATCATATATAGCTATTCAATATCATTCTATTAACTTCGAGGCAAAAAGACAATTTCATTTTATTGATTCAACAGCAGAAAAATTTGCACAATTAGTTATCCCTTGTTTTAACTACTCTATCTGCTATGAGATTTTGAGACTGGAAATATATACAGGCAGAAAATACAAAGTCATTAATGAGGTCAAAATATACCAATGGAACAGGAACAATATTCATTTATTCTTATGATTTCACATAAAACATTTTATTGATATGTTTCTTTATTTTTTTTCTCCTCCTACAGACATTTGTGCTTTCTAAAACTGCATTGAAAGTTAATTCAAGGAGGTTTACTGAACAATAACAACTTAAATCCTTAAGGACTGTTTTTTCCTAATAATTGTTCCTTTTAAACTGGTATAAACCTACCTGACCCTCCAGTAATTTTTTACTTCTAACCAACTGAAAGTTAATGAACCAAAAATTACACTGGGGAGGAGAATTGGCTTTTTACAAGGAGCTGGAATGTGTTGAATGTGGTGAGAGAACATTAACAAGTCTGTCAATTGTCAATTAGCCTGGAAGGTATTTTGACTTTTATGTGTTCTATTTGCTTGCTCAGTATATCAAATGAAATGTCTTCATTTTGTTTAGTATTACTCCTAATAATAACAATACTTATACAGCCTTTTTCCTTAATCATGACAATTTTCTCTCAAGTTTCAGACCTAAGCAGAAAGTTTTTAGATTCTCAGTGAAAATTTTAATGGTACTCCCTTAGAACTCAGTCCAGTACTTTTGGGGGAGGATATGGTTCTTTATCCATAAATTTCTTATGAGTTTTTGTTAGTAACTGATCTTAATTTGAACCAGGATCTTAACCAAATCATTTAATAAACCTCGAATGAAGTGTGAGTTAGTACAGCATTTCCTCAAACCTTTAAAGGTATTTTACTGATAACTTCATTCTAATATCTAAATGATTAATGTTTAGTGACATAATACATCATTAATATTCATATCCATTAATAATCTTAACAAGATTCTCAAGTGCAAAGGAACAACATATATACTAATATCATTAACCACTTTTTAAGCCAATAGTGTTTAAATTTTAGTAAGCCTGAGAGCCTGACTTCAACACAAACATAAACAAATAAATCGGCTTAAAAAGGAAACCAAAGATTCATTGCTAAAATGGAAGAGAACCCTTATTTTCATTTGTTTGACTTTCTGGGACTCAAGATTTAAAAACAAAAGTAATCAATATATAGACTATCATGAACTAGGACACAAAAATAGTTCCTATCTTTGAAGAAATAAGTATAATTTAAAATATCAATATTTCAGTTTTTTACCATACATAAGCATAATTTTAAAGATAATTATGATTATTAACTTTTATTCTAAAATTTTCTTGTTTTCTACCAACTTTTAGGTCTAGAAATAATACTTAAGAAAATAAAAGTACAGTTACTTTACAATATAAAATAAGACAATTATAGGATTAGAAATTAATAACATGTCTACTAGTGAACCAACCTAAGGTGATGGCAATAAAACTATATTATACTTAGTTTTAATTTTCTAAATATTCAATTTATAATTCACTAGTGTAACACCTAGAGAATAACACTTTAATGTTCTTGAATTTAGTCCAGGAAATAATGCAGAAAACTATTTATTGAAAAAATGGAGAGCTATGATGATCATTAAGTAACCAAGATATCTGTGCCATATGTAGTAATAAAGATGTTTTAGAAAATGCTATGTGTTTTTCTACCAATATTTTGAGAACTCCATTTACTTATAATACAGTAATAAAAAACATTCCATAAAAATGTTTTTCTTCATTGAAGATTTTCAAAATAATTGTCTGAGAGAGCATTCCTACTACAGAGTTTAACACAGTAATAAATATTTTTGAATTTGAATTGATGTAGCTCTGGTTGGTGGAGTGTTTTATTTGCCTATGATTTTGGCTACATAATTCATAGAATATGAAAGGTCCAATTACTAAATAATAAATTACTTTGAAATATGGAAACAAATTATATATCCTTTTCTATTCTTCTTTTCCCACAAGTACACAGTAAGTCATCAAACAAGAAGTTATTCTCAAAAAAGATGTTTATATTATAATAGATTACACAGTTAAACTGAATAAGCAAATTTAGACTTCAAATGCTCAGATATTCAATTTTGCTTCTGTATTTTTTAATTTTACATTCTAGAGATAACGAACAATGAATTTTTATTACATGTTAGAAAATACTTATGGACGGACTATTTCATAATAATAAGGCTCATATCATAAACACATATGGAGAAACTTATATTCATCTTTTACTCCTCTCAATCCAATGCATGCTATCTATTGATAAAATAATACTAATAAAAATACATAAACTCTCAGGAGCATACAATATCCATTGATTATTTCTCAGGATCCAGTAGATTGTCAGAGTGGTTCTGTTGCTTTGGGCCAGATTTTCTGATTTTATATGGGCTCAAACATGTGGCTGCAAGCAGGTGACATTTCAGCGAGGGTCTGACTTGCTTAAGATGGCCTCAGCTGAAACTGCTCAGCTCTGCTCTGGTATTTCTAATCCTCCAGCAAGCTAGCTTGGGCTTGTTTCATGGTGGTAGCTGTGTTTCAAAAAGAGGCACTTCTCAAGTCTGCACTTGTATCAGGTTTGCTAGTATGCAGTAGGCAAAGATAGTCATATGGCTAATCTCTCAGTTGATTTGGAAAACTAGACACTACCTCTTGGAAGTAGCTGGAACACCAAGTTGTAAATACCTTAAATATTTGTATAGATAGAGGGCTGCTAGAAATTTTGCCAGCTATCTATTACATTCTGCAACTAGTTGGTTATCAGTTCCTTCTGAATACAAAACCATATGGTCTCTGTTACTTCCTGACCTGTTTCTAATATTACCACCCTAATACGAAATCATGTTAATGCTCCCCTAAACTATGATATTGATATTCTAACTAATTTAATCTCTTCTAAATATTTCTCCCCCTCAATCTTTTCTACCTATACTTCAGATATTTTAAGTATTTTTGTTTTTGCTTTGCTTATGATTTCTGCCACATTTAATGACATTAAATTGAGCATAGGATTGTGATGTACTCTTATTTATAACTTCCACAAAGTTAACACATATTGAATAAAAAATATACTTATTTGTTTTCAATTAGGAAAATAGATGAATAAATAAAAGAAAGAAATCACAAAATGAATCTAAAATTTCAACCTCAAATATATTCAGATATAATAATTTCCTTGGGATCCCTATAAATTCAAGAGATCTTCCAAACCCTTAGAAGTATGACTTTACTCAAGTCTTAATTATTTGCCTTATTGACTATTAGATACCAAATGCCAATTTTGTGACATAAAACTTTCTGTGTATATTATGCTTACTCTTTTCTGTATGATTGTTGTTTCTTACATCTATAACAATAAGATATTTATACTAGAGGTGGTGGAACATTTCATGTTAATTTGATTTTGTAGAAGTATAGTCCTAAGAAAATTTTATAGCAGTACAAAATAACATTAAAACAAATGCCCGATTTTCTTTTTGATTGATTGTTATTATAATTATTGTTCCAGATCCTCTCAGTGTGTAAACCACCAGTGAGGAGTTAATTAGTCCTTTGGGAAATTTCATCAACTCCCTAACATATATACTAACATGCAATTATTGTTCTAAAAAACCAATTGATACCAATGTAGTTTAAAGATTTTTATAATATTTCCCCAAAGCTTACCTACATCTGCTTATAATGAATTTACTAGTATTTTATGACTCATTGCAGTTTCAAAATGTTTAGTCTGTGTCAGAAAATCCATGAGAGACAATCTTTCCCTCAAAATATACCATGATGGATCAGACATTAGTAGAGGTAAAGCAATCAAATAAGGAGCCCATAATACTGAGGTGGCTCTAATTCCTTGGTAGCTTCTGTAAGCAACCTGAAACCTACCCCACAGTCAATTCCTATAAATGCCTCAGGGTAAGAAGAACAGTCAATTATACTTTCCCAAATAATGCAATAGCTTAGGCTTTAGCCAAATAATTACCTTGCTTTGTTAAATCAGTTTTAGAAAAACCTTGCCCCTCACTTCTGTTTGTAGAGCAAGCACTCTTAACCGCTTCTGGTTTGGTGCTGCCCAATTAGTATTTATTTCTGCTCAAACACTTAAAATTTATAACATACTTCAGTTTATCTTTTAACAGTGAGGCAATCATTTAATTTATCCAAACTAGGACTATGTAGAAAGTGAAAGGAGTGATATTAACACCTATAACAGAAAACACACAACTCTTCTAGGAAAAAAAAAAAGTGAGATACATACTCATCAGAGATATCAATGTGCAGTGTGTGTCGGTACAGGTGGAAATATTAGGAGAGAGATCCTGGGATCTTGTGGTATTAAAGGAAATGAGAACTGCACATTAAAGCAGTAAAAAAATGTTCCATTCAAATACTGGGGGGAAAAGAAACCTCAATATTGATAGAACTAGACTCAATTCTGAATACAGCAAGGACAGGTGGGATAGATGGCCAAGGAGCAGGGTGAGGGTTCAGTGGGTGGAAAATAACTAAAAGGAGACATCAAGGAAAGGGGGAGAAATTTTTGCTAAAGTGACCTAATAGGATTCTTACAAAAGGCAAGAATGATCACATACTAAAGGTAGGAGATAAGTAATTTGATCAGATACTGAGAGTGATCAGATATCAAGGGTGGAGGATTCTACTGAAACTGATTTATTAAGAATTCTTGCTTAAATTGGTCTATGCAGGCCAGCAAGGATCAGTGGACCAAAGTTGAGGCCTTATTAAAATTCTAATGTGAAAAACAAAATTAAGCAAACAGTAAACAAACAAACAAAAAAAATGAGAATGACTAGGAATAATAAGCAAGAGGATATTGAAAAATAAGAGAAGGGTTCAGATAATTGAGTAATATAGAACTTTTGTTAAATACAAAGATCATTGCAAGTTAAGTAAGATAAGATAAATCCCAGTATTCCAATGACTTTAAACAATTAACTGTCATTTCTCTCTGGCTTCAGAATCCTATACGTGGTTGGTAGGTGTTCTAACAGTGTTGGGAAGAGGAGGAGGTAGAGGTAGGAGGTTTGCCCCATGAAGTTTTTAAAAAACCCATGCTCTTTCCATTTCATAGTTCTACCATATTGCATTCATACCTCCAAATGTTGCCATAGGCATCAATATCCAACCACCAAATAAAGGACAAGAGAGTGCATGGCAACTTGTGCAGGACATTTTATAGGCCAGTTTATATTGTCTCATTCCATTGTCCAGAATACAATTACTCAACCCTACCTAATTGAAGAAGAGACTCAAAATTGTGGTTTAGCTGTGTTTCCAGTGTGAAAAAATAAATAAAATAAAATGAGTTTGGTGAGCACATGGCATTTTTTGTAAGGACTTAAAACCATCTGCCCTGGCATTCAGTCTGGACACTAAAAAAGGAACCATATCTACAGTCTACATTAACTTCACTTTGAAATTCCATTGTATTCATTAACATTTCTTTACAGTTCCAGATATTTCTTGTTTAGTAAATGGTTCATTTTTTCATTGTAAAAACCTTTTAAAAGAAATTCTTCAATAAAAGCATTGAGGCACTTGCCTCCCAAGCTTTTTAATTTCTCACCTCTAAATCTTCACTTTGCTGTTTTCACCAATCCTGCATTGTTTTAAAGTGATCCTCATGCATTCACAATTTTCTGCATGAAAGGTTTACCTGAAACCAAACTTTTAATTCTTAAATAATTTTAACTACCATTTCACTTCTAAGGTATTATCATAGCTCTAAAAGGGTACTGTTCTCTCCCTTACTATAGTAAGTAAACTCTGCCTTGTGTTATCAACAATTTATTAAATAAATGCATTTTATTTAGTTATTAATAAGTTAATTAACTTATATATGATATAAAATGATGTGGTCTGATTTGTGTTTGCTGAACAGCCCTTGTCGTCTAGCTCATTTTTTTTAATGTTACTAAGATTTAACATGATTATGTAGTCTACAATAATATAAATAAGTAAATAAATAAATACCAAACTCTAGGGGGTAAGAACTAAATCTTGGAGAGTTATACCCAATGGAATGACTTATAACATTAAACAAGAGGCACTGTAAAGTGAAATTATTTCTATGTTGTTGGAGAAAACTGGCCAATGCTCCCATTTTATAAAAATTTAATGTGGATAAAGGAAGCCATTTTATACCTCAAGTAAACTGTGGTGTTGCCAGTGGACATGGAGTTCTTGTGGTGTCTGTCACAAGGAAAGCATTTCAGGAGACCCATAAGGGAGGATGAGGTGCAGCAAGATTATTCGGGTGGAAATAGAAAGCAGCTCCTGTGTCTCATCTCTGCCTGTCCCACCATAAGAAAAAGAAATCCAGTCTTCATCAAGGCCAAAACAAAGGCCAATCTCTAGAGACCCTCTGCCATATCAAAGCTTAGTCCTTTGGAGCCTCTGCTGTCTGCTGTGGGCCCTGATTTGTCACTGAATAGCAAGTTGGGTAGGTGTCCACTGCCACCCTCTAGGCAAAATTCCAGAGGCAAAGTTTTGGTGATAAAAGAAAGGAGTCTTTGTTCAATTTTGGAATAACAGCTTTCCGCAAGAATTAGTCACTTAGGTCTGTCAATTAAGTCTAAACTCTTTAACTCTTTAGTTAGAGCTTTAATCACTTAAGCCTATCAATTAAGGCTAAATACCTGGGTTCTCCTCTATCATTTCCCCTGTTAGTTTTTAGTTATTTCTATAGGGTTAGTTTACAAAATAAAACAACATAAGATAGAAAAGTTACACAATTTTGGAAGAATGGCAGGCATCTCCCTCAGAGCATGTTCCCTCTAGAACACCAAAAGAATGAACCTGCCACCCTCTGCCAGGCCAGCCTGATCGTAGGCTGTGCCTGGAGTTCCTTCCCATACAAAATACTGTCTATTGGGAAATGCAGGCCCTGCCGCACCATCATCCAGGCATCCTCGAGGAAGAAGAGCCTGAGAGCCAGCAAGAGCCGGTGCCTGTCCATCCAAAAGCCCTTCTTTTATTTCAAATCTTCTTGCCCATAATTCCATGTGCTCTGGAGACTCAGTTTCTCAGCCAATCCCACCCTAGACTGTTTGCCTGAGCACACCCCTCCTACTTCTCCTGAGTGGTCTGATCAGATCTCTCTGTATCAAGTCAGCTGCTAAACCCACATAGTTGCATGTGTCACTGGGTGAGGGAGAGAATGTGTGAGCACACAGGGGAAGCACATGTCACCAAGCAAGAGAGAATGTTCTTGTTGCCTGGGATTATATTATCTCGGGCTTGAGAGGGACCAGGAGCTTTTTCAAAATAACCAATCAACTCCCCAAGAACTCCCAGGCTTCTGATGGGTCCAACCCTGACCAATCTATTTCCTTTTGTTCTGGCTAGACTGACAGACTTCTGTGGTCTTCATTTTGGCTCCTATTGTACATGCCTCATAGAAGCAACTCCCCCTTTTCCATCTCTTTCCCCAGTGATCTGGGAGAATGGACCCATGGTTTCCTAGAGAATGCCTAAAGCTGTGACTTCCTGATAAAACAAGTTTGTTCGCCCCAGTTGATTATGCTTAATTTCTAATTCCCTTTGCTTCCTTCCTTTATTAATATCTAGCTACCTATGGTAACATTTCCTCCCTGAAGACCCTGGACCTTGTAATCTTACAGAATAAATGGATGAAGGTCTCAACTTTTGTATCTGCTTCTTGTTGTCAAAAAGCTTAGTCCTGCCTATCCCCAGACCCAGAGGTTCCTTCCATCTGCCAAAGGAAGAAAGGAGCAAAAGGGAAGGGGAGTCTTCACATAGGGAAGAGGGATTTTGTAATGTCAAGGTCAGTCCTCTGTCCTTGGGAGGCAGCATATGCAATGCCTAGATGATGGCAATGTTGGACATGTTGGCATCTTTGTTATATTCCAGAGGTGACATATTTGATGAGGTTAAAAAGGCATAATCAAAAATGAGAAGAATTATGGCAACCAAGGTCTCGTGAGAGGTAAGAAGTGGGCAATAGAAGAAAAACTATCTTTACGGTATCCCAGAGTGAGCTAGAGGAGTGACTTTCCAGGAGAGAGCTGTGTCACACCTGTCTGAAGCTGTTATATTTACCACACTTAATTTAGGCTGATGGGAACAGGCTAAGATTGCCCTCATGAAGATCTTTGGGCCTCTTCTGTCTGAACCATTTGGGCAGAAAAGGAAAAGCAATTACAGATGAAGCCAATAAACTGCTCCATACTTCACCAATTCAGGTATTTAGTTCTGACAAGTCAATCCAGCTAAACTGCTGAGTCTCACTTTAGGAGGAGATGATGCAAACAAGCCTCTAAAGTGAGGCCTTTACTGCATAAACGAGCAATCAGATAAGTAAGGTCATAGGCATTACACCCTATGAAAACAGAAGGAAGAAACACAAAGGTTAATGAACACAGCAAATCATAAGCAAGTTTCTGAGTCTGCCAGACTGCCAGTTGAAAAGATTGCCAAATGCAAAGCTTTTGCTGGAATAAAATTAAGCAGTGCCAGTTTGAACATCTTTGGTGATGTCATCAGGTGCTGAGGAAAATTTCGTACGGCAGATACAGACATAACTTTAGAGAAAAAGTTTAGTTCCCAATAATTCCTAATTCAAAAATGGGAGAAAAAATAAAACATTAGCTTGGTGGGTTGAAGAAAACTAGAAGAACTCAGGAAGTAGTTCGGCTTATAGGTGAGGGGAGGCACGGACATTTGAAGACAGTTAACTGCACTAAGGTCCAACATCCACAATTCAGCACTGTGATTTCCACTGAAACACAACTTCTTTCCCTAAAATGACTCTCATTTTTCAATAAACAAACTCCATTAAATCCAGTTTTAGTTTGGCAGGTGTTTGCATAAACACATGAGTAGCAACTGATCATATAGACTTTCAAATCCGCTTTTCTGGAATCTTGTAAGGAATCTTTAGATCAAGCTTCATCATCCTCTCAGGGCAGGGATGCCAGGCCACACAGTTGCCATCAGGGTTTGCCTGCAAAACTATAGGTTTGGGTAAATTCCTGAAGTTTTTAAAGTCCCCCAAATATCTTGAGCTTCTTTCCTTGCCATCCTTCAAAAATAAACTTTTGTTTCTTAACTAGAAAGACTACTTTATTAATATCTAGCTACCTACATGAATGGTAGAACTGAGATATAACTAAAAAACCAAAATAGATGGTCACATAATAAGAAAAAAAATTTAGAGTTCGTTATTTTGGCAAGAGAGTTTATAAGATACTTCAATATACATTCCATTTAATATTGACAATTCAAACTTACAGCATAAT
This sequence comes from Furipterus horrens, assembly GCF_987537825.1. Taxonomy (NCBI): domain Eukaryota; kingdom Metazoa; phylum Chordata; class Mammalia; order Chiroptera; family Furipteridae; genus Furipterus; species Furipterus horrens. Next base: position 59,810,687 of record NW_028327173.1, on the reverse strand, counting down.
ATTTGTAGATTTCTTCAGAAGTATTCCTAAAAGTAAAGTTTCATCATTCTATTACAATATTATATGTTATATATTTCTTTAATGAAAAACCAGAAATGTCACTATAGCTTTGGCACCTTTTAAATGGAATCTTTCAAGATGATTTAGAAACTGAGCAGAATAAAAAGAGATATTTAACTGATTTGTTAAATGTGATTTGTGGATAAAATAAATTATGATAACTAATCAAAATGTTTTATTTTTTTCTCATGTAAAAATATACATAAGTAAAACTAATATAAAATTTGCATGTCTCACTATTGAGGAACAGAGAATTCATGGCACATAAAAACAGATCTGAACACATTATTACAGTATAAAATTGTTATTTCATGTTAATTTGAGGTTTGTTAATTTCTCATTTATATCTCACCTACATCATAAACTCCCTTGAAGCTACTACTAAATTGAGATTCAATAATAAAAGAATGACTTATTATTGATGTTAGAATTTATATATTTGATACCAACTGAAAAAAATGCCATCTCAGTATCACGTGAAGTGCTCTATAGATGCCTCCCTTTCCTTTCACTGTATATTGTAACTTTAAATGTTTGCAAATGAAACTCTTTCTACTTGTTTTCCCTTTTTTACTGTTGCTTTTCTCTCAGATATTTCTTCTATCATCTTTATAGTCAAAAACAGAAGCATGGTACTCTATCTCTTGCTTCCACTTGAAATTCTACAGTGACTCTATCTTTGCACATCAAATAAACATGAAAACCATAACAAGGCCCTTCACAGCCTTCTTATTTTCACCAGACTCATCACTCTTCACTCATCACCTCTTTGTCTGCATTCTGTGCCTGCTTTCTTAAATTTGTAGAAAGCATCATGTCCCTTCAAATTATCCTTGGCATTACCTCCAAAGTACCTTGAAAGATAAACAGAATATTTACTTCCTAACACTTACCAAAATTTATATTGATATAGTTTTAATATAATTATTTCTCAAATGTCTGTTTTTTAATACACTATAAGTTGCTCGAAGATAAAACAAAATGTATATTTTGACCCAAAATAATGTTTGTACATATCTCATATGTAGCCTTTAATGAGCATGCTATTATTTGTTGTTACTGAATGAAGCCCCCCTCTCCCACCCCACACACAAATCACTTTTTATTACAGATATTCTTTTTTTTTAATTGGGATATAATTCATGCACCATAAATTTCACCCTTTAAAGTGATTTTTATTGTATATTCACAAAGTTCTGCAAGTATTATCACTGTATTTTCCACTACCCCCCAAAAATCTAGCTAGCAGTAATTCCTCATTTTACCCTCCTACTAGTCCCTGGAAAAACAATAGAAAAACAATAATATACTTTCTAACTCTATCAATTTTTCTATTTTGTACATTTCATAGAATAGAATAAGATGTACATGGATTTTCTATTTGACTTCTTTCACTTAGCATTATGTTTCCAATGCCCATCCATTTTGTAGCATGTATCAAGTACTTCATACTAATTTATGGTTAAATAATACTTCATTACATAGATATACACATTTTATTTTCAAGTAGTGGATAATATGGGTGCTTTCTAGTTTTTAGGAATTATGAATTGTTCTGTACAAACAAATGTGTACATTCTTGTAGACTTAGTTGTTTATTTCTTTTGTGTACATAGTAGAAGTAGAATTTCCAGGTCATATAATAACTAAATTTTTAATATTTTGAAGAATTTTCACTTTTCCCAAAACTGCTGCACAATTTACATTTCCACCATCAATATATGATAATTCCAATTCTTCACAATTTCAGCAACATTCTTGTTTTGTGAAGTGGAATCCCATTGTGATTTTGATATGATATTCCCTAAGGACTAATTATATTAAGATTTTTCCAGATGCTCATTGGTCATTTGTATACTTTCTTTGGAAAAAATGTCTATTTTAATTCTTTGCCCATTTTTTAAATTGAGTTACTTGTCTGTTTATTATTTAGTTCTAAGAGTTCTTCTTTTAGACTCAATGTTAATTCCTTATCAGACATGATTTACAAATATTTTCTTCCATTTTATGAGTACTACTTTTTTCATTTTTTCCCCCTTACTATTATCACCTAGAACACAAGAGATTTTTTTTTTTATAAAGTACAACTTATCTCTTTCATTGTTGTTGTTGTTATTGTTGTAATGGTGTTTTTTTTTTTTTTCCTCTTGCTGTTATATCTGAAAAACTATTTCTTAATCTAAAGTCACAGAGATTCACATCTATGTTTTCTCTTAAAAGTGTTAGGGTTTTGGCTCTTACATTTAAGTCTTTAATCTATTTTTAGTTGTTTTTTGTGTGTATGCATTTGAGGTATGCTTCCCATTTTATTCTTTTACATGTAGATTTCCCACTGTCTCAGCACCATTTTTTTTTAGGACTTTTAATTTTTTTTATAAAGAGGGAAAGGAAAGGAGAAAGAGAGAAAGAGAAGCATCAGTGTGCCAGAGGAACATTGATCGCACAACTGGAGACCAGCCTGCAACCCAAGCATGTGCCCTGACCAGGAATCAAACAGGCAGTCTTTCAGTTTGCAGGCTGGTGCTCAATCCACTGAGCCACACCAGCCAGGGCAGCATTTGTTAAAAAGACTATTCTTTCCCATTGTTTAGCACCCTTCTATTGGCCATAAGTAAGGCTTTATTTCTAGACTCTCAGTTCTGCTCCACTGATGGACATATGTCTTATCTTAACCCAGTACCACAGTGTCTTTATTACTATAAATTTGTAGTAAGCTTTTAAATCAGAAAGTGTGAACTCCTGAACTATATTTTTCTTCAATTTTATTTTAGGTAAACTGGGTCTCTTGCATTATCATGTGACTGTTAGAATTAGTTTGCCAATTTCTACAAAATGGCGTCTAAAATATTGATAGAAATTGTATTAAATTTATATAACACTTCATGGAGTATTGACATCTTAATTATAATAAGTCTTCCAAAACATGAATATGCGATGTCTTCTCATTCTTTTAGGTTCTCTTTAATTCCTTTCTATGATGTTTTTTAATTTTAAGCATATAATAGTTGTATTTCTTTTGTTACATATATTCTTAACTACTTCATTCTGTTTATTATAGTTATAACTGGAATTGTTTTTCTTAAGCTGGTTTGTGATTGTTCATTGCTAGTGTTAAAAAATACAATTGATTATTGTATATTTATCTCATAACCCTTAAATTTGTTGAACTATTTTATCAGCGTACACAGATTTTGGTTGATTTTCAAACATTTTAAATTCACAAGATTATGTCATCTACAAGTACAGAAAACTGTTTATCTTTCCAATATAATGTTTTATTTATTTTATTTTATTTTTTTGCCCTACTGGCCTCATTAGAAGCTATAGCACAATGTCCAATAGATGCAAGGGTGTTTTCTGTGGCCTTGTTTTTTACTTTAGGTGGAAAGTTTCAGTCTTTCATCATGAAGTATGATAGTAACTCTGAGTTTTTCATACATGCCTTAACAGATCAAAGGAGTTCCTTTCTATTTATAATTTGTTGAATATTTTTTATGTATATCTACATGGCCCATTCACTTTTTATGCTATTATTTTTATAAATCATATCTTTATATACTACATGTTCAGTTTATCAATTATATTTATAATTGTTGCCTTGTGCAGTTGTCTTTTAAGTAATTATTTATAAAATAATTTTAAACAAATAAAAATACCCTTATACCTTTTTTATATTTACTTGTGTTGTTACATTGACATGTGCTCTTTATTTCTTTTTTTTTTTTTTATTTTGGTTTTTCAATTACAGTTGTCCCCTTTTCCCCCAATTTCTCTCCCCCACCCAGCCCACCCCCTCTCCCGCAATCATATCCCTCCCTGTTGTCTATGTCCATGAGTCTTTTATACAGGCTCTTTAATTAAACCCTTCCCTTACTTATCCCCCTTCTCTCCCTCTCCCCTCCCCCCTATTGACTGCTATTCTGCTTTTTGTTCTATTTAGTTCCTTTGTTTGTGTTGTTCTTTAGTTTCCTGTATTAGGTGATATCATATGGTATTTTTCTTTCTTTGCCTGGCTTATTTCACTAAGCATAATTCTCTCTAGTTCCATCCATGTTGTTGCAAATGGTAGGAGTTCCTTCTTTCTTTCTGCTACATAGTATTCCATTGTGTAAATGTACCACAGTTTTTTGATCCACTCATCTACAGATGGGCACTTAGGTTGTTTCCAGCACTTAGCTATTGTAAACAGTGCTGCTATGAACATAGGGGTACATAAGTTCTTTTGAATTGGTGTTTCAAGATTCTTCGGGTATAATCCTAGTAGTGGAGTCGCTGGTTCAAAAGGCAGTTCCATTTTTAATCTTTTGAGGTAATTCCATACTGTTCTCCATAGTGGTTGCACCAGTCTGCATTCCCACCAACAGTGCAGTAGGGTTCCCGTTTCTCCACATCCTCGCCAGCACTTGTTGCTTGTTGATTTGTTGATGATGGCCATTCTGACTGGTGTAAGGTGGTATCTCATTGTGGTTTTTATTTGCATCTCCCTGATGGCTAATGATGTTGAGCATTTTTTCATGTGTCTATGGACCTTCTGTATGTCCTCTTCGGAGAAATGTTTGTTCAGGTCCCTTGCCCATTTTTTAATTGGGTTGTTTGTTTTCTTGATGTTGAGTCGTATCAGCTCTTTATATATTTTGGAAATCAGTCCCCTGTCTGTGATGTCATTGGCAAATATGTTTTCCCATATGGTTGGTTTCCTTTTCAATTTGCTGTTGTTTTCTTTTGCTGAGCAGAAACTCTTCAGTTTGATGTAATCCCATTTATTTATTTTTTCCTTTATTTCTCTTGCTTTAGGAGATGTATCCGTGAAGAGATTGTTACGTGAGATATCTGATATTTTCTTGCCTATGTTTTCCTCTAGGACTTTTATGGTGTCACGGCTTACATTTAAGTCTTTGATCCATCTTGAGTTTATTCTCGTGTGTGGTGTAAGTTGGTGGTCTAGTTTCATTTTTTTGCAGGTCCCTATCCAGTTCTCCCAGCACCATTTGTTAAAGAGGCTCTTCTCACTCCATTTTATGTTCCTTCCTCCTTTATGAAAGATTAGTTGACCATAGAGGCCTGGGTTTATTTCTGGACTCTCTATTCTGTTCCACTGATCTATATGTCTGTTCTTATGCCAGTACCATACTGTTTTGATTACAGTGGCTTTGTAGTATTGTTTGATATCTGGTGTTGTGATTCCTCCTGCTGTGTTCTTCTGTCTCAAGATTGCTTTTGCTATTCGGGGTCTTTTTTGGTTCCATATGAATTTATGGAGTATTTGTTCTAGGTCTGTGAAATATGTCATTGGTATTTTAATAGGGATTGCATTGAATTTGTAAATTGCTTTGGGTAGTATGGCCATTTTGATGATGTTGATTCTTCCCATCCAAGAACATGGTATTTGCTTCCATTTATTTGTTTCTTCCTTAATTTCTTTCTTCAATGTTATGTAATTTTCAGAGTACAGGTCTTTTATCTCTTTGGTTAAGTTTACTCCTAGGTACTTTATTTTTCTTGTTGCTATAGTAAATGGTATTTTCTTTTTTGTCTCTGTCTCTGCTATTTTATTGTTGGTGTACAGAAATGCCTTGGATTTCTGTATATTTATTTTGTACCCTGCGATTTTGCCAAATTCACTTATTATATTGAGTAGTCTTTTAGTGGAGTTTATAGGATTTTCTAGGTATACTATCATATCATCTGCATATAATGAAAGTTTCACTTCCTCTTTCCCAATTTGGATTCCTTTTATTTCTTTTTCTTGTCTGATTGCTGTGGCTAGGACTTCCAACACTATGTTGAAAAGGAGTGGAGAGAGTGGACAACCTTGTCTCGTTCCTGAGTTCAGGGGGAATGCTTTCAGTTTTTGTCCATTGAGTATGATGTTGGCCTCAGGCTTCTCATATATAGCCTTAATTATGTTAAGATATGCTCCCTTTATTCCCATTTTGCTGAGTGTTTTCATCATAAATGGGTGTTGAACTTTATCAAATGCTTTTTCTGCATCTATTGATATGATCATGTGATTTTTGTCTTTCATTCTGTTTAGGTGATGTATTATATTTATTGATTTGCGAATATTAAACCATCCTTGCATCCCTGGAATGAAGCCCACTTGATCATGATGTATGATCTTTGCTCTTTATTTCTTCATGTGAACTAAAGTTACTGTCTACTGGTCTTTTGATTTATTCTGAAGAATTTCCTTCAATAGTTTTTGTAGGGTAGCTCCACTAGTGACAATTTTTTAAAATTAATCTAATAATATCTTAATTCCTGCTTTATATTTTATGGATAGTTTTGCTGCATATAGTATTCTTTGTTGATAATTTTTTCTTTCAGCATTTTGCATATTTTAATACATCATCCCACTGTCTTCCGGCCAAGTTTGTTCCAAATTAGAAATCAGCTATAATTTACGTACGATTCCTTATACATGCTAAGTTGCATCTCTCTTGCTACTTTTAAGATTCAATATGTCTTTTGCTTTTGACAATTTGATTAAGATGTATCTAGATGTGGATCTCTTTGAGTTTATTCTAGTTTTTTAACCTTCTTGGATTTGTAGATTAATGTTTATCATCAAATTTTGGAAGTTTTTGACTATTATTTCTTGAAATAGATTTTCTGTTTCTTTCTCTCCTTCTTTTCCTTCGGGGACTTCAATTATGTTTATTTTGATACACTTAAAGTTATTTTATAGGTCTCTGAGGCTCTGTTCATTTCTCTGCATTCTTTTTATTTCCATTCCAATGATTGGGAAAATAATTGACCTATCTTCAGGTTAGTGATTCTTTCCTCTGATGTTTCAAATCTGTTATTGTACCCTTTAGTTCTTTGGATAAATTTTAAATAGCTTATTTAAAATATTTCTTTACTATGACCAAAATCTGGACTTCATCAGAAATAGTTTATAATGACTGATTTTTTTTCCCCCTTGGTGTATGGGCCCTACCTTTTTCTTTCTTTATCTTATAATATATTTTATTTTTTACTGGACATTTTATAAAATAAAGTGTGACAATTCTGAAAAACAGATTCTCCCCTTAACCCAGGGCTTACTGTTATTGCTGCTTTTGTTTGTTTAGTGATTTTGATGAAATAAGCTGTAAAGCCTGTATTCACTACCCTGACCAGTGTGGCTCAGTTGGTTGGGCATCATCCTGCAAAGGAAAAGGTCACCAGTTCTATTCCTGGTCAGGGCACATGCCTAGGTAGTGGTTTCAGTCCCCAGTAAGGGTGCAAGAGACAACTAATAGATGTTTCTCTTTCACAGCAATGTTTCTCCCTCTCTTTTTCTCCCCTTCCCCTCACTCTAAAAATAAATAAAATCTTAACATTTATTTGAAGTCTGTATTCACTGTAATATGTGGCCATTTAAGTCTCTGTTTCATTAGCTTATTGTTCAGCTAATTACTTATTAGACAGAAAGTTACTTAAAGGCTTAAAACCAGTAAGTCTCCAAGCCTTTGGCAAAGGGTTACACATGTGCTGGTGCATGTCTTCAATACTCAGGCAGGTAGGGAGTTTACAATTCTGCCTTAACCGTTATTACCTGCTTGCACAAAACCTCAAGATCATCCAGAGGTGAGAGAATAGAACTCTTGCAAGTATTTCCTGGGCATGAACATAGCCATATGAATAAACTTGTTCTTTAAGATTCTCAGGAATATTTCAGAGCTTTTCAAATCTCCCAGTGAATATCTTACTCCTCAACTTTTTAAATATTTAGTTAGCTTCTTGTTGGCCTCAACTGCTATCATTGCTTCAGGCATATGTGATGTTAAACAATTGCTGCTGATTATCTTTGACAATTGCCCCTGAGGAAAAGGCTGATTTCACTTGGGAGTGCTCTGAGTCAGGTCACATAAAGGGAAGCCTAGTGAGTTGGGCTTTCCAGGAAAGTTTCATAAAGGTCAGAAATAACAATTATTTGAGAATGACACTGCTTTTAGAACATTTCATACCTGCTCTGTCTTCTTCAGTGACAGTTAGACTGCTCATTTTTAACATAATTGTGAGTTACTGGTTTTCAAAAGTACTGGGGAGCTAGAAAAAAAAAGAACAAAAATAGGGCATGAAAAGGACACAAAGCTCTCTGTTTTAAACAAGATTAAGCTGCTTTCCTTAAACAAGTGCTTACGGAATTTTTGCATGCCTAAGGCTAATTTCTGACAATTTTTGCCAGTGTTCTCGTTGCTTTTATGAAGGAAAGAATTTTTGTAGATTTTACAGATCTTTATTCTATAATTTTCACTCACATCACTCATCACAGACATTCCCTCTCTGTTGACTCACCAACATTTTTGGGAATCTAGTAGATATTATGTACCTAATATGCCAAGTATTGCATTTCCTCATAACTGCATATTAGTTACTGGTTGCTGCTGATGATGATGATATGATAAATATGTATTATGCAACTACTGTCATAGTCATTGTTTAATACTTTACATATATTATTTAATTTCTTATCAATCTTATTTTCAAGTTTATATAACTAAAGCACAAAGAGTAGTTAAGCAATTTAATGAAAGAAGTTTGGAAGTCAGAGTATTTCAACAAATACTAATTAAATAATATTCCATAAACTTGACAAAGAATGGACAAGGTATAAGAAATCCCCTTAAGCCTATTAAGAAGCCAAAGATTAAACAGCACTGGGTCATGAAATGCTATTTAACCAATGATTTCTATTATTTTTGCTTGAGATTAAGCATTATTAAAATTAGTTATAGATGCATGATTTAATGGATACAATTTATGTTAATGTGTGCCAGAAAAAAAACATTTTTAGTGAGTACCTAATATGTGTCTGACACTGAGCTATGTTCTAGGCCAGTGATTTTCAGCTAGTGTGCTGCAAGAATTTTTAAAACATGTAATACCTGACTACAGTCATACCTCAGTACTCATTGTCTTCAGAACTTGTCAAACCCTGTACTCGTTGCATTTTGATGAGAAAAAATGTTTCAGCACTCGGCACTTGCTTCGTACTCATGGGTTTTGGCGCTGTCATGAGTTCTGGAACAAATTAATGATGAGTACTGAGGTACCACTGTATTAATCAGGGGCACTGACATATCTTCCCTTAGATTGTCAAATAAAAGAAATTACAACAGCCAACACAACAATAGCTATGTGCCATGAATAAATCAAAATTACACCTCATTTTTGGTAAGATCAGCAAAAAATAGAATTTTTGGTATGCCACAAATTTTAGTAATTAATTTATGTGTGCCACGAGATAAAAAGGTTGAAAATCACTATTCTAGGAATTAGGAGTGAACAAAAAAGATTTGCTGATACAAGCATATTGCATATTATTGAACTTTCAAGGTTACTTTGAATATTAATGATACAGTAAGAGTTTGAACTAAGGAATATTTGACTCAATATGTTTTGTTGTTCAACTCTGCTTCACCTTAGATCTTAACCATGCCTTGAATTAATAATTTCTTAATAATGGCCCATGTCAACATCCATGTTCAGGTATAGAAATGAAGTTATATCTACAATGACAAGACTAACTTAAGTGCCATTGATAAGTAAAATGCTTAGTAAATTTTTAAAGGGATTTTTACTTTCTTTAAACAAAGTGATAAATTCTATACTGTCAATAAGGTTTAACTCTTCCAATTATAAACCTAAGCCAGAGTCCAGCCAAACCAGGGCAATTTCCATCAGTCCCCTCACCGCTTCCCACACTACCGCTTTCCCTTTTAATTGCTTCAAACATAATTCAAGAATGTAGCTCCAAAAACATACCATAGTTTTGTATACTAAAGTGGTCATTCATGTTTCTATATTCTCATTGTTCATATTATAATATGATTATAACATGGGGAAAGAATATGAAAAAAATTGAATACCTACTTTTCTTAAACTTTACACTTTTTTTAATAAAAAAATTTATTTTCCATTTAGTTTCTCATTTTACTTGTTTTATTGTGTTAGGTTCACTCTTTAAATATAAATTAGCTGGAAATACATTTTAACTTTTTTTTATATATATTAACTATGTAAAGCTTGGATGTATCATATTTTATTGTGCTATTCACAGAATATTGCAGTTAATTATGTTGCATTGTACTTCCCTTGGAAAATCTTAACTTTAGAATTTCTGACATTTACTTACAGGAAACACAGAGCTTATTATAGTTAAGAAACGGTAATAGCCAATCACCTGCTCAGGTTCCACAGTATTCTGAGGTAACATTTTACACATTACAGCTAAGATCATTGTAATATATTTGGTATTTATTTTACAAATGGTAGAACATATTTCTTTGTCTTTACTGAAAAATGTAATATATTTTGACATTCTAAATATTTCATGGAAGAACTTACTTTAGGTTTTGATATAGTTTAAAAACAATATTTGTTCAAGAGATTTCTATTAGCTATTCCAGAGGAAGACCTAAGTAAATATGAGCTTCTGACATATTGTAAAATTTAATTTAAATTACATTAAAATATATTAACAGATGTATTTACAATTCTCTTTCATGGAAATAAATTATTTTCAATTGTTTCATGGCAGAATAACAACCACATATATTAAATAAATTTCTGTACTTTTGACATATGCTCTGTTTAGCTAAGCTCATTTGTGAACACAGGTGGACCTTCCTCATTATTTGTGGAACATTTTTGATAAATTTGTCAGATAGAGTCTCATACATGGATACATGAGAAGAAAACTGAAGCATTCATCACTGAAATACTAAAAAAGTGATATTTTATATAAAGGTGAGATTTATGTCTATATACAGGGGTGGGCAAAAGTAAATTTATACTTGTGAGTACACAAAACACAAAGTACCCTATACCTGTTACCTCAAAGGCCCTCCTTAAGTATTAATACTCTGTGAGCAGTACTTTCTTTTTTTATAGCTATTAAAGCCTACATTTGTAATAGTTAACAATTATTTATAGATTACTATTGTAATGACTCGGGATGGTTATTACCAAGATAACAACTGCCTAAACTGAAAGAATTAATATGTAGTTTTATTATGAGGAGTGTAGTATTGAGCTCAGAAGTATTTTTGTTTTACATCATCTTCTCAACACAAGCCTAATAAGGGCATTACAGAATAAATTTGATTATCACTATCTGTGGGTGGCAGAGAGCTTTTCTTATGAAAATGTCATCATTTTCCTCAGCTGCTACTGACTTAATAATAAAGTGCTACATCACAATAATCATACAACACATAAAAAGCTGTGGCACTATAATAACTTTCATGTCTCAATGAATTAGCCTGCCATCCATATCTATATAGCACCATTATATTTCAATAATATTGTAGTTACATATTAGTAGAGTGTATTTTACTGTAAGTAAATACAGTAATAAAAATGCCTTATATTAGGAATTGAGATATCTAGAGTTTTTTCCATGGTTACCCCTCAAACAAGGATTAAATGACCTATGCTGTTGACTTCCTTTAGGGTTAATGATGATCAATGACTATCACATCAATAAATCACAGTTTAAATACCAAGAATAGCTTTTAAGTTTTCACAGATATGGTGCAGTAATAGGAGTAGTGTCTGTGACTTAATTCTTTATAATTTGAGAACTGACAAAGTCAACACTTGCTGATGTAACCCTCTGTGGTTTAAGTATTATTGGATTGGCAGATTATTGCTACTGATACTCTCTCCATTTTTACATAATTAATTAGTAATAAGTGTGGAAATTGTATTATGACCTAGTTATGTATCTCTGTGGACATCTGTGTATTTAAATGAAATGATAGTTCTAGATAGAATGCATGAAGCTAATTTCAAATGCTATTCAGTGTATAAATGTGCTTGTGGGTGAGACATATCTCACTGGAATGGATTAAAACTGTTGTCCCTGAATATGTTTTAAATATAATGGAATATCTTGACATTTTCAATTTGTAGCACAATATCTTTGAATGTGAACTGTTACCTCTGATTAGATTATTATTAATCTAAACAATATCTAAAACGACTTGAATGTTTTGAAAAATCATGTGGTTTTTTTTTGTTAATTTTTTCTAGTTTAAGTCTATTAGAAGTCTCTAAACCATATATCTTAAATAAAATTATAAACTTATGACATATGATCCTTTTACCTAGGTTAATAACTGATTTGTGAACACAGGTGGTACCCTTTCTCATTATTTATGGAACATTTTTGGTAAATTTGTCCGATGGAATTTCATACAAGGACACATAAGATGAAAACTGAAGCATTCGTCACTGAAATGCTTTAAAAATGGCACTTTACATAAAGGTTATGAGAGTTATGACTGTTTACAGAGGCGAGCAAAAATAAGCTTGGAGTTGTGGGTACAAAAAACAAAGAGTTTATTCTTGCATTATTTATTAATTTTGTTTTCTCCATGCAAACAGCTGTAAACCCACTTCTGCTCACCCCTGTATACATATACGTATATGTGAACAAAAAGTACATGTAAGCAAATCATCATATCTTCCTTAGAAGTGTAAAGAACCCCTATCTATTTTATGTGAAGTTTATTATACAATAGAGTTAAGATGAAGAAGAAAATAAGCTTTTTATTATATGTTGCTTGAAGTTGTGTAAGAAAGAAAAATATATTGTTTTGAATTACTATCTAGTGTCCACTACAAGAATTTGCAGGATATATTGCAGCTTCTTGGAAATTATATATTTTTTAAAAATATCGCAGTAATCTATGATGGGTATATATGATTTAGCAGAAACACATGTAATTGATACATGGCAACTTAATATAAGATAAGCTCAATTTAACATGACTAAAAAGTAAATAGATTACTAGACTGTAATGGCAGAATTTTAATATTTAAAATAAAACAGTTGCTTTATTATAGTGAAATAATACATTTAGTTCTGAATGCTTCATTTCAAGACAATTATATGCAAACTAGAGATATGCAATATAATATCTTCAGAAAAGAGTGATCAGTACTACTAATGTACCTGAAAGCTTGCTTTGTCAGAAAAAAAGGAAAAAAATGGTAGAGAGTATCAAGAAAATGTTGCTAGGTATGAAAGCAAGTTGATATATTTATTCTAAATTTACAGAGTAACTTTCTCTTAGAGATGTCAAGAAGTAAAATGTACTTAATCAAAAGATACAATGTTATCTGTCAGTAGAGCTGTTCAAGCTAAATTTATTTGACAAGTGGGTTGAAATGATTTAGAAGAGAGCCCAACCTCTGAAATCTGGTGGACCAAATGAACTTTAATTTCCCTTTCAACATCAAAATACTATGCTTTTGAAATACACATTAAAATAACTATACAAGTCAATAAATGCCAGTCACCAAATAACTCTTAAGTGCTGAGGGAGATTAGAGGTGGGAGAAATAAATGGCTTCTATAGTGGAAAAAGCCTCAAAGAAATAATGGGATTTAAATTGGGCCTTTGGGGAAGATAAGAAAAGAGCATGCTGAAAACATTCTAATAAAGAGAACGTATTTGATCAAAGGTAAGAAAAATCCAACTATGCATGGAGTGCACAAGAAAAAATACTAATGATGAAACATTGCAATTATATAGCTTATATCAGTTTTCAAAATGCATAACTGATATTATCAAATTTTCCTCTCACAATGTTACTATAAGATAATATTATTACATATTATATGAAAGGAAACTAAAATTCAGGTTGGTCACAGTAAAACTGCAACTATATCCTGTATTTTATAACTTTCTATTAAGTGTTCATTCTACTCTTTCTTAAATGACATCCTATGGAGCAAGGAGTAAGTTTTTTATTTTCTTCAGTTATACAGTTTGGAACTTCCAACAAAGTTCTAAGTTTCAAACGTTAACTAACACATACTCATTGTTTCACAGCTTAATATGTTTGTATGAGAAATATGTTTCTTTGAAGATATGTGAAATCCAGGTATTTCAAAGGTGAATAAATTATATGCCATTACAATGTGCATGTTCAACTATTATAAAAGCTCCTTGTGTAAGTTAAACCAATCCATAAAATAGAAGTTGTATTATTATTCCATGCTTCTTCCTGACATGGGGAGGGAGAGGGTTCTGACATGCCTTCCTCTTGTTATTACATCTCCCTAGATCACCCATTTCTCCAGGTCTGAATGGCTATGATTATATTGCCTAAATCACTAAATACACACATACACACACACGTGGTCATATGACACATAGTCATATATATCTATACATAATTGTTCCATCAATATAGAGTGGGACAAAAATAACTTTATAATTATTTGTATGGAAATATAATAATTAATAATAATATAAGAATAGACTGTACTTATAACTGTAAACCAATTTGTGCCACACCCTGTGTATGACAGTGAATATATTTGCATATCTGTTGTCAAAATAAATATAATTATAGAGCAAATGATGACCTTATCAAGAACATCTTATGCAGTTATGTATGTGAAAATTTTTTGGCATGCTTCTCTAATATTGAGAAATAATAAGGCATGCCACATTGTTCTATAAGAATTATATAAACATGGAGTTTCTTAATATTTCATTCTGTAAATGGTAAAGAAGACATGCCTATTTGAGTTACTAATAGAAACTAAAAAATTCCACCATATCGTGAAATACTTAAAGTATCATGTTTCCAGCATAACAGCATAATCATACCCTGGATATAGTATGGTTAACTAACTGAATGTATTTATGCCACACTTTGTATTCTAATTGTATGGTTACATTTCCCATGGTAAATAGCATTGAGACCTACCTTATTTGTCATATGTTGTCAGCCCTTAGTTTTTAACCTTTCTTCTAAATCGGCAAAGAGTAAAACAGGTTAAAAATTGTAACACTTTCATATGCTATATAAAGTTAAACTATTCTAATAATTCTTTTCTCTACTAAAAAATCACATTATCTTCCTATATTGGTGCAGGGACCGTTTAAATAACATAGATACACAATAATGTTTTCTGATATTTCTTAAGTTGTGTATCATGTTCAGAATATGAAGATTAAGCCATATTTGATAGACAAAACAATGGCATTTTCTGCCCTTTAAGAAATAACAAAGATCTAAAAATCATACTGTTTCAGTCAGCAGTTGGTTTGAGAAAAAAATCTATTCTAGTTTAAAGAGAAAGAATTTATTATAGGCTATTAGCAACAAAGCCACAAATCAGAACTGGACCCCCGAGAAAGCTGTTTCCTGCGACACAATTAGCAAGATTTACATGAAATGTTAAAGGGACTTATTTAAGAAAAAGACAAGATCAAAACTATGAACATTAAAGTGGGAACAAATTCACAACTATCAACAACTGAATCCAGAAAAAACAAACTAAGCAAACAACCAGAACAGGAACAGAATCATAGGTATGATGATTATTTGGAAGGTTATCAGCTGAGAGTGAGGGAAATGGTGCAGGAATTTAGAAAAAAAATTAGTAGGTACAAAATAGGGGATGATAAGAATAGTATAGGAAGTGAAGAAGCCAAAGAACATATGCATGACCCATGAACATGAACTAAGGGAGTGGATTGATGGAGGGAAGGGGTGTACCGGGCAGAGGGGGGAAATGGGGACAACAGTAATAGCATATCAATAAAATATATATTTTAAAAATGTGCAAACAGAAAGCTAAGTATAGAATTTGGAAACTGCTGCTATATCTGCTCCTCCCAAATTGCACACCTCTGTCAGTCTCCTGCAGCAAAATGGATATCTTGTTACCTATTTTTTGTCTCTTGAGATTTCAAATTGAAGTCTTACCCCCACAACACTACTAGTAAGAGAATCTGAGAGCTGTATTCTTTTCAAATCTCTCCAGCCTCTTCAGCACAAGAAAACACACTAGAAAGGGACTGACATGGATGTTAAGAAAGCAAATATATCATACATATTAATCACACATCAAACATTTATCTTCTAATTTCCATGTTGACTACTGTTAAAAACCATACTGTGTATCAACAAATGTCTACAATAATTTAAACCTGCGTTATTAAAATTGTGTCATGACTCCCAAACTAATTTATTTTCAAATTATTACTCCTATTTTTATCCCCTGTAGTTGGAGAGAAAGAGAGTTCTCCAACGGGAGACAGTTCTAGATAGAAAGGACAGCAAAGGAAAGCCTATGGCTGAATTTAAAAAAAAAGAAAAAAGAAGAAGATTTAGAAAAAGTAGGGCAAGTGAGTCGATGGCACTAGAGAAAGTGAGCAAGTAGGGACTTAAAAGAAAGTAAAGTTCGAGAAGTAATAGAGAACTATATTAGGTGACATTTCGTCTATGGAAGGAATTTGATTTTTCTCTAAGATGAAAAACCCCTAGAGTTTTGAGCAAAGAAGGAACATGATTTGCCTTAGGTTTAACTAGATCATTTGACACCATGTTGAGAACAGACTGCAAAGAATGAATCAATGGTAGAATTAGGCAACTAGTTAGCAGACTACTATTATAGTGGTCCTAGAGAGATAATGATGGGATGGATCAAATTGGTATTAACAGAGATGGTAAAAAGTGATTGGATTTTTAATATCTTGTGAAATTAGAGGCAACAGGATTTCCTGATGAGTTAGATGTGAGGTGTGAGAAAAAGGAGACTAACGTTTTGAACTAGAAGGAAGAATGGTGTTGCTCTTAATTAAAATCAGCATGTGTCTCAGTCCATTTGGGCTGTTATTACAAAGCACCATACAGTGGGTGGCTTATAAACAACAGGACTTTATTTCTCCCTATTCTAGAGGCTGAAAGACTGATATCAGGGTGCCAGAATAATCTGTTTCTGGTGAGAACTTTCTTTTGAGTTTTAGACTACCAAATTTTTCTTGTATCCTCACCTAGAAAAAACAAACAAACCTAGTTAGCTTTCTGGCCTCTTCTTATAAAGGCATTAATTCTATTCATGAGGACTCTACCTTTATGAACTAATTATCTTCAAATGGTCTCCACCTTTCAAAATCATTACACTAGGATTAGGGTTTCAACGTAAGAATTTTGCAGGAGACACAAACATTTATTTCCTAACATCAAGTTTCCAAAAATAGCATTTTTTGGTGCTAAGAATTTAAAGAACTCACTTTTGGACTGAACATCTAAGGAAGTCTAGAGACAAAAATGTTTCAATGAAAACTAGTCTGTTATATGATTTTGACAAGTAAAATACGAGGCTGAGAAATAACCATTGGATCCATCAGCATGAAGTACATTGATTATCTTGAGAGTTATAATTTCAGGAGAGCATTTGAGAGAGAAAAAGAGGTGGGAATAGGTTAAATAAATAATGTGAAAGGAGGAACTGAGCATGAACATAGAAAACTTTTTAAAGATATTTTACTGAAAAATAAATAAAATTTGTATGGCAGTAGTTAGAGAGCAAAGAGGCATTTTTGTTTTTGTTTTTTTCCTATTTAGACTGGGGAAAAATAGCATTGTTGTTTGCAGTGAGAATTATTTTATTTTTCAAATCACTTCCATGAAATGTTTTGAGTGATTTATAATGGCTTTGTGATTTCTTTTATGAAACAACATAATTTTTATTTTTCACATTTTGTGCTTATTAACATTTCATTATATCACAGGCAATTGTAGTCAATTTTAAAATGTTATTTTAACATAAAGCACAGATAAGCATTGTTGATGTAAAAAAATATCCAAACCTTCAGAAAAAAATTATAAAAGTTTATTTGAGCCAAACTGACAACAAATCAGAGAGCAAGATCTAAAATATTAGGAAACCAGTTTTGTCATTTTTAATACATTGAAAATAAGGAAGGGGCATAAGAAAGATTACATGAAGGTGAGAGAGATCAAGGAAGAGATTGTATTATAGGATAGTTAAGATTATTTGCTGTCTTGATGGTAGTTATATCTTAAAATGAGGGATCTGAATAAAGGCATTTCAAATATGTGTTAAACTATTTGCAGAGAAGTAATAATCAGGCTTGCCCAAGAAAAGTATGAGCCTTTTGAAGAAGTTTTATGCTAGGGGTGTGACTACCCATCTAGACCTGACCAGTTAGGAATTTATTATCAGATTACCCTCTGATGTTATTATCCATAGAACCCTTGTTTTTTATCCACAGTTCCAGCTTTTGGTCATACATCAATCTGAAGGATATATTAATGACAAACTTTTAGTTGTATAGTGTGGTCTCACAGAACTAGGAGGGCTCATTTCTAGGAAATCTTAGTATGAACATTGTTTTGTTGACCTTTGGGGATGGAGCAATACCACAACCATGGGTTGATCTGAGTTGAGGCCAAATATTTTCTCAAAAGAGAAGAGCAGGTAAATTGAAGGCAGTTAGGTCTCAATGGCTTCCATTCCAAGCAAAACACTCTGGATCATTTCTATTCAGTGAATTGTCACAATTAAAGTTTTTGCCAACTGTCTCATTTTTATGTACTTAGCATTTAGTATAATACTGACATAAGCCATAAAAGGGATAATATTCAGTAATCATAAAGAGTTGGGCTACATAGAAAACCCCCAAAAGCAAGTATAAATATTATTGTGACTAATATCATTAACGTATAGGTGAAGATAAATGAAATGGATCCTGCATTCAATATCAAGCTGTAGTTAGAGAGGCCTTGTTAATGTCTTAGGATAGCTCTCTGTCTCTGATGTCAGCAGCTTCTCATCCTTGAGGAGTTTTTGATGTCCTTTGTAGGAGGAGGTGAGTGTCAGAGATAGGTAGATATCCTTTTGTGGTTAGGTGTCTACTAAGGTTCCTTCTAAACAGGTTGGAGAGTGTCTTTGATTTGATATCCTGTCCAAAAACCAATATCTAAAGTCTTTTGTCCTGGGAGCTGACTGTGAAAAAAAGCAGTTACCAGCTTGGCATATTCTTGAAGTGATTCTATCAAACTTTGGCAATAATGTAAGATGTCCCTTTTCAATAATATCAGCTCATAAGTTCTTTCATATATGTTCAGCTTAAATTTGTTATAAGACAATGCATGAGGGATGTAAAAACAAACAAAGGAGTGTATCAGGGAGCCAGGAAAAGAATCAGGCAACTATCTTGAATTTTCCAAAGCCTCAACTGTTTACTAATTTACAATCATTGTTTACTCATATAATATCCCCTTGATGTTTTTATCACTTACTTTATAGTACTTTAAATGCAATTTATTATTAAAAAATAAGTCCTTTGAAGTGTTTCACCTTCTGGAACACTACAAAGCTATTCCTACATATATTAAGATTTTAATCCTTAAAACCTCAAATTCTAATGAAAACTAAGAAGTAAGCATTAACATACTTCAGTTTGACAAACTTATAAAGACATTTTATAACCTCTAGAATCATAGGCTATTTTACTGGCAAATATACTTAAGATATTTTATAATCGCTGGAAATATATTTAATAGACATCAAAGTCAACTGTTAACATGAGCTTATTTTTGTAAAACCCAAGTAAAATAAAGAATAGTCTGTTTTAGTTAAAGTAACAATTAACTAGCTTTCATTTATATAAGGTTAATCTTAGATCACGTGAAACTGAAAAGCATTGAGTTAGCTCCTGTATTTCTGAAAACTTTAAAATACCCAAATCCTTACAAGTGCTTGCCTTTAAAATAATTAAAAAAATACTTTCCAAAGGTAGAAAATTATCTTACATTTACAACGTACATAGACATACAAAGAAAGACACAGAGAATGATTAGATACAAATTTTGTGTTGGAGATCTTATACAATTTATATTTTTCCTTAATAAGTCAACTTCCAAATAGCCTTTTACCTTTTAAAATAAGGACAGCCATTTTTAATACCTTAAAGAATTGGATTGATGTCAAATGCCATCATAGTTTGATCCATTTATCTAACTACTCTTTTAGAAACTTTGAGAGACCAATGAAATATACTTGCCTTTCTTTCTGCCTAATTGTAGAGTCAGCTTTTGTGTGTGTGTGTGTGTGTGTGTGTGTATGTGTGTGTGGGGGGGGGGGGGTAAAAGAATAATTTAGAAGTATCAAAGGGTCCTCATCTTGGCCATCTTAGTATTAAAAGGAGCCTGACTGTCCTGGGGTTGGGGGGGCCTCAGGGGAAAAACTTCCCATGTTAATTCTGAGATCTTTAGAGTATGAAAAAACTTGTAGAGAAAACTAGCCTTTACATGCACATCTCCAAATGAGTAAAAAATGTAAATATCCCTATAGGATTGCTTTATGTCTTAGAAAACTTTTTTGCACAGGCAACCCCACCAAGATTCCTAGTTACCTAAAAATACCCAAGCAAGAACCAGCAAGATCTTACCAGATGCTGCAAGAACCAAAACCCTTTCCAAGGCATGGGCTGCTCTCTCTTAGGGTAAACCCCTTCTCTCTGGGTCTCCCTGAAGCTTTTCCATGGTTACCACACTGGATGACTCCAGGTGCCCATCTCTGTCAGTTGGGATTCTGGAGTCTGAACAACTGTTGTCTCCTTTTTGGCTACTTGAGTTGTGGCAGCAATTGCCTTTTCTTTTTTAGAGCTAAAGAGAGTCCAGTCTCTCAATTAACTATCAAAAATTTCATTCAAACTCTCAGTAAGCAATCCAATGAAAAAGGCAAAATTAAAGCAGCAATTCATTCTTTTTCTTTTCCTGAATTGTCTCAACCCTCTTTCTGAGAATTTTTAAAGAACAGCTCAAATAAAGTCATGGCCTGCTACTTAAAACAAGGAGCTCTAGAATTCCAAGGGAAGACTCACCCTAGTTCACTGGATGTGAAGTGGGAAGACAGTGGAGCATGATGGGCCCTTGTTTGTACCTAGGTCTGACTCTGCAGTGTGGTCCTGGGTGGGCTTTCAGATTCCTACTGAATACACCAAGTAAATGTTAAACCTGTAGAGAACTTGTATGAGTTTACTTGTGCTGAACTGATGACAGATGCCAGGAACCAAGATCTAAAATGCTCTCTGGCTTTGTGATTCTTAGGGGCGGAGTGGGGGGGGGGGGGGGCAGCAATATTCACATCTATAAACATTTGCATTATTTAAGTATTCTTCCAAGGAGAAATACAGGCTTCTTTGGGATGTAGATTGAAACTTGATCTACTAGTCACTGAATGAATAAAGCTAATTGAAAAATAGGAAAAAAAGTATTCTTGCTACATGGAACACATTTTACTTAAAGTTGGATTGTTAGCAATAGAATCAAAGTACACAAGATTATAAGTGTGTTAGTTGTCAAGAAAACAAGTAATTGTGAGACAGAAATTCAATGACTAAAGAAGACAGGTATGGCTCAGTATAATCATAATAATTAAAGCATAATAGATTACATTTTCCCTTAAAAAAAATAAAAGAAGGACTTGAAGATCAAGTAACTTTGTGAGATGCTGCTCAATAATTGGATGTATGAGAAAGTCAGTAGAAGAAAGATTTGTGGAAGGAACCAATTAAAAACAGCTAAAGTTTGTAATGAGACAAAAGTAAGAAAATTGATTTTTTAATGAATGTATAAGAGCATAATTTGAAAACTTGAAAATGATTAAGATAGCATATTTGTATAAAGCTTATTTTTTCTTTAGAGTATTAAGGAGATATATATGGTATGTTAAGGCATAATGAAGTTTTTATAAAAATAACTATTACATAAAAGGTAGTATAAGGAATGCAAAGATATTTAGTAATTTAGATACATTAAAGAGTTTCAAAATCAAACATCAATATCAGCAGTTTAAACTGGTTAGTTAACATGATGTCAAGCGGATCACTCCATCTGTTTGATTTGCAGTGTTGTTTTCTATCTATATAATAGAGCTTAAAATAACATCTACCTTTTAGATTTGTGGTGTCTCAATGAGTTAGTGTACATAGTGTTTAGAATATTATGTGACATGGAGGACTTAATAAATGCTAAATGTTACCATTATCCTCACTATTTTAAGTTATTACTCTATAACTGAGGAATCTAACATAGTGGGGATCAATTATTCCTTCTATGTTATATAGTCAGAATTAATTTAACAATTATTCATTATTTACTTTCATCATTTGAGTTCTGTGCTGAATGTTGGAAGAACAGCAGTGTACAGGATAGACACTGTCTTGCTCACTTCGGGTAAGTCTGACTGGGGACATAATGCAATTAAATGAGTGAATGTGGGAAACACAAATCCCCAAGAGAGTCAAGTGTGGATAGCATTGCTTTAAGATTTAGGTCTTTTCAAGTAGTAATTTCAGAGATTTGTCCTGGTATTCATAAAGCTAAGAAAGCTTTCATCAAGAGGTAGAAGTTTCAGTTACTGACCATTTTTTAATCTACCTATGTCTAAGAAAGTATAATTTGAAAAAGTGGATGGAGTATAATGAATTATAATAGGAAAATGAAGGTGTTGTGAAGGAAACTAACAGACAAAAAAATGTTCTGGGAACAGAGGGTAGGGTACAGAAGACCCCAGAAAATATCAAGAAAAACATTCCTTTAATTAAACATTTTGTGGAACTATTATAAGAATACTATATTAAATTCCAATCTTTAAAACCAGTGATGTATTAGGGAAATGGAATGGTTGATTAATAAAGCTAAAGAGCTTAAGTAAACAGAAGCATGAGAAAACCGTTAGTTGAAGTGCATTTGACAGAAATATTAAAAAAGGTAAAAACATGATGGAATGAAAATTATAATTTGGTGCCAGGCCTATCACAGTAATGTTTTATCCTTTATCCATACACCTCAACATTAATAGGATTCCCATATGACATTGCTGGTAAAATACATAGTCTCTCTTCACCCCCTATTTCTACAACTCTGCAAAAGAAAGTGTTGAAGAAATGACAGAGAAAATAAGATGAATCAACTTAGAATTAAAAGAATAAAGATCTTAGACACAAGCACAGTAGAAATTGAGAAGACTAAATATCCCATTTTAAGAGAAAATTCTATCTTGAGATCTACTGTTAATAAGCACCGCATTTATTGTGGAGAACATTTTTTTTTCTCTTCCTTCCTTCTCCTACACCCCACTTCATGAGAATGGAGAGTGATATGCTAGTAAGCTTCAAAATCATTTGGGAGATAACTTCAAAATTCAAAAACCAACAGTCTACTTAAAACTAGCCCTTAAAAAATCTAGCAAAAAGCTAAATATTATGTGGTAAGTGTACCTACACTTAAGATGTTGTTGAAGTCCTTTCAGTTAACCATTAATCTCCTGGTGTTTAGATAACTTACTCATTGACCTCTTTCCCCACCTTCCAGCAGAATTTGTCTATGAATTTTTAACTGGGGCCAAACCTTTTGATGTCTTCCTCTTTCAGCTAAATTCTTGCCATTTCTTCTCCCCAGACTTAACTGCTTATCTTTTGCTTCCTAGAATCAATTACTGAATATCGAAGCAATCCCAGCCTGTGTAATTCCCCAACTAAGTATAATCTTGTTTTGAAGGTTCAGTGCTCTTTAGAACTATAAAAATATTTAGAACTACTGTACATTATGTATCACAGACTCTTATTTATTTATTTATGTCTCTTTTCAAATAATCATGTGTTTCAAGGTATTGAAGTAGAAAAAATGATTTTTCAACACCCATCTGTAACTCTATTTCCATTTATGTTCACATCCTCAAAATAGGTTCACAATGTAATTTACATAATCTCAAAGAGATGATCTGAGGAAGAGCCATAATCAAAGACCAATTACCCGACTCCCATAGGAGTCATCCTGCCTTCTTCAGTGGCTCTTTATTAATTTTAATGTCCAGTGCTCGGATCTACTTTTGAGCACTCTATATGGTGCCTGAAACATTTTGTCACTTTTAAAATAATATCTTAATTGTTGTTATTGTTAGTTCCCTGTGTCTATGTGAAACTAGTTCTCAGCTTGATGAAACGGCAACTGTTTTAGTTGTAACTTTTATCTCTTACCTTCATGTAAATGGAACATTTTAAACACTTGTGATCATTAATAAAACTCTGCGTGTGTATGTGTGTGTATATTTAGAAAAAGAGAGAGACAGAGACTAAGAGAGAGGGAGAGCAAGAGGAGCAAGAGTTTAATCTAGGTGTTAACCCAAGGGTCTTGGAAAAGTTCCCATTTGAGTAATTGATTTTTTATTGAGTCACTTCCTCTTGCAGGTATTCTCCATTTAATTGGGGAATCTCCATTTAATACAGGACACTGTTTTCTCTCTCTCTTTTTTTCCCCTACATGTTAAGCTGTTGCTATTTATTTTCAGTGGTTAATACATTTTATCAATGAATGAAGCATTAATAGGTAAATTAAATCTCTTTTTTAAAAATAGATGGGCTTTCAAATCTTCACTTATTTTAAAACATATAATGAGGAAAAAATAAGAAAGATGATAACAACATAGGTGGAGGAAGTCAAGATGTTTGCAGGGTGGGTTCCTATTGTTTACAAATATTCTACCTTTGCAGTGCAAACAATAAGTTACAGGCAGGCAGTCTATAGTGGCAATTAAGGACCATCTAGGGTGGGGGTGAAGCTGAAGGTGGCTCCGGCCCTAGGAGGTCTGCAGTCACTTCAGTGCACCTCCTTGGAATGCCTACTTGTTTATATAAATTAAACAAAAGTAAATTTTCTCCACTTTAGGGAACAAACAATCCATGGCTCAGATCCTGCTGCCTAAGCATTTCCTCCCTTAGAATTGCAGCTGAATCCCCACTAAACAGCAATTAACATTTTATTAGTATTAATAACATTTGTGATTTTAACAATCTGAAGCTTTCTACTTTTTATTGATGTCTTTTGCGGTAATTTTGTCTAATAATGTGCTCAGGGTGACAAAACTTAACCAATTAAAACATTTACCAAACAACAAGGAGTCTGGAGTTTTGATGCTACTCAATGATACAAAAATGATTATATGAAATAACATTTCTGGCCAGCAAAACTAAGGGATATACTGAAAATAAAAGTTGGGCAGTCTCCTTATCTTATTGTTCTGCATCAAAACCAAAGTGACTTGTTCAATGTTGCATAACTAGTATCAGATTAGAAAAAATTAATGTTGGCAGTATTTTATAGAGTCCCTTGAAGTCTAAACTCCTTACTCTTTACAGAAAGTATAAATATGAAAAAAACTGAGTATTTTTAGTTTAATACTAGGTTGCACTATTTGGGATGAATTCTTTAAATCAAATCTTAATTAAATTTCATTATATGTTCTCTCAACACCTTGTATTTTTCTTTCAATTAACTCAGTTAATCTATTTACATAATGATAATAAAGTAACTGCCCTGTCTGGTATGACTCAGTTGGTTAAAGCATCATCCTGTAACTGAAAGGTTGTGGGTTCTACTGCTGGTCTGGACACATACATAAATTGCAGGTCCACCCCTGGTCTGGGTGTGTGTGATCCCCAGTCCAGGTGCATCTGGGAAGCAATTGATGCTTCTCTCTCACATCCATGTTTATCTCTCTCCTTCCTCCCTCCCTCTTTCCTCTCTCTAAAAGCAATGAAAAAAATGTCCTTGGGTGTGGATAAGAAAACAAAATAACTAAGATTTATTGAGTGCTTAATATGTACTAGGCATGAGGTCAAAAACTTTGAATGATTTATTTTAATCTTCACAACAAGACTTATTCTGGGGTCTATCATTACCCTTTTTTTTTTTTTTTTAAATAATAGACACTGAAGCTTAGAGAGCTTATTTGTTGAAGGTCAAGACTAGTAGATAATAAATCAAAGATTCTAACCCATGTTCCTCTGCCTTCATAGTCCATATCCAACATTATATTGACTCTCTTGTGTGACTTTATTGGGGGGTGGAAAGGTGTTGGCTTTCTTTTGTTTTTGTGAAACATCTGCTTCAACTTCACAGCTTTCTAAATAAGCCTGGTGCTTGGTACATGCAAAGGGATTGATATAACTTTATTGTATAAATGAATGAGTATGGGTAGATATGATTTGTCCAACCAGATTGCCATATGGCTTTTGTTTTCTGGTTGAGTGTGATTTAGGCCTTTTGTGTTCCTGATTCCTAAAGGAAGCATACAGAAGTTTGAGCAACTACTGGTACTCCATCTCCTTACTAATGTTCATCTTCCTCTACGTTTGTGTATTTATACATGTGCATAATTTCATATCCTGCGTTGATTCCACAAAGGACTTTAAGTAGTTATAACCTTTGCTAGCATCAGCACACACATGCACATGTGCTTGCTGGGAAGAAAACAGGAGTTATGAGGAATGATTTTGGGCACTTTAGTGTCCCTAATCCAGACCTTACCCAACTTATACCTAGTTCAACTGAGGATGTTATTGTATGAAGTCATTGCACTATTAGAAAGTAGCGTTACTCTATTGAAAATATAAAAAGTTATATATATACATGTTTATATACATGATGGGATCACCAGATGAATAAGAGTCGGAGTCATTTACCCACGAAAAAATTAGAAAAATCCAGGAATTAGAGAAATGATGATTAATTGTGGAAAACAAGTACTTTTCCCAGTGGTGCAATAAATTATTAAGACATTCTAACCTTTAAGAGTCAAACGTCTCAAATTTAAGAATGAGAATCACGTGAAGGTCTTATTTTTTTAGTTATTCTGTTATAGGTTTCCCATTTTTTCTACTTTGTACTCCTGTGCCCAGCCCAGCCCCGACTCCCACAGACAATCCCCACCCTGTTGTCCATGTTCATGGATCCTTCATACATGTTCTTTGATTAGTCCCTTCCGCTTTTTTCCACCATTGTCCTCCTCTCCCCTCACTTCTGGCTGCTGTCATTCTGTTCTGTTTCCATGTCTCTGGTTCTATTTTGCTCATGAGTTTGTCTTGTTGATTAGATTCCTCTTATAAGTGAGATCATATGGTATTTGTCATTCACCAACTGGATTATTTCACTTAGCATAATATTCTCCAGTTTAATCCATGTCGTTGAAAAAAGTAGGCATTCCTTCTTTATTTCTGCTGCTTAGTATTCCATTGTGTAAATATACCAATTTTTTGACCCATTCATTTATTGATGGGCACTTAGGCTGTTTCCAGCACTTGACTTTTGTAAATAATGCTTCTATAAATATAGGGGTACATACATTCTTTTGACTTGGTGTTTCAGGATTCTTAGGGTATATTTACAACAATGGAATTGCTGGGTCAAAAGGCAGTTCCATTTTTAATTTTTTGAGGAAATTCCATATTGTTTTCCATCGTGGCTTCACCAGTTTTCATTCCCCAAAACAATGCACTAGGTTTTCCTTTTCTCCACATCCTCACCAGCATTTGCTTGTTGATTTACTAATGAACGCCATTCTGACAGGTGTGAGGTGATATCTCATTGTGGCATTAACTTGCATCTCTCTGCTGGCTAGTGATGTTGGGCATCCTTTCATATGCCTATAGGTCATCTGTATGTCCTCCTGGAGAAGTGTCTATCCAGGACCCTCTCCTATTTTTTTATTTGGGTTGTTTCTCTTCTTGATATTGAATCATAAGAGTTCTTTATATATTTTGGAGATTAAACCTTTGTTCAATGAATCATCTGCAAATATGTTCTCCCATAGAGTCGGTTCCCTTTTTATCTCGATGGTGGTTTCTTTCGCTATACAGAAGCTTTTTAAATTTGATGTAGTCCCATTTGTTTATTTTTCCCTTTATTTCCCTTGCCTTGGGAGATATATTGGCAAATATATTGCTACATGGGGTATCTGAAATTTTACTGCCTATGTTTTCCTCTGGGACTTTTATGGTGTCACGACTTATTTTTAAGTCTTTTACACATTTTGAATTTATTCTGTTGTATGGTGTAAGTTGGTGGTCTAGTTTCTTTCTTTCTTTCTTTCTTTCTTTTTTTTTTTTTTTTTTTTTGTATGTACAGGTCCAGTTCTCCCAACACCATTTGTTGCAGAGGCTAATTTTATTCCATGGTACGCTTGTGCTTCTTTTGTCAAATATTAGTTGACCATATAGACATGGGTTTATTTCTGGGCTCTCTATTCTGTTCCACCAATCTATGTGTCTGTTTTTGTCCCAGTATTAGACTGTTTTGATTGCAGTGGCCTTGTAGTATAGTTTGATACCTGATATTGTGATCCCTCTAACTTTACTTCTTTCTCAAGATTGCTGACACTATTTGGAAATTTTATTTTTTTGGTTCCATATAAATTTTTGAAATATTTGTTTTAGATCTGTGAAACATAACATTGGTGTTTTAATAGAGATTGTATAGAATCTGTAGATTGCTTTGGATAATGTGGAGATTTTAATGATGTTAATTCCTCCCATCAATGAACACAGTATATGCGTCCATTTATTTGTATCTCCCTCAATCTCTTTCTTCAGTGTTTTAAAGTTTTCAAAGTACAGGCATTTTACCACCTTTGCTAAGTTTATTCCTAGGTACTTTATTTTTCCAACTGGAGAGTTTCCATTTCTAACATGGTCCCACGTGATGCTACAAGACTCTGTTTATCACTGAACTGGAGTATATTAGAAAGATTGTAGGTCAGAAATCAAGAGACAAGTCACAGCAATGCTTCCAATTCTCTGCCTTAACCTTAGTGGATCAAACACCTAGTGCTGGATGACAATTAATTGGTGTGATATACTTGTATGTCCCTCTTGAAGGGAAATGCAGAATAATTTTTTTTTAATAACATCTTTCTCCTATTCTTTCCCTTGATTTTGGATTCAAATGCCTATTTTGGTCCTCATAGAATTTAGCTCAATAATGCTATCATAATTTTCTCCTTTAATGGTAAGACTCTGGCTTCGTTCCTCTTAGGTTGTTAGTCCACAGTGGTTGGTGAATAACATCATGTTTGAGAAGCTCTTTCTAACTTTTTAGCTTTTTGACATTGAGCAAGTAGTTTTATCTCTTCTTTCCCTAAATAATTAGACAGGGAGAATGATTGTATCTATCCCATGGTATTGTTGTTAATACATATTGAGCATGAAACAAATTTTTAGAAAAATGACTATTTAATCATTTTATTCATTTTCCTTTTCATGATGGTTGCTCTGGCTAAACCCTGGACTCAGCTAACCATGACATCCTCTTTGATTTTCCAGGATTTCTTATTTTTGCCTTGCAAATTATATTATCAGGAATTTCAGGCAGAAATGACATTTCAATCCATAGCTAAGTTTGTGTTTTGTATTTGAGTTGTAAAAATTCTATTTCAGTCCCCCCCTACACCATAACTTATAATTTAAAGATTCAAGTTAAAATAAAAACAAACAAGAGTGATGTCTCCATGGTGATTCAATCTGTACAGGGAAAAAGGGGAGGATGTGGTTCCCCTAATTTCCTTAGTATAACAACTTCGTAGGATTTACTTCTTAACATTGCTACTACTGATGTTGAGTCCTACACTTGATAGGAAGCCCTTCAATGGAAAAAAACAACCTATATTTCTTTAGGTGCTAAATCTCTGTTCACAACATCAAATAAAACTCTGTCCTTAAAACGTAACTCGTATTTCAATACTGTTTTAACTTGGGGTTTGATCACCCAAAATTTCAAGTGAAAAGTTGGTGGTAAAGAAATTCTTTCTATTTTAGTTTTAAATTTCCCATGTTTTGTGTAAAAATTTAAATGGTATATTGATTTAAGAAAATATTGAGCTATTCTGTTGCCCATTTAGCTTTTGGTACAAGCTTTACTTTCTCTGTTTTGATCCACTAAGATCTTTTTAATGAACTCAACATATACATTGGTTGTTGTTGATGTAATATGAAGTACTAGGCATTCTAAGTTTTACATACTCTCTATATGGTTGTGCTAGCTAAGGAGTTTGCTAGCAGTTGCTTCTTGCTGTGAATAAACTGCTTCATGAGCTATAAGAATTGCCCAATTCACAAGTTCACATTCTTGTCAGAGGTCACTTAACCTTCTAAGTCAATTATAGCATATTAAGAATTCTCTGCTTCTGAAGATTATTTTTCCAGGTATGGAGTCAAAACTACTTAAGGCATGACCAGAAATGAAAGTTATATCACTCGGGTCTATCTGAAAAGGCAGGGTTAAATTAGTTTCAAATGATATGTAAGGTATCAAGGGAAATATCTCACAGCTATTTTGACTGCTGTAGCATCAATATTCAAAAATAATATCTGGAAATGATGAAAAAATGAGAGTAATAAAATTATTCTTTTTTATTAAGTTAATGCAATGATTGTGAGAAGTGCAAGATCAATAGTCCAGGCATCTAAAGTATTCTTTTCAAAGAACAGAAATCATATTCATAGCACACAGATGAATTTCTTCTGTCTTTCCAGGACTCCTTGATCCTTTTTAAGAATGGAATGATTAGGAGGGTACTGGTCTTGGTATAGTGTTGTTGCTAATTAATATGAGTACTCATAAAATAACTGATAGTAAATGTGTAAATATCAAAGAGATTTATATCTAAGCATCTTCCAAATATGTTACCACTTGCACTCTGAATTAATCCTTTACATTTCCAGAGGGTTATAAATGTGGACCATTTCAACTCTATATTTATGTATGTAATATGCTTAATATAAAATAAGCCTCAACAACTTTGTATTTCTTACATTAAAAAGAGATTGAGGGTAGTGGTGGTGGAGTGGAAACTTAATTACATTTATCTATCAATATGGTAATATAGGAAGATAAAAAAATTAGAATAAAGTTACCAGTTCCCTGAACCACCTAGATTAGCATATTTTGACCAGTGTTACTCTTAAACTTAAGTAATGTTAGAATTAATACCAAAAAAAATCCTTATGTATAAGAGAATATGACTCATTTAATACTGTAAAATTTCACTTACAACACGATTAACATATTACTCTTTAAATAAAAACCAAACAGATTTAGGACATGGTTACTATTTTTAGTGTTATTTGTAGAATGTTGACTACTGCTTTAGTGAAAACTGTTACATCTACAGAAGGCACATCACACCTGATATTGTGTTATCAGCAACATTTTCTACAATTCATTGGTATTTTACTTGTGGTTTTATTCCAAACGAAGGATGCTGTAAAGAAAATGGAGTTTAGGTTTAAGATGGATAAGTAGAAAGAGCCTGAGGTCAGTTCCTCCTGGAGACACACCAATACTAATCTAAATATAGAGTAATCATCACTGAGAACAACCTGCAGACTAGTTGAACAGACTTTCTACAATTAAAATATAAAGAAAATGCCAGACCAAGATGGACTGGAGGCATTAAGACGTGGTCTAGTCAGAACCCATGCCTGTAGTGTGGTAATCCACAAGCAGGAGGGATATTACACTGTGGTGAAGCCTGCAGAGTAGTGATGCATCAAAGAACCATGCTGGGCATGGAACTATGCACTCGAAAGAGATGCTCCCTAGCATCTGGTTTTGAAAACCAGTGGGTCTCACAGCCAAGAGATCTAAAAGGCTGTAGAAAACTGAGACTCCACACTTAAAGGGTTTGTTCAGACAGTCACTCTCTCTGAATTTTAGAATAGAGACAGCAGTTTACAGAGCTTCTGATTCATACATTAAGTATCACCCAGTGGGAAATTTCTTGAAGGATAAAAACACAGGTGGGCACCATTGTTTCTTTTTAAATTGTTATTATAATCCTTTACTTTTTAAATTTTATTCTCCTTTCACCAAGCTGGCTTATTGCACCAATTCTGATACTGTCTATGAACCTGACTATTCCCATTAACCCTGAATCAGCATTTGCCTGCGGTCTCTAATCACCTTCGTGTCCTGGTGGCTTCAGATCTGGTACATGTGATAGATGGTCTAGGTTAGCATTGCAATCCTTCCAAGGTAGCTCCCACTCAGGGGGCCAGCCCCTGAACACTATTTACAGAACATTACATCTAAAAGAGCAGAATACACACTCTATTTTTTTTTTAAAGTATATTTTATTGATTATGTTGTTACAGTAGTTCCAATTTTTTCCCCTTTACTCCCCTCCACCCAGTATCTCCCTCCCCCAGCATCCCCCCCCAAGTCCGTACCCATGGTTCATAAAAAATAACTATCCCTCCCTCTCAGATATTAAGACCCTTTGTAATCTTGTAAAGGACAATGGGCGAAGGTCTCAAGCTCCTCTAGCTGCTTCAAGCTGGACATGGTCGTCGTCCTACCTACCCTTGGGTCCAGAAATCCCTAATAATAGTGGGGGTGTGGAGGGGAGGGTGGCCTTCCCACATGGGGAAGGATTGTGCAGACTCCAGGTCAGTTGGCTGTCTCCGGACAACGGCGTGCTTGGTTTAGCAGGTTGGCATCCTTGTTGTGTTCTGGGGGGAACAGATTTGGCAAAAAGGGTTAAAAAGCATCATTCAATCCATAACTACTAGGTGACAAAAGGCAGGGATTAATTTTTCAATGTTCCACATTAGGAGAAAAAAAAAAAGGGGGGTGGTGGCTTCTTTGGAGGAAGGTGTGCTAGGCACATCTCGCCTGTCCAAAACCCTTTTGCCCATTATATTTAGTTTGGGCTGAGGGAAATAGTTTATGTTTCCCCCTTCTCAGACCTCTGGGCCCTTTCTGTCCAAGCCATTAGGATAGAAAAGAGAATTCAGTTTTAAAGTGAAGCCCACAGACCACCCTATTCTTCATCAACCCAGCCATTTAGTTCAGCCAAACCGTTGAGTCTCAGGAGGCAGCGCTGCAGAGAGGATTAAGTGAGCCTTTTGCGTACAGACAATCACTGAGGTAATGCGGTCATAGGCTTATGCCCTTTGAAAACAGAAAACACATGTTAATTTATGTAACATAGCCAACAAACAAGTCTCTAAATCTGTAAGACTGTCTTATTGGGAAGACATCCAGTTGCAAGGCACTTGACATTCTACTTGCCTGCAACTTGAATCTCTTTGGTGATATCACAGATATGGTTTAATTTTCAAGTGAAACCATTTTTTAAGTGAGAAGAAACTTTTAAGACGGTTAGCTGCCCTACTTTACAGTCTGCCACTGATCATTGTGATTTTCCTTGAATAATGATTTTTCTCCCTAAGATTACTCTCCTTGTCTTTAAAGGGGCTACATTAAGTCCATTTTTAATTTATCCTGTTCGTTTGCATAAACATAACAAGAGCAGCAAATGATCACTTATGATCTTTAGTTCTGTTTTGCTGGAACTTACCCAAGGAACATTTAGGGTGGCCCTCAGTCTGCTCTTCAGGGCACAGAAGCTGGGCCACATACCTGGCATTCATCCTTGCCTGTACACACCTGTCCTTTCCAAGTCTTTCTGGTTTTCCATTGTGCCTTAAGGTCCCTTCTAGCCATCTTTCAGGAAAACAACCTTCATTCTTTCCCTGGAGAGATTGCTGTGGACCGCACAACCAACCATGGCAGCAGGCCTTTTATTTCGCGGGCTTTTATTACCTTTGAAAGTCATTCCCAGTCATTCCCATGCCCATTTGCTTGAAATACTTTTTTCCATCCCTTTACTTTCAGTCTGTGTAGATCTTTTGTTCTAAGGTGGGTCTCTTGTAGACAGCATATATGTGGGTCATTCTTTCTAATCCATTCAGCTACCCTATGTCTTTTAATTGGAGCATTTAATGCATTTACATTTAAGGTTATTACCGATAAGTACTTATTCACTGTCATTTTTCCCCTTTGTATTTGTGTTCTTCTCTGTCTCTCTCTGTTTCTTTATCTTCTTAGAGCAGACCCTTTAGCATCTCTTGCATTGCTGGTTTGGTGGAGATGTATTCTTTTAGCCTTCTTTTGTCTTGGAAGCTCCTTATTTCACCCTCCATTTTGAATGAGAGTTTTGCTGGGTATAGTATTCTAGGTTGTAGACCTTTGTTTTTCATTGCTTGGAATATTTTTTGCCATTCCCTTCTGGCTTGTAGTGTTTCTGCTGAGAAATCTGATGATAGCCTTATTGGAGTACCCTTGTATGTTATTAGTTGTTTTTCTCTTGCTGCTTTTAGGATCCTCTCTTTGTCTTTGAATGTTGCCATTTTAATTATGATGTGTCTTGAGGTGGGCCTGTTGGGGTTCATCTTCATTGGGACCCTCTGTGCTTCCTGGACTTGCGTGACTCTTTCTCTCGTCATGTTAGGGAAGTTTTCTGTCATTAGTTTTTCAAAGAGGTTTTCTATCCCTTGCTCTTCTTCTTCTCCTTCTGGAATTCCTATGATACGGATATTATTACGTTTCATGTTGTCCTGCAGCTGTCTTAGAACCTCTTCAGTCTTGTTCAGTCTTTTTTCATTTTGTTGCATTGTCTGGGAGTTTTTGTGTAGGTTGTCCTCCAGCTCGCTGATCCGATCTTCTGCTTCCTCTAGCCTGCTTTTAATTCCTTCTACTGTGTTCTTCAATTCAGAGATCGTATTCTTCATTTCCTCCTGGCTCTTATTGATAGCTTCTATGTCCTTTTTCATGCTCACGTAATTTTCTGTGAGTTCCTTGTAGTTTTTCTGGAGTTCTTTGAAGTTTCCGCTGAGCTCATTCAGCTTCTCCATAATCCATGTTTTGAATTCCATATCTGATAGTTCGCTCCCCTCTATTTCATTTAGCAGTCTTTCTGGGGATTCTACCTTTCCTTTTGATGGGAGGTTGTTTCTCTGTCTCCCCATTTTTTTGACTCCTATTGTTTGTTGGTGCTTCCTAGAATGATCTGCACTTCCTGGATCTGCCTCTGGTGGCGTCAGATCATGTACCAGTCTGGCCCTAGGCAGCCTGTTGGAGACTTCCAGGGATCTACTGCTGTTGTCTGTCTTCTTTGATTGTTAATCTGCTCAATCTGTGATTAGCTGTCAGGCTTAAGGACTGTGGGTGTGGCAGCTTAATTCCCGTCGGCAGGGCTTTTGCTTCCCCTCAGGCTGACGCCACTTGGAGGGGAATGGTCTACCCGCAGTACTGGGGATGAGTCAGCACTGGGACCCAGTCGGCTGCTCCTCCAGTTCTTCCCTCAAAGCCACCGTGCCAAACTCTCCCCAAGTGTCTCCAGTCCTCTCTGCCTTCCCTCTGCTTGAGCCCAGGGTAAGTGGTGGCCAAAATATTTTCGTATGTGATCCACTTAAGAGCTCTTTTTCTCCTGCTGTTTCTCTCCGGCTAGCAAGAAACCCTGTGGCTTTTCGCTTTTCACAGCTGATACTGTTTTACTTTCCACTCTGTTGCTGTAGGCTGGGAAGCCCAGCTGGGGGTTTAGACCCTGCCCTTCTCAGGGGGAATCCCCGGCTGCTGAGCTGTTTCTCAGTCCCTTCAGCTGCCACCCATGTGAGCCCAGCCAGCCCTTCCGCGTCTCCGCACTCCCTACCGGTCACGTTGTGATGTAGCGGCCTTTTCTGTCTCTCCGTGGTTATAAGACTTCTTTCCAGCTAGTGTTCGTTGGTTGTTCCAGATGATTTCTCCAAAATTAAGTTGTAAACCCAGACTGGTCCTGGGAGGAGGTTAGTGTAGCTTCCATTTACTCCTCCGCCATCTTGGATCTCCACACTCTATTTAAGTGCACATGGAATATTCTTCAGGTAGGCCACATATTAGTTCACAAAACAAGACTCAATACATATAAGGAGAATGAAATCATACCAAGCATCTTCTGACAACTATTTGAAACTAGAAATAAATTATGAGAAGAAAACTAGAAAAATAAATAAAATTTGGAGACTAAATGACCTGCTACTAAACAAGTAAAGAAATCAAAAAATGAAAAAAAGCTCAAAATCTGAGATAAACGGAAATGAAAACACAAGGATCCAAAATCTATGACACATAGCAAAAGCATTTTTAAAAAGAAGGTTATAACAATACAAGCATACTTTTTTAAAAAAGAATAAAAAATAACCACCAACAAACAATGTAATCTTACACTTTACAGAACTAGAAAAAGGAAAACAAAGCCCAAAGTTAGTATATGGAAGGGAGTGATAAAGGTCAGAGTAGACATAAATGAAATAGAGTACACAACAATAGAAAAGATCAATGCAACTAAAATCTGGTTCTTTAAAAAGGTAAACAAAACTGATGAATGTATTAAGAAAAATGTAAAGAGGGCCCAACTAAATAAAACAAGAATTGAAAGAATACTAGTTATAAATGACATGATAGAAATACAAAGGACCATGTGAGAATACTATGAATAATTATATGCCAACAAATTGGACAACCTAAGAGAAATGGTTGAGTTCTTAGAAATATACAATATTTTAAGAATAATTCAGGAGGAAAGAGAAAATATGAACAGATGATTACCAATACAAAAGAGAATCTGTAATCAAAATCTCCCAACACATAAAAGTTCAGGATCAGATGGCTTCACAGTGAATTCTATCAAACATTTAAAGAATAGTTAATACCTGTCCTTCTCAAATTATACCAAATACTTGAAGAGGAAAGAATACTTCCAAACTCATTCTACGGGACCAACAATACCCTGATACCAAAACCAGATAGACATAAAAAAAGAAAATTACAAACCAATATCCCTGATGAACATAGATGCAAAAATTCTCATCAAAATATTAACAAAACAAATTAATAATACATTGAAAGTATTATTCACCATGATCAAGTGAGACACATTCAAGAGATATAAGAATGATCCAACATTTTCAAATAAATATATGTAATATCTTATATTAACAAAGAATAAAAGTTATATAATTATATGACCATTTCAAAAGATGAAGCAAAAACATCTGATATAATCCAACATCTATTTATGATAAAAACTCAACAAAGTGGTTGTAGAAAAAATATACCTCAACGAAAGAAAGTTTATATGTGACAAATTCACAGCTAACATTATACTTAATAGTGAAAAGCTAAACACCTTTCTCCTAATATTAGGAACAAAATAACAATGCCATTTGTCATCACTTTTATTTAAAAGACTTTTAAACTCCAACAAAAACTATTAGAAAACACAAATAATTTCAATAAAGATGCAGGATTTGAAACTGACATACGGAAAGTTGTGGCATTTCCATACAATAAAAACAAACTATCAGTAAAAAATTAAGATAACAGTTCCACTTACTATTGCATCAAAAATAATAAAATACTTAGGAGTAAATTTAACCAAGGAGGTAAAAGAAAACTATAAAACATTGATAGAAAATTAAAGACAACACAAATAAATGAAAGGATATACAATGCTCATTCATACATTGGAAAAATGAGTATTGTTAAAATGGCCATACTACCTAGCAATGTACAGGTTCAATGCAATCCTTATCAAAATACCAGTGACATTTTTCAAGAACAATAACCCTACAACTTATATGGAACCAAAAAAGACTCCCAATAGGCAAAGCAATCTTGAAAAAGAACAAACTTAAATGCATCATCCTCCCTGACTTCAAACTAATTTACAAAGTTATAGTATTCAAAACATTATGGTACCAGCACTAAACACATAGGTTAATGGAACAGAATAGAAAGCCCAAAAGTTAACTTATGCCTATATGGTCAATTGGTCTATGGTAATTGAGCCAAGAGTACACATTGGGGGTGAGTCAATCTTGTCAATAAATGGCATTGGGAAAATTGGACAGATGCAAACATAAAATAAAACCTGTCCACTTTTTTACACTATATACAAAAGTAAACTCAAATAGATTAAAGACTTACATGAAGACTTACAAAAACTTCCAGAAGAAAATGCAGATCATAAATTCTTTGGCATTGATCTTGGTAATGTTTTATCAAAAAAAAATATATATATATATATATATTTTGAGCAAGAGCAACAAAAGCAAACAAAAACAGAAACAAAGAGACTACATTAAACTAAAAAGGTTTTGCACAATGAAGGAATTGATCAACAAAGTAAAATGGCAACCTAGTGAATGGCAGAAGAATTTGCAAACAACATATCTGACAAGGATATAGTATTCAAACTATATAAAGAACTCATACAGCTCAGCATTAAAAATAAACAGTCTGATTAAAAGATGGGCAGAGGATCTGATAGACACATCTTCAAAGTAGACATATAAATAGCCAACAGACTCATGAAAGGAGCTCAGCATCACTAATAAGCAGGAAAATAGAATCAAAACAACTATGAGATATCTTCTCACACTTTTCAGAATGAATATTACCAATAAAACAACAAATAAAAAGTTTTGGCAAGGATGTGGAGTAAATGGAAGTCTGTACACTGTTGGTAAGATTGTAAATTAGTGCATCTACATGGAAAAAACTATGGACTTTCCTCAAAAAAATTAAAAATAAAATTGCTATACAACCTAGTAATTCTACTCCTGGATATTTATTAGAAGAGAATGAAAACACAGGTTCGAAAAGATGGATGCACCTCCATGTTTATTGCAGCATTATTTACAATAGCCAAAGTATGTAAGCCACCTGTCCATCATTGGATGAATAGATAAAGAAGATGTGGTATATATGTACAATGGAATATTACCCAATACAAAAAATGAAATCTTGCCATTTGCAACAACTGGGGTGGACTTAGACAATATTATTCTAGTTGAAATGTCAAACAGCACGAAAGACAAAAACTGCATTATTTGACATATCTAGAATCTAAAAATCAAAACAAAAGAAACAACAAAACAAAACAAAACTAGACAGAAAAAAAGAACAAACTGATTATTGCCAAAGGGGAAGATGGAAGAGAGGAAGGTGAAAAAGATAAAGGGGATGGAGAGATACAAACTCCTATTTATAAATAAGTCAGGGGGCTATAATAGCATAGGTAATATTGTCAATAATATCTTAATAACTTTTATGATGACAGATGGTTACTAGACTTATCATGATCACTTTGTAAGGTATGTAAATGTTGAATCACTGTGCTATACGCCTGAAACTAATGTAATATACGTTAACTATATTTTAATATACCAATAAATACATAAAATAAAATAAATAAAATAAAATGCTGTATAAGTGTAAAAAGGGAAAGAAAATGGAGAGCAAGAGTCTTACTACTTTATAAATGTTCCCGAAGATATGGACTTTATATTAAGTATATACTTTCAGTGACCAGGTCAGAGAATCTGGCCCAAGTGGTAAATCTGTTACTTTACAAAAGAAAATGATAGTATTATACTTTGAACTTGTGCTGCCTATAAAAATTTATGTGCCATACTGTCTTTATGGGTCACGTGATTATAAAGTCAATCAGGATGTGAGGCAGTAACTTTAGATTACTTCTTTCTGTAAAGGAGATCATTCTCTGTTGATTTCTGCAGTTTTCCTATAGTGAAAGTATCCTCTTGGACTTTTTATTAGACAGACATCAAAGGATTCATGATTCCTTTGTATTACATGTTTCCACCTATAATTTCCAGTTTTTAGCCCAGGAAGGTAAGGTTCAAAACTTGTATGACATTCTTTTGTTAGAGTACCAATGAGGTGCAAGTTTGATATCTGTTCTAGTTGGTTGGTGTCAGTGCTCAACCCCTCGTTAAATATTTTCAAAATAAGCCTTGTAATATAACCATAAGAATTCCTATGCACAGCATTGCTCATTGTAAGAGGCACTATGAAAAAAAATTATCTCCAAGGATAGTGTGCACAGCTCTAGAATTGACATGAAACAAGGTGGTAGTTAGCGCTCCAGCAGGTCTGGACCCTGCCACCCATTAATCTGCATCACACACTCACAAAATCTGTAGTTATCCCTCAAAGTGCAAACAGCAGACGAGAAGTCAGAAGAGTAAAAACAGGGAAAATGGAAATGTCCTTTAGTTTTTCTTGTTGGTCAAGACCATTGCATTTGGTGATAATGAAGCT
This sequence comes from Furipterus horrens, assembly GCF_987537825.1. Taxonomy (NCBI): domain Eukaryota; kingdom Metazoa; phylum Chordata; class Mammalia; order Chiroptera; family Furipteridae; genus Furipterus; species Furipterus horrens. The sequence goes on along the minus strand of NW_028327173.1, from coordinate 59,771,075 downwards.
GGCTTGTTGACAGAGTCATCACATAATTGTATCACTAATGCACCTTTTTGGTTATCAGAATAAGAGTCCAGAAGAACCAAGCACTTACTGAAAACTTCTTGATTAATTGTAGAGTCATAAATTTGCTAAGAGCTTTATCAAAGTAAAATGTTCAGGTTCTATTCATCTGAAAACTCTTCTAATTTAGCCCTTTTACATTTTAAGAAATAAAGAAGTTATTAAAATATTTAGCTTTCTGTAAAAATTTTATCCATCTTTGCTCATTAAAAATGTTTTAAAGAAGTAGGTAAGCAAGCACATGTTAAAATCTCAATGTGTAAAGCAACACAACAAATAAATACATGAGTAAAATAAACATTTTATTTTCATAACTATAAAGGCTATTTGAAATAATAATATTGATATTGCATTTATTATTGAACAGGAAATGATAACAAACCATGGTCAGAAGCATATCTTCAAGTTTCTACTGGTCAAAATAATTATTATTCAAACATTACTGATGGAAGATGAAAATATTTATCTTGACTAATTTTTTAATGCAACCAATGTCGTAAAGTAGGGTAACTATTGTTTGATTTGTGATATATGGGATAAAAAATTACTTCAATTTTAATCATTTTGTTATTCTTACTTTTTAATCTCAACGTTTTAGTTTATTTTTGATCTAGTGAGAATTTAAAAATATACTATGAATATAGTGACAAGTTAATTGTTCATTGTTTAGAAAAAGCTTTTAATTATTATGAACTTCCTAGGTATTAGGATTTATTACTAAAATGTTCTTTGCTAAATAAATTTAAGAGATAAATGTCAAGCCACAGTGAACTCAATGTTAAACTTTTTTTTCAACATGAAATAATATGTTTCTCTATATTTTGATTATAATTTTATTTTAATAATGTTCTATTTTATTTATTCTCATCTTGTTACAGAACCCCTGGGCTACTCCAGTTGAAAACAAACCCACGGGCTCTTTAGTTAGGGGCCCGATTGCCCGCCGCCAAAATTATAACTCTCAATACCAGAGTTTAGTGAAAAGAAAAAGAATTGTTTATTTAACAGTTATATAGATTTAGTTATTTGCGGATTTCTGTTGTTAAGTCTTATGTTCTTTAAAACACCCTTAAACACATATCCTTGCCTCCCCCCCTACCAAACCAGGCTAGTTTTAGAAAAGTTAGAGAAACCGCTTCCCTACTTTCCAAACACAGTTCAGCTTTACCAGCAGCTGCCAATCATTCAATCTGATTGGGGAGGTCCTTTCTGTGCTGTGGTGCCCTCCAGCTCTCAATGCAGGACCGCCTGGATTCTCAGCCTCCTTGCAAACTGCCTTCTTCCTGCAAACCGCATGGATCTCCTCTCCTCAAAACCGCATGGCAAGAGCCTCTTAAAGCAGCCTGGAGACCCCTTCTCCGAGTCACATGGAGAAGGCCTCTTTACCAAGCCACGTGGAGGGAGCACACAAGAGAGCGAGAGAGCGAGAGCCCCAGACCGAGCGCGTGAGCGTGAAAGAGAGAGAGAGCTAAAATGTCCACAGCTGCTTATATATCCCTGACTGCGTCATCTGACGCAGTGGGCGTTGCAAACCGTTCTGACCATTCACAGACCTGTACGTAGGCTCTGTGTGCTTTCCATACCATCCCCCGGTTCAAGACTCCTCCCATCTACCTGAGGCTTTGGATGCATTAAAGCCATTTTGCATAAAAAAGACACTAGCCACTGGCCTCAGGCATGTGGAGGCATTCTGAAAAGCTGCTTCCTTCTCCCCATCCCCCAGCTGCAAACTCTGGGGTTTTTTGGAACACCCCTGTTTCTGTAACAGTTTCCCCCCTCTCAGACTTAGACCCTTTATAATCTTATAAAGGACAATGGGCGAAGGTCTCATGCTCCTCTAACTGCTTCCTGCTGGACGTGGTCGTTGTCCTACCTACCCTTGGGTCTAGAAATCCCTAATAAGAGTGGGGATGTAGGGGAGGGTGGCCTTCCCACATGGGGAAGGATCTTGCAGAGTCCAGGTCAGTTGGCTGTTCCTGGGTAGCAGCATGCTCAGTTTCCAAGGGCTGGCACTGCTGGACAAGCTGGCATTCTTGTCGTATTCTGAGGCAACAGATTTGGCAACAGGGTTAAAAAACACAATTCAACCTACAACCACTATATACAAAAGGCAGGAGTTAATTTTTCAATGTCCCACATTAGAAAAAAGAATGGCTTCTTTGGAGGAAGGTGTGCAGGGCACGTCACACCTGTCCAAAGCCTTTTTGCCCACTATACTTAGCTTGGGCTGAGGGGTATAAATTTTGGATTTCCCCCCTCTCAGACCTCTGGGCCCTTTCTGTCCAAGCCATTAGGACAGAAAAGAAACCAGTTTTAAAGTGAAGCCCACAGACCACCCTATACTTCACCAACTCAATCACTTAGTTCAGCCAAACCGTTGAGTCTCAGGAGGTGGCGATGCAGATGGGCTTCTTAGGTGAGGCCTATATGTACAGATAATTACTCAGGTAGAGATCATAGGATTATGCCCTATGAAAACAGAAAGAACATGCATGTTAATTTACACAACACAGTTCACAAACCAGTCTCTTAATCTGAGAGACTGTCTTATTGGGAAGACCTCCAGTTGCAAGGCATTTGACATTCTTCTTGCCTGTAAATAAAGCATCCTTGATAATGTCACAGACTTGGTTTAACTTTCAAATGAAAAACAAACTTTATAGACAGTTAGTTGCACTGAGCATTGCAATTTTCCTTAAGTCACGATTTTTCTCCTTAAGATCACCCTCCTTGCCAGTAAAGGGACTGCATTAAGTCCAGTTTTTAATTTAGCCTGTTCATTTGCATAAACACAACAAGAGCAGTGATTGATCACATATGATCTTTAAGTCTACTATGCTGGAACTTACGCAAGGAACCTTCATGTTGACTTTTGTCTGCCCATCAGGGCACAGAAGCTGAGCCACATACCTGCCATTCAGCCTTGCCTGCAAACACCTGCTTTCCCAAGTTCTTTGGGTTTTCCATTGTGCCTTAAGGTTCTTTCCAGCCATCTTTCAGGAAAGCAACCTTCGTTCCTTCCCTGGAAAGACTGCCGTGAACCGCACAACCAACCAAGGTGTCAGGCCTTTTTCCTTCTGGGCTTTCCTTAGCTTCAAAAGTCAAGTCCAGTTCCTCAGGGCTTTCTGGTAACAACCAGAGCCTAAGCATGCCTCCTTCAGGCATGTCACTCCAGTCAAAAGTCTTGGTTAACAATACCTTTATTAACAACTGGTCTTTTTAGTTTTATGCAAAGAAACCTAACGGTAATTACTTACTCCTTTAAATTGCCAAATTCTGGAGGGATCAGGTAGGAGAAAAATACACAGTGTGAAGGAAAATCCTTGTCCTTCTAATATTCCCAAAATTGCATTTCCATGCCTTATACTTTCTTTTGTTCACTTTCCTACATGTGAAGTTTTTTTTTTTTAACTTTCTCTGGGAAACCTCAATTTTCCTTTCAGATTATATGGCCAGTACCAATACAGAGAATTCCAGACACTTCCTAGGTCTCAGAGAATTCTAGACCTTACATAGGTCTCCAGTGGCTAATGCCAAACCAATACAGGGAATTCCAAATGACCTTTCATAGGTCCCCAAAGGCTAGATGCCAATCCAGAGAATTCCAGACGACCTTTCCTAGGTCACCAATGGCTAAAGCCAATCCCAACACAGGGAATTCCAAATGACCTTTCATAGGTCCCAAGACTAAATGCCAACACAGGGAATTCCAAATGACCTTTCATAGGTCCCAAGGCTAAATGCCAACACAGGGAATTCCAAATGACCTTTCATAGGTCCCAAGGCTAAATGCCAACACAGGGGTACAGTAACCATACAATTAGACCACAAGTAGTTGAGGTTTCCCTTTTCCCAGGTTTAAAAACTTTCACAACCTTTCTACACATTTTTATGACTTTCCACAGACCTTCTGCAACATGCACAAACTTTCCATATATTTACCCATTCAGATTTAACCATAACCCATTTCCAATTCTTTTCCACACTGTAAAGGACTCTACCCAAACTCAGTATTTAGCAGTTAAAATTTCCCTAGATTTGTAGATATTCTGCAGTTTTCTGAAGCTTAGACCTTGCAAATACCTCTCATGCAACAATGACTTGAATGTTTAGACATATACCATTTTGCAAACAAAGCACATCACCTTAAGAGCATACCTAACCCACCATTTTGCCCGCTTCAAAGATGGTGGCAGCATTACATCCAGCATCTTTAAAGACGGTGGCACCCATAAGTACCACCCACAAGATGGTGGCAAACCCATGTGACTTATCCACCATGGTGGAGCACTCACGTGGCTTACCCTAAATGGCAGTATACCTATGAGGCTTAGTGTCCAAATCACAACCTTCATGCGGGCTCTGGAGGGAGAGACCCATTTCTCCTCCTGCAGAGGTGGAGTCATTGGCTTTGTAGTCACTTCAGGGGCCATAACCAAAAGGCGTGCTGAGAGGGAAGTCCCTTGAATCTGCAGATGGGTGGGCACTGCAGAAGCCACGCCCACCTGCAGAGAGGGCTGCGCCCCAGGAGCCCTGGATGCTGCCTCGGGAGCTGCCCCTACCTGTGGAAGGGGTGGTGCCATGGGAGGCGCCTTTACCTGGGCGCAGTTTGGCGCCAAAACAGTTCCTTTGTCTCCGAGATTTAGAGAGTTAAAGAGGGCTACTTCTTCATTTTCCCTTTCTTCCGGCGTTTGACTCTCAGGAAAAGGCTTTTTGGCCTCTTCTTCCCTCTGCACCATTATTTGGCCCTCTACCTTCACCAAGGCTTCATTATACAACTTTACAGATGCATCTAGATAATAAACATCTTCCCAATTTCCCGATTGCAAACAGTACTTCTTTAATTGATTAATCATAAGGTAATTCAGAGAACCATTCACAGGCCACCTTTTCTTACCATCCAGAATGTACTCAGGCCAAACAGTGTTACAATAATAAATTAACATTTTCTTAGTCATAGGATAACGACAGTACATATCCCAATTTTCCAAAATTCTCTTCAGTGGACTGCACTCAGGGGCTTGCCAAGAACTGCTTTTATTGACCCAGACATACATGACAATGGCTAAAACCAGAAAAACCCCAAAGACCAGAAAGCATATATACCACTCAGGCATCCATAGTTCTGTTACTTCCAGGAATTCTCCTAATTGGACAAACAAATCTAGTATCCACGATGCCATTATTTCAGAAATACTTCAGAAATAAATTTTAGCAAACAATCTTACTTCTCTAATCCCTTCTCAGTTCTATTTTCTTTTCACCACACAGGCGTGCTTAGGCGGTCGGCGCCCTCAGAGGGTGTCTCTCAAGGGGGTCGACCTGCCACGGGCAATTATTAACGTCCCGTCTGCGTCGCCAAATTGTTACAGAACCCCTGGGCTACTCCAGTTGAAAACAAACCCACGGGCTCTTTAGTTAGGGGCCCGATTGCCCGCCGCCAAAATTATAACTCTCAATACCAGAGTTTAGTGAAAAGAAAAAGAATTGTTTATTTAACAGTTATATAGATTTAGTTATTTGCGGATTTCTGTTGTTAAGTCTTATGTTCTTTAAAACACCCTTAAACACATATCCTTGCCTCCCCCCCTACCAAACCAGGCTAGTTTTAGAAAAGTTAGAGAAACCGCTTCCCTACTTTCCAAACACAGTTCAGCTTTACCAGCAGCTGCCAATCATTCAATCTGATTGGGGAGGTCCTTTCTGTGCTGTGGTGCCCTCCAGCTCTCAATGCAGGACCGCCTGGATTCTCAGCCTCCTTGCAAACTGCCTTCTTCCTGCAAACCGCATGGATCTCCTCTCCTCAAAACCGCATGGCAAGAGCCTCTTAAAGCAGCCTGGAGACCCCTTCTCCGAGTCACATGGAGAAGGCCTCACCACATGCCTGAGGCCAGTGGCTAGTGTCTTTTTTATGCAAAATGGCTTTAATGCATCCAAAGCCTCAGGTAGATGGGAGGAGTCTTGAACCGGGGGACGGTATGGAAAGCACACAGAGCCTACGTACGGGTCTGTGAATGGTCAGAACGGTTTGCAACGCCCACTGCGTCAGATGACGCAGTCAGGGATATATAAGCAGCTGTGGACATTTTAGCTCTCTCTCTCTTTCACGCTCACGCGCTCGGTCTGGGGCTCTCGCTCTCTCGCTCTCTTGTGTGCTCCCTCCACGTGGCTTGGTAAAGAGGCCTTCTCCATGTGACTCGGAGAAGGGGTCTCCAGGCTGCTTTAAGAGGCTCTTGCCATGCGGTTTTGAGGAGAGGAGATCCATGCGGTTTGCAGGAAGAAGGCAGTTTGCAAGGAGGCTGAGAATCCAGGCGGTCCTGCATTGAGAGCTGGAGGGCACCACAGCACAGAAAGGACCTCCCCAATCAGATTGAATGATTGGCAGCTGCTGGTAAAGCTGAACTGTGTTTGGAAAGTAGGGAAAGGGTTTCTCTGACTTTTCTAAAACTAGCCTGGTTTGCTAGGGGGGGAGGCAAGGATATGTGTTTAAGGGTGTTTTAAAGAACATAAGACTTAACAACAGAAATCCGCAAATAACTAAATCTATATAACTGTTAAATAAACAATTCTTTTTCTTTTCACTAAACTCTGGTATTGAGAGTTATAATTTTGGCGGCGGGCAATCGGGCCCCTAACTAAAGAGCCCGTGGGTTTGTTTTCAACTGGAGTAGCCCAGGGGTTCTGTAACAATCTCACTTGAGCTTTGAAATGAAGGTATCTATTTAAAAATTCTTCAACTAAAATTATATTATTTTTCAAGTGAGAAAATCTGGTGATAGCATTCAGATATAGACAATCTTGATACTTATTTTGTCAATATGACAGCTAAAAGCCAAACAAAGTTTCTTAAATTTGAAAGTCTTTCCAACTCATGCTTTCTTATGGTGATTAAAGAATACAATTTTTAGAAGCAGACAGATCACAGAAAGAAATATCAAAAGCCAAGGTTGATGTCAAATCAATGCCTAGGTTTAGTTGATTTTGCTATATTTGGATTTAGCATTGATCTAATCTAAAAAGTGCTGAGCTCGCTATGAGCTCCAAACAGTGTGCTTTTTATACAGTGGTATGTTTTATAATAAAATAGAATGCAACATATCAAATACAAAATAAAATAACATCAAAATAATTATAAATGGAAAACTATTTTTAATATTTAAAAAAGGGTAGAAAAATCACTTCTCTATGTTCTCTTTTTAGTGCTTAACAGTGAGCAGTCTAGCTGTCAGCTTCTGTAAAAACTAATAATGTTGTTTTGTCCTTATTTTTAGTGCTCAAATCTGTATTTTATTTTTATCACATTTTAGATGCCTGAGATATTTTGTACACATTAGTAAATTAATCTTACAAAGGAGAAAATATGTTGATTTGTTCTAGGTTTCATTATCCTTATGTTATAATAAGCATTTCAGCCACTCACTGTCTCTTCCTTATTCATAAGTATTGTACACAAATTGGATTTTGATCTAGGTACTGATAACACAAAACATTTTTAGAGTTAGCACTTAGTTCATAACCAAGTATGAAGAGTGTACTATTATATGGTAAAAATTCTTTGGGGACCTATCTGTTTTTGTTTTTAGACATCTCAAGTAATTGAATAAAATTTAGGTAAAAAAATGATTAAATATAAGAAAAATGAAGAAAAACATTTGCACAGACTAGTGAAGTCAGAGTTTTTAGCTCTAGTAATAATGCTTGTGAAAACAAAAATGTGAGCGTGTGACCCATTTAGTAAATAACTTTATCTTCTTTCCCTCCTGTAGAGAAAATTCATTATCATAATGATTGATTTCAAATATAAAATTGATTTTTTAATAAATTCATTAACACTGATATTCACTTACACGATATAACATGTAATAAACCCTATTTTGATACATTTTATATTTTCCTAAAAATGTAATTTATATGAAAGAATTTTGTGTCTTGTGAAATTAAAACTAAACCTTATCATAATTGTCTTCAATTTAATTAATTAGTGTGAACATTCTTTTTGGATAAGCTCATTACAAATAAGAATGGATAGATGGATAGACAGATAAACAGATGATAGACAGAAATCTCTATATCTCTATTTTACTTCTATTTAATAGAAAAATCAGCTTTGTTTATGTAGGTCAGAATATCCTGCATTCTGGAGCTATGGCAAAAAAATCTCCCCAATTTTAAAGATAATTCCATCTACTCTACTAAACACTGAACATTCTTTGCAAAACAAGACTCTGACTCATGATTAATAATTAGTATTAAGTGAAGCTCAATCTCATTGTTGTATAAAGTTTGCATGACCCAGGCCTCCTGTAGTTATACATTCTAAGTGACAGCTTCTCAGGCCATAGTAAGTACATCAAAGGTTCACAGAAAATCAAGTTACTATATAATGAGAGGCCATTGCAACATCTCCCAAAGGTAATGGAAAACCAAAGTTCTATTCAAATAAGAAATGATTATGGTCCTAAAGTAGTATATCTACAACCATCAAGCCTGGAAACTCTGTGAGTCTTGTGATGCCTTTGAAAGCCATATAATCATGCTTCTGGCAATAGTCCTGCTTCTGTGTGATATGGTTTAGATAACTAAAACATAACATGAAAAATCTCAAACAAGTGCTCTATTTAAGCTTTAAAATTAGTGCAAGGAGTAGCAAGACAAAATCATTTCCATAAAGAGAATGATAATGAATCAGCATCAGACTAGTTGATATTTGGAGATTATGAAAATTAGTTCATTGTTGATACCAGTAGGTGATAAGAGAGGAATTGATACAGCTCTATTTAAAACATGTTACCCAAAGTATTTTTACATAGTTTTTCAGCAGCACAATGAGTCAAGGAATGCATGATTCATGGAATTTAATTAAAAAAACAGATTTCATGACAAAGTTAATTTAGATAAAGTTAAAATTTTGAATTTAATAAAGTGAAAGATTTAAATTTTTTTTCATATTATCTGTTAATTATTCAGACATGTGCCAAGAAGTCAAAATGAGATTGTTTTAATTAATCAAATGTTTTAAAACATGCTAATGAATTTAAATGTGAGAAGATAGATTGGTTAAAAATTAACAGAAAATATTATTTATTTTTTTCCTGAATGGGTAAGACCTGCAATCTGTTGTTGAACCACTCTATGGCAAGTTATATATATATCTATATATATCTATATATATAGATAGATAGATATAAAATATATAGATATAATACATATATTTCTTTTATATATATATGAATATATATGTATATATATGAATATATATATACCAACTGATTTTTGTGCATGTAAAATAAATAAGAAATGTCAACATGGAGGTAATTATATTATGGATAATTTTTGTCATTTCATAGATTTATTTCCAGCATATGTAAAAATAGCAAGGATTATTTATTCTTACTTGATCGCTACTCAACATTTGCCTTCTTCATTTCAGAGACTGATATCAAAATACATTAAAATTTTAAGGTCATGTTTTTCCAAAGCACAACACTGATCTGCTCTTCAGACCAACATTGTAGCTGCCCATTTATGACTTATTATTGCCCTGAGCTATGTACTGCTGTTTTCTAGTGTTATATTTCTTGAAAATTTGACACAGAAATCTGTGACACAAACTGTCAGCTTGGTGTGGAAGAAATTTCAAATTCACTCATGAATATTAAACTCCCAGGGGAAAAATGTGTTGCTGAAATAAGCATTCCTCTTAAGGATGAAGGAATTCATATATTACTATTGACATGATAATTGAAATCATATTCAGCAAAATAAATGATAAAGAATCTATACCCATGCCTTCTGAAAAAAAGGGATGAAGATTGATCAGAAGAAGGAAAAGCCTGTAATCACATATTATGCAAGAATTCAGACATCGTTATCAAAATGATGAAACAATAAAAAGTTATTGTGACCATCTATTGCTGTTTCTAATGAACATCAAAGGGATTGTGATAAGGAAAAATTACTATCAGTCATTGCAACAGAATACAGAGCAATAGCTCTGTTTTTTATGACAATGCAGACAACTATAATTTGGATGTAAATCCTATCTCTTGCCCCCACTTTATAATGGACTTTCATTATATATTTTATACAAAATTAGGAATTGCAAGAGGCAGAAACTCAGATACTTACTTTTAGCTTCCTCTCCAAGGACTCTTTATGCAGAACCCCTAATGGCTTCAGATAACATTAAAATTGTGGACATTGTAAGATCTGCTCTTGAGAACTAAAGGAAAATGGCATCTCATTCTTGCCTCTTTCTTTCACAGGGTTAAAAACTAGAGGTGATAAAGGTGATATTTGTTTCTCTATATACCTCAACTCAAAAAATTTCCTCTCAGGTCAAATATTGCTGTGTTTATTTTTAATATGTCAGGTTTCTTTTTCCCTTTTACCCTTTTGAGATATGCTATTCATTTGAAGTAAGAGAAGTTTTATTTTGAAAAGAAATAATTTGGGTGCAAATGAAAATGGAATCTTGGTCTTGTTATATGACCAACTAAAATAATTAATTTTTTCTATACTGCCATACTGTCATTGGCATAAAAATAAAATCATGTGAGAGTCAAGGCAAAATTATCTTCCAAAGCTGACCCATTAAATAGTAACTAATATTTAAAGAGCAAATATTTAACTAATATTTGCTTTAACGTTAGCAAAACATACTGACATGCATTTCTTCCTATAATCATCCTAATAACAATGTGTTAAGAATCGCTAACAGAATTAAAGATAACAGAATTAAATTTTGGAGACACTTTCACTTGCCTAGTCCCATATAAGTAGTAGGTAGGATAGCTCTCTAACAAAAGATTTCTGATTTAAATCCTAGATCCTTTCTACTATATCACATGACGTCAATTGATTTTTATATTACAGTACATTTTTAAAATTAATAAATAAGATATGAATTAAAATTTTGGTGATTGCCAACATTTCCTAAGACCTAATAATTACTTCACAATATATATTTATACTTTTTTTTCAGAATTAAGGGGAACCAAAATTTAGTGTGTAAAAAATTATTTGGGTTGCTTATTTAAAAAATGTATTCCTGGTCCAATGTCTTCAAAGATTCTGATTCAATTATCTAAGTGAAACTTGGTAAACTGAGTTTTAAATACAATAAAGGACTACACATTTGGAAAACCCTGTTGTAGAACACCGTTTGAAAACTCAATGTTGTAGGATCATACCCTATTTTTTTTAATGTACAGTCAACACTTTTTCTTCTCTCCTCTTTTTTTTTTCCTGTCTCTGTCTTTATTTGTAAAATCAATGTGATCTGTTTTGCCTCTCAACTATAAAGAAAATTGTTTTAAAGAATAGACATGTAATAAAATAAATGTATAATATGGTCAAAACTGTTTGTAGAAGTTGCTTATTTCATAGAGTTCTTAGTTATTTTCTGGTTAAATATAAATACATATTTCTTGGAACAAGGTGGGCATGTAGCAAGGTAGGTAATCTGAGTTTAGATGTTCTCTGCTACCTGATTGAAATTTTAATCTTTCTAGTCCTCAATTTCCTCATCTACAAAGTTGGTACACTAGGACTTTATGTCATAGAGATTTAATGACTATTAAATAAAGTCATTGTTAACCCCAGAATATGGAGAAATTTTTTTTAAAGTAGCTATTGATATATTATCATACTTAATATTGAAGTTATTACTATTACTAATTAGCTAATTTTGTCACTGGGGAAAAAGTGATGCTCCCAATGACCATCTGTTTCTTATTTTTGGAACTTATCCCAGGAACAATTTTTAGCAGAGTTACTTGATATGACTATTGATGTTTGGAGAATTATAGCCAAAGGCAAAGAGTTCCCTTTCATACAGTGACTATTGACATGTTCCTGGTTAGCTACCACAATTAGTCATATATTGAGTCATTCATTACTGGGCCACCATATGTCTTTATATTCTTTGATGATTTTTTTTATTTTTGTAGTTATTAATTAAGTTGTTTGTTAAGTTATATAAACTCTTTGTGTTATATATCCCTGTATTATTTCAACATTTGAAGTGTGCTTAGTACTTAATGATAGAGAAGTTAGTCTATCTGAAATATAATTATACAAAAATTGTCAGATATATTTTCTTAAAGTACAGTGGACTTTAGTTTCACATGGTAACCTTAGTCAACGGTTATGCGTGCATCCAATGGTTATATAAAAATGTCATCTATTAATGGAAAAATGCTATCATTTACAGATGTCATATGGGCAGGTGGGTGATATTTTAAGAATTGTACATCTTTCTGAGATTTGTTTTTCTTAATCTTTATGAAGTTAAACTAACATATGTAATGTTAAACTTGTGCTACCTATCTTTAACTTATTAGAGTGCATACAATAAGTATTGTAACCTCCTCTGTGTATTTATTTACTAATCAATATTTTCAGGCATCTTAAGCATGTATTTACTTATTTACAATTTAAAAAGTTCTAAAAAGTATAAAACTCTGAGTCAAGTGTAAATACCATGAAAAACTTTAAAGTAAATGAAAATAAAACATTAGAAAAGGAGGCAAGTGAAAGAAGAGAGATCACATTGAAGAAAGGCAAAACATTATAAATTAAAAACAATGGAATGTCACAGAAAATTTTTTTAAAAAGAAATAAACATAGTGGGCTAAAGCAATCAATTTGTTCCATCTTCAAGATATTGATACTTGCTATTGCATCTATTTAAATTGTTTTTCATCTAAATATATTCATAATTTGCTTTTTAATTACATAGCTCAGACATCTTATTAAAAGAGATTTTTCTAGACCATGCCACTATCAGCAACAAAAATCCCCAGTTGCTATTTCATTATTTTTCCCTTATATTCTGAAAATATCTTCCTCATTAAATGTAAGCAACATGAGGACTGATTAATTTACCATCAGTCAACATGGAGGAGCACAGCACGCACACACACACACACACACACTCTTACTATTTGATCATTGTAATTCAGGATTTTGGGAAGGTGTATAAACCATCAAATGAATACACTACATATACACTGATGGAACAGTTTCATGTCATTCTTCTTCTGAAAAATTGCCTCTGTTATGAGAACTGTTTACAGGAAACAGAATAAGAGAAAAACACAGAGAAAGTTAGCTGAAAGTGAAACTAAGGATTCTATGTTTAACTTTTTGGTCCAATAAATGTTTTTAAGAGAAACAATATTGTTTATTGTGGTTAAATATATACTATCTAGTAATATTTAATAATATGTAACAATTGGACACTAGTCTTGGTGGTTTATATGGATTTTCTCATTTAGTTCACAAAACATTTTATGAAGAAAACAGCACAAGTCATCTTCTGTAATGTGTTGACTAGGCTGAGTCTTAACATTCCCTTTCAGGTATACTACCTATCAGTGGGAGACCAAAGCAGAGTTTTTTTGTGTAAGGTTTGGAGAATAGAAGTGAAACAGTGGCAATTTATTAACATCCATGTTTCTTATTTGATGACTTATCTGTGTGGTGTGGGGCAGGAGAGGGTTTGCAACTGTCCACCTTCCCTAAATCCCCTTTTAGTTCTTCTGCTACTCAGTCTAATGTGTGTTTAGCTCCAAGTGAAGCATGACAGATTCTTCTGTAAGCACAATATGATCAGGATAAGAGGGAGCAAAAACTGCCAGCTCATACAGTGGAATCAAGCTTGTCCTTGCTCCCTGATTTTATATCTACCTTCACTTCCTGACAGCCCGTTCTGCAGATGAAGCCAAAGAATTAGAGGTGAAAAGAACAGCCTTGCAGAGACTTTTTACCATATCTCAGAACTGAGCAAGGTCAAATCCCTATAACAAATCTGTCCAGCACCTGTTGTTCAATCTGTTTAGCTATCTTCTATCAATCTACTATCTATCTACCTGTCTGACTGTCTGTCTGTCTATATCAGTTGTTCTGCTTTTCTGATTGAACACTGACTAATACAATCACCCTTTAACAGATGAGGAAACTGTGGTTCAATGTTACACAGTGAATATCTGGTTAAATGACATAAGGTAACCCAAGAATGACTAGTAGATACCTCGAGAGATTTCAGTGGTAAATTAATGTGCACTTGTGTTTTATCCACTTTCTGTGTCCTAATTTAGAAATGGGGGAGAAGTGGGTGAAAGGTGAGGTCTAAGAGATTAGAGAAGGCCTATCTCTCTAAACAGGAGTGAAGGAGAATGGGAGAAGTTGTTTTAGAGGAAAGGAGAAATGTACTGTCAGATTGAATCATGAAGCACAGCAGGAAACCTCTGCAGATGCTCACAAGTTGTACTTAATTTTCTCCTGCTTTTCTTATTTTTATCACTAAGTTTTGGCATTATAATTTCATTTCCTTCCCAGAATCTACACATCTTCAGGTCAAGAACTGTGATTTACTCTTTTTTGTAGACCCATTGCTGCCATTATCGTCTTTTAACATATAAAACAGCATTTTCATATGGTTTGGCCTAATAGACACATGGTCACCAGCACTTGAACAATGAAACAAGAAAATTTTAGGGAAAGGCAAAAACTCAGTTACCTAAGTAGGGCATCAGGTATTCAGATCTGTTAATATTATCAATAGGGCAGTGCCTCTCATGCATGGTTGTCACTCTCATTGTGAAAATTTTGGTCGCTACAGTGGTCCTTCCTCCCAATTGTTCAAGAAATGGCCCCAGAACACAACTTTCTGACCCTACAGAAGTATTACAGTGGTTACAATGAACCAGGTGACTATTCCAAGGAATGGAGCTTGGTCATGATGAAGCCAAAATGCTGTGGGGTGAAAAACTACAGAGATATTTCTGGCTCATCCTTTGAAATAATGACCAGCTACACTTATCCCAGGAGCTACTGGAAATCCATCAGGACTACGGCCTGTGGCGGATGCAATGTGTTCACAGGTGCCATCCATTAGAAGGGCCGTTTTCCTCAAGCTCCTGAAAATAACCAAGACTCAGAGCTTCAATCTGAGTGAGGGCTTGCTGGGTCCAGCAGTGATACAGCTGCCAGGAATTCTTGCTATCTTGTTACTGTTTGTCAAGTTGGGCAGACAGACCTGGGAAGGACAAGAGACGTGGGCCCACCTAGCCGGAAGATGTGGTCTCATGTTTGTTCCTCTGTGGCACTCACTGCTTTTTGGAGGGAGATTGATAATAAAAATTTTAGGAAATCCCTGTCAACAAAAAACACATTATCATTAGGCCCTGGGACAATAGGAGTGTGACCTTACTGGGCAGGATTTACAGAACATCTCTTCTGATGATGGTCCAGTTAAAAAATACTTCAAGTTCTGGAGATTTCCTCAAGTGTTGTTCAAAATTGTCTCCAGTTTAAAGGTGAGGAACAATTGACATGTTTGTTGAAGGGAGGAGGTCCAATAATAGCTAAAGGATGAAAGATTAATCAAATAAACAGATTATGTGTTCCTATTCTTCAGAATTTTAATAATTTAGATTTAGATATGGTGAAAATATTCAATATTTAGTAAATGACACTAAAAGGAAATTTATTAAATTCATGCAATTATGAACAATTTTGTAAAATACATTTTAAAATATTTCTTGCCCTGGTTGTTGTAGCTGAGTTGGAGCATTGTTCTGTACACTGAAAGGTCATGGATTTGATTCCCTGTCAGGGCACATATCTGGGTTGTGGGTTCCATCCCTGCTCAAGGGATATACGGGAGGCAATCGATAACTGTTTCTCTCTCACATTGATGTCTCTCTCTCGCCCCACTTTCCTTTCTCTCTATAAGTATATCATCCAGTGAGGATCTAAAAAAAAAAGAAAAAAGTTTCCTTTCAGTGAAAGGTAACTATTAAATGGTAAGGAGTAATATCCTTGTTCCCTATGAAAAAATGAAGTCATTTTGCCTTTAAATATCACTCACAGATTAATCATATCAACATAGGGGACATTATAAAAGTTTAAAAATTCCATAGTCATTTTACAAAAATTTTGTATATACTCTCAATATATAAAATAATTTCACATATGTTATTCATTATCATATTACTGAGACAATTTTTCTCATGTTTTATTATCTATTTAATTTGTTGCCTAGGATATTATTTTTGGAATCTGCTATGGACCGAATGTGTATGTCCTCTCAAAATGGTGGTATTTGGAGGTGGGGCATGTAAGCAGTGATTAGGTCATGAGGGGAGAGACCTCATGAATGAAATGAGTACTCTTATAAAAGAATCACCAGTTAGATCTCTTCTCCCTTGTCGCCATGTCAGGTTACAACAAAAAGTCAGCTGTCTAGAAAAAGGGTTTTCACAAGACACTGAACCTGCCAGCACCTTGATCATGGATTTCCCACCCTCCAAAACTGATAAATATATTCCTGTTGTGTGTAAGCTATCCAGTCCACAGTATTTGTTATAGCTTTCCAAATAGACTATGACAGGGTCTATGCTCAAAGATTTCCAACTATTCCTTATTATATATTGGTTTTTTCAGGTTATCAACTATTGACATGGCTAAATGAAGAGATCTTAAAAAACATGTCAGTATTTCTAGGAAAACATAATATGTGTGTGCATATATTCAGCATTTACACACATACTATATCAGACATTATGACACGGCATGCAAGTTAACATAGCAACCTTAAAAATTACAGAAGTTTAGATAAAATTACTTGAATTCACGAAGATTAAGCCATGTCTACCTAATTAATCTTCTACAGAGTGAAAGAGACTTCATATTGAACAAATTAAGGACAAAGAATAGATAGAAGCCATATTGACATTGATTGCTGTCTTGCATAACTTAATTTGTTTAACACTAAGCAGAGAATACAGGTTTTGATAATGTAAATATTAAGAAGTAATCAACCTTAAGTGGTTTGTTTATGTTTATTATAGTTGTTAACACATTACAGGGACATAGTTCACACATTGATTCCTTTTACAAATATTTATTAAATATCTATGTAAGAGAACAACTTATCTCATTAAAAAGAGAGTTTTAAAAGATTAGAGTGGAAAATTGTTTTAGAAAGACACCATGTAGTTTGGAAGGTGATGAAGATTAATTTAACCCTGAGCCATTCTTCGGTGTTTTCTCATATTGGCCTCTACTGAGGAAAAAGACAAAGTATTTCCCCTTGACATCCTGCCAAGAACAAAAAGAAAAAAATTAATTGTTTTCTCCCCTTTATAGACATTTATAGGCACTGGATAGAAGAATCAAATGTTAAACATAAAGTGTCTGTCTTAAATAATTGTATATTCTAGTCCTAAAGCTATTATGCACACACACAGTTGCTATATAAGAGGAATTGATAGTACCTTAATAGAGAAATATACAACACACCCCTGAAGTGTAGAAGAGACGATGTTAGTTCTTCTTGGGGACTATGTAATGGTGAGGAGATGAATGAAAGAAACAGATTTTGGAATGAGGTGGTTTTGAATTTTGCTTAAACTGGGGCTGGGATTGTATGTGGATTATTATAAGATGGTGGTCATTCCAGGAAGTGAAAATATCTTGACCAAATACTTGGAGATGGGAATATGTACGGTATCCATGAAAAACTATGCTAACTTTAAAGTAAATCACAGGTAGGTTATATGAAGGAATGTAGTGGGAGAATGACTTACAAAAATCATATGTGAATCTTGAATATCACTCTAAGGTAAAATACATGTTATTCTGTAAAGATAAGGAAGTGACTGTGATATTTATTCATGTTAAGAAGAATTACTGAAATTAATTGTATCTTCAGAGGAAGAAATAAGGTATTTCAGGTTTTCTATATGAAAAAAATAGTTACTCGTTGGATGTTTTATTCTGGACCCAGAACTTAACAATTGTTATTTCACTTAATCCACACATTTTATGAGTCAAGGCAGCAATTTGCAACCTTTTCATCTCATGCACACATAAACAAATTACTAAAATTCTGCAGCACACAAAAACTATATTTTTGCTGCTCAGACAAAAATTGGGTAATTTTGATTCATTCACACTGGGTAGCAATTGCGTTGACCGTTGTCTTTTTTTTTTTTAATTTGACACTCTAAGGGAAAAGAGATCAGTGTCCCGACTAGTTAAATATTGCATGTTTTAGAAAATCTTGTGGCATACCAGTGTGCCACAGCACACCAGTTGAAAATTGATGAGGCAGGGGATATAATGTTTATTTTATGACTATAAATACTGACTTAAAATGATATTATGAAATATACATAATAAAACAGAATCTGTGCTAGCATTTAAACCTAGCTCATTGGCTACTCATTAGAATCATCTAGAGAGCTTCCTGATCAAAATTTAAAGATGCTGATGTCCGGACTCATTCTGAGAGATTGTAATTTAACTGACCAGTAGACTAGACCATAGTTCTTCACAAAGATAAGGTTAAAACTCATCAATATTCTTTTTTTAAGTATATTTTATTGATTGTGTTGTTACAGTAGTCCCAACTTTTCCCTTTGCTCCCCTCTTCCCAGTACCCACCTTCCCTCCAGCAAACCCAATCCCTTAATTCATGTTCATGGGTCATGCATATACGGTTTTTGGCTTCACTCTTTCCTATATTATTCTTAACTTCCCCCTGTCTATTTTGTACCAACCAATTATGCCTCTTAATCTGTGCTCCAGTTCCCCATTTCTCCTCCTTCTCTCTCCCAGCTGATAACCCTCCAAATGATCCCCATAACTATGATTCTGTTCCTATTCTGGTTTGCTTAGCTGTATTTTGTTTTTATTTTTTAGATTCAGTTATTGATAGTTGTGAATTTGTTGTCATTTTAATGTTCATAATTTTGATCTTCTGTTTCTTAAATAAGTTCCTTTGACATTTCATATAATAATGGCTTGGTGATAATGAACTCCTTTAGCTTTATCTTGTCTGGGAAGCACTTTATCTGCCCTTCCATTCTAAATAATAGCTTTGTTGGATAGAGTAATCTTGGTTGTAAGTCCTTGCTTTTCATTACCTTGAATACTTCTTGCCAGCCCCTTCTCATCTGCAAAGTTTATTTTGAGAAATCTGCTGATAGTCTTATAGACACCCCTCTGTAGGTAACTTTCTACTTTTCTCTTGCTGCTTTTAAGATTCTCTCTTTATCTTTAACTTTTGACATTTTAATTATGATGTGTCTTGGTGTGGTTCTTTTTGGGGTCTAGATTGTTTGGGACTCTCTGTGTTTCCTGAACTTGTATGTGTATTTCATTCACAAATTTGGGGAGTTTTCCTTCATTACATTTTCACTTAAGTCTTCAATTTCTTGCTCTTCCTCTTCTTCTTCCGGCACCCCTATGGTTTGGATGTTGTCATTTTAAAGTTGTCCCAGAGGTTCCTAAGTCTCTCCTTATTTTTTTTCAATTCTTGTTTCCTCATTCTGCACTGTTTGACTGTTTTTTTCTTCCTTATGTTCCAAATCATTGATTTGAACTCTGGTTTCCTTCCCTTCACCATTGATTTTGTGTGAATTTTCCTTCATTTCATTTAGCTTAGCCTTCAGTTCTTCCTTTATGCATTTGCCATACTTAAGCATATCCGTCAAGCCTATGAGCATCTTTATCACCAGTGTTTTGAACTCTGTGTCTGTCAGATTGGCTATCTCCTCATCTGTGAGGTTAGCTATCTCCTCATTGCTTAGTTCTCCCACTGAAACCTTGATCCATTCCCCTTTTTGGGCCGTACTTCTCTGTCTCCTCATCTTGACAGGCTCCTGTGTTTGTTTGCCTCTTTGTCTTAGGTAGAGCTGTTGTACCTGTTATGCTGTAAGGGTCAGAGCCTTAGATATTTGTCAGTACAGGGCAACCCGTTTCACCATGTTGTGGTGCTGTATGTGGGGAACGGGTCTGAGAGGGAACAATGCTGCTTGCTCAGCACTGGCTCCTTTTCCAGGCACTTCTCCCACTTCCGTATGGGACTGGTGCCCCTCTAGCTGTTGCCCTGGCTGTTGTTCCCAGATTGGGTGGGTCTGCTGATGTTCTAGGACCGTGGGGTTCCTTTAAACAAGCAGACTCTACTGAGAGACTGGCAGTTTCTTCCTTCACCCCAAACCCCACTGGTTTGCACAATTGGAAGCAATGAGGCTTGATTTTCCCCGGCGCTGGGACCATGAGTTGTGCGGTCTGGTCTGGTGCTGGGAGCGCTCCTCAAGTGTCCCTTCTGACTTTTTAAAATGTGTGACTATGCTTTTCGTCGGCCTGCCACTGCAGCTACTGCTGCTGCCACCACACTGAGTCCTCTTCATCCCGGCTCTTCCCCTCCTACCTGTCAGGATGAGTGTTTCTTCTCTATATCTTTGTTTGTTGGACTTCCATGTAGCTCGGTTTTCTGGAACTTTTGGTTATCTCTAGTTTTGAGGTCTTTGTATTCCTTCTTAGTTGTGGGGGGAGAAGCAGCATGTATGTCTAGGCCTCCATCTTGACTGGGAGTAAAACTCATCAATGTTCTTAATCGAAGGAGTCATCATGAATAACTGTTAATCAAAAAATTCAGTAAAGAGTAATTGAGATTGAAATTAAAATAAACAAATGAAACTATGACAACATAATTAGAAGATTATTTTCAAAGTCCCCAAATATAGATTTTGCATCAAAATAAAACAAATTTCAAGTTGAAAGTACTTGTATTAGAAAATATGTGTGCACAGGCACACATGCACACACATACCCACAATCAATATAAAGTTGAATCTTACTATTCCTGGATTTTATATTTACCAATTTTCCTACTTGCTAAATTTTATTTGTAATCATAAAGTCAATGCCCATGATACTTTTGCAATTATTTTCAGACAAGTGCAGGTTGGGGGCAAAATTTTAAGTTGTCTGATGCCCAAATTCCCTATTTAGACCTAATCCCACCTTAGGTCAAACAAGCTCATCCTACCTCCTTGTTCAGCTCTGATAGAGAATTATAAACAAGTTTCTTTTCACATTTTTATGGTTTTGTTGTTGTTGTTGTTGTTGTTGTTGGGATTTCCCTGTTTAAAAGAGCCCCCAAGTGTAGTGCTAAAGGGTTGTTTAGTGTTTCCAAGCACAGGAAAGCTATGGTGTGCCCTACACAGAAAATATATGTGTTAACCAAGCATCGTCCAAGCATGAGTTAGAGAGCTGTTGTCCTTGAGTTCAATATTAATGAATCAACAATCCCTATGTATTGTCTTTAAACAAAAACACACAGAAAAGAAAGACTTATATTGACTGGTTGACAAAAATGTCTGTGAATTGAGACTCACAGGAACCTAACTTTGCATTTCCCCTAGGGGCCATGATTATTTGTTAATTCAGTATTCATAGTGAAGAACAATATGAAGAGTAAAAAAAGAAGTAACTATGTATATAATAATAAAAAAAACACATCACAAGGGCCCTGAAACTGATCATTGTAATTATATTTATTAGTTCAATGGACATTTGTTGAGTATTTGCTTTGTACTGGCACTGGACTTGGCTGAGGATTCAGTACTAAGTGGGAGAGAATTAGGCACTCACAGTTTATCAATCCATTCAGCTTGTATAAGTAGCTTAAACAGATAACTCAGGTGGTTATCCATAGGCTCCAAGTGGCAGGAACTAAAATATTCTGCCAGCTTAGGATCACACTTACTCATATTACACAACTCTCTAGAATCTGTCTGCCTTTCTGACCCAGACTCCTGCTAAGAGAAGAGCTCCAGGACATGCTCCTGTCAAATCGCCTAACACCTGAGCCTTCCCCAGGGGGATACTGGCCTACTCTGAGCTGATACTGACAGTGCAAGTCTGACCTGACCCTCTAAAGTTCTCCCCATCCCTTACCAATCTTAAACTTGGAATGTGAAGGTGGGAGAAGGTACCGTTGCTCCCTCCATAGAGGACACAATGGGCAAGTCCCAGGAAGTCAAAACAAATGCTGGCCAATGAGAGCCAAGGGGCAGGAGAAAGAGCGTAAATAAACTCCTCCGCTTTCTCCCTGATTAAAGAAGATATGTTCACAGATACCGCACTTGGGAGGAGTCCTGTTTTGGAAATCCTCTGCAGGAAGAAGGTTATGGTTTCTTGTGACGTTGTAGCCAGCTCAGTAATTAGCATTTTGTTTTTATTCTCTTCCCTTCTCTGCTTACTTCCTTATCCTCTCACTCTTGCATGTTTCTGGTATTGCCCTTTCTATGTATGTAGGCTTTGGCTTAGGCTCTGTTTTCTAGAGAACCCAGACCTGGTTGTTTCATGTTATAACTTGATTCAGTTCACCTGTGTTTAGTGAATTATTATTATTATTTTTTACTGTTTTCTTCCTTCCACATTTTCATCATACGCTTATAGAAAAAACTAGGAGTGATATGAGATGAAAAACAAACTCAAGCTCTCAGGAGTTTATTTCCTGTGGCTCCGTTTCCTCACACATTCAGTGAGAATAAAGGAACCGATCTCTTAGCATTTTTGTGAGGATTAGATGTGATAGTGCCTATACAATGCTGGCACAATGGTGGCATGTACTCAATAGATGGATAGTATTATTATTGTTGTTGTCATTGTTATCATTACAACTGGGCATGTTGTTTTATTGAGCAACAGATGGACCAGCCAGGAAGAAACTTAGATAGTTTGATTTGCAATATAAAGCTGAGAGATCCAGACTGAAAAGTTATCTATCAGAGTAATTATAAAAGGAAATGAAAATCACTCCCTAGAGTGAAAATGATGCAGGAAATTTTTTTTAAATATTCATCTGACTAGTACTTAGAGGCTAGTAATTATGTAGAAGCTAGTTGTCTTTACTTTCACTGAGTTTATAAATAATACAGGTGAAGAAAATTGAACAAAAACATTTGTAGTTCACTCTAGAAAAAGACAAAAATGAAAAAATCTTTAACAAACAAGAATTAAGATTTAAATATACACCTTAAGATGTCTTTTAAGTTTAATTGGTTACTCTTGGAATTCGTAATAAAATTAACTAGTTATCAATTCAAATTGTACCTAAGATTTTTCTTGTTTTTCCAAGACAATAGCAAGTCAGTGAAATGAAACACTTTCAAATATCACAAAAATTTAAACAGTTGATGAATTTGCAACTAAAAGTTCACATACAAGACCTTTTCTGTGTTTACTTTGTGTCTATTTCTATATCAAACTTTATTCTTTTAAATATATACCAGCCAGTCAAATACCAGTATCTAAATTGAATATGTTTATGATTAGTATAAACATAAATGTAGCCAACTGAGGCATCTGGGGAAGTCTTTAAATGTTAACATCAACATTTTAACAGAACACATTCTGATATTTTTATTGTTTTTGCGATCTTTGCTGTAGAGATGGACTAAGGTTATGCCCTTTTCCTTCCTTATAGTCTTCAGCTCAAGAAAGTGGGAGAATAATTAATGCTTGATGTAGTCTGAGGAATGATATCAGCTTTTAGCACACTTATTAAAGTATGTTTGGTTTTTAAAAACATACTGTGTGTTTTAACTGACTGTCTATTGAAACTCTCATGAGTTCATGAGGTCATATAAACATAAGAGGATGTAAATACTCTGTGAAAATCAAAGTGAAGACAATGAAGATCAAAGTGATCTAGTTTACAGCTTTCATGAAACGTGAGGCCCGATTTTGAATTCTTTTCCTGATGATAATAGCCATATACTATGTAGACTAATGCATATGTGGTGATACATTACTGAAAATGCTATTTAATGTATTAAAATATAGGCCTACTCTATTTTTACTAAAATGAAATGAAAAAAATAAGACTTAAAGCTGGAACAAATTAGGAATATTAGAATAAACTGAAAACTTCAAATAGAGTCTAAAAGACTTTTGAGGTGAGGTGTCTAATGAACAAACTGAAGTAACAAGCAAAATGCAGATTGACTCATGGAGAGAGAGCAGGATGATAGCTAAGCTGGGGGAGGGTAGGAAGAGGAGGATTGAACAAAAAGGAAAAAGGACTCATGGACATGACAGCAGTGTGGTGATTTCTGGGGGTTGGGGGTTAACAAGGACTAAATGATAATGAAAAAAAAAGCAATTAAAAGTTGTGGGGAAAAAAAGAAATAACAGAGTAGAGTCTTTCAATATTTACTTCACAATTTGCCTCAGATACACTTTTCTCACAGAAGTAATAGAGAATAATTATTAAATCAAGTTAATTATGGAACTACAAGTGGACAGAGTTTTTAAAGGGTTATACATTTTGGTGAGAAATATTTTTATACATATTGTTTTAGAAATATTTCTAAAATAAATCCAAACACTTCTAAAGTCTGATGTAGTTTTTAAAAATAAAAGATTTTAGTCTGTAGACAGGGACTTTTCACATGCACCTCAGTAAACAGAGTGGACATGAGGAGGTGATTCCTATGGGCCCTTCTGGGTGACTGGGGATTTTCACTCTCCCTCCCTTCTCCCTTTTCTCCTTTTTCCTTTCCCCTTGCTCCTATGGGCCCTTGAGTTGGACTGGGAGTTTCCCTCTTACCTCTAACTTCTTTCCCTTCCTTCCTTACAAAGAAAAGAAAAAAAAAATACTGAGTGGACATGAGGCCACACAGAGCACATGGTGGACACAGAGAGCATGAGGAGAGAGACTGGACAAAATGCCCACTTACTGCCCTCTCATCATTCCCCCACTTACCCAGCTCCTGGCTCTACCTTCTTTCCAGAGAATTTCAGGGTATCTGGAGTAAGTAGTTCCTCTCCCATTTTAAAGTTTTACTTATAAGCTCGGCTGGTATTCCCACTATGTTTCCTTTTTTTTACCGAGTGTTCTCAGAGTTGAGAAAAGAAATGAAGGATACTTTGTAGTATAAGGGATTTTTTCAAATAGAAGAATGTATTTCACTTAATCAATCTGATGGAACCACGTTTGGTAATACTCTCATACCTCTTGTCTGTCAATACCTGTCCCTTTCATCTCTCATCATAATAGTTTTCTTTTTCTTGCTTTTTTTTTTTTCCTTTTTTTTACATCTTTGGAAGTTTGCAGCTAGATATGTTCAAGTAACTGAGTTCTAAAATGAGGGTATTTTAAGTTGGTGTTCTGGGGCAGCTTCAGAAAGCTTTCTCCAAAGTCAATTGGCCCATGCACCTTGCCCCCTTTTCCCTCTTCCTTCCATGGGCAGCCTGTATGTATACCAGCATGGACTGTGGTGAGTAAAACAAACCCTGTAGCTGATGAAGGTATGAGTTGAAAGGAACCCTGTGTTCCTGACTAGTTTTAGACTACCAAGCTATGGACTTTTATAAAGGAGAGAAATATTCCTATCTCTTGTAAGCCAATGCCCCCTTCCCCTTTTTATGGCTAGGAAAATAAATTGTTTGGTTGGTTTCTTCAACCAAATGTAATTCCCACAAATAAATTCACAATCAGATTTTTCTAGCAGTCTGTGGCTTCATGCCTTTGGTGGGTTTACTTTCTATATCAAATGTCATTTAAAATGTAGCAAAAATTACTGGACACATTATATGTAAAGCAATTTGGTTCATAGGATGGTGAGTTGATCTTTATAGAAATAAATAGGACTTGATAGGCAGTCAACTATATCTTGCATTCTGGGCAGCAATCTGAGAAAAGTGACTTTGGACTTTATTAAAATAATAATAATAGTAATGATAATAATAATAATAATAATAATAATAATAAATATGTGCTCCCTCATTCCCTCTTGCCCCATTCTTCCTATCAACTAAAAAGACATGACAACCAAATTAACCTTGCTAATAAGAGCAGCATTTACCAGAGCGCTTTCTCCCTCTATTTTTACCTATGCTAACATTGTCCAAGGAGGATGACAGTTTAAAATCAGCATTCAGAACTTCTCACATGGTACGAACTTTACTGTCCTCAGGAACGTGGGTAGAATTGCATTTGGCAACAATGTGGAGTGTTTGTCATTGTATAAGTTATACACATCCTCCCAAGTAATATCCTTCATAATCCGACTATCTTTATTAATTCTCTTGTGTCACTCGATAGCATGCTTACACTAAATTCCAAAGGCTGTGCAATGTTATTTTTGAAAGCAACAGAAGTGAAGCCTACAGAGCAAATACCAAATGCGAACCAGCTTCTGCATGTTATCATCTTTTTCACAGATTCAGTTTAAGTCTCATTTTCTCAGAAAGCATGTTCCCTAGGAAACCTTTTTCACCTTCAATATGGCAGCCAGGTAGGACATTTTATAGAGAGCTGGTGTCAGCTTCTCTACTGAGTTTGATTTTTGAACCAGAGCAAACTAGCCCCCTGGTAAGCTCACACACACCCCACCGTTTCCCCTTAGGCAGCACTGGCTGAGAGCAGCTGCTGCTGACATTGTGTTCTGGGGTCTGGTCCTGCAGCTCCTGGGATGAAACAAGCTGGTGAGATTGATGTGAAAAAGGAACCGTCAGGTGGAAGCACAGGGTGAGGGTGTCTTTTTCATATTTTTATATGAAACATTTCTGTGAACTCAGGAAAAAAAATCATAGATGGAGTAGGATTTTTCAGCAGGGAGTATTGATGATGGTAGAGCTGATTTTTCCTTTCATCTTTACTTTAAATTTTACAGTATCTGTTTATGTATTTGTAAAAAAGTGACTCTGAACAAACCTGAGTAGATGTTCTGAAAAGGTAAAGGAAATATGGGTGAAATAATTTCCCACATTTTATTACAATGGTTAAGTCATTTTCTACAGGGAAATGAATCTGTCGTTAAAATACATCTTTCTCTATGCTGTTTCCTTTCCTGAGGAAAATGTGTAATTTATGGCAAGTTTTAATGACTGTATTTTAAGTGGTCTATTTTTTTATTCAAAAAGATAAGGCTCAGAGAAGAGGAATGGATTATATCTCCCCTTATCAGAAATATCCTATGCTCCTTTGGGGGTATTTTTGCAAAATCTGAGATTTAATTTCATTCATTTTCATAACAAATTGAAAAACTGACTTTCCAGCTAACATGTGCTATCCTATCTGAGAAAGTCTGCTAGAGGCTGCAAGCTATGTTGCAATTTATTTCCAAATTCATGACCACATATCTTTGAAAAAAATATTTTGAGGGAAAACTAGGAAGAGTGAGCAAAGATTGAGATTGAGATGAGTAAACCATAGAATAACAGTATTTTGGCTTTTGTCAAAAGGAGAATATTTACAATAATTACCTTTTCCTTCCCTAACTTTCCCCAGTTCTCTACTTTTTCTTCAAATCTTTTGCCTTTCACTTTTGAACATACACGCACTGTTTCCTTCAGGCCAGTGCTTAATTCCCTTACCTGTTTTGACAAGCAATGCATACTGCCATCACAAGCCAGAGGCTATGGTTATACAAAAGTCACAGGTCAATAAAGATCACTTACATTTCTTATGAGCCTTTTCATCTGCCTTTCCTCCTGTGTGGGCAAGGCCAGCAGAAAGGGAAAGACAGAAATGTCAAGGGGCCTGTCTGTCAAATTCTTAAAGAAATCCCCACTACCTCCAAATAATTTTCTGGCCCTTAAACTTTTGTTACCTTGCCTTAGGAAAAATGGCCTTCTCTCTTCTACTCATCACAAGGTGTTCTTCACTCTTTTAAAATGCATTTAAAGTCTTGACCCTCTACTTGATGATATACAATGAAGTAAGAAAATATTAGTATGTTTTCTTTAAAATTTTCCTTTAAAAGGAACAAGGGAGATATCTACATTGTGTTCTGATTTAACATATTTGCCATATGTTCTGTAAATTCATATGTATTTTATGTTCTCTAAGTTCATATGTATTTCTTGAAAGTCATAAAACAGGCTTTGCATAATTAAATTTACTTTGGAAAATTGTAGATACTTTTTATAACATGCATATATTACCAGCATTTCAGTGGTCATTTTCTTCAGGAAGGATCACACGCATGATTGGAACTTATGACTGAAAATAATATCATTATCAAGTCCATGCGATCTGAATAATAGTGAAGATTTAAAAAGAGTATCGTTAACCATTCAGCCAACTTTATTTTCTTTATTTTGTAAATTTAGAAATATTGTAAAATTATTGAACTTTTCTATCTCCAATTTTCTGCCTTGACAATGTACTAAATGAACACAAGTTTTGTATCCTCACCTGAGAACATTTTTTCATTGCTCTTAGAGAGAGAGACAGAGACATACATACAGACAGATAGACAGACATCAATGAGGGAGAGAAACACCAATTGGTTGCTTTCATATACATACCCCAACCTGACCAGGGACTGAACTCACAATTGGGTATGGGCCCTGCCTGGAATTGACCCATGACCTTTCTGACTACGGAATGATGTTACAACCAACTGAGCCACACCAGCCAGGGCAAGTGAACACATTCTTTAAAATAAAAGTCCATGCTCAAAAGGTAGTTCAGGAACCTCAATAGATTTCCAGGAATGTCCTTAAAGTTTATCTCCAGAATCATCTAATGAAGTTTCACTATGATGGAAAAATAATAACATATTACAAGGTCAAAATTATTATTAGAAATATGATTCAAATTTTGATTCCCATTTAGTATTTTGAGTCACATTGTAATTATATATGTGTGCTTTTGTATATTTGAATATTTGTGCTTTTGTCTTTAAATTGTACATGAGAGAGAGAGAACTGGTTTTTAATGTTTGGTAGGCAATAGAATGTTTAGAGTAACTTAAAAATTGTAATAAAATCAATTGGAAAATTTAGCTACTCATCTTCCTTCTCCACTCTTTTCAATGAATGGAGCAAGGGCATTTTACCCAAGTAGGATGGAGCATAAAAGTCACTGATTAGAGTGGCAATGGGAAACAGATTCATCAAAAGATATTTCTTTCAAGGACAATTAAAATGTTGATTGAGATTTAAAAATGTAATTGCCATTAATAAATTGAACTATTAAAACAGCTTAGAAGATGCATATTTGATTTTTTAAAAATTTGTGAGATAAATGTGCATGTGAATAATAATAAATATGTGTTACATTGACTATAATTTAGGACTCTGACCTATGGACCCGCAAGTGAAACTTGTCTTACCAAATTAAATGGGTGAAAAATTGAGAAAGGTTAGGCTCCCTTCCCATGCTCCCATAATTATAAACTTATAAGCAATAGGATAAGGATTAGTATTTTGTTCTGATGACCTAAATTTACTCTTACTTGAAATGCTACTCTGTGTTTAGGTTGCCTGTTTATTTTAAGAACCCATTCCAAAGAATTTGAATGAAATTACAAAAGGATAAAATGATCAGATAAATTAAGTTGTTTGCACACATGGAGAGACTTTTTGGGAATGTCAGTAATCACTTGTGACATTTGCTTAATTCTATGAGGATTATGGTTCAGTAACTCCTGCTTCTCTGGTTGTCTTTTTTCTTTTTTCAAATAACATTTATTATTGTACAAGTTACTTATTTGTATTAATTTCCTTAGCTAATATAATGCACTGAATTAATTCAGGAAAGAGAGAAAGACTTGAGTTGGAAAGTATGTTTTCTTAAAGAAACACACATCATATCATATTTTGTGGGATTTTACCACGAACTATTTACATTCAATCTTATGTAACAATTCCTCAAGAATAGATTTAGTCATGATTTAATATGTTATAAAAGATTATTCTTCCTCATAGAAGGATGTTTTTAAATAGCATAACAATTTATTTCCAAACCCAAACACTTGACACTATAGATAAAGAAAAATAGGTAGCTTATGACTATCACATTTGTAGAAAAAATGGAATGGATATTTACTTACCATAGAAATGTGGCTCAGAAAATAAAGTAACAAGAGGTTTCAAACTTTCTGATACTTGATTAAGCCTCAGATTTTTTCTTTAGTGGTGCTTTAAGAATCATGAGAGGAAGCCAATCCTTTTTTGCCCTACTTTAAGGTATTTTGCAGTTCTGGAATCTATTTTAAATTGATTTTTGTAATTATATTTGTAATTGCCCTCACTTTTCCATACTTAGCAGTGACAGCTTCCCTTTTGAATCACAGGAGATAAAAAAAAAAATAGACAAATTCTGTTTAAGAGTACAAAGGGTCATGCTTAATTTCAAACCACACGCTGTCAAAACTCTGGTATTCTCCTAGCCCAGTCGTTTTATACTTGATAAGTAAACCCACTTGAAGAATGTTTATATGCTCTGATGCTTTTGGACAAGTTCACTGACAACACATTCTTTGAAGAAGTAAATTGCAACTGTTTATCTCCTTGAGTGTTAAAAACCCTGTCAGTACTAATGATATCAGGACATGGATTAAACAAATCCTCTTAAGAGTGGCTATGGATATTTCTGCAGTCACATCACAAATACAGGAATTTTGGCTGTGAAAGTGGGCAACAGCTATTTCAACATGCACAGCATTCTGTTCACATGAAAAGCTTAATAGAGAAGTGCTCCCAAGAAGCACTGTTGTTACTCTTGGGTTTAACATTTCAAGTTCTGCCTTCCATACGAAGGAAAAAGGTACACTTCTGCAAGATTGCATATGTGTATAATACAATTCTATCACAGGAAAGGAGAAAAAATAATGCAGTTATTTTTAAAGTGTTGAATATGTAGGTAATGCTGGTTCTTTAAGTGAAAGTAATGTCCTTCTCAGCTTCCCTTTTCTCACACCATAAGTAAAGACAGACTGTTTTTTATCTGTTAATGAAATCAAGCAATTAAAATCTATATAAATGATTCTTTGAATTCTAAGACTAAATCTATTATCTTTATTTTAAGACACTCATGTCATTTTCCTTTCAGTGAAAATTATTTTTAAGGACTTTCTGTTTTTAAGATTGTTTTCCCACATGTAAGTACTCATTTATTTTAAAACAATCACATTTATATTTTTTACAACAAAAGATAACCTTGAAAAAATAGTTTACATAGATTCTGTACCAAAAGGCTTTGTGATAGTCATTCTTATGTTAAGATCTTCCTAGTTAGTTTTTATTTAGTTAGCAGAAATAATTATTGTATATCAATTGGTGGCAAAATAGTGTCAAAACTTATTGTATTTAATGTGTAGATAGAAAACTAATTAAAACTGTTTAAGTCCTAAACAACAATAACATTCTTATTATTTCTAATGGCATCTCATATAAAGGAATCTTTTGATTTTTATTTCTCATATGTTTTACAATTAAATATGACACGGAAAACAAATTCTTAACAGCTGTTGATTTATTGTGTTAGAAATCCTCTTTAAAAACCCATAGAAGATATCTATTTCACTTAACTATTTTTAAGGTCATAGCATATTTATTTCTATGTTACCCAAAAGAAGATATTTTGTTGTTGGTCTTGTTTCTTCTGACTTCAAATTCAGCTATGGTATTATTTATTTATTACTGGCATTGCAGATAAAATTATATTTTAAAATAATTTTTGTATTGCTCGTCTAAAGCATTAAGATAAATTACATTTTTTTTAAGTCTAGGGAAAATAAAACACCCTATTGATATGAAAATTAATCTTACAATTGAGTGACAATGCATAAATTGAAACTATTTAGCTGTTGACACCTATTTTGTCAATAGTTGGTGATGTTTAAGTGAGAAAGCTCTGAATAAAAAATTCAAAATTAAATAATGAAAATAATTATTTATTCTCTTTAAGCTCTTTTTGGTTTAATATGAATAGAACTCTTATGTACTATTTCATAATTACCACTAAGTTAAAGAACCAGATATATTATGAATATTTTTAAGAATAAAAAAATAATAATTCTTCAGAAAAGCTGAAAAATATTTGCGTGTATAGATATATTTAAAATGCATGTAAAGTATTTTTGAAAAACATATATTAGATTTTAGATGTAGAAGTAAAACATGTACATAACATTATAGTTGGATCGTAAAGTACTGTTTTCCATTTCTCTCCAATAGTTTCTATAAGTACTTATAAAATGGACACAAAAAGCCCACTATAGATAGCTGCACAACAGCCCATTAAACCAGAGCTGCACCTTTGCTGAACTGCCTCTTTGAAACTGATGTGGCACAGACTATGGCGGGCTTCAATGAAAAAAGGAATTTCAAAAACAAACAGTATTTTATTTATTTATTGGTATCCATGCTATTCAGAACTAAGTTCTGAAAAGAAAAAAAAATTTTAACAAAAAACAGATTTCTTTTTTATTGCCAGCTTCACCCCAAACCATGTTAGTTTCAAAAGGACAGTAGAGTTGATAAGCTAGAGTTTAAAATATTGGGGTGGGGTTCCTTACTAATGGCTGTATTTTTATCCTATATATTATCTAAACTCCACTAGTGTTTAAGAGTTTCATTTTAGAAGAAATACTCTTTTGTAAATACATGTAACAAATAATAGAAAAAAAAAACATAAAAACGAACGTGTATCAGTATCCATTTCTTTTACTAAAAATTAACATCTTTGTGTTCACTTATTTTTTAACAGATACCTGTAATATGCCTTTTACTCTAATAGCCTTTGTACTTATTTTATACATATAATTTATATTTATAATATATATAAATTGCCACTACATGTATATATAAAATAATAAATAATGTGTATTGTCTGACTTAAATTTCTAAGGATTACATGTTTTTCATACTCGATTTCTCTTCTGCTCAATGCACTTGATAACATTCTTAGTAGTAAGCTTTAAAAACTACTTTAGAATACTTTCTATCTTAAATAATTCTCTTTGTGGAATAAGCACGATAAATGTAAACTTTAAAAATAACTACTTTACTAAATTAAAAAAATAGTCATATATTATCCTCAGAGCTTAATATGTAATTGGATATTCTTATTTGTATGAGATTCTTCTGTTAGTCTGATATTACTTTTCTGCTCATTGAAATTAGAAAATATATTTTATTGAGTCAAAATCCAAATGAAGCAAAAAGCAAAGAATTATTACACATTTGCATTTTTGTCTTGTTGGTATAGTTGAAATTATTTTAATTAACATATCATATTCATTTTATGTCTTCATTTTTTCATTATAATAGGGTAGTCACTAATACTGATTTATTACTTGATTTGTTAGAAATATCCTAAATAAACAAGAGAAATGTTGGTATATTTAGCATGAAATCAGATAAGAATTAAGATGTTGGCTAAAGTAGTAAGTCTAAATAGATTCCTGATATACCTTCAAACTTTGCTCTGTGAAACAACTCTAAAATATTCCTATGTACTTCCAAAAATCACTGCAAAAGCCAAATTTAAGATTAACTTTCTCTGAAATCCTATGCATAGGGTTTGATTTACAACACACCAACCAACCAACCAACCAACCAACCAAACTCTCATCGTTTTCATTGAATCCTTGATACTTTCAGTTTATCTCTGAATAAGGCTTAGGGTCTTCTAATGTTGTTATTTTGATTTACCCCAGGATAAGTCTAGAGACCAAAGTACTTGATTCATAAATACAATGATTTAACATGCAGATGTTCTCTCTTACAAATTTCTAAATAAAAGATGTGCTTATGGTATCTAGAGCACAAACGTTATATCTTAAAATACTACAAGAATAAATAATCTCCCCCTTTCTTTCTAAAATAGCAAGCATTAGTTATAGATTTGCCATTGAAGATGTCTAACTACATATGAGCTGTTCAAGTGTAACCAGTTATCTTCTATTTCTGAAAATTCATTGTAGCTTCAAGGTGAGGAATACTTATACAGTACTGCTAAGATTATTAACCCAAAATATTTTATGCTATCAATCCAGATTGCTTTTGGTGATTCAGATGTTAATTTCCATGTAGCATGTACTTGTTAGTGGACTCTTATTAAGTAAGCTTCTCTGCAATTTGGTAGATTTTAAACTGCCCACATACACTCTAGGTCAAAAGGCATTTCTTCCCATTAATTATAAATTTGTAACATTGTTACACAATAAAGTTTAATATTTCCCTTGCTTAATTTAAAGTTCTGTCATTTTTCTATATCTGCAATTTATAATCATTGTTTTCTAAATCAATATTAGTACATAATGAACTCGTCGTCGGCATCCGTCCGTCTCGAGAGACGATGGTGTAGCTTCTACTGAAGCTACAGAGCCTGGGCAGGGTGATATGGAGGGTCTGCTGTTGCCCATGCAGCAGACCCCCCCTCTCTTCGCAGCTGAAGGGTCCAAGGGAAAGACGGAGTCAATACAGCTTGGCTTCAGGTGCGCCGCAGGAGTTGCCGGTGTTGACTACAACGTCAAACCGCCTTAGGGACTCCGGCTCCGGATTTTCTGTCGGGGTTTACTCCCTTAGCCTTTCCCCTGAAGAGGTATGCCGCAAGGCAGCGGAGGTTTTTTGGAGTCAGAGTTTTCCTTCTCTGATGTACATAATGAACTATTCTGAAAGTAATTATGCATCCATGAATTATTATTTTTTGAACATGTTGGACATACATATCAAAAAACTTAAGATCAAAGATATTTTTAAAATTTACATGTCACAGTCTTGCATTTTTCAAGGCTTTAATTTAGATCCTGACTTAACAATTGCTATAGGTTACAGGTAACTTAAAATTCTGAGATGGGCATATGTGCAAAAACGTCTTGGCGTGACAGCACATTGCTTCATTTGCTTTAATGATTACTCATGAAAAGCATATAAGAATATTTAAATAAACGCAGCCAGTGCATTTGAGTTTTATATCATCCATTCTCATGAATATGCATCAATTCAAAGGTTTGAACAATTACAACATTCCCTTTCCCTCATTTTTCATGTGAAAAGCAAGGACATTGTGTTTGAAAACAACATTAACACAATGTCATGATTGAGTATTTAAATGAACAAAAGTCAGGAAAATCACTTTTTCATTTGCTTAAAGCTGTAGCTTGGCAACATAGCATGTATCTTGAAAAATAAAACTGCTAGATAGCATGAGATAGATATTTCTAAATAAAACAACCATTCGTTGTTTTCATTGCTAAACATTTTTAAAGACAATAAAAATGTAAATCCAAGTCATTGACAAGCTAATATTAACAATGCAGCAAACTAAATAAAAAATCTTTGAATTCTTCTTGTCAATTCAATAAAACTTTATCCAAGGCATTTAAAAACATAGATGCTTGCAAACTAAAATAAGTAAGCCACATGGGTGAGGGGAAAATAATTGTAATCTGATGACCCACCTGGTCTCTCAAAGTGAATTATTTGTACTCAATATTTAGCAAAAATTTCTTGGAATTTTTCTATTAACATTCAATATTTCTAAACTGAGCCCATACTACCCAAAATTAACACAATAATTGAAATGAAAAATTATTCAAGTTTTTCTACTTAGCTATAATAGTTATCCTCTAACTTCCCCTAACTTCCTTCGAGCTTCTATAACATGATTCAGAGTGAGACCAAACAATGCCAGTTCCTTATAATTAGATATTTCTCTTTGTAACCTGAATTTTTTCATGATCTTAAGTGAATACTTTATCCCAAAGTACATTTTATTACTTTAATGCACAGAAAACCATTGGATGAGAAAGACTGAAATAAAACATTGAACCACCTTGATTCTATTGAAGTTAAATTTATAAAGCACTGGAAGGTGGCAGTATAAATGAAACCTAGTGACTCAGAAAAACTGTTTTGAGCTTTACCCAAGATAATTTGACTATACTATTACAGATTAGTTTTCTTCTGAATACAGCTAGCCGAGTCAAGACAGTATGACATAAGTATTGGAGAAGGAAACACTTGGTCATTATATTTTGAGAAAAATAGAAAAGGGGTTGGTAGTGATTTGGAATAAAAAAATAAGTGGAATGGGTAAAGTAGAATAAGGTCAATACATACTTTGTAAATACATGGGTTCTGAAATCAAAAGTATATTAAATATTATTTTATTCTTATGAGAGAATAACAATGTGCAATAATTTTAGGTCCTGATAAATTTCACAGTAACATAACATATTTAATTATAATTATCATTTTCATGCTCTTTAACCTGTAAATCTTTTTATTTTTATTTTTGAAATAACTAATACTTTTTAGGACTCTTTTGTTCAAAACGATTTGAAAAACAGTTATAAAATGAAGAATGCATGTGCTTTTATTGACAGTCTGTGTAAGTGAGGATGACTGAGTGTTAAAATGATTAGCCCAAGCATTGTGGAAGTAGAGCCTTAAGATGTTAATAGGAAAAGGATCCTGAATATCATTGCTAAGGTATTTATACATTATCCATAGGTTATGAGACTATGAGGAGTGTTTAAAGGATTTTTAACAGGCAACTGATATAATCAGATTTATATTTTAGAACTATTTTTGAGATATGTATTTAGAATATAATTGAAGGAATAAGAAACAGGGCTGGTAACACTGAACTTAGAGAGAACAGGGATAAGCTCACTGCAAAAAGAGAAAAATAAAGGCCTAAAATGTTGCTGTGAAGATGAGGCTCAAAAGAGGGGAATAGAACTGGGAGGCAATAAAGGAGTAGAATTAATAGGATTATGTGGCCACAGTGAATGTAGAAGATGAGTGATATTTAGGAATCTGGGAAGAATCTCAAGTCATCATGGAAAGGTCAGGAACAAGAGTACCTTAAAGAAAGGGGCAAGAGCAGTGGTGAAATGTTTAAATTGACTTTCTAAACTAAGTCTTCTTGACTGAAACTTTTTGACTAAAGACATGGAAAACTTGATCACCAGATAAAGTGTCTAGTACATTGTTAAATAAAGGTTATTATAGAGGAGCATATTTTATCCTGGTTGTGGTTTAGGAGACTCCTTTCTAGTTCTATTATGGAAATGAATGAGAATTTCTTTGATGCTACACAGCCCAACTCTCTACTTTTATTTGATGAGATTGGCTCCTTGGATTATTCCTGGGGGAAAGTGTTAAATCATGCTACTAGATGAAATCTGTGGGTATGGATAAACGTTATTACACAATGAAATGTTGATGGGGTAGTAAGTGGGCTTCTGAGAATTGGTTATTCTTACCAGATGTAAAGGAATAGAAAACCTGGCCAGAGACTAAGGTTTTATGAAGCTTCTTAGTATTGATTGCACTTCCTCATGGATTCTTAATCTCATTCTGTCCTGTTTAATGTACTGAACCCCCGAATCCTTTCCTTGATTAGGATCTGGTATCGAGAGAATCTTAGACAGCAACACGGCCTCAGAGAGCAAAGATCGGAATGATATTTGAGTCTTTCTTGGTCATCTTCAGTCCTTTTTAACCTCAGGTTGAGGCATAGTTTAACCTTCCTTAATGTGTGCAATGGCTTCTCAACACTGGTTATATTGCTGATGAATATGGTCCCCATCGCAGCCTGTTTTTCTCAGTCCAAATAGTCTATGTCCTCATTTTCCCAACTAAAGGTCTATTCTTGTTCACTCTCATTTACTTTCTTCTGTCAAGGAAAGAGAATACTTCTATGCTCTTCTATATTGCCTTGGAAATCCAAAGGAAGAATGTTAGATCTGCTCTGTGTTTAGATCTGGGGACCACAAACTAGGCCCATAGGCCACATCCAACTAATGTCCTGTTTTTGTATGGTCCATGAGCTGAGAGTGCTTTTTGTATTCTTAAATGGTTGAAAAATATCAAGAGAAGATTACTATTTCGTGACATGTAAAATTTTTTTTCATTTTTTTTATTGCCCATGGTGGTATTCTTACTACAAGGGCACAGTTGAAAAGTTGTAATAAAGATTATATAACCTGTAAAGACTAAACTATTTACTACCTGGCTCTTTTCAGGAAGAGCTTGCCAATCTTTGGTCTGGACCATTTCTTTCTCCATTAATACATTACTATTCAGCATTATTCAGGACATGAAGCCTCTCTATGACACTCACATCCCAGGAAGGGAGACAATTGCCTTTATTGAAATAATTTCCTAAACTTATATGAAGTTTCTATCACCTTTAGTTCTCATCCTGAGAGAAAGATGAGAGTAACAACTAGCCCAACAGCCATGTTTTAGTGCTTTTAGAGTTCTCCATTCTTAAGTCCCTACCTCAGCAGAGGAAGAGTTTTATAGCTCCCCTCTGTACCACTGCTGTTAACCTTTTGAAGAAAACATCTGTCACCAAGAAGTATGTTTCTTATGATAGAAACCCCATTTTTGAAGGCTTTTATCACTGCTATAGATTTATAAATTCAATCTAAAAGTTCAAAATTTGTTTCTATGTAAATATTATTTTGAGGTTGTGTTTGTAGAAATAAATTAATTATGTATGAACTGTGGTTTGAGATTAATAGGTCCACAGAAGCCAGGGGGAACTTCCCAAATTTCCTCTTGCTAATATTTATTGAATACTAATTGTTTAATGAATGGTTGGTAGGTTTGTTTTCTAGGCA
The DNA here is from genome assembly GCF_987537825.1 of Furipterus horrens. Classification (NCBI taxonomy): domain Eukaryota; kingdom Metazoa; phylum Chordata; class Mammalia; order Chiroptera; family Furipteridae; genus Furipterus; species Furipterus horrens. The sequence goes on along the minus strand of NW_028327173.1, from coordinate 59,732,829 downwards.
GTGTTATAGTTAACCTGTGTTTTACTCATTTGAGTGTAACAAAAATCCTATCAGTTGGATTCTATTATATAATTTTGAAATGAAGAGACAGGGATATAGAGGTATTAAATAAATTGCTAAAACATACTTAGTTAATAAGTGATAGAGACCAAAATTGAGCTCTTGTCAATATGACACCAAGTCTGTATGTGTTTGTGTGTGTGTGAGAGAGAGGGAGAGACAAAGAGACAGAGATATGGAGACATTCAGGAAATCTTGTTTAAAATCAGAGTAGGCAGATTATAATACTAATCCTGGATAAGAGGTTTGTTTACATTTTTATACTAAGATGTATTGGGTGTGTCGAACAGAAGTATCTCTCCAGCAATTTAGAGAATACTGTTCAGTGCCTTCATAATCACTATAAGAATGAACATTGAGGGGTAGTTTGTTAAAAATCATAATTATTCTGAAATTATTATGGATAGTACATTGAAAGTTTGGACACTTCAGTTTAGTATGTTTTGTAAAGTCTGCTTCTCATGGTGATGTATTAGCATTAATGTATTTTGCTGTTATATATGAAGTTGATTTTTTAATCGTCGGCAGCCGTCCGTCTCGAGAGACGATGGTGTAGCTTCTTAAGAGTCTATCTGCACCGCCGAGAATGGTTGTGCAGTCCGACTCGGGAGTGACACGGTATCTGTCTCCTCCCGTGTTGAATCGACATCTTGCGATGACGCTGGAGTGTCCTCTCCAGTGAAGCTGAAGCTACAGAGCCTGGGCAGGGTGATATGGAGGGTCTGCTGTTGCCCATGCAGCAGACCCCCCCTCTCTTCGCAGCTGAAGGATCCAAGGGAAAGACAGAGTCAATACAGCTTGGCTTCAGGTGCGCCGCAGGAGTTGCCGGTGTTGACTACAACATCAAACCGCCTTAGGGACTCCAGCTCCGGATTTTCTGTTGGGGTTTACTCCCTTAGCCTTTCCCCTGAAGAGGTATGCCGCAAGGCAGCGGAGGTTTTTTGGAATCAGAGTTTTCCTTCTCTGATGTGCCCTGACTGGAAGATCGAACCAGCGACACTTAGCTCGCAGGCCGACGCTCAATCCACTGAGCCAAACCAGCCAGGGGAATATGGTCAATAATGTTGTAATAACTATGTATGTTGCCAGGTGGGTACTAGTATGATCAGGGAGATCACTTTAATCATTACATAATTGTTGAACCACCATGCTGTACACTTGAAACAAATATTACATGACATTGAATGCAACTATAATTTAAACATTAAAAGTAAAATAAATAAAATGTAATATTATCTTAACTTGAAAAAAAAAAAAAGAAGATATAATCCTTGGAAACCTATATGCACCCAAAACAGGAGCAACCAAATATATAAGAAAAATCTTGGATAGCTTCAAGAAAGATATCAACAGCAACACATTTATCATAGGGGACTTTAACACCCCATTGTCAACGGTGGACAGATCTTCCAAGCAAAGAATCCAGAAGAATATTGTGGCATTGAACAACACTAGATCAAATGGACTTAATTGATATATACAGAACCTTTCCCCCCAAAGAAGCAAAATATACATTCTTTTTAAATTCACATGGAATATTTTCAAAGATAGACCACTGGGTAGGACACAAAACAAGTCTCAAAAATCCAAGAAAATTGAAGTCATTAACTTGAAGGAAAAAAAATTTAACATTCACATTCATGGAAACTGAATAACATGCTATTCAAAAATGAGTGGGTTAACAATTATATCAAGGAAGAAATCCAAAAAGCTTGTGGAAACAAGTGAAAATGAACACAAAACAGCAGGAAACCTATGGGACACAGCGAAGGCAGTCTTGAGAGGGAAGTAGCAATACAGGCCTACCTGAAAAAGATAGACAAATCTCAAATAAACAACCTAACCCTACATCTATAAGCACTAGAGGAACAACAAAAAACAAAGCCCAGTACAAGTAGAAGGAAGGAAATAATCAAGACCAGAGTAGAATTAAATGACATAGAGACTAAATGAACAATTTAATGATCAATAAGTCATGGAGCTGGTTCTTTGAAAAGATAAACAAAATTGACAAGCCTTTAACCTGACTCATCAAGAAAAAGGAAAGGGGACCCAAATAAATAACATCAGAAATGAAAGAAAAGTTACAACTGCTACCACAGAAATACAAAGGATTGTAAGAAATTATGATGAACAACTATATGCCAAAAAATTAGACAACCTCGGTGACATGGACAAATTTCTAGAAACATAAAATCTTCCAAAACTGAATCAAGAAAAAGCAGAAAGCCTGAATAGACTGATAACAACCAGTGTAAATGAAGCAGTAATCAAAAAAACTTCCAGCATACAAAAACACTGGACCAGATGATTTTTTAATAACATTTTAATATTCTAATTGTTTTGGTAAGGGGATATTTTATAAATGTTTTTAGTAATTTTTATAAATTGTATCAATAGCTTCCTAGGTTGAATTCAGCATAAAATAATGTATTTCTATAGTATGATTTTCTTGAATTTATAATTCAAAGAAAATGCTTTCAGAGAAGTTATGAATAAAACATTTTTAAACTTTAAACTGAACAACTATCTATAACTCTGGATGAAAACATGATATGTAAATTACTTAAATTACTCTTTTTATAAATATGGGGCCCAATGATATGTACACATAAGAATAATATAAATAAATATAAACAAACTGATTAAAATTAAAAAAGGAGAAGAAAACATTTTTTTACCATCTCCATGAAATAATGTTTGCCATTGCTAAGACCAGTTTCTTGGATTATACTTAAGATAACAAGACTTTCATATTATAAATAGAAAATATCTGAGAAATTCAAAATTTACTCATTGTTATTTAATTTGCTTTCTTACTTTTGGGGTATAATGCATTCAAGAGAATATCTTTTTCTTGGTTTCCTAGAGCTGCTAGAGCAAAGTACAACAAACTTAGTGACTTAAAAGAACAAAAATATATTATTTCCTAGCCCTGGGGGCTAGAAATATGAAATCAAATTATTAGCAGGGCCACACATTCTGTGAAGGCTCTGGAGGAGGATCCTTCCTTGCCTCTTTCTGCCTTTTGGTGGTGGCCAGTAATCCTTGGCATCCCTTGGATCATAGACACATCTTTCTATCTCTGCCTCTGTAAATACATAGTGTTATTTCTTGCGTGTCTGTCTATGTCATTGTGTGCAAATTTTCCTCTTCTTATAAAGACTCCAATCACTAGATCAGGGCTCACTCTAGTCCAGTGAGATTTCATCTTAACTTGATTACACTTGCAAAGAACCAATGTCTAGATAAAGTCACATTTATAGATAATAGGGTTTAAGACTTCAATGTATTTTTTGGTGAACTTTGAGTGTAGATGTACTTATATGTCAGGCTGATATAGGTTTTGTTGCAGTAACAACTCACTCTAAATCTCAGTAGCTAGAAATAACAAAGGATTGTTTCCTACTATTGCTACATGTTCATCTTGGGTCAGCATGTTCTTTATACTCATCTAAGTCACCTGGAAACATAGTTTAATGGTGCTCACAACATTTTGACTGTTACTAGTCTCTTAATACTGTCTACAAATGACTTCTCACTTTTGTTCATATTTCATTGGTAAAAACAAATTACATGACTACATCTGAAATAAAGAGACAGAGAAGTGCTGTCTTATCATGTACCCAGAATGCAAAAAAGCACTGGTAGTTTTGTTAATAGTGTTAATATAATACTTTTTTCATTATACTGTAATAATGCCACAAGTTCTTCACATTCCTCTTTTTCAGCCTACTGATGAAAGAATGATGTGGAAAAATACTAATTTCCATATGGAACATTTTGTGGACACTAAAAATGATGGGAAAGATAATTTTTTAAAAAAGAATAAAATTATATTTTCCTCCCTCACCTCACCTGTATGTGTATCTATATACTCATTCTTAAAACAAACCCATTGAGCCCCTAATAATTGTCCCTAATAACCACTCAGCATTCTCATGTCATAAGTTAGTGCAGGTAGAAAAGCGGGGACAAAAAGTGCAACCCACTTTTTAGTGAAACAACTAGCAGAAAAACAAACAACAAAACCCCATAATATAAAAACAGAAAGTGATTATGCTTAGGCAACCCAAATTATGTGAAATATATATATATTTTTTAATTGCTCACTGTTGACTAACCTGTTCATTGGTCGAAAATGATATATTCTTGTCAGACTACCTGACAATATAAAAAAAAATGAGTTTCTAAGTGGAATCTTACTGAAAATTCTGTAACTGAGAGCTAATTAGTGTGTTGGCAAAGCTGTCAGCTAAGATTATATATACATACATATATATATACATATATGTGTATGTATATATATATTTATAGATATATGTGTGTGTGTGTGTGTGTGTGTGTATAATCAATGGAAAATAAATGAGGGTAGATTTTGAAAATATATGAACACAATTTGGTGTCACCCATACTACATCTCTTTTAAAATCTCACACTTTTGAGGGACAATTAAAAGTTATTTCTTTACCTGGCTGTTGTGGCTCAGTGGATTGAGCATTGGCCTGTGAGCCAAGTGTCGCTGGTTCGATTCCCAGTCAGGGCACATGACTAGGTTGCACATCAGGTCCCCAGTTGGGGGCGTGAATGAGAGGCAACCACACAGTGATGTTTCCCTCTCTTTCTCCTTTCCCCTCTCTCTAAAAATAAATAAATAAATAAAATAAAATAAACAAGTAAATAAATAAGTAAATTATTTTTAAAAAAATGTTATTTCTTTAATTTGCCAATTTTACCTGATAAATGGAGATAAAATAGCTCATATAAAACAAAGCATTCTTTTATTTAAATAATAAATATGCCTAGCTATAAGAACTAGTATAAGTATGTACATAAAATTTGAAATCTATTCAGAATGCATAGGCTTTGCTTGATTACTGTACCTCGAGTGACTTAAATAGGAGATTTAAATTCCTTGATTGGCAAAGGCATTGAACATTAGCAAGAGCAGATGAAACACATGGAGCTGAGAGCGATGGCATGGATTTTTCATGTGCTAACTGAGTGTCTTGGATTCCAGCATATGCAATCACTAACAAATGCAAAAAAACCCTGAGGATGCAACCAAGATCATTCTCTGCTGACCTTTTAGTCATAAGTGTTTATTCTGTGATTACTGCTAGCTTTTCACTTTATTTATATTTTTCATCAAAAAACTTTATGAAATAGTAATATCCCAGGTGTAAGAAAGAAGAACCTTACTTCTAAAAAAATAAGCAACTTATTCAAGATCTGACGTGAACAGTAATTTCAGTTCAAGTTCTCACATATGCTTCAGTCATGCTGTAATTTCAGGAATGTTCCCAGCCCTTTGTTCCCTCAAGACTTTGAAACTTTATGCACTCTGACTAGGAAAACTCTTATTTTTTTCTTTCAATTTTCAGCTAAACTATAGCCATAAGTATACTCATAAAAGCCTTGAAGGCAGTTAGGAAACCATAGTGTGGCAGACAGAATAATGCCCCTCCCCCAAGACATTCACATTGTGTTCCTCAGAAACAGTAAATATGTTCTATTCATGGCAAAATGTTTTTGCAGGTGTGTTAAGTTAAGGATCTTCAGACGTGTTAGAAACAAGGACATAGTGACTCCCAAACCAGTAAAAAGTCATTAGTAACAAAGGGCAAATGTAATTAGAGGATCTCTGAGAAGGGAATTGACAGCACCAGCATATCTACAAACCACATAAGGGGCATTTAGATAACCGTGTTAGATTGTAACTCCGGAGTAACCAGGGGAAGAAGGAGAGGGGAGGGGGAGCTAATTGCGTTAGGGCGGGGAAGCTAATCGCTCTCACTTTAGGGCAAGGAAGATAATCACTTTAGGGCGGCAATTTTAGGGTGGAGAAGATAATCACTTTAGGGTAGCAATTTTAGGGTGGGGAAGCTAAGACTATAAAACCAGTTTCCTTTGTCTACTTGGCGCACACATTCTCCTGGCTGTGAGGGTGCGCCCGGCTCTGCAGACTTGTGAATAAAGGCCTCACTTTACTGCTCAAGTCCTGTGTCCCAGTTTTTATTGTGAGCGTTTCTCACAGATGGAAGATTGCAATCTTGGTCAGCTCAATGTAGACATTAGTGCTCTTGTAGGAGGAAGGTGGGTAGGTCAGAGAGAGGATAGTGGGACAATAGAAGCAGAGGTTGGAATGATAAGCTTTGAAGATGGGGTTAGGCAACATAAGCAAAGTGTTGCAGGTGACCCCTGGAAGCTGGAAGCAGATTCTCCTCTAAAGCTGCAGAAGGAACTCAACTCTACTGACACCTTGGTTTTAGCACATAAGAGACATTGTGGACTCTGACCTCCAGAACTGTTAAATAACACATTGTACTGTTTCAAGCCACTAAGTTTGTTGTAATCTGTTACATCAGCAATCAGAAATAAATATACATAGCTCATCAAAATCTCAGCTGATCTCTTAAACCTTAACTTACTGTCCTCCATCTGCAAAAAGGTCCTTATAAATAAAAATAAAATACAGCAGTAAGGTCAAGATTCAGAAGCAAGGTTTTGTGAAGTAAAAAACAAAAAAGTTCTTGTAAGTATAATATAAACCTTAATCTGAGCCTGTGTTACTTACTTTCTCATGCCTTTCCCTTCACCTACCTCAAATATTTATATGCCCTGGAAAGAAAATAAAAAGCTTGATAAAACTAAAAGAAGATTTTAGCTGTATGTCCCTGTTCTTCCACTGTGAGAACCTTCTAGAAAAAGCTAAACCCTGACGAAGTGATTTTTTAAAGTATCATCTACAGGTTGTATCAATACAGTCAAAATCTCCTAAGAGAAAATGACAAAGGTTACCTAGGGGGCACTGAAGACATATTAAAATATTACTACATGGATTACATTTGTATATCAATAAAGAGTTTAAATATGTTAACTTCTAAGAATTTCCAGGATGATTTTACATGTTTTAACTGATGATTATTTATAAATAACATTTAAAGCATTGTGGTAGATATTATCTGAACCAAAGCACATCATAATTTAATGACATTTTGAAGTTCACAGGTCTATTAGGTAGTGGAGATGAGATTGAAATTCAGGAGTGATTGATTCCAAAGTCTTTGTTCTTAACCACTGACAGGAAATGAGCCCATGCATTTGACTGTAATGATTATGTAGAAATATCTTTTAAATGTTTGACAACAAAAATGTTCACAGTTCTTACACATTTTCACAAAAGAAAGGCATAAGCTGAGAAACCTAACCATCAAAACAAGGATTCAAGCCAGTGCTTCTCAAACTCCCTGTAGGAAAGAGTCAGGTTTTTGTTTCTCCCTTTTATTTTTTCAATCTGTTGTAAGACCAATGCTTTGTAAAACATTGTAAAAATAGATTATATTCAAATTTTGGGCTTACATAATGGTTCACTGTTAAAAATAAGAAACGATGAAGAACACTGTGACAACACAATGATTCAGAGTGTATCTGTCAGAAAAATTAACAGGTGTCTCATATGACTGAATCAATGTCTAATTCATATGCAAAGACACAGCACTTTGATGCTAGAACCCTTGCTGAATATTATAGATGCCGACAACTTACTATGGGGAGTGTGGGGGCAGAGGGTGGGGTGGGGCAAAATTGTTTAGAGTCCACGTGGAAAGTTTTCTAAAATTTCTATTTAAACTTTTGTCTAACTCTTTATTTATTACAACTTACAGCAGCAGCTAATATAACATCCTCTATCTACCCATATCATACTCCCTTTATAAATAACTTTTACATTGCCCTGCATTGCCTCTCTCCCTAAAATTCTCCACCCACCCCCCCAGCTGATGATCATACTGGAGCAGATTTGTACAGTACAATAACTAAGAATTTCGTGATTCTGTAGCTTCCAGTCCAGACTCCTTTATCTCTATTCCTCAATCTCTTCATCTAAAAAGAAAAGCAAAAAAAGCATTATACCTATATTATAATTGGCATAGTACAAATGCAATTTAAGTGTTAGGTGGTGTCATTTCTCATGAAGGGAAGCCAAAGTAATTTTCTAGGGTGTATAATTTATTTTAGTTAAAATGAATTTTAAGAAGTTCTTACTTTTAAAAAATCTAATCTTAATATTTGTTTAGAGCACTTACCTTTAATGTAATAGTTGATATGGTTGAGCTTAAATCTACCATATTGTTTTTGTTTTTTAAAATTACCTCAGTTATTTGTTCTTCTTTTCCTCTTATCATGCCCTCTTTGGGAATAAGTGAGTATATTTCTGATTCTTTTATTTCCTCTGTTGGCTTACAAAGTAATATTTTTTTGTGATATTTTAATGGTTGCTTTAGGACTTATAGCATACATCTTTAATCTGATCTGTCACAATTCATTTTCAAGTGATAATGTAAAATTTACAATAGAGTGTAATGACATATTACAATGATATATGAGGGGGGACCCCAAAAAACAAAATTTATTTGTAAAAAAATTGTGTATTTCTTCTAAGATGTCTAAACTTCAGCCATCTTCAAACTACTCTCCACTTGATGCAATATACTTATTGTAAGAAACAAGGAAATAGTGACTCCCAAACCAGTAGAAAATCATTAATAACAAAGGACAAATGTAATTAGAGGATCTCTGAGAAGGAAGTTGCCAGCATTAGCATATTTACAAATCACAAAAGAAGCTTTTAGATAATCGCATTAGATTGTAACTCTGGAGTTACCAGTAATGGAGAAACATGGAAGAAGGAGAGGGGAAGGGAAGCTAATCATGCTAGGGAGGGGGAGGTAATCGCATTACTATAAAATCAGTTTTCTTTGTCTACTTGGCTCGCACATTCTCCTGGCTGAGGGTGCGCCGGACCCTGCAGACTCGTGAATAAACACCTCACTTTGCTGCTCAAGTCCTGTGTCCTGGTGTAATGCCTCGCTTTGCTGCTCAAGTCCTGTGTCCTGGTGTAATGCCTCGCTTTGCTGCTCAAGTCCTGTGTCCCGGTGTTTATTGTGAGCATTTCTCACATTATCAAGAAGTTTTTTCCACTGTTCAAAACCGGTTTTGAACACATAAGTTTTAATACTTTTTAGTGCTGCTGCTGTTTTCTGTTTCATCTTTTCCACATCAGCAAAATACTTCCATTTGAGGACTTTTTCATCAGGGAAACAAACAAACAAAAAAGTTGCTTGGGGCGAGATCAGGTGAATAGGGAGAGTGAGACACAAGGGCCAGGCCATTTTTGGTCAAAAACTGTTGAACACTCAGAGCAGTGTGAACAGGTGCAATTGTGAATTGCCCATCATGAAATGGACAAATGCATTTAAAGGGTATTCAAAAAATTCACTGAAACCAAATGAAGCCTCTCACAAGAATGCCAGCTGGTACACCGATACAGATAAGGTTCCTAGAACACTCATTTAGCTGGGGAAGCCTGTACTACAAGGGGTGTGACCTCTAGAAGATAATTTTGTTTTTTGGAGATCCTCTCTCATATTTTCATCTCTCCCAAATTGTGTGTTATTGTTGTTAGGTATAATACTTCTGTATATGTTTAAAATCCTATGATATACTGTAAATATTTTTTGCAATAAATAATTATATGATATTATAAAAGCTAAGAAAAAATTTATATTTATCATTATATTATTCTAATGTTTTGTCAATCCAGACATCACTATGGGGTCCTTTTCTCCTGATTAAATTTATCTAGCATTTCTGATAGTGCAGGTGTGCTAGTGATAATGTATTGTAGGCTTTATGTCTAAATAGTCTTTAGTTTGCTTTTGTTTTTGGAATATATTATTGCTGAGTGTCAAAATGTAGATTGACAATAATTTTTATACAGTATTTATAGATGCTGCTCTACTGTCTTCTGGCTTGAATTTTCTGAAAAGAAACCTGCTATCATTCTTATTTTTGTTCTCTGTACAAAATGTATTTTTTTTCTCTGGCTACTTTTAAAATTTTATCTTAGTTATTGTCGATTTGAATACTCTGTACCTTGTACAGTTTCTTTATGTTTGTTGTACTTGGTTTTGTTGAGCATTTTAAATTTGTGATTTACATTATTCATCAAATTTGGAAAAATGTGGGCATTATTTTTCAAATAATCATCTGACCCCTTCCTTACTTTCTTTTTAGAAAACAATTATATATATAAGTGCTTCAAATTGTCTCACAACTCAATGATACATTTTAATTTTTTAATTCCTATTTTTGTTTCATTATGTATGTTTTCTATTGCTGTGTCTCAAGTTCAGTATAATTTCTCCTGTGATGTCTATTATGCTGTCACCATTTATAACAGGATAACTTGTATGTAACTGATAGGTAATATATCTGTTTTAGCCACTGTAGTTTTAAATTTTAAATTTTAATTTGTGTCTCTACTTAACTTTCTGAATATATGGAATACAGACATAATAAATATTTTAATGTTTTTTTTTCTGTTAATTCTAATATCAATACCAGTTTTCATTGAGAGATTTATCTCTTCAGTATGGGTTGTTTTTTCTTATTTAATTGCATCCCTGGAGAGTTTTTATATGTTACCAGAACTTGTTAATTTCACCTTGTTGAGTACTGGATATTTTAAAATTCATACAAATATTCTTGAAAACTTTGTTTTGGGATACAGTTAAAATACTTAGAGATATTTTGATTCTTCAGTGCTTGCTTTTAATTTTTATTATACAAAGATAGGCAGCATTTAGCCTGCATCCAATTTGTCTCACTACTGAGAAAAATGCATTCTCAGTATTTTACATCAGCAGTTCCCAACTTTTTTGACACCAAGGACCAGTTTCATGAGAGACAATATTTCTATGGACTGAGGTGAGCAGATGGATTTATAGATTGTCACCAGATGCAGCTTAATTGTTACTTGCCACTCATTGATAGGGTTTTGATATGAGTCTGAAAGCAATTGATTTAATATGATCTCTGTGCAGTCAAACCTCTCTGCTAATGATAATCTGCATTTGCAGCCTCTTCCTTGTACTAGTATCATTGCCTCGGCTCCACCTCAGATCATCAGCCATTAGATTCTTTTTTTCTTTTTTTAAGTATATTTTATTGATTATGTTGTTATAGTAGTCCCATTATTTCCCCCTTTGCTCCCCTCTGCCCAGTACCCCCCTTCCCTCCAGCAATTCCAGCCCCCTTAGATCATGGATCATGCATATAAGTTTTTTGGCTTCACCTTTTCCTATTCTATTCTTCACTCCCCCCTATCTATTTTGTACCAGCCAATTATGATTCTTAATCCCTGCACCATTTCCCCATTACTCCCCCTTCCCCATTCCAGGTGATAACTCTCTAGATGATCTCCATACCTATGATTCTCTTCCTATTCCGATTTTCTTAGTTGGATTTTCTTTTTATTTTCTAGGTTCAGTTGTTGATAGGTATGAGTTTGTTGTCAGTTTAATGTTCATAATTTTGACCTTCTTTTCTTAAGTAAGTCCCTTTGACATTTCATATAACAATAGCCTGGTGATGATGAACTCCTTTAGCTTTACTATTTTCTGGGAAGCACTTTATCTGCCCTTCCATTCTAAATGATAGCTTTGTTGGATAGAGTAATCTTGGTTGTAAGTCCTTGCTTTTCATCACCTTGAATACTTCTTGCCAGTCCCTTCTTGCCTGTAAAGTTTATTCTGAGAAATCAGATGATAGTCTTATAGGTACCCCTTTGTAGGTAACTATTTGCTTTTCTTTTGCTGCTTTGAAGATTCTCTCTTTATCTTGAACCTTTGGCATTTTAATTATGATGTGTCTTGGTGTGGTCCTTTTTGGATCTAGCTTGTTTGGGACTCTCTGTGCTTCCTGGACTTGTATGTCTATTTCCTTCACCAAACTTGGGGAGTTTTCCATCATTATTTTCTTACATAAGTTTTCAATTTCTTGCTCTTCCTCTTCTCCTTCTGACACCCTATGGTTCTGATGTCAACACGTTTAAAGTTGTCCCAGAGGCTCCTAAGCTTCTCATATTTTCAATTCTTGTTTCCTCATTCTGTACTGGTTGACTGTTTTTTTCTTCCTTATGTTCCAAATCATTGATTTGAACCCTGGTTTCCTTCCTTTCACCATTGATTTTGTGTGGATTTTCTTTTATTTCATTTAGCAAAGCTTTCATGTCTTCCCTGATGTGTTAGCCATACTCAAGCATATCTGTCAAGCCTGTGAGCATCTTTATTACTAGTGTTTTGAACTCTGCATCTTTTGGGTTGGCTAACTCATTGTTTGATAGGTTGGCTATCTCCTCATCACATAGTTTTCCCACTGGAGCCTTGATCCATTCCTCCTTTGGGGCCACACTTCTCTCTCTCCTCATCTTGAGAGGCTCTTGTGTTTGTTTGCCTCTGTGTCTTAGGTAGAGCTGTCACTCTTGTTATGTTGTAAGGGCGGAGCCTTAGGTATTTGTCAGTACAGGGTGACCTGTTTCACCATGTTGTGGCACTGTGTGGGGGAGGGTGTCTGAGAGGAAACAATGCTCCTTGCTCAGCACTCACATCTTTTCCAGGAACCTCTCACACTTCTGTATGGGCCTGGTGTCTCTCTAGCTGTTGCCCTCGCCATTGTTCCAGAGTGGGTAGGTCTGCGGAAGTTCTAGGACCGTGGGGGTCCTTTAAACAAGTGGACTCTGCTGAGAGTCTGGCATTTTTTCCTCTGCTCCAACCCTCACTGGTTTGCACAGTCCAAAGCAATGAGGCTTGGTTTTCTCTGGCACTGAGACCTTGAACTGCACTGTCTTGTCTGTTGCTGGGAGTGCTCACAGGGTGTCCCTCCCTACTTTTTAAAATGTGTGACTGCACTTTCTGCCAGCCCGCTGCTGCCGCTGTTTCTGCCGCCACCACACTGCATTCTCTCCACCTCAGCTCTGCCTCTCCTACCTGTCTTGTTGAGTATTTCTTCTTTATATCTTTGTTTGTTGACCTTCCATGCAGCTCAATTTTCTGGAACTTCTGGTTGTCTCTAGTTTTGAGGTAGTTGTATTTCTTCTTAGTTATGGAGGGAGATATAGGGTGTCTGCCTAGGCCTCAATCTTGGCCGGAAGTCTAGATTCTCTTAAGAAGTGTTCAACCTAGATCCCTTGCATGCACAGTTCACAGTAGGGTTCATGCTCCTATGAATTCTAATGTCACTGCTGATCAGAGGTGGAGTTCAGGCATAATGTGAGCAATGGGAGCAGCTGTAAATACAGATGAACCTTCACTTGTTTTTCTGCTACTCACCGCCTCCTGTGCAGCTGGTTCCTAACACGCCACAGTACCAGCCTGTGTCCCAGGAGTTGGGGACCCCTGTTCTATGTGATGCTCTTCTGTGAACTGGGAGGTTTTACACTCTGGCTGATTTAAATAGACATCTCCAGTACAGTAAGAGTTCATAATATTGTTTCCTGCAATCTTTTCAGTTGCTTCTTTTTTTTTTTCTGGCTTTGAGGTATATTTTTATTATACCTATGTGCTGATCAGTAAACAAAGCTTAAGACATGTGGGGTTTCCTCTGCATTCTCTGGAGTTCTTTCTCTGAAAAGTTCTCTCTTTGATATCCTACTGTGTAAACTCTAGCTGTTTTGTCTTCCCTGAATAATACTTCTCTTCATCTCAGAGAGAATAATTGGTTCCTTGAATCCCTCTCCCTTAGCCATACACAAGAAACTCTCTTCAGCCAGAAAGCTGAGCTCGTCATCTCATCTCATGTTTCCTGTTTGTCATGAATCACTTTGTTGCCTGATAGCTGAAGTCTTCAGTTCTACTTTTTTTCTTAAAATATTCTGTCCATTTATTTTTATTTTCAAATGCTTTCTGTTTATTTTTAGTTGATTCAGGCAGGGGGTAAAGCTGACCCCTATTATTCTAACTCAGCTGGAGGAAAAGTTCCATTGAATATCATTTTAACTTACTGTTCTACTCTTGGAAAATTATATATATATATATATATATGATACTCCAGTATATTACATTAGATAAAAAAATTCATAGAAAAGGTTGAAATTTCTATCCTATATGTATAGGCCTGGCAAAAAATTAAAACCCATATAAATAATCAGAATTTTGTAATTAAAGAGCAAGTTTAGTATTCTTAAGAATTTATCAAAACAATAGTTTGTGGTTTCGTGATCATATATTATTGAAGAAAGCTTTAAGTAAAGGCTAAATAATAGCTTAACTAGGACTTAATAATAGTCTTGATTACTTTAAAAAATATTTTCTATGTAGTAATGCATGCACAAGATGTCTGAATTCTGAATAAATTTTTTAAAAAATATGGGTACCTTCTTATGTTCTTAAGTTGTGAACAGCATCAAAATCCATAAAGATGATTAACAGAAAATTGCCACAGTATCGAATATAATAGTCTATAGCCCCATGCAGCTATTGAGCACTTGAAATGAGACTAGTGCAACTAGGAAACTAGATTTTTAAATTAATTTAATTTAAATTTTAAAACTGAAACATTTTTAAGTATGATTGGAGCCACTTGAGTTTGTGAAATTAATTTTTCATGTGTAAATTTTATGAATTCTAAATACATATTAATATAAAATTTATAGTCCAAATTGAGATGTGCTGCAAGTTTAAAATAGATACCATATTTTAGAGACTTTATAATGAAATATATTACTATGATTATTTTTTCATCTTTTTAAATTTTATTAATGTAGTTACTGGAAAAAATAAAATCACATGGGAGCCTCTTATATTTCTATTGAACTAGTGCTGATATGTGTTCTGATAGGTACACAAATTGCTTAATAAAGGATCTGGAAAGAGAGCATAATTATATGATTGGCAATAAGCTAAGGAAATTGAAATTATTATAAACTCTCTAATACAAGGGAAATCTTACATACTAGGAATTTACTAGAATTGCAGATATGAAACCTGTCACTGAATTTTACTACTTAGTCAGGCATTTTTAGGTGATGCATTATCACCATAAATAAAATGATTTTTAAAAAATGAGACAACTTGTCTGTGTTTTGGGAAACCGAAGGAGAAGGGCATAAGTGTCATCAATACTCTAGATGTTGCTAACCATCAGTTTAATGCTCAATAATTTATTCAAACTCTGAGTCCTTAGATAATTTAAGTAGGTGATAAACTACTTTCCACATTAATTTTATGTATGTGAAAAAAATAAATCAGCTAATATATATTGAGTGCCACTGAGTAAAAAACATAGTAAAAAATGTATGATTAGGAAAATAAGATTACTCAAAATAACTTGTGAACAAATGCACTATATATGACAGAGACTCAAGACACAAGGAGATAAACCTGAATTTGAGTTTTTGGAAACATGAAAAGGTAAAGGCTAAGCTAGCTTAACAAAGTAAATGAAATGAAAGTTTATACCTTTTTAAGTACTAGCTGACCTATCCAGGCTTGGGGTAGCAAGTTCTACTAAATATAGTCATGTAGTGGCTGAGAATAATTTCATTTTTCTGTATGATCTCCTTGTGTGTTGATTTTGAATAAATTTAGATTGCTTGCACTATCCATATGCTGATTTTTGGTAAGAAGAAAAAATAAATCCAGGAAAAATAATTTATTTTTAAGCAAATTACATGGAAGTTGCAAATAGTACCATGCTCACATACCATGAATGAGAGTTTAGTAAATGTACCACAAGCCACAAGGGAAAATGAAAAAATATATTCCCAAGTGGGCAGTTATATGCTCAGCTAATTCTGTTAGCTTGCAGTAGTGGAAATAATGAGGCCTATCAGAAATAGAGAAACTTGGTTCTGAATGATTATCTAAGAGCATGGACCTAAGTGCAGTTGCACAGTGATAACAATATTATGTTAGAATGCAAGTTGCCCATTGAGAGTAAATCATTGTCAAATATTTGCATATAATGTGGGAAAATTTTAAAAGCAAATGTAGATTTGCTAGTCATCTGCTTGAAATGCTTAAGGAAGGTATAATTTATCCTGGGGAGGATAATCTTAACTGAAACCCGAGAATTATGATACTTTCTAATCCTCTTCAATCTACTTGCAACATTATTTGTAATTACACTACATCAACAGAGATCTTTGGAAAAAAAGGAGAATAGGTTTTGCAGAATGATATGCAGATTTTATTTCTGCTTCTTATTTTAGTTGTCAGACATCAAGTGAGTTTATTAGTCTCTCTGAGTTATACTTTTCTTATAGGTAAAAATAAAAGAACATATTTCCAATAGTTTTTGTGGAAGTTAAATGAGAAAAATATATGTGAAACTACCTGTGTTTGGTATACATTATTAGTTCCATGGATGAATAAGTCAAGATAAATGAGAATCTCTGGGTTGTATATTATGTACTATATTTGCCATAAGTATATATTGCATGAAGAACTTTACAAAAGAGTGCTTATTATTTATTTATTTATTTACTACTTAGAACTTTAATTTTTTTATTGATTGATTTTAGAGAAACATAGGAAGGGATGCACAAAGAGAGAGAAAAACATTGATTTGTTGTTTCCCATATTTATTCATTCATTGGTTGGTTCTAGTAAGTGCCCTGCTCAGGAATGAACACACAACCTTGGTGTGTGAGGACAGTGCTCTAATCAATTAATCTACCCAGCCAGGGTGAGTGTTTTAAGAAGACAAGATCCTATGTCTTCTAGTTGATAATAAGAATTTTGGACTTTATCATTGGAGCAATGAGATCATTGAAGAGTTTAAAAGATTATAGTTATAAGATTAAATTCTCATGTTTTATAAAGAGCATGTTAGTTGCTATATGTAGAGGAATTTAAAATTATTTTGAACTAAATTAAAAATACAATTTATCAAGATTTATAAGATGTACTAAAAGCAGTGCTTGAAGGAAATTTTATAGCATTAAATGAATATATTAGGAATCAAGAAAGATCTAAAATCAATAATCAATATTTCCACCTCATGAAACCAGAAAGAGCATATTAAACTCAAAATTAGTACCATAAAACAAATAAAATAATAAAATTAAAAATGAGAAATAAATAGGAAAATGAAAAGATCATTCTTTAAAAAATGAATTGAATTACTAATCTTGTAGCCAGACTAACTAATAAAAAAAAGAGGAAGAAGTTACTAATACAAATGAGAAATGAAAAGAAATCCAATATGGTAGAGGAGTAAGAGGAAGCTACAATAACCTCCTCCCAGGACCAAATGAAACTACACCCAAATTAAAGAGACATGATCCTGGATAACCATCTGAACACTAGCTGGATAGAAGCCTTATAACCAAGGACTTAAGAAAGAAACACTTCATGACAGCAAGACTGGTAGGTAGTGCAGAGGCACAAGAGGGCTGGCTGGGCTCCCTCAGGTGGTATCTGAAGTGCGGGAGGACTATTCCAGCAACCAGGTGTGGTGTCGGTTCCCCCTGAGAAGTGTGTAGTCTAAGCCCCAAGCTGGGCTACCCAGCCTACAGCACTAGAGCCAGGAAGGGAACCCAGATAACATCCAGCTGTGAAAAACACCAGGGAGAGACAACTTGAGATGCAGAGAGCCTCAAAAGGACCAACATCCAAAATTTTGTTTGCAGCTACTTATGCTGGCTCTTGCAGGGGGAGGGCAGAGGGGACTATAGATGCATTAGGAGAGTCTGAACTTGGTGGAACTGGGACAAAAGCTGAAGGAATAGCTGCCAAGATCCCTGTGCTGAGTCATTCTCCCATACTGCAGAAGCCATCTTTTGCAGGCAGAACACTCCTCTCCAAGTGGCATTAGCCTGAGAGGAAGCAATAGCCTCACCCATAAGAATTCCTCTTATCCCACCTTGTGGATATTAAGCCAGGCTACTGAGTAGGATGGAGGCCATTCCAGTGATCAAGCCTAACAGTTAAGGTGTATCTCTGGGAGCTCTGAGACTTTAACTGATCCTCCCCCTGGTCTGGTGCTGGTAAAAGCCAACATTGGTGCACATCCTGGTTCCTTCTACACATAAACAAGGCCATCAGAAGGAGCCACATGCTGTGGATCACTGATAGTTCTAAAAAAGTTGAGCAGGGCCAGCCACAGATATGACATAGGCATGTGCCAGAGTCTTTGCAGATATACCTAATACTTAGAAATAAAAACAAAAAGGCAGCCAAAATGGGGATACAAAATAACAGAACCCAGATGAAAGAACAAGATAATTCTTCAGAAAAAGAACTAGATGAATGCAGGCAAGCAATTTATCAGATAAAAATTTAGAGTATTATAAGGATACTCAACAATATGAAAAAAGACATAGAAACCATAAAAAAGGACCAGCCAGAAATAAGGAATGCAATACAGGAAGGAATAAAGAGTAAGACAGATGAACAAAGTATTGAACCAGTGATTTGAAAGACAAAGCAGAAAAAAATAATGAGACAGAGAGCAAAAAGAAAAAAATTTAAAATAAAATGAGGAGAGCTTAAGAAACATTTTGGACAACATGAAGCATAACAAACATCCACCTCATGGTATTACCAGAAGGAGAAGAGAGCAAACAAGAAATTGAGAACTTATTTAAAGAAATTATAACTGAAAAATTCCTTAATCTGGTGGAAAAAAAATACATATAAGTCCAGGAAGCACAGAGAATCTCAAACGAGATGGACCCAAAGAGGCCTATATCATATATAAAAAAGCAAAGCTTAAAGGCAAGGAGAGAATCTTAAAAGCTACTAGAAAAAAAGTAGGTATTTACTTACAAGGGAGTTCCAATTAGACAGTCATCTAACTTCTTAGCAGAAACATTTCAGGCCAGAAGGGATTGGCATGATATATTCAAGATGATGAAAAGCAAGGACCTACAACCAAGGCTACTTTACCCAGAAAGGATATAATTTAAAATTGAAGAAGAAATAAAGAGCTTCCCAGAGAAGAAAAAGCTAATGTTGTTTGTTAACACCAAACCAGTACTTCAACAGATGTTAAAGGGCTTGCTTTTAGAGGGAGGAGGAGGAGATGAAAAAAGGAAAAAGAAGAAGAAGAAGAAGAAGAAGAAGAAGAAGAAGAAGAAGAAGAAGAAGAAGAAGAAGAAGAAGAAGAGGAAGAAGGGGAAGAAGAGGAAGAAGAAGAAGAAGAAGAAGAAGAAGAAGAAGAAGAAGAAGAAGAAGAAGAAGAAGAAGAAGAAGAAGAAGAAGAAGAAGAAAGAAAAAGAAAATAGTTAAAAAATAAAATGGCAATAAGTGTGTACTAATCAATAATCAATTAAATGTAAATGGCTTAAAATTCCAACCAAAAGACACAGGGTAGCTGAATAGATAAGAAAACACATATATGCTGTCTCCAAGAGACCTACATCAAATTGAAACATACAGACTAAAAGTAAAGGGATGGAAAAAGATATTTCATGCAAATGGAAAGAGAAAAGAAAGCTGGGGTAGTTATACTTATATGCAACAAAATAGACTTTAAAACCAAAGCTACAGTAAGTGACAATGAAGGACATTACATAATAATAAAGGAAACCATCTAACTATAGGATATAACCATAGTAAACATTTATGCACCCAATGTAGGAGCACCTACATATGTAAAGAAAATCTTGATAGAAATAAAGGGAGAGATCAACAGAAATACAGTCATAGCTGGGGATATTAACACCCCATTGGCTTCAATGGCTAGATCTTCCAGATAGTAAATCAACAAGGAGAAAGCAGCCTTAACATACTAGATCAAATGGATTTATAGATTTTTTTCAGAGCATTTCATCTCAAAATAGCAGAATATATATATATTTTTCATGTGCACATGGAACATTTTCAAGAATAGATCACATGTAAAAACACAAAACAAGTTTCCGTAAACTTAAAAATATTGAAAGTATATCAACTGTTTTCTCTGACCACATGTTATGGAACTAGAAGTCAATGACAAAAAAAAAAACACTGAAAAATACACAAAGACATGAAAATTAAATAACATGTTATAAATAATGAATGAGTCAACAATGAGATCAAGGAAGACATTTAAAGATACCTTTAAACAAGTGAAAATGAGGACAGAACAATTCAAAATCTGTGGAACAAGGGGAAAGCAATCCTAAGAGAGGAATTAATCAAATTACAGGCCTATTTCAAGAACTAAGAAAAAGATCAAATAAACATTCTAACTTTATACTTAAAGGAACTTGAAAAAGACCAAGAAACAAAGCCTAAAATGAGTACAAGTAATGAAATATTAAAGATCTAAGCATATAAATGAAATAGTCTTAAAAAATCAAACAGAAGATAAATGAATTTAAGAACTGTTTGTTTTTTAAGATAAAGAAGATTGAGAAAGCTTTAACCAGACTCGTCAAGAAGAAAAGGAAAGAAGACCCAAATAAATAAAATCAGAAATGAAAGATAAAAAATAACAACCGATACCAAAGAAATACAATGGATTGTAAGGAAATATTATGAACTATATGCCAACGATTGGACAATGTAGATTAAATTTATTAACTCCAAGAAACACACAATATTTCTAAACTAAATCAGGAAGAATCAGAGAATCAGAATAGACAGATTACACCTAGTGAAATTGAAGCTGTAATAAAAAATACTTGCAAAAAACAAAAGCTCTAGACTGGATGGCTTCACAGGTGAATTATACCAAAAATTCTGAGAAATAACATCTCTTCTTCTCATTCTTCTCAAACTATTTTTTAAAATTCAAGGGGAGGGAAGACTCCCAAGCTCATTTTATGAGACCAGGATTATTCTGATTCCAAAACTAGATAAAGACATTACAAAGAGAGAAAATTGTATGAATATCACTGATGAACATAGATACTAAAATCCTCAACAAAATATTAACAAACCAAATGAGCAATACAAAAAAAAAAAAATGATACACCATGATCAAATGGGATTTATTCCAAGAATGCAAGGTTGGTACAACATTCAAAATCAATAAATGTGATACAAGACATAAAAAAATAACAGATGACAGCCACATGATAATACCAATAGATGCATTTGATAAAATCCAGCACCTATTTATGATAAAAACTCTCAGCAAGGTGGAATTAGAGGAAATGTAACTAAACATAATAAAGATCATATATGAAAATCACACTGTCAGCATCATATTTAATAGGCAAAAATTACACGTGTACCCTTAAGATGGGGAACAAGACAGGGGTGCCCATGTTCACCTCTCTTATTCAACATAGTACTGAAAGTCCCGGCCACAGCAATCAGACAAGAAGAAGAAATAAAAAAATAAAAGACATCCAAATTAGAAAGGAAGAAGTAAAACTGTCTTTATTTGCAGATGACATGACACTATACATAGAGAAACTTAAAGACTCCACCAAGAACCTACTAGAACTGATAAGTGAATTTAGCAAACTACCAGATTGTAAAATTAATATCCAGAAATTAGTTGCACTTTTCTATGCCAACAATGAACTAGCAGAAAAATAAATTAAGAAATAATCCCATTCAGAATTCTTTCAGAATGTAAAAGACTCATAATCAGAAAATTATAAGAGAATGATACAAATAAGTGGAAACATACTGTGCTCATGGGTAGGAAGAATTAACACCAAAAATGTCCATGGTACCCAGAGAAATCTATAGATTCATCACAATTCCTACCAAGATTCCAATAATGTCTCTTACAGAACTAGAACAATGTTTCCAAAATTTATAAGGAACCAGAAAAGGACCCACATAGCAATAATAATCATGAGAGAAAAAAAAAAAGAGCAAAGTTGGAGAAATCACACTACCTAATATCAAAGTGTGCTATAAGGCTATGTAATCAAACAGCATGGTTCTGCCATAAAACACACACATAGATCAATGGAACAAAATAGAGAGCCAGAATAAGCCCACACCTTTATAGTCAATTAATATTCAACAAAGGAAGCATGCACATACATTGGGTTAAAGATAATTTATTCAATGAATGGTGTGAAGCAAATTGGACAGATATGTGCAGAAAAATAAAACTAGACTGTCTCTTACACCACACACAAGAATAAATTCAAAATGGATTTAAAACATTAGATAAGAACCATTAAAATCCTAGAAGAAAACATAGGCAGTAAAATCACAGACATTGCTTGTAGCAATATTTTACCTGACATATCTCCTCAGGTAAGGAAGACAAAAGAAAAAATAAGCTAATGGGACTACATTAAACTAAAAAGAGTTTTCACAGCAAAGGAAACCATCACAAAATAAAGACAACTCATGGAATTGTAGAACATAGCAGATACATGTAACAAGGTGTTAATATAAAAAATTTATAAAGAATTTGCAAATAAGCCAGTCAGAGACAGTCCAGTACCATATGATTTCACTTATATGTGGAATCTAATAAATAAACTGAACTAATGAGGAAAATAGGGAAAGACTCATAGATGGAGAACAGGTTGACAGCTAGTGGGGATGGAGGGAAGTTAAGCAATAGAGAGATTGAGCAAAAAGAAACAAGGACGCATAGACATGGACATCAGTGTTGTGAGTGCTGGGGGCAGGGGTATATATGGGGACTAAAGGTAATGTAAAAAAAAAATACAATTAAAATTAAATTACAAAAAAAGAACGTAAAAAAACAGCACCAAGAACAAATAACCCAGTTAAAAATGGGCAAAGGACCTGAACAGAGACTTCTCCATAGAAGACATACAGATGGCCAACAGACATATGATGCACATCACTAATCATCAGAGAAATGCAAATTAAAACCACAATAAGGTAACATCTCACACCTGTCAGAATGGCTATCATCAATAAATCAACAAACAACAAGTGCTGGCAAGGGTGTGGAGAAAGGGGAGCCCTAGCACGGTTGCGGGGGAATGCAGAGTGGTGCAGCCTCTGTGGAAAGCAGTATGGAATTACATTTAAAAATTAATAATGAAACTGTCTTTTGATCCAATGATCCCACTCCTAGGAATATATCCAAAGAAATCCAAAACAGTAATTTGAAAGCACATAAGCACCCCTATGTTCATTGCAGTGTTATCTACAATCGCCAAGATATAGAAGAAGCACAAGTGTCCATCAGTAGATGAGTGAATAAAACAACTATGGGGTATTTACACAATGGAATACTACTTGGCCATAAAAATGAAGGAAATTTTACCCTTTGTGACAGCATAGATGAATGTAAAGAACATTATGCTAAGTGAAATAAGCCAGTCAGGGAAAAACAAATACTATATGATTTTACTTCTATGTGGAATCTAATGGACAAACTGAACTAACAAGCAAAATAGAGACAGAGTCATAGGTAGAGAGCAGGATGACAGCTTTACATCTCTAGGGTTGGGGGTAGGGGTTGTAGGAATGGAGCCAAAAGAAAAGAACTAATGGACATGATCAACAGGGTGGTGATAGCAATGGGTGAGGAAGTATAAGTGGGATAAATGGTAATGAAACATTTTCAATAAATTATAAATTTAATAGAGGAAAGGGAATTTGTCACTACAGGTACCCTGGAAATTAATAATATATACAATAAACAATGCTATGTCCACATGATTGATAACCTGGAAAAAATAGACCATTCCTAAAGAAATGTAATCTGCCCACATTCAGGAATAAATAAATGATTTGAGTAGGCTTATATCTATTAAAGGAATTTAAACAATCATTGCTAATCTCCAAAAACAGAAAGAACCAGGACCAGATGGATTTACTCATGAATCCTACCAAACACTTAGATAAGAAATTATACACATTTTCTATAACCTCTTTAGGGAACAAACATTCCTTATTTTTCTAGGACAAGAAGCAGAGGAAATACTTTCTAACACATTCTTTATGACCAGTATTGTCCTATATGAAAACCAACCAAAGACATTACAAAAAAGAAACTACAGACCAATATTTCTCATGAATATTGATTTAAAAATCCTCAATAATATATTAACAAATCAAATCCAATGATGATTAAAGATAATTTTACAACACAAAGAAGTAGGAATTGATGTGGTTATGCAAGGCTGATTTAATATTTGAAAATAAAATAATGTAATCCATCACAACAATAGGCCAAAAAAAGAAAAATCACACAGTTGTTTCCACAGGTGAAAAAAATGCACATGGTAACATATTTTACCCATTAATAATAAAAATTCTTAGTAAGGTAAAAATTGAGGGGAACTTTCAGAACTTAATAAACTGTCTACAAAAAAACCTAGCTAACATAGGAGTTAATGTTGAGAATCTTCCCCACTATGATCAGGAACAATGCAAAGATATCTTCTTTTACCACTCATTTTCAACATCACGCTAAAAGTTCCACCTACCATAATAAGAGAGGAAAAGGAAATAAAAGGTATACAGATGGAGAGAAATATATAAAACTGTCTTTAGCTTTACAGAAGACATTATCATCTATGTAGAAAATATGAAAGAATTGTCACAAAATCTTCTCCACAAGAAGGTTGCAGGGTATAAGATTAGCATACAAAAGTAGGTTGCTTTTCTACATACCAGAAATAAACAAGTTGAATTTGAAATTTAATATGAATAACATTACATTAGCATCACTACAAAATGAAATACTTAGATATAAATTTAACAAAATATGTACATGATCTATAGGAGAAAAACTTGTTAACTCTGGTGAACAAAATCAGAGAGCTAAATTAATAGAAACATATTTCATATTTATGTATAAAAAGATTGAATATTGCCTGTCGCAGTGTCATTTCTTCTCAAGTTGAGTTATTTGTGGATATTTTCAAAATGATTCAAAGGTTTATATGAAGAAGCAAAAGACCCAGAATAATTAACACACCAGAAAGGAGAAGAACAAAGTTGGAACTTGACACTACTACTCCTCTTCAAGACACTATAAATCTACAGAAATCAAAATGGTGTGGTATTGGTGAAAGACTAGACAAATCAATGTAACTTTATAGAGAGCTTAGAAATAGAACATTATAATTATAGTCTTTGACAAAAGGATCAAGGCAATACAATGGAGCAAAGATAGACTTCTCAACCCTGGCTGGTGTGGCTCAGTGGATTGAGCATCAGCCTGCGAACCAAGTGTCACTGGTTCGATTCCCAGTCAGGGCATATAACTAGGTTGCACATCAGGTCCCCAGTTGGGGGTGTGAGTGAGAGGCAACTACACAATGATGTTTCTCTCCCTCTCTTTCTCCTTTCCCCTCTCTTTAAAAATAAATAAATAAATAAATAAATAATGAAAACAAACAAACAAGTAAATAAAGATAGACTTCTTACCAAATTGTCTGGAAAAACTGGACATCCACATAAAAAAAAAAAAAAAAATGAATCCAGACTTTACACCCTTCAAAAAATCAACTCAGAATAGATCATAGACCTAAGTGCAAAATGCAAAATTTTAAATCTCCTAGAAAATAAAACCTTGGTGAACCTGACAGTGGTAGTGACTTTCTGGTTATGAATATGAAGTCACATTCCATAAAATAAAAAACTGATAAGCTAGACTAATCAAAATTCAAAACTCTGTTTTTCAAATTGTGACATCTAGAGAATGAGAAAATAATCCACAGATTGGGATAAAACATTTTCAAAAGGCACATCTGATAGAGAACTGTTATGCAAAAAATACAAAGGCTTTAATATTTTTAAAATATTTTATTTATTTTTAGAGAGTGGGAAAGGCAGGGAGAAAGTGGGAGAGAAACATTGATGAACATCAATCAGTTGCTTCTCATGGACATCAGTCAATTGCTCCTCACACATCCCTAACTGGGGACTTGGCCCACAACCTAGGCATGTGCCCTAACTGGGAATAGAATTGGCAACCTTTTGGTTCACAGGCCAATGCTCAACCACCTGAGCCACACTAGCCAGGACAGGACTTAATATTAAGACAACCCAATTAAGAAATAAGCCAAAGACCTTAACAGACAGCTCACCAAAGAAATTTGTGGATGGTAAGTGAGCATATAAAAAGATGCTCTACATCATATGTCTTCAGGGAAATGGAAATAAAAACAACACTGAAATACCACTACATGCCAATTAGAATGGCCAAAATCCAGAACACCACATCAAATTCTGGTGAAGATGTGGAGCAACAAGAACTACATTGCTGGAGGAAATGAAAAATGGTAGGTCACTTTGGAAGACAGTTTAGCAGATTTCTTACAAAACTAAACAAAGTCTTATCATACAACCCAGCAGCCATACACTTTGGTATTTATTCAAAGGAGTTGAAAGCTCATGTCAATACAATAACCTGAACACAGATGTTTATAGCAGCTTTATTCATAATTGCATATACTTGGAAGCAATAAAGATGTCCTTCAGTGGGTGAATGGAAAATAAACTCTATTACATTCAGACAATGGAATATTATGAATATTATTCAGTACTCAAAAGATATGAGCTATCAAGCCATGGAAAAACAAGGAGAAAACTTAAATGCATATTACTAAGTGAAAGAAGATAATATCAAATTGCTATACATTATATAATTCCAATTATATGATAGGCTAGAAAAGGAAAAATTGAGAAGTTGGTAAAAAATATCAGGGTTGTCAGAGTTGCTGGTGGATGAGATGTAATAAATGAAGAATGGACAGAGCACAAAAGATTTTTAGGGCAGTAAAAATACTCTGCATGATACTATATTGTAGATACATGTTTGTACATGCCCATAGAATGTACAACACCCAGAGTGAACTATAATGTAAACTATGAATTCTAGGTTACATTAGTGGGTCAATATTGGTTCATTAATTGTAACAGATGTTTTACTCTGGTGAAGAACATTGACAGGGGTTGGACATACAAGTCTAGGTTCAGGGAACACATTGAAATCTTTTTATCTTCCTCTTAATTTTGTTATGGATTTAAAATCACTCTAGAATCCAAGATGGTGGAGGAGTAAGTAGAAGGTACACTAATGTCCTACTAGGACCAATCTGGAATTGCAACTCAATTGTAGAGAAGTTATCCAGAATAACCAACTGTACAAGAGCTGGAGAGAAACCTTATAACCACAACAGACAGAAGAAACCACTTCATCACAACATGACCGGTATGGTGCAGAGGAGACACAGAAAGTTGGCTGGGCTTTCACAGGTGGTAGCTGAAGTATCAAAGGGAAATTTCAGTGCCCAGGGAGGGGTTCCCTCTGAGAAGCTTGGAGTTTAAGCTCCAAGCTGCGCTTCCCAGCCTACAGCAGCAGAGCTGGAAAGGAACCCATATAACATCCATCTCTGAAAAGCAGCAGGATTTCTGTAGGCCAGGGAGAAACAGCTGAAGACACAGAGAGCCTCTTAAAGGACCAATGCATAACATTTCATTTGCAGCCTCTTATCCTTGGCTTTGGCAAAGAGGGGGGTAGAGAGGACTAGAGATGCTTGAGGAGAATCCGGGGATTGTGGCTGTGGAGAGAGAACTAAGGGGCAGCCACCAGAATCCCTGTGCTGAATTATTCTCCATACTGTAGGAGCTACCTTGCTTAGGCAGAACAGTTCCCTCCAAGTGGCATCTGCCTGAGGGGAAGCAATAACCCTGAACACAGGAATTACTCTGCCCCACCCTGTGGTGTTAGGCCTGACTGCTGATTACAGATTGACTAAGTTAACAACTGAAGGAGATAGCCACAGACTG
The DNA here is from genome assembly GCF_987537825.1 of Furipterus horrens. Taxonomy (NCBI): domain Eukaryota; kingdom Metazoa; phylum Chordata; class Mammalia; order Chiroptera; family Furipteridae; genus Furipterus; species Furipterus horrens. Next base: position 59,705,299 of record NW_028327173.1, on the reverse strand, counting down.
TGGATCTCTGGTAGTCTCAAATAGGTTGCCTAAAGCCAGACTGGGACACCATCTGGCATCACCAGGGGTGGATCCAGAAAGAGAAAACAGTGGTAAACATTAACATAATTGAGACCTATTACACCATGGTCTTTTTCATTACTTGTGTCATTTTCTCTCCTGTATACTTTTGTAACATTCATTTCTTGTCATTCAACAACTGTACAACAGAATATAAGGTGTGGTGGGCAGAGAGACTCTCAGTCAGCCAGCTGAGGGGAAGGAACCACCAAAGAATGACCCAAAAACAACTTAAATCCAATTACAACTGGAGAACCCATTTAAACAGCATGGAGGGCATCCCAAGAGCATCAAGTTCAGAAGATCAAGGAGACTGCATCATTGAATCCCACAAATCTCCTACCACAGAAGATCACAGCATGAAGACAGAGAGTCAAAGAAGATAAATCTAAGAAATAGAAATAACAAGAAGAGTCACCTAAAATGGGGAGACAAAGAAAAAAAAACAATAAAAAAGAAAGGAGGTAACCCCAGAAAGAGTGCTAAATTACATAGAGACAAACTATCAGACACTGAGTTCAAAATAATGGTTATAAAGATGCTCAATGAGCTCAGTGAGAATTATAAAGAAACTCCAGGAAAGCTATGAGGAACTTACTGTGAACTACTACAGCATGAAAAGGGACATAGAATCTATTAATAAGAGCAAGGAGAAAATGAAGAATTCATATGAAATGAAGAACACAGTAGAAGAAATTAAAACTAGACTAGATGAAGCAGAGGATCAAATCAGTGATCTGGATGACAAGGTAGAAGAAAATACCCAGAACAACAAAACAAAAAAAGATAAAAAAGAACAAAGACAGTTTCAGGGAGCAGTAGGACAATATGAAATGTAGTAATATTTGTGTCATAGAGATACCAAGAGGAGAAGAAGAGGAGCAAGGCATAAAAAAACCTGTTTGAAAAACGAGTGACAGAAAATCTCCCTAATCTGATGAGAGGAATAGTCACATAGTCCAAGAAGCATAGAGTGACCCAGCAAGGTGAACCCAAAGAGACCCACTCCAAGACACATCATAATTAAAATGGCAAAATTTAAAGACAAAAAGAGAATCTTAAAGGCAGCAAGGGAGAAACAGCTAGTAACATACAAGGAAGCTACAATAAGGCTATTAGCTAATTTCTCAACAGAAACATAATCAAGAATTGAATAGCAAAAACTATCCCAAGTAATGAAAAGCAAAGGCCTACAACCAAGACTACACTATCCAGCAATGCTCTCATTTAAAATGGAAGGTGAACTAAGGAGTTTCCCAGACAAAAAAGGCTAAAAGAATACATCTCTACTAAGCCATCATTGCAAGAGATGCTAAAGGGATTGCTTTAAGAATATGAAGAAAGAAAGAGAGAAGGAAGCATGGGTACAAAGGGAAAAATGGCAAATAATAAATATATATCAATTATAATGTTAAATATAAATGAATTAAATATTCAAATCAAAAGACAAAGGGTAGCTGAATGGGTAAGAAAACATGACCCAAATATATGCTGTCTATAAGAGACCCACTTTGGTACAAAAGATCTATACAAGTTGAAAGTGAAGGGATGGAAAAAAATATTCCAAGTACATGGGCATAAAGAAAAAGCTGGGCTAGCAATACTTACATCACACAACATAGATTTCAAAATGAAAGCCATAAAGAAGAGACAAAGAAGGCCACTACATAATACTTAAGGGAATAATCCAAGAAGATGATATAACCCTTGTAAACATATATGCACGCAACATAGGGTCTCTCAAATATATAATAAAAACCTTGGAGGAATTCAAGAAAGATATTGAGCACAGCACACTCATAGTAGGGGGATTTTAACATTCTATTGTCAACAATGGATAGATCTTCCAAGCACAGAATCAACAAAATATTCTGGCATGGAACAACACTCCAGATAAAATGGACTCAATTGATAGACACAGAGCCTTTCACCCTAAATAAGCAAAATATACATTCTTTTCACATGTACCTGGAATGTTTTCAGATAGACTACATGATAGGACATAAAACAAGCCTCAATAAATTCAAGAAAGTTGAAGTTATATCAAGCATCTTTTCAGATCACAATGGCTTGAAACTAGAAAACAATATCAAGGCAAAAAACTAAAAAAACCAAAAAACAAAAAAAACCAACAACAACATTCAAATACATGGGGAATGAATAAAATGTTATTAAATAATGAATGGGTTAACAATGACATCAAAGAAGAAATAAAAAGGTTTCTGAAAACAAATGATAATGAACACAAAACAGACAAATACCTATGGGACACAATGAAGGCAATTCTGAAAGGGCAGATCATAGTAATGCAGGCTTAGCTAAAAAGGATAGGAGAATCTCAAATAAACAACCTAACCCTACAGCTACAATAACTAGAGGAACAATAACAAACAAAGCCCAGAATGAGTACTAGGAAGAAAATAATCAAGATCAAAGCAGAATTAAATGACATAGAGACTAAAATAACAAATCAAAGGATTAATAAAACCAGGAGTTGATTCTTTGAAAAGATAAACAAAATCAGCAAGCCTTTAACCAGACTCATCAAGAAAAAAAGAGGATCTAAATAAATAAAATCAGAAATGAAAGAGGAGAAATCACAACCAATACCACAAAAATACAAAGGATTGTTGAAATTTACTATGAACAACTATATGACAATAAATTATGACAATCTGGGTGAAATGGACACATTTATAGAAACACATAACCTTCCAAACTAAATCAAGAAGAAGCAGAAATTCAATAACAACTAGTGAAATTGAAGCAGTAATCAAAAAACTGCCAACACACAAAAGCCCAAGACCAGATGGCTTTACAGGTGAGTTTTACCAAACATTTAGGGAAAAAAATAACTCTTAGCCTCAAACTATTCCGGAAAATTCAAGAAGAGGGAAGCCTCATGAACTCTTTTTAAAAAGTCAGTATTATCCTAATTCCCAACCAGGTAAAGACACAACAAAGAAAGAAAACTACAGGCAAATATCACTAATGAACATAGATGCTAAAATCCTCAATAAAATATTGGCAAACAGGATCCAGAAACACATTAAAAAGATCATACACCATGATCAGGTGGAATTCATCCCAGGGATGCAAGGATGGTTTAATGTTCACAGATAAACAAACATAATACTTCACATAAAATTAAAGACAAAAATCACATGATCATATCGATAGTTGCTGAAAAAGCATTTGATAAAGTAAAGCACCCATTTAATATGAGTTCAGCAAAGTGGGAAGAGCGTGAACACACCTCAGCATAATAAAGGCCATATGTGAGAAACCTGCAGCCAACATCATACTCAATGAACTAAAACTAGGAGCTTTCTTCCTAAAATCAAGAACAAGACAATGGTGTCTACTCTCTCCACTTCTATTCAACTTAGTTTTAGAATTGTACAGAAAAAGAAATAAAAGGCATCCAAATTAGAAAGAAGGAAGTACAACTCATTAACTTGCAGATGACATGATAGTGTACATAGAAAACCCTATAGGCTCCACCAAAACCTACTCAACCTAATAAGGGTATTTTGCAAATAGTGGGATACCAAGTCAATATTCAGAAACGGAAGACATTTCTGTACACCAAATATGAAATATCAGAGTCAGAAGCTAGGAAAAAAAAAAAAACACATTTCTATAGCAACAAGAAAAATAAAAGACCTAGGAATAAACTTAGTCAATGAGGTAAAAGACCTATTGTTGGAAAACGACAGACCACCAAAGAAAGAAATTGAAGAAGATACAAATAAATGGAAGCATATACCATGTCCATGAATTGGACTAATTAACATCATTAAAATGTTTATTCTACCTAAATCAACCTATAGATTCAATGCAATCCCTATTAAAATATCAATGACATATTTCACAGAGCTGGAACAAATATTTCAAAAATTTATATGGAACCAAAAATGACCCTGAGTAGCTTCAGCAATCTTGAGAAAGAAGAATAAAGTACGTGGGATCACGGTATCTGATATCAAACTATACTACAAGGCCAGTGTAATCAAAGCAGTCTAGTGTTGGCATAAGAACAGACACATAGATCAATGGAACAGAATTGAGAGCCCAGAAATAAACCCAGCTCTCTATGGTCAATTAATATTTGATAAAGGGAGTAGGCACATAAAATGGAATAAAAATAGCCTCTCCAACAAATGGTGTTCTGTGAACTGGACAGGGACACACACAAAAAAATATAATAGACCACCAATTTACACAATACACCAGAATAAACTCAAAATGGACAAAAGATTTAAATTTAAGCTGTGATACCATAAAAGTTCTAGAGGATAATATAGGCAGTAAAGTTTCACATATCTCACACAGCAATATTTTCACTGATATATCCTTTAGGGCAAAGGAAATAAAAGAAAGAATAAACAAATGGGACTACATCAAATAAAAAAACTTCTGCACGGCTAAAGAAAATTTCATCAAAATAAAAGGGAGCCAACTGTATGGGAAAACATATTTGCCAATAAGACCTCGAACAGGGTTTGAGCCCCAAAATATATAAAGAACTCATATGACTCAACACCAGAAAGACAAACAATCCAGTTAGAAAATGGGAAAAAGGACCCACACAGACATTTCTCCAAGGAGGACATACAGAGGGCCCTTAGGCATATGAAAGATTGCTCAACATCACTAGCCATCAGTGAGATGCAAATTAAAACTACAGTGAGACACCACCTCATGCTGGTCAGAACATCCATCATTAAGAAAGCAAGAAACAACAAGTGCTGGCGAGGATGTGGAGAAAAGGGAACCCTAGTGCCCTGTGGTGGGCAGCCAGACTGGTGCAGCCACTATGGAAAGCAGTATGGAATTTCCTCAAAAAGCTAAAAATTGAATTGTCTTCTGATCCAGCAATTTCACTTTTGGGATTATGTCTGAAGAATTTTGAAACCCCAATTCAAAAGAACCTATGCACCCCTATGTTCACAGCAGCATTATTTACAATACCCAAGTGCTGGAAACTGCGTAAGAGCCCATCAGTAAATGAGTGGATAAAGAAATCGTGGTGCATTTACACAATGGAATACTGTCGGCAGCCGTCCGTCTCGAGAGACGATGGTGTAGCTTCTTAAGAGTCTATCTGTACCGCCGAGAATGGTTGTGCAGTCCGACTCGGGAGTGACACGGTATCTGTCTCCTCCCGTGTTGAATCGACATCTTGCGATGATGCTGGAGTGTCCTCTCCAGTGAAGCTGAAGCTACAGAGCCTGGGCAGGGTGATATGGAGGGTCTGCTGTTGCCCATGCAGCAGACCCCCCCTCTCTTCGCAGCTGAAGGGTCCAAGGGAAAGACGGAGTCAATACAGCTTGGCTTCAGGTGCGCCGCAGGAGTTGCCGGTGTTGACTACAACGTCAAACCGCCATAGGGACTTCGGCTCCGGATTTTCTGTCGGGGTTTACTCCCTTAGCCTTTCCCCTGAAGAGGTATGCCGCAAGGCAGCGGAGGTTTTTTGGAGTCAGAGTTTTCCTTCTCTGATGTGCCCTGACTGGAAGATCGAACCAGCGACACTTAGCTCGCAGGCCGACGCTCAATCCACTGAGCCAAACCAGCCAGGGTAAATGGAATACTACACAGCAGAAAAACAGAAAGAACTCCTACCTTTTGCAACAACATGGATGAAACTGGAGAGTATTATGCTAAGTAAAATAAGCAAGGCAGCAAAAGACAAATACCATATGATCTCACCTGTAAGAAGAACTTAATGAACAAAACAAACAAATGAGCAAAACAGAACTAGAGTTATGGAAACAAAGAACATACTGATAACAATGAGAGGGGATATGAGGGGAAGTAAGGGGTAGGATCTAGTCAAGGAACATGTATAAATAACCCATGGATATGGACAGCCCTGGCTGGTTTGGCTCAGTGGATTGAGCGTCGGCCTGCGAGCTAAGTGTCGCTGTTTCGATCTTCCAGTCAGGACACATCAGAGAAGGAAAACTCTGACTCCAAAAAACCTCCGCTGCCTTGCGGCATACCTCTTCTGGGGAAAGGCTAAGGGAGTAAACCCCGACAGAAAATCCGGAGCCGGAGTCCCTAAGACGGTTTGACGTTGTAGTCAACATCGGCAACTCCTGCGGCGCACCTGAAACCAAGCTGTATTGACTCTGTCTTTCCCTTGGACACTTCGGCTGCGAAGAGAGGGGGGGGTCTGCTGCATGGGCAACAGCAGACCCTCCATATCACCCTGCCCAGGCTCTGTAGCTTCAGCTTCACTGGAGAAGACACTCCAGCGTCATCGCAAGATGTCTATTTAACACGGGAGGAGACAGATACCGTGTCACTCCCGAGTTGGACTGCACAGCCATTCTCGGCGGTGCAGATGGACTCTTAAGAAGCTACACCATCGTCTCTCCAGACAGACGGCTGCCAAGATTGATTGATTGATTGAGATGGACAGCAGGGTGGGGATTGACTGTGGGAACGGGGGGATGGGGGAGGGCGGGGTGGGCAGGTGCTGGAGAGAAAAATGGGACAACTGTAACTGAACAACAATAATAAATAAAATCACTCTAAAATTGTCTTTAAACACACACATATACATGGTATACAGTTCCATTTAAGTAAGGTTCAAGATTGTTTTGTGGAATTGTAAAATGATATTGGTTACCTCTTTGTGAAAAGGACTGGGCCAGTAGTTACTAAGGGGGTTACAAGTGATTTTCTTGGGCACAGGTAGTATTTTCGTTCTTGATCTTGTTGGTAGTTTCCTAAGGTTAGATGATGGGGCTTTATCTTAAGAATGTTTGCACTTCAATTTAAAAAGAAAAAAAGCAGTCCCTGCTCTTATTTTACTCTAAGTGGAAAGTATTATTTAACTTCTATTTTTTGATAATAATCTAAGAATTCATGTTTTAAATTAAAAGCATGGCTATGCAGGGTGGAAAGCCGTGAGTGAAAGATCCATGCTGAAATCAAGGTCGCAGTATGTAAAAGAAATATAAATGAACCAAATGATTGTTATCTTGGGCCAAAAATCAATGTATACCTAGGAAAATGCACTTATTTTAATTTCCAGGGAATCTGGAAAATGTGGTATCACAGGCAATTTAAGATATACAGGATATTACTTACCACAGTCACAGTCCCACTACAATAATTTTTATTGAGGAACATGAGTTTATATCATTTCTTTTGGAAAAAGAGTTTAATTGTAATGAGACAAAATAATGTTAGTATTCATTTAAATGTGTGAACATTTAATAATGACCTAACAGAATTTTCAATGGGGATTTCAAATGTGATATATTAGGGAATTTTAAGTGCAATAAATTTAATTAAATTTAATTAAATTAAGGTTCCCTTTTTTACTAGAAAGAACTAAGTTTTCTTCATCTTCACCACATATATTGCAGAGTTAATGTTCTTTTCTTATGTCTACAAATAATCTTCATAAAATGCCTCATCATAGTCAGTCTAAAGCTGACACTTATGTAATTAAGTGTGGCTACATGCCTCTTAATGACTCATTTTATGGGAAAATAATCATTCTCTGAAACTTCCTGAGGAAAGTGCGAAATCTATGCAAGGCCTATTTTATTAAAGCCAGGGGGATAAAAGGACCCTTGAATATTTTCACCTCTGAAAATGTCTATTTATTGTTTGACATTTTCTTGACAGTAGGTTATTGAGATATAATGTGAAAATTTGGCATGTAATCTGTGACATGGTTAATTTTAGTACCATTCAACCTGAGGACTGGGTTAGACTAAGTGCTTTTGGTAGTCACAAACTCATTATTTAGTTCATACATGAAAAATACATAAACAGGCTGGCCTTTGATGACAGTGACTCAAGATGGTAGCCACTATGGGCTTGAGAGTAAAATCCCTCATGTTGGAAGAATTTAAAGAAAACCAGAAAAGAATATGAGACCTTCTAGCTGAGGTCTAGAAGATGACAGACATGACACAAGATATAGAGGGATGTCCACTGGTCCTCCAAGAAAACATGGTGAAAACTGAATATACAACAGCCCCTTTGTAAGACTTATAACAATAATTAATGTGATGGAGTTAATAGTTTCAATGAAGTGGAGAAATCAAGAGCCATATCAGTCCTAGCACAAAGCAAAAGTCATATAGCATCAAAGTTGTCCTACACGATAGTCAGCACTAATAGTGTGGAAAGAAAATATGAAACCCCTTGGCCACCTGAAGGACAGTGTTGCAGCAATTAATCAAAAAGAAAAAAGAGAACACAGGCTCTGCCCTCCTCCTCTATTTGATTTAAGTTGTTTCCAGCTTAAAGTAGTAAATCTTGCAGATGCATTTTATAGACCTTAAAGTACAGGAAAAGAAACTCCCATTTGAAGCAACTTATCTTAAAATACTATAAATGATACTAATGTTTTGTCCATTTGAAATATATATGTTGTAGTATAACAACTCTGTTCAGAGTGTAACCTCTGTCCACTTAGTTGAACTTCTAGGATTAAGAAAATACATTGAAACTGGTTTTTCAGTTATAACTGGTGAGGAATATCTCACTTAAATGTGGACAGAAACATCATATAGTCACTTTGCTGCTGATTATATGACCTGGGCCTCTGTCCTCTCTCCCATCACCTTCCCCTGCCTCCCTGCCCCCCCTTACCTTTTTTGAAACAGCCCTCCAGCTTGAGGTGGCTTTTAGATATGAGGTTTCAGATCACCACTTGTGGGATTACTGTTGGATATGGGGGGTACTTTTCTGTCCCTTTGGGTTCGTTTTTACTTAAGTCTTACACTACGATTATCCCCAGAACTGCTGTCCTTTGCCTCCTCTCTTCAGTACCACTCTTGGCTGAGCGTGGATTATAAACCCCATGCTTCCCTTTGAAATTGGCCTTTGGTGAGGAATTCAAGGCTTTTCCCATATCTTCTCTCCCCAGCCTTCATGGAGGAATGTAGCTTTTCTTTTTCTCCTTTTCAAGTTCCTTTTCCACACTGTCACTACCCGACACATTTCATGATACTTTCTCACTTTAACCGGAGGTCATCAGGTAAGGTTGGAAAGAGTCTGTGACTTCCCTCATTTAGTTTTGGAACCACATTTAATTACTCTCCATCAGCCTGCAAAATAAATATTAGGTCATTAGCCCTGCCATGCTTGGCTGTCATCATTAGCTGAGACATTTTTGTTTTTAGCTCAGGTTTTGATATGGTGAGAAGATTAGTCACCAGGGTTACTCAGATGGGCCAGCTCTCTAAGTCCTTGGTGGTTACACTCGGAGAAAGGCCACATGAACAAACTTATAAGCACAAACTCCCTCTGAATGAATTTTCATTTCTTGTAATTGCTTTCACTTTAAAAAATTGAAGAACGAATGGAAAGACATGGCTTATTGGTTGTTGAAAGGAGATGTTTGGGAGCCATCTCATAAGGACTTTCAGAAATAATTAGAGACAGACATTCTGAAGAATGTAGAGGTTCTATGTGGTAAATAATACAGGGAACGTGTGCTTCTGTATCCCTATTCTCTAATAAGTTTTACTTAATATACAGTATGTGTACAAAGGAATAAATGAATTAATCAGAGCAGTTACTCAACCAGTGTGCTAATGGTCGGATCATTTTTAACATTTAAACTGAAAGTAACAAGAAGCACACTTCAGAATTTCATATATGTATACTACATAATATTTATTTTACCTAATATTTTCAATCATATCATTTATTTTTCAGTTTTATACTTATTTTTATTTGAAATGTTACATATGAAGTTGATTTCTTCTTAAAATTCATATAACTTATTTAATTTATTGGCAGAAACAAAACTTTTGGTTGTTATCTATCATGCTAGAGTGTGTAGCAATCATACATTTTTTAAAATAAAAAATATATCAGTACATATACTAGGTTTTGCATGAGTGATTAAAAAATGTGATTCATAGCAACCACTTGAACCTAGTAGTAGTAGGATATTTAAGTAGAATATATAAACCATGCAAGTTTTATGTCAGGTCTACAAGTTATATAATCCTCCTGTGTGCCTTCTCTCCTTCCAATTTTTCAATTCTGACATTTCTGAGACCAGATATGTAGGGAGTTTTCCCACACCAAGCAATTCTGCCACACCAGTGCGTCTCGACTACTCAACTCAATTCAGACAGAAACTGGAGTTATCATCAGATCCCACAACTTAAGGGCTCAGTCCCACAAAACTGTCCCCACCCACCATTTTAGATGCCAACTTTAAGTCCAGATTATTACCTGTGCTTCTGACTGACTGGATATAAATTGGAGGTTCCCACAACCACTTCCTCAGATTCAATTATTTTGCTAGACTTGTTCACAGAACTCAGGAAAACAGTTTACTTACTAGATTTCTGGTGTATTATTCCAAAAGGTTAATTCCATCGGGCACAATCAGATGGAAGAGATGAAAAGAGAAAGGTGTTCACTCTCTAGGGCAGATCACTCTGCATTTTCAAGTGTTCACCAATGCGGAGCTCCCTGAAGTCTGTCCTTTGAGTTTTTGTGAGGCTTCATTAAATATGAAATATAGAGTAAATCATTGGTCATTGGTTATTAAGTCAATATCCAACCATTTCCCCTCCTTGGAGGTGGGGGAAGTTGAACTGAAAGTTCCAATCTCTAATTGTTTGTCCCCTGATTATCCCTCATCCTCAGGAGATTTCCCACAGTTGCCTCATTAATATAAAGTCACGTGTGGCTCAGTGGGGCTTGTTGTTAATAACAAAACACACCTTTATTAGTCTTATCAATTTAGGACACTCCAAAGATTTTCCTAAACTCCTAGCTCCTAGCTCTGTGCCATGAACTGGGATAAAGACCAAATGTGTGTGTGTGCTGTGTGTACATATATATGTAAAATATATATTTTATTGTAAATCATAATGTCACAACTATACAAGCTTAATGTTAGATTTACAGTTTCTATCAATGATTTATGACAGATGCTTAAGATCAGGAATCCTCTACTTAGTGCTTTATTTTATGAATTATTTAAAACCATTTTTTAATATAAGAAACTTAAAATTCTAGAATTACACACATTAGTTAAACAATTTCAAATGCAGGAACAGTTCTTTGTTGTTGTCTGTTTTGTTTTTGTATTTGACATCCTAAATACACCAAAATAAAATGATCCATTAATTTTACACTAAATAATATGAAATTGTACTTACAGGCCTCAAGGAAACTAGCATATACCAAATGCATGCTGAAAGTGTTTTAAAAATGTGGTGGTGCCCTGACCACTGTGGCTTAAATGGTTAGGCATCATTCCACAAGGCAAAAGGTGGCCAGTTCAATTCCTGTTCAGGGCACATTCTTGGGCTCCTGGTTCAGTCCAAGGTAGGGGCATTTATGGGAGGCAGCCGACTGATGTTTCTCTATCACGTGGATGTTTCTTTCCCTCACTTTCTCCTTCCCTTCCCCTCTCTAAAAAAGAAAAAACTTTTAAAAAATGTGGCAGTACCCCATTTCCAGTTTCTATTTCAAGGTGGTTTTCAAAATGCCTGATATAATTGTCAAGCAACAATGTGAGAGAAATCGAAGGATTCTGGGGCTATTCTTGAAATGTTTTCTACCAATGTTCAACTGCATCTCTTTGTAAGCAGCATACACCCAAAAGAAGCAGTTTGTTTCATTTCACTTGAAGAAAGGCAGGTTTGTCTGTGGTTCAGATGTGCTAATGTTAGATAATTCAGATTTATTATTTTGAGGGTTTTATAAAAAGTAAATAAAACTAAGGCACAAATATGGTCAAGGAAATCTAAAGGGTGCAAATGAGTAGAAAGATCTGCATTTGATACTGAATGTAGGAAGAATGAAGTGAAAAAAATATCAAAACTATACTTTGGTAGCTGACAAAATCATAGAAATAAATTATGCAAAATATATTTTTGACCAAGTCTTAGACAAATAAGTACAGCAATGATAATCAAAAGGTAGTATTAATGTTAATCTATATTTGCATAAGCTTTTACTGATTAGAGACTAAAATATTATACTTGGCAATGAGAATGTTGGTCCTTTTTAATAGGAAATACGAACTCAGAGCAGAAATAATCCAGTGTATAAAAGTAATGAATTACAATGTCTTCAAATACATCAACAAAGATTCAACTGATCAGCCAAACTCGATATTTAATATTCTTGGAATTTCTATGGAAATTTTTGATACTTTAAAAAAATGTTTTAAGTATGTGACACAACAGAGATGCAAGAAAATTGTAGGTGTAATGATAGTGTTTCAAAAGGTTCCTGAAGTTGTGGAAGACAGAAACAAAATGAGTTGTGGGAATACGCCCGAGAAGCTATAAATAAGTAATTGTATTTTTCACATCTTGATCTACAAAAGTTTTTTTGTCCTTTTTCTCAGCCAGAGCGCACTTTACAGCTTATTGTATTTTATGCTGACTTTGAGTAGTTTGTTCTGGTGAGTTTACACTTAAAAAAAAAATACATATGCTCTACTCCTGCTTTTCTAGACCAATTAATCAACAAAATTCAAGTCAAAGAGGGGCTATTGGTCACCTAAATAAGGAAATAAATTTTAAAACTTTGAGAAAATGTTATGTGCCTGAAGGAATTCTCCTTCAGAACATCCATCACTTCACACAACTGTTCCGATAGAAGACGTTTAACGACACTGACAATCAGTCCTTCCTGTGGCTCAGTGTTTGCAGGGCTTTGCTTTCTTGTCAGAAGCCATCAGTGGCCTTCAAAACACAAACTCAGCAGCAGTGAAACTGAGGGAGAGGAGGAGAAACATTTTGTGGTCCAGTATGAATTTCAATAAGTGACAGATGAGGAATTTAAGCTGCTTAGTATATTTCTACAAATGAGGTGTGTAAGAGAGGTTTTCATTAAAATCAGTTCCACGTCACACAGGCTGATGTGTCCTTATGTGTTCGCTGACTCTCATTACTGGGCTTGCAAAGTGTGAAACTTCTACATCGCTTTTCACACTCAGTCCCTATATGTTTATGTTTATGTAATATATGAATTTCACCAGGAAAACATCTTGAAAGCGTATTTGAACTGAAAAGTATATTCATAGCATGAATTAAACACGAGTTCTGTTTGATCTTTTCTTGAGAGAAGTACATTTACATTTTAAAATGTGATCATTTATTAAAGTGCCATAGTTTGTGTTAGTGCAGAGGATCACACCTGCTTGCAGGGACACAGGCTTTGGCAATGAGTGAATAGATTCACAAATGAGTCTTAGGGTACATATTTATTATTCAATGAATCCTTTAATTCTTTGTAGATGTTGTAATTATTAGAAAGATGTTTGTGATAAATATCACCAGGGCTTATAATAAAAGAAGTGAAAATTCATTATTTAGGAAGTTTAGATTAATATTATCATCATGCTACTTGAATTATTTTAAAGGAAATATCCATGATCAGACTCCTCATGTGTCTTCTTTTATTCTTATTATTTCCAACACATTTGTATTACTCTTTGTAAATAAACAAATGTATCTGCACAAGCTATTTTTACAACAGGAAAATATGTTTAATCTATGGATATTTAAATTTCAAGAAAAGTGAGAAGCCTTGTTAAGAGAAAAATAAAACTTAAAGATGTAACAGAATTAATAGAAATGTTTTTACTGTGATAAATTAATAGTTTGTGGTTTCATATTTGCATAATGTAAACAATTACTGTTGTATAGCTATTTTCATGTAAATCAACTCTCTGTGTCTTTTTAAAAATTCTATTTATACAACAGAAAACTAAATAACACTGAAATTGCTATGACTTACCTTGGTGACTTTTACAAGCTAAAAGTTTTAGTCTGTAATTTATGTTTAATAATTTAACACATTAATAATATTTTAGATGTGGATTGTTGAACATAGGCATGCAGATTATTTAAATGAATATTTAATTTTTACTCACCTTGCTAGAAGACAGAACATGCATTTAATTGCTTGATATAAAAAATTTAAAAAAAAATTGGTACAAATGGTAATATAAAAAGTTTAAAATAAAATAAGTATATCGCTTACTTTTGGGTTCACAAAATAAATAATAATTGGCTTGGCATTTGATATTATGTAATAAAAATTGTAGTACAGTTGCACCTTATTTTTAATATGAGGCAGATATTTAAATGTACATTTTAATTTGATTCGGGTTTTATTCTGAATATCTTAATATTATGAGTACTTAACATAATGAGTCTATGTGCATAGAAATAGATACCTGATTAATAATACTTCTTTTGTGTTTTTCTTCTGTGTTGATTGCAAAAAAAGAAAAAGAAAAAATATGCTCTAGAGAAAGCTACCATTAAGGCAGGGTGGGACACTACCACCCCTGCCCCCACACTGTTCTGCAGACAGTCTGGGAGTTGCTGTGTGCAACACTCTATTGCAAAAATGAATATTTTAATACTAATATGAAAAGAAGAGTGAATTTTATTATGGAATTAAGGTATAAAATATACAATCCACATTCTATATACTGAATATTTTCTTAACTACTTTGGAGTAAATCAGCAATTTAGGGGACAATGTATTACACACATACACACAGAACTTTACTATTACTATATTCTAAAGACTCAGGTAGGGTGTTATAATAATTTACTTTGCCATCTAAAATCTCAGACTGTGAAACTCATGCTGAATTCTGTTCTCTAGCAAAAACGGTTAAAGGACCCTTCGTGAGCTTAGAGTACTTAGTGTAACAGGGAGACTTTGCAAATCAAGCTGTAGCATTTCCTTCCATGTCTCTTTTCACCAACCTTCTCAATTTTGTCCCTTTATGTTCTTTTCCGTTCTCTCTCTCTCCCCCTCGTTTTTTAGCTTCAGAAAATGAAATTGTGAGTGAGGGTGTACTCCAGACTAAAGAGTATTATTGCCACTTGGCTACTTCCTTTCCCTTCCCGCCCCTCATTGCACCCACCAAGCTTGTCCCGCCTCCATTTTCAACCTCCATTCTTTTGTACATATGACTTGATTTAAATTGTTCTAATTTTAAAGACGCTGTATACTTAAAGAAAGAAAAGTCTGTGCTTCTACAGTAAGCTGTAATTTAAAAGAAGAGAATAACATTCAATATAAAATCTTTTTTCTTTTTTTTGTATATGGAAATGGGGATAACTTTCTTCAAGTTACTGGGCTGGAATCATGCCTGTTATCTCATCTGCAATTTTCTCTGATCGGGGAGAATTATTTATATCTTTTTTAGTTCAGCTACTGGCAAGCTTAGTCTCAAGAAATTTGAGAACATTGAAATGTTCTAGGTACTAACCTCTACATTTTACTGTCTTATGAATTGATAGTATATTTAATTACAATAAACAGAACTGACTACATTCATAATAGAAGATAATAAATGGCTATCTTTACATAGTTTAATTAACTCATTCTAAGCATCCAAGTTTTTTTTTCTCTAAAAATGTATGATTTATTACCCTTCTGTTTAAGTGTAAAAGCCCTGAGTTATTTTTTTCTTTCTTTTATTTTATTTTTTTATAGTACACACATCTCCATGGAAACAAACATAAAGAAAAACTCCACATTAAAAAAAAATCTATAACCAGATGGAATGTTAGAGAATTTTCCCCAAGTCCAATCCAAGTCTCAGACTCCCTTGAAACTCACAGAAATATGTCATGTTACCTTTGAGTTAGCTCTTTGAGGCACTTACTGCCTGGAAACTTTTCCACTTCAAATTTACACACAAATACACCACACTAGTTCTCATTTTTAGGAACTTCTTGAAAAGCAGGAAACTGAAATGTTTTGGGGTTATCATTTTTAAATTTAAAGAGAGAATTCCGATGTTCTGATGAGAGACACTGTCGAGTTTATAGTCAGATCAGTGGGTGACATTTTTATTTCAAACAAGTATGCAAACTATAAGTTGATGAGCCAGGAGCTTCTGAGTTCTCATCCCAGAGCTGTCATTAGTTTTCTCTGCTGAAATGGATATGTCATCTGAATCCTGTCTGCCTCCATTTTCTTATCAGTACTACCAGAATAAGATTGAGGTACTTACTGTCTTCAAAGGGGGTATAATAACAAGTATTTTAATGTAAGAAATGCACGTTTTAAATGTCTTGGAAAATTTCCATATATATATATGAAATATGTTAGACATACTCATCATTTTAAAAAATAGAAGGTCTATTGTACTTATCACAAAAGATAAGGCATGTATTTGTGGGCTGAAAAAATAACTAAAACATAGTCTTTCTTTAAAGTTTTTTGGCTTCCAACACAAAGACTTCGGAATGCAATCTGACTCCCACTCTATTAGATGATTCCTGATATTTCTGAGGTTTTCATTCCATAAAATAAATTGCTGCTATCATTCTCAAATGATTCTCTCAAATGGTAAGATTGTGGCTGTATTGAAGTATGAAAGCTAGCATTAAAAAATCAATTTAAATGCAAAGCAAGTAAATAATTTTAACAAAGTTAACACAACAAATATGAAAAACAACAGAAAACAACACTTCAAACCATTAATTGCATAAGGGGCCTCAAAAATTATTAGGTTATACCACTTTTTCTTGTTAAATGGTATTGGTCCTTTAGAAATGTATCTTGTCCAATATCTGCTGCAATATCTCCTCATAGGGACCACGAGGATTCAAGCCTTTCCTCCAGTGACATTCACTCCTTTATAGCTTGGAGCCAAATTGAATTATTTCTTCCCACACAAAGAAAATATTAAATTTCAAGGAATACAAGTTTAGTGTTTATATATAGTCATATAAAGCACTCTTTGAATTAAAGATGTTTTCTGTGTTTAAAATATCTCTTGCTGAAATCAAACGTTTAACCCTTAACTTGTCATACCTGAAACCTTAGGTCTGTCAAATAACAAAAATTGAACTGAGTAAAATTTGATGTTATTGACTTTATTAAAGGATTCATGAATCAGGCAGAATATGACCCAGCAAATAGAAAGGACCTCTGCAAAGCTGTCAAAAGGAAATGTTTTTAAAGTTGAAAAGGGAGCAGAAAAATAAAATTATTATCGAAGAATGCATTGTTTCAGGCAAGGTTGCCTTCGTAAAGGGAAGGGAAGGAACCTATTGGCAGGTTATCTTCCTGGTGCTGACCAGGTAAATTGCAGGTTGACCTGGAAAAAGTTGAGACTGTGATTAGGTTAGGAATTAAGTCTAGTTTACTGACTTGGAGCTTAGCACACATAACTCTATTTTTGGTCTGTTGTTTCTTTTGAATAGGTCTATGTTTGGTTAAAGAGTATTTTAATATTTTTTCTCAGTATAAATGATATAACTAGAGAATGAATCAAATGTCTTTGTCATTTAGTCTTAGCACCAACTACTTTATAACATTATTAATTATATATAGTAATGTGTATCAGTTAATATTGGAAACATTAAACTACACATGAATACAATATTGTTTGCATAAAAGAGAGGAAGATCCCCATTGATAATTCAAAAACCTAAAATATATTGAAAAATTCATATTCAATAATAATTGCAACTTCCACAAAAATTAAAATTCCTCCAGAACTGAAGGTAGTTACTTTTTAATAGAATAGAGCAAACTGAAAACACAGAGAGTCAGAAAACTTAAAATCCTAGTCTCTACTTTGTTACTTACTTCTTCTTACTATGTGGCCTCAGGCAAGGCACTGAAGCTTGCACTTTATTCAGTTGTGAAATAATAATATTTACTTATATGGTTTTGTGTATATTAAGTAAACAATGATTGCAAAGCTCTCTCAAGACTAAAGAATATACAATAAATACTAAACAAAATTCTCCTATTCAGTGTCTGTCATTGGGTTATAGGCACAGAGAATTCCCTATCTATTGGAACAATGTGTGTGGAGGAACAAATAGAGGCACTTTGGAAGAATTGGGGCTGAGGGTAGAATGTTATTATGCAGTTAAGAAGGTATTGTGTGCCGTATATATCAGAGCTAACGTTTTTTCGTTTGCTGAGGCAAGCCATCACCAAATAGTTACATGGCCATCAACAAATGGTTATGAAATCCAACTGAAATGTTATGTTTTATAAGAAAGAACTGATATATGTAGAATGTATTTTAAAATATATGTACAGTGCTCACTTCAGCAGCACATATACTAAAATTGGAATGATACAGAGAAGATTAGCATGGCCCCCGCACAAGGATGACACGCAAATTCGTGAAGTGTTCCATATTTTTTAAAAAAGAAAAAAAAGTACACATATATATATATATATATATATATAATTATATTTATCAGATTTTTGGTAAGGTAGAATTAACATCAGTTTTGAGTTGTAGATAACTCTAAATTAGAGTATCATAAACTCTAATGATTACCCACAGGTCTGGTTCAGGGCTAGTATGGATTTCCATAGTGTCAGATGCAGTTCTTCTATCATATTATTTGCCCATCCTCAACATATGACTTCCACAATATAGTCTAAAATGGTTTATCCAGCTCCAACAATTTCTCCTGTTAATCTGTCTTTGTCAGTTTAATTTTCAGACATAGCCAGGGACCCTAAGAGGTTCAAGGAAAAGGAAACTTTTTCCTCCCTTACACTAGCTACAAAATAAGATGAGAAATATGTATATATATATTTATTTTTCTTAGTGCAATGTGTCAAACTATACCTGATATTTTTTAAAGGTTTTATTTATTTATTTTTAGAGAGAGGGGAAGGGAAGGAGAGAGGGAGAGAAACATCAATGTGCGGTTGCCTCTTGTGCATCCCTAGTTGGGGACCTGGCCCACAACCCAAGCATGTGCCTGACTGGGAATAGAACTAGCGAGGCTTTGTTTCACAAGCTGGTGGTCAATGCACTGAGCCACACCAGCCAGGGTTACACCTTCTATTGATATTATTCTGAAAGAATAGATATTATGGTACAACTAACAGTCCTATGGCACAAGTTTCAACAGAGAACTTCAGATTATTAAAATACAGAGCCATATCTGAAGATATAAAAAGCTACAGAATAACTACAAAAGAATTATAAATAAAGGTTTTTAGTACAGTGTGAACTGTATAAAACATGCCAAGATAAAAAATATATTAATAATTAATTAAACAGCAACACTAATTATTAATTATTAATGAATCACTTATTCCAAAGTGAGCTGTGGTCTTGGAGAGATTAAAATAGGGGTATAGATTGGAAATTTACAGAAAGGGGAATAATAAGTTATTTAATATTTACTTTCTTCTTATTAAACTTATTATGATGATATTGGCCAATAAGATTATATAGGTTTCAAATGTACAAGTCTATGGTACATACTCTTCATATTGTATTGTGTGCCCACCACTCAAAGTTGAACCATCTTCTATCACAATATATTTGACTCTCTTTAGTTCCCAACCCTCTTCCCTCTGGTGACCAGCACACAGTTGTCTGTGTATGAGTTTTGATTGTTTGGTTTTCCTTTTTATTTATTTAGTGCTTGCATTTTTATACCCCACATATGAGTTCCATTATATGGTTCTTAACTTTTTCTGTCTAATTTCACTTAGCATGATATTCTCAAGGCCCATCCATGTTGTCACAAATGGCAATAACATATTTTTATGGCTGGAGTATTCCATTATATGAAGATATGTACCATATCTTCTTTATCTAATCATCTCCATCTCATATCCATTAGAATGATGATTATCAATAGAACAAGTATAACAAGTGTTGGAGAGGATGTGGAGAAAAGGAACCCTCTTTTGCTGCTGGTGGAAATGTAAACTGGTGCAGCCACTATGGAATACAGTATGGAGGTTCCTCAAAAATTTAAGAACAGAGTTACAATATGACCCAGCAACCCCTCTTCTGGGTATCTACCCAAAGAATTTGAAACATTTATTTGAAAGACATACACACTGAAATGTTCCTTATGGCATTATTCAGTGACCAAGACATGAAACAACCAAAGTGTCCTTTGATAGATGATTGGGAATCATAATTTAAATTCACTAGAATGATTACATTGGACAGTTTCATTGGATCTGGTTTGATGTTCTTGAGGAGTAAATGTATACATCTTATGGCAAAAGACTAGCTGGCATAGCTGCCATATATCAGGGAAAGTTTATTGCCTCCACTGGAAAAAATGCTCCAAGTCATATTGGAATTAAGTAAATGCAGGGTAAGAGAAAAAAAAATCTAATATTTATTGAGAAGCTATCATGTGACATACAGGCTACAAACCTTTTCACATGTTGCCCATTTATTCAAGACAACACACTTATGAGATAGATTATATAGCATTCATTTTCCAGCTAAATGTTGGGAATTACAGAAAGTTTGAATTATCTGATTAAAATCTAACAGTTTGTTGAATCACAAACCCAGCATTCAAAGACAGATACATTGGAATCTTAAGTGAACATTTCTTCTACTACCGTGACACATCACCAAAGAGGTCCAGTAATGTCACCTTCATATTTGAAGATGCCTGTATATGTTGATGAGTATCATACACATTTTGAAAATTAAAATTTTTAAAAGTTAGGTTTATAATTATCCATATATTATTAGTTAAGAATAATCCGTTATTAGTACAAAAATAATCCATTTTTTGTCAAAATTATATAAATATTTCAGTGTTTGATTTAGGCCCAATCACGTGGTTCTTTAAATATGAAATAATTAAAAAGAGGTATTAAACATCATTTGAAATATTCACACTTAAGCATACATTAATCAGTACTATATAAATTTTTATCTTTAAAATTGTGAAATATTTATTTGAAAAATATTTATACTCTGGTTTGGGGAATGTAGACCCTATAATGCTTTTAGTGGTAGAGTAAACTGATTCTATCTTTAGGGAGAAAAAATTAGCAGTGTAGCAAGTATATTCAAAATTTCCCCTCCCTTTGATCATGCCCTTTGAATTATATTCTAAGAATTCACTACATAACACATAATTGGAGTTTAGGGCACAGATTTATATACAAAAATGCTCACTGCAGGAATATTAAAGTTATTAAATGGGCTCAAACTTAAAATCCAAAAAGATAAATTTATCTAAACCATAGCTTACTAATATTTTAGGATGTTATATTTTTAAAGTTGTTTTAATGCTTTTTGATAAATGGTGAAATGTGCCACAGGAAGTTAGAAAATGAGGCGTGGTTTTACAAATGATATGGGGGCACTTTTTACGATGCCAACTATTCCTTATACAAGAAGACAGGATTTTTGTGTTCTATTATTGCACTTTAACTAAAGGAAGAGTAACTAAGAAACAAATATCTTTTTCTTCTCTGTAGAAAATCTGGATGTTATCAGATTAAAAGGTCTTTAATATAACCTAGTGATTTTTCCACCTGAAAATATTTTGGCTACTATACTATTTTGTTCCATTTATTTCTATTACTGTAATGAGGATTTTGCCAAGAAACTGGAATTTATAAAACTGTGGTTTATAAATTTTGCAGTTGATATCTTTTAAAAATAACTTGACCAAATAATTTCATCTTTCCCTGTGCCTTGGTTCCCATGTTATAAGACAAAGACATCAATGATAAACTAGCTCCTAGGGATGTTTTTGAGCATTAGTTAATGTTTGCAAAGCCTCCACAGAGAGCAAGAGATGAATAATGAAATAGACTCTCAAAGTAGTATTATCACTCTCGTCTTTCTCATTAGTCTCTAAGAGGCTTCATGCCAACTGTCAGCATTTCAGCTACCAGAATGAAGGGCTTCTATTTTAATTTTGCCTAGAAAAGTGAACGTTCCTTGAACATCTGAGGTTCACCTCAGCATAATTCCAATAATGCTTCATGGAATAAGCAACATGAAGTGTGATGACCAGTACCGCAAAGGAATTCATATCTATTTTAGGCCTGCTGTTTCAATTTATAATTTAGCTTACCTTTTAAACCTGTTAGGAAAAGCAGTAGCTAAGTAACACATTGGAGATTTATTTGAAGTTTTTATGTGAGAAAATTTTGCTTTAAATTAAAGTACATTAAAATCATGTCTATAGGGAGTGGACAAACTAAATGGGATTAGGATTTTGGCCAGCTTCTTTCATCTTATTTTTCTCTATACAGTGTTCCCTCACTTATCGAGGGTATTATGTTTAGACTCTTCCCCCCTCCTCGAAGTAAGAACCTTACATTTGTTCTACACTCTTAAACCTATGTAACTTTAACAACATATGTATACAGTACTGCAAAATCCCATGATATAGTGAAAAATCCATGATAAATAATTAAATATAATATTTTTAAAAATCCTGTGATACAGAGAGGCTGCGATAAACGAACTGTGATATAAAGAGGGACTACTTTTGCATCGTGGTCAAAACATGAAAAAATACAAATGAAAAATACAACTTTTTTTCATTATTCAAAAGTATATTCTGGAGGTTCTTATTGTGTGTGAAATATTGTTAGGAATTCAGCAGGTTATAAAGCCAATGAAAATTTTGCCCCCAGTGGAGGACACGGTCTTGCAGCACCTATGATTCAGGATGATCTTACTATGTTTTTATATATCCTTTTGGGTCTGTTACTAGGTGCAAGTTGACAAAAGGAAGAATTAATGGGTGACTCAAGCACACCAGGACTGTATAGACACAATCAATAATTTTATTTGCATTATTGCATTTCTGGTGATTTTAATATTAAGGTGCTTCCATGAATAGAATAAATAAATGCTACAGACCTAAGTATAGATTAATGAGCATAGTTGAGTGTTTCTCAGGGTTCAGAAAATTTTCATGAGTGATAACTAAAAAACATGAAAAGGAATAAAGTAAAATTAATATCACATTATATTGGTTCAAACAATATAGACAATGGTCAGAATATTCATTCAAATTGCTCTTTAGTGTAGCACTGAAGAAATTATATCTAACTTCTAGGATAAATTAAAGTCAAGAATAATGCTATGCAATAGAACTTTCTGTAGTGATGGCGATGTTATAGATCTCTGCTCTCTAATATGGTAGCTGCAAGCCACATGCACCTATTGATCACTTGAAGTATAGCTAGTGCAAATGAAAACCTGAATTTTTAATTCTAATTTTGATTTCGTCGTCGTCGGCAGCCGTCCGTCTGGAGAGATGATGGTGTAGCTTCTTAAGAGTCTATCTGCACCGCCGAGAATGGTTGTGCAGTCCGACTCGGGAGTGACACGGTATCTGTCTCCTCCCGTGTTGAATCGACATCTTGCGATGACGCTGGGGTGTCCTCTCCAGTGAAGCTGAAGCTACAGAGCCTGGGCAGGGTGATATGGAGGGTCTGCTGTTGCCCATGCAGCAGACCCCCCCTCTCTTCGCAGCTGAAGGGTCCAAGGGAAAGACGGAGTCAATACAGCTTGGCTTCAGGTGCACCGCAGGAGTTGCCAGTGTTGACTACAACGTCAAACCGCCTTAGGGACTCCGGCTCCGGATTTTCTGTCGGGGTTTACTCCCTTAGCCTTTCCCCTGAAGAGGTATGCCGCAAGGCAGCGGAGGTTTTTTGGAGTCAGAGTTTTCCTTCTCTGATAATTTTGATTTAAATAGCAACATATGACCATGGCCCCCGAATTGGACAATGCAGCTCTAGAAGAAAAAAAAATTAATAACTACAAAAAGGATTATTTTCCTAAAATTCATATGTGACCATTGGAGCACATGTTATCAGATTATGGTGGCAACAACTCTGGGAATTATGGATCATAACTTGGCAGCTGGGAGTTGGGAAGTTAGAGAGCAGGGAGAAGAACAGCCTGTAGCTCAAAGCTTCAACTAAGGAGTGAGGCAGACCTGCACTTAAATTCAGATTTCAAAACTTTTAGCAGTGAGACTTTGGGCAAATTATCATAACCAAACTCAACTGTGAGGCAGGGATAGTAGCCATACCTGTATCATAAGATTTGCATGAGACTTAAATTAGAAAAAGCAAGTATAGTGCCTGGCATTCTGTAAGGGCATAGTATGTGACTGCAGTTGTTATTATACTATTATTATTCAATCTGAAGTCTCCTCAGATGATATGTATATAAAGGGAACAGATGATAAAATGATCTGTTACTTGCTCTGGTATTCATTCTTCCTGGATGCACATTGACCTTCTCCCTAGTGAAGTTTTATTTCATCAAGTCTTGACTAAAACAATATACACTGAAGGTTTACTTGAACACAGTAGGAAAATAAAGGCAATTTTTTTTTTTTTTTTTAACAGGGGAGAGAGTGATACACACATGCTACCTTGGGGTACTTGGTTCATATTCTTTCCATTATTTTAGATTTTGAGATGGTTAAATTCTGTATAGTTTTACTCCTATTTTGTAAACAGGAAATACAGGCTCAGAGAATAGTTCTTCATTCTGAAACTATTACCTTTTTGGCTATTGTCTTTAGCACCTTGTATAAAGAATATAATGCAGAAATTTAATATTCTAATTCATGACTATGGAATAGTCTAGTCTGTCCTACAGTTGGTGATGCCACAATCACTATAACATTGCAGTTCAGTTGTTCAGGCAATGCCATGTCTGCGTGTTTAGCAGATAGTCAGTGGGAACAGTGGAGGGCATTAGCCAGTGTACCCATGGAGTCTATATTCTAAGAAGTCAGGTGGCCAGAGTGAGTCACCTTAGAGAAAGGGATTGTGAAATAAATTCAGCAAGTCTTTGACTAACATTTTGTAAACAAAATATAAAGTCAATATGAATACATCACAAATCTTTCATTTTCATTATATAAGCATATATGTATTCATGTGTTTGAGTCTATATTGTCATGATATATAAAATATTTCTTATTTGAGTTACAATTTAAAAAAGTTTGAAGGCTTACTTTTGAGGATGTCATGTCCCAAACTGTATTTTTTTTTAAATGTGCAGCCAAAGAGAGAATACAGTCTCAGATAAGTGTGTTGAGAATATAAGATGGTAGATGGTATTTAAAGACAGTGCAATAGTATATGCTTCATTGAGGTTCAGAGAGATTAAATTGTTAAGAATATGAAAAGAAAACTAGAAATAAAGTAGGATACATAAGAAGGAGGAAAGAGGAAGAAAGAAAGAAAGAAATTCACTCAGTCAGTTTAATAACAAAGAAAAGGTTTCCAGTAAGTTTGGGTAAATCTCTGCAGTATAGGAACTGGACTGAAAATTACTGAGTATATCTGAGTTTCTGCAGAAATAGGTATATTATTTTGCTTCCTAGCACCAAGAGTTCACTTCCCATCCCCCAAGTTCATTTTCTCCTCCTGCCCCATCTCTCTGGAAACTGTTTCATATACTTAGAAACCTCTCACTCCCAAAGAACCTGCCATCATCCTATGCAACATTCTCCCAGAAACCCTGAGTGATCCATAGTTGGGCATATAACAAAACCCAGTGGAATTTTTAAATTGAAACTGAAAGTAAACTCTCTAGTGATGTTTTTTCTAAGATGTAAAATCAATGTTTGAGCATCTGTTCTGTACAAACAGAATGAATATGACACCCAGATAGAAGCAAAGATGGGAATTAGGGACAGGGCCCTGGTGGATTTGGAGTCATGGGCTCCAGTTGTTCCTGAGGCCCAGCGGTATTTCTACACCTCCCAAGGTTTCAGCGTCCAGTCCTTTTTGGGTGCCAAGATTCAATAAAATTTTTTTTAGGTCTACAGTGTGAGAGAAGGTATGGTTACTTGACTAATGTAATTGTTATCAGAAGTGCCACTAATACATTTAGAAAAGGAAGACCTTGTAAGACACAGAAAAGTGGAGCAAAGATCAGTACAGAATAATACACACAAAAACAAGAAGGAAATACAGAAATGACATAACCAGATTAATATTACAATTCTTGAGTGGGAAAGATTGGTGGTCAAAATAAGGAATGAACCTGCAGAGATATTTTTAATTTTTTTGTATATGTAGAAAAATAGATATACACATATGACACATATCTCTAAGTATTTAGTAACCTGTTGTTCATAATGCTTTGGTTGAGAATGCTGTGTTTACCAACTCTTTTTTCTTCCAGTCTCAGAACTATACTACATTTTCTAATCCTTTCTACAGTTTGGAGTTGCTATATGACTGAGTTTTGACCTGTGGAATATGGTCATTGTGAATCATGGCCTTTAGAAATTACCCTTAAGTGATCTTCACTCTCTTTTCCCACCCATTCACTGAATATAGAGGACTTTAATGATGGAACAAAAGGGAGAACCACAATGTGAAAAGTGCCTGGCTCACTGAATTACCACATGGAAGGCTACCCAAGCAGAAACAACTGTTTGGACTAGTATGTGGGCTACAAATATACCTCGCATCAATCTACTGAGTTAGGAGAGGAGGGTTCATCTGTTCCTGAAGTCAGTGGTACCTTAAAGAACATAATGTTTGTTATTCAGGTATTGAAATGTTTCATTTGTCTATAATGTCAGATTGTTTAATTAAAAGATCAAACAATTGGATACTGTTAAGCTAGCAATAGCTGAATGACTAGATTCTACCATTAGCAAGAGAATGCCAACTGATGATGTACATGAATTTGACACTGTTTACATACTTGCTTCCGTTTGCTAAATTTCAGTACACTAAAAAAAAAAAAAAAAAAAAAAAAAAGGCCTTATTCTTAAATGGCTGCAGAAAAAAATTAAGTTTAATTCTGACATTTTTCCATATCTGCAAGGAGGTTCTAATATACTCCACATATATAACCTGATTCCATTGATTCTCATATATCTCATTATTGGCAAACAAAGGTACCTAAGGTATGGATTCAGTTTGATAGTGCTGCTGAGAATTTCAAGTTGAAACTTAAACAGATATAAGCATATCCTGAAAGCCACGTGCTTTTTAGTAAAATTATCTGCAGAGGTGATCTTTGAAGAATTTTTAAATATATGTAAAAAATGTTATTTGATTTCTTCTCTTAAAAAAAAAAGCAACCTACTACTTTTAAATGTATTCCTAATAATTGCTGAGTTTTAAGACAGTCTTCTAAAGAAATGAGTAATTTAAGAAGTACATTGGGCACCAATATATTTTATTGTGGTAATTCATTAATTCAAAAGTAATTCAATAGTTCACTGAGATTAGAGCAGCAATTCTCAATGGATAGCAATTTTGCTCCCCTCCAAGATACATATGGCGATGTCTGGAGACTTTCTTTATTTTTAACTATAGAAAAGTGCTACTGGGATTTATGTGAAGAAGCCAGACATGCTGTTAAATACCCATGCACAGGACAGATTTCCATAGCAAAGAGTTGTCTGACCCAAGACAACAGTGGTGCTGAAGTGAGAAGCCCTGTGCTAGAAAATTGGGCATATGGGAAGAGCAACGGAGTATACAGATAAGAATTTGCATTGCAATTCACTTCAAAAGAGCCTGATAGGTAATTATAAAGATGCTATATTTTGATGGCTATCCAATCTGTTTCATTAACTCCCTGAGGTACCAGAACATTAATCATTTGATAATTGGTATATTTTCAATCTACTATCAACTTTTGAGAGTGTCTTCACTCTAGTTGGGAAAACTCCCTATTTTCTTCAGAAATCTGCTTTCCTTAGTCACTGAGACTAGCCTTATCATCATTTTAAGGTAAAAATTCTGTTCTCAAATGTGCCAATCCATGCGCCCCTCAGGCCTTAGAATGTGTTTCAAAACCACTTTCTCCACTACACATCTCCGTCGCTCAGTCATTTCAGTGTGTTTGTAGTGGGCTCACCCTTCTCCCTCCACCCCCACCTGGTGGGGTTCCACTTCTTGATTCCTGACAAACTTAGAAAAACAGAAGTAGAGTCTTTTTCATACCATTTTGTTTGTCATTTTAGGTAATGGAAGGCATGAAGAAAAAGATAAAGAGAGAGGAGGGGATGTGAAAGGATCAGAGCAAGCAATCACTTTGAAGGCATCAGATTTTTAGTAAAAATGTTTCTGTAACAACACACTGTTGTGTGACTAAAGGAATTCAGCAGCATTTAGATGCACAAACAACAAAACAACATTGTTTGCTGCTTTTCCAGAAGAAAATCAAAGTATTGCTGAGGGTTTTCTACTTCCTGCTGATTTTGTTTTTCTAAAAATGTGTATTGATTTCTTCCATCTCAGAGATTCATAAATGTTATTAAAAATGAATGGCAGGTCTGATTTAAATTAAATGTCAGGTGGTTGATAGGTTTCATAATACTTTTTAAAATTTTAATGGCATTCTTATTTGATTTTGTATTAGAGGCACGCAAAACATAGAATACCAAAACCCACAATAGTATGCACTAAATGAATGCATGAATAATGAAGCCCTTGTTTTTTAAAAGTAAAAAGGAACAGTGGTATATCTGTATTTGTTATGGCTTATTCCGAAGCCACGCAGGCAAAAAAAAAACAACAACAAAAAATAACACCCACTAAGTTTCTACTCATTAGATAAGACAGAAACTCCACCTTTGACTTCATTGCTCCTATTCTTGTCTTTTAAGCACAATAATTATGTGAGCATTATCAGATTCCTTGCTGATTTGAAAAGCACTGCCAGATATCAGGATTTAAAAAGTAGGGCAAGGGGGTTGCATTTTATTATAGTCTATTATAATCTCTTTGGGGTGAATGTCAACCTTTCAAAATGCCACATTGTATAAGGCTCTGAAAATTTTCTTTTATTTGTTCAAAATGGCTTGCCATCTGTTTTAAAGGTCTAGAAGAGTAAAATATGCTTTCTTTCTATATAAAGATACTTTCCTTTCCACTCTTTTGCTCAAGTGCATGTTTGCTAGCCATAACTACTTAGATATTATACATTTTCAAATGTTTTATCCTCAAACGCTTGATTGCTATAAATACAACCCCTGCACTGAATCACCCCCACCTGAAAGACATTCAATTGACCAGAAGGAAGAAATGAGAATGTTCTGAAACCACTACTCCAGGAACTTGACTAGTTTACCACAGGTAGACAATTTATGTTATTTTCTCTCTTTGCGGAGTTCACCCCACGCTGCTCCTTACAATTCAAAGCAGCGTTTTCATTTTTTCTGATAGTGCTCCCCAAAGGATGCTGAAACACTCTGCCAGCTCCGCGTTCCTGATGTGTGGATGTTGCCCCCCCTGTGAATTGCCTGTGTTGAATTTTCTTTTGCTTTTTAAAGACTCCTGCTGACAAAACCTGCAGATAGATATGTACGTCCTTAACCAACAGAGCACCCGGCTCCCAGCAGGGCAGCCCAGGCTTCATGGCTCACACACGTTGTGCAGCAGGTGCTCCAAGGAGAAAGCTGTCTGTGTGCCACAGACAGAGGGTAAAAAGTCTTGCAGATTCTCAGAGGACCCACATACTCACTCCTGCCTAATTTTTTAAAGTAGTAAGGAGAGTCAAATCCATGGTATCATATATAAAGATGTATTCAGAGGTTTTGCTTTCTTGGGCTGAAATAATTTGTGTTCTAGGGTCAGGCACTGAGAACTAAAGGCTTAATACAGTGTAAACTTGAGTTCATACTTAATTGCATCCCCACTCTATCATTCATTCATTCGTCAAGTATTTTTGAATCCCTGCCTTCTGTCAGGTGCTGTTTACACACCTAATCTGTCTTTAAAATTTGTCCTGTCTTCTATTTTTAAACATGTTAATTTTCTTCCCACTTCACTATAAACATCTCAAGAAAAACAAATGTAATTGATCACATGTGGTATTTGTTGTGGCGTGGCACCTTCTAGAACCTAACATTGAGCTCTCTTTTTCAACAGAAGTGTTCAAATCAAGAGTTCTACGTAGGATGGAGCAGTGTCACTGTAAATATCCATCACGCACTGCAATTTATTTTAGCATCCCCTCCACTCAGAAGTCTATATAAATGTTGCAGAAATTATCTGAATAACCTTACAGAAACAGAAATAACTCATATTGTGTCCAAAGATTGTTTATATAGATTTATTTAAATATAATTGCATTTTAAAGCAAAAAAAATAATACACTTATGTGGGCAAACATTATGATTGAAATGTATTATTCTACTTACTATATTTAAAGCTTAGTTCAAATGCTAGGATTGTTTTCCATTGCACACTTTTTATATGGCCCCTGTTTATCATAATGGCTCTGTTTGCATAACACCATTAATTCATTGGAGAAAAGAAAATCAGGTAAAACAAATTTGTGCTATGATATTTCTTTCAGAAGAGCTATTTTAAACATTTCACTGGGGAACACAGTTTTTGATGAGTTAGATCTGACTCTTGTTTTTGACTAACTTTTGGCATCTGAATCCAAAAATGACCCCAGTTTTTCTCTATCATGTTGACTTTTTAAGGTACAGGATACCCTCCTTTTGTCCCCAAAATCATACAAAATGTACATATAAAGGAAAATAAAGAAAAAATTATGTGAGTACACTGTTTATTTAGAGTTATTTTATTCATATAAAGGCTATATATTGTTACTGTAAGTCAAATTGTGTACAAGTAGTAAAGTTCATACATATTAAGGCATTTTATCTTTTCAAATGACAGACTAGGAAATGCCAAAATGAGATACTTGAAAAAGTCTCCTTCAGTTGGTAAAGCTTTAAAAAGTTGCTTCATGAGACCCAGGATTTTTTTTTTTTGTTTGTTTGTTTTTTTTACTATCACATTTTCTTTTTATTATTGTTTTTCAATTATAGTTGTCCCATTTTCCTCCATTGCTCCTCCCCACCCAGCCCACCCTTTCTCCCACAGTCATACCCAACCTCGTTGTCCATGTCCATGTGTCATTTATACATGCTCCTTGACGAGACCCTTCTCCTACTTATCCCCCTTCTCCCCCCCCCCGATAACAGTTATTCTGTTTCTTGTTCAATTTTGTTCATTTCTTTGTGTTGTTCATTAGTCTCCTGTATTAGGTGATATCATATGGTATTTTCTTTCATTGCCTGGCTTATTTCAGTAAGCATAACTCTCTCTAGTTCCATCCATATTGTCACAAATGGCAGGAGTTCCTTCTTTCTTTCTGCTGCATGGTATTCTATTGTATAAATGCATCATAGTTTTTTAATCCACTCATCTACAGATGGACACTTAGACTGTTTCCAGCACTTGGCTATTGTAAACAGCGCTACTATGAACACAGAGGTACATAAGTTCTTTTGAATTGAGGTTTCAGGATTCTTCGGTTATAATCCTAGCAGTGGAATCACTGGTTCAAAAGGCAGTTCCATTTTTAGTTTTTTGAGGTAATTGCATACAATTTTCCATAGTGGCTGCACCAGTCTGCATTCCCACCAACAGTGCACTAGGGTTCCCATTTCTCCACATTCTTGCCAGCACTTGCTGTTTGTTGACTTGTTGATGATGGCCATTCTGACAGGTGTAAAGTGGTATCTCATTGTGGTTTTTATTTGTATCTCTATGATGGCTAGTGATGTTGAGCATTCTTTCCTGTGTCTATGGACCCTCTGTATGTCCTCCTTGGAGAAGTGACTGTTCAGGGCCTTTGCCCATTTTTTAAATTGGGCTGTCAGACTTCTTGGTATTGAGATGTGTAAGTTCTTTACATATTTTGTAGATCAATCCCTTGTCTGAGATGTCATTGGCAAATATGTTTTCCCATGTGGTTGGTTTCCTTTTCATCTTGGTAATGTTTTCTTTTGCTGAGCAGAAACTGTAGTTTGATGTAGTCCCATTTGTTTATTCTTTCATTTATTTCCCTTGCCCTAGGAGATGTATTGGTGAAAATATTGCTATGTGGGATATCTGAAAATTTCCTGCTTATGTTTTCCTCTAGGACTCTTATGGTGTCACAGCTTACATTTGAATCATTGATCCATCTTGAATTTACTCTGGCATATGGTGTATGTTGGTGGTCTAGTTTCACATTTTTTCATGTCCCTGCCCAGTTCTCCCAGCACCATTTGTTGAAGAAGCTCTTCTCCCTTGTCAAATATTAGTTGACCATATAGACCTGGATTTATTTCTGGGCTCTCTACTCTCTTCCATTGATCTATATGTCTGTTCTTATGCCAGTACCAGACTGTTTTGATCACAGTGGCTTTGTAGTATAGTTTGATGTCTGATATTGTGATTCTCCTGTTGTGTTCCTCTGTCTTAAGATTGCTTTGGCTATTCAGGGTCCTTTTCAGTTTGATATAAATTTTTGAAATATTTGTTCTAGGTCTGTGAAATATGTCATTGATATTTTAATAGGGATTGCATTGAATCTATAAATTGCTTTGGGTAGTATGGACATTTTAATGATGTTGATTCTTCCAATCCATGAACATGGTATATGCTTCCATTTATTTATATCTTCCTTAATTTCTTTCTTCAGTGATCTGTAGTTTTCTGAGTACAGGTCTTTTACCTTCTTGGGTAAGTTTATTCCTAGGTACTTTATTTTTCTTGTTGCTATAGTAAATGGGATTTTTCTTCTAGTTTCTATCTCTGATATTTTATTGTTGGTGTACAGAAATGCCTTTGATTTCTGTATATTTACTTTGTACCCTGCTATTTTGCCAAATTCACTTATTATGTAGAGTAGTTTTTTTTTTTTTTTTTTTGTGGAGTCTATAGGGTTTTCTATGTACACTATCATGTCGTCTTCAAATAATAACAATTTTACTTCCTCCTTTCTAATTGGGAAGCCTTTTATTTCTTTTTCTTGTCTGATTGCTGTGGCTAGAACTTCCAACACTATGTTAAATAGGAGTGGAGAGGGTGGACATCCTTATCTTGTTCCTGATCTCAGGGGGAAAGCTTTCAGTTTTTGTCCATTGAGTATGATGCTGGCTTCAAGTTTCTCATACATAGCCTTAATTATGTTGAGGTATGCTCCCCCTGTTCCCATTTTGCTGAGTGTTTTCATCATGAATGGTGTTGTACTTTATCAAATGCTTTTTCTGCATCTATTGATACCATGTGATTTTTGTCTTTCATTTTGCTTATGTGGTGTATTATATTTATTGATTTGCAAATATTAAACCATCCTTGCATCCCTGGGATGAATCCCACTTGATCATGGTGTATGATCTTTTAAGTGTGTTGCTGGATCCTGTTTGCCAATATTTTGTTGAGGATTTTAGCATCTATGTTCATCAGTAATATTGGCCTGTAGCTTTCTTTCTTTGTTGTGTCTTGACCTGGTTATGGAATTAGAGTTATACTGGCTTCATAGAAAGAGTTTGGGAGTCTTCCCTCTTCTTGGATTTTTTGGAATAGTTTGAGAAGGTTAGGAGTTAGTTCTTCCCTAAATGTTTTGTAAAATTTGCACATGAAGCCATCTGGTCTAAGGCTTTTGTGTGCCGGGAGTATTTTGATTGCTGTTTCAATTTCATGCTTTGTTACTCGTCTGTTCAGACTTTCTACTTCTTCTTGATTCAGTTTTGGAAGATTATGTTTCTAGTAATTTTTCCATTTCATCTAGGTTGCCAAGTTTCTTTCCATACAGTTTTTTTGTAGTAATTTCTTACAATACTTTGTATTTCTGTGCTATCAGTCATGATTTCTCCTCTTTCATTTCTGATTTTGTTTATTTGTGTTCTCTCCATTTTTTTCTTGATGAGCCTGGCTAAAGGCTTGTGATTTTGTTTATTTTTTCAAAGAACCAGCTCCTACTTTTGTTGATATTTTGAATTGTTTATTTAGTCTCTATGTTATTTAATTCTGCTCTGATCTTGATGATTTCATTCCTTCTACTCGCCCTGGGTTTTGTTTATTGTTGTTCTAGTTCTTGTAGCTGTAGGGTTAGATTTTTTATTTGAGATTCTTCTATCCTTTTCAGGTAGGCCTGTATTGCTATGAACTTCCCTCTCATGACTGCTTTTGTTGTGTCCCATTGGTTTTGGGCTATTGTGGGTACATTATCATTAGTTTCCAGAAAATTCTTAATGTCATTGTTAACCTATTCATTATTTAATATCATATTATTCATTCTCCATGAGTTTGGATGTCTTTGATTTTTTTCCCTTGAGGTTGATTTCTAGTTTCAAAGCATTGTGGTCTGAGAAGATGCTTGATATAATTTCAATTTTCTTGAACTTGTTGAGGCTTGTTTTGTGTCCTATCATGTGGTCTATCTTTGATAGTGTCCCATGTGCATTTGAAAAGAATGTATATTTTGCTTCTTTGGGTTGAATGTTCTATATATATTACTTAAGTCCATTTTATCTATTGTGTTGTTCAATGCCTCAATATGCTTGGTGTTTCTTTGTTTCGAAGATCTGTCTATTTTTGATAATGGGGTGTTAAAGTCCCCTACTATGAGTGTGTTGCTGTTGATATTTTTCTTGTAGTCTTCTAGTATTTTTCTTATATATTTGGGTGCTCCTACGTTGGGTGCATATATGTTTACCAGGGTTATATCTTCTTGATGGATTGTTCCCTTAAGTGTTATGAAATGTTCTTCTTTGTCTCTTCTTAAGGCCTTTACTGTGAAATCCGTTTTGTCTGAAATAAGTATTGCTACCCTTGCTTTTTTTTCATGTCTGTTTGCTTGGAATACTTTTTTCCATCGCTTAACTTTCAGTCTGTATAAATCTTTTGTTTCAAGGTGTGTCTCCTGTAGACAGCATATATGTGGGTCATGTTTTTATATCCATTCCACTACCCTATGTCTTTTGATTGGAGCATTTAATCCATTTACATTTAAGGTTATTATTGACAGGTATTTATTCATTTCCCTTTGTACCTGTGTTCTCTTCCTCCCTTTTTTAATTCTTTTTTCTTAAAGCATTACCTTTAGCATCTCTTGCAATGCTGGTTTGGTGGAGATGTATTCTTTTAGTTTTCCTTTGAGAAACTCCTTTAACCTTCCATTTTGAATGAGAGCCTTGCTGGGTAGAGTAGTCTTGGTTGTAGGCCTTGTTTTTCATGGCTTGAAATATTTTTTGCTATTCCCTTCTGGCTTGTAGTATTTCTGTTGAGAAATCAGTTGATAGCCTTATTGGAGCTCCCTTGTATGTTATTTGCTGTTTTCTCTTGCTGCTTTTAGGGTTCTCACTTTGTCTTTGAATGTTGCCATTTTAATTATGATGTGCCTTGGAGTGGGCCTTTTTGGTTTCATCTTCATTAGGACCCTTTGTGCTTCCTGGACTTGCATGACTTCTTCTCTCATCGATTTTGGAAAATTTTCTGTCATTACTTTTTTAATCAGGATTTCTATCCCTTGCTCCTCTTCTTCTCCTTCTTGTATCCATATGATTCTAATGTTGGTTAGTCTCATGTTGTCCTGCAGTTCTCTTAAACCCTCTTCATTCTTTTTTAATCTTTTTTCATTTTGTTGTATTGTCTGGGAATTTTTTTCTACATTGTCCTCTAACTCACTGATCCAATCATCTGCCCTGTTTACCCTGCTTTTGATTGATTCTACTGTGTTCCTCAGTTCAGAAATTGTATTCTTCATTCCTTCCTGATTCTTTTTATTTTTTGAATATGCATTAATGATTATGCTGTTACAGTTGTCCCAATTTCTTTTCCCTTTATTCCCCTCCACCCAGTGACCTCCTACCCTCCAGTTATCCCCCTCTTTGTCCATGCCCATTGGTTGTGCATATAGTTTTTTTCAACACCTTCCTGTCTACTCCACTCCCTTCTACTATGCTTCTTAATTCCTGTACCATCTCTCTCCCTTTCCCCCCCTTTCCTCTCCCTGACCTCCCCCCATAATGTTCCCCATACCTATAATTCTTTTCCCACTCTCATTGCCTACTTAGTTTGCCTTTGTTTTGATTCCCTAGCTTCTGTTTTTGGTTGTTGTGATACGGTTTTCATTTTAATGTTCATAGTTTCGATCCTCTTTCTCCTAAACAAGTTCCTTTGATATTTCATATAACAGTGGTTTGGATCTGATGAACTCCTTCAGTTTTACTTTGTCCTGGAAGGACTTTCTCTGCCCTTCTATTCTGAATGACAGCTTTGCTGGATAGAGTAATCATGGTTGTAGGTTTTTGCTTTTCATTACTTTGAATATTCCTTGCCAGTCCCTTCTGGCTTGCAGAGTTTCTTTTGAGAAATCAGCTGATAGTCTTATTGGGACCCCTTTGTACATAATTCTCTTCTTCTCTCTTGCTGCTTTTAAGATTATCCCTTTATTCTTAATTTTTGACATTTTGATTCTGATGTGTCTTGGTGTGGTTCTTCCTGGGTCCAGTTGTTTTGGAGTTCTCTGTGCTTCCTGGACCTGTAAGTCTATTTCCTTCCCCAAGTTTGGGAAGTTCTGCTTCATTATTTTTTCACATAATTTTTGAATTTCTAGTTCTTCTTTTTTACCTTCTGACAACCCTATGATTTGGATGTTGGCCCACTTATAGCTGTCCCTTAGGTTTCTGAGCCTCTCATTTTCCTCACTTTTTATTTCCTCTTTCTGTACTGGTGGATTGTTTGTTCTTTCCTATGTTTTGATTTCTTGATTTGATCCCTGGTTTTCTTGCCCTCACCACTAGTTTCGTATGTGTTTTTGTTCATTTCAGCAGGACTAGATTTCATTCCTTCCCCATCTTGTTTAAGATCTGCTATTAGGTCTGTAAGCATTTTTATAACCAAATCCCTGAACTATGCCTCAGAAAGATTTCTTATCTGCTGTTTCGTTAGATTAAATATTTGCTGTTTGATCAGCTGCATCACCAGGAACTCTATCATGATCTGTGCCATCCTGACAGTTTTGTGTTTACCTTTGCTTCCTGGGAAGGGCTGTCACACCTCCTATGCTATAGGGGCAGAGCCCTGTGCACTTGTCACAATGAGGCAACCCTTTTCACCACACTGTGGCATTTTGTGTGGCATTTTGTGTGGAGAAATCCAAGATGGATTTCTCCTGTTCACTCTCTGCTGAGAGACCGGGAGCCCCCTCCTCCATCCCCACACCCTCTGGGCCTCACAGTCCAAGGTAGTGGGGGTCTTCCTTCCCTGGTGTTGGAATCACGAGCTGACAGGTCTCATCTGCACCTGGTGCTCTCCAGGTGTTTCTCACCTCCCCTTAAATATGGGTGTCTGTGCTTACCGCTGTCCCACCGCCATTGCCACCACCAGCACAGCTTGACCTCTCCATCCAGGCTTTGTCCCTCCTACCCATCCAGACGAGCACCACTTCTTTATAACTTCATACATTGGACTTCCATTTATTTTCTGGAACTTCTGGTTATTTCTGGTTTTGCGGTAGTTGTATTCCTTCTTAGTTGTGGAGGGAGATGGAATGTGTCAGTCTAGGCCTCCACCTTGGCTTGAAGTCTCCATGTGTGTTTTTCCCTTTCTGGTTCTTATTGATAGTGCCTATGTCCTTTTTTATACTGGTGAAGTTCTCCACAAGTTCCTTGTAACTTCCCTGAAATTCTTTGTGGTTTCCTTGTAGTTCCTTGTAATTCCCCTGGAGTTCATTGTAGTTTTCTTTGACTTTGTTAAGTTCATAGAGCTTCCTTATAAACATTCTTTTGAATTCCGTGTCTGATAGTTGGCTTATGTCTATTCCATCTACCTCTCTTTCTGGGGATTCCTATTTTACTTTCATTGGGAGGTTGTTTCTGTGTCTCCCCATGTTGGATTCTACTTGTTTGATTTTGTTTATTAGATGTCTGCTTTGATTTCCCACCTTCGTGGTATAAGATTATGTATAGGAGACCTGGGGGATTCAGTGGTGCAGTCTCTTTGATCTCCTGAGCCTGACACTCTTGGGTAGCCCTTTATGCCATTTGTTTAAGCTGTCTGGTTGTATTTCAGTTACTCTTTGGTGAGTCCTTCCCTCTGCCTAGTTGATTGAGAGTCATTTTGCCCACCTTGTCTTGAGTTCTTTTGTGGAGATGCTGTTAAAAAATAAACACACAACCCAGACAGGAAACCCACAGCCTCCAAAATATCCCACACCCACAATACCACTACCAGCAGCAAATGAGCCAATATTAATATAAATATAGAGAGGTTGGCCCTGGCTGGTTTAGCTCAGTGGATTGAGCGTCGGCCTGCGAGCTAAGTGTCGCTGGTTCGATCTTCCAGTCAGGGTACATCAGAGAAGGAAAACTCTGACTCCAAAAAACCTCTGCTGCCTTGCGGCATACCTCTTCAGGGGAAAGGCTAAGGGAGTAAACCCCGACAGAAAATCCGGAGCCGGAGTCCCTAAGGCGGTTTGACGTTGTAGTCAACACCGGCAACTCCTGCGGCGCACCTGAAGCCAAGCTGTATCGACTCCGTCTTTCCCTTGGACCCTTCAGCTGCGAAGAGAGGGGGGGTCTGCTGCATGGGCAACAGCAGACCCTCCATATTACCCTGCCCAGGCTCTGTAGCTTCAGCGTCATCGTAAGATGTCGATTCAACACGGGAGGAGACAGATACCATGTCACTCCCGAGTCGGACTGCACAGCCATTCTCGGCGGTGCAGATAGACTCTTAAGAAGCTACACCATCGTCTCTCGAGACGGACGGCTGCCGACGATAGAGAGGTTAAGACTATTATACTATAGGAGAAAGAGATAAGAGTTGTTTTAAATGAAAGAAAGATGATTTTTGAGAGGGAAAATGATAGAATAATAATAGTAGTAAGTAGGGTCAAGGCTGTGTAAGACAGTAAGTAATATTTACATTGTATGTTGAAAAAGGGAGGTAAGAATGCAGACTGAAGTGAGAAAGTGGAGTATAGTATTATGTTTATATAGCAGTTATATGCTATATGTTTAGTATGAAAGGGAGGGTAAACAAAACAGACAAACAAACAAACAAACAAAAATTAAAGAAGAAGAATAGGAGGGAGAGAAGGTAGGAAACAGATTAAAGAAAGAGTTTTTACCCAGTACAACCTTTGGGCGCTGTCTTCTTTTTCAGGATCTGCCCTGGTCAAAATTCCATGGGTTTCAAATCTTTTCTCATTGGCTGGCTGTGCAGAGGTCAGCTTGATCTGGGGTTGCTAGTCTCTCACTCATGGGCCTGCCCCCACTCTGCTGTGAGCTGCACTTAGTTGAGTTCCCTACTCCCTGGTCCTGGTGCACCCTCAGTCCTCCTCAGACTTGTCTAGCAACTTTGTTCTGCTGGTGGGCCAGCATGTGCATGCCAAAAGTCTTTGTCCAGCCTCAAGTCCTGTTTCTGTTCCTCAAAAAAAATGTCTCTGTGTTTCCTCCAAACTGCAGCATCAGCTCGCGTCCCTGCCTGTACACCTGAGCGCATCACCTTCCCACCTGGGGTCCTTACTGAGTTTGTAGGTTCACTGCAGCTTTCCCATATGGGCCCCCTCCCTGGCTCAGTTCTGACCTTTTGTTTGGTGGAGTCCTGGTGTGAGTGCCCAGAGCACAGAGTTGTCAGCCCAGTGTTGCCAGCCAAGGGAGTCCCACCTAGACTCAGTTCATATAGTTTCTCACAGTCCAGGCTGTTCGCTGTCTTCCCATGCCTCCAGCTGTTTCAACCAGACCTTCGCACTGACTCCCTCTGGGACTTTGCTGGGCAGTTCACCCTTGGCAGGGGGAAGCCTCCAAGCAGATCCCAGCTAATGAACTGGTCAGCAGCTGCCCCTTTTGGGTGTGGTATGGCAGAGACCCCAGTCTGGGAGGCCCAGTAACTCAGCCTGGAGAGCGTGGCCGAACTTTCCGCCCTCCTTCACACAGCTCCCACACCCCGTTCCCTCTTCAAGCTGTCTGAAATCTGCATTCACTCACTCCTCTCCATGTTTGCACTTCAATTCCTTCTGTGATGGAAGCAAGCAGACAACACTGCTACCTACTCCACCACCATCTTTCCTCTGAGACCCAGTTTTATGTGCAGAGGTGGGAATATAATGTTCTTTCTGTCAACAAGTGGCTCATGTAGAATGTTTAGATCACTAGATTTAAGGTCAGATCTTGGAGGCCAATTTGACTCCACCCAAAGCTTATATTTTTTCTTCAATGATTGGTAGATTTAACAATGAAAAAGGTTAACCTAAGACGATATAAAATTACCTAACATTAGAACAAAAGTCTCAGAAGTGAGGCTGCTCTGGTTAACTATCTTGAGCATTGACCTAGAATTACTTGAAGGAGATATTATTATCCATTGTAGTGGCAGAGTCAGGTGGTCTGAATCACCATAATATTAAAATGAATAGTAGTAACACTTGTTGAATTGTGTAGAGTTTGTGTCCTTCATGTTGAGAAAGATAATATTAACTTAGAAGAATTCTGAGAGATTAAATATCCACATATAATTATGAGAATTAAAACTAATTTAACTATCTGGCTCAATCAAGAATTTTAGACAACTTTGAAAACAATACAGACTAAAACAATGAATGATCTGGGGCTTGAGTATAATCATAGATGCAGTTGCATAGTTTGCATTGTGCAAAAGGGCACAATGATGTTCTGTATGTTTTCATTAATTTTAGTGCATTAGGTGACTTTATTTTATGTTTGCTATAATTTTAGAAGAAAAATGTTGATAAATATTAAAAACACAAATGATATTATTTTTGAAATATCATCTCCCTAATGTTGACAAAGAAGTACAGCAATGTACATTAGAAATTAAAAAGCAAAGGAAGAGCTGTCAAATATGTTGAAGGAGTTTGAGTGAACAATTCATTAAATTTAGATATAATTTAGCAATGGATAAAGTGGCAAGTTGAGTTCATCACGATATAGTATAAGAAATCAATACAGAAAATTAGTAAGTGAAACTTAAAAAATGGTATTGTGAAATAGAGCAGTAAAAACCAAAGAAGTGTTATTGTGAAGAATATTATTTTTATATTACTTTACAGTGCAAAAACACAGTTATTAACATTAGATAATAAACATATTAGAAACAAACACTGACTAGAGGGAATTTGATTTGTCTACTGAAATTTCATATCCCTTCTTATTATAAACCTCCAAATAATAAACCAGCACTCTTTGTATATGGAGGATGTGGACAGGTGAAGCCCGCCTTAGATCAATTGAATAAATAAATCCACACCAATAAGTAAAAATGATGGCTGGTCCATAAGGAAGAAAATTTAAGGTTTCATTTATACATGATTGGAAGCAATGGATAATATGGTTCTGCCAGCAATGTTATGAACAAATAATGGAATATCCATGAAAAACATTTCTAGAGAGATAAAAGTATAATATAAATGATTCAGAGGTATAACTGAATATGATAACAGAATTTTAAAAATTAAGAATGCCCCTCTCCTAAAAATATTAAATTCTTTTGAAAAAGTTAAAGTTTAATCTGTTTTTAAATTTACTTTTATTGTATTTTTTCCATAACCACTTTATTGCCCTTATAACCTCTTCCACCTCCACCCACTCTCCTCCCCACCACAATCACCAAATTGCTGTCCATGTTCATGAGTCATTTTTCTATTGTTTTTGCTTGATCCCTCCACCCTCTATACCCACTAGAGCTGTGAGCCTGCTCTCTATGAGTCTGTTTTTATTTTGCTTGTTAGTTCATTTATTTATTAGATTTCACAAATGAATGAAATCATAAGGTATTTGTCTTTATCTGACTGGTGCATTTCACTTAGCATAATGTTCTCCAGGTCCATCCATGCTGTTGCAAAGGGTAAAATTTTCTTCTTTTTTAATGGTTGAGTAGTATCCCATTGTGTAAATGTCCCATAGTTGTTTTACGTACTCATCTTCTGGGGGCTGCTTGGGCTGCTTCTATATTGGTGATTGTAAATAACACTGCAATAAACATAGGAGTACTCATATTCTTCCAAATTAGTGTTTCAGATAAATTCCTAGAAGTGGTATCACTGGGTCATAAGGCAGATCCATTTTTAGTTTTTTGAGGTATCTCCATACTGCTTTCCACACTGGCTGCAGTAACCTGTATTCCCATCAACAGTGCAAAAGAGTTCCCTTTTCTCCACATCCTCATTAGCACTTGCTGTTTGATGATTTATTGATGACAGCCATTCTGACAGGTGTGAAATGATATCTTAATGTGGTTTTAATTTGCAGTTCTCTTATGACTAGTGACATTGACCATCTTTTTATATGTCTATTGGCCATCTGTATATCCTCTTTGCAGAAGTCTCTATTTAGGTCCTTTTCCCATTTTTAAATTAGATTGTGGGTTTTTTATTTTTTGTTTGCTTTTTTGCTGTTGAGTTTTGTAATTTCTTTATAAATTTTAGGTATTGATCCCTTATCAGATGTATTGGTGAATATGTCCTCCCATTCTGTGGGTTGTCTTTTTATTTTATTGATGGTTTCCTTTGCTGTGCAAAAACTTTTTTAGTTCAATGATGTATTTCACAGAAATAGAATAAATATTTCAAAAATGTATATGGAACCACAAAAAGCCATGAATAGTAACAGTGATTGTGAAAGAACAAAGTTGGCAGACTCATGCACATTACCTAATATCAAACTATACTATAAGGCCATAGTAATCGAAACAGCATGGCACTCACATAAAAACAGACGCATAGAATGGAACAGAATAGAGAACTCAGGATTGAACATATACCTTAGTCAATTAATATTCAAGAGAAGAAGCAGGCACATACAATGAGCTAAAGATATATTATTCAATAAATGGCATTGGGAAAATTGAACAGGTATGTGCAGAAAAATGAAACTACCACCTTCTTACACCACACACAAGAATAAATTCAAAATGGATCAAAGACTTAAATGTTAGACCCCAAACCATAAAAATCCTGAAAGAAAACATAGGCAGTAAAATATCAGATATTTCTTATTGCAATATTTTTTTCTGATATATTTCCTCAGACAAGGGATACACAATAAAATAATAAACAAATGGAAAAGTTAACATATTAATGAGGAAGATTGCTTTCTCAGAACAGGTATTTAATATTTATGAAATATGGAGTAAGTGTTCATGAAAGACAAAATTTCCCATTTAAAGTGCCAAGATCTGACATTCAAAGATTTTTTTTTTTGAAGGAGTTCTAGTAAATCAAATCAATAACAAAAGTTCTCAAGAAAGCCAACCCTAATTTTGAATGCATTTAAGAAGTACTTATAAAATTAAATGCACCTACTATGGTCACAAAAGATTTACTTGAAAAGAAAGATCTTTTATTTCATCCTAAATAAAAAATTTGTTTTAAAGTGGCCACTTATGATGGAGCTTTCATATTAAGTGCTTAGTTTCACAGAGTTCAGGGTGTTTTTAGAAGGCTATATTGTGTTTTACAAATTTCTTTCAATGACCAGTATAGTGAAAGGCTTAAAATTAAGGTTTAATATCATATGCTACCTTGACATGTGGTAAACCTGGGAGGATTGTGCTGTCTGACTGAAAGTTTTACTCCCCACTCTGCTCCCACATATAACGTCCTATAGCCAAACTACCCTTTTATCAATGAGATGAGGCACAGTTTTTGTTTACCCCTAAGTAGTGGGTTGTGGTTTCTAGCCAGCACCCTGAGTTATTAAAACAGGCCAATTACATCATCCCTCAGGACACTAGGGTGTCCCCTTGACCTTTTTGCAACTCTAAAGCATGCTTCCAACAGCCCTTGCTTATTTACTCTGTTCCCAAATACAATCACTGCCTGTCCCTTTATGATTTTCAGTTTCCTCCTCTGTGGCCTTTGAGTATATATGAGTAATAAACTGTTCTCAATTTTGTCTATTTTCAAGTGTCATGTGTTTGGCCATCTCCACATCCCTAGAGTGGAAATCTTTCTTTACCAATGAGGTGAAAATGAGGCTATAAAAACAAATAAGAAAAAAAAAGTTATATTATTTTTATTTTATTAATTTTATTTTAAGGTAGAGAGTCTCAATTAATAACATTATTATATAGAAAATAACTATGTATATAGAAAATAAGATTTCAGTTTATTTTGTAATTTGTTATCATTCTGTAGAAACTAATTAGATTCTAATGCATGGGATGCATTTTATAAATGGAAGTATTAAGGCACAGTTAATATATGAGATCAAGTCACTTACAAGGTAAATTATGGAGGACATAGATAACAGGTCTCCTCACTTCAAAGTTTGTTTTCTTCCTATCATACTGAATTGTCCAAGTATTATAGAGGCCTCATATAAGAATCCATATTTGATAATAATCCAATACCAAAAATGTGTTCCACATGTTTCTTTTATGTTTTATTAAAATCCTTCTTTTGACCCTGGTTGGTGTTGCTCAGTGGATTGAGCATCGATCGGCCTGCACACCAAAGGGTTGCCAATTTGATTCTCAGTCAGGGAACATGCTTGCGTTGTGGGCCAAGTCCCCAGTTGAGGGTGCTCAAGAGGCAACCATACCTTGATGTTTCTCTTCCTGTCTTTCTTCCTCCCTTCCTTCTCTCTAAAAATAAACAAATTAAAAAACCTTAAAAATAATTCTTCTCTTGAACCGTCTCAACATTATTCACAGCAAAGTCAATTGCAATTTTGTTTTATTTCAAAAAACTTTTATTTATTTCTTTTTAGAGAGAGCGAAAGGAAGGGAAAAAGACGTAAAGATACACCAATGTAAGAGAGAAACATTGATTGGTTTTCTTGCATACGCGTCATGACCACAAACCAAACCTGCAACCTAGTCATGTGTTTTGACCGGGATTGATCCAGCAACCTTTCGTGTAGCTGGACAATGCCCAACCAACTGAGCCACACTGGTCAGGGGCAATTGCAGTTTCCTTTTCAGTCAGGAATGCCTGCTACATAGGATTTTTCTTGTAGAAAAAGAGTCAAATGGAATGTTGGGATGGCTATGCTCTTCTATCCACTATCTCTCCATAGTGACTCCACAATAATACCATTGGCTTCTTTTCAAGTATTCAACCAAGATTTAAGTAGATCTGTAACTGTCAAGTGCAAACAATTACTAACCCTAACTCTGTTTCAATGCTCTTTCAGTATTTCAGAACCCAGTTATTTGAAGGGTAGAAACCAGAAATGTAGCTTCTTTTCATGACACACACACAAAAAGTGTACAGTGACAAACCAAGTATAC
Source organism: Furipterus horrens (assembly GCF_987537825.1). Taxonomy (NCBI): domain Eukaryota; kingdom Metazoa; phylum Chordata; class Mammalia; order Chiroptera; family Furipteridae; genus Furipterus; species Furipterus horrens. The sequence goes on along the minus strand of NW_028327173.1, from coordinate 59,660,485 downwards.
TAGTTACTGTGTGTCTAAACAAAAAGTTTGAGATAGCTTACATTTCCATTCAAATGGAGCTTTGTTTTTGTTTTCCTTGATATTGATATTTCCTTAATACTGCCATGAAAGTTAGGGTAAAACAAAAAACAAAAAACAAGCAAAAAAACCGACAATGAAACAATGAGAAAAAGGCACAATTAAGCAAACTGCAACTATTTTTTGCTTTCTCTATAAGAAATAAAAAAAAAAATTAAAGCTGTGTCTTCATGATTGGATAATGTTATGGACTCTTTTGCATGTATGTCTTTTTGAAATAATATGTTTTTTTATGAATGTCATAGGTGACTTGACTATGACGTTAGAACTTACCTTAATGAATACTTGTTTGTTATATAATAATTTATTTGAAAAATATGTTTTTAACTAAAATTAATATACTCATTGATGTATTGTATTAAATATTTAATTATTTATACCTAATAATCCTAGATATCAGAGTAAAATTATACTTACCTAGAAGTAGTTTATGGTACAGTTTCAATTATGGAGTTCAACATACAGTTAGGTTGTAAAAAATGTTACATTAGTGTCTTATTTTTATAGTTGTCATGGAAAACTTATTATATCTGCTTTAAGTTTTTCTACCCTAAAGTTATTAGAACTATTCCTAAAATAAGAGTCTTTGATTGTTAACTTTTCATTTGCCAATGTGTTAGATTGGACCAGAGTAGTTATCTGAAGCAAGTTTCTACTTGCTCATATAGATGCTAAAATGTTGGATGATTTCCATTCAGGCAATTGTTCTAGCTAGTGTTCTCTTCAATTATAAGGTAACACCTCACCTAACTGTCAAAGCATACAAATCAGCAATTATTTGGTTAGAAAGAAATTGTAGATTCTAGGTGCTTAGATGATATAATCTTGACTGCTCTATATGTTTTTCTTTTCAAAAAATTTCATGTGAAAAATAACATCCATGGAGTTTTCCAGTCATATACACTTTATCCACTTTTATTTATAATATTTATCCTGAATCATGTTAATTCTTCAGAGATTTTGCATACTTAGAATAAATTATTTTGAATTTTTAAGAAATTTTCTTTACCATGTAATCATAGGGTTATAGTATGTTAGTGAAAATGTAATTATTTATATAATACAGTGGTGTGCCCTCATGAGGATAAAACATTTTTTAACTTATCTGATTTTCTTGTGAATGTGATTTTATAAAACATTACACACATTTGCTTATATTCTGTCCTCCTCTTAATTGTGCACCCACAGAATTTAGTTCTATGCCTGCTCTCCTGACTCTATTGACTACGTTCTGCAGCTCCATTTTGGTATACTAGTCACTACTCTCCTTATCAGGTCTAACATGTCCTTGTGTTGGTCATATTGGTGGGACTTAACATTAGTTATCAACCTAGAGCTCAGTGAGTAGGTAGTGGGTGCATCTTGTGAATGTTCTAGCAATTGCACCATTACCTTATGCCTGGATCTATCTATGTTATCCTCACTGCCAGTGATGTTTGTTTGTTTGTTTGTTTGTTTGTTTGTTTGTTTTACCTGCCAGATGGCAGACCATTTCCCAAATCCCATTCCATCATTTCCATTCTCAGACCTCCATTGACGCACACCGATTCAGTTGGATCCCTGGAAACAGCCAGAGATTAGGAAGCAGGAGGTAGATTAGGGAGTACTCATGGGATCAATACTTATGAAAAGACAAGTATGTTGAATTGGGGAAGAGTTCAAATGCAGTTTTAACAGAGGCCTCAGCCAATCAGACTGGGGAATTTGAAGCTGGCATAACTCATTACTGTTGTCCTGGGTTGAAACCATGATTCAGGCATTTTTATTCCTGCATCGGTCAGTCTTTGGTTTCTGAATGTAAGCTTGGATGTTCTCTTCAGTTGAAGTATTCCCTCAATTTCCCTAAAGGAAGCTGGCAACTGAGGGCTTTTGGATGGTGACATTTCCTGCAGCTGAGGCAATGAAAGTTTTTATTTCACAGGTAAACCTGAGCAGTGTCTCACAGCATCCTCCACGTGGTTTAGTAAGTATTTGACCATGTAACTGGCTCCACTGAAATCTGGGAGAAATATACTACACATCATCATGTTTATAAACCCTTTTATGATTATCAGCCTTTCAGGTTCTCTTTTCTATAAATTATAGTTTGGAATTTTTGCACATTTTGAACTGTTTTTTTTTTTTAATGTTGAATTGTAGGAATATATACTATCTCTGAATAGCCTTTGCAGTTTTTATGCATTACATAAATTCTGATTTTGTCTTATTTATCACTTTGAGTATATTAATTCATTAAACAATTTAAACAATGTTTTATTCTACATATATTAATTCAACTATCAAAAAACTTAGAAGCTGAATTCTGCTGTAGTTCTGTTGAATAGCATTTATTTTGCCATGTTTACTGAACTATTTATAATTTTGGACTTTGAATGTAGTTTCTGTGAGAACACATGGGGCCATATTTTGAGCTGTATTTTAAAAGATAATGTTTGAAAATATAGGTGCCTTGGAACTGTCTGTCCTGAAATCATTATTATATTAATTTAGTTGTATGCTTTTCTTCAAGGTACATAGATTAAATGTGATAATCAAAACCCTGATGTGAGAAAAGGCTTGTATTTATGAATTCTTGCAAACTTCTTTCTACTACAGCACAGGTGAAGCGAGATAAGTAGACTTGTCATGTTTATTTATTGTCTTTTCTTTAAAAAAAGATCTTTCTCAGTATATATAGCTCTTTTCTGGTCTTGGAAATGGGGTTATGGGGATGTTCTAATTCCACCATCTCCCCTCTCCACCCCACATTCCAATTGCATGGGCCAAAGTTCATGCCTATTTTCCCCATTAGTATTTGATTTCTGACATTGATAGAGAGAGCTTTTAGCTTACCATTCTAGCTTTCACCTTTCTCTTTTATTTGGGACCTTAGATTTTTTAAAATTAAGGTTGGATTGGGCTTAACCATACATCTATACTTTTAAAATAATGTTTATTATATTTTGTCCAGGTTTTCTAGCCCTATTATAGGGAGATATTTTCAAGATATTTGTCTTGCCGTAGTGCCAGAAATGTAAGCATGCAGTCCAATTCATGTTCTCTTTACGTGCTGTAGTCACACTTTACATCTTTCAGTAACTACAAAATCCTTAGTTACTTTCCAACTCACACTGTTTTAGTTAGGGTAACATTAACCATACTACAGCTGTGAAAATAAACTCCCAAGTTTTAATGGCTTTAAAAGAATTGGTGCTTCTTGTTTACACATCTAACAATCTGATCTGGGTGTCTCTTGTAGTCTAGTAACTTTTCTTTATGTGCTATTTCAGGTACCCAGACTCTTTTCATCCTGGGGCTCAATCAGGGAGGAGAAATAACACACACCACTTTCATTCAAACTTCTTGGAAGGAAATTAGTCACATAGTCACTTGTTGATGCAGGAGGAGGATAAGAAATAATCCCGGTCTGGTCAAAGCCACCTTTGGTGAGGATGGCACGTTACAATGGAGGAAACCTTCAGTGTGGGTGTACAGGCGCTCATTTCTGTCACAGATGCTTTGAGGTATGGTCTTCCCTGCACCTGGATATTTTTCCTCACTTTAAACACAACCTTTTGCATATTTGTACTCAATCACAATCTGGGAGTGCTTTCCCAGACAAAGTCAGGGCCTGGTTTAATAAGAATGACCTGGTAAATCTTTTACTCCTTAGTACTTATAAATTGTAATTGACTTAATATCTGCACTATTGTTTTCTCAGTCTTTAATTCCCGCACAAAAACACTAGCTCTGTAAAGGAAGAGCTTATCTGCTTCTTTTTCTCTCCATAATATTTCTAGTTTCCAAGTGTCTATCAAATGGTGAACACAATAAATATTTGTTGATTGAATAATACAAAAATATATGTATGAACTAATTATCAAATTACTAGAAACTATAACATTCAGTACCATCATCCATCAAATGCAGAGCGTGTTTAACTAAGTTAATCAATCCATAAGGTATTTATGAACATCCACTTGACAGGGCAGGTTTTGTAATATAGTCAAATACGCATTTTTGTCATTAGGCATTTCATACCTCTTTGGGGGTGGGGAGCAGGGAGGCATATCTTAGCTAGAGCTAAAACTCTCCTGTAAGAATTAAAATTAGTAAAGTATAAGTTATGCATCTACCAAGAAATGCTAGCCTGGGTGTTGCCACCAATGATTACTTTAGCTTTCCTATTGGAGGCTCTGAATATAAACTCCTCGAGAGCAGAGATTATCCCCTGAATAATGTTTATTCAACAAATTACTCATCAATTGTTTGCTGAATAAATTACATACTGTCAGAATATACTTTCACTTTCTATATTAGGACAGAAGGGACTTGTCCAGTGTTAAAAAATTAACAATAGCTGTAGCAATGTATGTTTCCTCTACTTCTTTCCATGGTAATCGCTGAGGTCAATGCTGCTAAAGCCACATGCCAGAGACTCATATCCTAAAAAATATATTCACCATCAGTGAGCCAGAAGTAACTGATGCTTTAGGCATTGCTAGTGGCATTATCAATATCATAAATATGATAGATATTGTGAGAGCAGTGAGAGTTGCATATCTGTAACAGCTAGTTAAGAACAGGAACTTAACTATGACAGAGTTTGGTAAGCAGAGGCTAACATGGAGCTGGTTGGAAGGGAAAAATCAGTATCCTTCCAGGCTTTCATTTTCCTTGCTGTGCTGCCCTTAGGCCGTCTGAGAGGAGTGAACACTTTAGAGGACTTAGTTGTCAAAGGAAGTGAGACACCCTTATTTATACATGAGTTTTCTTGAAGCTGTTTTAGAAAAAGACTGATACCAAAATTCTTATTATAAATCAATTTATCATATGGTAAATTTATCAAAAGGTAAATTCAGGCTGTACCCAGCTTGAGTGCATATATGTACATATATATCACTGGACACATATGGTTTTTATTCCTCCTTACTTTAGAACCACATTTCTTGCCTTATTGAAAGAATAGAACTTATTTCATTCAGATATCTTATACAAGGAATGTAATACAATTACATATGTACTTGTTTCCACAGTCATTATCAAAACTGAACCAGTTGAGAACTATTATTTGCTCATTCATTCTCCTTAATTTCAAATATTAAGGTCTACATTTTTTTCTCCAAAGTGACAAGAATAGTTTTGTATTTTTAAAGCAAATTAGGAGAATGTTGAAGTATGCTGTTTTATGAAAGATATTAGTATTTTTGTTGGCTTTTGTTTTTGACTTCCTTAAGTTTTTCTTTCAGTCATTTCTTTTGTAAATAAGTTTCCTGGCTTCTTAAGTTCATGCTGCTATACTCATCTGGACCAGAAAAAAAGGAGCAATAAACTAACTTAAACTTTTATGATAGACACTCAGTGGTGTTTGTTAGTTGAAATATAAAAGCACATGCTGTCTAGAGGCCTTACCATACATTAACTACTAATTATCAGTGCTGTTGTCTCCATCTTAAACTAGTCATTGTCATTGCTGCTTCAGTTTTCACCTATGTGGTTTTTCTTCAAGTGCTTTCTCTCTTGCCTTTTTTTTTTTTTTTGCATTAATTGCTCAAATTGCACTTGAATTATATTAGGATAGCAGCCTTATAGTAATCAAGGTCAATAGGAATCTCTAGTTCTACTAAGTCATATAAAACCTTTGCTGCATGCCATTCCACAGAACAGAGCAGAAGCTGTTTTATTGACCATCCTTTCCTAAGGGGGCTTTGTAGCATTTGCAATTTTTGCCCTAGGGGGCTGGTAGAGGAGACCTCTGCTGCTCTTTTAATCAGTACCAGAATCAGCAATTAACCTATAACTGTAGCAGGTGTCCTAGAAATGAGGCAATGCAATCTTTTCTCATTATTTCTTACGGGAAAATTGCTTTTAACATATGTACTTTAAGGTTGCTCACACTTTTCAAGAAATATCCCTTTAGCCTACCTTAATCAGTACACATATTACCTCTTCCATAGTTGGTCACATTTTGGCCTATCTGAATGGATCTGCATTATAATTCTCCTTTATGCTTCCAAGGACACCCTGTACATATTTCTATCATAATACTTAGCACAATGTTTTATAATCATCATTTTACTCCATTGCCTATGAATCTTCTGAGATTAGAGACCATTTATCTTGATAAATTCAGTTCCTAGTAAAGTGACTGGTTCTTCATTGATAATGGCATTTCTGATCAGCATTGGCAACTAAGATAGTCTCTCTGCACAATGAAGAGGGCCTAGTACATAGTAATCTCTCAAAAAATATTTTCTGAATACATTTCTTAAAAATGACACCTAACACACAACAATTTTTTTATGGTAGAGAGAATTCTAACTTTACATATATTAATTCATGTAATCCTCAAAATTACCCTAACAAGTATGGCTAGTATTTTACTCATTTAAAGATGCATAACTGATGCAGGACAGGGTAAGTAAATTTCCTAAAATCACAGAGCCAAGAAGTGGTGGTGCCATGAGTCAAATCTAGTCAAAACAGTATGAATCCAAAGTTCATTCTCCTAACACTACTGTTGGAAAAAGTCAGCCTGAGCAGGAAGAAATGACTCATAAATGAAACTTTTTTGCATGTAAGAGAAATAAATATTTGCACTTATACAAAAAACTAACACTAAGTATAAATAAATGTTTCTATAGGTTACATGAAAACAAAAAAGACAAATTAGTTGTTTGTATTTATGCCTAATTTTATGTAGCAAAATATGTCATTTTTCTAGAAAAGTTTATAACTAAAATTAGTCTTTATGTTTTATATCTGGAATTAAAGGATCCAGTATATAATTAGAAGTGATAAGACTTTAAATTCTTAATGTTGAACTATTATAAATTTTGTATAGTATCTAAATTAATATTTACTATGATAATAAAGTACCATAGACTATAAAGATATGCATTATCAAAGCTTTATTAATAAATAGTATTTTAAGTCCTTATACCAGTGAAAGGGGGCTTAGAATAATGAGACATCAGAATATAGTCAGTCAATTTACTCTTGAGAATAAAAGATCTTTATAATAGGTGACCATGTTACATTTTTATAATTCATTTTAATACTTTCTATTTTCAGAAGGCCTTGAAATACCTTCAGTTGCATTGGGAAACATTTACAAAATTTAGTTTAAAACTTTAACTTAAGATTTATAATGTACCTCAAAATACTTTAACAACAACAACAACAAAAGAACGAAGCTCATAATTACCCCTAAAAATTAGGTTTTGACATAGTATGCTAATTTGACATGTGCATTGTCCTATTAAATGTATTCTGGTTAAAAATGATTGACTGTGTAAGTGTATTTTCTTTATAGAATTCTAAAGAAAAAATTGCATTTTTAAATTTGGTTTTGGAAATTATTATAAGTGATTTCATCTTGAAGGTAAAATAAGTACTCTGCTCTTCCACTGAAATTTGAATTTTTGTGCCCAATAAAATGAGTTTCCTAAATGTTAAAGATAAAACTATTTTTAGCTGAAACTAATTCTTAATTTTACATATGGTATTTTGTTTGTTTTAAAAATTGACTAAAATTAGCTACTTATGTTATATTTCATCATCTTATCTTATTTTTTTAGATACAGTATTCCCTCACTTATCGCCAGTATTATGTTCTAGATCCCCCCCACCATGATAGGTGAAAATCTGTGAAGTAGGAACCTTACATCTATTTTAGTATTTATATATATTTTAAAGCTTTATAAACCCTACACCACTTATAAACCATCCCCAGTCCCTCATTAACCCTTTCTACTCCCTTATTAACCTTTTCCACACTTTTATAAACACTACTTATGTTCTTAAACATATTCTACACTTTTAAACCTATGTAACTTTAACAAGATATCTATACAGTATCACAAAATCCCATGAGATAGTGAAAAATCCATGAAAAATAATCAAATATAATATTTTTAAAAGTCCCTCGATACAATGAGGTCACGATAAGTGAACCGCAATATAGAGAGGGACTACAGTAAACATAAATACTTAGAGATAGATGCAAAAGTAAGATGTTCCATCTGTTCAGATGATGTGAGTTCTCCTTCAGTCTTTCCCCAATACTGGCTAGCTTCAAATGATTCTCTCTTTTTGTTTGTATTGTTTTGAGCTTTTATTTTGGATTAATGAGATTTTGCATTAAATTAATTTGATAATATGGTGTTAGTTTTGGCTTATGTGTGTGTGTGTGTGGGTGGGTGGGTGTGTACATATGTATATAATTCTAAGATACAAAGATCAAGTCCTATGGTACCACTAACACCACCATTTTTTTTTTACTTCACTTTGAATCACATATCCAAAGACTTCCAAGTGATAACTAAGCTTTTTCTCCTATTTTAAAAATTATAAACTGTGGATATTTCCAGATAATTTTTTTAGCACTTCGAGATATCATAAGCCCCCAAATTTCTAATATTATGTTCTATAGCCACTCAAGGACATATATTTTGGGGTTACTGGACCTTTTATGAAAGCTTTGCAGGCTCCTCATAGATTAGCAGTAAAGAAGAACAGAAATTCCTCAATTTGACCATTTGGGTTAAAAATGCTACTATTTGGTAATGTAAGAATAAGTTACAATCTCTTTTATGTTATGTTCATTCTTCTTATAGCTCCTATATTAATATTTCCTTTAAACAAGATATAACTGTATCCTTTATTCCTGAAAACTCAATTTCTCCTGTGATGACATTCTTAGAACTTCATCCTATAGAATTGCTCATGGTCTTTAAGGATGCCATTATTATTTGGATAACCAGAATGTTTTAGAGTCTTATCGTTACAGAAATTGTGTGGATTAAATATAAATATCAAAAGTTCACCAATTTTCATTCAGTGGATACTGCCTAAAAAAAAAATAGAGAAAACGCTATATGGCAGGGCTCAGAGTCATGTAATAATGCTCCACAGATGAAAACAAGAGTAATTCCAAAAATCATGCATCTAAATATTAGTAGCTGGTAGAGAAAGAAACAAAATAACCTAATCAGAATGTTCTCTCAGTGGTAGTAAATGTAATGCTTTTTTATGTAATCTGAGTCAGTTATTAAATTCAATACACTAGATAATGTTTTTAGTCTAATATACTCAAAATATACTCAAAATTGCAGATAAAATGAAATGTATCTGTATGTTCTTTGAACATGTTTGTAGATTTGAGAACATGAAATAAAAAGTTAATTAGTACCATCATTATTTTAGATCAATATAAGCACTTTAGTAATAATGAGTAAAATTTACAATATATATATATATATATACTAGAATTTAAGAGTATGGGGTTAAATGACTCATAACTACTTAGTAACTATGTACCTTTCAGTAAAATATATAGATATTTTACTCTTGTTTTGCTTATTTGTAAAATAAAAATTATAGTATCTCCTTCATAGGATCTTTCTAAAATTCAAATAACAGTAATAGGACAACTGTGAATATTAAATAAAATAATGGATATAAGTCACTAAATGGAGTAACTGACATTTGGTATAGGCTCAACAATTATTTGTTGTTACTTTGATGATTTCCATATACATTTATAATGTATCAGATGTATGTAGTTTACATTATTGAATTTCTTAACAGTGAGTTTAGTAGCACATTTATTTTATTTATTATAGAGTATCAGAAATAGAGGTCCAAAAAATTAGGTCAATTGCACTACATCACATAGTAGATAGAACTATGACTTGATCCATATTTTATGATTTTAAATAAAGTATTCATTTAAAAATAGTCCACAGGCTATATACATTACAAAATAACCTTGTAACAAAAAATCTCAATTTCATATTTTAAAAAGTTTATCTCCTTCAGAATCATGTATAAAAATTATAAATTATTTTAGATATTGCTGTCCAGTTTATTCACATTGTATTTTGTTGTACCGACACATTTCTGAGAGTTTTTTCTTGGTAAGTTTTGGTTCCTCAGAGACCTGGTTTTGAATCCTGGCTTTACTGCTAACAAGCCATATGTATGGCAAGGATACTTAGAAAATGAGGTAAAGCAGAGTCACTGTTATCACAGAACTTTATAGTGTCTTGCACAGAGTAAAAGATTAGAAGTTACAATTACTGCCATTATTAGAATATTTCAGTTGTTGAAGAGCAAAATTCATTACTTTTATCTGGGTTTCTAAGTCTTTCACTATTATATACTTTTGTAATATAAATAACATAAATAGCTGAGATTATCTAACTCAGCCTCCAGAACTTTAAAACTTTTTAATCTCAAAGCTTGGAACCATCTCTATGACTCAGAGCAACTCATTGACTCCGCATTTCGATCACTGGTGCTTTCTGCTTAGAACTAAATGAGTAACCCCATAGCTTTTCTAGATCACTCACACAAAATGTGTCTGTTCCTTCTTTAACTTTCTAATTTCTACGGTAAATGCCCTTAGTATCTTCAATTGTTTTTCATATGACCTGTTTTGAGAGCCATCACATCCTACCTGCTCTTTTCCTAGATAGAAGCGCTTCAGTTTGTGTATAAGGTTTTCTCTCTCCATTACCAGCGGCAGAGCCATGGGAAGCTGTGACACTGGATGTAAATTCCTGACATTTTCTGATTTCTAAGTAAAAGTAGCAACTTTCTGACCTCAGAATATAATTTAAAAAGGCATGACTTACATGCTTCTGGCATTCCTGACTTTTCTGTTTCCACTCTGACCATTGATTCAATAAACCCTCCGATTTTTGAAAGGCCTCACTTTTTTTCATTGTACCCTGAATGATCAAGTTGTTAATTGCATAGTATCCAAACCATAGTGTTTAGCATTTAGTACATTAATGGCGAGTACTTTAATAAGTTTAGTTTCACTTAATTTTCTTTGACAAGCATCCCTATTACAAATCACTGAAAAAAGATTGAAAGTGTAGTTTTAATATGCTTGATAAAAAAAAAGTTTAAGAATGACACCATCTCATATGAATTTATTTTAAAAAATACTTATTGAAGACTTATTATGTTCTGGAAATTGTGAACATGGTGGTTAGCAAAATAGGAACACTTTACTTTTTAATAATATTTTTCATTTTATTTGGAAAATATACTCTACAGAAACCGAAATAAATGATTTAGGGACAAATTTTTCCTTTCTGATCAAGATTACATTTCTCTTGAAAAATCTACTGAAACTCATTTGACTTTAAAAAAATATCCAAGTGTGTCTTTTAGTCCGTCCAGTCACTGAATTTAGTCACAGGTATCTTTCCTATTATAGATGTTGACAAACACTATTATATAGCCATGTGTCAGCACTGAAAAAAACACTTTTTGATGGCCCAACATCTGCAACTTTATATTTCACAAATATAAACATGACTTTTCATGTTTTAATGATCTTTCATTGCCTCTTCTTGTCATGCATATCATTTAGCACTATTGATGATGCTACCTCAGATTTCCTGATCAAGGTTTTATAGGTTTTCTAGTCTCATGGTTCTTTGGGAGCCATAGAAACTTGTATCCTTTCTCCTTCTCCATCTCTGTTCTACTAGAGCAACAGTCCCTGTTTTCTTACAAGCCACTGAGTAACCAGATCTTTTTCTCCCTTTTCTCTCAACCAAGTGCACAAATCTCCTCAACCTTCAGTTAACATCAGTGCTCTGGATTAGGATCAAAGAGAATTTGGTTTTCTAGATACTTGGGACATATGGTTCATGCCCATACAAAATGGCATATTTAAATTTCAGGGCCACTTTGAGATATTTTAGTTTTAACAGTTAAATCAGCGTTTGTGGCCTGGTCTCAGAACCAATAACATGTTTGCCTTTACTTTTATGTGCAATTGTGTTTTCAAATTAAGAAAGCAAACAAACAAGAAACCTAAAACACTATTTACAAGTAAAAACATTTGGATTTGACTAATTTTTAAATTCGATATTGTAAGTGGGTATAAAATACTAATCTTCTGAGTTTTACTGAGTTAAGTGGTTGAACCTATTTTTATAGTCTCTGGTCCCAAGTAAAATTATCTCAGATTAAGCCAGCACAATAAATGAGGGTAGAGTAGTCATATCTATGGAGAAAACTATACTTGAACATTGAACAGGAAGAGATAAAAACCAAAAATTTGATTATTTTCTTAAACATACCTAGTTTGAGATTATTTAACCTGGTATATTTAGTCTTGGTTCAGAGAACATTTTTTTCATGTTTACCATTTGACTAACTTAATTTTTCTCCTTCCTCAGGAATAATTGCTGTTCTTTTTTCTACTTATGCAGAGCCCAAGATTTTTGTATAAACCTGACTGCATCTGGAGTTGAATATCAGTATTTGAGGGTAGAATTGGGCCCTCAAATTGGGTATGGAAATAAAAAGAATAATGAATTGAAAACCTGTGTTACTTAAATGTGTTTCCCATTCCTGACTGAAAAATGCTGCTCAAATGAAAACCAATTTTCTTTTTATGAACTGAACTCATAATTAGGAACCTGAATTGTAATAGTCATAGAAATGGTAGTTACAATGTAGACATATTACATCTGATTAGATTTTGCACAAGGGAAATTTTCCTTTGTATTAACCGAGCATTTAATTCCAACTACACAGAAGGTAACTTTGAAATTGCAGGCTGTGGACTATGTGTGCCCTGCTCAAGCTCAGAGGCTCAGTCGGGGCAGCCCACAGAGTATTGGTGCCAGCTGCTAAAGATTGTTTGACTCAAAAATTGCCATTTCAATTTTTCTGGCTTTCATTTAAAATTATTTTTTTAAATAGTTGTAGTTGCGTTGTCCATGGCATAAATCTGGGGTCAGGATTTGCATTTAGAAAGCTATAAAGTACATTTGTCCTTTGGGTATACTAAGAAGGGTACCATATACCAATTCACATAAATCAAGATAAGAAAACTGAAAGCAAAGCAATTTGATTAGTTACTAAATTAAAAACATTACAAGATTGTGGTCTAAGAGCCATCAGGAACTTAAGTTATCCTACATCTTTAGCATTGTCTAGTGTGGAAAATTAAAATGACAGTTTTAAGAGATAAAGTCAATCTTGTTTCTATTGAGCTTTAGGGTTTTTGCCATTTTATCTTGGTTATGAGGTGTAATGTAATATTTTATACACATCTACTATAAACATTCAGACTTTTATAGACATGTAAAAGGGTACCACTTGATGCAAAATAAAATGAATTACAACCTTGTAAAATGTTCCATGATTTACTCTAACATGGGTACGCTCTTTCTCTATCCTTCTACCATCTTAAATCCCCAGGAGAAATTGAAGAAAAATTGTGAATTTTACTTTCAAAATTATTAGAGCAATAACATATAGTTTTCCAATCAATGTCAGGGATCAAAATCTATCTTTGCTTTCATTATGAAATAATATCCTCAAAGTTTATGCATTAAAGGTGAATAATTTGAATATTCACAAGCTTATATTTATATAATGTTTCTTTATAATGTTCTCTTTAGTAGTCTTTGAGAAATCTTATATATATTAAATTTGCCACAAGAATTTTTTTTCTAAATTGTATAATTTCCTTGAATTTCTAAAAGAGATATAACGAAACATACATCTTCAGTATAGATTAAGAGTCTTCCTTTTTCATTATCTTTTTCAATGCTATTATTTTTCTTCTCATTTTATATTCTGTCAGTGACTTATTTTATTTTATTTTTAATGTGTAGGAGACGTTTGGCAAGTATTAACATTTCTTTCCTATCAAATTTTACAGCTTTTATATAGCCAGCACAACCCAGTTAAACTTTTATTCATTCTATACATACTCACTTTTAGTGATATTTCTTCTTTGTATGCCCTCTTATAATTAGGAAGAAGAGGACCCAAAGGGCCCAATTAACCAAGATGTGAATGTAATTATAACTTGACTTTTTTTTCCTCTTTTTTCTCCTTGTTTGTGTGTCTGTGAAGTATATAGCATAACATACTTGGGGAAAATTCCAACTAGGAATAAATGAGATATTGAGTTTTCTAGTTAATTTGTGGCAAACATTCATTATAGTTCCCTAAAAGACCGTTTCTTTCCACCAAATTAAGGACAGGAAAAGGAGTGGAACTGTCTTATGTAGCTAGCTAGCTTCCCCTTGCATTTGGAAGTCGAACCAAACAACCAGACTTCTGGTCAATCCTGTGCCTGGTGTCAAATCATCATGTAAGTCTGAGCTTGCCTCCTGATGGATTTTTTAAGAGGGCTGAAGTCTGAGTAATAAATTAGTGAAAGACATATGACTGACCAGAATTGTTTTAAAGGAGACAGCTTTAAAGGATATTAAGACCTGAGGGCAACAATTGAGACTTTACTGTTCCAAGTTTTCCTATTGTGATCATGCTAAAATTATGAGTCTACAGGGCCATTCCAGGCACTAACAGACACTGCTATGAGAAGGTCCTCTCTCTCATATTGAAGAGCTTCTTTCTTTTCTTGGACATTTGAAGTTCTTCTCAATGCATAGCTCATTTTCAGAGACCATATTTCTCCTTATGAGATACTGTATTTTCAATAGCATTGGCATTAGAAGAAATTTTAGTCTTATACTGAACATGCTAATGAATCATCAAATAAATGTTTTAAGTACCTTTATTTTTATAATCTAGAAGGATAACACATTAATTAATAGTAGCATATTGTACTAGTGCCACTAGATACAACTATGCAAATTTTTACTGTATTAATTTGGGAGGTGCTTTACACATAAACTCTGATGTTAATCATACACTTTAGAGTTTGAAAATGTGGTGATCTAGGCTTCTACTCAACAAGCTTACTTACTAATACTCTTGTTTTATTTCTAGTTAGGTTCAACTATCCTGATCTGTTACTATCTAAGCTTACTTGTTCACAACTTTATTCTTATCTTTTCTGTCCTTGATGGGTTATAATTATTTGACTACATTACCAGACTTAATAGTCATAATGACTCTAAACCAAATTTTATTACTACTTTGATTTTATAGATAAGAAATCAAAAGCTTTCAAGGATAGTGGTCTTAAATTTAGAGATCTTAAAACATGTGTTTCTGACTTCATAGTTAGAGAACATCATTATTAATTCATAGAAAAACTACTACTACATTCTAAACAACTCCTATGCATAAATAGGGTATTTCCTCGCCATATTATCTCCATTGGCCTTGGTTACCTACTTAGCTCCTTTGGTGCCTGCTTTGAACTTCTTCCTACTATCTGCTACCACTCAAATTTCCCATCTATCTGCCTTACTATACCAGTCCTTAGTTGCGTATGTTTTAATAGATGAAAATGGTATGGGTAGAAAATGCTTAGACAATTCAAGCCTATCCTGCCTAGTGAAAAATTATAAACCATGTCAAAATTAATTTTTCCCTAGGACAATATCTGTGCATCTTAAGAAATGTGGACTGATATTAATGAATTAAATCTATTTTCAATGGGCCCACCAATATCTGGAAGGATTTAGTTTTGTTTTACTTTAGCCTTTGAGTACTTGGGTGAGTTATCCTGTTTCCTTGCCAATCAATGTTGGTGATGCAGATATTAATAATCTGCAGAATAAACATAAAATTTCTACAATTATTGAATGATCTTGACTTTTGTGTGAAGTCTACTTACCCCGGTCTCAAAGTATAACATTCAACTAGCATGGTGATTTGCTACATTATCACTTTTAAATTTTGTATATTTTTGTTCTATATTCATGATTAAAACTCAATAATTAAGAGGCTATACAAATGGCTAACTATTCAAACAGTAGATCCCCCTAAAAATAACATCTAAATATGAATTTTAAAGAGTAGTTTTATAATAATCTGTAAAACAATAATAAGTGGGTTCTGCAGACCATTGATTCTAGGAACCAATAAAACATCAACAGAAGGAACAGATGAATAAATAAAAGCCTATGCTGATGAAGAAGAAAGAGTCATTTTAGATAGAAGGAATTGGAGGAGACTGGTGCTTTTAAGGGAGCTACTTCCAGAGAATTGATATTAATCTGCCCTCCTTACTTCACTGCTTGTCTGCAACAGTAATCAGCAAACATATTTTTTCAGAGGCTAGATTTTAAAGTGTAGGTGTTTGAGCTATATAAGAAAAGATATGTCTCTTGTAGATAATGACATTTTTAAAGGACAGATTTCTATAGAAATCAAGATATCATTGCACCTAAGCTAGTAACACTTCATACTTTTCCCCTAAGTCACTTTAAACATCATCTTATAAGCAGAGCTTGCATGCCCAGACACACTCCGGTAGGTTTTCCAACACAGAACGGAAGTATACAAGCCCCGATCACCAAAACAAATGCCTTAGATTATAACCCAGGAAAATGAAGATGCGAATCTGAGAAAAGGAATGCTTAAGATAAATATTGTTGTGCAAATAGGCTGATAAAACTTTTAATTAAATCCAAGCACTGGCTGGTATATAATATTAAAACATTGAATCAATATGAAAATAAAATACCCAATTATATCAACATGGAAGTATTAAGACAGGAGAAAGAAGGAAATTGGAAACTTTCTAACATGAATATATCTAGTGATGAGAAAAACTTTAATTAGTGGTAAATATATGTTTAAATATGTATTAAATATTTAAATAATGATTATAATCAGGGAAAATTACGTGACTATCATACACACATACACAAAGCGCACACACACTTTAAATCCCTGGAATAAACGTATAACTAAGTAAATGTTAAAAAATTAAAAGAATAAATCACAATTAATTTTATTATTAATTCCAAAAAAATGTGAGTTGTGATACATTACTTGAAGTGACAGAGACTCCCAGAGTGCATATTGCAGGTATGGAGGTACAGGAGATCATCAGTAGCAAACACAACCAAAGATCAAATAGGATTATAGACTACTTGTAAAAGATACACCTAAGATTACATAAAAAATTGTATTTAATAAGATGAAAAAAGCATTTATCAAACAATTATCAAATAAAAGCAAACAAAGTTAGTAATATCAGAAAAAAGAGAAGCCAATGTGAAATTCTACTTACATCTTGATTTCTACAACACAATATCTATTATTTTCTTTTTGCCTGAAGAATGGCTTTTTTATTTTTCTTTCAATGTAGGTTACCTAGTGGCAGATTTTCTCAGTTTTTGTTAATCTGAAAATCTTTATTTTGAAGGGTATTTTTGTTGGGGATAGATATTTTAGTGGGTATTTATTTTCTTTAAACATTTACAGAACTCAGTCCATTATTGTCTGACTTAGTTTTTGTTGAGAAGTCACCTGTGTATTGTGTTGTTTCTCCTTTGAATGTACTGTGTAATTTTCCCTCCTATGGCTGCTTTTAATTTTGTTTTTCAGTTTTAAGCAGTTTTGTTATTATATATCTAGGTGTTGTTCTCTTTTATATTTATCCTTTTGGAGACTTATGGAACTTTTACAAACTGTTATTGTCTTTTTTTTTTTTTAACTTATGGGCATCATTCTTCAAATATTATTTCAGTCCCATTCACTAATAGATTCCAATTGTTTATTGATTAGACTTTGGAGAGTGTCTCACTTGTCACTTGTGCTCTTACTATTTAAGCTTATTCTCTTTATAATTTATTATTCTTTTCTTTACTTCAGTTTATATAGGCTTTATTGATTTATTTTCCAGTTTACTGATTATTTTTTGTTCTGCTGTGCTGAATATACTATTAAGTATTTTTTCCTGAGTTCTTAAATGAGTTATTATACTTCTTACATCTAGGATTCTCACTTTATTTTTTCTAAATGCTATTCTCTAGTTAAATTTCTGAGTATTTCTTTATTTTTGTGCATGCACACAGATCACACAATATTTCTATGATCCTTTCTAGTTTGCTTTTCTAGTAATTTTTGCCATTAAATATTGGATATTATATGAGATCTATCCAGAAAGTATCCAGTCATGTAATAGGAAAAATAAAAACATTTTTTGAAGAAGATACAAGATACAAGAAACATTGTACATAGGACAATGACACCTCAGTTTCCTTCAAAGTAGGCACCTGGGACCTCACACAGTTCTCTCTCACCATCAGCTTCCCTGTCATATTTTCCTAATCACCAACAGTCTGAAATCTCTTTCATTTTAAAGGTGATTTGTAGTTTTGGGGAACGGCAGAAGTCACAGGGCACCAAATCTGGGCTGTAGGATGGCTGAGTCATGTTGGTTACTTCATGTTTTGCCAAAAAACTATGCACAAGACATGATGCATTAGTGGGTGTGTTATTGTGATGAAGCTGCCAGTCACCAGTTGCCCATAGCCATGGTCTTCTGAATCATTCAAATAGTTTCCATGGAAAAATGTTCAAGCTTAATGCAAAATTTGATGCAGACCGGTTGCTCTACTCACTCAGACGTTTTGAATGTGATAGCCACACAGTACACATGCTCACTCAAGGGTGCCTACCACCCCCACTGATTGAGTACAGTGAAGTCTTCATTGTTCATGCATGTGAATTGCTGTGCATTCTCCTTAGCTGCCAGGTTACACTGATGTTGTGCAAACATTCTTGTTATATTAATAATGGCTGGACTTATTCCTGACAGACCTCATATATAAAAACCACAGATGATATCAATGCCCTCTGAAGAGTTCCTACCCTTTCTACTGTTAGGCAGACTGGAGGCTGATCACCTAAATATATTTAAAGACTGAGATCAGGTGAGGTTGTTACAGTTTTGGTTTTGGTTGGAATGAGGCTTCACCTAACTGGCTAACATGTGATCCCAAGACATATTCAAAGCAGTCAACTGAGAACTTTTGTGTTCATTAGAGACCTTTGGTTGGCTATTCCTAAACCTAATCTGATTTTAGAAGGAAAAGGGATTTTTCTGATTAGCTTCTTGTCCTATTGTCTCTCCAGTTTTAAACTTTGACAAATGTCTCAGGAAAAAGCTGTCTGTTTGTCCAGCTCAGTTTTCTGCCTACCAGTCTTAATAGGACAAAAGCCCCATTTTCAGGCCCTCTTTGCCAGAGCTAGCTGTACCCCATAAAGCATGACTGACTCTTGTTTTATGGGCCTCTATCCTCAGGGCTAGAAAATTACTGAAAGTGCCCCACAGGTGCAGAGGGTCCAGGAACTTACAAAATTGGACGTGCCGGACCTCAATGACCAGATCCTGCACCAAAAGATAACATCAAAATAAGCTTCATCCTTTATAAGACCAACTGAAACATCCTGCTCTGCAACCACCCAAGTCACCTAAAAAAAGCTTACAGCATTCACCCCCCAGGGCTGGTGTGTCTCTCCACACCAAGCCCCTCTCCCCTCTTGGAGAGTGGATAAAAAACTTCACTCTCTCCAGTTTCTTCTTTTTGTGAATTCTTTCACAGCCCACATCACTGACCACACTAACAAGTCTCATTAGCATGTTGGCCATATTTGTATATATTTTCAGCTCCCAAGGATTGCCACAAATTGATGTTTTTTACGCCTCCCTGGCCACTTGAACAAGCAAAGTACATATTCATAAATTTTTGCCCTGCACTCAGATTTGGCACCCCCCCCCCAAAAAAAAAATAATGTAGCTGCAGAAACTCAGTTCAGTTTGCTCAGTCCTCTTCACTTTAGGACCTTGGTCCTATAATCCTGATTGTTTTCAGCAGCAATACTTTCTGTCTTCTATTGGCTTGTTTTTAGTTGCTTTAGTAATAAAGATTGTCTACCACAAACCCCTTTAAGCCAAAAATAACTTCTTGAACTTTTTTGAAAAAATATTTTATAAAGAAATATTTTTGAATGTCTACTGAATTATATTCTATATTATTTATTCTTCACAATAAATTTTAGGAGAATATGAAACCTTTTCCATTTTTAATAAATGAATTAAATTTACTCCTCAATTCACATAATCTCTAAGAAGCAGATTCTCAGATCACCTTTCTATTTTTTTTGCAGTGAAACCCTATGCTTTTTCTACCAAATTTTATTTCCTGATTCTGTTGGAAATGAAAGAAAGGGAGAAGACCTTCAGAAGCCTCAAATTAAAGAAATTTGTAACTCAAAGAAATTTCCACTTGTCCTAAGAAACAATTATATGGCGTAATTTTCTGTAATCTCTGATCAGATTGATGTACTAGAACAATTGTAGCCAATAAACCATAAATAAAAAAAAATATTGTGGAAAATAAATCATCATAATTGTATTATACATAACATGGATAGGGGAATTTTTTGTGCCAAGCTCTCTGTATGTATTAACATGTTTAGAGCTCCAATCAATGCTATTTTCTTGATCCCTTTTTTTATTCTGTTTTATCAAGGTTGATATGAAGCCTCAGAGAAGGTAGTAACTTAGCCAAACCCCTTAGGAAAGTACAAACAATATTACATACCGTGATTGTTACTGAGCCTCAAAAATGGGAAGACATTTTCTTTTACTTCTTTGGGAAACTAAAACACTCCAACTTAGAAAGGAGAAGCAAAGAGAAAAATTTGTGTTTGACTCTTGCAGTGATTAAATCTAAAATAATTTGTCTTTATATCTAGAAATCTATACTAGGAATTGATTATCTCATGTTTTATTTATCTATACTTTACATTACTAACGGTGTCCTTCAAAAAAACACCATCATCAGTACATTTGAATATAAAAATATTATCGGTCACCTTATGTAAATATTTTGAACTCAATTTCTGAATGAGTAACACATTAACCTTTACTACATTATGGACTACAACTTTAAAGTGATGGGAGAATAGTCTATTTATGGGATGACATATTGCCATTTCCTCTGTTTTTATTATTACAAGTTGGTTGAAATAGATTCATTATCTTATAAATAAAAATAATTCTAACCCGAAGATTTCATTGAGTACAACAAATTATAATTGTAGAAAAAAATTTACACTTATGACTGCCCTTTTCCATTTTTATTACAAATGAAGCTCTGTAGTAGATGAGCTTCAAAAACATTTTAAAGATTTAAGTGCTACTGCATGGGAGCATTCTAATGCAAACAGTTTGTTTAAAGTACTTCAGTACATGCTGGGCTATGGGAGGGAGGTGCAGAGGCCTCTTAATCCTGCTTAGATCTTTCCATTAATAGAGTGCTAAAAATTATCTTCAACATGCATGAGAAAAATGGCCTTACTAGGAGAATCTTGGCTTCTTTTCAAATTTTCTTCCTCTTAACTAAGATTTTGTAAACCATTTTAAATAAATAAACAACTCCAACTGCAATGGATGAGTTTTAGTTTGGAATTAATTTATTAAATATTGAATATTTTATTCTTTGAAAGCATATGGCATGCAAATGTTGAAAAAGAATTTTCAACTTCTCACTGGAGTAGCAATCTATTTTTTAGTGCATAAACAACTGGTTAAAGTGAAGTGTTTAAAATGGAAATATGTTGTTTGAATTTCAGAGTGTAGTTGTATCACCACAAGTTTGAGTTTAGCAAAGTCAATGCATGTTCACATAGTCATATTAATAATTAGGTTGGTTCCAATGGTGAGATTTGAGGTGATAATCTGCATTACAAATAGCATTTGCATATGGACAACCCATGTGACACATGGAAGTGTAGAAGAAAAGAACTTGGATAACCAATTAACTAATTCAGCCTAAACAAGGACACTGCTAAAGAAAAATGGACAAACTTATCATTCCAGGTAATCTATATTTTGTTTCATAATCAAATTCCACTTTACTTTTACCTTTTTAGTTGAGAAAAATATTACAAAATAGTTTCGTATGTTAATTAGCTCTTGATAAATTTTTATATGTTTGATATTTCTCTCACAGGAATTAAAATGTGCTGTGTAAGTCTAATTAGATTTTCAGATAGTAGCCTCTATTTTTCTTTATATTTTTACTCTAACCATTACACAGTTCAAGTACAGAAAAGCCAAATCATAATAAAAAATGGAAATGAAGAAATGTAGCATTCTCTTTACAAGAGAACTATGTTTTCTCCTTTTCTCCCTTATTTCCACTTCATACAACTTTTTAAAATATTTTTCTTATTTAATTTTAGAGAGAAGGGAAAGGAGGGAGAAAGAGAGGAAAAGAAACATGAATGTGTGAGAGAAACATTGATTGGTTGCCTCTAGCATGCCCCCAACCAGGGACCAGCCTGAAACCCAGGCATGTGCCCTGACCAGAAATCAAACCTGTGGCCTTTTACTTTCTGAGATGACACTCAACAATTGAAACACACGAGTTAGGGCTAATCCAATTTTTTAATGGAGCTCATCTATTTTTTTTTAATAGAGAAAGAATATCCTCTCATTTGTTGACCAGGTATCAATAAGCAATGATATTTGATATCTCATTATGAACAGGTTCACATTCTGTTCACACCTATTGATTATGATCAGCAGGGTGAAATAAATTTCATCCCAGACTCTACCACTTATCAGGTAACCTTGTAAAAATAGCATACTTAGGATAAATCACACTTTGTATCTGCAACATGAGAATAATTTTATGTGTATTGCAATGTATTTGTGGAAGTAGTAATATTTTGAAGTAATTTCTATATGATAAAATTCTATACAATTTTTAGTAATTACTCTTACATTGCTACTATTAAAGCCTCTGCTGATATTGGGTCATGGGAAACTATTCTCCTTCCCTCTCCAATTTATAGCTAGACAACTTTACTCCCTCTGTTTTATAGGGTGAGGAGTCCAGCTGTGAAAGCCTACTCTAAATTAGAGGCAGAGAAAAGCAAAGATCAAGAATGATGTTCTCATTCCATTGTTGCCACCCACCAAAGTTATCCTCACCATCACCCCATATTTATAACAAGAGTTTTAATTGATGAAGTGCCCTGTAAATCAAATTGAGATTTTTACAAGAACTCTTTTTTTCTTTAACAGATTTAAACATAGATTGAACGCTTGGATAAATATTATACCATTTTAATAAAATACTAGCTTAACCAAAATACCATTAAATAGAACAGACCAATAAATAAACCAGCATTCCAATCCAGACATATTATTAAGGGAGGAAGCATTTAGATGTATATTCTGCATTACAGGAGAGTTAACTCTTATAAACCAGATGTTTTAATTTTGTGTGACCTTTGTAGAGCACAGTATGTTCTAAAGTACTTTGCAGTTACTAATTGGAAAAGCTTCATTTAAGTATTTTTGTTCATCTCAATTTTAAATGACTCCATATTAATATATACAATTTAAAATGTTCTAGCTTTGACCATTAATGCCTTAAATGAATAATGCCCATTGGAAATTTATGATTTATTGTGATATCAACAATGTCCCTAAAGTAAAGCAATACATTTTGCTTATTTAATTGTTCATGTGCCAATCTCTTGTCTGTTGATGTAAATTGAAATCTCAGAGTTCTTTCAACATTTTTATTCTCTTCTATATATGTTGCTATTCCTAATCCTTTATAAGTAAGGCTTTATGTGGACTGTTTTCAGACATTTGTTTCAATATAGTTTTACCTTGTGATGGTATCCTTGTTAGATATTTAGAACTGAGAAGTAAGTAAATAACAGCATATAGAGCCACAAAAGCATCAACAAATATTTACTGAGGTTTTCTTCATAATTTATAAAGTCAGGATTATACTGGTTTATGTTGTGGAGGTAGTAAGAACCTAAAAACACAAACGGTTATGTGTAAACATTAGTCAGTGTGAAATAGAGCATTTTAAAGAAAATCAACTTTGCACCTGGGCCCAGTTTAGGATTTTTGTTATCTGATTCTGGTAAATTATTTTCTCTCTCTTGACATTGATTTCCATAAATAAACAGAAGCTAGCATCATTAATGAGCTATGTTGAATAGGATTAAATTTGTTTTGTCTGATTATACATGTGGATGTCACATGCTCTGTGACAGGGGAAATCATTCATGCACTCTATTTTCCTATCAGTAAGGTGCTGTGAGTTCCCTTGAAGGAGTTGTAAGCTGCAGGAAGGAATGTGCTGTGCTGTGTAAGTCTAATTATTGCGCAGAGAATTGTAAGAGACAGTGCTATTAATGTTCAATTATAGTATAACAGTGAGCATGTACTTTTAGGAAAACAGAGGGTAGTTTTACCAACCACACAAATTAATAAGGGTCCAAAAGCCACCACTTATTCATTCAAAACAAACAAAAAACAAAAGTGTATTAGTATTGCATTAATTTGCTAAGACTGCCATAACAAAATATCACAAACTGCAGCTTAAATAATAGAAAGGTATTTTCTCATGTTTCTGGAGTCTACATGTGCAGAATTAGGTTTGGTTTCTTCCAAAGCCTCCCTCCTTGGCTCAGATGGCAGTCTTCTCACTGTGTCTTCACATAACCATCCCTTGGTCAGTCTATTACCTGTGTCCTAATATCCTCTTTTATATGGACACCGGTCACATGTTCACATGAGATTAGAACCCACACATAAGGCTTTATTTAACAGTAATTATCTCATTAAAAGCCCTACCTTAAAATACAGCCACGTGCTAAGGAACTAAGAGTTAGTCCTTCGATGCATAAATCTTAGGGAGTAACTATTCAGCCTATAACCAGTGGTTTTCCAAGAAATTCTAAAATCAGTAATTTCGGGACAATCTCCTAAGCAACCAAAGATAGAATGTGAGTGACTGTGAATGTTGTGGGGAGGAACATATTGCAAGTGAGGGCAGTTGGATCAATCAGAGTAAGCAACCTGTTTTAGGACTTTTCTTCTTTAATATTAATTTAGCCATTTATCATTGGCCTGTATTTATATCAGTCATCATATCTTGTTTTTTTCCTTTAGTCCCGTTTTCTCCAAGATAATTGAAGTAGTACAATGTTTGACTTTTATTTCACAGGGATTATAAAATAGAGAGAGAGCAAAAAGAAAAAGTGAAGTATAAATGTGTACAAAAGATGAAAAATGGTCCTAAAAGAAATTTTGGTGTACCAATGCAAAATCTTATAATAACAAAATGAGGATTTTTAAATATTAAAAATGAGAACTATAAATACATTTTAGTTATTTGACATACATGAATGTGAGAACTTGAGAAAATAATACAAATGGTTCTACTTTCTCTGACCATAGATTAGAAACAAAACAAACAAACAAAATAACTTCTCTACAACATTTGTTTTAACATGCCAGTACTGAGTTGGCCAATTACAGCCTTTTTGTTTGTACTCATCAGTGAATTAAATTATGTTAATTATGTTTTTAGTGGTATTTTGCAATGAGTAATAACATGACAACTATAGTGTTACCAGTGGTAAAGTTTTGGTTTTTGAACAGACAAACTATGAAAAGGTAAGCTAAGAAATTAATTCTGCTAAAGGAAGTGACTCTCACTATGTAAAATGCTATGATATGTCTATGATTATGGAAAAGTTTTAAGTCTTTGAAATCTAGTTCAAAGTAAACATTAAGAACACTAAGCAAGAACTATCATTACAAAATGTATAGGAAGGGATGGGATATAAAAGGCGTATGCCAAAATCAAATTTTAGAATATGATTAGGTATTTATTCATGGGAATAAGTCATTAGAGATATAAGGGCTCTTTAGCTGGCTTGATAAGTCAAATATCTCTGCTTGATTTCACATGTGAGTTATTTGCATTTTAATTTTTCATATATCATTTTAATCAAAGGTCAAAATAAACTCAATTTAGTGTAGCTATTTGTAAAATGCAAGAAAGAAAACATTTGAACTATAGAGATAATGATTCATAATTAGAAGCCTGATAAATTATTCTTTTGCATAATTTAAGATGCATCTTTGGAAAAGTTTTAAAATATATTCTAAGCAATATTATTTTCATAAAAATTAAGATTGATATTACCTTAATATAAAATCTCAAAATGGTTTCTCTGAATTGGTCTTTATGACACTGTGACCATGTGTTATGAGGTGAACTGTCCTGCACACAAAATTTATATGTAGAAGTCTTAATCCCTGACACATCAGGATACGATCTTATTTAGAAATGGGATTGTTTCAGATGTAACTGGTTGAGTTAAAACAAGGTTATACTGAGGTAGGAAGTAGACCCTTAATCCAATATAACTTGTGTTGTTTTTAAAGACAGACATTTGAACACTGGTATGCATATAAGGAGAACACAATGTGAACATAAAGAGTCATTTATGTAAATAAAATCCACTTCAAAAATGGTAAGAAATAAATATTTGTCTTAGAAAATATAAATTTTCAGAATTGTTCATGAAAGCAGTAGAATACATAAACTGATCTAAGTGACATGAAAAAAAAAGGGGGGGAACTATCACAGAGATGCCAGCCACAGGTACCAGTTAGTTGCTAAATGATCCAGAAAGAATGTTAATAAACTTGCAGAGGCATTTATTTTTAATGCTTTTAGATGTTTTCCATAGCACATATAAAGAAGAGGGAACCCACACACCTTTTTATAAAGAAAACATGGCATTATTGTGAAAAACCAGGAAAAGTAGTTTCATGAAAACCAAAAGTGCTGACATTGAACTATGACTACCTATAAATTCTTAAGAAGGTAAAAAAAGATGTTCCTATATTAATTTCAATAGGTGGGAAATAGGAATTTTAATAAACATTTTAATATATATTCTTCATTAGCACTTCTAAATAAAATACAGGTAGGAATACCTTAACTTATGTAGGCACACGCAATATGATAATTGTAGGGATGAGTCTAGTGCTAACTAATGTAAAGTAAGTGCTTATTGCTGTGCCTGGCACTCTTCTTATCACTAGATAGCTATTATGATTGTCCCTATTTTACAGATAAGAAAACATTGGCATAGAACTGTCAAAATAACTTCCCAGGGTCTATGATCTGCTAACTGGTAGGACTGCCTACCAACCAAAGCAGTCTGACTCCAGAACTTGTATATGTAGCAGAGATCATCTTTGAGAAAGGTCATACAGCATTCCATGTACAGTACAGAGAAAGGAGAGGTGAGGTAGGTTTGAGTAAACTGAAAGACATATTGTTTTTGGTTAGGAAACTTAATATTTCACCTGTACACAAAGCTTTTTATACAAGATTTATTAAAGCAATGTTTTCAATAGCAATGATTGGAAATATACTATGATTACATTTGAAAATAGTTAAATAAATGTAGTGTATCCATACAATAGGATAGTATGCCATTAGTATTTTTTAGTGGATTCATTAATACAAACTGATGTGAAAAGATAGCCAAGTTTTATGGATAAAGAAAATAAAGAAGGTGCAGAACAGTACATATAATACTCTGATTAATTCAGACAAGATTTATAAGTTTACCACTGATATGTATGCATATAAAAATTCTGTATGGATATAGAACAGACTAATAACAGTGTTTAGTTCTGGGAAATTTACTTGGGGTTTGAGGGTGTAGTAAGTAGATACATAATTATATAAAGAATATTTTCTATTTAAAATATGTTAGCATGATATTGTATATGTTATATGTAACATATAAGTATATATAGATATAGATATAGTTTTCCCAGATGAGGCTATGTTGGGAGTGCGAAGAGCAACAAAGAGTATCTGGAATGGCCCTGAAATGAAGACTATTAGGACATCAGAAGTGATAAAGAGGTTAAGAAATACACTGATAGTAGTTTTTAAATTGACAGGCATTTCACCCCTCAAAATGGTTATAAGATCTGTAGCCCATAATATTCTTATTCTTTTCCCTAGAGAGATGACAAGATCTTAATAATTTACCACTAGTGTTACAATAGAAAAGTATACACTTTCATGACCTATAAAGATCATTTTTACATCAAAAATATAACTGCCAAAAAAAGAATCTAATTTTTTAGAGCTATGATCTTACATAGATTAATCTAAACCTACCACAGAGTTCACACAGTTTTATTAAATTGAATTTCAGAGATATATAATATATATTATTTTAATGAAGGAATTTATAATTTTATAATGATATAAACCACATATAATAACCAATAATAAATTAATAAAATGTTGCCTGTTAGACATTCTAGTAAATACGTGTGTCTGCTCTCTGCTTACATTTATTAGGGTCTCTTTAAATATAATTCTGTCATGATAAATGTTTAAGTAAGCCTTCTGATTCTTATGGGTTCTTTTGAATTATCAAACAATTAGTGGGGTTTTTCTGTTATAGATTTTATTATATACGAACACTCTGAGGATTGTTAACTTAATCTTGCAATATATGTTACATTTCATAAAAATGATTTTACTAAATAATCAGATAATTGGTCTTGCAAGTATAAAAGTTAACTTTATGATTATTGCATATTTCTTGTATTGGAAGAGAAACTCATAGGCTACAAAAATTTTTGTATAATCTTTTAGAATTGAATATGTGCTAATTAATTGAATCTTTTTGAAAATGCAGTTTAATTTTGAAATACTGAGGAGATAACTCTATAATTCAGTGTTTCAAATTTCCTCCTAAATGAGTCAGGTCCAGTGATCATAATGAAATCTAGGATCTCTAGGTTTTTCGAGATATTGGTGACCACTGCATGATTGTGTAAATGTAGATGTAGGAAGTGGAGTAAAGTAAGAATGTATTTTGACAGCAAAATATAGTCTGGAAGATACTTTCCTGAATAAATTCCAAAAATTGCCCAAAGGTATTTTTGTCATTTGCCTCTTTCCTCTAATAGTTGGTGCTGAAAAAGCAAAATAAAATAGCAGTACAATTCTCAACAGTTGACTTTTCTGAGTGATTGAGGTTTTGTTAATTATAGTTTAATGGTACTTGGAGTTGGTTTATCAAAAACACGGCTCAGCTCTTTTACCAGCCTCCTCTTATGCTCTCTGCTGCAAAGAAGAAATGTCAATCCAATTTCTAAATTCTAGAAAAGTTAATTTTAATGAAAAATGCTTATATTTTTTCTAAAGTGAATTTAAAATTCCAAGCTTATTAAATTTCCTAGGTAATATATTTTAAGATCATATTTATTTATTTTTAGAGGGAGAGGAAGGGAACGTGGAAGAGAGGAAGAGAAACATCAGTGTGAGTGAGAAACATTCATCGGTTGCCTCTCCTACACTCCCAGACCAGGGACTGATCCCGCAGCCCAGACATGTGCCCTGACCAGGAATACAGCCAGCAAACTTTTACTTTTTATAATGATGCCCAACCAAGTAAGCCACACCAGAAGGGAAGGGTAATCTTTAAAATACACTTTTTTAATTACCATTTATTGCTGTTTTGTCAATATAAGAACAATGTAGACTTCATAGAAAACTTTGAAAATACCAAGTATGGGATATGTATATATAGATATAATTATATATATACATACCACACACTGTACTATGAACCTGATAAACTAACTTCTTTAATACTTTTTTTTTTTCAAAAACACTTTAAAGAAGTTAATAGTAAACATATTTTCTGGATACTTCTCGGGACTAGGCCTTTTGGAACTCCAATACTGACTGGTCTGAGGACACGCATAACCAGTTATGTGACAGCAAAGTTACAGGCATATGGCAAAAGGAAAACAAGTGATTTTATTTATGTGTAATCTATTAAAATACTTGTCCGTTTACTCATTTATGCATTTATCTAACAAATTTTACTACATACCTGCTAGAAGCCAGGCAGTTAACTAAGTGCTGGTTATGTAATGATAAGAAAGCAGATATATGTTTCTGCTCACTTGAAGCTTAGAATTCATAGGCAGAAATAGATATTACAAAATAAAAGTCAACACATATCTCATTATACTTTGTAAGTTTTAATACTTATTTTTAACTTCTTGTTTTCCACTTAATATATCATGAATATTTATAAAGTCATATAATTCTAATTTTCTGCTCAGAACTCTCCAGTGACTTTCCATCTAATTCTGAAGTAGTCTTAAGCCATTCCATGGCCTGCAGCAGAAATTTTAATCTGTGTGCTGCAAGAATTTTTAAAACATTCAATACTTGGATTAATAGTCAGGGGCACATCCCCTTTCTCCCTTACATTGTCAAATAAAAATGTGATGTAAGAGAGAAGAAGATGGCAGCTGAGCCCACTTCCTCATGCCCCCAGCATGGATTTTCATCTGATCTTTCAACATGACCTGAAAAATTATTGGAATCTTAGCTTATATGAATTTGAAGCCAAGAGGTACAGAGGAAGCATTGCACCATCCAGTAAGAAATCTTATAAGTTAAAGAGGAAATACCCTGTGTAAGATGCCTGCAGAAAATTAGAGAACAGAAGAGAGAAAATGTAGCTTAGTAGCTCCTGCTCCTCCCAGAGTAGGGGGTACTGGGCCACACAGGGAATCCCCAACCCTTATCGGGAGAGACTTGGGAAGATATATATAGAGTCTGGGAGAGTCAGGCTGCACCCAAACAGACACCAGTATGTCCATAGCTGCAGCATCGACTGGGAAAATCCAAGAGAGAACTTCTATCTCCTAAAACTGTTAGAGGCACCAGCAGGCTATCATCAGCCCTCACTGAGGAAGACTTTTTGCCTTTTGGGGAATTGGAATGTGTGGAGAGCTGGGCAGTGGCTGGAGCTGCAGTGCAGGTGCCACAAAGGGACTTTTTCAAGAGGAGGTATGGCTGAGCAGAAATCCACAGGCATGCAGCAGTGCTGTCAGCAAAGAGGTCAGATTTAAAGTGTGATTCATGCCCACTGAATGCAGCTGGCCAGGAAGAGTAGAAGGCTATACAGTGAAGGGATTGCAGGGCCTGACCCAACATGGCTGGTAAGTGGGGGGGGCGGGGGGGCTGTCTGTAGAACTGAGGGTTTGGGTCTGAGCTTTTTGTGAGATCAGTGTGGAACTTATCTGGATGGACTAAAGCTGAGCACATGAGATTCTTTTCAGGCAGTCAGGACCACAGAGTACAAACCTCCTCTTGGAAGGAAAAGGCATGCCCCTCCCCCACCTGCAGGATTGCAAACTGCAGAACAGTAAAGCCAGGCTCAAGAGCCCTCATCTGGGCATATATCTACTGGGGAAAGAGAGAGAATATCCAAATAAGCCCTTTCATATAATATTTTTATTCTCTTTCTACCTTTATTAATCTTATCTCATCTGTTGTTGATATTGTGGTAGTGCTTGGGGGTATTTTTTGCTAGTGTGGGTGCTGTTTGCTAAGTTGTTTTGTTCTGGATGCACCTGTACAACAACATACAAAATATGGTAGGGATTGTGACTCTCAGTCAGCCAGCTGGAGGAGAAAACCCACCACTGAATGAGCCAACAACCAAAACACAATTACAACAGGAGAGCTCACTTAAACTGCATGAGGGACATCCCTATAGTATCCAACTTAGGACTTCAAGGAGACTGCACCACTGAGTACCATAGGACTCCTACCTTAGAAGGCCACCCCAGGAGGATATGGAGTCAAAGCAGATAAATCTAATACACAGAAACAAACAAAAGGAACCATCTAAAATGGAAAGACAAAAAAAAAAAAAAAAACAATTAAAAGGGAAGGAAGAATCCCCAGAAAGAGTGCTAAATGAAATAGAAACAAGCAGTTTATCAGACATAGAGTTTAAAGTAATGGTTATAAGGAGGCTAAAGGAACTCAGTGAGAACTACAAGGAACTTAGTGGGAACTACATAAGCATGAAAATGGACATAAACACTATGAATAAAAACCAGGAGGAAATGAAGAATACAACATCTGAAATGAAAAATACACTAGAATAAATTAAAAGCAGGCTAGGTGAAGCAGAGGATTGAATCAGCAAGTTGAAAGACAAGGTAGAAGAAAAAACCTAGTCAGAGCAACAAAATAAATAAAAAAACAGACTAAAAAAGAATAAAGATATTTTAAGGGAGCTAGAGGACAACGCGAAACATAACAATATTTACATCATAGGAATTCAAGAAGAAGAAAAGCATAAAAAGATGTAAAACCTGTTTGAAAAAAATATTGACAGAAAATTTCCTTAACTTGATAAGGGAAAATTTCATGCAATTTCAGGAAGCACAGAGGGCCCTGATAAGATGAACCCAAAGAGTCCCACTCCAAGACACATCATAATTAAAATAGCAAAAATTTAAAGACATAGAAGCTTAAAGGCAGCAATGGAGAAACATCTAGTAACGTACAAGGAGTTTCAATAAGCCTACTAGCTGATTTATCAACAAAAACACTAAAAGCCAGAAGGGAATGGCATAAAACGTTCCAAGTAATGAAAAGCAAAGATGTGGCACAAAAACTACCCAGCAAAATAAGGTGCTTCTAAGACAAAATAAAAAAGCTAAAAGAGTACATTTCCACAAAACCAAGATTGCAAGAGATGCTAAAGACACTGCTTTAAGAAGATAAAGTAAAAGAGAGAAAGGAGACTTCTGGCCAAGATTGAGGCATAGGTAGACATGCTTTGCCTCCTTCCACAACCATAAGAAGAGTTACATCTACCTCAAAACAAAAAACAACCAGAACTACCAGGAAATTGAACTGCATGGAAGTCCAACAAACAAAGATATAAAGAAGAAATACTCGTCCAGACAGGTAGGAGGGACAGTGGCTGTGTCTGGACATCAGAAAGAGAAGTCAAACCAGGAGGGGACAGATGCCAGCCCCAGGCGAGACCTGTTAACTTACAGTGCCAGTGATCCCAGTCCCAGGTAAAACTCATAATTTTCAGACCACATGATAGTGTACATAGAAAACCCTATAGTCTCCATCAAAAAACTACTTCACCTAATAAGCAAATTTGTCAAAATAGCAAGATACAAAGTCAATATCCAGAAATCTATCGCATTTTTGTACACCAACAATGAACTATCAGAAAAAGAAAGTAGGGTGGGAAATCCCATTTACTATAACAACAAGAAAAATAAAGTAGCTAGGAATAAATTTAATCAAGGAGGTGAAAGACTTATACTCAGAGAACTATAGAACACTGAAGATAGAAATTGGAGAAGGTAGAAATAAATGAAAGCATATATCCTATTCATTGATTAGAATAATTAACATCATTAAAATGTGCATACTACCCAAAGCAATTTACAGATTGAACACTAACCCTATTAAAATACCAATGACATATTACACTGATCTAGAATAAATACTCCTAAAATTTACATGGAACAAAAAAAGACCCCAAATAGCCACTGTAATCAAAACAGCCTGGTACTGGTTCAAGAGCAAACACATGGATCAATGGAACAGAATAGAGCCCAGAAAAAACCCCAAGTAACTATGGTCAATTAATAATTGTCAAAGGTGTCACAAACATACAATGGAGTAAAAAAAAAAAAGCCTCTTCAATAAATGGTATTGGGAGAAATGTACTGCTACATGTGAAAATAAATACTAGACTACCAACTTATACCATACATCAGAATAAACTTAAAATGGATAAAAAGCTTAAATATAAAATGTAACATCATAAAATTCATAGAGAAAATGATAGGCATTAAAATATCAGATATCCCACTAACAATATTTTTGCTGATAGGGCAAGAGAAGTTAAGGAAAGAGTAAACAAATGGGACTGCATCAAATGAAAAAGTTTCTGCAGCGCTAAAAAAACAGCATCAAAATGATAAGAGAACAGATTGTGTGGGAGAACATATTTGCCAAATAATACATATATCCACAATATATAAAAAACTCATATGACTCAACACCAGGAAGACAAATGATGCAATTAAAAATGGGCACATGACCTGAATAGACCCTTCTCCAAGGAGGACATACAGGTGGCCCATAGACATATGAAAAGATGCTTAACATCACTAGCCATGAGAGAGATGCAACTTAAAAGTACAATGAGATAACACCTTGCACCTCTCAGAATGGCCATCATCAATAAGTCAACAAACAACAAGTGCTGCCGAGGATGTGGAGAAACGGGAACCCTACTGCACTGTTGGTGGGAATGCTGACTGGTGTAGTCATTGTGGAAAACATGGAATTTTCTCAAAAAATTAAAAACGGAACTGCCTTTTGACCAGCAATTCCACTGCTGGGAATATACCCTAAGAATCTTGAAACCCCAATTCAAAAGAACCTATGCATCCTTATGTTCATAGCAGCGCTATTTACAATAGCCAAGTGCTGGAAACAGCCTAAGTGCCCATCTGTTGATGAGTGAGTAAAAACACTGTGGTACATTTACACACTGGAGTACTATGTAGCAGAAAGAAATAAGGAACTCCTACCTTTAACTGCATGGATGAAACTGGAGAATATTATTGCAAGTGAAATAAGCCAGTCAGTGAAAGATAAATACCATATGATCTCACTTATAAGAAGTATCTAACGAACAAAAGAAACTGATGAGCAAAATAAAACCAGAGGCATAGAAACATAGCACAGATTGATAGTGGCCAGAGGGTGGGTGGGTGGGGATAATGAAAAGAAGGGGAAGGGACTAATAAAATAACATCCATGAATGACCCATGGACATGGATAACAGTGTGGGGATTGTCTTTGGGAATGGGGTATGGGCTGGGTGGAGGAGGCCAAAATAGGAAAAATTGCGACAACTGTTATAGAATACCAATAAATCTTTTAAAATAACAACAGAAAGACAGCAATAGCCCTTGTGTGAATACCCTGTCTTGAACAATAAATATATTGACCATATAATAGAGTTGAATGTTATTGGTCATTTCACAATATAAGTTTGTGTCTGGTTGGTTAATTCATAGTACCAAAAAACCTTATATACAAATATAGGCATCTGATTTTTTAAAAAGTCACTTTGAAGCAGAAAAGATAAGTAATTATTATTATTATTATATTCC
Organism: Furipterus horrens; assembly: GCF_987537825.1. Lineage (NCBI taxonomy): Eukaryota > Metazoa > Chordata > Mammalia > Chiroptera > Furipteridae > Furipterus > Furipterus horrens. Next base: position 59,625,816 of record NW_028327173.1, on the reverse strand, counting down.
AAATCATCAAAAGTGTATCTATTTTTTGTGAAACTGGCAAAAGATACAGTTTTTGGTGTGCCATAGAATTTTAGTAATTAATTTATCTGTGCCTAGCGATGAAAAAAGTTGAAAATTGCTGGCCTACAGGCTTTCAATGGTGGTGGCTCCTGTATGTCTCTTCTTTGCTACCATCTTCCTCACACATTGTAGTCACACTGGCTTCCTTGCAGCTTCTCAATCACACCAAGCCACCTTCCACCTAAGGCATCCTAATTCCCAGTCATTCCTTCCAAGATGCTCTGCCTCCAAATGCCTTGGGGTCTAGCCCATTATTTTTAACTCTCAAAGGTTCTCTTCATTGTCTACTCAACTGAGTAACACTATCCTCTAATTCATTCCTTAATTTACTCAATTCTTCTTTATACCTTTTAATACATTGTGGCACATTATATCATCACATGGTTATTGTCAGACTCCCCACTCTAGAATGCTAGCCTCATGAAATTGGGGCTATTGTTCTCTTCAGTTTCATACCAAAAGTCAAGAATACTATTGGGCACTTAATAAACATTTAATGAATGCTGTGGAATGAATGAATAAATCAATGAATATAATAGGTGAATAAACAATTTCATAGTCACTGGAAGGTTTTTAGTTGCATCATTAGAATATTTAATGATATAAATACATCATAATTATTTAACAGCTCTATTTTTAGCCATTGAACTAAATTAATTTCAGTTTCTTTCCCTTTGATAATCAATGCTTCCAGAAACTACATTGTGGTTAAGCCACCTGGAACTATTTATTTAAGAAAATTTCAGGAAGTGGGATTTTTTAAAGACTATAATTGTTCAGCTAATACCAGATAATAAGAAAATATCTATTACTGCTAAAAAATGTCTATGTCTGAAATAAAATGAAGTTCATTGACGGGGCTGCTGCTAAGCTCTCTGTTCAACAGCAAATTTCAACTCAAGTTATTTTGGGAAATTTCTATGCCTCTAGTCACTGTTTCTGTTTAATTCAATTTTAAATTTTCTCCAGTCACAATTCTTAACCACAGTTTGTCTAAGTAGGAAGCACAAATATGGGTTTTAATGTGTATAGCATATATGCCTCAGAAATTTTTTAAAAATCTCACTCCTAAAAATCCAATAACCTAATTTTAACAATCAGAATAAGAAACATGAATAAATAAATGTACAGTGATTCATCCACAACTATTTTACTGGGAATTAGATTAAAATCTTAAATTATTGCTGAATTTATCTTAAGTTTAAAACAAACTCAAATATAAGAAATCAAAGTTTCTTACATTAGCTGCACTATTTCTTATGGAGATAATCTATGCAAGTAGTACTTATCATTTAAACATGTTTGTTTCAAAGACCATTGATGATATTATATTGACAAAAGAAATAACTTCTGGCAGTTTGTTCAGCATGAGAAGGAAAGAATGAAGGCTATTTGCACTTAGCTCAGATTTTAAAATAAAGAGAAAGTAAAGAGAATAGTTTCCAAATTTGACGTCAGTCCCTCATTTCTTTCTGAAGCTCTGTTTTAGTTAAGAAAGAAATTCTAAATTGACATTGAAATGGTGGCAGGGCAACTCTCTTCTGCCTTGTGAAATGGTCTCTGGAAATGTACAATTATGCTGTCATCTTTAGCACTCCACGTTGGACAGAGTTTAATTATTAATGTGTTTCCCTCAGAGAATGACTCGATCATGTCACAACTCTAGACAAATACAGCTAATGCAAAATCATAAAATATTCACTTGAATACTGCTGAACTGACAGGAAATTAATTCTATGAACACTTTTGATATTACCAGAAAATTAGTTTCAAACGCATAAGACTGAAATAAATGTGTTCATAATTTGCTCAAGGGTAACACTGATCTTACAATCAGTTGGTGTCTTTTTATAAATGTTACAGGATTCAACATGGCTTTATGATAAAGAGGACAGTGAATGTAATGTGTTATTTGTAGACAGTGTTTTACTTGTAAACAGCAGGGGGTGAAGAATTTCTCCCTCAGAAATATTTAAACTCCAGTAATATTCTGCTGTTTATCATTTTGTAGAACTGTAGAAGTGCCATCAAACTTTTCTTTTTTTTTTAAAGACTGAGACACATAAGGAATGGTAATGGGATTTCAAACTTTTCACTTCAGATCCCTCTCCCAAGTCTAAGTTCCAGAAAATCAAACTGCATGGAAGTCCAGCAAACAAAGATATAAAGAAGAAATACCCATCCAGACAAATAGGAGGGGCAGAGCCAGGGCTGAGAGGATGCGGTGTGGTGGCGAAAGCAGCAGTGGCTATGGTGGGCTGGCAGAAAGTGCAGTCCCACATTTTAAAGTTGGGAGGTACACCTGGGGAGTGTTCCTAGCTCCTCACAAGACCTCGCAGCTCATGGTCCCAGCACCAGGGACAATCAAGCCTCATTGCCTCTGACTGTGCACACCAGTGGGGGTTGGTGTGGAGGCAGAAACTGCCAGTCTCAGCAGAGTCCACTTGTTTAAAGGGGCCCCATGGTCCTAGAACACCTGCAAACACACCCACTCTGGGAACGACGGCCAGGGCAGCAACTAGAGGGGTGCCAGTCCTGTGCGGAAGTGGGAGAGGTGCCTAGAAAAGGGTCGAGTGCTGGGCAGGCAGCATTGCTCCCTCTTGGACCCCTCTCTAAGGCTCCATCCCTTACAACATAACAGGAACGACAGCTCTAGCTGGAACATGGAGGCAAACAAACACAGGAGCCTGTCAGAATGAGAAGAGAGAGAAATATGGCCCAAAAGGGGAAACAGATCAAGGTTATAGTGGGAGAACTAAGCAACGAGGAGATAGCCAACCTAACAGATGCAGAATTCAAACACTGGTAATAAAGATGCTCACAGACTTGACAGATATGCTTGAGTATGGCAAATGCATAAGAAAAGAAGTGAAGGCTATGCTAAGTGAAATGAAGGAAAATCCACAAAACCAATGGTGAAGGGAAGAAAACAGTGGTTCAAATCAATGATTTGGAATATAAGGAAGAATAAAACATTCAACCAGTGCAGAATGAGGAGGCGAGAATTGAAAAAATTGAGGAAAACTTCCCAAGTTTTGTGAAGGAGATAGACATACAGGTCCAGAAAGCTCAGAGGGTCCCGGGTGAGCTGGACCCAGAGGAGACCACACTAGGACACATCATGACTGAGATGCCAAAGGTGGGAGATAAAGAGAGAGTCCTGGAGGCAGCAAGAGAGAGGCAGAGAGTTGCCTACAGGGGGTTGCCTATAGGACTATCAACTGATTTCTCAGAGGACACTTTGCAGGCAGGAAGGGACTGGCAAGCATTATTCAATGTGATAAAAAGCAACCTACAACCAAGATTACTTTATCCAGCAGAGCTATCATTTAGGATGGAAGGGCAGATGTGCTTCCCAGACAAGATGAAGCTAAAGGAATTCATCATTACCAAGCCATTATTATATGAAATGTCAAGGGAACTTACTTAAGAGAAATAAGATCACAACTATGAACATTAAAATGACAACAAATTCACAACTATCAACTACTGAATCTAAAAAATAAAAGCAAAATCCAACTAAGCAAACCAGAATGAGAACAGAATTATAGGTATGGAGATCATTTGGAGGGTTATCAGCTGAGAGAGGGAGTGGAAGAAATAGGGATATGGTGCAAGGATTAAGAAACATAATTCCCAGGTACAGAACAGGCAGGGGGAGTTAAGAATAATATAGGAAAGGGTGAAGCCAAAGAACTTATATGCACAACCCATGGACATGAACTAAGGGGGGGTGGTGGGATTGCTGGAGGGAAGGGGGGGTACTGGACAGAGGGGAGCAACGTGGAAAAAATTGGAACTACTGTAACAACATAATCGATAAAATATACTTAAAAAAAGTATACTTCAAAGAAACTTACTTCATTTTCTGTGTTTGTTCAGCAATTTGAGCAGATTTTAACATATGATTTTGTAAATATTTGTGTACATATCTTCATACATTCTCAACTAAAGTGTATTCTAAAATAAGAACTTAATCACTTACCTCTATCCTTAATGCCTATGAAAGTAAATGATGTAAAGTCTATATGTGTAAGTTGTTTAGTGTATAATAGAATAAATGGGAAACAATGGATAAATAAGAAAAATATCATTAAAATATCAATGAGTAAATAAATGCGTTTTACAATTAAAAATAATCTCTAAAAGACATTTTCAACTGTATCTCTGAAAGTGGCTTCCCTGACTCTCAATGATTTTTGCTTTTCTGGGAACTGCTCCTGACACATAAAGGTAAGCTTTAAATGGTCAATATTCGTTATTTGGCTATAGCAAATTAAAGCTGTTACCTCCTTAGAATTTGAAATTTGGGGCATTGTTATAGGTAAATCATATATGACTGTATTCTAGTGAGAAAGCCCAGTTATATGTGATGAAGTTTACACTTCCTTCCCATCATGAGTCCCAGCTTCTCTGTTTTTTTTTTTTTTTTTTCCTTTCCCTAATAAATGTCCCTTTTAGCTTCAGGTAGCCATAGTCTGTTTTAATTGCCAGAAACCAAAAAGTAAATTGATTCGCATAATAATGTGTAATAAAACATGTTTGACAGGATCCCACTGCACTAATTTTATGTTTTTAAACAAGCAAAATAATCTATATTGCTATGTCTAGGGTTTTCAGATCTTTCATGCTTTTTAAAAATTTACTTAAATATTTTATATGATGGAAAAAATTATAATTATTGGACATTCATTTTATACCATCTGCAAAGATGCTATAATAAATTATTTAAAGAAGCATGGTCATTAATGAATCATACAAATGAATTTTAATTTAAGTGTTAACTTATTTTAAAAATTGCAGGAAATGAGGTTGTTCATTATACCATAAAGTTACTTCTTGTAATGACAAATTGAATGAAGGTCTGAGTTAAATATGACTATATAAATGCAAAAAGGCAAAAGAATCAAAATGAATATATTCATAGAAAGTGAAATAGAGCAAATTAATTGAACAATGAAATCTTAAAAACAATGGTTGAATGTTTTTCAAACTCAGTGTTTTAATACTGTCATTATAAAGGTTAGTTAAAATAAATACTACATTTTTATGCCAATTTATTTTTGCAAGAATCGTTACCCATTCAACAAATAGAAATTACCATTTTTTGTTCATTCATCTTGCACACATGTATTTAAAACCTACTATATGCAAGACATCATGCTAGGTGCTAAGATTACAATGGTGAGGGAGAAAATTCTTCTATCTTCCAGTAGCTTTCAATCTGGCATAAATAAGAAAAGTAACAAAATTAGCATATAGATAAAAATATGACTGGATGTTAAGAAAGGTATACGTTTGAAATAATATGGAATTTAAATGAACAAAAAGGGGATTATGTAAGCACAATTATAAAATAATTAACTAATAAGATTGCTTCAACAAGATGAAATTGTGCAGGTAAGAATATTTTGACATATGGAGATAACTCAAGTTATCCAGAATTATATGTGAAAATAATTTTTTTGCTGAAGTATAAAGCATATTAAAAGACCAGCCTCCAGAGATGATAAATTGAACCTGGCAGGAAGAACATTATCTCCCTCAACCAATAATCAAATCTCTTCATATTTCCAAATAAATTTTTTGTCTTCTACAGCAAATTAACAGAGTTGTTTTACCCCCTGTATATATTTACTCTCTTGCTATAATCTTTGAAAAACAACTTCAATCAGATTTTAGTCTCTATCTTTTCACCATGTCATCAGTAACCTCTAAATTGTTAAATCTAGTAAACAATTGTATGTCCAAAATTTACTATCAGTAGAATCGAAATACTTACTCATTCCCTCCTCCTAGAAACTTTCTTTGCCTGGTTTCCAGATAACCCAGTGGTTTTCCTCCAATGTCAGTGCCCACTCCTCTTTCTTCTCCTTCTCTCTCTTATGCTTCTCCTAATTCAGTTTCATGGATTAAAACACCAAGTACAAGTTGAAGAATCCAAAATTTACATCACCTTAAGCATCCTTAAGTCTAGACTCACTTATCCAACTGCCCTCTCAACATCTCCATTATAGTCATCTAGGAGACCTTTCAAAGCTTCCCCTCTGATTTCTTCCTTAATCTAAACCATCTTTCCTCAGAGCTTTTCACATCTTAGTTATAGGCAACTCTGTTCTTCTAGTTACTCATATCAAAATTCATGAAACAATTTTAGACTACTCTCTTCCACTTTTCCTCCAATCCTGTTGATGTTAATTACAAAATACTATCACTGCTACTACTTTGATAAAAAGTCTCTTATTAAATGTGTTCTTTGTTTCTATCCCTGCTGTTCTTCAGCCTATTGTCCACATAGCCAAATGGATCCTGTTAAAATATACATCAAATTCTATCCCTCTTCTATTTAAAAATTATAAAATAAATTATTTTTTTCAGAGTAAAAACCATTCACTTTTTTTTTACTGTGATTAATTTATTAGCTTAACCAGTAATATCTGAGGCATAAACTAAATTCTTTAAAGGGCTCACTGACTGTCTTTTATCTGGAATACTCTTTCCCAAATATCTTCAGATTTACTTCTCATCATGGTCAGTTTGATGTATCAACTTAGCTAGTCTATATTATCGTTATTCAATCAAACACTAATCTAAGTGTTGCTGTGATGATATTTTGTAGATGTATTTAATATCTAAAGTCAGTAACTTTAAGGTAAAGAGATAATCTTTGATAATCTGAGAGTGCCTGATCAAATCAATTGAAAGGCATTAAGAGCAGAACTGAAGTTTTCCTAAAGAAATTCTGCCTTTGCGTGCAGCATCAGCTCTGCCTGAATGTGTGTGCTACTTTCTTGCAATAAATCTCTCTCTCCTTCTCTCTCTCTCTTTATATATATATATATATACACACACACACACACACACACACACACACACATATAATTTTATGATATATAATTTTATGATATATATACTTTCATTAACAATAGAAGACTGTTATGTATTATATTACCAAATTAGGGAGACCCAGAAAAAAATGGAATTATCTTCTGGAGGGTGGATCCCTTGTAATACAAGCCTTCCCAGCTAGGTGAGTGTTCTAGGAACCCATCTGTATCAGTATACCTGTTGGCATTGTTGTGAGAGGCTGTGTTCAGTTTCAGTTAATTTTTTTAAAGACTTTCAATGTGTTTACCCATTTCATGATGTGTGATTTATGAGTGCACCTGCCCACACCGTGCTGAGTATTCAGTAGTTTTTTGAGCAAAAATGGCATGACCCCTGTGTCTCACCCTTCCTATTTATCTGATTTTGCCACGAGCAACTTTTTTTTGCCCCCAATGGAAAGCAGTCCTCAAAGGGAAACATTTGCCAGTGTGGAGGAGGTGAAATAAACAAACAAAAAAAGCAAAGTCACTAAAAGACATTAAATTTGAAGAGTTCAATAACTGTTCGAGCAGTGGAAAAATATCTGGATAGATGTATTGCATTAAATGGAGAGTATTTGAAGGTGACTGAAGTTTAAACATGTAAGACTAAATACATTATTTTTTAATAAATAAATTCCAGTTTTTTGGTGTCCTCACTCATATATTATATGTTACATATATTTAGTTCTTTTAAAATACATATTTTATTTATTTTTATAGAGACAAGAAGGGAAGAAGAAAGACAGGGATAGAAACATGGATGCACAAAAGAAACACTGCTCAGTTGCCTCTCTCTTGCCCCCAACAGGGGACCTGACTGGCAACCTAGGCATGCGTCCTCACTGGGAATTGAACCAGTGACCTCTTGGTTTGCAGAATGATGCCTAACTCACTGAGCTACACCCGTCAGGGCTATATGTACAGTTCTTGTTATTAAGGGCGGTGATATTCTATTAGATTTAGTGAATACTGGACCATTGTTTTTAGGGGGGATACAGGGTTCGTTCTAGTCACAAAGTTTTCACTAACTGAGCAACACATAACTATTTTATGTGTATTCCTGTTTAAAGATGCCTTATTTAATATATATGGTTGGTTTATTGACACTGAATTTAGATCAAACAGCAATGTAACTCATGCTCAAATACAAATTATCTAACACATATATTTTTTTCAATAAAGCAGATCACAGACATTTTATACTAGGGAAAACTAGATAGTGTCTTAATACTATTGATCATTTTAAACAGTGAAATCACAAACAAAAATCCCAAAAATGATGAGGAGGGAGTGATACTGAATAGACCATGAAAAGTAGACTTGTTTATAGACTGATAGGTAAAATGAGAATGCAGTGTTGCTTTGTTTGATTTCAGCTAGGAACATGTGTGCTAGGTGACTCAAATTTTTCAGTGATCTGTGCATGTCTGTGAATGACACAAAAGTGTCATGATTACTGATTTACAAATATGGAATCCATGAATAATGAGCATTACACACATACACATCTGTGAATAATATACACACATATCCATGAATATATATGCACACATAAATCCATGAACAAAGGGGATTTAGTAAACACATATATGCATACATACATCTGTTTCTGTCTCATTGTCTCCACTTTTCTCTCTCGATGAGGGTATATGTATTCTACTGGTTTTGTTTCTTTGGTAGAAACCTATCCAGTACACTCCTCATTTGTCTACTTTAACTCTTTGCTTTAATTTTAGTATTTTTTGAGACTCATTCTGAGCATGATAGTACTTCCAATGCTCATTAGCATGCTTATTTATCTTTTATAATGTTCTAACTTTCTATAGTATGCTCATCATGTCCTAACATCTAGTTCTAACATTATATAATATGTTTATGTAGCATATTTATTCTGTTTATTTTTTATTACCTACCTCTTCAGATTCTATGTCAACATTACAAGAAAAATATTTAGATCTATTTTGTTCACTGATGTATCAGCATTGTTTATAATGACATTTGCAAGATGATAAATGCTAATAAGTATTTTTTCAGTGGATGAATGAGGTGCTAGATATAAACATGTAGTTTTAAAATAATTTGCTTGCTGTCCTCCTCAATGAACTTGAAACCTGACTACCTCCAAATGTATTCATCCTGAAAATTCTAGAGTAGGCAGCATGAGTTAGTTAAATGTATGCAGCGGCTACTTTTTAACAACCATATCTAATTCACTGGTAGCTCAAATTTGAAGAAAAAAGCAGCAGAGCCAAATGGGGTATTCGATAAACAGATTTGCCTTCAAGAGTGGAAATAAAAAGAGATATTAAGTTAGAGATAATGACTTTAAAATTTTTATTGTATTAGTTTCAAGAGTGATTAGACATTATATAACTTACTAAGTGGTAATCTCAATGTCTTGTACCAATCTGATACCATACATCGTTATCAGAACTTTATTGACTGTATTTGCTATGCTGTACTTTATATTCTCATGACTATTCTGTAACAACAAATTTGTACTTTTTAATTCTTTTACCTTCTTCATCCACCCTACCATCCCCATTCCATTTGGCACTCATCAAAATGGTCTCTGCATATATGAGTCTGTTCCTGTTTTGCTTGCTCATTTATTTTGTGTTTCTAGATTTAGTCATTGATAGATATGTATTTATTGCCATTTTATTGTTCATAGGTTTGATCTTTTTCTTGTTCTTAAAGAAGACTCTTTAAAATTTTATGTAATACTGGTTTGGTGGTGTTGAACTCCTTTTGTTTTTTCTTCTCTTAGAAGCACTTTATCTGTCCTTTCATTCTCTCTTCCTTCCTTCCTTCCTTCCTTCCTTCCTTCCTTCCTTCCTTCCTTCTTTCCTTCCTTCCTCCTTCCCTCCTGCCATCCCTCCCTCCCTTCTTTCTTTCTCTTTCCTTTTTCTTTTTTCTTCTTTTTTTCCTTCTCCCTCTCATTTTATTTTTTCTTTCCTTTTCCCTCCCTTTCTCTTATTCTTTCTTTCTTTCTTTCTTTCTTTCTTTCTTTCTTTCTTTCTTTCTTTCTTTCTTTCTTTCTTTCTTTCTTTCTTTTCTTTCTCTCTTTCTTTCTTTCTCTTTCTTTCTTTCTCTCTTTCTTTCTTTCTTTCTTTCTTTCTTTCTCTCTTTCTCTCTTTCTTTCTTTCTTTCTTTCTTTCTTTCTTTCTTTCTTTCTTTCTTTCTTTCTTTCTCTCTCTCTCTCTCTCTCTCTCTCTCTCTCTCTCTCTCTCTCTCTCTCTCTCTCTCTTTCTTTCTTTCTTTCTTCCTTTCTCTTTCTTTCTTTCTCTCTTTCTTTCTTTCTCTTTCTTTGTATGTTTCCAGGAATTTATCCATTTCATCCAAATTGTGTAGTCTGTTAGCATATAGTTGTTCATAATATACTCTTACAATTCTTCATATTTCTTTGGTGTCAGTTGTTATTTCTCCTCTTTCATGTCTGATTTTATTTATATTGTTTTTTTCTCATTTTTTCTTGATGAATATGCTTAAAGATATGTCAATCTTGTTTATCTTTTCAAAGAACCATCTGTTGGATTCATCGATATTTTGTATTATTTTTTAATACTCTATTTGTTTATTTCTGCTCTGATCTTTATTGTTTCCTTTCTTCTACTCACTCTGGGCTTTGTTATTCTGTTTCCATCATCCTTTAAGTGTAAAATTAGATTTTAGGGTTAAGAATGAGAAGTAACCACTGCATTTAGCAATCAGTGTGTTGACTTCAGTAAGATAATATTTGATGTGAAAAATGTGAATATGATAGCTAGATGAAAAAATTTATAGGGAAAAATAGGCAATCTTTAAGAATTATAGATACAAAGAAATGTAGTAAAATAAACTAGAACTGAAATGTGAAGGTACAACAGAATAATTTTTTGTTGTTTGGGGGTTAAAAAATGGTTCATTAGCTTTCCATGATATTAAGAAAAAATTCCTGGAGAGGTATTATTAAAAACAGAGAAAAAAGAATTTAATTGATAGCAAGATTTTTATCTATAGAAATATGATGAAATAAAAATATATAATGTACAGAAGGGGTAAATCCTTCTTTTCTTTATAATAGCAAAGAGGAAAAGGGGAAGAAAGTCAGATATAAATATAGATGGCGAGAGAAGGTGTAGTGGGAATGAATGTTCCATAGGCACAATTTCTCTAGGGAGCATGACACAGGTCATCAGCTGAGGGAAGATAGAAGAGATAGAGATATATGGACATAGAAAGATATAGATTAGATAGATAGATAGACAGACAGATAGATAGATAGATGGATGGATAGATTAAAAGAGAGAAACGGGTAGAGAAGAGAAAAGGAGAAGAGGGAAAAAGAGAAAGATTGGAATTAGAATGCAGAGAAAAGTGGTGAAGGTTTTCAAATTGGTTTTAGGGGAAGTAAAGGCATAACAAGTATTGCTGAATATCTTTGGTGTCTTACTTAACTTTGAGACCTAATTATTTAAGGTAGTAATTTACATATGGAAATGTCATATTCTTTAACTATGTAACTTTCCTCCATTATTAATGTATTATAACTTCAACAATAAAATGAGAATTTACAAGTTTTTATTTATTTGTTTTTTAAATATTTAATTATAAGATAATATAAAAGTAGTTTTAAAATGAACTCTATTAAGGAACACAATAAAATTTTTCAATAGACTTTTGACATATATATAGATATAGATACAGATTTTATTTTACATTAGAAAGCAGTTTAAATCTATAAATATTTTCCCAACTATGAATGGTATAAATGACATATTATGACATACAATATATTATATACCGTTTACACAGTATAAATTATGAGGATTTGAATTAAACAAAAATATATGCATACTACATATTAAAAGACTAAGACATTTTTCCCAAATAACTTCATTACAAATTTGTAGCTCTTATTTAAGGAGTATTTTGGTAATGTTATTAACTAACACAGAAATATTACTTTTCTTTAAGTAATGAGGGGCCAAATCAGAATACAAAATATCTGTTTAAACAAAATAGCAAACATTTTCATATTTGGTAACATAAACTACCCTAATCATAGCAGAAAATATTTTTATTTTACCTCATACTAACATAATATTTAAAGCATCCTGAATTGTTATAAAAGTCTATGTGTTTTTAATTTATTGCATAAATGAGTTCATGATGATTTGCTTCTTATAGAATATACTCCTTAGTTTGATTTCTAACTTTTATGCAAAATTATAAATTTTTAACTAATCAGAGAAAACCATAAGCAGCCATCAAAGTGATATTCGTAACTATTTTTTTCTTTTTTAAATTAAATCATTTTTATTGTCATTCTATTACAGTTATCCCCCACACACACACTTTGCACTCCTCCACCCATTCCACCACCCTTCTCCCATAGTCAATTCCCACACTGCTGTCCATGTCTGCGATCATTCATACATGTTCTTTGACTAGTCCCTTCCCTGTCTTTCCACCATTATCCCCTATACCTTCCTCTCTGGTCACTTTCATTCTGTTCCATGTTTCCATGACTCTTTTGTTCATTAGATTCCTCTTATAGGTGAGATCATATGGTATTTGTGTTTCACTGACTGGCTTATTTCACTTAGCATTTTAATTAGATTCTGGGGAGCATGTTGGCTGATCACATTGCTTTGTAAAATGGTAAAATCCTTCTTTCAGCAAATGCAGCATCCTACTCACATGGCTTAATAGGACTCGAAGCAAATTCTTTCTTTAACAATTTATAGGAGAAAAAAAATGGAAGTGATGAACATAACTTTCTAACTTTTAGAGTCAATTATTTTATCAGGTGCATTGCTAAATCATTTGAACTAAAAGCAGTTTTGCACCAGAGAGATTCATGAAAAGGAAATGTTTTCCTATCATAAACTCTTCTTCATAAGTCTATATTGAGGACTCTTGAGATGAGTCTTTTCTGTATTCAAACAAAAGAAGAAAAAAGTATTGGGGAAAAAAAAGGAGTCCCTAAAGTAACAATTAAAAGTAAAGAGGAGAAACTAAGTAAAGATCGGTGACAATATACATTGCAGGCAGGTTTGGGAAGATGAGACGATTCTGTCTGTAAGTCACTTACCCACTGATCACTGCAGGCTGGTCTCTATAACGGATCCGTAAAAGTTTTGTCATGTGGAGTCGTGACTTTAGTGAAGCTGAGCCTTCAGCTAGAACTCGCAAATACTCAGTATACATGTAAGGGAATCTATGTCTCAAGGAACCCACTTCAATAGGCACAGAGGCCAACGTGGGCAGGGCTTCAGAGGCTACTTTCTTGTGTTCATTTCATGCTTTTAGTCAGGCAGCCGCTGTGTTCAGAACAGAGCAACAGAGAATCACGGTTAATGAGACCAGGCGAGTTTTGGCCCTACTGCCACTCATCCATGCGGTCATAACCTTGATCAGAGACATGACCGCGATCCCCGTTGCGTGTGTGATCATAGGATGACTCCTGGAAAATTGGATAGAAAAGAAAGAAAAGCGGGGGAGGTTGTGCTTCGCATTCGCTTTGTTATCATTATAAAGAACCAATCACTATATCTTTTATGATTTGTTAAAAGGAATCAGGGTACAAGAGCTATTGTGACAGAAGACGTGTAGCATTCATAAGGCACCATATAGGGAAATATAGAGGCCCAACAGTACAGCCAGTTTGCTTGATCTCGTTACCCTCCATCACTTTCTACATGTCAAGTGTCTCTGTCCTGGTGTCTCTTCCTTGTGAGAAAACACAAAAGGCAATGAATAACCCATTATCCACATAATAAATTTTACACTTACTTTCTGTCTGTGAAAATGAATAGATACATTTGGAGACAATTTTAGAAGCCATAGGTTCCAAGTCCTGTTGTCACTTACTATCTGAACTTGGGCAAGTCACTTAACCTCTCTGAGCTCGAATTACCCCCGTCAATGAAATTGAAATAGTAGCTAACTCACAGGGTGCTGTGGGTCAAACGCAGTACTGTAAGTGAGCAGGTTTTGGAAACTGCAAAGCACAGTACAGTGTAAGGATTAACACGACAATAGTTTCTCTCTTCTGTCACAACAGGTAAGGAAAAATTGAATCATTTTTTTATGTGTCCTTTGCATAAGTCAAAATAGAGTTTATCCACGAAAAACACTATCCTTAAAGGCCCGGAACTGGAGGTGGACATAGTTATTCTCATTACTTAAATGATTAACTTCAGTCTTTAACTAAAATATCTTTGGAAAGAGAGGTTATTAGCTTCACAATGTCTAAGGGGCTGTACTTATTTTGAGTTGGGGAATCTTATGATATGTTAAGCATGGTGTTAAACTCTCAATTTTAGTATCACTTCTTTTTTGAGCCAAAATTTAGATTGAAACTTGAGGTTAGAGTTAGGCATGTTCATATAATCCTTTTGACCATTTTTTTGTAACAAACATTTAACTAGAAAATACTCACAGATGTTTCAACCCCACCACTAACATTCTTTATCCCCTAAAAGCAAATCTGTCTTTGCTTATAGAGATTCTCTTCCTTATATTTATGAAGAATTTTTCCATTGCCAAATCCATTCCTGAGAACTTGATATACAGAACTGATTCATGAAGTGTGCAAATAAAACAGAGAAAGAGGAGGAATGAGGAAGAGAGAGAAGACAGGAGAACAGAGAAGGAGAACTAGAGGTAGAAATGGTTGATATGTACTTCAGGGATAAAATTAACTCTTTGGATAAGGAAATAAGAGGCCTAGAAGAAAAGAGGGGAAGACAAAATGAGAAATAGAAATCCTATGAAATTCAACTTCTATGAAGCTTTCGATCAGTTGCTGAAAATGAGAAGAATTATAAATTAATTTATTTGGTGGAAAGTAGCTACCACCAATATATAAATGGTAAAAAGTAAGAAAAAAGTATCTATGGTTTATACTACTAGGTCTTGTGAGTAGAGGTTTGATTTTAATTGCATTTATCATTTTTTTATTTCATGGGCTATGTCTTAGCACAAAGATGTGATATTATATGATACCAAGTATTTTCAGTTGACATTTTAATGTTTTCAATGAATGTCATCCCAGCTATATCAAGAGAAAAGTCATATATCAAAGGGTGTTCCTTATCTATTAAATCAGTGGTAATTGGTCAAATTTAGTGGAGAGCTAGTCTGTTTTATACTGGCTTGTTTAATAGTTTACATTCTTATGTTATTTTCTTCCTCACGACAGTAATTTCATATAAAAAAAAACAAAAAACTAAAATGTCTTATGAAAAATTAACAGTGAATAAAACTACATACTCCATATTTCTAAAGTGTATTTTATCTAAAATTATCTATTTTATCTAATATTGTATCTAAAATGTTTGCTTTGTAGAATTTTATTAGATACCATTAACTGTTCTCTCTCTGCAAAGACCAATATTTGTTACATTAAATGAAAAGAAAATTTGCTTTGATCAGTCTGGGAATATAACACACTTTGAAATTTCTTTTTTAAATACAATACTGATATTTATTCAGCAACTATTGTGTGCCAAGCACTGTCTAACCAATACCTTTAAATCATTGTGTGGAACACAAACAGTCTTTTAATTGAATTGGAATTAGGATTTAGCTACAGGACGTTAGTATAGGCAAAACACTTTCAAGCTAAAGAGTGTATTATGGTATAATGAAGAATGACCCTTAAATATAATTGCTTCTCTTTATTTCCCAAGTAATTCTTGAAAGTTATTGTATTAGCTATACTGTAAGTAAAAGATATATAAAATTGTTTTTAGCTCTGAGAAACAGATTGGCATTCTGTCAATATTTTGCCACTGCCACTAATTTGAAGCATGATATTTATATTTAATTAAAGCTGAGAAAAGAAAAAGTTATTTTTTTAGTGCTATGGACTGGAGATAAAAAATGACCAATAATAGCAATTTTGTTGGAAAAGTATGTTTCTGATGATAATAAATTTACATAATAATGTTTGTGTTTTTGTTAAAGTGGGTGGATTATAGGTGAATAAAGGTAAATAAAGATCATTTTCTAGTCAATACTATGTATTTTACAACTTATTGAAATAAATAAATAAAACTTATAAGTACTTAATGTCTGAAAAGGTGAGAACTATATTTCCATACCAGAAATTTATCTAAGCTATCTGTCAGTAATTTGAAAGATAAGTTTAAATTTGGTTTAAGAGATTAAGAAAATTGATCCTCCAAAGGTTTTGATACTAGGGAAGTTTAGAAGGTAAATTTAACCTTGACTATTATGTAAGCCTTCTTTTGGAACAGTGACTTGATTTTTGTGACCCCTAGAAGCTCACCTCTATGTTTCTAAAGAGAGGTTTCCAGTTTTACTGTGTTAATAATATTGTCATTGCTGGTTTACTCAGAAACAAAGCTGGTGTGAACACAGTGTAAAGTGAATACTATGCAGTTAAGTGCCACGGAAAAGTACTGCCAGAAGAAGGAGTTCCCTGGAACAGTATTATTCTATTGCCCAAGCTGTTCTACTAATATTAAGTATTTCCTTCCATTCTTCCTCAAAGGAAGGTCTTAACTTATGTAGTTAGAAGGAAATGAAGAGACTGTTGCAACAAATATGGTATTGAACTGGTAAAAGCAGAGAGCATGTTTTTTATTAAGAAGAAAACACTAAGTTCCATTCAAGTGTGTTATCTGAAAAAGGCAGTTTTATAAGCATGAGGATATGAATATAAAATATCACTTTGAATTGGATTTTCTTTATCACTGGTTTGAGTACTTGCCCTTTAGTTAACTTTTGGAATCTAATAATGCTACATGCAAATATGAGTGATGGTACAACTCATTTTGATTAATTGTGTGTTTCTAGGAGGGTTGAAACTCAGCTTTTTCCTTTTTTTGTATTGTTCATATGTTATCAAAAAAATCACTTAATGATTATTGTATAAGTGATTACCTAAAAGAATATTTTGGTTGGTATTGTACTAACCATGAATTTTAATTAGGAGATTATATCAAGAATGTGTGGGTGAGAAAAAAGACATTTTTTCCTTCTGGTTTTGAACTTGTGTTCTCTCCCCCTTAGGGACCTTGTGCTTATCTGTTTGTTCCATTACTTCCAGCATGTTGAATCTCACTCTCTTATCTCGTTGCCTTTAAACCTTCTTGCTTCCATAGAGCTGCTATATTATTCCTTTCTTCTACTTTCTTCTTCTCCTTCTCCTTCTCCTTCTTCTTTTTCTTTTTTGCCTTTATCCTGGTATTGCCTGGCACAATATTCTTCCCATCCTTCACGTCTTAATTTTTATTGCACTCTAGAATCTGAAAGTTCATACATTAAGATTATTAATAATGTTCTTACCAGTCTAAAAGGTCTCTTTCAATCCTTAAAATTCAGAATCTTTGAAATTTTGACCAAGCTATTAATTACGCTCTCTTTTCTTTTCTTTTTTTCTTTTTTTTCATTATATCTATGGATATAGGTATAGCACTAACTTTTTCTGGTTTTTCCAAATTCTCTCATTCATTCTGTCTTGAAAGTAAGTAATTATCTACAAATTTTTCTCAAGATATTCATAGGGATTACTCATTCTCATTGCTAGCATTGAACTTTCTACTACGTATGTTGCAAAGAGTTAATTATTTATTTACAATTTACTTTATAGTTTTGCTGTCACTTCAAACTCAACTCTGGAAAACAACTAACAGGATTCTTTGTCAAACTAGTTTCTGTTCCTCTTGCTATTTCTCTTATGACCTCAGAGCTATCTGGTTTGCTCCCACATTTCAATATTACCCTGCTTTGTCTATGCTATCTAAAAATTTAAACAAACAAACAAGCCCTTTCTATTTATCTTTTCTTTCATGTTCCAATTACCTCAACTCTTAATAAGTCACATATCAGTTCTCTTTAATCATATGAGATAAATTATGTAAAGGAATTTGGTTAAATAACTTTAAAGTGAAAGATAATGGTTACTACTGCTTCCAAATTTATCTCCCTGCTTCATGTCTCTCTATTCAAATACACTCTGCCTTGAACCATCTAATTTCCTGAAGATCATCACAATACGGAATAATTCCATCTTTGAGTTTCAATGTCTATTTCTTACTATAATTCCTGGAAGTGTTATTTAATACTCTCATGATAAAATACCAACCTGCTTTTCTTAGGCATGCTTCTTTCCAACAAAATCCTTGTCTGTGTATTATACACCAAGTCTGTCATCTTCCTTACCATCCTGTTATGAAATAATGTTTACGTCATTCTCCATGACTCAACTCTTTCATGATGTTTCTAAATTCTTTACCACCCAGATAAAATTCCACTTCTTTGTACTTAATATCTGAAGTAAGCAGTTGATGCTTATGGCATACATAATTTTATTGTTAGTGTTTTGAATATCATCTTGATTTTATGTTCCTTGCAGAAAATGAAAAAAATTTAAATTATTTTGTTTCCTCGTGATATTCTTGAACAGTTGACTTTACAAGATTATTATCTTGCTGTTAATTGATGTATTATTTTGAAGAACAAATGCCCCACTTTTGGGTAAAATGGACAATCCTATAATAGCACTTACATGTTCATTCTAAAATTCTAAAGTAATAATTCAATTAGTATTATCTTAAAATATGTTTAGGTGATAAGTAGTATACAAATATTACTACAAGAATTCTTTTAGTTTACATAATGCAAAAATTATTGTGCCAATGTATTTCTTTACTATAATTAAGACAGTTTTATGGAGAAAGAATAGGATAACAATCCATAGCTTTCCAACTGAAATAAATAACCAGAATCTTACAAACTTGCCATTCTTTCTTGATTTACTTAGACTGAAAGGTAAAAAATGACTGAAGTGATTTAGGCCAACTACTATGATGCTTGAGTTAATTATTACTGGGGGTGGTATGCTCCCTCAATGTTAGTCACACTTTGGCAAAAGTATGAGTAAGGCTACGTGGGTGCCCTTGAATGAACAGGGGCACATTGTGGACCAGGACAATTCTATTTCTATTATTAGACAAATAGCTTAAAGCTCTTACTTCATTGATGGAGGATCACTGACATCATTTGAGGAAATGACAGACATATTAATTTTTGTTATTTAGATTTGTCTTAACAAAATTATACATTTTTTAAGCATACTGTTTCTCCTTTGGAGTACTCTCCGTACATCATTGTAGCAAAGATCCTAATTCATTTTCAATAATTTTCTCAGAATAAAATTTAACAGTGACTATATAATGATGTTACCTTAAATACAAAGATTAGTCATAATTGTATGTGCCATGTACTATTACCAGTATTTAATTTATATTAGCTTATTTAATACCAACAGCAGTCCTATAAAGATTTTACTATTGTTATTAATTCTAATAAAATTAATGTATTGAATTTTGTGTCACAGTTTCCCAAATGATTTTGCCATTAAATAAAATATTTGAAATGATATTTGTACTTGCTTTTATAGTCTGTATCCTGGAAATCACTATAAAATACAACAAAACTAAACAGAAACTAAAGAAAAAAATGTGTCCCTGAAGAAAGATGTGCAAAAGATTCTTTTAAGTAATTTGGTCTTAAATGAATCTAGTCTTCCTGGTTTCTGGCACAGTACAGAAAATATTCATCTTTGGAAATAAGAACAAAACAGTCCCAAGGGCAGATTGGTTACGGGATCTTTTGCAAGTCAGCACTACAAAGTTCCCCTGTAGAGAACACATGTGTTAGGGAAGAAACAAGCTGTTTACATTTTCCAAATTTTAGTATTTTTCTACCTTACTATTTTTCTAATTTAATAAGCTATAGATATACTGAAACACACAAAGACATTTATATAGAGGTAGGGAGATGAAAGTGGGAAAACTAATATATCTAAAAATGATTGCACTTTCGCAATTTTAAATAATAGATTTGTATGATAATAGTCTGACATACATTTCTATATAAAAACTGTACAAGTCTGAAAGCCTTATATTGCATGAAGTCATAGTGTCTTATTTCATAGTGATGACAGGCATCAATAACCCATGCATTGGTAGACTTTTAGAGATAGTAATGATATGTCCCACCCTTTCATATACAGCATTAATTTGTTCTTACAAAGTTCCATTTTGAAAGTAATAATATTCTATACTAGTCTTTGAGTCTCCTAATATGCCATGATCTGAAAATTAAAATGTATTATAATTAATATAATTTTCAAAGATCAGTCGTCGGCAGCCGTCCGTCTCGGGAGACGATGGTGTAGCTTCTTAAGAGTCTATCTGCACCGCCGAGAATGGCTGTGCAGTCCGACTCGGGAGTGACACGGTATCTGTCTCCTCCCGTGTTGAATCGACATCTTGTGATGACGCTGGAGTGTCCTCTCCAGTGAAGCTGAAGCTACAGAGCCTGGGCAGGGTGATATGGAGGGTCCGCTGTTGCCCATGCAGCAGACCCCCCCTCTCTTCGCAGCTGAAGGGTCCAAGGGAAAGACGGAGTCAATACAGCTTGGCTTCAGGTGCGCCGCAGGAGTTGCCGGTGTTGACTACAACGTCAAACCGCCTTAGGGACTCCGGCTCCGAATTTTCTGTCGGGGTTTACTCCCTTAGCCTTTCCCCTGAGGAGGTATGCCACAAGGCAGCGGAGGTTTTTGGGAGTCAGAGTTTTCCTTCTCTGATGTGCCCTGACTGGAAGATCGAACCAGCGACACTTAGCTCACAGGCTGATGCTCAATCCACTGAGCCAAACCAGCCAGGGCTAATTTTCAAAGATACAAAAGCACATATTAGAGGAATGGTAAGGATTATTTCACCTAGAGCTGAGCTGTCCAAAATAGTAGCCATTAGGCACATGTATCAAAATACATTAATCTTTCAATTAATTAATATTAAATAAAAATAAGCTTTCTGTTGTTCAATTTCACTAGCCTTGTTTAAATTCTCAATAGAATGTTTCTCTTCTTCTATTTCTCCCTCCCTTTCCCTTTCTCTGAAAATATATAAATAAATAAATAAATAAATAAATAAATAAATATATATATATATATATATATATTTAAAAAAAAAAAAGCCACATTTAGGGACAAGGATAGCCATCTAGTGACCAAGAAATCGTAGTCTCGTTATAGTTTTCCATATTTAAATCTATCACTGGGTAGTTTGAATGGACTAAGTTCTCTCCTAATCCAGTGAGTACCACATATTCCCCCTGTATCTTTTTCTCAACATAAATGTAAATAAATAGATGTACAAGTAGATATATAAGCAGAAATGTAATGCTGAATGGAATTTGTCTTCTTTTTAAGGATAACATAATAAATGCCCTCAAATTCTGAAGATGGCAGTAAACTGTCAGATGCTTTCTTTATTTTCCTCCAGAGTGTCCTAAAAAATACCATGACACTGGCCTATGTCTCTCATACTTACTGCTACCTACAAGTCCATACAGGATAATACAAGGACATAAAGGGGGGTAATTGAGATAGTGAAGTTGTAGGCCTACAAGAAAATATTTGAGATTTCTTCTCTTTTCTCTCTAGTGAGGGTGCTAGTTCCCTAAAGCTAAATAAATAGGATTCAAGAAAACCATTAATAAATATTGGGAGTATTTTCAGAGGAAGATATTTGTTATCCATCCCATAATAGATGTTTGCTATAATATAGAGATTGATTAGCTAATGGCAGGCCACCTGTGTGGAGGCCTATGTAAAATCTTGGAGGATGTCATGCTGTTCCTCGAGTTTGGAGGGCATGCTATAGAATATGTACTGCAGAAAGTGGGAGCTTAGGGGATCAGATCATAAAGGCTAAATTATGAAATTATGATCTATGAAAATCTCTTGAAAGTTTCTAAGAGAGTTTCACAACTGCACCACATGAAAGATATAAATTTTGAAATCTTGTCCCACAGAATACCAATTTCAAATATCTTTTGCCCCTTTATTTCTATGCTTCCTCTCATGACTCTTGATTCTACCCTAAAAGAATTGAGATAGGTCATGCCTTCTTATTTGCTGGGAACCCTTAAGCCAGGACTCAGATGGAAGATGAGTGCGGCAGGGCAGGGCAGGATTTGGAGACTAGAAACTCACACAGTAGAATGAACTTTTAATGAGGATATGGGAAGCTGTTTTAATTCCTGAAAGTTACTTGAAAGATAGAGGACTTTTTTTTTTTTTTTTGAGATGTCATAGGATAGAGAAGAGAGCAAATTGAGCATGTTTCAAAACAAAGGTTGCAGAAAAATGAAGATGTTTCTTTTGATTGTTCCCTCAACAAATTTAAACCTTTCAATAAATTTGTTACTCATATATAAACCAAATATATTTCTAGATGTCTGTCTCAGGAATCAGTGTCATTGGTCAAAATGGAAGTCAATGAGAGAAGATGGATAACTATTGGTGGTTCATCACTGTTATAAAAGGAAGAAAACACCCTGAAAATTCATAGGATATAAGTATGAGTATTTCTCTTAGGTTTTTCAAGTCCACTCGAACAATTTTTGTTTAATTCTTCTCAATTTTAAAATCATTTTCTTGACAGAGAAGTTGAACAGCTGCTTTTTCATGAATATTACATTTTTTTCTGTTAATGTTATACTATTTAACTTAGAAATATGTCTGATTTTCTCTCTTTTTTTTTTCTTTTTGCTTTTGCTGCTAACATAACTGAAAGATTTTGTTGTTTGTTTCTTAAGTATCTTTTCCCTTAGGTATTATTAGCTTACACTAGGATATATTTCCTTTCCATCTTTTCTTATAAAGTTTTGTTACATTTTGTTGCCTTTCAATATATACCATTTCTTCTATATTTTGTACATGTTCTCTAAATTATAAGCTTACTAGAGATTTCTACGTAACTGAATATTTCTGACTATTAATACCTTTCTCCCTGAAATCACAAACAATTGCTTCAGGATATCAGTTTAACAGCATTCTATTAATTATGTACAATTTCTTTCTTTTTTTTCTTTCTTATTTTTTAAAAAATCTATTGTTACGTGATTAATCTTTTATTCATTTTGGGGGAGATATACTGAACTATAGCATGTACATAATGACAATAAATCCAGATTTTTATATTTATGAACTATAATTCAATTATAAATCTCTTCCGATTTTCTATTAAATTTCACTTCACCATACAGTTATTTAATATTAGTTAAAATGCAAAACCCTATCTTTTTTATTTTGCAGACTATGACTAATAGAAACTATAAAATAAAAAAGTTGAAATTCTCTATCATTCATATTTAATACCTCTGTGTCAAATTTGCAATCTCTCTTCATAAAAGGTAGTCTTCTGTATTCTCACAAGATCTCCAGATGTTTCATACTTTAAAATAGCTACCTGAATATTTATACCCATTCTTCTGCTCTCTGGCTTGTGTAGATTCTTTAAGAATATGTACCTATTTGTTTAAAAAAGAGTTACACTCATTTCACTTACAAAATATATTTGGGGGGATAAATTATGCTTTATTTTGGGCCAAACAAGGAATATGTTTTGATAAATATCCTAAGGATGGTTTGATACATTTACTTTCTCTGTAGGGCACACAGTTCCTCTAAACAAAATAAAAATTCTATTATATTGATTCAAATAGTCTAGTGAATTCATTTTTTAAATTTTATTAAATTTATTGGAGTGACATTGATTAATAAAAATATATGTTTCAAGTGTACTATTCTACAGAACATCATTTATATATATAACATTGTGTGGTCACCATCCAAAGTTAAGTCTTCTGTCACCATATAATTGACCCCTTTTATCCTTTTCTATCTCCTCCCAACTCTTCTCTCTGGTAACAGCTGTACTGTTGTCTGTGGCTATGGGTTTTCATTTGTCTTGTGTGCTCATTTGTTGCTTTTAGTTTCATATCCTCCATGAATGAAATCTTATGGTTCTTGGCTTTTTCCAACTTATTTCACTTAACATGATATTCTTTTTTTTTTTTTTCAGATTCAATGTGTTTTATTGATTAAAATATTACATTTGTGCCAATTTCCCTTCCCTCTGCTCCCCTCCACCCGGTGGCCCCCCTCCCTCCAGTTGTCCCCCCCTTTTAGATTATGTCCATTAGTTGTGCATACAGTTCCTCCCAACCTCTCTCCGTCTATTCCATTCCCTCCTACCTTGATCCCCAATTCCTATATCATCTCCCTCCCTTTCCCCATTCCCCCTCCTTGTTGACCTCCCCCCAATATGCTTCCCGTACCCACAGTTCCTTTTCCACTCTCGTTGCCTATTTAGTTTGCCTTTGTTTCATTTCCTTAGCTTCTGTTTTTTAAACCAGTCCCTTTAACATCTCATATAACAGTGGTTTGGATCTAATGAACTCTTTCAGTTTTATTTTGTCCTGGAAACACTTTCTCTGTCCTTCTATTCTGAATGACAATTTCGCTGGATAGAGTATTCGTGGTTGTAGGTTTTGGATTTTCATTACTTTGAATATTTCTTGCCAGTCCCTTCTTGCCTGTAGGGTTTCCCTTGAGAAGTCTGCTGATAGTCTAATTGGGACCCCTTTGTACATAATTCTTTTCTTCTCTCTTGCTGATTTTAAGATTCTCTCTTTATCTTTAATTTTTGACATTTTGATTATAATGTGTCTTGGAGTGGTTCTCCCTGGGTCCAGTCTCTTGGGAACTCTCCTTGCTTCCTGGACCTGCAAGTCTATTCCCTTCCCCAAGTCTGGGAAGTTCTCTTTTATTATATTTTCACTCAATTTTTCAAGTTCTAGTTCATCTTCCTCATTCTCTGGCAAACCAATGATTCTTATGTTGGGCCTTTTATAGCTGTCCCAGAGGTTTCTGATCCTCTCATTGTTGCTTCCCATTTCCTCTCTCTGCATTGGTTGACTGCTTGTTCCTTCTCCATATTCCAGTTTGTTGAAATGAACTCTGGATTTTTTTTCCTCACCATCTGTCTCGTATGCGGTTTTGTTCCTTTCGTTATGAAAGTTTTTCGCTTCTTTCTTATCTTTTTCCTGCTCTTTTGTGAATTCTGTAAGCCACCTGATAACAATGGCCCAGAACTGAGCCTCTGACAGGTTTCTTATCTGTTCATCTGTCAGGTTCTCTATCTGCTGCCTGGTGAGCTGTGTCACCGGTATTTCTATAGTTGTCTGCCTCATTTTGACAGATGCGTTTTGTTTTCTTGGGCCGGCTGTCGGGGGCAGTGCCTGTGTACTCGTAATGACCCAGCGACCGGCGCCATTTGGCGTCACAAGTCAGCGACCGGCGCCTGTCTGCGACCTATTTTGCAGCCCTGTGGTGCTTTCTTTCTTTGGGGGCAGGGGTCCAAAATGGATTCACACAGTTATTCAGCTAGGAGACCGGGATCCGTCCTCCCGCCCCCCTGGGCCTCACTGTTCAAGGCGTTGCGGTGGCCACTCTCCCCAGCGCTGGGGTCGCGCACTGCCAGGGGCTTGACTGCCGCGGGGATTTTTCACCGCCCCGCCGCTCCGCAAACAGCTTTGCCCTCTTTAACTCTTACCTGCCCGAATGGCACCGCTGGTTTATAACTTCATGTGTTGGGCTTCCGTGTAGTTTTATTTTCTGGAATTTCTAGTTATCCTTTGTTTTGAAGTAGTTGTATTCCTCTCTAGTTGTAGAGGGAGACTTAGCGTGTCCGTCTAAGCCTCCATCTTGGCCGGAAGTTAACATGATATTCTTAAGGTCCATCAATGTTGTACCAAATGGAAGCATTTCATCTATCGTTATGAGTAAGTGTTGTATATATGAACCACATCTTTTCCCAATCATTTATCGAAGGATACTTCAGTTGTTTGCATGTCTTGGCTACTGTGAATAATGCTTCAATGACCAAAAGGGTACATATATCTTTATAAATAAATATTTTCAAAAAATTTGACTAGATACCCAGAAAAGAAGTTGCTGGGTCATATGGCAGTTCTATTGTTAATTTTTAAAGGCATTTTTTATACTGTTTTCCATAGTTGTTTTACTAATTTACATTCCCACCAGCAGTGCATGAGTGTTCTTTTTTCTGCACAATCTCTCCAACATGTATTACCTGTCTTTTTGATAATTGCCATCCTAACAGATTAGAGGTGATATCTCATTTTAGTTTTGATTTGCATTTTCTTAAAGCTAGTGAAGTTGAGCACCTTTTTATATATATGTTGGCCATTTGTATGTTTTTTTTTGGAGAAGTGTCTTTTCAGGGCTTATGCCCATTTTTAAAAATTTGATTGTTTGTTTGTTTGATTTTTGCTGCGGAGTTGTAGACCCTTTATATATTTTAGATATTAACCCCTACTAAAGGTGTTATTTACAAATATCTTCTCCAATTTTGTTGTTTGCTCTTTTGTTTTGCTGATCCTTTCTTTTGCTGTGCAGAAGCTTTTTAGTTTTATATAGTTCCATTTATTTATTTTTGCTTTTCCTTCCCTTGTTAAATTCATAAAATATCTTTCCAAGACAAACATTCATAAGTTTGGTACCTATGTTTTCTTCTATATATTTTATATTTTCAGGTCTCACATTTAGGTCTTTGATCCATTCTGAGTTTACTTTTGTGAATGGTAACAAATAATAGTCTAGTTCCATGCTTTTGCATGTGGCTTTCCAGTGTTCTCAGTATCATTCATTTTTAATGTTTTATCTATCTACCTACATAAACACACATGTGTGCACACACAAATGTGTGCATACACACAGTTTATAAATTATCTTTTTGTTGACATGTAAGCAGTTTCCATACCCCTTGTTATCATTATAAACTGTGCTACTATGATCTTTTTTTACAAATGTCTTTTTACGGATGTAGGAATATTTTCTCTATGTCTGTAACTAATTAAGCAATTACTATCTATTTGAGTATTCCTACACTTACAATAGATATTAACAATTTTTTCTTCAAATCAATTGTGCCAATTTACACTTGCATGTGCAAAGTTTGAGTGCCCATTGCACCTCCTATTTGTCAGTGGTTGGTCATTTCAGACTCTTAAAATGTTGACAATCTGAATGGCATAAATAAATCACATTGTGATTTGATTTTGTATTTTTGTGATTATTGGTGAGGTTGAGCTTGAATGAAATGGTATATTAGCCATATCTGTTTTACATTCTGTGACTTGCTTCTTCATGTGCTTTGCATGTTTTTGTCTTGAGTTATTTATTTTCTTATTAATTTGCTGAAATGATAAAACTCCTCTTTGATAGACGCTGAAATCTTTATTCAGTTTGTGATAAATCTTCAACATTTATTATGGTCTTTAATGTCAATATTTTTCCTCTCCCTTATATATATGTCATTTTTAGAGTAGTTTTTGTTTACAGCAAAATTGAACAGAAAGTACAGAGAGTTCTAATATACCTCCTTTCTCTAATCCCATCCCCCTACACAAGCTTTCCACTATTAACATTCTACACCAAAACATTATATTTATAACAATCAATAAATAATTTACATTAAAGTTGACTCTTGGTTTTATATATTCTATGGGTTTTCAAAAATGTAAAATGATAGTCACCCAACATTATAGAGAAGTTTCACTGCCCTAAATAATACTCTGTGCTCTGACTATTCACCTTCCCTTCCCCTTAATCCTTGGTAACTTTTGATTATTAAGTGTCTACTAATTCTGTGTTTTCCAGGATGTCATATAGAATGTCACAAAATATGACATTCTGGAAAAGAATGCAGCCATTTCATATTAGCCGAGTGATGTGCACTTAAGTTTCATCCATGTCTTTTCATGGTGCGATACTTCATTTCCTTGTAGGGCTGAATAATATTCCATAAATAATAGATGATTGTTAGATGATAGACAGATGACAGAAATATAATAGATAGAAAATATCTCTTATTACTTTAATTATTATACCTTCATTATTTAAAGTACATAAAAGTTTTTTTGTTCATTCGAATTCTTTAGTTTTGGCATAGTGCTTTAGCCATTTATATGATTCTTATTGCTCTTTGCAACTGGCTATAATCATAAATGAATCAATTTTTAATATTTCTTTCAGATGGGATCAAGCAGTCTAAGTTGTCTATACAGCAACTAATTAACTCCCATACTTCCTTTTAAAGAGATCTTTAGCTTTACTAACCTGGCCACTGTCACCTTACTTTCTCTGCTAATATTGATTTAAGAATGGACACCAAGACAAAAGTGTGGCAAATTAGTCCAAGATTAAATTAGATTTGTTACATGTTATAGTATTTAATTAGATCCTTTATATAAAATATTCTCATAAATAGAGGCACTGGGAAAGATAAACTTGGATTTGACTGGTTGCTGTCATATTTGGACAAGATAATAAGACATGCTATAGCCACCTTGCTTTGTTGTAAATCCAGAAAGATATCACAACTGCACCTACACAGTTAGAGTAGAAAACTGACATCACAAGGTATGTGAATTCTGATTCTGATTTAAATAAGTGCTATCCTTTAAACTCTGGTGTTCATGCCCCCAGTTCTCAAATATATCAGTATTTTCTAATATTTGCAAGTGCAAACTTTAAGCAGATTTAAGTGAAGTCTTCAGGCACTTTTATGTTTCCTTCTTCATGCTCTCCTGTCACCTTGTTCATAACTCTTTTATAACACTGTCCACAATTTTTGGCTTTTATGCTTATATTTCCCACTGCACACTGAGTCCCTGAAAGTCAATTCCTGTCTTTCACTTGTGTTGCCTCAATACCTGGCATGATGCCTCACTGAAAAATGAATAAACGTTGAGTGACTGACTGACCACTGAGAGGGCATATCCAGAAATTCCTGTAATTAGAAGCTTAGGCTGAAAGCCTATTCATGTGCCTGAGCCTAAAGTAAATCTCTACAAGAGATCAGTGAGAGAACTACAATACAGCTATGATGGCATGGGTCTCAATATTGTTACTTATTTTAAATTATTTTTCTTGTATATTTGCATTTATAACCATCCCTATTATTGTACTTCCTACCTGGAAAATCAAACCTAAACCAAAACAAATAAAAACTTCTATGGTCAAACTAAAACACTAATGCTTAACTAGCTAATGTCATCTTTTTTGTTTTTAATGTAGTGAGCTGATTTAACTTGCCCTGAGGCTAAGCTGTAAAGTCATAAAAGTTCTAAAGATTAAAGTGTACAACCAGATGAGATCCTGGTTATCTGAAAACCTGACAGGAAGTGTAGCATTTCTTTTCATTATAATTAGTGACAGTAAATGTAGGTGACAATATATTTTGTGGTAATTCTTTTACATTGTTAAATGACTTGTGGAAAAGCTGAGAAAAAAAAAAAAACCTGCAGATAGTGATTCTAACAAAGCATATAATGTTAAGTCCAATTTCTTTTCAAAATTATCAGTTTTCCTTTCATCTAAGTAAGAGGCATTTTCCAAAGTAGGCACCTCTGTGGGCACATAGTTTAAAGCAACACTAGAGTAAAAAAACCAAACCAAAAAACAAACAAACAAACAAAAAAAAACCCCTATAATATACTTTTATTACTTGAGTTTTTACCAATAATTATGCGTTAACTCCATCATATTATCACCATTATTGAGTAACACATGAAGCACGTGACCACAACGACGGCATTAACTCCTGCTAGCAAAGCTGTTAATCTGTAAATTTATCTAGTGCTTAATTCAGCCCACAACCTGCTTAAAACTGCCTTCTACATGTCTGTGTAACATCAGTGTTTTTTTTTTTTTTCTGATCACTTTTGGGGTCTATTGTAGAGAGAGCTACTTGTCAATTATCAAGATTCTCTTTTTATTCTCCAGAGAATCTGAAAAACCGTATGCTAGAAGATTTTAACAGCAAAACCTCTGCTATTTACTTTAATATAAGTACATTATTATGTATTTCACATTTTTTTGTGAAATATATAAGGAATCATAAATCTCAGTCAATATGTATCTTGAATGTTGCCAATATAATGCATTCATCATATAAAATAATAAATCCCTAATTTTGAAAACTGATGCATTCTCTGAAACTACTTTGTAATTAATTATATTTTTGATATTATCACAAGTTTAATAGTGTTATTATTAGTCCAGTTATGCAGAGTTAAAAGTCTATGACTATGTTTGTTGTGCTTAAGGCATTTGCTACATATCTTCCTGTGTTGAGTAGGTATGCACTGTAAAGTTGAAATGCAATGTTTGCATACTGAATAACTCTAAAATGTAAGCTGCATTCCTTAATATTGATGTGTTTTAAGTGACGCCAGTTGTATGTGTCTATGATTCATAGTTCCGAGCTGCTTTCCTTTTCCAATATGATGTACTGTCATTGTCCTATTCATTTTAAAAGTTGTATTCATAAGGATTTTGTGATTAGATATCACTGTAAATCAATGTTATTGGACTATATTTTCAAACAAAACATTCACAGAGACAGTCATCCCACATTCCATATTCAAAACACAACACTTTCATGAAGGTCAAATAAAGTCAACATCAACTTATGTTTATTGCAAGATCAAATGAAACCAACAATTTTGAAATACCTTAATAAAAGGTTTAATGCATTCATGTTTCACTCCAGAATTCCTAATTGTTTTAAGAGCTCTGCTAGAACTGTAAAACAAGTAACATTAGGGGGATATATGAATACTTGAGATTGTCTTTTCTGATGAAGTGCAGGAAATATTCAGAGCTTTATTGGTTTTTATTATGCCTTTAGAAAGTATGCGGTAATATTAACAATGTTGCAATTTACTTCAAAATAAACATGATTCATTTATGATCGCTTATTACTGAGTTTGTATTCATGGTTGATACAGAGAAATGTAACTGTTTCAATAAAATAGGTTGATCTACTATGCTGTTTCTATCTTTTCTTCTTTGCCTTTTTTTTTTTTATGTCAAAAGTCCCTTACATTGAAATAAGCAATACTTCTTAATATTCTTTTTGCAGCAATCTGATGTGATGGAGATCTCAAGTAGTAACTGTCAAATATTCTCATGTAATGTTCTGTAAGTTTTATATTCTCTATTCTCATTTTCTTTATTCACAAGGATTTAAAAGGAGGTTATATACTATGTAAAAATATACCCAAATCAGCAACCTATGACTGTATTCCAGTAAACCATCTAAGTGTGCATAAATATGAAAAATAAATTTAGTTCTCTTGAAAGGTGTGAGTTATTCTTGAATATAGTTTGAGCTTTATAGACATTAACCTAGGTAGTTCTCTAAAGAGTAGAAACATACATTTTTGTTAAAAGTGTTTAAATATAAAATAACAACTTTCTGAATTCCTGTTCTTATTTCTTCATGTTGATAGCAAATTTGCAAGATTTCCAAAAAAAAAGGATTTTTAAAGTGACAATGAATCAAATAAAAAATAGCAATCAAGAAACCCTTTACTATCCTACAAAAACTTTCTCTTAATAAAATGAATAACCTGAAAAAATTAATAAAGTCACAGTAATTTTACAGATAAAATAAATTAATTTTGTTAAAAAATATTGCCATGTGCTACAGGTAGGTAATTTGTCTTAAACCCAACCCCATATTTTACACCATAATGACATCCATCCATTTTATATTCTGGTACAGCACTTAGCACAGGGAGTGTTACACTCATTCCTCATCTAGAACCGTAATCTTACTTCCCAATTATGCTTCTTGGGGCTGGGAGGCTCAGTCAAGTGTAACAGTGGACTAACATCAGAACTTTAATTACAGAGCAATGTATATGAGTGCTTTGGAGGAAGCGATGCTGTGTTCCTCACGTCTTAAGGTAAATTAGGTGAAGGCAAGATCTTAATTAACATTTGTTAGCCATAAATATTTCAATCTTTAGTTTATTAAGATGCTCTGCAATGATATATCATTTACTGTTGAAGAGAGTGTGGTGGCAGAGAGAGTGGGGAGGAGTAAACTAATATATTTCCTTTGTGAACAATAAACTAATTAAAGAAATAAGATATAATCTGTCTATCTGCAGGTTTCTTTTAACTATGTTGCAATGCTTTTCTTTTACTTTTTCACAATTATCATAAAGATGGCACTCTCACAAGGTACTTTACATCAGTTCATTGCTATGCAGCACAACCGCCTCTGAAAGGTAATGATCACGTCACAGATGGAAAAAGCAAAGAAGAAAGAGATCTACTCTCTTGCCTAGGGTTACATTATAAGTTAGTGGCAAAATGTGTATTAAAATTCAAGTCTCCTGAGCCTCGGTGTTTTAATTAGCTTAATAATACATGCTAACTTTCATGGTTGTTAGGGCTTAGGTTTTGGTATTCTTTAACATTATTCTCAACACCTATGACAAATGGCTGCCCTTCATAAGGTTAATGCAAACTATGAGTTACTCCAATTATGCAAACACTAATCGTTGTAACTTCTCTACATCCAGGGTGCTTAGCACTGTGTGAGCATGTACTTATTTCTTATTCTCTCCTATAAGCACTTTCTTTTACACTATTAACAACAAAAACAAAACCATTAATTGACTGTTACCATTTTTAACTGTATAATGAAGATATAATTATCTTAACTATATTAGTAAAGAAATTAATGCTCAATGACTTGTCCACAGCCACATAACTATAAAAAACTAGAATGGAAATTTAATTCTGAGACATGCCAAGTATCACAACATATGACCTTTGTGTATAGGTTGATTGTTTTTTAAAAAGTGATATCACTGGAAAAATGAAATCAATAAATGAATTTGAAAATGTATACATTATATCAAATTCACATATGTATAGTTTTCCCTACACCCATCTTTGCTTAGTCATGATTTATATTCTACACTTTATTCATTCCTTCATTCACTTATTCAGTTAGTGATTTGAAAAATATTTAATTAATTGCTGGGGACATACAGCCATAATAAATTATTTTAGGTTATGCTATTATGGTTTTTTAAAATAGCTAAAATGAAAATACATTAAAGTGAACTGACTTGAGATAGAGTGGTCAAAAAAGACTTCTTCTCCCAGGATATATTATATTTAAACTTAGTGTTAAAGAAAGAGATAGACTTACCATAACAAGAATGAGAGAAAAATATTCTAGTAGGGAGAAACCTAGACTAAATCTTCATCATTATTATGCTTATGCTCTGGAGGAGGAGACAGATAAGAAACAAAATAAATAAGTAAAAGACATAGGTAGGGTGTTATAGAAAATCTCACGAAGAAGGGCATGAATAATACCTAAACACAAAGACCCCATTAAAGAGTTTTAAATAAGGTTGTGACAGTATCTGATTAGTAGTTAAGAAGATACAACCTTTGTGGGATTTGAAGAACAGAGGGGAAAACTCAGGAATGGAATAAGAATGTAATCAAAATGGTTTTGTACCATTCAAGGTGAGAGATGATTATGACTAGAACAGGGATGATGGCATTGGATATGAAGTAATATGTTGTATTTTGGAGGTGCTATCAACAGGCTATATTTTATTATTAGTCATGATGAGTTAAAGGAGAAAAATCATCAATAACTAATTTTTCACTGGTTGACGGGGTGGCTTTTACTGAATGAGGAAAGATGTGACATTGAGTTTGAAGAAGTAATAAAAGGCTTCACTTACCACCACTGCCATTAAATTTGAGATGTCTGTAAAGTTTTAAAAGGAGATTTCAAGTAGGTAGTTATGGATCTGACATAAATTTGTGTTTTGTCAGCATCAAATGATATTTAATTAAATTTATAGGCTCTCTATTTCTTACAACTTTACTCAGCACAAGCTTAGAAATATGATAGATATTGATACATTAAACTTAAATGTGAAATCCTAATGATTGTTAAGCCAATTTACTCAGAAGCAAAATATAATTTTAGTTTTGCATAATAGATTCACAAGAGATTATTTAATGTCAGGATAGTGTCATTTTAAGAACTGATTCCACTAAGTAGTATATACCAGTTGTTTGAAAACGTACATCACTGTGAGATACTTGAATATATATATAATAATATATATACATACAATTTCTGTCACGCAGTTTCTGGCACAAAACTCCTAAAATCCTTATATTTTGCTGAGTGATGAGAGCACTAAGGGCATCTTTTCTTGTATATCCCTTTGAAATTTCCTGGATGATAGCAATGTTTTCTGTTCCAATGAGGTGACTTTGGTGGGCTACTGGATAGTTTCTGGGCTGAACACCAGAATGGTCAAGCGATGATTAATAAAACTTAGAACTTCTAGCTCCACCTAGCATCTTCCAAGAAGGGGGTAGAGGCTAGAGACTTTGTTAGTGATTGATCGTGCCTATGGGATGTAGTCTCTATAAAATTTCCCAAAGTATGGGGTTTGGAGAGCTTTCAAGTTGGTGAACAACTTCACGTGCCTGGACAGTGTTACACCCCAACTACAGGGGAACAGAAGCTCCTGCTCTAACGACCCTTCTGGACCTCATCTTACATATGTCTTTCATCACATCCTTTCTCATATAAAAAACTGATAAATATAAGTAAGTGTTCACCTGAATTCTGTGAACTGTTCTTGCAAATAATCAAACCCAAGGAGGGAGGTTATAGAAACCTTCCATTTACAGATGGTGGGTCAGAAGCACAGGTGACGATCTGGGGCTTGTGACTAACATGTAGGGTGGGCAGTGAGGAGTCTTGTGGGACTGAGCCCTTAAGTTGTGGGGTCTTCACTAACTTTGATTAGTGTGGAAATTAGATTGAACTGTAGGACATTCAATTTTTGTGTAGAGAATTGCTTGATGTGCAGAAAACCCACACATCTGGAGTCAGAAGCGAAGTACTGCAGTAGTAGTGTGAACATTAAAGAGAAACATATGGGGGCTTTCCAAAAAGTCAGCGATGGTAAATATCAGGACTCTGTATAGGCAGAATTCCATGTCCCCCATTGACCCCTACCCTTGTACATTCTCCTCCCTTTGAATATGAGTGGAACCTGTAGAGATGAGATTTTGCAGATCTAATTAAGATCCTAAGTTAGTAGACTTTAGGAGAGGGAGACTACCTCGGTGGGTCTTACTTAATCATGTGAGCTTTTTAAATATGTATCTGGAGGTTAGAGGCAGAGGAAGTCAAACACTAAAAGGGTGAGAGGGACACAACTTGAGTTAGAGCCTCTGTTCTGGTTTTGAAGATAGATGAGGCCATGTGACTAGGAATATGGGTGGATTCTAGGAGTTAAGAATAACCCCAAACAAGAAGCTAAGTTTACCCAAAGTAAATGAGCTTGAAAGTGCATGTTACACCTGAAGATTTAAGAAATTAACAAATCCTGGCCAACACTCTGACTTCATCTTGTAAGACCTGAGCAGAAACCTAGCCACACTATGCCTGGACTACTGACATAAAGAAATGTGAGCTAATAAATAGATGTTCTTTTAAGCTACTATGTTTGGGATAATGTGTTACAGAGCAAAAGAAAACAAATACAAACTATTATGTCAAGAATCGTAAAGGGTCTGAAATTTTATACTGCTTGCATAACATAACCACAGTTTTATGCATGCTGGTAGGAGATATGAGACTCCTGGACATAGATACATGGTCTTCCTACTTGCAACAATAACAGTAACCAGAGTATCAGGATCTCTGCAGGCTGCCTGAACCCCAATTCCCACAGGGCAATGCAGAAAAGGGCAGGTGATTGGGCCTCTCTGCACATACAGTGGGTTCTCTTTTAAGAAGGGTAACTCCAGGGTAGGAAAAAATACATTTTACCGTTGGCAGTAAGTCTGCATGACCTACACCCAGAGAGGCATTGCTTTATTAAACTGAATCATGTATAATAGACCTGCCCCTTGCTCCTAAGAGAGGCACTGTATCTATCCTCTAAGGCTGCTTCATATACAAATGTTATCAGTGATGAACAGAAACACAAAAATTGTCTCCCAATATCTTAGGCCTACACTTTCCTTCTAGGATGGTGGTAATTAATAATATAGCATGTATTCCTTAAGTAATAAGATGGAGTAAAGAATGTTTGTCAACAAAGTACTAAAGGTGAACATCTCCAAACTATAAGACTTCAAATTTTACATAAAACAAATTTACCATCTTGGCTTAAAATAAAAATTTACCATCTATCTTTTGCATATGTGTACAAATATATAGTATGTTTTATTTAGCCTTACTCTTACATCAAGTTTATATTTCTAACTTTGCTTTTCTCTCTTTTTTTCCTTCACTATTTCTAATTCAAATTAAATTCATATTTTTATTTTAAAATTCCTAAATTCTTCAAGGAGTCAGAGGAATTGTTTTTAAGCTAAATCAACCAAACCAGAGTAATTTGGTAAGAAGGTAAGAAATAGACAAACAAGCAGAAAAGATATCTTTGCAAGGCCTATGACTGGCTACAGGGTTGGGCTCATTAGACTGAATTCACTGAAGTTCTTAAAAGCTTTCAGGGTTTTGTTGCCGGCTATGTGTTATGAAGGCAATTGTTTATGGAATATTAGATATTTTTAATATTGTCACAGTTAATTTTAAATCTGAGTAAGTTTTACATCTGACCAGGGTTCGGAGCCACGTAACATATAACTGAAAGAAAAGAGGTGCTCTTTCTGTGCTTGTTGGACAAATTGAATTTTCAAACCCACCCCTAAACCAACTACTGTGGAAAGAATTGGGCCTATTCACATAATCCTAAATTGCTGCTGATACAGGAGCCAGTCTTCATAGCAGATGGGATGAAATTAGCTGATAAATTTAGACTCAGCAGGGACCCTCTTTGAATGTGGTTCCTGCTCAAACTCATTGGCTACTGGGTGGGGACAAGGAACAAAGTGTAAGGGATGCAGGAACACAATCCACACAACTGCTACCAGAATCAAGGCAGAGGTTGTTAGCCCTATATTATACAATAAGAAACGGAGGACCAAGGTGAAATTAATTTGATTTCAGTCTCACTGTAGTTGGCACTGTCAGTTTTTTAGGCCAGATTTTCTGACCTCAGGTCCATTGTTCTTGTCCCTGTTTTCTACTCTCTTGTGACATGTTGAGTGAATTCGTCTGACTTATTAATGAAAACAGGTTTGAAAGATGAAAAACAAGGAGTGACAATGAGGTGATCAATAGCCTTCATTCAGGAAAAATAAAGAGAAAATAAAATAATAATGTAAAATTAAAAAACATTTTTTTTTTCAAAAAGAAAAACACCTAGAAAGGAACACTGGGTTGGATTTTGTAAGATAATGTTTGACTTCTACACGAATTTGCCTAGGTCAGGACCTTCAAGTACTCAAGAGCCAGCAACTCAGTGGTCGATTGAAAAATCTGTGCTATGAGAGTACTTTTGCAGATTCACTATCCCACTGTGACTCTTCCCAGAACAGCTCAGACTAAAACAAAGAAAACAAATTCCCATGAAAACCTAACTGAAAGGTCACGGAAAGGAGAGGCAGAACTCATTAATTTTTTTCAGGGCCTGAGGGTTCATTCTTTAAAATCTGTGCCACATTGGCACGTGCAGTTTGCATGATGATTTTCTTTTGTTTCAAAGCACACCCACTCCAGGTTGCAAAACCCTGATGCCTGACTGCCTTTTGCCTTTTTGTCCTGGAATGAGCTGAGGTTACCTTGTAAATTTAGGACCACATTTCTTTGTGAATCATCCAGGATGGACCTGCCTCATGACAGATTTTGCTCCTTAAATAACATTAGAGGGGTTAGTTGTTCCTTACCTAAATTGTGTGCAAATATATTGAAACAACAACATGCATTAATTGTTAAATTCTGTTATTTCTGAGGACAACTTCATTTAATATGAAGAAAAAAATAAAATTAAAAGAGAGTTAATAATAATTCCTAACTTAAACCTGTAAATTTAAGAGTTGATGTAAGACAGCAAAATTTGAATATATGGCTATAGCTACATATATCTATATCTATATTATTATATCTATATCTATACCCTGGCTAAAATCAGTATTCTTCTACTGTTCTCTAATCAAGAAATGAGATGAAGAGTTCAAAGCCTGTTAAGGAACATTCATCATTGCTCATGTTCCACTTGATATAGGATATTTCTTTAAATTTAAAAGCAGATTAGAGAGATCTAGACCACAGCTCAGAGTGGAGAACAGGGCTTCATGAGAGTCAGTTGCTTATAATTTTTGGTTGGAGAAATAATCTCCACATTAAGAAAAAAAAGCAATTATCCCTTGATATATAAATAGTTATGTGCTTGTAATAATCTTCACAAGATATATATTATTATATCTGTGTTATGCAATGTACACAAAAACACAAAATTAAAATGAATGAGAGAAATATAAAAACATTTTAAAAAATGTTCTATTTTATTTATTAGTGAAGCTAAAAACCTCTAAATATTTTATTAAATTTATTTGGTGCTTTCAATGTGATTAAATATGCATCATGAATATCTTCACTTACGCTAGAAAATGATTTACAGATCTGTTTCTAAGTTCTCTTTATTGAAACACTATTTATTGATTTAATGGCTGTCCTTATTGGAGAAGTCAAGGGGTAAATTCAATGATCCGAAAAGAAGAAATACATGTTGTCTGCATTTACTCAATGTTGAAACTCATGTTTCAATTCCACAAACTAATAATGAAAATATTTTGTTCAAGTCATCTATTAGATTTTTAGCTTCTCTGATATTTATCTGTTCTTCTTTTGCATAGGGAAAAGCTATATTTTTATACTTTTTATAAAATATGCTCAAAGCCAGTCACAGAAATTCATTTGGAAGATTTGTACTCAGATTGAAGAGCTGGAATTCTAAGTTTTTGAACATTGCTGATATGAGAATTTTATAGGTGACACTATTTTCAGCAACAAATTTATCTAAAGATAGATGTATTCACAAATGTCACTTTTCAAATTGGTGTCTCTATAGCAGGAGGTTGTTTGAAAAGCAACAATGTTCTTCCTTATTGTAAAAATATGTGGCAATTTTAGAATACATATATTTGTAAAGAAAAAATATATAACTCATCTTTAGCTTTGACAACTCCTTTAAGTGCCTTCTCATAAGATATATGAAGTATCACTGTGTAGTATGCAAGCTTTTCTTTCAAAATATTGACTCTTTCAAAAACATTTATATATATATATATATTTTCTGTTTAAATCTTGTAGTCTATATGTTCATATTTAAACATTGCAATACCTGATAATATACGATATATGCCAAGATGAAGATGTTTCTGCCCATCCAGGTACAGCTTTCCTTATTTCCTTAGTATGGGGCAGGTGACCATCTCACTTGTTGTGATTAAGGATGCTCATATTTTTTCCCTTCAAACACCTCAGTTAAATTATATGGTATACCTGGTATGTACATAGTCCAGTTTTTTTTTTAACTTTGTTATTTTAATAATTTTTTATTTATAAAAATGTTAAGAATTTTCATATATGCTTCACCTAATTTCCCCTAATGTTAACTTATAAAATTACACTACATTTGTCAAAACTAAGAAGGTAACATTGGGACAATACTAGTTACCAAACTACAGATCTTACAAGGATTTCATCATTTTTTTTTTTTTACACTAAAGAATACCTGTTTCCTGTCCCAGGATCCAATCCATAATTTCACATTCTCTAAGTTGTTATGTTATGTAGGTTTCCTCTGATTCATGAGCTTCTCAGTTTTCCTTTTATGTGACCTTGACAGTTTTGAAGACAATGATCATGTATTTTGTAGAACATTTCTTGATTTGGGTTTATCTAATCATTTCTCATGGGTTTTGAGAAGAATACCAGGGATGTGAGTTATGCTTTTACCATGATTCATAATATCAACATGATTTACCTTTGTTAACCTTGATCAATATCTTATTGGGGAGATAATGGAGATGTTTATTCACTATAAAGTTCTTTTTCCCCCTTATTTATGGAATATGGTCAGAAAGTTCAGTTCACTCTCAAGGATAATAGCTTACTCCATCTAGAAAACAAAAGGACATTTGACATTTTTGTCATGGCATCCCAAAGTTCCTTTGTTTTTCAAGTACAATGTGGTTGACACTTGACAGAGAAATCATGCCATCAAGACTTCATGGAGGCCTGGTATTTGTTAGAAGGGAATGTATGCTGAAATGTTCCTGTACACCTCCTGCTGGAGATGGAATAAGAACATAGCTAAAATAGCAATTGACTATGACAAATTTAGTCAACTGAAAGCCAAAATTAGGCCTATAGACATTCAGGAAGCCACTTTATTACTCTACACATGGCTTGATAAGATAATTTTAAGATGGAAGAGAAATTCAGAAGAGAAATGAGACTGAGGATGACCAAAATGATACTCCTATATTCAATCCAAATTCTGAAATGATATCATCTCAGAATGTCACGGGGAAGAAAAAGACACATTGGAGATATAAACAAGAGTGTGGTCATGGCTGGCTGGAGAGGAGGATTGAGGGACAGTGGAGGAGGATATAGGGGAGATAAATTGATGGTCAGAGACTTGACTTAGGATCATGAACACAGGATACAGTGTGCAAATGGTGTGTTGCAAAATTGTGCACCTGGAACCTACATAATTTTGTTAAGCAATGTCAACCAAATAATTCAATAAAAAGGAAAAAGGTAAAATAAAAATAATAATAATAAAAATAAATGAGACTATGTTGTAAGCTTATAAACAGAGAAATCCCTGGAATTAAGTACATCAAATTTTCTGCTATCATGAAGTAATGGAAGTTCATGATAGAAATTAAGCTGACTCACACAAAATAAAGAAAACAAGATTTTTAAAAAACATCTGAGTTTTATGGGCTTTTGTTACTGTCAGATTCATGCCTCTCACACAAATTTGGCAGCATTATTACAGGACACAAACTTAAAGTGGTGCCATTGCATGGGTGGTTGGATGTTAAAAAAAATAGTGCAAAATGTTAAATAAGGTATATTTTTAATTTGTGCATGATCTGAGCAGATATTTCATAATGACCTTTCTTAAGAGTGGGGATGAAAATCCATGAATAAACAAAGGACTATAACTGAGTATTGTTGAGTATAAGTATCAAAGTCAGAGAGCCCAAGGTTTTATTTCCAGTTTTATTCACTCACCCTATGATGTTACTGAATTTACTTAAATTCTTTGAGGCTCAATTTATTCATTTTTTTTATATTACACTTCCTTTATTCATCCATCTATGGACAGCTATGTTGCTTCCATATGTTGACTATTGTAGATAATGTGTAGTGAACATAGAAGTACAGATATCTTTTTTAAAAAGATTTTATTGATTATGTTGTTACAGTAGTCCAGATTTTTTCTCTTTGCTCCCCTCTGCCCATACCCCCTTTCCCTCCAGCAACCTCACCCCCCTTAGTTCATGTCCATGGCCTGTGCATATAAGTTCTTTGGCTTCACCCTTTCCTATATTATTCCCCCAGTCTATTTTGTACCAACCAATTATGCTTCTTAATCTCTGAACCATTTCTCCATTTCTCCCCTTTCCCCCTCCCAGCTGATAACCCTCCAAATGATCCTCATACCTATGATTCTGTTCCTATTCTGGTTTTCTTAGTTGAATTTTGTTTTTTATTTTTCAGATTTATTTGTTGATTGTTGTGAGTTTGTTGTCATTTTAATGTTCATAGTTTTAATCTTCTTTTTTTTAAAGAAGTCCCTTTGATATTTCATATATAATGGCTTGGTGATGATGAACTCCTTTGACTTTACCTTGTCTGGGAAGCTCTTTATTTGCTCTTCCATTCTAAATCATGGCTTTACTGCATAGAGTAGTCTTGGTTGTAAGTCCTTGCTTTTCATCGCATTGAATATTTCTTGCTATTCCCTTCTTGCCTGCAAAGCTTCTTTTGAGAAATCAGCTGATAGTCTTACAAGTATCCCATTGTCAGTAACTCTCTGTTTTTCTTTTACTGCTTTTAAGATTCTTTCTTTATCTTGAACACTTGGCACTTTAATTATGATGCATCTTGGCGTGGTCCTCTTTAGGTCTAGCTTGTTTGGGACTTTCTGTGCTTCCTGGACTTGCATGCTTATTTCCTTCACCAAATCTGGGAAGTTTTCTTTCATTATTTTTTCACATAAGCTTACAACTTCTTGCTCTTCCTCTTTTCCTTCTGGCACCCCTCTGATTGGGATGTTGGCATGTTTAAAGTTGTCCCAGAGGTTCCCAAGCTTCTCCTCATTTTTTTCAATTCTTGTTTCCTCATTCTATACTGGGTGACTTATTTTTTCTTCCTTATGTTCTAAATCATTATTGATTTGAACCCCAGTTTTCTTCCCTTCACCATTGGTTTTGTGTGGAGTTTCCTTCATTTCATTTAGCATAGGCTTTACTCCTTTCTTTACCCGTTTGCTGCACTTAAACATATCAGTCAAGCCTGTGAGCATCTTTATCACCAGTGTTTTGAACTCTGGATCTGTTAAGTTGGATATCTGCTCATCTGTTAGATTGGCTATCTTCAAGTCGCTTAGTTCTCCCACTGGAAACTTGATATGTTACCCCTTTTGGGCCATACTTTTCTGTCTCCTCAACTTGATAGTGTCTTGTGTTTGTTTGCCTCTGTGTCTTAGGTAGAGCTGTTGCTCCTGTTATGTTGTAAGGGGGCAGAGTCTTAGGTATTTGTCAGTATAGGGCAACCCGTTTCACCACATTGTGGTGCTGTATGTGGGGGAGGGGTCCGAGAGAGAACAATGTCACTTGCTCAGCACTTGCCCCTTTTCCAGGCACTTCTCCCACTTTCATATGGGACTGGCACCTCTCTAGCTGTTGCCCTGGCCATCATTCCCAGAGCGGGTGGGTCTGTGGACATCCTAGGACTGTCGGGACCCTTTAAACATGCAGACTCTGCTGAAAGACCAGCAATTTCTTCCTCCACCCTTACTCCCAATGGTTTGCACAATCAGAAGTAATGAGGCTTTATTTTCCCCGGGCTGAGACCATGAGCTACATGGTCTGGTCTGGTGCTGGGCGTGCTCCCCAGGTGTCCCTACTGACTTTTTAGAATGTGTGACTGTGTTTTCTGGAAGCCTGCTGCTGCCACCACTGCTGCTGCCACCACACAGTGTCCTCTCCACCCTGACTCCACCCCTCCTACCTGTCTGGATGAGTATTTCTTCTTTATATGTTTGTTTTTTGGACTTCTATGCAGCTCGATTTTCTGGAACTTCTGGTTGTCTCTAGTTTTGAGGTAGTTGTATTCCTTCTTAGTTGTGGAGGGGGACACAGCACGTCTGTCTAGGCCTCCATCTTGGCCGGAAGTCTATTCATTTCTTAAATGGAGATAACTGACTGCTTTATGGATTATTATAAAAATTAAATGTGATCACATATGTGATACATCAAGCTCAAAGTATGACATATAATAAGTAATCAATATATCATAGTTTGCTACTCTTTCTTTTCTCCTACTTGTTATTATTATTAATATTAATATTTTAAATATCTATTTTTGAATCAATAAATTAAAACCATATGAGTAAAATCTAGTTGGGAGTGAGAGAGAAAAGCAATATAAAAGAATACAAATGAAAATAAATATGTTTATAAGATATTGAGAAAAGAGTCAATTAAGGCACAGAATTTCTACCAGGAAAATCACTTCAAAAAAGAAGACTTAAGTTGTGAGAAGTGAACTGAGTGCAAGCTGACTGAGTTGACAGTTTTGTACGGATACCCAGGACTGCTCTCGAGGAGTAGTCAACACACTAATAAAGGACAATCTTGTATGTCATAGCTAAGGCAATTAGAATTCACCTTACCTTATGTATTTTAATTTAGAAGTCCCAATTAGCATTTTAAAAAGTCTATAATAGGGTATTGTATACCAAACACAGATTCATATAAGTGTTGGTGAGATTTCAACATTTTATTTTTCATGACTGACCAAGCATGAAGGATTAGTAGAAGACTATTTTAAAATAATGCTTAACTATTATATTAAAGCATAAACTTTTCTAAGCTTTATCATTATTGCTAGATAAAGAGTTGGCATTTCTAAAGGAATGCTGGAAGGTAGTTAATTTCTCTTTATGCTTAGGGTTATAGACTTTTAAGTTTGCAGGTCTATTTCAGACCTCATTTAGCTATTAGCAAATTTATATTATTTCCTTCACTTTTCTAATGACCAGAGATGCTACAATACAAATTGAGAAGTGAAGGATAAGAAAAATAAAACTTTAAATTTTCATTACAGTTATACTTTCCTCTCATCAAAGGATCTCAGAAATTCCCCTGCTGTATTAGTAGTGCCAGGTAGTTAATTTCTCTGCCCAAACAGGATGCAGTTGTGCTGACATAACAATACCCAATGTTTCAAGATCCTCAAGGATATTCATACAAAGCTATTCCTTATGAGGACCTCCAATTTTCTTCCCTAGGAAAGATTATAATCAGTATATGTTACCTCAAATATTAAGGTAATTAGTGTTAGATGGATGAAAAACAAAAAACAAAAATGCAACGTTCACACTGGTCCGAATAAATACCGAAGTTTGGAGGATGCTTACTTGAACTTTATCAAAACTGTGGAAATTCTGGTGTTTGCAAAATTGAACTGCAAATCTGGGGAAAGGCCTATTTTGCAAGATTTTGAGTGCATCATGTTGCTGGTTGGACTGAAAATTCAACATGCATGGCTGTTGCCTGCTTTTTCAGCATTCTCTGGGTCAGCTTTAAAAAAGATGAAAAGAACCAGAAATGCAGAGACATTAAAAAGGCAAAAATGAGCTTTCAAAACCTTTATAAATGAGGTGGGTTTGTGATCTTTTTTTTTTTTTTTTTTTTTTGAAGTTTTACCTGACAGTTCATTGATCTTTATTTTAAGGAAATGATAGTAAACCAAGTAACTTGCAGTGGTTCATACATCTTGCCCTCTGCTCCCCTTCGACCTTCCATTCTTTAGTCTGCTAGAAGCTGGGAGCCCCGTTGCAAGTCCGCAGGAACTCCGTGCTTACATCAGCTCAGAGGGGATCCAGAGCAAGATGAGAAACAGGCCCGGAGACTGTGATGGAAGCTTGAGCAGATTGTGCAGTATCATTTCACATGCTATTGTATCCCCTTATGTCACATTTTTCTATTGCCGACAAGAAATCAGCTAAGGGCAGAGTGAGAGAAAGCTGGTGTAGCAAATGGTCTGTCTTCTTGCTGGTTTCAACAAAGCAGTCACACCAGTGGCCGCCTCCTCTTGCATTCTGCTCCACTGTCTTGAGTCCATTTCTGA
Source organism: Furipterus horrens (assembly GCF_987537825.1). NCBI lineage: Eukaryota > Metazoa > Chordata > Mammalia > Chiroptera > Furipteridae > Furipterus > Furipterus horrens. The sequence continues at coordinate 59,580,839 of NW_028327173.1, read as the reverse complement.
ACCTCCGCCAGCTCCCAGCTGGTAGTACACTATAATGCTGTCATGTCATCAGCCTAGTCAAGATGTTCCAGCATTTGTGTGTGTGTTTTTAAATTTGCCAACTTGGCTATTTTCCCATAAATTGGATGGGATTTTACATATATATATATTTTAAGAGCTTAGCTTCTATATACCCATGAGTGAGCAGGTTTCTAAGAGATTGCTCAGTAATCAGAATTCAGGTCAAATTAGTGGCAATGAACAGGCAGTCATATTTAGATATTCGATGACTCACAGTTATATATTAGAAGTCCAAAATAAGAGAGAATACTCAGAAGCTTTTACAATAAGAAGCATATTTCTTCACTATCCATTAGAACCTTGCTTTTTGAAAGTAGTTTACATTTTTTAAACATATGTGTGTGTACATATGTGTTTCTTTTATAACGCCTCTCCTGGAAAAGAAAAGATCAAAACTTTATCTGTAAAATAAATGATAATGAAGTGCCCAAGAGAAAAAGGCAGTTTTCTGCCCAAACACTAATGTAAGTCAAAATAGTTTATCTGAGAGAAACTTGAGTTTGTTTAAAAAAATAAAAAAAGCATTTGTGGGTATTTTTAATAATTTGAACATATGGTCTCAGCAGAAGCAGAAAAGGCACTTTTTTAACTTGATGTCAGATCATATCACATTATGTTGATTTATACCACATAATGTGATATGCTGCAGATTTTAATAAATAGAGTTACTTTAACATCTCAACTAAGAAAGATTTTTGGGGTGCAAATCTGGGGATGCCCTTTGAAATTCTTTAGTAGCTCTCTACTAATGCCATTTTCAAGCTTCTGACTAAAATTTTTCTTCTTTTACTTTTTTCCATTATATTGAGGGAGCAAAAGATATGACAAAAATAAAGTTCTGGTCTAGCACTTACAAATGTTTTTATTTCCATTTTTTTTTGCATCAAATGGAGAAATTAAAGTTTCTTGATCTAAGTTAAGAGCAATGATTTGACAATAATAAATGACAGTTTTTTTTTGTTGGGGGAAGAGGGTTGCCACGAAAGGCACAAGAAGCCCTGGGAGGGAAGGGGAAGTGGAAACAGAAGCGTCGCCATGTTGGTGAGGGCTCACCTGAAGGCTGTGTGTCCTAAGTGTGCACTGAGTCCCTTCCCCGAGGGTCCATATTTCCTTCTCACAGAGAGAAGCTGCAAAGATTTCTGAACACTTTTCATCTGTAATATTCAAACTGTATTTCTAAGAAAAAAATGAACTCTCAAAATCTATTTTTAAAAAGAGAAACAGAAACATAAATCCACTAAGTAGTCAATCTAAGATTTCACTAGAATATCAGTTTTTGGAAAACAAATATAAAAATTACTGTTTGTAGACTATTATCTCAGTTTTTTCATCCTCTCTGTTACGTGTTATCATTAAATAATCAATTATCTTTAATTAAGTGAATAGTTTTGAAGCACTATTAGTTACACACATACACACACAAACATACAAAAATGAATAAAGCAAATCAAAATGTGATGCGTTACTTACCTAGACAATTGCCAAGAAACAATATAAAACATGAAAAGGGACATTTAAAAAACACAACAGTTTTGAAAGAATATTTAGCCAATAACGTACATCAATTATTTAACTAGTAAATTTTATATGTAAACAAGCAAATGGATGATGTGATGCTAAGAAATGGGTTTACCTATTTATTACACAGCATTTCCAATACCTGGCAAAAAACAAGTCAGAACTACTTGATGAACCAATACATTAATGTGTACAATGTTATGTTATTTTTAAAATGACACATGACAGAAGACTGTATTTTTTTTTTTTTTTAAGATTGCAAAGTGGAAATAAAACTCATTATTTTCATTTAGTGTACATGGTACACTTAATTTGACAGAGCCTCTGTTAATTGCTTTACATGGATTATTTAATTGTATTTCCATTAATACTCTATTTTGCATTTAAGGAAAAAAAATAAAGGGAATTTTAGGGTTGACAAGCAATTTGCCTAAGGTTAATAGCTAATAAGTGGTGTGACTAAGGTGGTTAGACTGCAAAACCTACCACAGTGTATTGCACTGAAGATTTCAAGAAAACAACTAACCTACTATAGTATTAAAGTAGTAATTGTGTTAGATCATGTAGATGTATGTAAAGTGGAAATCTGTGAGGTCATACATTTCAGGCCTATAAAAAATTTAAAGAATAAATTTGTAAAATAGCTGAATATAGTAAATATGACTTCGTTTAAGATGATGTAAGCAAGGGTATTAAAGTATAGGAGGGCCTGACAGTTCAAGCTCTAATCTATATTATATGAGCAACAAAAAGAACACTATCATGATATGGAAATATGATGTTAAGAAAATCAACAAAAGATGAGTAAAATAATTTGCCAAAGAAATTGACTTAATGTTGGAACTAAGGATCTGTCTCTAGAGAGGAATCATGATCCAGTAGTCAGAACCTTTGCTAATGCTTAGCTCATTTCTACCTGTGTTTGCCTGTCAGTTTTTTCACCCAAAGTTCAACTTATTCTGAGAAAAGAAATAGTTCATTAATATGTCACTTATGATTCATTTTGACTGCAAGAAACAGAAATCCAAAAAGCAGTAGCTTACTCAAGAAAGAATGTCATTTCTCTCTCGCATGTAAGTCCAGAGTAGACAGGTTTCTTCTATCTAATTCTGTCATGTTCATTCTTTCTCCCCAAGTCAATTCATAATTCTAAAAGATTGCCCTTTCTAGCTCTCATACTGACATTTCAACGAGTAAGAAAAAGGAAAGAAGGAAGAAGAATGGGCAAAGTATATATTTAGCTATATTGTAAGGAATGTAAGCAGAGGAAAGGTGAAACACCTTCCCTTACATCTTGTTGGCCAGCACTTAGTCACATTGCCTGGGATGCTGGGCAGTTATTTTTAGCTAAAAATAAGAAAGCTCAGAAATATTACTAACAAAGGAGGGAAAAATTACATCTTGGAAGATTACTAGTAGTTTCTGCCATAGTATTTATTTATGACCCTTGGCTGGTTTGGCTCAGTGGATTGAGCGTCGGCCTGCGAGCTAAGTGTCGCTGGTTCGATCTTCCAGTCAGGGCACATCAGAGAAGGAAAACTCTGACTCCAAAAAACCTCCACTGCCTTGCGGCATACCTCTTCAGGGGAAAGGCTAAGGGAGTAAACCCCGACAGAAAATCCGGAGCCGGAGTCCCTAAGGCGGTTCGACGTTGTAGTCAACACCGGCAACTCCTGCGGCGCACCTGAAGCCAAGCTGTATTGACTCCGTCTTTCCCTTGGACCCTTCAGCTGCGAAGAGAGGGGGGGTCTGCTGCATGGGCAACAGCAGACCCTCCATATCACCCTGCCCAGGCTCTGTAGCTTCAGCTTCACTGGAGAGGACACTCCAGCGTCATCGCAAGATGTCGATTCAACACGGGAGGAGACAGATACCGTGTCACTCCCGAGTCGGACTGCACAGCCATTCTCGGCGGTGCAGATAGACTCTTAAGAAGCTACACCATCGTCTCTCCAGACGGATGGCTGCCGACTACGACGGCCGACGATTTATTTATAAAATAAAAACTTTTTTTACTCTTATTTTTAAAATTGACTTAAAACTTACTTCTTGCAGAGATATGCCCCATGCAGTGAAACTGGGGAAACTTGCCACTGTTGCCAATATTTGTTCAATTTCCTGGGTATTCTGTGACTTTAAGGAAAAATATTGCCTCAGAAGTACCAACAATAACATTTAGCATTGACACCCATGAAGTCATATGGGTGACATACTTTCTAAAAATAGATACCCTTTGCACTGCTTGTTTGAGGGTTCAGTAATATACTGAATGACAGCAATCTCAAAACCAGACTGTTATTATTTTAATAATATTATATAATACTTTGAGTTATGGCCTAGCTTATCATCTTTCCCTAAACCTGATTTTACTCCTGCCGGCCATTTAGATGAAGGAAACCACCAGGCTACCTAGGGTCATGTTTTATTTTCTATTCTTTCATCCAACACAGTCATAGACTGTTGACCAGCTCATTGTTCACTGAAATCTATCTGAATCAGACTGATACTGTAAATGGTTTTGCAAATAATTTCCACTCGTTCCTCCATAATCCTAGCCTTAGGTAGGGTTGTTACTACAGAAATTTCAGAAAAGTAAATAATTTTAAGAAAATTAGTGTTTAGCCATGGCTCAGTTGGTTGGAGTATTGTTTCATAAACTGAAAGGCCATGGGTTCGATTCCAGTCAGGGCACATGCCTGGGTTGCAGGTTCAGTTTCCGGTCTGGGTGCATAGGTGAAGCAACCAGTCGATGTTTATCTCTCACATCAATATTTCTCTCCTCCTCTCTTTCCCTCTCTTCCCTTCTCTCTAAAATCAATAAGCATGTATTCAGGTGAGAATAGAAAGAAAGAAAGAAAGAAAAAAAGAAAGAAAGAAAGAAAGAAAGAAAGAAAGAAAGAAAGAAAGAAAGAAAGAAAGAAAGAAAAAAAATCAGTGTTTAGCTTTTTGTTTTTTTTTAATTTTGGTTTTTCAATTACAGTTGTCCCCTTTTCCCCTAATTTCTCTCCCCCACCCAACCCACCCCCTCTCCCGCGATCATATCCCTCCCCGTTGTCCATGTCCATGAGTCTTTTTTACAGGCTCTTTAATTAAACCCTTCCCTTACTTATCCCCCTTCTCTCCCTCTCCCTTCCCCCCTATTGACTGCTATTCTGCTCTTTGTTCTATTTAGTTCCTTTGTTTGTGTTGTTCTTTAGTTTCCTGTATTAGGTGATATCATAAGGTATTTTTCTTTCTTTGCCTGGCTTATTTCACTAAGCAGAATTCTCTCTAGTTCCATCCATGTTGTTGCAAATGGCAGGAGTTCCTTTTTTCTTTCTGCTACATAGTATTCCATTGTGTAAATGTACCACAGTTTTTTGATCCACTCATCCACAGATGGGCACTTAGGTTGTTTCCAGCACTTAGCTATTGTAAACAGTGCTGCAATGAACATAGGGGTGCATAAGTTCTTTTGAATTGGTGTTTCAAGATTCTTCGGGTATAATCCTAGTAGTGGAGTCGCTGGTTCAAAAGGCAGTTCCATTTTTAATCTTCTGAGGTAACTCCATACTGCTCTCCATAGTGGCTGCACCAGTCTGCATTCCCACCAACAGTGCAGTAGGGTTCCCGTTTCTCCACATCCTCGCCAGCACTTGTTGCTTGTTGATTTGTTGATGATGGCCATTCTGACTGGTGTAAAATGGTATCTCATGGTGTTTTTTATTTGCATCTCCCTGATGGCTAATGATGTTGAGCATTTTTTCATGTGTCTATGGACCTTCTGTATGTCCTCTTCGGAGAAGTGTTTGTTCAAGTCCTTTGCCCATTTTTTAATTGGGTTGTTTGTTTTCTTGATGTTGAGTCGTATCAGCTCTTTACATATTTTGGAAATCAGTCCCCTGTCTGTGATGTCATTGGCAAATATGTTTTCCCATATGGTTGGTTTCCTTTTCATCTTGCTGATGTTTTCTTTTGCTGAGCAGAAACTCTTCAGTTTGATGTAATCCCATTTATTTATTTTTTCCTTTATTTCTCTTGCTTTAGGAGATGTATCCGTGAAGAGATTGTTACGTGAGATATCTGATATTTTCTTGCCTATGTTTTCCTCTAGGACTTTTATGGTGTCACGGCTTACATTTAAGTCTTTGATCCATCTTGAGTTTATTCTTGTGTGTGGTGTAAGTTGGTGGTCTAGTTTCATTTTTTTGCAGGTCCCTATCCAGTTCTCCCAGCACCATTTGTTAAAGAGGCTCTTCTCACTCCATTTTATGTTCCTTCCTCCTTTATCAAAGATTAGTTGACCATAGAGGCCTGGGTTTATTTCTGGACTCTCTATTCTGTTCCACTGATCTATATGTCTGTTCTTATGCCAGTACCATACTGTTTTGATCAGTGTTTAGCTTTAAGGTTTCAATGCATAGACAACAGTGATAGTACTAGGAAAGTCTCCCTTAACCTAAAACACTCATTCTCTGGACCATTAAGTGCCTAGGAAGCCCTAGCCTAAAAAATAGGTACAAAGAATGGTGATGATTTACAAACTACAAGGTTGTATAAAGTAGACAAGGGAGGGAAAAGATCAGCAGGAAGAGTAAATAACGTTAGCCACTGTCATATATCTCTGAGAACACACTCTACTACTTCTGGAGTCACACCCGCAGGGTACAATAATCCCCTGACTGATCTGAGGATCCAAGAGCACAAGGATCTTTGACATTATTTCTTTGTAATATAGGGTGCAACCAACCTTTGAATTTTTCTTCACACCATCTTGGTGGTCAAAGAGTAAAACAAAAGGGTCAGTCATGGCAAGTCTATATAGACAAGCTCTGAGAAAGAGCCTGGGTAAATATGTAAAACTTCCTCTACTTTTTGAGAAGTTTATAGAATTAACCAAAACAGAGAGCAGCCTAAGAGGCTTTTCAGTTGTACAAAAGATAGCCTGCTGCTATCTAATTGGACTGTGATATGGAAGAACAGGAGGGACTATTTCAACAGATTCCAGTGAAGATATACACAAGAACATCAGAGACCATCACTTTTCACCCTCACCTCCACCTAACTCTGTGCCTTCTTGGAAGCCCACAGAAGGCACAGAGAAGGACATCTATAGCTGAACCTGGAAGAAAATGAAGACATAGGAGAAAAAAAACGGTGCTTCTTAGTCACAAAGGCCTTTAGACCCCTTTTCCCTTAATGACTTGGTTTTATTTAAGTACCAATTACAATGATCCCAGAATACAGATTCAAACCCCAAACCTGAGGATGATGGGAAAAACGTCACTCTATATCACCAACTAAGGGAGAGTTAAAATATAATTATATTTAAGAGTTAAAAATTATACATGTATAATGTGTAAACAAATTTTGCAAACATTTATTAGCTCCATCTTAAATCAGGTTTTATCACCATGATCTCTCACTGGAAACACAGCCTATGGAGCTTTCTAGGTTCAGCTTGCAAGGGCCTCTTCACAAGTTAGTAGCAAGGCTGACCAGGGTATATCTGTTGACTTTTCTGCTGTGAGTTCCAACCTGAGTCAAGTGATGCTGCTCGTGTTTGTCCAAAACTTTTGCATTCTCAATACACTTATTTTGACTATAATGATTGCAGTTATGCCATATCATGATGAACGGTTCACACGTTTGCTCCTCCCAGCAGAAAAATTTTGGGTAAAAGAATGTATCTTATGGAATTAACTTCCATACATGATATGCAGCATGTGATCAGTCAATTATTATAAAATGAATAAATAAAATATAATAATTATTTACCTGTTCTACTTTATCAGGATCACTGTTGTTATGCATGGCCTTGTGTTTTTCCATGTAAATGTTTGAAATATTCCTTCTAGTATGCAAAATATATCATTGGAATCTTGATAGGAATTGCATTGAATCTATAGATTGCTTTGGGTGATATGGGCATTTTAATTATGTTAATTTTTTTCTATCCATGAACACAGTATGTGCTTCCACTTATAATGTTCTGAGTATAGGTCTTTTCTGTGTCTTATAATTTTCTGAGTATAGGTCTTTTACATCCTTGGTTAGGTTTATTCCTAGGTATTTTATTTTATTTTTTGTAGCAATTGTGAATATGTTTTCTTAATTTCCCTTTTTGTTAGTTCTTTATTGGCATATAAAAATGCAAATTGAGTTGTGGATATTAATTTTGTATCCTGCTACTTTGCTGAATTCATTTATCAATTCTGGTAGTTTCTTGGTGGAATCTTTGGGGCTCTCTATGTACACGATCATGTCGTCTGCAAATAAAGTGTTTTACTTCTTCCTTTCTAATTTAGGTGACTTTTATTTCTTCTTTTTGTCAGATTGCTGTGGTTAAGACTTCCAGTACTATGCTGAGTAAGAGAAGTGAAAGTCAACATCCCTATCATGTTCCTGATATTAAGGGGAATGCTTATAGTTTTTGTTTATTGAGTATGATGCTGGCAGTGAGATGGTCATATATGGCTTTTGATATATTTAAGTATGTTCCCTCTAATCCAATTTTGATTAATTTTTATCACAAATTGGTGCTGGATTTTATGAAATGCTTTTTCTGAAACTATTAATATGATCATGTGGTTTTTAGTCTTCATCTTTTTATGTGGTGAATCACATTTATTGATTTGCAAATGTTGTAACCACCTTGCATTCCCAGGAAAAATCTGATTTGATCATGGTGTATGATCATTTTGATGCATTCCTGTATTTGGTTTACTAATATTTTGTTGAAGTTTTTAGTGTCTATGTTCATCAGGGATATTGACCTATAATTTTCTTTCTTTGTGGTGTCTTTATCTCATTTTTGAATTATGATAATGCTGGCCTCATAAAATGAGTTTGGGAGCCTTCCCTCTTCTTGAATTTTATAAAATAGTTTGAGAAGGGGAGGGTTATTTCTTCTTATAATGTGGTAAAATTCATCTGTGAAGCCCTATGGTCCAGGGTTTCTGTTTGTTAGGAGCGTTTTGATTATTATTTCAATTTCATTAGGTGTAATCTGTATATTCAGATTCTCTGATTCTTACTGATTTGGTTTAGGAAGGCTGTACATTTATAGGAATGTATCAATTTTGTCCATGTTATCCAATTTTTTGCCATATAGTTGTTCATAATAATTTCTTACAGTCTTTTGTATTTCTTTGATCTCAGTTGGTATTTCTCTTCTTTCATTTCTGATTTTATTTACTTGAGTCCTCTCTTTTTTTCTTGGTGAGTGGTTAAAGATATGTCAATCTTGTTTATTTTTTCAAAGAAAGTGCTCTTGGATTCATTGATCTTCTGCATAGTTTTTTAGACTCTGTTTCCTTTATTTCTGCTCTGATCTTTATTATTTCCTTCCTTCTATTTATTCTGGGCTTAGTTTTTCCTTTTTAAAATACCTTTAAATGTGAAATTAGATCATTTATTTGAACTTTTTTCTTTTCTTCCTTTTCTTTTCTTTTTCTTTTTTTGAGATAAGCCAGTAGTGCTATAAGTTTCCCTCTTAGGATTGCTTTCCCTGTGTCCCACAGAGTTTGAATTGTTGTGTTTCCATTTTCATTTGTTTCAAGGTATCTTTTGATTTCTTCCTTGATCTCATTGTTGATCCATTCATTGTTTAACAACATGTTATTTAGTTTCTATGTCTTTGTGTGTTTTTCATTGTTCTTCTTATGATTGATTTATAGTTTCATAGCATGTGGTCAGAGAAGATGCTTCATATGATTTCAGTATTCTTAAATTTATTCAGACTTGTTTCATGTCCTAGCATTTGGTCTATCCTAGAAAATGTTCCATGTGCACTTGAAAATTATGTATTGTATATTCTGCTGCTTGGGGTGAAATGCTCTGGAGATGTCAATTAAATACATTTAACTTAGTGTGTCCTTTAAGGCTGCTATCTCCTTGTTGATTTTCTGCCTGCAAGATCTATCCCTTGAAATCAATGTGGTGTTAGAATCACTAACTATAACTATATTTCTGTCAATCTCTCCCTTTATGTTTATCAAGATTTGCTTCACATATTGGATGCTCCTATGTTGGGTGCATAAAACATTTACTAGGGTTATATCCTCTAGTTAGATTGTTTCTTTTATCATTATGTAGTGTCCTTATTTGTCTCTTATTATAGTCTTTATTTTAAAGTCTATTTGGTCAGATATAAGTACAGCTACACCACTTTTCTTCCTCTCCATTTGCATGAAATATCCCTTTCAATTATTTTACTTTTAGTCTAGGTATATATTTCAATTTGAGCTGGATCTCTTGGAGACAGCATATATATGGGTTTTGTTTTCTTATCCATTCAACTATCCTCTGTCTTTTTGTCAGAACATTTAAGTCATTTACACTTAAGGTGATTACTGATAGATATGTACTTAGTGCCATTGTATTGTGAGACTGCTTTTCTTTTTCTTTCCTTCCTTCTCCTCTTTCTCTTCCTTCTTCTCTTCTTTGTCTTCCTCTTTTTCTTTTTCTTCTTCTGGAAAGCCCTTTAACAGTTGTTGTAGTATTGGTTTGGTGTTCACAAACTCTGCTAGCTTTTTCTTGTCTGGGAAGCTCCTTATTTCTCTTTTGATTTTAAATGGTAGCCTTGCTGGGTAAAGTATCCTTGGTTTAGGTCCTTGCATTTCATCATCTTGACTATTTCACACCCTGCTTTTCTGGCCTGAAATATTTCTTTTGAGAAATCAGATGACAATCTAAATGGTGCTACCTGCTTTTAAGGTGCTACCTGCTTTTAAGTACCTACCTGCATTTCTCTTGCAGCTTTTAGTATTCTCTCCATGTCTTTAAGCCTTGTCATTTTAATTATGATGTGTCCCAATGTTGGCTTCATTGGGTCTAATTTATTTGGGACTCTCTGAGCTTCCTAGACTTGTGTATCTTTTTCCTTCATCAAATTAGGGCAGTTTTCAGTCATCATTTTTTCAAATAGATTCTTGATCTCCTGATTGCTCTCTTCTCCTCTGGTATTCCCATGATGCAGATGCTTTATGTTATCCTAAAGGTTGTTTGAACTCTCCTCATTTTTTAAAATTATTTTTTCTTTTTGCTGCTCTGCCTGGATGTTTTATTCTACCTTGTCTTCCAAATCACTGATTTGATCTTTGCTTCATCTAACCTATTGTTTATTCCTTTCAGTGCATTCTTTATTTCTGACTTGTCCTTTTTTATGATTTCTGTCTTTTTTCATGCTGTTGAGTATCCTTATAATCATTACTCTAAACTCTCTATCTAATAAATCGTCTGCCTCCTTTTCACCTAACTCTTCTTCTGGAGAATTCTCTTGTTTTTTCATTTGGTTCTGTTCCTTTGTCTTCCCATTTTGACTGCTTCTTTTATTTGTTTCTATGTATTAGATAGATCTACAAAGACTCTGGTGTAGGTCTTTGTCAGACACTGCTTGTTACTGGCCTTTGTCAACCTATTTGGAGATATCAGCCAATTCACAGCATGTGGCCCCCTCTGATGAACCTGTTTCTGTGGAGAAAGAGTCAGGCTGTGTACCTAGGCCAGTTTCTATCAGCACCAGGTCACAGAGAGGGTCATCTGAAGTCTCCTAGGGCTCTCAGATATCTGCCTTACTTGTTAAGCTAATCAATGATATGCCTTCAAGCCATAATCAGCAGCCTGACTTAAGCTCCAGAGGGTGAGGCAAATTAATTCCTGTGGATGGGACTATTGTATGCCTTAGGCTGATGTCATTTTGAGAGGAATGCTCTGCCTGAGAAAGATGGCTTCTGCAGTATAGGGAATGACTCAGCCCAGGGATCCTCAGCCCAGCCTTCAGTTCTCTCACCAGAGCCACCAACCAAAGATTCTGCTCAAGCATCTCTAGTCCACTCTGCCCCCATCTCTGTCAGAGCATAGGGTAAGTGGTTTCAAATGGAATTTTGTATGTTGACCCTTTAAAAGGCTCTCTGAGTCTCTAGCCATCTCTTCCTGGCAGACAGAAATCCTACTGCTTTTCAAAGCTGGGTATTATCTGGATTTCTTTCTGGCTGTGGTGCTGTAAGCTGGGGAGTGTAGCCTGGGTTTATACCCCACATGTCTCAGGGGGACCTTCCCAGCAGCTGAAATATCCCTTTGAATCTTCAGCAGCCACCCATGGTAGTCCAGCCAGCCCTCTTGCAACTCCTTGGCACTCTCTACCAGTCTTATGGTGAAGTGGTTTCTCCCATCTGTCTGTGGTTATCAGACTTCTCTCCAGCTAGTGTTCAGTTGGTTATTCATGATGCTTTCTCTACCATTTAGTTGTAATTCCAGGTTGGTACTGGAAGGAGGTTAGTGCAGCTTCCGCTTACTGTTCCTCCATCTTGGATCTCCCTCAACTGCATATGTTCTTAAATTACATTCTAATATTTCCAGATTGTTTTAATTTTTAAAATTTAAACATTTACTTTTGCACCACAGGTGTTAAATAGGATTCTAAATAGTAATGTAAAGAAGAGTTTTCTACCACATTCATAGTCTAACTGCAAACCAGTAAAACAATAAAATAACAGATCTTTAGCTAATTCATACACTTGCCCAAAAGTAACATATTTTGTTCTAACTGAAAAAAATGGAAAAGTTCAGAGTACCTATGGTAGGTTGTTAAAAATGCTCTTCCAATAAATCATGCCTCTCCATGACCATGGCCTTTTGTCATGTCTTTTCAGCTCCTGCCATCAAAAGGTAGAGTGTGTTTTCCCAACCCTTTGATTTGCACTGGCCTTTTGACTCTCTCACCATACAATGCAAGGACTGATGTTCTGAGACTAAAATTTAAGAGGCTTTTTGCTTCTGCTTTTACTCAGAACCACAGTCACCATGTAAAGAAGTCCAGGATATCATGATGTAGAGAGAAGCCAGGTGTGTGTGTGGGGGGGGGAGCTCTTAAAGGATACGTAAGCAAGTGAAAAGGGAGGTCCTGTGAAGAAGAACAAAAGCCCAGACATATGATGAAGTCCAGCCAGCATCAAGGAAAAGATAATCCAGCTGTCCTATCCAGCCCCCATTTACTGTGTGCCTATTCACACTAGTGGCAGGTACATGAGTGAAGTCATCTTGATTCCTCCAACCTTAGGCAAAATCAACCTTGGAAAAACAACTATAAAGAAGAGATGATCTGAACCTTTGCCTAAGTGATAGGCCCAAATAATTGTAAGCAAGAATGGAAATTTTGAGCCGTTGTGTGGTGGCTTATTATAAAGTAACAAGTAACCAATACAATACCTCAATGATTATAATATTTTATGTACAACCCAGCAATTGATATAGTTTGGTCGCACACTAATTACTCTACTGTTTACAGTAGTTGACTATAGGTGTTTTACAATTTCTGCTTAAAAAAAATTTAAGTAAGTATGTGAGTTTTAGATGAAAACTCATATCTTGTGTAATATGGACACAGACATTATTCAATGTTGAGTCAAAATATATCTAATTTAATAAAATTGTCATATACATAGAACTAAATTATTCCATTGCTTAAATAAAATATATAATTAATATTTCTAAAATGTCATATAAATAATATATTAAATAAAATATTTAGTTACCATTAGAAGAAGAATAATGAAATAGATATTTATGTACACACAATTAATATTAGGAAATATATTTGCTGTTTCAAGTTAAATTTTCTCACATATAAAGTTTATTCCAATAACAAATGGCATAATAAATGGCATTCACAAGTCGTAATTTTTAATATTGAAGCAAAACTATTTTTAAAGTTTGGAATGTTATATTTAATCATTGAAAAATGCCCCAGCTAATTTAATATAGCTTATTAGTGTTATTTTCCTCATCAATATAAAAAGAAACTAAAAAAATAGTTTAAATTGTTGCAAAAATAATGTTTGGAGATTTCTTACTCTTTCTTCAATCATGTGAAGGACTATGTAAGAGATTTTAGTCTCTAAATATTGAAAGATGAACTCTTCTTCCAAATTTTATATATATATAAAATCTCAGAATAAGAGAATAAACAGAAGAAAGACAATCAAAGCAGACTCTCTTATTGCACTTGTTTTATGTTTTATTGTATTTGACCAGTGATCATTGCATGTTTCTGTTTGTAATTTTGGCTTGCTCTTTGTGAATAAAGAGTGAGGAATTAAATGGTATTACTTAAGGATTATCATTAGATTTAATCAAGTTTGCCAAATATCACACCATACATTAAAGAACCTTTCATTTCTGCATTATGCCAAAAAAAGAAAAAATGTCAGAAATAATCTTCCATTTTTATCAAGGCAGTTTACTTTAAATCATATGACTAGACAGAAAATTTTATGAAATCGTTTTATAAAAGTTGATTTTAAAGAGACTCATTTGTTACAAAAATATTTATAGAACTTTAATAGACAGTCTCTAGAGAGTCATAATTTTTCTAGAGTCTATTACTTATTGTACTTTCAGGCATTATGATATCATTTTCATTCAATGTAAATTTTTGAAAGAAAAGTAATCATAGCTGAAGTTTCTGAAAAATCATCCAGTTGTTACAATTAAGTTGATTGCCAGTCTATATTTTTCATATAATTTGACACTTTGTGAATAACTTGACAATGATGAATGACACTCACATTTGCATACATAGTTATAGTGTTCACATAATGTTCTCCCCACCCTGCCCTGTAATATATCTAACCTTTATTTTGCCAAGCATTTTATGAACAACAAATTCCCAACATTCCTAGCTCTAATCAAAGACAGAGGACATGATTTTGATTCATGAACAAATAAAATCAAAGTAATAAATTGGGTCCAGCTCACTTTGCCTGGGTTTATAATAATGCCATGTAAATAATGGGGCCAGAGCTATCAATTTCTGGATTCCACATGGAATTGGATTACACATATTTTAAAGTCCAGTTTAAACAATTATAATTGAAATGATGAAAAACTAACATCTTATAAAATATAGAAAGTAGAAATTTATATATGACTTTCATTGGCACTAATATGTCTCCCAAGTCCCACATATAAAGAGTAGACATATGAAAATGGACAGATGTGTGCAAGGTTTTTGTCTTAAGTGTTGCTGTAGTTTGATGATACTCAGATGGATTTTCATCGTCTAACTATCAGCATTCCACCAAGTTCAGAGTTTTGTTTAAATATTTTCTTTGGATCGTGTAATGGCAAAAAAGTAACAAAAACAAATCAGTTTGCATTTAACATGGAACAAAAGACTGTTTCTTCTTCTGCAGTGGATGGTTTTAGCAGCTTAATTCCAAGGCTACTAAGGATATGCACTGATGTAAAACAAATCACACCTCTTCCCCTTCCCCAGCTTAGTGCCTAGAAACAAAAATTTATTATCTTTTGTAATTCTATGGGATACTAGACCCAACTGAGCAGTTCCTCTGCTCCACATTATGTCTGATGGGACTGTTGTCAGCCGGAGGTTTGTACTGGAGTGTCCAAAATAGCCCACTCACAGGCTTGGCAGTTGATGCTGGGTCTTGGCTGGGAGCAGATTTGGAGTCATTAATCAGAGTACTTCAGTTTTCTTCCACATTGCTTTTCTATGTGGCTTAGGCTTCTAGGAATATGGGGCTGGGTATCAAGCAAGGACAATCCAAGAGTTAACTCTTGAAGAGGAAGGAAGCAGAAGCTGTCAGACTTCTTAAGGTCCTGGTGTCACGTGATGTCCAGTCTGTAATTTCAACCACATTCTGTAGCCCAGATCCAAGCAAAGAAAAGTAAGTTATATTTCTAGAATTGAAGAATGACATCTATGTACATAGAGATGAGGAATCAGCCACCTTTGGAGGCTAACTGCCACAGACCCTTAAAATGGAGAGAAAGCTCAATTGAGCCATATCTGTTGATCATCTACCAAGTGCCAGATGCAATGGGATAATGTGAGGATGTAAGTGTACTGGATAAAGATGACATAAAATGATGCAGTTTGATTATCCAAATTATTAAAACTACAGTTTTCATATTCCTGTATGTCAAAAATTTGGACTTCTTAATAATCCTTTATGTATTTCTGAGGGTTTTCATGGAAAGCTTCATGGATGTCCCACAACAAAACTGCCCCTGTTCCTGTCTTCTCATTTTGCCGTTACATTCCTGCATTCATATCAGGTTACTTGGCTTTTCTTCCTTGGCCATGGCACCTAGTTTTTCACAGCACAACTCATACTGGGAAGTATGAGTATTAAGAACTCAAAATGATTTAAAGTTCAGGTAAGTGTACCATAAATGTAGCCTAAATTATTATTAGCGAGGGGCTACTCTTAGGTTTCACAAAACAACTCTCAAACTAACCATTGCTTAACCATACACAGGTTTTTATATTCTGGGCTCTAGCTTATCTCAAATTAAAGAAAATATACATTATCTCTATGTCTGGAAGATTGGGTTCAACTTTATCACCAGAGACAAGAGGAGGACTTTTCCTAAACCATTAAGTTTCCTAGAGTCCACGTTCAAATTCATTTGTGGCCGCTCAACTTACTTTCAGAATGATTGGCAGCAGAATGCCCACTACTTTAGAGTGTAATGTCCACTTCCATGAATATTGTGTGGCATGGGTCACATGGATAGCATGCAACAATTTCAATAACTGACAGTGCATTTCCCAAGTCAGATACATTGTATTCAATCACACCTTATGTGAGAAACCTCATTCTAGCTCCTCTGATTTCCTTTCAAATACTGGGATTTATATATCTGATTATCTATTCTGACTAAGTCTGGTCTATGTTGCTAATGAAAAAAAAAATGGACTAAATCAAAAATTTTTTTTCTTCTCTCTCTCTTTCCCATTCAAGTCAGATGAGTAAATAGTGCACTTCGCATTTAACACATAAGTGTATTGATTTGGATTACTTCAGAATTTACCAAGAATAATTAAGTAATTACCTATTTGCCTAATATCTGTATCACTTAAGGATTAGATAATCCAAGTTATCCCTCCCAAAAAGAAGGGAAGGTCTTCTCCCCCCCCTCCTCCACAAAAATAATATCCAGCCAATAAGGCAGAAACTGTTTATAACCTCCTCTTGGCAGTTTTCTAACTTCAAAAATCTTAAGCTATGGTCTCTACTGGGCACCTATTTACAAGGATAAAATGAAGTAATAGGATGAGAAATTCCTCAGCATTCTTAGGAAGAAACAGTGATATACAAATCTAGGGCAGTTTTATTTTTCTCTTTTCCACACCACTGAATTCATTTTCTCAGTAGGAAGCCTTTTCTATCATCCTCTTTTTTCTACATCCTTTTCCAAAGCAGAGCTTATCTTTTTTATACCCCTTTCATATATATTATGTCATTATCACTAAGAGCAAACTTGAAAAGAACCTGGATATCGGAGCTGTTGCTGTACTCTTGAGAGAATACTATGCTACCCGCTGAGAGAGGAGCAGTCCTGCTGTTAAAACTCTCCCCATGGTGAGAAGCCCAGGGTAATCGTCCAGGCTCTGCACTGTCAGGAATTGGACAGGACCCAGGGGAAAAAAAAAAGAAACACCAGGGGCTCCGAGAGGTGTGACTGAGCTGAGAATATACCACCCATCACCACGGCAAAGGGGTTGTAATTCAGACTATTGTCTCTTCCCCAAGATTAGTTTAAAAGATTTAGAATCAGTCTACTAACACATATACTGTAATTCTAGTCTGGACACGGTTTGATCTAGAACAGGACTGATGACTAACTGCTGAGAGTTCAAAATGATTCAAATTTTCTACTCCAGAGCTAGCCAAAAATTAAACCTTAAACTTACTTAATATTTTATTATAAAATTACCCTGACATACAATAACTACAGAAAACCATATAACAAACTCCATTGTGAATTTCTTATTTAGTTGTATTTACTGTTTTTCATTTTTTATTATCTCTTGAAGCACATGATTTTAGTGTTTTTATGCTCACATTTATCATTCTTCCTTTATGGTTCGCATTTTTGTTTTCTTTAGGGAAATATTTTCTTACCTTGAAGCTATAAAGATATTCTTCTACATTATTCCCAAAGAATTTAAAGTTTACTTTTTGCATTGTATTTTACAATATGTATGTCTATCTTATGAAAGAGGGTCACTCTCTTTTTTTTGTAATTCAACTCACAAGGGTTAGTCAATTTTCCAAGCCCATATATTGAACGGTACCTATCATTCCATTTGATTTTCGTGAAAGACAAAATGTACTGGAAAATTAAGGAGATTATCCTATAAACTATAGCAGTTAGAAGAAAATTAAGTAATGTTGAGCATCCTAAAGTAAGGAAAGTGGGCTTGTGGTTTTATAGAGGTGGGTAAACAAAAGAGTGATCTGTGACTGGGACTCATGAGGAAAGAAAAAGAAGGGTTTTATGTGGAGCTATGTCAGGGCATATTTAAGGTTCGCCATGCCCTGGAACACAAAAGTATGGGGGCATTTCAGAAACAAAAAAAAAGTTCATCAAATTTATTTGGGTGACACTCATTAACAAAACTCTACAGATTTCAAGTGCTCAATTCCACAACACATCATCTGTACTGCTATACTGTGTGTTCACCACCCCATCAAGTCTCTGTCTATCACCATTTATCCCCTTTAAACCCTCCTCCACCAGCAGTCACACCATGATGTCCACTTTTCTCTCTTTTTTAAATTTGGTTTCTTTTTTGTTCATTCCTCCTACACCCCAGTCAACCATCCTAGCCACCTCCGGACAGCTGTCAGCCTGCTCTCTCTGAGTCTGTCTCAATTTTGCTTGTTAGTTTATTTTAATTAGTTTCCACATATGAGTGAAATCATATGGTACTTGTCTTTTGCTGGCTTAGTTTACTTAGCATAATGGTCTCCTGGTCCATCTATGCTGTCTCAAAGGGTAAGATTTACTTTTTTTATTTTTTAATTTTTTCATGGATGAATTGTATTCCATAGTGTAAATGTACCACGGCATTCTTAATCCACTCATCTACTGATGGATGCTTGAGTTGCTTCCAAATCTTAGCAATTGTAAATAATGCTGCAATGAACATAAGAATGCTTATATTTTTTTGAATTAGTATTGCAGGTTTCTTTGTATAAATTCCCAGAAATGGCATTCTTTTAAAATAAATCCTTGGAAAGTGACATTTGCATTAAGAGATGCAATAAATGCATTTTGAATTGGAGAAGTGGTTATGCAGGTTCTATGCAATTTTAAAAATTGGATTATTTGTTTTCTTGATGTTGAGTTTTATAGGTTTCTTATAAATGTTGGATATTAACCCTTTATCAGATGTATCATTGGAAAACATGTTTCCTCATTCAGATTGTCTTTTTATTGTGTTAACCCTGGCTGGTTTGGCTCAGTGGATTGAGCGTCGGCCTGCGAGCTAAGTGTCGCTGGTTCGATCTTCCAGTCAGGGCACATCAGAGAAGGAAAACTCTGACTCCAAAAAACCTCCGCTGCCTTGCGGCATACCTCTTCAGGGGAAAGGCTAAGGGAGTAAACCCCGACAGAAAATCCGGAGCCGGAGTCCCTAAGGTGGTTTGACGTTGTAGTCAACACCGGCAACTCCTGCGGGGCACCTGAAGCCAAGCTGTATTGACTCCGTCTTTCTCTTGGACCCTTCAGCTGCGAAGAGAGTGGGGGTCTGCTGCATGGGCAACAGCAGACCCTCCATATCACCCTGCCCAGGCTCTGTAGCTTCAGATTCACTGGAGAGGACACTCCAGCGTCATCGTAAGATGTCAATTCAACACGGGAGGAGACAGATACCGTGTCACTCCCGAGTCGGACTGCACAGCCATTCTCGGCGGTGCAGATAGACTCTTAAGAAGCTACACCATCGTCTCTCGAGACGGACGGCTGCTGACGATGGTTTCCTTTGCTGTGCAAAACCTTTTTATTTTGATATGGTCCCATTTGATTTTTTGTTTGTTTGTTTGTTTTCCTTGCCTGAAGAATATATTTCAGAAAAATATTGCCATGAGAAATGTTCAAAATTTTACTGCTTATGTTTTCCTCTAAGATTTTTATAATTTTAAGTCTAACATTTAAGTATTTAACCCACTTTAAGTTTACTTTTTTGTGTGGTATATAAGAAAGTGGTCTAGTTTCATTTTTTGCACTTATCTGTCCAATTTTCCCAACACCATTTATCAAATAAACTATTTTTACCCCATTGCATGTTTTTGTCTCCTTTGTCAAATATTAGTTTACTAAAAATGTGTTGGTTTATTTCTGGGCTACGTATTCTGTTCCATTGATCTATGTGTCTGTTTTTATGCCAGTATCATGTTGTTTTGATTACTATGGCCTTGTGGTATAGTTTGTTATTAGTTAGCATGAGTCTTCCAACTTTGTTCTTCTTTCTCAATATTGCTGTGACTATTTGGGATCTTTTGTGGTTTCGTATAAATTTTTGGAATATTTGATTTAGTTCTTGGAATACACCATTGATATCTTGGTAAGAATTGCATTGAATCTATATATTGTTTAGGTTACTACTGACATTTTAATAATTTTAATTCTTCCTACCCAAGGACACAATATATGCTTCCACTTATTTGTATATTCTTCCTTTTATTTCTTTGGTGTCATAATTTTCTAAGTATCAGTCTTTTATATCCTTGGTTAAATTTATTACTAGGCATTTTATTCTTTTTTGAAGCAATTGTGAATAGGATTGTTTTCTTAGTTTCCCTTTCAGATAGTTCATTATTAGTGTATAAAAATTCAACAGATATCCAGATAATTATTTTGTATTCTGTTACTTTACTGAATTCATTTATCAGTTATATTAATTTTTTGGAGGAGATCTACCATTGCTGTTTTCTGGTAGCACAAGGCTCAGATTAAAGTCAACATTGACACTTATAATCAAATCTATACCTTTTTTTTCTTATATTTTGTCTTATTATTTTTGTACTTAGGCATAATTGATATGCAATATTGCATTAGTTATGTCGGTTTCAGTTGTACGATTAGTGAGTGATTTGACATTTTTATATCTTACAATGTGATCACTCCACTACTTCTAGTAAGTTTTCCATAATCTCAAGCCTGTTTCTAGGATATCAGTAACGCTATTCTGTGTTAATATTGGCCTTTAAAAATTATAATAGATTTATAATTTATAATTTTTAATATCTCATAAGGTAAGAACAATAGTCTTATTATTTTTCTTTAAATCATCCTGCTCTTCTTGTTTTTTTGTTCTAAGAAAATGAGTTATGACTTTTATTGATATTACATTGGCTTTAGAGATTAATTTTTGGAATGGTAACCATCTTTTCACATTAAGATTTTCTATACATTGATTTGTTTGTCTTTCTATTTACTAAAGTTTTAGTCATTTATTTCAACAACAACCTCATCACTGTTTTTCTCATTTTCAATGAAAAAAATTAATCAGCTAAATGAAAATAAAATTAGTTACCTTTTGTTAAATTTAGATTGTACTAGACTTAACTTTATATTAAGAATATACTTCTGATCACAGAGGCAATATTGACTAATTGTAAAAATTGTGGATAAAAGGGAAAATGATAAATAAGAAAATATTTATTGTCAATATTTTATATATTATTTTCTTTAAAGATGTTCGTATTGAAGATCTCTATATATGATAACATTGGGATCACAATTACAAGTGTAATTTTAAATTTTACCTTATTGACCCAATATTACAAAGTTTAAACAAAGCAATATTTATCATTTGTGTATGTGTAATAATTACTATAGTCATTTTTATTATATTGGGCATTTTGGTTGTGTTTAACTCTTGGTTTCATAAAAAATATGTTTTCAGAATATCTGTAAAATATATCTCACCAACTCTGCTTAATTTTTTTAAGGCAGAGGTCAGCAAACTAGGGGTTATGGCCTGTTCTTGTAATTAACATTTTATCAGAACTCAGCCATGCTCATTGTTTACATTTGGTCTATGGTGACTTGCATGGCACAAAAGAATTTAAGAGTTGTGTCAGAGACCATTTGGTCCACAAAGCCTAATATATTTCTCATGGTCCTTCACAGAAAAGATTGCTGACTCCTATTTTAGGGTAAAGTCCTACACATTCGTCGGCAGCTGTCCGTCTCGAGAGACGATGGTGTAGCTTCTTAAGAGTCTATCTGCACCGCCGAGAATGGTTGTGCAGTCCGACTCGGGAGTGACACGGTATCTGTCTCCTCCCGTGTTGAATCGACATCTTGCGATGACGCTGGAGTGTCCTCTCCAGTGAAGCTGAAGCTACAGAGCCTGGGCAGGGTGATATGGAGAGTCTGCTGTTGCCCATGCAACAGACCCCCCCTCTCTTCGCAGCTGAAGGGTCCAAGGGAAAGATGGAGTCAATACAGCTTGGCTTCAGGTGCGCCGCAGGAGTTGCCGGTGTTGACTACAACGTCAAACCGCCTTAGGGACTCCGGCTCCGGATTTTCTGTCGGGGTTTACTCCCTTAGCCTTTCCCCTGAAGAGGTATGCTGCAAGGCAGCGGAGGTTTTTTGGAGTCAGAGTTTTCCTTCTCTGATGTGCCCTGACTGGAAGATCGAACCAGCGACACTTAGCTCGCAGGCCGACGCTCAATCCACTGAGCCAAACCAGCCAGGGCTAGTCCTACACATTACATAACTTGATATAGGTATATGCATAGTTTTATAAAGTTTAATAAACTATGAACTTTCTTCCTGAAGTTCTAAAATTTGGCAATATTATATGAGTGCCTGTCTCAAAGCACTTATGGAGTACATTTTATTCTGTCCTTTTCTCAAAAATTATGATTCAAACAATTTATTTACTTCCTGAAAGAGATATTTTGATATTATACTTTTTAATTCACAGTATTAACTTGTGTTTGGCCCTCCACAAGTATGTGTTCTTTGGGCATTCCATTGAAATCACTGTAATGTCAGGTGATGCTTGAAGTATTGGACAGCAGCCAGAGGAAAATTATTCATGAGAACACTGAGGCTGTTTGGGAGTAACCCTTTCACTGTGTTCTCATGAAGATCCCCTCGTATACCCCAATAAGCACTGCAAAGTTTGTCTCTCTTCTGTCTCTAAGAAGAATTTTATCCTTCACTATAAGTTTTGCCCCATTAAATCAACAGACAAAAATTTTAGGTCTGTGTACTCTTTTCCAATAGTTTATATCTCATCTTCTGTAGAAAAGAGTGAAAAAGTATTTTTCATTTTTACTATGTTTGTTTGGTTTATTGAATGTTGCTCTGATAATGAAAAACTCAAATAATGGAAAACTATATTTTTCTTTTAACTGGTAAAATAAGTCTATTATACTCCACTTATCTTATACAACAAAATTGTTGGAAAATTGTGTACATATGATGTTCTGCAACAAATAACAGCCAACATATTTTTTTAGAGAAGAAACTATATCAGAGAAACAGGAAGATGCCTTCTTTGCTTACCTATTTTATTTAATGATCATGTTTAAATTTATAATTTACTTGTTATTTTTTACTGTCAATTTTTTTAAATTAATAAATTATAAATAATTTTAAAAATTAAATGTCTTTATAACCATTTTAAAGTGTGCTGATTATTGGTTAATTTGTGTCATGTGTGAGAATAAAGGAGTATGATTGGAATTTTTGGGGAATATAAATATCTTTGGTACTTGACCTCTTGCTTTTTGTCATGAGACCAACTTAATTCTTTCTACAACTTATTTAAACTTTGGTCATGATATTGATTCATGAAAGTGATTCTCAAATATGAGATTTTAGTGAGGAGATGACGTATTAACAAAAAAATTACGTGTTTTTTTGAATCAGAGTGATGGGAAATTGGGGATTCATATATATTGGGAATTCCATACTGGATGGATACCAGCATTCCAGTCTGGCACTAAATTACTTTCCTCCAGGATTATGCCTTTCTGCCACTCTCTTTCCACCCTGGACCTGAAGAAAAGGAAATGATTTTGATTGTGTAAACAGTTTGCCAAAGACCCAGCATTGAATGGTGTTCCTGTGTGACAGGAGAAAAATAGCTCAAGGACAGTCATGAGCCTGCAAAGGAGAAGTACTCTCCCTCAGTGGTTAGCAAAGGGTTTGGATTTTGATTTTACTTAGGAGGAAACCCTGATAATTTCCCTCACCGGTGTGTTTTAATATGAGAATGGGAATGGAAATAATTTGTGTCAGAATCACACCCTCATCTGATGGTTAATTTATGCATGTTTCATTAGGTCTATGAAAGAAAAAACTCTGGAACTGAGACCTAGTGATCTACATTACTTTTACAAATGTCCCCATATAATTTTTATGTAAACAGAGGATTACTGGTAAGAGATTGTTTTCATATCCTTCCTTCTTTGGAACCTCAGACTTTTGAACTTGATAGAAAATGGTGAGATCCTTATACATATCTCACTTTTCACAATGTGTAAAATAAGAATTTGTAATACACTTGATATACAGAATACCCATGTCATTTAGTGGAAGACACTGGGGCTGTTGATTCAAATGACAGTTCTGAATTCTCATTCAGTTTTCTAAACCTGCTTCCTCAGCAGTAAAATTACACTAGAATATAAGTCAAGTACCATATCTAAAAGATCTTTTTATTCCAAGGTTTCTAGATAGTGTCTTATTATTCATTACTCTGCAGAAATTGATTCACACACCCCCACACACATGCGAACTGACCCAGGCCTTTCATTCGGGAACAGACAAAGATATAAATGCCTCACATAAAAGAAGTAAAACTTCTACAGTGCCACTCTTCTCTTAAAAAAAAATCAAGCTGAAGAATAAAAGAATGAGAGTGTTAGCAGCATGAACTTCACTAGTTTGATCTTTAAGTTTACAAGGAACTTGAGACTTAGTCAAGTATCTTATTTGCCCTGGAAGTCCTCTGAGACCTGTTATTTCTTATCCTTCATTCTTGGGGAAAATCATTTATATATAGTCTTTATGTGAACTTCAGTTTTGGAGCTTAAACTATGAAAAATAACCCAAAAACAAATTAATAGAAATATCCCCTGCATGAAGAAAATCTTGGATAATGATTTTGAAACTTCTATGATGGTCAGGAGGGGAGGACTTTTCCACTTTACTAATTACTAGATGAGCACAGTTGGCTCTCACTAGCATGTGCTACTAAGGGGTCCAGCCCACCACTGACTGAGTCATACCATGTTCTCCAAAACAGACAAATATAGCTCAGCACAGATGAGCTAGAAGAATAACTACAATTTTACATCTTGACTTTTCAGGTTACTGTGATGTTTTGCAATATTTCTCTAGTCATTAGAATACATTGTCAGAAAAACTGTTTCCTCAGTAAGTGATATTTTTAAACCATGACATCATATACTCATCAAAACTGTCTCACTGAAATGTCTACAATGTTGATCTAACCATACTATGTAATATCTTTTTTTCTAAAATGTGGGAGGACAACTTGGCAAGGGTCTGCAGAGATATCCGAGGGTCTGGCCCTTCCCCAGAGTTTGGTTCTTCCACTACATGCCTCCTTATTCTGGGCAAAGGAGTGGGCTACTAGCTAAAAGAGAAAGAACACCTCATTTTAATGTTTCTCTCTTCCACCTTGTCTTTCCTTCTTTGTTTTCTGCTCTCCTATTTCCCTCTTTGATTCTCCTTCTTCCACTCTTTCTCTCCTTCTCTCGTTTATTCTGTTCTTTCATCACTTCTTTTCTTATTGTCTTTCACTTACATGTATTAACCCCCAGAAATAGTGCTTTGCACAGAATTGGATCATAGTAAATATTGAAATCGTCGGCAGCCGTCCGTCTCGAGAGACGATGGTGTAGCTTCTTAAGTGTCTATCTGCACCGCCGAGAATGGCTGTGCAGTCCGACTCGGGAGTGACACGGCATCTGTCTCCTCCCGTGTTGAATTGACATCTTGCGATGACGCTGGAGTGTCCTCTCCAGTGGAGCTGAAGCTACAGAGCCTGGGCAGGGTGATATGGAGGGCCAGCTGTTGCCCATGCAGCAGACCCCCCCTCTCTTCGCAGCTGAAGGGTCCAAGGGAAAGACGGAGTCGATACAGCTTGGCTTCAGGTGCGCCGCAGGAGTTGCCGGTGTTGACTACAACGTCAAACCGCCTTAGGGACTCCGGCTCCGGATTTTCTGTCGGGGTTTACTCCCTTAGCCTTTCCCCAAAAGAGGTATGCCGCAAGGCAGCGGAGGTTTTTTGGAGTCAGAGTATCTAAATAAGTGTTGATTATGAATCTGTTATTTTAGGAACATGTATTTCTTTGTCTCACTGGCTTGGTAGCACAGTCACTCCAAAATATCCTGCTGCAAGTTCAACCAAACTATGATTTTCATGTGGAATGTCTTACCAAGGTAGGCTGGCTAATTTCATGACTTGATGTGGTCCTTCAAATCAATAACAGGATAGATCAAGTTGGTGTTATTTCAGGAAAATATGCTTTCTTACCTTTCCAAATCCTTAAGAAATACACCCCCAACTGGGAACCCTGCAGCAGCCCAGGCATGTGCCCTGACTGGAACTGAAACAGCAACCTTTGGGTTCGCAGGCCGGTGCCCGATCCACTGAGTCACACCAGCCAGGGCAAGACATCTTCATTTTAATGTCTTCAAGACATCATGTAGCCCCAGCTGGTGTGGCTCGGTTGGTTGGGTGTCATCCTGCAAACCGAAAGGTCATGGGTTTGATTCCTGGTCATGGCACATGCCTGGGTTCAGGTTTGGTCTACGGTTGGGACATGTACAGAAGGCAACCAATCAATGTTTCTCTCTCACATTTATGTTTCTCTCCCTCTCTTTCTCCCTCCCATCCCTTCTCTCTAAAAAAAAAAAAAAAATAGTCAAAAAAATTTAAAGATACCATGTAATCAAGCACCTGATCAGGTTCACAAACTTAGTGACTAACTACTAGTGGAGAAAAAGAGAACCAGTTAGGGGAGCCTTTGGTTGAGACAATTCCGCCTTGGCAGAAGGCCAGACTACTATCAAATGAGCTCATATTTAAATGCAAAACAGAATTCTTGCAGATTCTATTATATCCACCTCAGTTATAAAGCCCCCAGTAATCATCAACATTTAGGTTCACTCGTATGATCAGAGTTGAAGTACAATATGTTAATTAGAAACATGACCAATAAAAAAAAAAAAAAAGAAATACAGATCATTGAGTCACATGTTTTATTAAACATATCAGCATTTAAACTTCAAGTTAACTTTATATAAGAATCTAAACATTGTTGCATATGCTATTCTTTGAAACTTTATTTCTCTAATCCCATTACCCTTATTTTTCAGTCTTATGTACTTTTGTTTTTATCTCTTATTTTAATATTTTCTTCTTTTTCTCCTTTTTAAAAAATTAAATTTATTAAAGTGACAGTG
The DNA here is from genome assembly GCF_987537825.1 of Furipterus horrens. NCBI lineage: Eukaryota > Metazoa > Chordata > Mammalia > Chiroptera > Furipteridae > Furipterus > Furipterus horrens. The sequence continues at coordinate 59,554,005 of NW_028327173.1, read as the reverse complement.
GTTCATAGGGTCACATAGGCTTCAGTGAACATTTCCACTACACGTGACATATATATCACATTGTCTGCTCACCACCCAAAGTCAAAGCATTCTCCATCATGATATAATTGGCTCCCTTTACCCTTGACTATCCACCGACCCCTTCCTTCTGGTAACTACCAGGCTATTACTTATCTGTGTCTATGGGTTTCATTTTATATTGTACGTATGAGTGAAATCATATGGTTCTTAGCTTTGACTGACTTAGTTTGTTTAGCATAATATTCTCAAGATCTATTCATGTTATTACAAGGCAGTATTTCATCTTTTCTTATGGCTGAGTAGTACTCCATTGTATATAGGTATCACATCTTCTTTATCTGCTCTTCTATGGAAGGACACTTTGGCTGTCTCCATGTCTTGGCCACTGTAAATAATGTTGCAATGAATATAAGGTTGCATATATCTTTGTGAATAAGTTTTTTCAAGTTTTTCAGGTAGATACCCCAAAGAGGAATTTCTGGGTCATATGGTATCTCTATTCTTAATTTTTTTGAGGAACTGCAGTAATGTTTTTTTATAGTGGCTATACCAGTTTACATTCCCATCTTTTAATGAGAAAGTAAAGATACCTAGGTTAACTGAGGAAATTGGTGTAAAAGATGATTCTGGTCTAACCAAATAGATTTTTAAAAAATATGTTTTACTTTTATTGACTCTAGAGAGAGGGAGAGGAAAGGAGAAAGATAGGGAGACGATCATTGATGTTAGAGAGAAACATCGATCGATTGCCTCCTGTGTGCACCCTACCAGGGACGGAACACAAAACCCAGGCATGTGCCTGGCCAAGAATGAACTGGTGACGTTCACTTCGCAGGACAATGACCAACCCACTGATCCACACTGACCAGGACCCAAATAGATGTTTTAAAATTTTTACTTGAACTGAACATTGGCCAAATGCTAATTATTCTGAGAGTTATAGGCCAAAAGCAAAAAAAACAAAAAACAAAAAAAAAACAGTTATGTGATGATATTTTGATGTCTAAATGTGGATAAAGCTGAAATACAATCTCCCAGAACCCACTGTTTGAGATGACACTATGAGGTTATGATGTGCTATAAGAGCTAATCTTGTGTGAGGGTTGGATCAGGGAAAGGAGGCAGTGGCCATTTTTAATCACACACATAGCTTCTCACAGTTAGTTATTAAATCTAACACTAATCTAGATGCTGTCGTGAAGGGATTTTGAAGAAGTAATTAAAATCTATAATCAGTTGACTTAAATTAATCAAAAGGAAGATTATCCTGGATGATAATCTAAAGGTTTAAAACCTTTTAAAAGAGGGCTAAGGTCTTTCCTGAGATCAGAGATTCCAAAGAGTAGCTAAATCAGCAATTGTTTCCCCTTTTCTTGTGGCTCTTCCTTCCTCATTGCCTGTAAACAACAAAGTTCAGATTGTATCGATGGATGACAACTTAATCATCATCTTCTCTTCCTGATGGCCTGCCACACAGGACTTTGGATTTGCTTAGCCGGCCTCCACAACTGCAAGGCTGATTCCTTGAAACAAATTTCTATATATCAACCTACTTATTTTGTTTTTCTGCTTGAACCTTGAATGACACAATGCCAAAGAACAAAAACCTGAAACTGAAATATCTACCAGAGATTGCTGTTAAGATAAAATATATGAAAGATGTTAAAGTTTAATCACTAAGAAAATTAATTTGTATAGTAATTAAGAATCATTTTATATCCCATATATGAGTGAAATCATATAGTTCTTAAAGTTTTCTGCCTGACTTATTTTGCTTAGCATGATACTCTCAAGACCCATCTATATTGTTGCAAATGGCAGAACATTATGTTTTTTATGGCAGAGTTGTAGTCCATTATATATATATGCCAAATTTTAATCATATTATCCTGATTTTACTCATATATGAGTATAAAACAAAAAAACAAACAAACAATAAACAAACTTCATAGACACAAACAACAGTGTCATAGTTACCAGAGAGTAATGGGATAAGGAAAGATTGAAGAGGGTAAAGGGGGTCAAGTATTTGGTGATGGAAGGAGACTAGGCTTTGGGTGGTGAGGACACAATGCAATATACAGATGATGTATTATAGAATTTTACACTTGAAACATATCATGTTATTAATCAATGTCACTCCAGTACATTTAATTAAAGTTTAAAAAAAACTGTTAGAAATAATTATTTATTTTGTACATAATGTTTTGTTAGAATAGAACTGAAGTATAAAAATTGGAACAAGTATTCACTTGGGTTATAGTCACTTCACAAAAAATACAATTAATTTAGAAAATTATAAATTTTATATTGAAAATTTAGATAGATATGTTGAGTAAACAATATATTTATACAAAAATTTTCATGACATTGTTTTGAGAACCTTTGTATCAGAATTTTAAAAGTTCTGAGATATGTTGCTTGCAATATGGTCACATTAAACATATTTTTGCTGTAAGTAACCACTTGCTACTCAGCCAATGTGTGTTTTTTGGCTTCTCCTTATGGAGGTGACCCATTGTAGAAGGAGGGAAGAGGAACAGAGATATGAGACCAAATCATCACTTTTTTTTCTTGTAGTATCTTAGCTCTGTATTAGGAAAATGGGCTTTATATAGTAAAATCTATTTGATATTTTCACAATCTTCTTTTTTTTTTTTTTTTTTTTGCCTCCGTGTCTACAATCTTCTTATATGTATATACAAATACTCACTGATGAACCAAGAACCCCAGAATTCCTAACAATCAACATAGAATACAAGTGCAACTAATTGGATTTTGTTGTTGTCATTGACATTGTTGTAACTAGCAAAGAACAATTTTTAAAAATACCAATTAAGCATCTACTATAGCCAGACTTTATTCTAAGTACCATAGGAAACACAAAGATTGAAAACACGGTTTCTAATTTTTAAAGAAGTATAATCTAAAACTCTAGTTCTCATTCATAAATCCAGGAAATATATTTATCTTTAATTAATGTTTTGTTTCTCTTATTTTATGCAATATATTAAGTAATAAAGTGATGGATATAACATAATCTTGGCATAAAGAAATTTATGTTTCAGAAGTAAATAAAATAAAATTAATATTATAGAAGAGATTCTTAAGAATTATAATTGTATGTAATTCTCAATAATGTATGATATAACATAATAATAACTAAATGTATCTAATGTTCACTAGTGTTTTTATATTAACACTTGATTATATAGATATAATTCTCAATGAATTAAGAATTTTAGTTTATCTGTACTTTATAAAATTCTATAATCGCTTAATTAAAATCTAGCTTCTCATATTATTTTATGAAATCCCTTTAATTTTCAAAGGCTCTTAACCCATAGTTATCCAAAACCTCGTATCAGGTAGCACCTGTAAATATACTCTGGTTGTCACCTTTTGTAATTTTTTTTAAATCTAGTAAGAGCTAAAACTTATTCTAGAATTCAGCATTTCAGCAGTGAAGGACATTTTGCTAGCTACAGAAGTCATCACATTTTCTATTATTTCCTCTCAAGTGAATCATTTGTGATACTATAGACACTTAATAGTGTTGGTTCTATAACAGTGGAAAATTGTAATGGTGGGAAATTGTAACCCACCCCACCATTCTTTCGACATTTTTTCTGCAAGTGCTGACTCTAATATGTAGCTTGTAGACGAACAGTATGTTTGTATAAGAATCCTAGGAATGAACTTCAAAAGATACAGACCCTGACCTCTAAGTAACCCAGCTCCAGGAAATTTGCTGACCTTCTACCATGGAGCCAGGATGACTTGAAGCTGGAATGACATGAAGCCAGGATGACTAAACTAGGATGATGCACACCAGACCATCACTTACTTTATCAGAATGGACTATGTTCGTCTCCATGAAGAGAACTTTGCAACCCCCTCCCTTGATCTCTTTTTTCTGTCCCATTCTTCCTCCTTATAAAAAAACCTCTGCCTCTAATGAAAGGTGCAGATAGGCTTTGTGAAACCAGTCCCCCATTTTCCAGGAGATAGGCTTGGTGACAGGAATCTCCTCATCTTCCAGATGACAAGCATATACAAATAAACCACATTCCTTTACATCAGCACCTGCCTCTTGAGTATTGGCTTTTGTAAGTGGCAGGCAGCTGGACCAGCTTTTGGTTAGAGTTCTTCTGCCTGGAATTGCCTTGCCTGGGTTCATTCAGATGACTCCTATTTAATATGAATTTAATGTAAATGTCTTTGTGACAAAACTGTTTTTATTGTTTGGATAGACCAGAGATTGGCAAACTATGGTCCATGGGCTAAACCTAGTCAACACCTATTTTTATAAATAAAGTTTTATTGGAAAATAGCCATTCCCATTCATGTATATATTTTCTCTGAATGTTTTCACACTATAGCCTGACAATTTGAGTAGTTGTGACAAGAGTCATGTGGCCTGGGTGATAGGAAGGATTCTGCAATGGCCTCCCAGAGTTTCCTGCCCTAATTTCTAGGATGTGCATATTGAGCCTGTCTGGTCTGCATTGCAGCTCAAATTCTCCCTCCACACAATCTTTTGTCTTTCCCTCTCTTTCACAGGCTTTGATGCAAAGACGCCCTTTAGTTTACTTACTAGAGGACAAAACCTGCATCACAGAGATTGATCATCAAAACTCACTTATTTTCAAGAGTCTAGGTTGGGGCTCATAAAACCCCATTATCTTTGTTACTAGCAAATGAGTGACATCTCCTTAGTCAATAATGACAATAGAATATCTTTTCTTTTCTCTCTAAAAGCTTTCTTTCATGGGTTGATTTCTTATTTAGAAAAACTTTGTATCATGGTGTAACTAAGATTGTAGTGAAACTGGAAAAGTCAGCAATTGTGCTGCCTGTTACTACCAGAACCAATAAGTAGAGACAAGAATTGATCTTTATGAACGCTTTATTCAGCTGGCCTGACATCTGAGAAGATGGCGGGTTCTGTACCCTCAAAAACTATCTAAACATCTATAAGCCAACATTTTTATAAGGAGAAAGGATAGGTAACAGATTTGGAAAAAAAAGGTCAATCACATAAGAGATGCAGTCTGCTGATGGTTTCCTAGTACTTTATCTGTTGATCAACAATTATTTCTCTACAACATGGATGTTCTCTCTCTGGAACACAATGACTCAGGTACCATCTCCATCACTTGCAGACCTCCTGAGGCACAATGGTAGAATTGCTTGTGACCTCTTGGAGTCAAGCGGTGCTGTAGTCCTCTTCCTGGAATAAAACCTTCAGCTTGCATTAACCACTTAAGCCTATCAACTAAGGCTACAATCTTTTACTCTTGAGTTCTGTTGGCAGTACTGTGCATCTTGCCCAATTGAGGTGAGAGTTGGGGCCTCCTTAAGAAAAAGTCATTGCAGGTGAGAGGCCATTATTGTTAAACTGCATAATAAATCCTACCCTGCTCACTAGAACTAGAGCCTGGGGTTTGAAATAAACCAGATTAACTCTTTCTTATTTGGCCTTTTAACAATTTGTCAAAGTAACATTCTTGAAAAATTTGGAATCAGGAAGCATTGGTTAGGGCAGAATATTAAACTTTTTTCATCTCATGGCACACATAAACTAATTACTAAAATTCTGGGACACAAAAAATATATACTATATCTTTGCACATCTGATTAAAAAATAGGTATAATTTTGGCTCATTCACATTGGACAGCTATTGTTGCATTGGCTGCTGCTATGTTTTTTATTTTTTTTTTTAATTTGACAATTTAAGGGAAAAGGGGTCAGTACCCCTGAGTAAATAGTCAGGCATCCCATGCTTTAAAAGTTGTTGCGGCACACTGGTTGAAAATTGCTGGGTTAGGTTGTAGAATCAGACAGACTTTATTTGAATTCAGATCTTTCTATACTACCTGTGTACTCTTGGACAGATTATATAATTTTACTGAACCCAGTTTCTTCAACTTTAAAATGAAGATGCTAAAAACCACCATGTAGTTTTCCTGTGAGCATTAAATGGAGAAAAACATATAAACACACATAACATATGGCCTACCATGTTTTTAAGTCCACTATTAAAATATTAGTTATTATAAATGTTAATGTTATTAGAAGCATTATTATTATTATTATTATTATTACATATAAAATCATTTCAATCCTTGCTTCAAAATCCATCAATGATTCTTCATGTTATTCAGGATGAAATCCACAATCATTACCATACCTCACAGTGCCCTGCATGGCCTGGCTGTTGCCTGTCTCTCAGCCCCATCTTTTCCATTTTCACCCAATTCCAGACATGTCAGCTGCTCTGAGTTCCATGAATACATCATACTTAGTTTACCACAGGGCACTTCCTTAGGGCAGTTCTGGGTATGATATTCTCATTCTTTATCCCTTAACTTAGCTAATTGCTACTTATATTTTAAGTTTTTGCTTGAACTTAGGTTTAAGAAGCAAAGCTTCTTATCTCGCCACCACCAAGACCCTCCCTCCATGCTTAGATAACATCTGATGGTAATTTGTCAACTCAGTCCTTATCTTAACTTTATAGCATTTATTATTGAATGTAAGTATATATCTTTGTGATTATTTGATTATGTAGGATCTAACTTCCATGACAGCAGAGGCTTTGTTTTATTCTGCATATCCTGAAACCTACACTAGTTCTTGTTCATATTAGGCATTTTATGAATAATTATTAAATAATTGAGTAAATGTTCATGTGCATCATTAGACTAAAACATTTTTGAAAACACCCCAATGCCTCAAACAATGCCTGACATGTATTAGGATTTCAATAAATACTCATCAAATGACTTAATAAATAAATAAGTAAATGGTTCTATGGTTTTCTCTGATTTTATAAATAATATATAAATAATTAGATAATAAAAGCTATAAAATATAAGTTAAACAGTCAAACCTTTGTAATACTTGGGTATTGTGTCAGAGATCTAGTTTGCTATTTCCAAAATATATTTTATTTATTTATTTTTAGAAAGAGTAGAAGGGAGGGAGAAAGAAATAAACATCAATGTGTGGTTGCCACTTGCACACCCCCAACTATGGATGTGGTCCTCAACCCAGGAATCTACCCTGACTGGGAATCAAACCAGCAACCCTTTGATTTATAGGCCAGTGTTCAATCCACTGAGCTACACCTGCCAGGGCCTAGCTTCTTATTTGGCCTGAGCCTTAAGGCTTCCAGGATCCAGAGGAACTAATTTTTTACCCACATTATTATGTTCTGATGTCCACTTACTGATGAAGTTAAACATTTTTTAAGGCTTACTTGTTTATATATATATATATATATATATATATATATATATATATATATATACACACACACACACACACACACACATATATACATATACATATATGTATATACATATATATACATATTCAATCTTTTATATTGCCTGATTATTTTCATTGCCCATTATTGTATATAGCTTTTATTTTCCTGATTATTTATAAATATCTCATATCATTATTTCTCTACACAAGTTTTATATCAACTTTTAAACTTGGAGATGGCTTGTTTCTGCCTCTGTTCAAATATCTAGACATTTTCATTAATGTCTCTTCATATATTAAAAAAAACAAACAAACCATGAATCATTCTGTTAAGCATTCAAGACCAAAAGTTATTGCTTTATATATTAAAAATGAAAATTTTTTGATTATCAAGATTATTATAAAAATATTTCTAAGTTGTATTTTGTCTTTTTGTTTCATATGGAAAAAATAAATTTAGGTAGCCAAATTTATCACTCTTTCAATTTTACATATATTTACATTTAACATTGATGTCATGCTAAGGGAGATTTCTTAAACAGATACAGATATATATTTTTAACTTCATGTTTCAATTATTTTGTCAACAAAATAATAAAAGCACTTATTTTATAATTAGTCTGATTATCACTAATGCATACATCTAACCCCTTAGTTGAAGTTAAAATTTATTGAATAAGACTTCATTTTTTGATAAAATAAGGAGTTATAAAGTTATTTATCAAAGAGTCAGATTAAATGTGCTTCAAGTTAGCAACATGATGTCAGCTAAAGGTCAGGAGCTTTAGGCTCAAACATATTCTAAGCTTCTTGAGGACAGGGACATGTCTTATGAATCTTTGTAACCCTATTCTTGGGTTAGTGTCAGACACAGAGAAACACCATTTGTTGGATGAATGAATTACTTGGGATTATAGCAAAACCCCACAATTTATGATCCATAAAAATCTAACCAAATTATTTATATAATCATGCATTTTCTTATTAAAAAAAGCTAATATATTAAAATTAATTCCTAAAGGCAGCTGCTATGAAAATTTATTTTTATTATCATGACTGCATGGCTCTCACTTGACATAACAATTAAATACAGTTATAGAGACAACAAAACTCCTTAACATAACAATAAGTCTGCTCCCTGCAGCTGTTACTCTTAAATGAACGGAAAGGGACAAAGTAAGGACAGCATGAATGATTTTTAAATGATTTCTTTTCAATCCGCATCTATGTAATAATATATTGGAGTGCCACTGTAGTTGATAAGAAATTACACAGTTTAATGAACACACCATTTATTTCATCAAAGTTTAACAGAGAATATTATTTGAGAGTGATAAACTCTCCAATGACATTTTGAATATACAGATTTTCAGATTTTTTTTCATGTGCAGCATCATATTATCAGCCTTCCACAAACTAATCCAGGCATATGTATATTATCACACAAAGTTTTAATCTTGACACTTTTTTAGGTGACAATATGAAGTTACTTACAAAAAAATTCAATGAAACGTTTAAAAAGTCAATGCAGAAAGTATAAAACACTCTGAACCACACTCTGTGAATTTTATATACTGTATTGGAATAAACATTTTATTATGATGCATAAGAAATGTGTACAATAAATATTTCATGACAACTCATAAAATCTGTTATTATTTGCATTTCTGTAATACAATAAACTTGTGTTATAAGAACATTTATATGAAGATATATTTTACTTTTTGTTTAAAATGCAGAGTTTTTTAAATAAATCAATTCTATACCATAATTGTGCATAGCTGATATATGCCCTTAATGGTTCTTCATAAAACCAGTGTTTAAACTATTACCTAATGCAGGGAAATTTGATTTACTAGAATATGCACCTTGATTGCTATAAGAAAATGTTTACAGAGGTTTTGCAGCACTAAAATTGCATCTAATTTCTTTGTATTTAACTGTAAGGAGAATGTAGGGAATAAAGATGAATGATTGACTAAAGTCGTGGAGTCTGTATTTATAAACATATGACACACTGTTAAGCCTGGAACATCATCAATCTACTCATGTGTAACTATTAACTTTTTGTTTCTGATCATACAAAAAAATAAATTATTATAATAGTAGGGGAGGTTTGTTGACATTAATCCCAATGCTTAAACAATAGTGGACTCACTAGGCCAGGGAACTCTGTTATTGGAACACCATAGATCAATATTAAGTATGAAAACAATAAAGAACTACTACAACGTTTTTTTTTTTTTTTTTGTACTCATTCTTTATTTTGTCTTTTTTGTACTTTATTTAACTAACCTGGACTCAAAGCACCAAGTGAAATGATAAGAAATTTTGGAAATATGCAGATGACTGAGAAATGTGCTGAGGTATATGTGTGAGTAATCAGACTAATACCAGGCCTACATATTTTATTTTTATTTTAAAATTACACAGCATTAAATACTTTCCTTCTTGAAAAATGATGTCTTGTTTTGTATGTGTTTATTTGGTTGATTGGTTGATTTCTGTCATATTACTCTTTTCTATTTTTGTGTGTGTCAATTTTAAAATCATAAACCACTTTTTATTTCTTATCTTCTTGGAACATGTTTAGTCACTCATTCTTGGTGGTATCCTATGTTCTTTTCTACTTTCATTCTTTAATTTTATTTTGAGGAATTTTCTTTATTCCTATAGTTTCAACTATGAACTCTTTTTGGGTAACACTGAAGTCTGTAATTTCAATCAGTATTTCTTTCAAAATCCAGACTAATGATGCCCCACTTCTAAAAATCTCTGCCTTGAAATGTCAACATAATCTGCAAATAAAATTTAGCTTTTTACTGTCCTTTAGCCCAAACAATACTTTTGTGAGAGGGGAAAAGGCTAAATCAGAAGTTTTAGCCTTATGGGACTTCAGCTAGTGCAGAAGGAACAGAACAAAGGTAGGAGAAGGAAAAACATTCACAGAATTTTTAGGGTAAGGAGAACAACCTCTTACGTAGCAAAAAATAGAAGGTCCATCGTTGTTGCTGGCTAAGTGGTGAAGCATGTCAAGACTCTTTAAAGGTTTCCCCACAACAATTCCAATTAAAGTTAGTTCCCTGGCCATGGCTGTCCCCTGTTAGACTGACAGAAACAGACACACAATGAAAAAAGCAGAGGTGCATTAGTCTTTCCAAGAGTTCTTGCCCAATGCTGCAAATAGGAGATCAAGTATCATGTTAGATGTGGGTATCAGAAGGGCCCAATATAAAGCTGTGGACAATTTTTTTCAGGTTACTTTGTTTTGTGCTACCATAAAGCTATCCTGGTAGAAGAACTGAGAAAAATATATGCTCTTATACTAGAAGTGAAGGAGTTCAGAACAAGTCTCCCCCAGAATTTGCCACTTTGGCATGCAGCTTATTTTAAACCAGAAATTTTCAACCTTCTTTATCTCATGGCACATATAAACTAATTACTAAAATTCATCAGCAAACAAAAATATATTTTTTGTCAATCTGACAAAACAAATAGGTATAAATTTAAGTCATCACACCAGGTGGCTGTTGTTGTATTGACTATTGTCATTTTTTTTTTTTTTATATATGACAATCTAAGAGAAAAGAGGTCAGTACCCTTGACTAAATAGTCAGGTATTGCATGTTTTAACAATTCTTGTAGCACAGGGTTGAAAATAGCTGTTTTAATTTGAAGAAAATCAAGGCTATTCAACTCCGGAAAAGCTCTTTATTTCCCCCTTAACTGCCTAAAAGAGTTTCGATAGAAGGACCTGTTTAGAAAGAGAAATCTCACCAGAGATAACTACAAAGAGTATGGTGCCCATGGGGAAGCATGGAAGAGCCTGTTGGTTCAAATCCCCTTCTGTGTCCTATTGTCTCTTGATGGCATGACAAACATTTGTTTACTGAATGTTTGCTCTCCCATCTTGCTGCAAACTGTCTCTCTCCCCTCTGAAGCCCCCAACCCCTACCTCCTCATAATGGCATATAAGCCTCAATTGCTGACTGCCTTTGGATCTCATATTCTTATGGGGCTCCTGCGTACATATATAATAATTTTTTTCCTGTTAATCTGTTTCATGTCAGTTACTTATTCTACCAGCATAAAAAACCTACAAGGGTATAGGAAAAAATATTCCTCCCCTATATAGTAGCAAGAGAGAAACAAACCAGTGCGGTGGTTGCAGGATATGAAGAAGCATTACTCAAGTTTCAGGACTGATAGCAACATCATAAATGCACACTCATCTTTCACAGAAAACTTCAATATACTATTGAGAACTAGGCAAATTGGGAAAAGGAAGGAAAATGCAGTATACTGAACTATACTGTGGGAGATTTAATTACTTTTATCATCAGCTCCATTGTTCTTCCAAAGACAATTTTTTAAATGTGCTTTATTGATTATAATATTACATTTGTGCCAATTTCCCTTCCCTCTGCTCCCCTCCACCCGGTGGCCCCCCTCCATCCAGTTGTCCCCCCCCTTTTAGACCATGTCCATTAGTTGTGCATACAGTTCTTCTCAACCTCTCTCTGTCTATTCCATTCCCTCCTACCATGATCCTTAATTCCTGTATCATCTCCCTCCCTCTCCCCATTCCCCCTCCCTGTTGACCTCCCCCCAATATGTTCCCCGTACCTATAGTTCTTTTTCCACTCTCGTTGCCTGTTTAGTTTGCCTTTGTTTCAATTCCCTAGCTTCTGTTGTTTCTTGTGATGCCGTTTTCATTTTAGATTTCATAGTCATGATCCTCCTTTTTCTAAACCAGTCCCTTTAATATCTCATATAACAGTGGTTTGGATCTAATGAACTCTTTCAGTTTTATTTTGTCCTGGAAACACTTTCTCTGTCCTTCTATTCTGAATGACAATTTCGCTGGATAGAGTATTCGTGGTTGTAGGTTTTTGTTTTTCATTACTTTGAATATTTCTTGCCAGTCCCTTCTTGCCTGCAGGGTCTCCCTTGAGAAGTCAGCTGATAGTCTAATTGGGACCCCGTTGTACATAATTCTTTTCTTCTCTCTTGCTGCTTTTAAGATTCTCTCTTTATCTTTAATTTTTGACATTTTGATTATAATGTGTCTTGGAGTGGTTCTCCCTGGGTCCAGTCTCTTGGGAACTCTCTGTGCTTCCTGGACCTGTAAGTCTATTTCCTTCCCCAAGTCTGGGAAGTTCTCCTTTACTATATTTTCACTCAATTTTTCAAGTTCTAGTTCATCTTCCTCGCTCTCTGGCAAACCAATGATTCTTATGTTGGGCCTTTTATAGCTGTCCCAGAGGTTTCTGATCCTCTCATCGTTGCTTCCCATTTCCTCTCCCTGCATTGGTTGACTGCTTGTTCCTTCTCCATATTCCAGTTTGTTGAAATGAACTCTGGATTTTTTTTCCTCACCATCTGTCTCGTATGTGGTTTTGTTCCTTTCGTTATGAGTGTTTTTCGCTTCTTTCTCATCTTTTTCCAGATCTTTTGTCAATTCTGTAAGCCACCTGATAACAATGGCCCAGAACTGATCATCTGACAGGTTTCTTATCTGTTCATCTGTCAGATTCCTCATCTGTTGCCTGGTGAGCTCTGCCACCGGGATTTCTATAGTTGTCTGCCTCATTTTGACAGATGCGTTTTGTTTTCTTGGGCCGGCAATAGGGGGCAGTGCCTGTGTACTCGTCACGACCCAGCGACCGGCGCCGTCCCGCAACCTTTCTTGCTGTGCCGTGGTGCTTTGTCATCACAATCCAGCGACCGGCGCCTGTCCGCAACCTATTTCGCAGCCCTGTGGTGCTTTCTTTGGGGGCGGGGGTCCAAGATGGATTCACACAGTTATTCTGCTAGGAGACCGGGATCCGTCCTCCCGCCCCCCTGGGCCTCACTGTTCAAGGCGATGTGGTGGCTGCTTTCCCCAGCGTTGGGGTCGCGAGCTGCCGGGGTTCGACTGCAGCCGGGATTGTTCTCCCCGCCGCTGTCCCTGGTGCGACCGCAAACAGCACCACCCCCTTTTGCTCCCCCTACCTGCCCAAAGGGCGCCGCTGGTTTATAACTTCATATGTTGGGCTTCCGTGTAGTTTTATTTTCTGGAATTTCTAGTTATCCTTCATTTTGAAGTAGTTGTATTCCTCTCTAGTTGTAGAGGGAAACCTAGCGCGTCCGTCTAAGCCTCCATCTTGGCCGGAAGTCTCCAAAGACAATTTTTTAGAGAACAGCTAGGTGAGAAAAATATGAGTCATCCTGTTACAGAATGGGGTCCACAAAATTCCCCAGAGCCTGACATTGGTGGATGAGGGAAGGGTACAGCTTTCTAGATGCCTTTGCATATCTATGGCTGGTAACTAGTGTCTTAATTATGCAAATGGCTTTGGTTCTTCCAAGGCCCCAAGGAGATGGGAGGGGTTTTGACCATAGAATGGTGAGAAAAGAGCATATGGGGCCTGTGCAAGGTTCTGTTAATGGTCAGAACTTGTCACCCTGACCACTGTGTCATAGGATGCAGTCAGGGATTTAAAAATAAGGCAGTAGCCATTTGAGGGAGAGACCCATGTGGTTTGTAAGAAGGCAGGAGGGCACCATGCAGTTTTAGAAGGAAAGATCCACGAGGCTTTGAAAGGGCAGAGAGAGAACTATACATGATCCAGTGCAACACAGCACATATTTTCCTAGACTATTATATGGAGTCTGATGACATCGTACCCCAGATCCTGAAGGAGGGAGCTAACAGATAAGGGATGGGAACTTCTGGGCATGTTTTTGGCTTCTAGCCTTTTGGGGAGCAAGGGAAGTGCTGGGTCCTGTGGGAGAGCAGGGCTCTGAGCTGAAGTGCTCACTGCCTTCTCCAGGTTGGAATATTGTAAAGGCAGACCTGTTTTCCTCAACACCAAGTTCTTGGGTTTTCTACCAAGGCACCACGTGAAAGAACCCCCTTTTGCTCTGGAACAATTCTAAGTTTCTTCTAAACCCATTCTACTCCTGCTCTGACTTACTCTATCATTGTAGTGGCTCATGCCCTCGTTGCCACTACCTGGGATTTTTGCATTAGCTTGAGTTTGTAGACTTTGAGGTTACCTACTTCTGCTTCATCAAGACACATTTCTGTTAGTAACCATTCTGATATGTAAATTTGGTTATTTCAATTCCTTGTAATGGTTTCTAACATTTTAGTATAACCTTTTTTTAAAACTTTTTTTTCAATTACAGTTTACATTCAATATTATTTTTGCATTAGTTTCAAGTGTACAGCATAGTGAGTAGTTAGACAATTATATACTTTAGAAAGTTAACCTTCACTTCTTAATCTGGTATTTTTATAAATTTACCATTCATATTTTCTCTCACAGATGTTCCACCAAAGCCTGCAGTGTCCTGGAACTTGAGTAATGCTTCTTCATACCCTGCAACCACCTCACTGAAGGTAAATCCTCACATGCTGATATTATATCATCAGTGTAATGGGTCCATTTATTATGGGCAAGAAGAACATGAACAGATTGTGAGGCTTCAGGTAGCCTTGGGGAAGCACTTGAAAGGTTTATTATTGTCCTTCCCATATAAAGGCAAATTGATCTTAATTATTAATAAATAACCGTGCTTTTGATAAAATTATCCCTTTTTCTCCTTTTCAGCTAAGATGAATCTATTTCAATCTTAGCTTAATTACACATAAAGTGTCTTTCTTAGCTTCCATTATTCACAAATCTTCTTCAATTTCTACTGCTAAAGAACACCACAGGCACCAAATGCTGTCATGTGTGCTGAAGTCCATGAAGATTAAACCTAACCAAATAGTTGTTCCAACCTTACCCAGAAATATAATTACAAAGCTCTTCTTCAGTCTTTATTCCAAAATAATAATACTCAGTTACTTTATCTAAATCTGGTCAGACTCAAAGATAAAGGACCACAATTTGTGTTGGGAATTCCTTCAGTCTAGTCAGTAAATTATTATTTTTCTATTCACACAGTGAGAAGTTCTGCTGTAATGGCTGAGGTTAAGCACAAAAGTTTCGAATGGCTGATTTCTCCATGGAGCACAAATTGAATTTTCTTCCCTTAAATGAAAAAAAATTATATAAAATTACAGTTTCAGTTAAAAATGCATATTGTGGTTTTAAAAAAATTTCAGTTATTACCATATTGCCCTGCATATATTTCACTGTTAATTTTTAAATACAGATTAAAGTGCTGTCTTTAAACTTTAAGAGAATTTTTTTCTGATGATTTTCAACTTAAATATTAATTCTAAACTAATAATCTTCTAAATATATCCATGAGAAAGTTCAATTGTATTCATGATTAAATCAATTTGATGTTCTTATCCTAAAGATATTTATTATTTTTTAACATAGAGGATTTTATCTTAAGCCTATTAGTGTTTAGCACCAATTTTATTTTACTGAAATATTTTGATTTTCAAAACATTGGATAGTAATCCAAAGATTTTCAGGTCAAGCAAAATACATACCATTTTTAATGCCATTCAAGCAAGTTGAGGTGCACTTTCTTTAATTAACTGTCATAGTAAAATATTTCAAGAATTTTTTATTTAAGTTTGGTAGCAACAGTTAATGAGTTGTTGAGTGAACTATATTTTAACTTTGTTCAGTAATGTGACTAAGTTAACTCATATAGCTGAAAGACTGGACAAATAAAACTACCATGAAGTAGCCTTACTACCATATTTCATGTGAAAGTTAACAAAGTTTATCATTTTACAAACATATGTATTAGGTCTTCACATCACTGAAGATTAGCATCATTAAGAATTTATGGCTTGCCCTGGCCAGGAGCTCGGTTGTTTGGAGTGACATCCTGTACACCAAAGCGTTACAAGTTCGATTCTCTGTCAGGACACCTACCTAGGTTGCAGGTGAAGGTTCAATCCCTGGTCAGGATGTGTACATGAGTCAACTGATCAATGTTTCTTTCTCACATCTCTCTCTCTCTCTCTCTCTCTCTCTCTCTCTCAAATTAATAAACATATCCCCTGGTGAAAAAAAAAAAGGATGCATGTCTTCCTTCCACACCCGGCATCAGTCCCATATTGTTAGGAGTTACTGTAAACCACACTCTTCAACACTTGTCTCCCTCTCCCTACTCATAGCAGAAAAACTTATTTCATTACTGATTTCACTGAAAACTCATTTCCTAAAAAGTATCTATTCTGTCACTTGAACATAGTTTTACTTTTCTACAAGTTGACGTACCACAGAAAAACCAGGTGGGGGCGGGGCTCTAGGAGTAGTGTGGGCATCAAGATTTTCCAGAATACTTCTCTCTTTTGCCAAAAAAGCAAAGTGGTTCATTCCTCTGGTCTGAGGTAAGGGCTAGAAGTGGGAAGAGGAAGGCAATTTCCCTTTGAAGTTGGCTATGGAAGGCATTGAAACACATTTTGTTGTACTTTTTATACTTTCATTAATGGTTCTTACTTAGTATTAAAGTATATTTGTAAATACCCAACAGTAACTTGTCTTCAGAGGATTCAGAGAAAAGAGATCCATTCATATTTCAATGATGGCCCCAGAAAAGCTACCCCATTTGCCTGTAAGAGTGTTGGAAGAACAGGCAAGGGGACTGAAAGAATGCATTTAGAATCTGGGATGTTGGAGGCATTGTACTAAAGAACCCTATTTCCTCACCCGCAAACCTAAATTTTACAAAGAGGGTCATATGATTACATCTTAACCAGAATATATGCAGAAGCTGGATATTTATTATTTGCAGATTTAATGTTGCTAAATTAGGTTCATTTTTCACGTCTGTCAAAATTCTTCAAAATTCTGATTCTCTCATTCATCCTATTCAGTCTCCCCTTCCAAACTATAGACCAACATATTCAAAGCATCACAGTGTCTTCATCTAGATGGTAGTTGTACAGCCCAGTGGCATGATTCTAGCAAACACCATTACAGTTGACACTATTTTGTCATCTAGTATATTCTTTGTGAATGGTCATTCAATAATGAATGACAATGGAAGTTGTGTCACAAATTCACACAACTATATCATTGTCTATCTGTACTATTCCATCTTTTCAACATAACTATTATCTATTAATTTATTAATTGGACATGTGAGATAGGTTGTTCATACCTAAGGGAGGTCCAGATCTGTACTACATACTGTATCAAGCTAGAAGCCCAGCAGAAAATATTTACATAAAATAATTTCATGATCACAGTTTTAAAATACAAAATTATTTTGTTATATCTTATCTCTAGTATTACACTTGTGAAAATATGACATTTTTATTATAATGTATAGTGAAAAACATTGTCTACACTGTTTTTAATTTAAGACCATTTTTTTCTGATTTTCTAAGATTTTGATGTGTGTGATGTTTTTTTAAATTCTCATTTTTATTTTCAGTATGTTTTTAAATTATAAGCTCTTATTCATTAAACATAAAATACCATTAGGTATAAAACAAAAGAGTTTGAAATAAATTTGCATGTTTCTTTCTGGAGGTAGCTTTGTTATTTTAGTTACTTCAGAATTTGATAGAATAGACTTTCCTATTTGTCCTACTCCTATAAAAAAACACTAAAACTGAGATATCAGTTTATGGTTGTCAAAATAGTACCATTTCATAACAAGCATAATTTTTCTGTATTCATTACAAATTTAGAAAAAGAAAGACTGTGAGTACTACACAATACCTATATATTTCACCTAAGAGATCTGTACTTTTAGCATGTCTGTACCAGTGTGAAATTTATCAATGAAAGATATAGTTAATTTGTTAGTAGGGGAATTACTCATCAATAGAGATAAAAAAATGAAAATAATGGCTCTTTTAAACAAATCCTAATGTTGTTTCTCAATTTCAAACATGTACTTATCAGGGGAGACCCATAAAAACCCAGAATTTATTTATTTAAAAAAATTGTTTTCATTTTTACATGTTTAAACTTCATTGCTTCTCAGCCTTCTGGCTAAGATCAAATGTAAACTTCAGTCACCTTCAAAGTACTCTCCATTTGATGCAATGCACCTATCGAGACTTTTTTTCACTGCTCAAAAGAGTTTTGAACTCATAAATTTTGATGCTTTTTAGTGCTTTTGCCATTTCTTTTCACCTCTTCCACATGGGCAAAACTTTTCCCCTTGAAAACATTTTTCATCTGGAGAAAAAACAAACAACTTTTTTTTGGGGGGGGGGTGATATAGGTGAATAGGGAGAGTGGGCATGGAGTTCATGCCATGTTTAATCCAAAACTGCTGAACACTCAGTGCAGTGTGGGCAGGCGCACTCACAAATCACGCATCATGAAATAGGCAAACACATTGAAAGAGTCTTAAAAAAAAAAAAACACTGAAGCCAAACGCAGCCTCTCACAATAAGGGCAGCTGGTGCACTGATACAGATGGGTTCCTAGAATACTCACCTAGTGGGGGAAGCCTATAATACAAAGGGCCCACCCTCCAGAAGATAATTCCATTTTGGGGGGTCCTCCCTTGTAATGTCTCTCTCTGTCATTGAGTCAGGAAGAAAATGGGAAGAAAAAGAAAAATATTGAGGAGGTAAAGTATAAAATATGAGTAGAAAAGAAGAGCAAGAGAAATTAAGACTGGCATTTGGATTTTTTTCTTAATCTTAGAAATAGGTGAATAGTAAAGAAGTGACAGAATAAACATATATGTATAACTGGAGAAATGCTTTTTCCATTCTCATTTTGCTTACAAATTCCTCCTAAATTTACATCATTAGACTTCATTCCTAACCAGACAAGAATAAAAATGATCTTTGAGAATAACTATTTAACATCAATTCTTTTTTTCTTATGCATGTCTAAAAATAAAAACAACAAAAATAAGGTGCTGTAAATATGGTGTTATTTAAAAAATTTTAAAGGTGGTCATGTGAGATGTCAATGGACTGAACTAAATTTTTAATGACAAGTGAGATAAAGTTAACCAAATAGCAATTAATGGTCCTGGCCACTGTGACTGGGTGTTTGGAGCATAGTTGCTTAAACAGAAAGGTTGCACATTCAATTCCTAGTCAGGGCACATGACTAGGTTGAGGACTTGGTCTATGTCAAGGAACCCATGATGTTTCTCTCCCTCTCTCCCTCCCTTCTCCTCTCTCTAAAATTAATAAGCATATCCTCAAGTAAGAATGGATAAATAAATAAATAAATAGAAAACAGCAATTAATGTGTACTAAGAGTTTTCTCTGGAATTTTCAATATGTTGTATATTATACTGTTTTTAAGTTTGAGGAAACTGAAGCCTCAGGAAATTAAACATCTTTCCAAAGGTATAGCATTAGTAAAAGTATCACAGGATAAAAATTATGGCATTTTATACTTTTAATTTTTAAACTCTGTAATGTAATTCCTCATTATTATAATTAAGGTTATAGTGATTATTTTATATATATTTCTAATCATATTCGTACATATATATATTTATATGGCAGTGCTTTTTGTTTATTACTAATGATTTTCTTGAACAACAAGGACACAAATATAACAAAACAGTGACATAACTGTTGAAATAAATTTATTTTTAAGTATATTTTATTGATTATGTTGTTGCAGTAGTCCCAATTTGTTTCTCTTTGTTCCCATCTGCCCAGTACCCCTCTTTCCTCCAGAAATCCCACCCCCTTTAGTTCATGTCCATGGTTCATGCATATAAGTTCTTGGGCTTCATTCTTTCCTATATGATTCTTAACTTCCCTCTGTCTATTTTGTACCAAAAAACTATGCTTCTTAATTCCTGCACCATTTCCCCATTTCTTCCACTTCCCCCTCCCAGCTGATAACCCTCCAAATGATCCCCATGTCTATAATTTTTTTTTTTTTCTATTCTGGTTTGCTTAGTTGGATTTTGTTCTAATTTTTTAGATTCAGTTGTTGATAGTTGTGAGTTTGTGGTCATTTTAGTGTTCATAGTTTTGACCTTTTTCTTAAGTAAGTCCCTTTGACATTTCATATAATAATGGTTTGGTGATGATTAGCTCCTTTAGCTTCACCTTGTCTGGGAAGCACTTCATCTGCCCTTCCATTCCAAATGATAGCTTTGCTAGATAGAGTAATCTTGGTTGTAGGTTGCTTTCATTCACACTGAATATGGCTTGCCAGTCTCTCTTCTTAACTGCCAAGTTTCTTTTGAGAAATCAGCTAATAATCTTATAGGCACCCTTTGTAGGTAACTCTCTGTTTTTCTCTTGCCGCTTTTAAGATTCTCTCTTTGTTTTTAACCTTTGGCATTTTAATTATGATGTGTATTGGTGTGGTTTTTTTGGGGGGTCTAGCTTGTTGGGGACTCTCTGTGCTTCCTGGACTTGTATGTCTATTTCATTCACCAGATTTGGAGATTTTTCCTTCATTATTTTCTCACATAAGTTTTCAATTTCTTGCTCTTCCTCTTCTCCTTTTGGCACCCCTATGGTTCATATATTGGCATGTTTAAAGTTGTCCCAGAGGTTCCTAAGCTCCTAATTTTTTTCAATTCTTGTTTCCTCATTCTGTACCAGTTGACTGTTTTTTTCCTTCCTTATGTTCCAAACCATTGAGTTGAACCCAGGTTTCCTTCCCTTCACCATTGGTTTTGTGTGGATTTTCCTTCATTTCATTTAACATAGCCTTCACTTCTTTCTTTATGTGTTTGCCATACTTAAGCATATCTGTCAAGCCTGTGATCATCTTTATCACTAGTGTTTTGAACTCTTTGTCTGTTAGGTTGGCTATATTCTTATCTGTTAGGTTGGCTATCTCCTCATCGCTTAGTTCTCCCTTTGGAACCTTGATCCATTCCCTCTTTTGGGCCATAATTCTCTGTCTCTTCATCTTGATAGGCTCCTGTGTTTGTTTGCCTCTGTGTCTTAGGTAGAGCTGTTGCTCCTGTCATGTTTTAAGGGGTGAAGCCTTAGGTATTCATCAGTAGAGGATGACTCGTTTCACCATGTTGTTGCCCTGTATGTGGGAGAGGGGTCTGAGAGGAAACAATGCTGCCTGCTAAGCACTTGTCCCTTTTCCAGGCACTTCTCCCATTTTGTGTGGGACTGGAGCCTCTATAGCAGTTGCCTTGGCTGTTGATCCCCGAGTGGGTGGGTCTGCAGACTTTCTAGGACCATGAGGGTCTTTTAAACAAGCAGACTCTGCTGACAGACTGGCAGTTTCTCCCTCCACCCCAACCGCCACTGGTTTGTACAGTCAAAAGTAATGAGGCTCTACTTTCTCTAGTGCTGGGACCATGAGCTGCACGGTCTGGTCTGGTTCTGGGAGCACTCCCCAGGTGTCCTTCCAACTTTTAAAAATCTGTGACCGCACTTTCCACCAGCCTGCCACTGCTGCTGCCACCACACTGCATCTTCTCTGCCCTGGCCCTGCCCCTCCTACCTGTCTGGATGAGTATTTCTTCTTTATATCTTTGTTGGACATCCATGCAGCTCAGTTTCCTGGAACTTCTGGTGGTCTCTAGCTTTGAGGTAGTTGTATTCCTTCTTAGTTGTGGAGGGAGATGCAGCGTGTCTGTCTAGGTCTCCATCTTAGCCGAAAATCTGAAATAATTTTTTTTAATGTTATTACCAATGTATGCTACCTTGTTCTTGATTTGCATATTCATACTCTTTTGTCCTTTCTTTAAGAAGAGACTTGGATATCCACGCTTTCAAATAATATTGTTTAAGTCCTTGTTCTGAGGTGAGTATCTTGATGCATTCAAAATACATATAGAACACAGATTCCTTCCTTAAAGAGCTTAAGATTATAGTAAAAACAAAAGCAAAACTATAAACACATAATTGTGTCATTAGTTGTAATAGAGGTTCTTTTTTAAAGACTTTTGGGACTCTACAGCAATGAGTTACCAACCATGTCTGGGTGGATCAGGAAAGCCTTCACAGGAGAAGAAATCTTTGCACTAGACTTTGTATATGGGCAGGAGCTCAACACACAATTAAATGGAAGTATAGGATTTCTAAGAGGAAGGAAAGAAGGGCAATGCCGCTAAGACAGCAATGAAACACAATTTTAAAATTTAGAAACTGTAAAATATTTAGTATGTCTGGACTACATTATAACTTTAGAAGAGCAGTGATGCTAGAGTTTAGGTAAAGTTCAGATTGTGAAGGGAATTGAAACCATGCCAGAATTATACATTTTGTCCGTAATTTAGTGCCAGTTTTTTTGAAAAATTTTAATATGGAGAAATCAGTGACATATTTACATTTGGGAAGACCTCTCCTCCAAGGAATGGTATAGAGAATGGAAAAAAAATACTGCTAAATAAAGATGTTCAACATTTTCTAACACTACACAAAGATAACTTGCCCTTTTTCTGTGATGAGCTTTGCTCTTAAGTGCATGTGGATTAAACTAAGTTTAATAAATATTAATTAGAAAGTTAAATAGTACTGCCTTCAGTTTCTTATAGTTCTCAAATAGGTCACAAGGTAAGTTTTAAAATTCAAATAAATTACCAGGATAGTAGGCTGCTAGTCTCTCTTTCTGAGAATTGCTCCTTAATACTGAAGTAGCTGTTGGTTTCCTTTTAGCAGAATCTTTCTTCTGTTTTGTTTCACTATTTTCCTGCTTTTTTCATATTTCCAATTGACCATATTCTAAGCTTCCTTCTCACTAGTGCAGCTGCCACGGTGTCCCTGAGCATCATGCCTTGTTTGCTGCACTGTTTCACTAGTTTCAGACTCGAGGCTGATTTGGAGTTCTCTCCTGTAGTTAAGTCGGCTGTTTTGTAATAACACTGTTGATTTCCCTGAATGGTTAGTATAGAGTGTAGTCTTTGACATTGTTATAACATTAGTAAGACGTGATCTCTAAAAGATCTGAGAAAATCTATAGTATGAGAGAACATAAAACATTTCTCTAATTTTCAAATGATTTGTTAACATGGATTTGCACTGATTCTGAAGAGAAGTGGTCTTTAAAGTCAGATGAAAAAATGAATGCTGGTCCACAAAGGGTGTACATCTTTCGAAGTTCTACAACAACTTGGCAGGTGAAGAAAGAAAATAAAGTGGGAAAGTCCATGTTTAGCTGCTTAAGTGAAATAATATCTGTTTTGATAATCAGTGTAATAGGTTAGGAATGAAGATACATTGAACTGCCATTATCTCTTCCAATTATATTTTATTTGCATTACTTCATTAATTAAGTTCATGTTTTTAAATTACATGTAACCCTTCTGAGCTAGATATAGAACCCTGAACATTTCTATAATATAATATTTTGTTAGGAAGAATGAATAATATTTGGGGAAGATAGACAAATATGACACTAATTTTTCATCTATCTTTCAAAATATTAAGAATAAAAAGACTTTTTTCTAAGTCCTAAATAGCATAATTTTATATTATACACTGGCTGTAATATAAAAGTTGATTTAGTATGCTAATAATTATATTATTTAACCAAGTTAGTATATGTAATTGGAAACATTTCTATACACACACTGTTATTTTTGCATATTTTATCTTTATCTTCATTTTTGACTAAGAATGAAAATGAAATATACTCCACTTGAGTTCATGAAATGGTGCAGTAAGCCCTTTTATATCATGATTGATGAATTACTGTGAGATGTTGCTCATCTGCTAGCATATGTTCCAGATGTTAAATATTATGAGCAATCTCTAGTACTTATAGCACTAGTAAGTGTCTGAGAAAGAGACCATTATTAAATTTTAGAGGGGAAATCCAAAACTGAGGACAGATTTGTGCAACATTTATTTCACATTTAAAATGTGCTATCTTCCATTAGTGAATTGTATGGTGAAGGAATCATACAGTTAATACTTTTCTTTTAATAAGTTTCATTGAAAAATTGGATCACAGTTCTCCAACAAGTCATCTGTGATAGACTAGTAAAATCTGTCACATGTGCGAATGGAGGGTAAGTAGCCACTATAAGCTTCCTTTCTATGAAGCTAATAGTATTTTCAGCTGGGTTAAGAAAAGCCCAAGAGAAAAAAAAAGGAAAAAAATCCTTCTCATATAGATTCCACAAGAATTTGTGTAGGTTGGCACATGCCAATATTAACACAACCTTTCCCCTATCCTGAAACAATTTTAGTTTCAAGAAAATAAAGGTAGACTAGCTTAGTGATTCTTCTACTATGATGTATCTTAAACTTCTGTATAGAAGAATATTCTAGAGAAATTGTTAAAAATTTACTGAGTCCCAAACCAAGAGTTTCGATTCAGTGTGGCCTGATAATTCCCATTTTAAACAAGTTACAAGATAATGTTCACATTGCTCATATAGAAATTGCACTTTTGAGAAATAACTGTATTAAAGAATAGAAAATAAAGTATCGTTTATTAATTTGACCACTAAAGTATAGTTTTTCCTTGACAATGAGATCTGTTTCCCTCTTTTGTTGTGTGTGCGTGTGTGTTTTGTTTTAATGTAATGGTAGACATCATGGGAATAGACAGAAGAGACTCAGGCAGGTACAGTTAAGTCTGGAACCAGGCTTGTTTCTTCTGTCAAACTGTTATTGGTGTTAGAGTTTATCTAGTCAGAAGATGATCTAGGTTTGGATTTGTTGTTGTTATGCTTACCTTCAGTATACCACATGCCTCATTCATCTCTAATGATGCCTTGTTCTTGGGCCTATGCTTCTAGGTATTTTTATCAATCACTATCCTCTATTTTCAGCTTTCAGCTTTTCTCTATTAGGTTGTAGGGTGTTTTGGAGGTGATTGGGTCATGAGGGTAGAGCTTTCATTAATAGGACAGTGCCTGCCCTTTTTAAAAGACCCCAGAGAGATCTCTCACTCCTTCTACCGTGTGAGGACACAGCAAGAAGACAGCCACCTATGAACCAAGAAGAGCTCTCATACACTCCTGAATCTGCTGGCACCTTGATCTTGGACTTCCCAGTGTCCAGAACTATAAGAAATAAATTTATGTTGTTTGTAAGCTATCTATGATATTCTGTGATATCAGCCCCAACAGAGATAGTAAGTATTTTAAGCTTTTCATATTATTTTACTTTTTTAAATCAGAAATATATGAAATAATTTACCCTATTTTATATTTAGTTATTTATTTGAATGTTTTTCATTTTCTTTATCATTTATTTGTCTTAGTACTCTGTTCAAAGAATCAGAAATTATTTATTACAGGTATTAAGTTTTATTTTTTACTTCTCTAATTTGTTACCTGTTCTTATATTTTTTTAAAAATTTTAAATTTTTATCCATGCTGTTCTTCAGGTCATTTTACTTCTTTAGTTGTCAATACTCTTTGTTTTCTTAATAATTTTTAAGCTTTCTTATTATCTAAAAAAATGAATAAAATTAATAGCAAAGCTGTATTCTTTATTTCATAATTTTAAGCTACAAATTATTCATTGTTATTAATCTCTAAGCATATTATAGTAAATTTTATGTAATTCTTATTTCAAGTATGATTTAAACTTCTCAGCAGATGAGTTTTAAGCCATGCTTGGTCTTTGCTTTCTAATTTTATTACATTTTAGAGAGATAATATAGTTTTTATGATATTGATTATGAGGATATATTAGGCTTGCTGGCTGGATGCATATTTGATTTTCATGAATGTTTTATGTTTGCTCAAGGAAAATTATATTTTTAGTTTATGGGTTTATAGTTCACCTTATAACTGTTAGTTTAAGCAAATTAATAATATATTTTGTTTTCCTATACCTTTGCTATATTTTCTACTTTTGTTAGTTTCTGAAAAGGATGTAAAATAACTACAAAAAGTATGGGCCAGGTCGTTATGGTAAACTGGGTGGAACCCATAGATCTTGCTTGGTCAAAGTTCTCTCTTTCTTACATTGCCTCTGTGTTGCATGGTAAACTTTATCAAACATTTGCTTTTCCCATCTTTGTGTGCATTGTCTTTTTCCCTGTTGAATCCAGATTCCCACCCTTTTCTTTTTAGCACAAAATGAGATATAAGCCTTAATTACCTGATAGTCCTTGTGCTTCTCATGCATTCAGGGGGCTCTGATCATATAAAATTTATTTTTCTCTGGTTAATCTGTTTTGTGTCAATTTAACCAACCAAAGTATGGAAAGGAAGAAGGGAAAAAATTCCTTCCTTACAGTAATATCATCTGGAAATTTAGTTTTGGGTAATCACTGCTACTCTGTCTTTTTTGTCACTGCTTTTTTAGAAAAGACTAAACCTCAGTACGATCTTTGTTCCCTCTTAGTTCTCATATAATTTATTTTCCTTTCTCCTAGATTTATTAATTGATTTTTATTACTAGAATACAAGATTTTTATTTCCTTTATGTTCCAAAAAGGGTCATAGAGTGATAAATCATCTCAGGTTCTGTTTGCTTGTGATTTTTCTTTATTTATTTTAACTACATATGATTCTTTTACTGGATGTGCAATTAAAGTTCCTTCCATACTGTTCTTCACCCAACTCTTATTTATATAAAGAAATTTGATGTCAATAAAAAACATTCTTTTTGGTAATATGATGTCCTTCTGAAAGCAATTAGATAGTTCTTGACTTTGATGTTTTCAGATTTTAGGATCTTCTTTTTGTATTCTAACAATCTGAGTGCTGCATCTCTTTCTAGTTTGAAAATTTCTCTAGGATTTATGGATACGAGCAAAGTATAACATTTTCTGGGTTTCTTTCTTAGTGCTTGTAGATCTCAGTGTTTTGTGTTTTTTCTTGGAAGTTCATCTTTTATTCTTTTAGTACTATGCTTTGCTAGTGATGGTACCCTGAGGGTGAGGAGGAGAAACTGGACTGCAATCCTTCCAGATTGTATTTTGGAGTTTGTGAGGTAAGTATTTTGCCTTGGGCTGAGAGCCTATAGTTTTACAATTTGGGCTTAATAAGTTTTTGTTTTACACTCCAGGTATCGCTATGCCTCAGGGAAACTACTGTACTTTTATTTCAGGGATCACTTTCCTTGTTCATATTTAGGCACCCTTTAGGGCAATTTCCGTATCCTTGGCAGGGAGAATGAGAGTGAGAGGGAGCTAAGAATCCTCAGAGACCTGCTAATTCACAGACCTGATACAGGAAAAAGACACTGCATACATTGGCTTTGGTAATAAAATGGAAAGGCCAGTAAATATGTAAAAATTTAAGAGAGCTTTATTTTCTGGTAAGATGGTGATTGAGACATTGGGTTATTTACCAAATCTATATGTTTACTGACTGTATCATCTCTGAACTGGACTCCTTTGCTCTTTAAGCACATTTAAGCAATTGTCTTTTTGTGTCTGCTTTTCTCTTCTTCCCTAAGTAGTCTCTTTTCTTCTCTTCTATATCTGTCTCCTGTTTCTTAGACCCTTGACTTTTATTTTTCTCTTCAGTTTGTGAACATGTACCCCAGCAGCAACATATTTAATAAAAGATACTCCATTTTCTTTAATTTTTTGCATTGTTATTTAGAAATGTAATTAATATCTCAAGACACACACTCATACACTCTATTTCCCCCTCTTAAGACTTAGAATCTTTGATTTATCCATGATATTCTGAAAACTTGTGAAAATGTGCTCTGCTGTAGATTCTTTTTTCATTAATTATTCTGGAAATTTAGTGGCCCTGATATATGAAAATTCCTAATTACTGTCCCTGGTCTTTATTTTTCATTTCTTTTCCTTTCTTTTCTTCCTCCCTCCTACTTTCCTTCCTCGTTTCCTTCCTCCCTCCCTCCCTCCCTCTCTTCCTTCCATCCTTCTTTCCTTACTTCCTTCCTTCCTCCCTCCCTTCCTTCCTTCCTTCTTTTTTTCACAGTATAATGCCTTGACATAGACATTACCACAATAATTTAGTTAACATCCATCCTCTCATATATATACAAACAAAAAAGAAAAAAAAGTTTTTTTCCCACTGATGAGGATTTTGAAGATCTAGTCTCTTAACTTTCAAATAAACCATAGAGCAGTTTACCTACAGTCATCAGTAATCATGTTGCATATTACATCTTCAATAAGTATTTATCTTATAACTGGAAGTTTGTACCTTTTAACTACCTTTATTCAATTCTCCTAACTCTACTCTCCATTGCTTCTGTCTCTCTGGTAACAACAAATCTGATTGATCTCCTTTTTTCCTTTTTCTGTCTGACGTATTTCACTTAGCATAATGCCTTCGAAGTCCATCCATGTTTTTAGAAGTGGCAGGATTTCTTTCCTTATGATTTAATAGTTTTCTCTGCATGTGTATGTGTGTAAATATAAATAATATTTTCTTTATTCATTCTTTTGTTGGGCACTTAGGTTGTTTCCATGTCTTGGCTACTGTAAAAAATGCTGCAATAAACATGGAGGTGCATGTATCTCTTCAAGTGAGTTTGTTTCCTTCAGATAAATAGCCAGTGGAAAATTGCTGGATATATTTCATTTCTGTTTCATTGAAATATTTATTTCATTTTGATTATTGTTTTTTATTGTAATATTTTTAGAAAGTATTTATTATTACTGTTTTAGAATTAAAAGACAGTGGTTAATCATGATGTTATAGAACCATTATAGCCATAAGTCAGTTTAATTGGTCTCTGTTCATTGGGCTTCATCCATCTTAATAGTGATATTTCTAATACTAAAATAGGATTATGTAATTCCCATGCTTAAATTACTTGAGAAATTTTGAAATTTGGAAAGCTTCAAATTTCTTTGCATAGAAAACAAAAATTAAATTTCTTTATATAGAAGACATGATCCTTTCTGATCTATCCTGCTTAGCTTTTTCTTCTCATGTAACTCAATTTTCCTAACTGCATATTCAACTTATTCGCCACACTTGAATTTATTGTGCTGTTTCACAAATGACTGCTTTCCCATACACTGTAATTCATTTCTAGATTTTTTCCAGAAAAATTTAACTCAAGCATTGCTCCTTCTAGACAGTGTAATTTGAAATGAAACTAAATAAATTTCTTAATTATTTGCATGCACTTCTGTTATTCATTTTGAGAACTTTAACTTTGTCATCTTTATTTGGCTTTTAACAGAACTATAACTCTTTGAGGTTAAATACTATTTTTTATTCATCACTATACACTTGAGAAAAATGAGTAGTCTGACTTTAGTGCATGATTCTTGGGGAAAAAATACTGAGAAAAATGATATTTGTAAAATGAAATAAATGAATGCCACGTTAGAGATACACACATCAGGAGGGAAAATATCTTACTAAAATGTAAAATTGTAAAAAATACTTGAGAAAAATTGCAAAAATAACTTCATTGAATCGCCTTTCATTAAAGGCTTTTTCATATAATGTAAGAAAATACAGACTAAAAGGACCAAAAAAAATTTATACATAACAATTACTAGAATAAGAACACAATCCTTTTTAAATTCCAGAGAGATTGCAATTCAAATAACCTCCATATATTGTGCTTCATTGAAAAATATTGACTATCTAAAATAGAAATATGAGGGAAAATATATGAACTTTAAAAAATAGAAATGATGAAATATCTATATTGAATTTGTCAATATAAAGAATCCTTAGCTCTTTGTATATGTACATAATAACATATACTATTTTACTAATTAAAGACTAATAATTTTTACTTGCTATAATTTCATGATTTTGCTATTAAATATTCAATAAGTATAAAACTTATTATTTTGACTTGTATATAATGATATTCTATTTTTACAGATTTTAACTTCTTGGGAAGAAAAATGCAGATAACATGTGTTTTCTGTTTGTTTGCTTGTTTAAATCCCATCCCCTTTATTTTGGATAAGTACATTCAGATTTGGCCTGGAAGCTTACTCTTTTTTTACTGGGTATTATACATGGGGTTCATGGACACTAAAACGTTACAATATAAATATTAAAAACCCCAAATGTGTTGGCCAAAAACTTAAAAAGAGAATTAGTAAAGTAAAGTAAATTCCATGATCTCTCACATTCTTCTTAGTCCAAAGAGAATCATGCCTAGATTGGAACTAGCTGGGATACACACACAATGAACAGCATTGCGGTAGAGGAAAACCCCAACCCTGAAATGAGCTGTGCACTTCAGGAAAAGGGGACAGGGAAGATTTGTGCAACTGTGTCACAATAGAAGCTTCCTATTTGCACATAAAAATAGTGATATTGTTAGAAATAGGACACCTTCCAGAATTCAGCCTCTAGTATTAGCCTAGTTTTCTGATTAACTCAATTGGAGGTGTTTAGTTGCCTCTGAACCCCTCCTCACTAAGTTACTAAAATGAATGAAAGAAACAAGTCTGATTGTATTTGTCTCTCTTAAGATACAGCATCCATAGACTTGTCAAACAAGCAGTATTGTTCTAATCTTGGACATGAAATAAGCAAGAACCTCTAAACTTATAAAAATATTTACTAAGATCTTAATATCTACCTATCATGAATTGGATCTAGGAACTAAGGGCACAGCAAGAGGCAAGACAGACAGCGTCTCTGTCATTATGAAGCATACGTTCTTCTAAAGGAAAATAATAGGAATTTTAATACATGACAAAATGAATAAGTAGTAAATAATTAAATCTAATGTAGTACAAATGGCTTTGTACATAATTCAAATTAGGTAACATGAAAAAAATGTTACTGGGTAACTACTTTGTTAAGTGGTATGTCAAAGACTGCTGATAATCACCAATGTTTATGTTTTTCTCTTCCTCCTAGGGCAACCACTAAGCCATATGTCCTAGCTTCTCTTGTTTTTAATGTGTACATATGACTGAATTATGGCCACTAGAATATGGAGAAAAATTGATAAAATGTACCTCAGGTCTGGTCCATTAAAAGATCCTGTGTAATTCTCCATGAACTCTCTTCCCTAAAGATGATATAGACCAGATGCAGAAGGTTCAAGTGAGGATCTCGGGCCCTGTAACAATGTTGGAGCCCGTAAAGAGAAGAAGTCCCTGAAGAGGCTGTGATGCAGAGCAAGTTCCACCCACCACACACACACACATGCATGAACACTGGGTGAAACTGAACTGTATATGAGTGGCAGAGAAGTGTGTGTGTGTGTGTGTGTGTGGGTGTGTGCAGTAAGCCTGAGGTTTTGGACATGTTTGTTAGGACAAATATATCCAAAAAATATGAGTTTAAGTGAATAGTAAAAAGTAAACTATCCATGTACAAGTTGTGGAAAAGTATCTTCCAAGGGGTGAAGAACTACTATTTAGTACAATCAATGAAAAGAAGAAGTGGAGCTAACAAGGGCAAGCTAGCATGAAATGAGGTCTGAGAGATAGTAGAAATATATCACAAGCCAAAGCAGAATAAAACTACAATTTTATTCTAAATATGATGAGAGATCATTGGAGGGTTTTAAACAAAAATATGATACTACAAATAATATTTCCGTTTTTTCTTTTGTAAAGAAAAAAGCAATTAAGATACAAAATGGAAACTACTTAGAGGACTACAACAATAATCCAAGTGAGAAATAAGGATGTTTTCTCTGAGTGATCTTAGCAAAGAGACTGAACACAGTGAACAGGTTTTATGTACATTTTAGAAATAAACTCAATAAGATTTGCCAATAAATTAGAAGTATGTCAGGTTTTTCCAGCTTGGCCAGCTTGTTATGGAGTGATATGGTTTACTGCGGTGAAAAAAAAAAAAAAAAAAAAACTGAAGAAAGATCTAGTGGGGAATAGGAGTAGTGTAAGCAAGCATTTTGTTTTTCACATGGTAAGTTTTAGATGCTTATTGGTCATGCATGTGAAGATGCCGAACAGACAACTGGATATACACATCTTGAGCTGAAGAGAAGACAGGGCTGCAGAGAGATATTTGGGACTCATTGACATGTGTAGTAACTGATAAGACAAGTGAAGGGGGTCATGGATGGAGAGTGTGCAGACAGTGAAGAGATGACAGCGATAAAGCCCAGGAGGCACTTCAACACTTAGAAGTCAAACAGAAGATGACAAGCTGACAAATGATCTTGGGAAGGAGTAGCAAGTGAGTGGGACGAACATTTTTTATGGCAGATACAAAAACAAAATGTATTTCTAGAAAATGGGCATAATCAACAAGGTTAAATGCTGCTCAGAGGTCAAGTAAGGCACAATCAGAAAGGTGACCATTAGATTTTGCCAAGACAGAGGCTAACAGTATTCTTTACAGAAGTGGTTTCTTCAGTATTTTGTCCTAAAGCAATGGAGTGAGTTTTGAAGAATGCCATGTGAGAAAGTGTAAATAACAAAAATGATCCATTCCCTTTGTGAAGCGTTGATGTGCAAGACTTTAAGAAAGTGGTAGCTAGTAGCAGAAGGAGACAATGCTAATGGAAGAAGATTTTTTGTTTTGTTTTTATAAGATGTGTAGTCTAAGGAATGCTTGAATACTGAAGGGAATGTGGACAAAAATTAGGGGGGAAATACCCTGGAAAGTGTAAAATTGTCAGAGTTTAGTCAGAGAAAAGGAGAGGGGAAATGATCTCCAGAGTGCAAAAGGGTGATTTGACTTTTGATGGGAATAGAGCTCTTACTCCAGTGGGACAGAAGGGAAGAACTAGTATACAAATGGCTTGACCAAATGGAGATGTGGTTGCTACTGCCCAGCTTCAGGAAGCTTCTCTGGGCCCTTCCTTTATGAAGCCTAGTTTTTTAGCATTTACTTGAAATGTGAAAATTACCCCACATCCTGCCAATACATTCCCTTTTACTTTAGTTAACTGGAGTAATTTACTTTGGCACAGTACAGAAAACCCCAACTTATAAAATAAGTCAGTGCTATGTAAAAAAATGAGTGTTTTCTCCATCCTAAAATATCTTCTCATGGTTCCTCATGCTGTGCCAGAGATTCTAGCAACAGAGAATATTCATCATCTATCATGGTCTGAAAAAATATGTGGTTGAAGAGAGCTCATTATTGACATATGCTGGAGAGACAGCCAGTATCAGGTGAACAGATATGAAGCAATGAGTCTCTACCCTTTCTCCATTTCAGTAAGACATGGTTGCCAGCCTTTACTCGGTATCTTCTGACAAGGATATATGCTGTTTTGCATAGAAAAACATTTTCTGCAATCAAGGTTGATGTTTCAAACTAGAACGATGTCAGGGAAGTTGATTTACCCAGGCATTGTTTTCCCCATTTCTAATTTAGCTATGGAACTGATTCGTTAAATGCAAACACGCAAAAATATCTTCTGTAAAATTAATAATTAAACTATTTTGTTGGAATTAGGAATGAATGCTTGTGAGCTCAACTTTGATCAGCCTTCTCTTTCAATCTCACTCGTAGTCCCCATGAACTTAGGGCTCTACTGTAGAACACTGTTTGGAAAACTACAGGTCTGTGTAATAAAAGTAATTATCCACCTACCTACCTATCTGTATACTTACCTATTTGCTTATGTATTTTATAAATGTTAACATGGTAATATACTAGTGAATATTTTGCATTATACTATGAGTAGCTTCCTTGATCATTTCTAATGCACATAACAACTGAAGATGCTTATTGACTTTGCTTATGATTGTAAAACTAGATTATAATTTGAATAGTTTGAATACAAACTCAAAACCTTAATTAGTATCCACACAAACAAATCACATGGGCCATTATATACCAATAGCATGTGTTTTAAATTCTATTTTTTGTATTATTTTTCTTTTTGTGATGATGCAGAATAGCAGCATTCAAACAAATGTGTATGAGTGATGATATTGAGGTATCTCCCATCTTAGTGACGAATAAGGTTGATTTAAAGCAGAATGGGCTGGCCCTTCATTCTCCTTTATTATTCATTATGTGTGCTTCAAACTATGTGCTTATTCAGAAAGTGAGTTTCTTAGATAGGGGAGGGAATTTACAGTCAAGAGTACACAAAGTCCAATCTATTAAATTATTTTATATTCTTTATGACGAATGTATTTGCATCTTAAGAAAAAACTGTAAGTAGGCATGAATCCTTATTACATAGATACCTTCAAAAGAGACTATCTTATTTAGAGGTGTTAAGAACTGCATTCTTAAAAAAAATAATTAGCTATGGCATTTATTTAAAAGAGCTAAATCAACATGCCCACTCTTATACGCAGAACCATTCATCAGAGAACAGATGGTCCCCTAAAAGTGAAACTAAACAGTTCTCAGAACATGACAATCCATTTATCTTAATGTGAACATCCTCTAGCAGATATCAAAAACAACCGAGGCAAATTTGTAACTTTTGGAATGTATTATACATGTATTTGACATCCAAAAAATTTTTTTTGCATTTAATAATCTGATTTATATTAGTAAATGACACACGAAAATGTATAATGAAATAGTGCTTAAATATTCTGATTACATTCAAAACTATATTAGTGAGAAAGATAACCTTCATCATCAATATTTATTTAAGCTATCTCTTCTGTTGTGTGGCAAAATTATCTGAAATTCCTTTCTAAATATCTCTGTTTGCCAAAATATTTGAAATTTGAGTATCTTTTGTTGGGCTGCATACTTTTACATTATATTGAATAATAAAAATATACACATTCTATTTTATCTTTTTAATGAATGTTTTTATTCTTTATTCATTTAGCAACTGGTTATTGGATAACTGCTATGAATTGTACCAGAAATGAAAATAAAGAAAGAAATCAATGACTTCTATTTCTGCCCTTAAGGATCTTATAGTATAAGAGGGAGAGAGAGAGACATGTAAACATATCACAATAATAAAATTAAGAAACAGTTTAAAATGTAGCAGGGAATAATAGGTTGGAAATGTTAACTAATGTTACTTCTTTCCTTTATTTTTAATTCCTTTGTGATACCTTCCATTCCCATATTCCTTTCCCTTCCCCTTATTCTAAAAACTGGTCTCCTTCTGACTTTTGAGTTAAATAAGTAGGTTCTAAAGAGAATGGAAAGGACTACAAAAGGACTCTGTAAAGGATAGGGAATAAGCCAGTGAAAAAGATCAGGGCCTAGATAGAAAATTATTTTCTGTTTTAAAAGGAGAATAAGAGAGCTGGGAGGGAAATTATAAGTTTAGAATGTGTCAGGTCCATGTGAATGGGTTTTTTTCCTAGTCTTTATTAGGTCTGATCTACTGGAGGAAGAGCTCAGTAACGAGATTCTCTGGATCCACTCATGAGATTTGAGCCAAGGAAAACTGTGCTACTGTGGGTCTTACCCAAGTAGAAGCCTAGGCATGTGCACTACGCCCTTCTAAACAATGATTTCCTGTTGTGTTAGGCAGAGGGCAGAGAGTCTCTTATAGAGTTCCCTATATAGTCATGTAATACGGTAGCAATAGTAATTCATTCATTCATTTATTCACTGATTTTAAAATCCAATCATTTTTACAGTCATTCAAAAAAAAGTTATTCAAATAATCTTCTTGCAACTTGGAATATATGCATTGGTAGACAGAATCCTAAAATAACCCCCACTGACTTATGACCTTATTTAATCCCCTCCACTTGGGGTACAGGAAAAAACCTATGAATATGAAATAATTAATATGGTTATGTTAAATTATATGGTAAAAAAGAACTATCTGGATGGTCTAACTTAATCACATGAGAGGTTAAAAATCTGAGTTTTATCCAGCTGGTAGCAGAAGTAAAAGCCACTGAGATTCAAAGCATGAAACAGGTTTGACAAACATTTGCTGGCAGCCAGCAAGGAAGTGGGAACTTCAGTCCTAGGACTGCATGGAACAGAATTTTGCCAACAACCTAAATGAGCTTGGAAACACATTCTCCATTTCACCTCTCCTGGGCTCCAGATAAGAGCGCAGGCAGGCTGACTGACATCTGGATTCAGGTTTTGCAAGACCCTAAACAGAACCCAGACAAGTCCACTCAGAGTAACATACAGAACTGTGGGTTAATCAATGGTGTTGTTTTAAGGTACTAAAGTTGTGGTGATTGTGGTAAATTGTTACATAGCAATAGAAAACAAACACACACAAGTATAACAGAGACAAAACCCCCTACCACATGAAGCCTAAAATCTAGTGGGAAGATATAGGTAACAAAAAATAAATAAAAGTTCTTATGTATCATTGAAAAAGCAAAATGTAAATTATAGTAAGTGGAATTGGACATGGAGAGATGTTGCCATTTTAGAAAGGGGGACTTAAAGCCTCAATGTTGAGATGATGAATTTGAGGAAGAGAACGATTTTGCCATGTAAATGGCTGAGGCAAGTGAGGTCTAGGAATGAAAAGGAGTAAATTCAAGAACTTTAAATTAGAACATATTTGAAAAATAGCAAGAAGACCAAGATCGTTGAAGCAAAATGAACAAGGAAGAAATTAAGAGATGAAATCAGAGAAGTAGCAGGGAATTAGATCATACAGGGTTTTAGAGACCATTGTCTGAATACTGGGTTTTGGGCATAGGAGCCACATGATGTGACTTTCTGTTCAAAGAGATCACTCCAGCTGCTCAAGATGCAACAAAATGAGTGTAAAAGGAACACTGAAGTTAAAGTTTTTAGGTTTGACAGTGTCTCACAGATGCAAACAAGCTAGAACTCAGAAGTAACCTTTATCCATACATCTGTAGCCAAGGAACAAATAAGGTTGTAAAGTTTTCAGAAAATGCCTTTGATGATCTACGTCCACTAGAATATAAGCTCTATGTAGGCAAGGTTTTGTTTTTGTCCTATTTTCTTGAACAGGTCATTCCCAGAGCTTACAATGCAGCCCCCCCTTAGGCCCCCACCTTTAATTTGTTGTTGAATGAATTAAGACAGATGAATGAGTCCATGATCACTGAAAATCCCTTATTTACCCACCTTGCCTTCCAAACCAGGAGAAGTTAGGGTGTGTGGAATGGATCAAACAAAGCTAAAAAAAAGTAAGCTGTTTAAGTGAAGGGATTTTGTCCTTCTCAATCACAACTATAACCCCAATGCCTGGAATACTGACTACACAAAGTGGGTGCTCATGTGAGGAAGTGGGTGTAGATGACTAGAGGAGTATGAAGATGAATAAAAAATATTTTCTATAAATTGAGTTATAGATTACAATCAATATCAGTTTTTAGTTAGGTAGCTAGAAACTAACATTTGGTTGGTTTATTTTTAGCATTTGTTCCAAACCCAGGGAATGAAGCAAATTGTTCTAGTCTATAAATGAATGGGTTTATTTGCTAACAATATGTTACAGATCACTTTATTATTTTTCTATATTCTTAGTAATCTTCGTCGGCAGCCGTCCGTCTCGAGAGACGATGGTGTAGCTTCACAAGAGTCTATCTGCACCGCCGAGAATGGCTGTGCAGTCCGACTCGGGAGTGACACGGTATCTGTCTCCTCTCGTGTTGAATCGACATCTTGCAATGACGCTGGAGTGTCCTCTCCAGTGAAGCTGAAGCTACAGAGCCTGGGCAGGGTGATATGGACGGTCTGCTGTTGCCCATGCAGCAGACCCCCCCTCTCTTCGCAGCTGAAGGGTCCAAGGGAAAGACGGAGTCGATACAGCTTGGGTTCAGGTGCGCCGCAGGAGTTGCCGGTGTTGACTACAACGTCAAACTGCCTTAGGGACTCCGGCTCCGGATTTTCTGTCGGGATTTACTCCCTTAGCCTTTCCCCTGAAGAGGTATGCCGCAAGGCAGCAGAGGTTTTTTGGAGTCAGAGTTTTCCTTCTCTGATGTACCCTGACTGGAAGATCGAACCAGCGACACTTAGCTCGCAGGCCGACGCTCAATCCACTGAGCTAAACCAGCCAGGGCTATTCTTAGTAATACTCTGTGAGAAATTAGGCATATTTTTTGACGTGCAAAAAACCAACAGTGATGACTAGAGAAGGCAATCTGAAGAACAGGGAAAATATGAGAAAAATCTCACATGAGGTCACTCTTTTGAGAATGCACTGATAAAAGTAAAGCTGAGGACTTTAAGATAAATTTTATATTTACTCTGTACTTGAAGAACGTTGATTATGCTATTTATCTCTATGACCTCACCCCATGTACCACCAGTACGGTACCTACTTTTACTTTTCACAGGTTGCCAGTCATCTTTCTAAAAACTTATCTAATTAGATCACCACTTTGCTAACAAAAAGTAGGTTTTTCTTGCTGCCATAGCATTAAATACAAATTCTTCACAAGGAAATATAAAATACTTTCAACTTGGTCTTCATTTTTAGACTCACTTAATGCCATCCTCAGTCCCTCATCCTATACAGTCTATGTTCCTGCCACAAGAAATTCTAATAATTAAATCCTTGTCTTCACATATTATGTCTCCTCTTCTTGAAACGACCTTTTTTCTTTTTATACCATCCAATTCATCATTCAAGATTCAGCCAAGACGCATTTCCTCCAGAAGACCTTTTCTTATAATCCTGAGTGAATGAATTAAGGAACTTCACCATTATGTTCCAATGTCATTATTGTAGCAGAAATTGCTAAGGGCCACCAAAAGTCATTGTATCCTTCTTCCATTTGGCAATAAAAGTCTTAAGTACTTATCCCATGGTCATAGAAGTAGCTACTGTTCAATGGGATGTGAACAGAGGTTTTGTGAGCAATTTCTGGATCACATTCTTAAAGAGGTGCTACTTGACCTCTACTTTCTCTTTTCAGTTCCTGTAAGTTGGAACTTGGAAGGAGCACCCTAGGGAGTGACAGGAGAATAAAATAGATGGAATCTGGGTCACTGGTTCACTTTGTGAAATGTAGCATCTCTATACTTAATCGATTGTCTATCAGCTAGGATATTTGTGTGAGAAAAAAATACCCTTTTATCTTGTAGAGTTTAGTGTCATTTGGTCTCTATAAAGGAGTGGAATGGTCTACCAATTAATGTAATACACTATTACTCCCTTTACAGACTCAATCACATTACTGGAATTATTAATTTTCTACATATGACCTTTTTTGAGAGTATTTTTGTTACTTAAGAGAAAAAAAGAGGGAGAATTGTGACATTTCATAGAACCCTGATAAAGTACATTTGGGCCTAAAGTACAAAAATTTAGAAACAAGGATTGAAAAGCCACCAGTAAGCCAAATAGTAATTCTCTGACGCTTACTTATTTTTCCTGTGTGTTTCACTCTGCTTTTCCAGAGCAACTTTACTCCTCTGCTTGGCAGTTAGATGCCTTTTCCTTTTACACATACTTGGGAGAAGGTAACCTGCCCATACACCTCTCCAGAACATACCACTTAAATTTTATCAACATGTCGATCCTTTCAGTTCTAATTTCAAATTCATTAAAACATATTCACAGTGGTTGAGCTTGGGTAAATCTCCAAACCTAATCTAATCCTGAAGCCAGAGATGAGGGACATTTTATTTTCAGTGAAAGGAAGTAATTGCACATATGCATACATATTGAGAGGTATCTGCTGCAGAAATCACTCACTATCAGAGGGCCTTGTCAAGATTTTACTCATTTTGTTATCCTCTGAGCCATGTTCACTGCCTGATTAAATAAATGCTTGCCGAAGGGAGAGTGAATGAATATGATCCAGAGAGAGCATGCTATTGTACAGTAGGCAGATATAGGTTTCATCATTTTAGATGTAGGCATAAAAACTTCTTGTCTTAAAGACAAAAAGTGAAACCCAGACAGTACAGCACTAAGAGAAGGTGTTTTCCAGAAACAAATTCACTACTGGCACTTCTCAACAGGGATCTATAAAACACAGATAGAATTACCCTGCTGTAATATTATCATCTCATACACATCACAGCTCTCTGTGTGTACCCCTATTATTCTTTTTAATTTCAAAAAGTTTAAATGTTGAACTACCTGTAATAGTTTTATTCTGTCACTTTAAAAAGTCTCTCTTCCATTGCAACACA
Organism: Furipterus horrens; assembly: GCF_987537825.1. Lineage (NCBI taxonomy): Eukaryota > Metazoa > Chordata > Mammalia > Chiroptera > Furipteridae > Furipterus > Furipterus horrens. The sequence goes on along the minus strand of NW_028327173.1, from coordinate 59,514,044 downwards.
AAATACATGATAAATTATTTAACTAACTGCATACATAACAGTTATTAAATAATGACTCCTATTTTAATTCCACATTTTTTCTTTTTACTTTCTTTGGTCAGTGAAATAAAGATATACATTTCCTAAGGTAGAAAACCTAATCACGTTGGTTATAAAATCCTCCTTTATTGTTAAATGTAGGAAGAGATAGAGGATTCATTCTGAGATAAAGACATTCAATCTCACTCATCACACTAGGCATGTCAGAAAAATCACCTACTGGATGAGTATGACAGATCAGGCATATCAGAAAATGACAGACTTTAGAAATGGAAAGGCATATCTTATGTCGGAGTAATCTGGGTGGTGCAAGGTAACAAAACAGTGAAACCATACATTCCATTTCCCATGGGTAGAGTCATTGACAGGTTAATCTTTTAGACATTTGGAGATCATTCTATTACTGCAGAGTATCAGAGTAATATCTTATAGTATGTAAGAATTCTAGCACATAAATGTAAACTCTGTGGAGAAAAAATGCAGAAATAATACTCTTTAACACCCCTGCTTTATTTTTAGCTTCCTATTTTAAATAATTTCAAAATTAAAGTTCCAATAATTGTACAAACAACTTCTATTTACTCTTCACTAATATTTTCCAAATGTTAAGATTTTATCATCTTTTTTTCTTTACTGCCTCTCCTTTCTTTCTCTATTTTATTATTTAAAACTATTTCTGAATCAGTTGAAAAACTGATGCCCTATCATTCTGAAATGTTAGTGTTTTTTCAAGAAAATAACCTTTCTGCATATCAAAACTTTTATAACAACTAAAGAAAGTGAATACATATATCATTACCATTAAATTTTCACACTCTACTTAGAGCTCACCAATTGTTCCAGTTATGGAAGAATACATCTCACAATCAAACATTTCACTTACTTTACATGCCTCACTATCATCTTTCAACATGCAAGTGTTCCTCAGTGTTTCCTTGATTTACAGGACCTTGACAATTTGTTTGTGTTTGCCTGATTTTTTTCTCGCAATTAAATTTAGACATGCACATCAGGCAGAAATATGTTTGGAAGAGATGCAGTGGTTTTTTCTGTGCCTCATATAGTATAAATTGTGTCTATTTGTTCTATTACTGGTGACGGCAACTTTGGTCCCATGGTTAAGGTGGAATCTGTCAGATTTCTTCAGCATAAAGTTGTTTTTTTTTTCACTTTGTAATGAATAATTAATCTGTGTGGCACATATTGAGACTGTAAATACTCTGTTACTTCTCACCTTTCACCCTCTAGTTTTAGTTTCCATTGATAATTTTTGTCTGAAACTATTATTAATCTGACCTTTTTGAACAAATCAAAGTAAACCTCCTGATATTTATTTATATATATTATATATATATAAAGATAGATATATCTTTATAAAGATATATATATAAAGAACCTAATATCTACCAAGAGCTAGGTAAAGTTTTATGAGTACCCTATTAGTCAGGAAAACAGCCACTATTAAATATTATGGGAATACAGGATATTATATAAATATGGAAGTTATTATAGGAAATAGATCTTCTACAATTGTCCTTAAAACAGGTGTTGTGGAAGTAAATGTCTGGGAAGAGTAGGAGGAGCAGAGAAAAAGTCACTAACCTCCTTACCTGACAAGGGGACAATATAGAACATGCAAGTAAACCTAAAAAGCTGAACTGCTAAAGTAGAATCATGGAGATGGAATGCAAGGGAAGCCCATTGAGACTTTTCTGGGGAAACTATTTCACTTGGTGGTTGCTAGCCATACACAAAGGATGAAACATAACCCAGCACAGTTATTTGAGGCTGGGCTTGGGATAGAATACCCAGTTCCTGCTCTGAGCTCTAAGTTTATGAATTAAAGAATTAATGACAAAATAAAATTGAATTTTTGATAAGCTTTATACAGTCACATGGTGCTATAAATTAAAGAGATTAATAATGTGGCCTCCTCAAGGCAGTTATACTTGAGTGGAGATCAGATAAAAATGGCCTCAATGGTATCTCCTACCTCACATTTCTTGTATAATGTGAGCTTGTAACACCCAGATCAAGAGGTGGAGTTTAATTCCCCTGGCCTTCCTTGAGTTTGGGCTGACCTTGATTTATGCCTTCTAGTTAAGATTAGGTCAAAAGAAACCTTGTAGTGCCTGTGTTAATCTCCGGAAGCTTCCTCTTAGAATTCAAGCCTCACATGCAGTTTTTCTGCCCGACCATCCCAAATGAGCCCATGCTGCAAGTTATCCCAGCCCAGGCAAGTACAGAAACCAAGTGGATGGGGATCATCCAGATCTAGTTGTTTCAGCCTTCAGCCATGTAAGTCACCCTCAGTCACTTGAATCATCTTTTTCCCCTCACCATTTAATTCTTTCAAGTCATGGGTCCAGACATCTTTGAGCAGAGAAAAGCCATTTGCATTGTGCTCCTACTAAATTCCTGATTTATATATTTGTAAGCATCACAAAATCACAAAATTGTTGTTGTTTTATGACATTAAGTTTTGGAGTATTTGGTTATGCAGCCATAGTGACTCTAGATAATTTCTCCAACCTATTTTAAAATGTATTTTATCTTCAACCCAATTAACAGCAGTGAAGATGAAAGAGAAATACACTGAGAGATATTTACAAGTTAAACACACACACACACACACACACACACACACACAAAGGAATGAAGGAATGAAAAAATTGGCAGTTACTACTACAGCATACCATAGTTGGTACTAATAGTCCAAATGTAAAGAATACAAATTTCTAATCATAAATGTTGTGTTTAATAGGTAAGAGTGACGTATTTTAAGGCAATAATGGCTATGATATTTACCATAACTTACAGAGCATGCATTTTCTCCAATCCATTTTTTTTTCTGTCATCTAATTAGGCTGACATTGTTTACTTATAGCAGAAGAGTGAAACAGACCAGAATATTCCCAGCATTCTTCCCCTCCCCATCTGTTCTCTGTCCTGGTGACATGGTTAATAGGGTTAAGGGTTGGGTTGTAGAGGTACCATGTTCTATTCTCTTCTCACATCATAGAAAACATTATTCTGAGAGAAACAACAGTTATATATCTTCAAGTCCATCTCATAACAGCTAATTTAATGTACAGTATCACTGAGAAATTATTAATTATTATCTGTGTTTATTGTACTATCAAACATAATTTAAGCTTTCTATTTAGTAAATTCCATTTTCTGGTTAACCTCGGAGCCTAGATACTATTTCTGAACTGTTTCTATTTAAAACAATATATTGCCAAGTTGTTCACATAAGATCCTTGGCTTGGAAGATGGCCATAGTTGGGGATTTCCATTGCTTTTTATCCTCAGAATGAGTGTCTTATTATAAGAGGCAGCATGGTATTATGGGAAAAGTTCAACTTAAATTCCAGTGGCATCATTTACTACCTTTGTGACCTGAGACAAATCAATTTAGGTCTATAGGCTTTAGTTTATATTTTAAAAAAAATAAAGTAAATTTAAAATATTTTTTAAATATATAAAATGAAAGTAATGTGTTCTTTCTGTACTGTAAAAGTATTAAGATATTACAGAGTTTTGAAAACTTTAAATTACCAAGTTAATATAAAACATTATTAAGTCTCTTAGGACCATAATATATATGATAGCAACAAAATGTTGTCTTATTTCTTCCCAAATCCATTATCATTAAAATAATAGAAAATGATAAACAAGCTTCAAAGCAGACTAAAATGAAATTTAATATACTTATTGACAAGCCAAATGTTTTGCACCAAGTCTACATATCCTCCAGTGTTTTAATAGAGAATAAAGCTTTTTGAATAAAACAAATACAGTATTCCCTTACTTATCATGGGTATTATGTTCCAGACCACCCCACGAAGTAGGAACCTTACATTTATTCTGCACTCTTAAACCTACATAACCTTAACAACATACGTATACAGTCCCACAAAATCCTGCAATATAGTGAAAAATCTGTGATAAATAATTAAATATAATCTTTTTTTAAAATCCCGCAACACAGTGAGGCCGCGATAAGTGAACTGCAATAGAGAGAGAAAATACTGTACCAAAGAAATGTTAAGTTTGAGAATTAAAAAACAAAACAAAACACAGACCATTAAAGACGTTGTGATGATAATTATGAACTTAAGGTAAAGTGGCTATTTAACATTAATAACATTTAATATGTTTAATTCAAATAAATTTCACATAAAATTTTGAACGTCAAACTTTAATGAATAGGAAAAGAGTTTACTAACCTTATTGCAATGATTTGAGTAGTATATTTTGTGCCACAGGTGTAGATATATATGTATATCTACCTATTACATAAAATGTGTTTATATATCTATATCTGTTTATCTATCTATATAGAGAGAGATTGATTAAAATACCCTGAGAGAGATAAGTTGGGGTTGGTGACTTGAAGGAAACCCAAAGATTGTCTAGTTTAAACTCCCTCATTTTAGAGACTAGAAAAAATGGCTGAAGTGACATGGTTTACCAACAACTGAAGAAAACTGAAATGAGACTTCATAGTTCCTAACATTTTTTTCTGTATTTCTTTCCACTCTCACCACACTATCTTCCTTAGTATATTGTACAAATTATATAAGAGCAATGAATAGCATCTAACTTAAAGCTTGGGATATAGTAGATGCTTAAATATTTTCTGAATAAATAGATAAAGAAAGAAAAAAAGGAAGGTTTCTATAAAAAAAGGTCTTCCTATTTATCTGCTTAACAGACATTTATTTAACCAAACTTTTATATACATATTTTCCTAATACATTTAATAAATTCATATATAATTTGTATATTATTCAATAATATATTTTAATAATTGTATATTTTATTTCAATATTGCAATAATATATTATTAAATAATATATATTATTAAAATATATGTGGAGAATTATATATAATTTAAGAAAAGCAGAGTGATTTTATGAAACACTATCCAAGATCAGTAATCTAATGAGAGATTATAAAGCACTGGGATATCAAGGAAATGATAGACTAGAAACAATGCTACCAACCAGAAAGAGATCATTTAAAATGATTAATTATTTTAAAAAACACATCTTACCCCTGCAACAGATCAGAAATGGAAAAATAAATATAGACAAGAAATTCAAGATTGTACTCACAAAGGTTTGTAGTTGACCCTGCTAATGTAAACCAAAGAATTTTAAAATGGTCATCAGGACATAATGGCCTCAAGTGACTGCAAAAGCAAAACACAGTTCTACTCTTAGAGAAATGTACTTCAATAAGTCAAGGTTTAGAAAGATTTTAAAAAGCCATGCACTTAAAGATAATTTTTAATTTCAGAGCTATAAAATTGTGGAAAATATGATGCTTCGGTTTTATGAAATACAATGAGATCAACAACTATTGCATGAGATGGCATTAAGTTTCATTGTTTTTTAAAAGCCAGAAAGCAGATTTTTAGGTTAAACAACTTATCTAATATCACAAAATGCTTAAATGGCAGAGGAAGAATTTAAACCCCAATCTAACCACAAACTATATGTCTTCAGAACATACAAATTGAGCTCACCACATGTTATATAATTTGCGTTGTAAAAAATTATATTTCTTTACCACAGAAAAATGCTGAACGAAACCACAGATCAAAATAATCTTGTTTAAGTTAAATAATGATTTGACTAAAATAAGCATGTTTTACCAACAGTACCATGACATTTTTCTAAGTACATGCCAGAGTGATAAAAAATTGTATTGTTAAGACTTCTCTCTGTCCCCCATTTTCACATCCAAAGTAAGCAGACCATTGCCCTTGAGGACTTTCCAGACCACAGCTTCCCTTGGTGCTCACAGTTAATGGAATCATAAACTACATTTCAGTTCCAATAAGATAAAGTCAGATTACTTTGATAACTAACTTTACTTGACCTTGAGAACAATGGTTTTATCAATTAGTGTTTCTAGTAAGTTTTTCCCAGAAATAAGCTTATCAAATAATAGTATCAATATAAGGATATATTTCCAATTCAAATCTGTTAAATCTGCATCCAAGAAGTGGTGATTAACCAATGCCTACACCCTTTCAGTGCTTATCTGGGCTGATCATAACCAAGTTCATTCAGTTGACAGTCTTGCCTGTCTGCATACATCCTCTTCATTATTGCTTCATCCCATTGTCAGGCTGCTATTAGTACTGCCACAGAGGTCATGTTACACTTATGGTCCCAGATTCACTAAGGGGACTCTCACAGTATTCCAGGATTTTCTCCATTACACAATTCATAAAGTTGGCGGTCTCATAGGATATGAAAATTATTCATTACCCTATAGTCTATCTGGAAGGAACTATCTGGCAGAAGATTGTACAGTCAGGTCGTAATTATTCTTCTAAACCTGGGAGTTAGATGAGGCCATTTTGTTCCTCATAGCTTAAAGTATGTATGGTGCCTCATAGTTTAAGAGTATCTACCTGCCTTCTTCAAAGTAGTCGATAACTATACATGAAGAATCATGTGCCCTCATTGTTTTTTAACCTATATTTTATTGATAAATCTGACAACATTACAACTTCCTCTCATTGTCTTTGCTCCAGGAAGGCAGACACATTGTTTCACAATTTAAACCCTTCACATTCCATGCCACACTGCCCGTGTCATCTCATGAGAGGTTCTGTATGATTATTTCTACCCCATTTTAAGCCCTCTTCATTTATCCTAAGATAAGAATAAAGAAGCCAGAGAAAGCACTAGCAATTGACCCGATGTTTATCCAGTACATTGCATACCTTCCTTCTTGGGCTCATTAACTTTCGGTTCTTTAACATCTGACATGGTGTTGTGCTTCTCAAGATGCAAACTGATTATGAGCCTCCCTTGAATTTGGATTACATTTTCAAACTTCCACCAAATATTGGTGGATTTGCCTTCCATGCTGTGTAGGATTCCCCACCAATCCAGGGTTATACCAAGAAGAGGGTCATTAAGGTTGGGACACTGATTGAGATAATATGGTATATTAAAACAAAAAAGTAAAATTTAGAATATATACCATTGCCATGAAGTAATTGAGTGATCAAGTTCATTGATATATTAGTCTTGCATTCCTTATCAATAAAAGAAGATTATAAATTCAGGTGTTCAGCATTTTTTCTAACACTTAGGAATTTAAAGTTCTCACCATATAGACATCTTATTTCTAGATCTGTCCCTAATAATTCTAATCAGTTAATTCTGAGCATTGCAATATTAACTCAATAAAATTTGTAGAATGAATTGTTAAATCTTCTATCACAGACATCAAAGAAAACTTGACTGGTCTTTGTACTTTCTCAATGGCAACATGAGAAAGAAATTTTATTTGATAGTTACATTTGTTAAATTCTGCCCCATCCACAATCACAGTCTTCTGCATAACAAGTATGTTTTTTATCTAGGAAAAATAAAAGTGTCTTCAAGAGAAAAATAAATATAGTAATTATCACACTAAAATATTGCTGATTAGAGTAGTCTTAAAGGCTATATGGTATCAATAGTTTCCTTTCTTTTAGATGAATGTATGTATTTGGTGAGTGTGTACATATATTTCATCCTTTCCCAAGTCCAGAAACTGCATTTTAATAATGAATTACTGTGTGAAAATTTATACATACCATTCAATTCAATTTGTAACTAATGCATACTTGAGTGTATTCAGAATATTTTATTTAAGTGTCACTGGGTTTAGCAATCAGAATGTTTCAAAGGTGCATAGTTACCGCAATGCTTGAGTTTTGAATAACCACGCTTCAGCATCACTGAAGTCTCTAAGCATAACAGCTATGATTGAATCTAAAAATGATGTTGATGTTGTAAAAATAATCCTATTTACAAAGCAAGAATCTCAGCATACGGTATATTTAGGTCAAAGTTGAATGCACAGTATGAATCTTATTATTTATTTTGTAAACTAACAGCAAGCTTTAAATTAGGTTCTAAATAATTTACTCCCACATTTTATAGTTAAGCACCATTGCTGGAATATTTTCTTCTTGTGAACTACAGCCAGTTAAAAGGATTTTCATTAATGTTTGTTTATTTTTTAATAAACAAAAGTGTGCTAAAATAATTCAAACAATTGTTCACTGAATGCTATTATGAATTTTAAACAATTATTTTTGGTATGCAAATTTAATAACAGCTAATTAAATAAATATCGGATCTATGGATCAACCTATTAAACAAATGCCCTTGCTTTATGTCAGTCTTACACATTCTGTGTTTATGGGAAAACTGTTTAAACAAACTAGTGATAAAAGAATAACTATAAAATAAGTAATTCCCTTAAGTACTAAGTAATCAAATGAAACAATTACATCCACCTTGAAACTGCACTTTTTTTTTTAAATTCTTGAAGGAGAATTTCATTCTTAAATCAATTAGCTCCAAATAAATGTGGGATGTTCATGGAGTCAGATTATTTTTTATTTATTGCTTTTTGAAGGTGATTATGTACAGTACCACAAAGGAAATAATTATTCAAATGTCAGAAGAAAAATATTCCCATAGTTATGCAGATTTTTCTCCAAATAATGAAATTCAAAATGAGGAAGACATAATATGCAAGAGTATTTACAGTAATTATATACTTTCATCTCAGCTACTAAAATATATCTTAACTAGTTAGATTCCATTGATCCATTATGAAGCTTTGTCAACTAAAGATTTTTTTTTTCTTAAATTTATTCTCCATTTTGTCTTCTTATTTTCTCAATAGCGCACAGCAGGAATCACTGTCTACAGAAAACAGGGTTTAGCTGTAGGCATATGCATAAAACAAAGAGACCCCGATTAAAGAAAAATCTGCTGTTACTATTTGAGCTTAAAATTATTGGTCTTGTCAATCAGTTACAGTCTTATTTAAATCTGTAATAACAATGTTATAGTTGTATTGCTGACTATTTTAATTTAAAATCAAAGAAATCTAAAAGATAATGTTCTGTCATGTTAATTTTGCTTTGATTGCCTATGTTATATCAGTACACATCCTAATTTAGAAACAAAATCAGTCAAGGATTCTTTGGAACTAGAAAATCAGGGCATTTATAGAAAGCCTAGCCATGAGCAGTTTAAGAGGGTGATGCCCCAGGTCCATTGTAGGTATTGATCTTGTCTGCCTTATGTTCTATCAATGAAAGGGAGAATGTTAGAAATGAAGAAAACAGAAGAAAGGGGGTGAATGTCATCGAGCTGAGCTGTGAATTGAATTTGGTTTGTAATAAGGCCCAATGCTGTTTAAATGGAAGGAGGAAAATCATAATACATAATCTGACTGAAAGCACAGGACGTTCATTTATAGCAGAAAACTGGCAGATTTTAAGTGAGACTGCTGATTCTCATGGATTTTTTTTTTTTTCTGCTTCCCCTCTTAGGCCAAATGTGGACAATCTCTGATGCAACTGTAACATTTCACCTTCAGGTATATCCATACCCTCTAGTTCATCAGAGGCGACTCTCTACTTACCAGGCTAACATATTTCATTTTGCCAGTCTTTCCTTCATTTACTGGGATAATTTGCTTGTTCTTTTCTAATAGGGTCAGCATCATCTTTGAACTTATCTTCACTTAAAATACAGAGGAATTTGCACTGAATAAGTAGAGAAACATATGCTCATCTCCTACAGGCAGAACATGCACAAGGTTCCGAGTTGATGCCCTCCCATACTTTCTGTCTTAGATAGAATTTGAAAGCTTGAGCCTATTAACCTCAGGACATGCGTGGCAAATACAACTAGCAATACATCAGGGCTCTGTGAAGTTTTATCAAAAGAACCAAATTACTTATTCAAGGAGGTCCTACCATTCTTTTTGCATTCCTTAATCCCCAAATGGATTCCATATATAAATCTTTTCTTTAATTCCAGTCAAGGTAATGTCAATTTGAAAGTAATTGTCGGTATCATCATTATGAATATATATTTTTGGTTATTAAAATTGAAAATAATTGCTAATCATTGTGTGTATATTTTTTGTGTAAAAGTCAAATCTGTAGTCTTTGAAAACAATATTGATAATATCTCTCATTATTTTCACAAAGAAATGCTTGAAAAATAGTTTGTGTTATTTTTTTCCATTAAGGAGACAGTTCATTCATCGAGAGGTGAAAAAAATATAATTAAAAGCTGAACTAACTGTATTTCATTGACCTAAAAATAATGCAACTCAAAAAAAAAAAAAAAAATAATCAAAGGTGTTTGGAAAGCTTAGTTTTTCTAGTATCAGGTAGAAAAAATATATATGTGAACACTTTTTAAATTAGTTTTCCTAAGTTTTATGCAGGGAATCATGTACACAAATAACAAAATTTGGGGGCTTAATTTTAAAAGCAATGATTTGTATTTTTATAATACTTAATATAGTCATGCATCCCATAATGATGTTTCTGCCATCAGACTATATTTAAAACAGTGGTCCCATAAGATTATAATGGAGCTAAAAAATCTCTATAAGCTAGTGACATAGCAGCCATAGTAAAACAAAATGCATTATATAACAGAACATGCCTGTGGTAGTGCTGCTGTCAACAAACCTACGGCACTGCCAGTCATATAAAAGTATAGCACATACAATTATGTACAGTACATGATACCTGATAATGATAATAATTGCCCATGTTACTGGTTTATGTATTTACTATACTACATATTTTTGTTCTTTTAGAATGTACTTTTTCTACTTATAAAATCTTTGTTGTAAGACAGTATGCTTTGTTATGCAGGGAGCAGCTTATATATCTCATGTTTACCTTGTCACTTATTGCAACATTTCCTCTTGTGCTAGGTTTAATATTGTGTTATTTTGTACAGTACCATGCTGTACATGCTTGTAAACTAGGAACAACAGGCTACATCATATAGCTCAGGTGTATAGCAAGCTATACCATCCATGTTTGTGTAAGTTTACCCTATGATATTTGCACAACAAGATCACCTAACAATGCATTTCTCAAAACATATTCTGTTTGTTAAGTGGGACATGATTGTAGTTAACAAACAGATCTTACGTATGTCATTTCATTTAATACTTATGAGTTTGTGATTTACCATAGAAATTATTACCATTTCTATTTCACGTATGAGAAGGAAACTGAGCCTTAGGAAAATTGTGATTAAAACAAGGAAGTTGTACAGTTTCAAAGTGGAAAATCTCTTATCTTTTTCCTCCATTCAGGGATTATTTCCATTAAACCAGAATGCTTTCCTTTCTGTGGCATAAATATAAATTACAACAGTTAAGCACTTTAATTTTAGTAGCTATAAAAGTTATGTTATCCAGAGGAAATAAAGTAAAGCAGTTTTGAAGTGCTCTAAAATAAATGAACAGATTTCTAAAAGGTATATGTGGTGATTCCTATATTGACGGCCTGGGGTAATAACAGAAACATTAACATTACATTTAAGATATGTAACCTGGGAAAGATATAAAAAGTCATGAAGGAGACTTGAATATTCAGAAGAAAGGGGATAAATCAAGATGAGAATTGATAGCAAGAAAATCCTTGAAGAGAGAAGAGCTATATAAAGCACAGCAAACTGGAACAAAACAATAAAAAAGAAAACAGAATATAAAAATAAAGGACAGAATATATAAGTGAAGGACATTCTGAATTGAAATGGAAAAAAAAAACAACAACTCTAATATAGAAAATATTCTTAAATATGTATTAGTATTAACATTGCCACTCAATTGTGTTTATTAACAAAAATGAAGGAGATATATATTTAATATTCTCTTACAATGAGGTAAGATAAAACTTTGAGCCTAAGAAATTTAATATAGACCATAAACAGATATTTTTCTCCTTGATATATTGAGGAAAATGGAAGCCAGCAGGAAAGACATATTACCAAGAGCAAAATTCAAAAAATGGCAGGGACCTGCAAAAACAGTATCATGGAGGCTGAGCTACAGTGTGAGACGAGCCTTTTGGAAAGCACTTGAGAGAATTTAAATATAATTTCTAAGAAATACTGAACATGAGATAGGCCTGCTTGCTGGGCCAGATGGTGTAATATTAGTAGATGACATTGGAAGGACTAAACTCCTATTTTGCTTCTGTTTTCTCAATCAGGAAAAAAATGATCTTCAAACTCAAAAGGGTAGGACAAACAAAGGAATTGAATCCTGAGATAAGTGAGGAGATAGTAAGAGAGCACTTAGCTACTTAAATGAGTTCACATTACCAGCCCCAGATTGATTACATCCCCAAGGGCTGAAATAACTTGTACGTGGACTGACTCATCTCAGAATTTGCCTGCTCCTCTTTATCTTTGCTTCCACCGTCTAGCCCACACACTCATCATCTCTCTGCTGAGTTATTTTAACATACTTCTATCCAGTCTACCTGGCCCCAGCCTTCTCTTCATTGAGATCAGTTCTCCATACCACCTCTAAAATGAACTTTCCAAAAAACACACGTGGTCATGTTTCTCTCTTCTTTAAAAATCCTCCTGTGTTTCTCTAGGTTTTTTGCTTTGTTTTGTTTTGTTTTCTAGTTTCTCCAGGATATACTTCTCACTGCGCTTTGTGTGGCCTTTTCATTGTAGCCCCAGCTTGCCATGTCAATGTCATCTCTCACCAGTCACATACCTAATCCTTGCCAAGATGGACTACTGTTCAATTGCTCATGCTCACACATGCCACCTTAGCTTGGAACATGCTGTACTCTCTGCCTAAAATACATTATTTTGCTTCACTGATGCACTTGGATTTTTCAAGGTCCAGGTTAATGATAACTCTTCTTTGTCCTTATCTTGGGCTCTTTAGGTAAAATAATTCTGTACCTTTCTTTCTTCTTGACTAAATAGCTTATTTTTTTCAGAATGACTGAATAACACTTACCTGTAAGAAAATCATATAGGCCAAATGTTAAATGTTTGCTCAGTTAAATGTAACTGTTATTATACAACCATATATTTCCATCAATATTTGAAAAATCATGAGACAAGGCATCTATAATGTCCTTGACAACTAAAATTACACTTAGTATTTTTTAAAGTAACATATTGTCATTAAAAAGATTGAAATGCTACATCTATTCAAGGAATATATGTTAAGAGTCTTGTTCTCCCCATCACTTCACCATGTGCCAATCCCTGTAATTGCAGGTAAACAATATTGTGTCTTTGTGTGTGTGTGGAAGTCAACACCTCAACACATGTAAATCTACTTCACTCTTTCAAAAGGTTACATAATATCCCTTAGCTCTGAATGCACAATGCTCCATAAATTTATGTTAAAGGAGGGTGCAAGGGGAAGAGATTACTATTTACATACTACAAGCCTTTTCCATTGGTCTTGATTCATAAACTCAGGAGTTACAATGCTATGAGAACCTCAATTGTCTTGAAACTATCATAAGGCATGCTTTTCTGCTGAGAGTAATTCTAAAGCATTTAGACATTTTTCAGAAATGTTTTTCACTAACCTAATCTCCACAAAATATGCAACTTCACTATATCAAAAATTGCCAAAATAAGCACTCTTACAATCTATATGTGTATATATTTTGCATTAATTAATTTTATTTTTGCATGATAGAGTTCAAGAAGTGGATTACTCCATCCAGGGTTTTGTTGTTGGAGCTCCTATGTTGAAAGTTTATTAAAAACGGGTGACTTTAATAGCCCTTTTCATCAGTGGTTTTCGTAAACTGGAAAACAACCATCAAAACAGTTAATGTTTATGGAGAGCTTATGATATGGCTGTCAAGTATTCTTTAAATCTATCACATAAAATATTTTAGGTAATTCTCACAACTACCCCATGTGGTAGGTAAGGTTATTATTCCTAGGTTTTAAAAATATCACATACTTTAGCTCTAGTTTTGCCACCAGTAAGCGGCTGCCTGGCTGTGTGCTTTTTTGCTTTAGGATACACCATCCCCAACAAGTGGAATACACATTTTATCTTGTGATGAGTTACTTTTTAATAGCTTCAAATGAGTGAATGCTAGTGATTACATAGCTCCTTTAATAAGCTCCAATGGTGTTTTTGTTCTACTATGTTTATTAAATGTCTGCACTGCATCAGGTGATCTAAGAATAACAACTGTAGGTGCTGTCATGTTAGAGACCCTAGTAGTCCCTTTGACCTTATAGCCTGGCTCTGGATAGTTCATCACCCATGTTAATTAAGTTCTTTCTGTTTATGACTTGCATATTGTAGTAGCTCAACACATTTTTTTAAGATAAGCACCATGCACAGTTACTCTTCAAAGTAAAGGATGTGGAAATTAGCAATAGTTCGAAATTGTTCTTTGCCAATCATAAGCTATATGGCTTTGAGCTAGCTTTAAACTATCAAGAGATAATTTTCCTCACCTGTATGATGAGATAAAAATAGCAACAACACTTGGGATTAAAATGTGGCCTACATAATATAGGGTTACTGTGAACATTACATAAGGAAACATATAGAAGGTTCTTAGCTCAGTAACTGACACATGGTAAACACTAGATAAATGTGAGCTATTACTGTGATGATGGAGATGATGACATCTGTCAGTACAATGCTCTACTTCACATTTACAGGCAACAGAATGCATGTGAATACACATGCACACTGCAAATCTTGAAAATGATAAACATTGTTGTGCATATGTTTCTACAAAGCAGTTAACAGAAGTTCCATATTGCAATAATTTCTAAAATGTCTTATAACTAAGAAGTGTAATTCTCAGTACTGACTGAAGTTCCATAAATCATTAAAAATTCTTATCCCCACTGAGTCTCTCTGTGACACCTCCAGCAGCTCAGCAGTCATTCACAGGCCTAGCAGCTTGAAGGTCGGCGATGTACTATCTCCAGGTGCCAGGGTCACTTCAGCATTTAACCCCTAGTCCAGTCAATTTAAGACTACGCAGATTTGTTCTCTCCTTTGAGACAGGACCTGGCAGGGTCACATCAAGTGGTTATCCCCAGGGGATAGAAACTAAGTCCAGGACAAGCTAACCAACCACATCAAATAAGGGCAGATGAGGGACAGTTCCCTATGTCTCATGTGTAAATGCTCTGGGAGTTATGAAAAGGCTTGAGAGTGTCATGATAAATAAAAGAAAAATAATACAGAAGAGGGTAGTAAGGATGGTTTAGCAGACAGATGGGCCACTGTGGTTGGTTGTCAGAATCTTGAGTGGTTTCTTCAACCTTATGGCCAGAGCAGGAAAGAGTTTCAGAAAAAAGAAAATGGCTTTGGAAAGGTCATCTTCTCAGACACACACTTATGATTTTGAGTGCTATTGTTACCCATTTACACACACAATGAAGTAATAAAACTAAAAACCTAAGTTTCATTCGCTTATATAAACACTTCAGGTGTTTTAATAAAACAGAAACAGATTAAGATTTAAGATCTATCACAATTTTTCTGCATGCTTATTTCAACTTGTTTATAATAGTTTGAATGACTTTCATAATAAATTATTTTATTTAGGCTCATATAGGATTTGGAGCAATTTAAACTTTTGGCTTTATTTTACTTGTAATCTATAAAATAACTAAAAGCATACCTACAAAGATTGAATGTAATAAGATATGAGACATTCCTTTCTTTACATCTAAAATAACTTCTCTAAAGTATGTTTTGGGGAGAAATGTTAGGAAGAATCTCCGTATATGGATATCTTTGTTTTCTTCAGTTATTTTTTTTCTCTCAGACTTACACAAAGAGA
Organism: Furipterus horrens; assembly: GCF_987537825.1. Classification (NCBI taxonomy): domain Eukaryota; kingdom Metazoa; phylum Chordata; class Mammalia; order Chiroptera; family Furipteridae; genus Furipterus; species Furipterus horrens. The sequence continues at coordinate 59,498,335 of NW_028327173.1, read as the reverse complement.
AATATATAAAATATCCTAGGTATTATTACTTTTTATAAACTCAAAGGTAAATGATTGACTCATCTATACTGATATTACTGGACAGAGACTAGTTTATTAAAAAGATATGAATGTCCAGAAAAGATCAGATATAAGAAGGAAGTTTGCAAAATGGAAAGCTAAAAAATAGAGTAAAACTTTTCTGGACTGAAGTTGATTATTTAACTTAAAAAATAAAAATAAAGAAACATTGGACTTTTGGTCATTTAAAAACATCACAAAATAAAAATAGAACATTCCAATCAAGTTCTACATATAGGTTTTTAAGCTCTGATATCTTGAATAATTGCGTATTTGTCTACTGGCTATTTTTCATTTCAACAATGCATCAATTTCAGTGCTGAATTGATAAGTAATGGTAAGAGACACAGAAAAAATGCACTTCTCTACAATAAGGCAGAACTCCTAAGTTTCACTTTTATTTTCAGAAATATTTACTGCACTCTCATCTGCTATGTGCTGGTTGCTTTCCTATCTACTTTTCTGGAGAAACGATGACTGAAGTATTCCTTGTTCTCAAGGGTAAGGTTTACGTCCTACAAGGGAGAATTTGACAAGTAGACAAATCACCATACACAGGGTAAAATCAAATGGGTACCAAGGAGAAGTACAACTATGAGACAAAAATAAATTCAAAACAGATTAAAGACTTAAATGTTAGACACAAAACCATAAAAAATCATAGAAGAAAACATAGGAAACAAAATCTCGAACATTTCTCCTAGCATTATATTATCAGATATATCTCTCAAGGCAAGGGAAACAAAAGAAAAAAAATAAACAAATGGGACTACATCAAACTAAAAAAGTTTTCACAGCAAAAGAAACCATCAACAGAGACTTCCGGCCAAGATGGAGGCTTAGACAGACACGCTAGGTCTCCCTCTACAACTATAGTGGAATACAACTACTTCAAAACAAAGGATAACTAGAAATTCCAGAAAATAAAGCTACATGGAAGCCCAACATATGAAGTTATAAACCAGCGGTGCCATTTGGGCAGGTAAGAGTTAAAGAAGGCAAAGCTGTTTGCGGAGCGGCGGGGCGGGGCGGCGAAAAATCCTGGAGGCAATCAAGCCCCTGGCGTGCCCGACTCCGGCGCTGGGGAGCAGCCGCAGCATCGCCTTGAACAGGGAGGCCCAGGGGGGCGGGAGGACGGATCCCGGTCTCCTAGCTGAATAACTGTGTGAATCCATCTTGGACCCCCGCCCCCACAGAAAGCACCACAGGGCTGCGAAATAGGTCGCGGACAGGCAGGCGACTCCGATCAAGCCCCTGGCGTGCCCGACTCCGGCGCTGGGGAGCAGCCGCAGCATCGCCTTGAACAGGGAGGCCCAGGGGGGCGGGAGGACGGATCCCGGTCTCCTAGCTGAATAACTGTGTGAATCCATCTTGGACCCCCGCCCCCAAAGAAAGCACCACAGGGCTGCGAAATAGGTCGCGGACGGGCAGGCGCCGGCGGTCGCTGATTTGTGACGCGTACACAGGCACTGCCCCCTGCCCCCGACAGCCGGCCCAGGAAAACAAAACGCATCTGTCAAAATGTGGCAGACAAATATAGAGATCCCGGTGACACAACTCACCAGACAGCAGATAGAGAACCTGACAGATGAACAGATAAGAAACCTGTCAGAGGCTCAGTTCTGGGCCATTGTTATCAGGTGGCTTACAGAATTCACAAAAGAGCAGGAAAAAGATAAGAAAGAAGCGAAAAACTTTCATAACGAAAGGAACAAAACCACATACGAGACAGATGGTGAGGAATCCAGAGTCCATTTCAACAAACTGGAATATGGAGAAGGAACAAGCAGTCAACCAATGCAGCGAGAGGAAATGGCAAGCAACAATGAGAGGATCAGAAACCTCTGGGACAGCTATAAAAGGCCCAACATAAGAATCATTGGTTTGCCAGAGAATGAGGAAGATGAACTAGAACTTGAAAAATTGAGTGAAAATATAATAAAGGAGAACTTCCCAGACTTGGGGAAGGGAATAGACTTGCAGGTCCAGGAAGCAAGGAGAGTTCCCAAGAGACTGGACCCAGGGAGAACCACTCCAAGACACATTATAATCAAAATGTCAAAAATTAAAGATAAAGAGAGAATCTTAAAAGCAGCAAGAGAGAAGAAAAGAATTATGTACAAAGGGGTCCCAATTAGACTATCAGCTGACTTCTCAAGGGAAACCCTACAGACAAGAAGGGACTGGCAAGAAATATTCAAAGTAATGAAAATCTAAAACCTACAACCACGAATACTCTATCCAGCGAAATTGTCATTCAGAATAGAAGGACAGAGAAAGTGTTTCCAGGACAAAATAAAACTGAAAGAGTTCATTAGATCCAAACCACTATTATATGAGAAGTTAAAGGGACTGGTTTAAAAAACAGAAGCTAGGGAGATGAAACAAAGGCAAACGAAACAGGCAACGAGAGTGGAAAAGGAACTGTGGGTAAGGGAAACATAGTGGGGGGAGGCCAACAGGGAGGGGGAGTGGGGAGAGGGAGGGAGATGATATAGGAATTGGGGATCATGGTAGGAGGGAATGGAATAGACGGAGAGAGGTTGGGAGGAACTGTAAGCACAACTAATGGACATAATCTAAAAGGGGGGGACAACTGGAGGGAGGGGGCCACCGGGTGGAGGGGAGCAGAGGGAAGGGAAAGTGGCACAAATGTAATATTTTAATCAATAAAACACATTAAATCTGTAAAAAAAATAAAATAAAATATGTTAAAGTAAATAAAAAAAAAAAAAAAAAGAAACCATCAACAAACTAAAAAGACAACCCACAGAATTGTAGAAGATATTCACTGATACATCTGATAAGTGGTTAATATCCATAATTATAAAGGACATACAATGATCAACACCAAAAACAAACAACCCAATTTAATAATGAACAAAGGACCTGAATAGACACTTCTCCAAAGAGAACATACAGATGGCCAATAGACATATGAAAATATGGTCAATGTCACTAATCATCAGAGAAATGCAAATTAAAACCACAATAAGATATCATGTCACACCTGTCAGAATGGTGATCATCAATAAATCAACAAACAACAAGTGCTGGCAAGGTTGTAGAGAAAAGGGAACCCTAGTGCACTGCTGGTGGGAATGCAACCTGGTGCAGCCGCTGTGGAAAGCAATATGGAGATTCCTAAAATAATTAACAATGGATCTGCCTTTTGACCCAATGATCCCACTTCTGGGAATTTATCTGAGGAAACCCGAAACACTGATTTGAAAGAACATAAGCACCCTTAAGTTCATTGCAGCATTATTTACAATTGGCAATATTTGGAAGCTGCCCAAATGTCCATTAGTGAATGAGTGGATAAAACAACTATGGAACATTCACTCACTGCAATGGTACTTGGCTGTAAAAAAGAGAACTTTACCCTTTGTGGCAGCATGGATGGACCTGGAGAACATTATGCTAAGTGAACTAAGCCAGTCAAAGAAAGACAAATGCCATATAATTTCACTCATTAGTAGAATCTAATAAACAAACTGAAATAACAAGCAAACTAGAGGCAGACTCACAGAGAGCAGGTGACAGCTCTAAGAGCTGGGTGTGTGTGTGTGTGTGTGAAGGCATCGAGCATAAAAGAAATAAAAGAGAAATAATTCATGGACAAGGATAACAGTGTGGTGATTTGGGGGGAAGGGGAGTATAATGTGACTAAATGGTAATGGGAAAAATACAATAAAAATGCACAGAGAAAATTAAAAATAATAAACTAATAAAAAGGAATAAATGTCTTGCTTAACATCACATGGCATATTAGAAAACACTCAGGATTGAAAGTCAAGTCTTTTACTTCAAATCAAAGGCTTTTTCTTATTTAAACTGCATGGCCACTTTTGGGAACGTTAACTAACTTTAATTGTTTTGGGGCTCTGGTTTGTTTAACTTTAATGCAAGAATATAACAATATATTAACAAATTTTTATACATTGCAAAATACATGGAATGGATTAAAATTCTGGTGAACCAAAGTAAATATAATTTTTCAACTTTCTAAACTCATTTATGTATGAGATATATTTTACAGGGTGGCTGCAAAATTCAGAATTGTCAGTGAGCAAAAGAGCAAATCCCCACCAATAGATTATGACAAAAGCACTATTTTTGTTATTCACAGATATTTAAAATATAACTTAGATTTATGAAATTAGTGCTTGATACTAACTTCAAAACCATGTGGACGTTCCTGTAATTGCAGTTCTACTCTCAGCGAATGTTGATTGAAATAAGAATAGCAGGATCTAATATGAATTCTGTAACAATTTTAAATGATGAGGCACAGAAGCATCAATAGGCACCTGAAAAAAAAAGTAAAGGTAGTAGGTATCTGTATATTCTTCCATATATATTTCTTCAAAATATTATCTTACATGAAGATGCTATTAACCCAATTTATTTATTCATTCATCATTCATTCATTCAAGGAAAATTAATTTCATTGCAGTCATGAGATATAATATTAATGTCATGTCCTTTTATACAAATAGCAATGCATGTCTCTCCATATTCTTTCCACTGGACTTCCTTCTGGCCAACTGAATAAAAAGTGGCTGTGGGATTTGCAGTGGGACAAAGCCAAGAGTGAAAACATAGCTTTGTTAGTAAGATACTCTAACCAAGAATAGTACTTTTCTTATATACTTCACAGAAGATGATGTAGATCACCTACAGTAAGTCTCTTACCAGTGAGAGTGAAATAACCGTGAACTACATTGTCTGCTCATTACTGTCCTCTATTGGGCTCAACAGATCCCGCAAATGGTTTTGAAATAGGAGAGGTGGGTAGTTTTAAGGGGAAGGACAGAAGCTGAAATGTCTGCATAATGCTGATTGGCATTTAGGCACTTATCTTTAACTCAGATTTGCCAGAAGAGGAGGTCTCTTTAAAGGCAAGAAATTTAAACTCTACCATGTGTAAGGCTTACTTGGCAGTGTTCTTTTTCAGGTTGGCAAAGAGTACATTTATCCCAGTTACAAAATCCTAGCAACATCTGCTGATAGGAAGTGTTCATTTGCTTTTGATTTCCAAGTCCTCCCAGTAGATTTACATGAATTCTGAAGCTAGCTGAGTTTCGAAGAAATGAGCAGCCTCATAGGCATTCCATAGTAACTTGTTTAGTCATTCCCTTTTCTTTGCTTGGTACTTTGGTTTCCTGGCAACACCAGCAATCTAATAGAAAAGTGGTTGAGGCCAGTCCATCCACCTGAAAATTCTTGTACTTTCTTTTTCATTGCATTCAGTTTTTTCCCTTTGATAACTGGGGTATATATTCACATGAAATTTACACAAACAGTGTGGCAATCATCTGTTTGCTTTGCTTTTAATCAGATCATTCTTAATATGCTATCTAAACATGGATTTCGGTGTCCTGTTTCTGAAATACATACAGCTAAAAAGCAGCTCACTGATTCTAGTAGCTCACTGATTCTAAATCATGCCCTCCACAACAACAATTGGAAGTGGATATACAGGAAGATCCTTATGGACTAGAACAGATTATGGCTGCCCTCTAGTGACTAGACATTCCTGCTGTTTTAGTTAAAGTTAGAATAGGATGTGTTTAAAACACATGCCCTAATTTCTATTCAATCAGTTGGGTGTTAAAAATATTTACAGAGAGAATACAATATGTACGTTGTTAATTATGCTGAGGATTAACTATATTTCATGAAATGCAGAAACACAGACTTACTCTTCTCAATCACAGCACCTTTGCCAACACAGTTTTCCTGTTTTAAAACTATACAGTTATCAGTAAAATAACCCAATATTATTTCAATAATTATAGAACAAAGGTTAGGTTTTACAATGCAGGAAGGCTAATTATCTAAGAGTATTTCTAACTATTTAATTTCTTCCTACCTCCCAACCTTTCTTCATCTTACTCTCCCTGGTAAAGAGAACATATTCTATTCATTTGACAAGCAATTTGTATTTCCAACTAATTTCAGAGATACTGCTTTTAGTCTAACTGCTAAGATGTCTGGAGTTGTATTTAGATGATCACACATGCTTGAGTGCATCAAGTCGCATTTAAAATTTAATCAAAGGACTATAACTGTCCCAATCAATATTAGTACAGTGTAGTAATCCAGACCACGGCAAGTTGGCTTTCTTGTTTCATATCAGCTATAAGGTACAGCATGACAGGGTTTGAGGTGATTAATTTCAAATTTAAAAAGAAAAAGGAGAGAAACACTGCAATTTGACCTATTGCTGATTGAGCTCAATCAAAATAAATCTCATTGCCAAGCCAACCTGAGAAAAATCACTTCTTGAGGGCTGATAGAAGAGCAAATCATTTTCATTCACTCCCTCATTTTTTCCTAAAAATAAAAGACCTTTTTTACAATGGATAGGTGTGACTTCTCTTTTTCTATAAAACTAAGTTTTCACTGCAAGTATGAAAACCTAAAAATCAGCTAACCATTCAGGAAAAAAATTATTCCTGGTCTCTCTGAAATGATGACTCCTCCCTTGTTTAAAACACAGTGCAGCTTTTGACCTTGGATCACATTCTGAAATATACACATTCAGAATAGAAATGCAGTAGGAAAAAATTGATGGGTATATATAGCTATTGTATCTAATAAAAATATTGATATTAAAAAGAAACTGAATAAATCATCTACTCTGACTTTCCACATGGCTAATCACCTAACGGGTCTATTGGATGATATAACACTAATAGAATAAATTCAATCAAGGGGTCAATTCTGATATGGATATATGTTTCCAAACCTTTATGACAGACAATTTATTTCATATTTGTCCTCATTCCCTTTGTAGGAAAGCACAGTTTCCCTATATAATAAAACTAACAACAAAATCCTTTTGGGAAATAAAAACCAATTTCTTAAACTTTGCAGTTATGTTAAAATGGTTAAAATCAACTGATAGCAATAATATCTGCCTTTCTGTTTTTTCCTATAATTTCTGGAGGAAAATAATCAGTTTGTTTTGGTTTAATAAATACCTGTGGAGTTTTGTTTCTGTGTCAGGTGTATTAGTTCCTAGGGATAAAAATGCAGATAAGATCAGGTTTCTTCTCTCAGTGAACAAAAACATACAAATCATTACATTAAACAATAAGTGCTTTGCAATACACAAATATAGTACAGAATGGAGATTAATACAGGCCAGGGAAGTCCAATTAGAAGTGATGACACCACTAGTTCAACATTTTAATGAATAAGTAGAAAATCTGCTGACAGAGGATATTTAAGAGAAGAAAAACAACATTCCATGTTGTTTTTTGAATTGAATTATTTCAATACTAAAAGATATTATAGATCTTATCATAAATTTTGTCTATAATATTTATGTTACAAATTCAGCAGTAATTTAATAAATACAGATTTCAATAATCATTCCCTTATAAAGAAAGTGATACTCTAAACTCCTATTTTATGTCACATACTTACCTAAGTGCTGGTGAAAAGAAAATGAAACTAAATAAAACAATGTTACATGCCTTCCAACTTCTTACATGTTTATAAAACATGCAACCCCACCAAAGTTATAGTTAAAGAGTATACAAAAGCAAAGAGAAGGGGAGAAGAGGCAACAATAAACTCTTTCAAAATATTTTTCAAAAACAAAAACAAAAATACCTGGCAAATGAAAAAAGGATTATATTGGAAGAGTATGGAAAGTTACAACCTAAATGTTGAAGGAGTGGGTGGCCAGGAAAATAAGGCAATTCACTTTTGTAAACATCTGAGAGCCACAAAACTTAAAATCACAGCTCACAGAGAAAGTGGAAGTGAAGCTCCCACTGATAGCAGGGAATTTGGTTAAGAGTTTGTTCGGAGAGAGGATGGACCACACCTGGGTCCTGCTCTGATTTCGTAGCCTAGTATCTACTCCAGGCATAGTCAAGGGCAAGTTTGCGTACATGGTTAAATAAGTAATCAAATGGGTCAAGCAAAATCTGCACCTGAATAGTATTACTATTGACTTTTACACTAAAGCTTTAAGAATGTTGGAAACCAAAACTGATCCTCCCAGGTATGAGATTCAGTGAACTTTCTTTTGAATGACTAAATAGTCCTAGAGAAAAGGCTTCATATATTGACACTTAAAAAAACAAAATACAAAAACAAAGGAAAGCAAGTTCCTCTTTGGACTCAGAAAATATAGAAACAAAGAAAAATATCTATGAAGCCCCAGGAAATATATATACACAAATATATGCATATATGTATAAGTATTAATATATACAAATAAACATACATTTATATATTACATATAAATATGTATGTATATAAGACAGGCCTGGGGAATATGGTGAAAAATGAGGACCATGAAAGAGAATTTTTTAGGAGAAAACTTCATTATATTTTTAATTTATAAAGTTTAATTAAATTAAGTTATCCATGGAATTAAGGGTTTAGCTAATACTTCTGAAAAGTTGATCCTTGACACCTCTTCATAAAATTAAGGGTATTAAAACCAATTAGAAGATTTATAGACAAAAAATAGAATACTGTGTCAAGCACACTATTTTTGCTTCTTCATACTATAATGACAATAAAGTGTATATATGCAAAAGCTAAGAAAATGTAAGACTGCAATTTTAAGAAACAAAAACTGGAAAATGATGGTAAAGTAATAAATAATTTATTAAATCAAAGAAAATTGGATTCTATACTACAAGGTGACAGCTGAAAAATCACATCACCAAATCTCCTGAGAGCTCTTGATTTAGGAAAACAAAACAGGTACCTTTGGTTGTAGATGTAATAAGAAATGTAAAAATTAGAAATATTGTTTAAAAGCCTGATTAAAAAGCAGTGAGAATTTTATATCTTCTACTCTTTTATAGAGTTGTGGGGGTGTCTCACAGGAAAAAGCAACTGGAAGTTGATTCTTTGCAGAGTAATTCGGATTTAGAGCTATTTGGTACATTTGAGGGTGAGCATAAGGTGCGGTGTTTACAGGGATCAGATACATTTATTGGGCTCTTAGCATGTGAGAGGCAGAGATCAGTCTCTACACAAAAGACTGGATGGTCTTTATAGAGTTTGGCAGGTTGAAAAGGAAAGAAAGGCTTTTGGAGTTTTTTCTAAAGTGGCGTATGCAATAATACTGAATAAATATATAATTAGTAATTGACAAGATCCATTCATGAACTAAAATTCCAATTAAGCTTTTCACAGTTTGATAATGATAAAAGAGAGTACAAATCAGGGGGGTGGGTCTGAGATGCAGCTTATACTCCTTTTTTGTAACTCTCAGACCAGGTGATGAAAATTTCTGAAATTTCACTAGATTAAACACATGTATTATACTTCATTGAAGTTAAAATAAATTAAGAGACAGATCTTGCAGTCCTAGGATCTGTCTCTTGCTTCAACAGGGTTTGGACGGGACAGACTTAGGGATGCACCTTCTTTCCAACTACCCTCCAACCTCTTTCCTAGTCACCACCTTAGGAACCACCTCAGCCATTCTCAACCTCCAAGACCAGCCAACACAATTTTTTTGACCTTACTTCTTTATTGCTGAACAACCATGAGCTCCCAAATTTGTCAGAATTATTACACTGAGGTGGAGGCTGCCATCAACAGCCTGGCCAACTTGCATAAATACTCCAATCAAAAGACATAAGCTAGCTGAATGGATAAGAAAACATGACCCACATAGATGCTGTCTACAAGAGACCCGTCTCAGAACAAAAGATCTACACATACTGAAAATGAAGGGATGGAAAAAAAAATATTTCAAGAAAATGGACATGAAATAAAGCTGAGATAGAAATACTTATTTATATCAGACAAAATAGATTTTACAACAAAAGCCATAAAAAGAGACAAAGAAGGACATTTCATAATATTTAAGGGAATAATCCATCAAGAAGATATAACCCTTGTAAATATATATGCACCCAATGTAGGAGCACCCAAATATATAAGGAAAATCTTGGAAGACTTCAAGAAGGATATCAACAGCAACACACTAATAGTGAGGGAGGGGGGGTTAACACCCCATCATCAACAATGGACAGATCTTCCAAGCAAAGAAACACCAAGGATACTGAGGCATTGAGCAACTCTCTAGATCAAATGACTTAATTGGTACATACAGAATCTTTCACCCCCAAAGAAGCAAAATATATATTCCTTTCAAATTTACATGGAACATTTTCAAAGATAGACCACATGGTAAGACACAAAACAAACCTCAACAAATTCAAGAAAATTTAAATTATATATTAAGCTTCTTCTCAGATCACAGTGGCTTGAAACTAGAAACCAACCTCAAGGAAAAAACTCAAAGACATTCAAACTAATGGAGAATGAATAACACGTTATTAAATAATGAATGGGTTAACAATGACATCAAGGAAGAAATCAAGAAATTTCTAGAAACAAATAATAATGAATGCACAACAGCCCAAAATTTATTGGACACAGCAAAAGCAGTCCTCAGAGGGAAGTTCATAGCAATACAGACCTACCTTAAAGAAGATAGAAAAATGTCAAATAAACAACCTAATCCTACAGCTACAAGAACTAGAGGAAAGACAAAGAACAAAGCCCAGAGCAAGTAGAAGGAAGGAAATAAATAATCAAGATCAGAGCAGAATTAAATGACATAGGGAATAAAAGAACAATTCAAAGGATCAATAAGTCCAGGAACTGGTTCTTTGAAAAGATAAACAAAACTGACAAGCCCTTAACCAGACACATCAATAAAAAAATAGAGGGGACCCAAATAGATAAAGTCAAAAATGAAAGAGGAGAAGTCACAACTGATATCAAGAAATACAAAGGATTGTAAGAAAATACTATAAACAACTATATGCCAAGAAATTTGACAACCTGGGGGAAATGGACAAATATTTGGAAACATAAAATACTTCAAAACTGAATCAAGAAGGGGCAGAAAGACTGAATAGACTGAAAACAACTAATGAAGTTAAAGCAGTAAGCAAAAACCTTCCTGCACATAAAAGCCCTGGACCGGGTGGCTTCACAGAAGAATTTTACCAAACATTTAGGGAAACACTAACTCCTACCCTTCTCAAACTATTTCAAAAAATTCAAGAAGAAAGAAGACTCCCAAATTCTTTCTATCAGGTTAATATTACCCTAATTCCAAAACCAGGTCAAGGCACACTAAAAAAAGAAAACTATAGGCCAATGATACTGATGGATATAGACGCCAAAATCCTCAACAAAATATTCACAAACCAGATTCAGCAATATATTAGAAAGATCATACACCATAATCAAGTGGGATTCATTCCAGGGATGCAAGGATGGTATAATATACACAAATCAATAAACATAATACACCACATAAACAAAATAAAAGACAAAAATCACATGATCATAACAATAGATGCTATAAAAGCATTTAATAAAGTACAGCCCGCTTTTATAATAAAAACACTCAGCTAAGTGGGAATAGAGGGAGCATACCTCGAGATAATAAAGATCACATAAGAGAAACTTGCTGCTAACGTCATACTCAACAGGTAAAAACTATAAACTTTCCTCCTATGATCAGGAACAAGGCAAGGGTGTGCATTCTCTCCACTTCTACTCAACGTAGTTTTGGAAGTTATAGCCACAGCAATCAAACAATAAAAAGAAACAAAAGGCATCCAAGTTGTAAAGGAGGAAGGAAAGCTGTCATTATTTGCAGATGACATGATAGTGTACATAGAAAACTCTATAGGCACCACCAAAAAACTACTCAACCAATAAGTGAATTTGGCAAAATAACGGGATACAAATAAATATTCAGATATCAAAGACATTTTTGTACACCAACAATGAAGTATCAGAAACAGAAACTAGGAAAATATTTTATTCACTATAACAACAAGAAAAATAAAGTACCTATAAATAAACTTAATCGAAAAGGTAAAAGACCTATACTCAGAAAATTACAGAACATGGAAGAAAGAAACTAAGGAAGATTCAAATGAATGGAAGCACATACATTTTCATGGATTGGAAGAATTAACATCATTAAAATGTCCATATTACCAAAAGCAATTTATAGATTCAATGCAATCCCTATTAAAATAGCAATGACATATTTCACAGAGCTAGTAAAAATATTTCAAACATTCATATGGAACCAAAACTGACCCTAAATAGTCTTAGGAATCTTGAGAAAGAAAAACAAAGTAGGAAGGATCACAATATCAGATAGCAAACTATACTACAGGGCCACTGTATTCCAAACAGTTAGGTACTGGCATAAGAACAGACATAGAGATCAATGGAACAGAATAGAGAGCCTAGAAATAAACCAGGTTTCTATGATCAATTAATATTTGTCAAAGGGAACGGGAGCATAAAATGGAGTAAAAATAGCCTCTTCAACAAATGGTGTTGGGAGATTAGAACAGGGACATGCAAAAAAAAAATGAAACTAGACCACCAACTTACATGGTACACAAGAAATAACTCAAGATGGATAAAAGACTTAAAAATAAGCAGTTACACCATAAAGGTCCTGGAGGAAAACATAGGCAGTAAAATTGCAGATATCCCACACAGCAGTATTTTCATTGATATATCTCCTAGGGCAAGGATAATAAAGAAGAGAATAAACAAATGGGATCACATCAAACTAAAAAGCTTCTGTTTGGTGTAAGAAAACATCAGCAAAATGAAAAGAGAACCAACCATATGGGAACACTATTTTTCAATGATACCTCAGACAAGAGAACTTATACCATTCAACACCAGGAAGACAGACAACCCAATTAAAAAGTGGGAAAAGTACCTGAACAAACACTTCTCCGAAGAGGACATACAGAGAGCCCATATGCATATGAAAAGATGCTCAACATCACTAGCCATCAAAGAGATGCAAATTAAAACCACAATGAGATACCACTTTACACCAGTCAGAATGGCCATCATTAACAAATCAACAAACATCAAGTGCTGGCGAGGATGTGGAGAAAAGGGAACCCTACTGCGTTGTTGGTGGGAATGCAGACTGGTGCAGCCACTGTGGAAATAGTATGGAATTACCTCAAAAAACTAAAAATGGAACTGCCTTTTGATTCAGTGATTCCACTGCTAGGATTATAACCAAAGAATCCTGAAACACCAATTCAAAAGAACCTATGCACCCCTAAGTTCATAACATCACTCTTTACAATAGCCAAATGCTAGAAACAGTCTAAGCGCTCATCAATAAATGAGTGGATAAAAAAGCTGTGGTACATTTACACAATAGAACACTACACAGCAAAAAGAAAGAAGGAACTGCCTCTAGTGACAGTGTGGATTGAACTGGAAAGTATTATACTTAGTGATATAAGCCAGGTGAAAGACAAAAACCATATGATCTCACCTATAACAGGAACCTAATGAACAAAACAAACAAATGAGCAAAATAGAACAAAATAGAACCAGAGGCATGGAAATAAGGAACAGACTGACAGTGACCCGATGGGTGGGGAGATGGGGAGAAGGGAAGAAAGAATGGGAAGGGTCTAGTCAAGGACCAATGGACATGGACAACAGGATGGAGATTGACTATGAGCGCTGGCGGTGGCAGGGCAGTGGGGAGTAACAGGGGAAAAATTGAGACAACTGTAATAGAACAATAACAAAATTCAATTTATATATATGTCGTCAGCAGCCGTCCGTCTCGAGAGACGATCGTGTAGCTTCTTAAGAGTCTATCTGCACCGCCGAGAATGGCTGTGCAGTCCGACTCGGGAGTGACACGGTATCTGTCTCCTCCTGTGTTGAATCGACATCTTGTGATGACGCTGGAGTGTCCTCTCCAGTGAAGCTGAAGCTACAGAGCCTGGGCAGGGTGATATGGAGGGTCTGCTGTTGCCCATACAGCAGACCCCCCCTCTCTTCGCAGCTGAAGGGTCCTAGGGAAAGACGGAGTCAATACAGCTTGGCTTCAGGTGCGCCGCAGGAGTTGCCGGTGTTGACTACAATGTCAAACCGCCTTAGGGACTCCGGCTCCGGATTTTCTGTCGGGGTTTACTCCCTTAGCCTTTCCCCTGAAGAGGTATGCCGCAAGGCAGCGGAGGTTTTTTGGAATCAGAGTTTTCCTTCTCTGATGTGCCCTGACTGGAAGATCGAACCAGCGACACTTAGCTCGCAGGCCGACGCTCAATCCACTGAGCCAAACCAGCCATACATATACATACATACATATGTGTGTGTGTGTGTGTGTATATATATGTGTGTGTGTGTGTATATATATATATAATAAGTATTAGCAGGATCAGAATGATCCCAACTAGTTCCTGTCAATGGCACAGTCCTCTAAGTCCTCTAAGTATTTAGATTTTCTTTATTTTATTATATATATATCAGTAATGTCCTTAGTTGCAGAAGAGGTTTGGTGTCAGTCTAGGAAAAAAAAAAAAAACACACAAGGCCCAGGATATTAGATACACTTTCTTCTAAATTTGCACAGTCATATAACTATAACTAATAGTATGTTCTTTGGACCACATATTCTTTTGGAAGCTATAGTGAGAGCTTTTCACTATATTCCAAAGTTTTTTTTCCCCTAATAATAAAGGCTTCTAAAGCACATTTTTCTAAACTCTTTTAACAAGGTTATACTGTATACACTTGAACTCGACACTGTTGAAATCTTAACCCCACAGAGATTTTGCTTATCTATGTATATTACCTTCTAATTATAGGATCTTGGATTTAGATTCACATAGGCTTACCTTAGGACAAATTAGTCATTTGTACAGTTTGACTGAAGGTTCTTACAGCTCAAAACTATAATCAGTGTGTGTCACATATAATATGATAATAAATAGACTATTTAAAAGGAATGAGGAAATGTACAATCTTTCATTCTTTGCTTACAAAGAAAATTAGCAAACAAACCACAGTGTTCCTATATCAAGTTTGAAGGAAAATATTTTTGTGTACTGGAATTGTATAGATTAATTCATATGTATTGCAGAAGAAAACTATCAGAAGAAAACAAAATAGATGTTTATTCTTACAATGAATTTCCTTACTGTGGTGAATTTTGCCAAGCTTTTACTCCACTGGGATCCTCAAATTTGTACTTTAGACTTAAGAAATTCTTGCTACTGCCCTGTTCTTTTTTGGCCACAAACTCTGTCCTAGTGATTTGTCAGTGAGCCTTCCTGCTGGAAGCCTGGCGAAGCTCCAAGACTTCCTTGCTCAGGGGCTTTCCTGCTGTGTGCCATTAAATATGGAAATGTTTATATTTTGTGGGTTCTGCTAAAATTAGTTGCCCCTAAGCTTAAAAAGCCTAAGAGCACATGCAGGTCTTCACGCTGAAAGAGTCAACGATAGTAACCTGCACAAGCTGCTATTTGGAGTCAATTGAGGGAAGCAGAGTACAACCCTCTTGCCTCTATTCTTCTTTCTCTGCTTTCTATTCTCCAAGCAGCGACATTTTATTGTGTGAACCAAGTTTTGTCACTCCTCTGATTTAAAAAAAAAAAAAAAAGTCTATTTAAATACTCTAGCAGGAGTTAACTGCGTAGCATACTAACAGCATACACAAGAGAAAAAATATTTTTTATATGTGGAGTTGGCTCTGTGCTCTCACTCTTTCTCTCATTCTCCTTTCTGCAGCCACACTATTTACTATAACAAGAACCCAAACAGGTTTTGCAATCTCTGTGCATTGGTGCAACTATGTTGCTCAGAGACAAGTTGTGTCCTACTAGTTACTAAATGTTTTGGGTATCTGCCCTGAGAAGTTTTCCTGGTCCTGGAGGCTGTTACACTTGCTGGTAATTCTCACTGCTTGGAATGTATGCCTCACCCTCCAACTCTTACCAGGTCTGGCTCTTTCTTGTCTTCAGTTCACTGAAATGTCTTCTGTGAGTCTCCCTCCCCTTCCGTTTTATATCAAGATGCCCCTTACCCTGTAGAACAGGCACTCTCCCACAACATGTCAATTGTGTGTACATAGCACTTCTCAAACCCTGTAAGTATATGTTTCATTCAGGTTCATTGGCAGTCTCTCTCATCAGAGTGCAAGCTTCAGAAAGGTAAAGTCTTCGTGTCTCTGCCCATTTTGGTATCCTGAGTTTTGAGCAGATGGTTGACTCAGTTAATCTTTGTACATGTAGAAGCAAGTAACAGGGATTTGAACACCATTACATAGCTGTGACTGCTATGTAGAATTATTACATAAGCCACCCTGACATGCAGAAATAAGGGCAGATACTCATGGGCCTAGGGCTTTTGTAGATAAAGTCATAGAGTTGAAGTCAATAAATATCTCTGCAAATAAAGTGTTCACAGATCAAATAACACTATTTTAACATGCAAAATAGGAAAGATCGTTGGCCATGAATTTATCTTTCTTTTCTTATCTGGACAACCAGATACCATTAAAGTAATTATATCTTTGAATGTGAACATACAGAAAAGTCAGAATAACATCACTGATCTAGTATATATTTAATAGAGAATTACACTGAGATTTGTGAAACTTTTTTTCTGTGCCTAAAATCCTCTGAAGAAATAACTCCAACAAACATAAGTGGTTTCCTAAGAACTGGAGAAATAGCGGAGTCTGGTGGGTTGAGATTTGAAAGACCAAGAAGTCAAGGGAAAGGATGTTCCTTAATCTCATAATCCAAGTTTCCCCAGATCCCTTTTCTTAACCCATTTGTCTAACCATGAGCCTTCTGATAAACCAAGAACATGATTGCTTTCTCAGGCAAAGATATTAGCAGTTTTTCAGGGCAATTTTCCAACATTCCTTGAATCAACTACTCCAATACCAGCCTCTCTAACCTCCCACCAGTGGAAATTCAAAATTTAACTCCTGAAGTATCTGGAATGGATTAAATGAGCAGACCAAAAAAAAAAAAAAAAATCAATATCCCTTTGCATCTATTGCTGAAACTCCACTCTCTTGTTTTTCTCTAAATGAAAAAATGTCTAACCACGTTGTCCCTTATGGCTCATCAAAAGTTCTGCATTGATATCAACTGAGTACATTTCCCGTAGAAATAGAACCAATACATATTTGATTTTCCAAAAGCCTCCAAAATCTTATTCTTTTTCACCTCCCTAAATTAAACAAAACTGTCAATAAATTATTATTCCTGCTGAACAACATCATAAGCAGGCCTGGAGTTTTATTATACCTCTGTCTAGTATATGTTTAATGTCTCAAATCTATGCTTGTCTACAATAATTATAACACTCTGAAGTGTCACCTAAAAGGTTTTGACTATTTTATGATAATCTTTTTATGTCCCTTTACTTTTGCCTGTTTAGATATCGAAAAGATGTTTCTTGTATTGCTGTTATAGAGAATTATCTATCACTAGCTTTAAAAGTCTTCTCAATAGTGTCCTTGATTCTGGCTTTTTCTGGTGGACTTATTCAAGTCTGTTACCTTAAATTTTGCTCTCCTGTCAAATGTCATTGGAGTTCAGTCACTTTCTGATTTAGTAACAGCTTAAATACTTCTCCCTTTTCTAATATCTCCTTTTAAACAGTTTTACTAAGGTGTTTCATTTTTGTAATACATTGAATATGAAGAAAAAGAGAGAAAAGGAACAGAGCCATGACACCTACAGACCCTTCTCCAAAATCTATCTGTTGGACAAGACAGTCTCCTCTCTAGAGCAGTAGTTGAGAGAACAGCTATAGGTTAGATTGCGCTAAGGTGCCATTGTACTTGTCTGCAGAATACCAAGGAAAAGAAAATTCTTTCTCAATAAAGCAAAAGAAAATAACTAGAAATTTTTGACAAAGTGAACAAATAATAATGACAACAAAAACTAAAGGAAGAAGTCAATATTTAAATATAAAGCAAACTTTAAAAATTAAGGATGAAATTGGATAAGATTTAAAAATAAAATAACAGCAATAAGTGTACTAAGGAATAAGCTGAAAAACAGTATGGATATGGTAGAGAAATAAAAATGCTAATTTAATAATAAGAAAAATGAAAGGCCATAAGAAATATTAAAACAAAAACTAAACAAACAAAAATTAGTACAAGAGGCCAGACATATATCTGAGAATAATTGTAGTAACAAACTAATTATCCCTAAAAATACCCTGAAACTCATATTTTTAAAAAAAGGGAAAAAGGAATTCCATTGAAAACTGTTTTTATAACTTGAAGGCAGAGAATATACTAAGCACAAAAAAAAAAAAAATAAGTATTAGTAAGAAGAATAAAATTACTAAATCCCACTAAGTGATCTCTCATATTTCTACCTCACCTCTGGACAGCCTCTATGTTTTATGGTGACCAAAGGCAGACTAAAAATTTTTTAAAAAAGAAAGAAACTGTAGGGAAGACAAATGAGGATGACTGGCAGAGGGGCCTTAGTATGATTTGAGAAAATCACCCTAAATTTGAAAATACTGGAAAAAATGTTTAGGCAGATCTAAGCACAATCTACTGAGAAGGGGTTTCAAGAGCAAGAGATTCAAAAAGTCATAAAGGGCAGATGCATAGGAACACTCTTTAAAATATATACCAGCTGGAGAATTAAAACAAAGCAAAACAAAAAAAGAAAGATGTGTGTCTTGGCAATTGGTCAGTAAAGTAAGGAAAGGGAAAAGGGGAAGAGATTTAGTGCTCTGCAAGACTAAAGAGAATCATAAAGTCAGAGGATTATAACCCTTGCATCAAAACAAATAAACGAATAAACAAAACCTTCTACAGTATCTGTATTGTGTTATACAAAAAGAAGCATGTCCTTACACTAGAAACATTACATATTGTTTTACAATATTTCTAGTGTAAAACACACAAATACCATACAAATGAACAAAAGAAAAGTGAAATACAGAACTATTGAAGAGATTTAGGGAAAAAAAGTAATATATAAAAAATTAACTACTTCTACCTTCAAAAAACAATGAAGAAGAAGAAGGCTCTAAACTAGCATTCCAAACAAAATTACATGAACCCAAATTTTTGAATCATAAATTTAAAAATTAAATGGAAAGAGACACAGAAATGTAAAAGAGAGTGAACTGAACTCTGGAAAGAAACGAAAGAAATAGGAGAAAATAATCACAAATTAAGAATACATTTTAAGAACTAAAAGAGGAATAAACACAAATGAAAATGAAAAAATTATACATTGAAAGAGAAACAGTCCAGAAAAAAAATGACATAATGGAAAATAAAAATGTAAAAAAATGATAAAAAGGATCTGAAAACAAGTTGAGGAAATGGAAGACAAGCAAAGAAAAAAATGTATTTCTGTGATTGAAGTCCCTGAATATGGTTTACAACCAATAAAATAGAACTAATATCTATATATACAGGTATATTAATGCAACAAAATAAACATAACTATAAAACATAATAAGATGAGATGAGTATATCTATTATATATTTATATATCCATATCCATATACTCAAATGTGAGCTAGCTCCCCTAGTTAAGAAAAAAATTTTATTTTGAGTCACACACACAAAATATTCCCCTATGCTATACATAAGGGACACACCTAAATCAAAGTAACTCAGAAGAGGATGCATGAAAGTAATTCCAGGAAAATATAAAACCAAAAAACAGAAACGATAGTCATTCTGATACCAGACACTGTAGAATTCAAGCTCAAAACCATTAAACTTGATACCAAATGAAACTCTAGTGCTTAATATGTATTAATGGTATTAGTCAATGTAATTACACATGAGAAGTCAATTAGTGGTATAACAATGGGTGAAAAAAAGTCTATCTCTGTATATGATATTAAATGTGAAACAATCAATAATAAAATGAACTAAAAGTATGATTTCCAAAAATATAGAATACAAACGTAATTCACAAAATTAAGTTTCATATTTACAAATAATAATCAGCTAAATAACATTATAATAGCAAAAACCACATTTACAACAGCAACAGAAATGATTAAAATACTAAAGAATAAAGTTAACACAAAATGCACAAAATCTATACAAAAAAGTTTTATAAATATTTCTGAATGCAAAAAGTAAACTTGAAATAATGGAATATACAAGGTCTATCTGGAAAAAGCCAAGCCATTGTTAATATAAGGAGAACAGTTTGCACAACACTGATGTAACCTGGCAGCCAAGAAGAGTGGACTGGAATGCACATGCATGACCAATGATCACTTCACTGCTCTAGTCAGTGCAAGGTAGTTGACGCCATTGAGTGAACGTGAGTACTGTGAGGCCATCACATTCAAAATGACTGAGTGGTAGAATAAGAATCTGCATCAAATTTTGCATTAAGCTTGAACATTCCTCCATGAAAACTATTTGGATGATCCAGAGGCCACAGCTATAGGCAACTGGTGATTGGCAGCTTCATCACAATCATCACTCATGCATCACATATTGTACAGAGATTTTTGGTGAAACATCAAATCAGCCAGGTGACTCAGCCCCTCTACAGCCCAGATTAGGCACCCTGTGACTTTGGGCTTTTCCCAAAACTAAAATCACCTTTGAAAGTGAAGAGATTTCAGACCATCAATGAGATTCAGGAAAATAAGATGGGGTAGCTGATGGCAACTGGGAGAACTGTGTGAGGTCCCAAGGTGCCTACTTTGAAAAAGACTGAGGCATCGTTGTCCTATGTGCAATGTTTCCTGTATCTTGGGTCTTCTTCAATAATTGTCTCATTTTTTCATATTACATGGCTGGCTACATTTTGAATAGACCTCATATATTCTCTATTTTGGAGAAGATTATTCAATATAACAGAGATGTCAGTTTTCACTAAGTTAATATATAAATCCAGTAAAAACACCACCTAAAATTTTATGGGGTTAAACAATTTGATACTAAAGTACATTTGGGAAATCAACTATGTTAGAATAGCCTAGTTAAACACTAAAAAAGAAAAACTACAAACAAGCAACAACCGTATCAAACATAAAAACTTGTCCTCATAATTAAGCAATATGGTACTCTCTACTGCACAAACAACAAATAGACCATTAGAATATATATTATAAAAATAGGCCCAAGTAAACAATAAATTAAATTTAGGTTATTTATAGAGAAGTCAATTCCAGGGGTGAGAGAAAGAAAATATAAGATGTGCCTGAAACTCTTCTTATCCTAAAATTCAATAAAGTGCTTGAGAAAGGGTAGAGTCAAGTCAAAAAGACATGAGAGCCTGTCAACAAAAGAATTTCCAAAAATGTAGAAATCTTTATAAAAATTTATTTGAGCCAAATTTGAGGACCTGTCCAGAGTAAATTTTCAAAGGACTGAAAAAAAAAAAAAATACTCTGGAGAACCACAGTTATGCAACTTACTTTATAAATTTAGAGTCAAAGACAAAAGCATAAGGTAGGTTACATGAAATTTATTAGTAGTAGATTAAGGAGGCAGGAGAAAGAGAAGTGGGAAAATGTCTAGGATTTATTAAAAAACAAAGAGGAGATATACATACTTCTTTTACACTGGTGGGCACAGGAGAGTTAACACTTGGCATAGTAAATAGAGATGGTAGTGGGCAACAAGGTAACAGTGAGAGGCCTTTTGATATAGACATGCTCTGTTGCCAGTGAGTCTGCTTCTGAGGTGTCTGAAAGAGAAAATTTCTTGGACAGTTCAAAGGTATGTTATCTTAGATGCATAAGAACAATGGGTAGGGTTCAGTCAAGGTAAAGAGTGGCCTTTGCAAAGAAAGCTATAGGCCTCAGATGTTACTAACCACCATACCTGTCCTGTTAGGAATTTATGATCAGACCATCCTGCATGATTATTTTTAGTCACCGAACTTCCAAGATCTTGGGAAAGAAAAAAGGACGTTTGGAGAAAACTTTAAAATTTAAATAAAGTCTATACTTTTTTTAATAGCATTATCATAATGTTAATGTTCTCATTTTGATAACAGTACTATAGTTACATAAGTTGTTAACATTGGGAAAGCTGACTGAACGGTATAAGTGAACTCTCAATATATGCTTTTCAGAATTGTAAGTCTAAAATATTTTAAAATAAAAATATTAAAAGAAGTGGAACAAAACATGATCCATTATGAAGCAAATTAAATTGGCATGGTTTTGAACAATTAGTGAAGTATAGAGAATCCATCTGAAAAATCCCATTTGAGAAGCACAGGGATTATGGCATTAGAAATTGAGAAAGGCTAATACATTCATATCAAAATACTTGCCTCTGCAGTGAACCATAATTACATAGTTGTATTAGTGTAAGTAATGTCTGTGCATTTTTAACACTTAGAATTAACCTATAGATAAAGTATTGAAGGTTTGACTATAATTATAAAAGATAATATAAATATTTCTATTCTTGAAAATATAAAGGTAAACAGAAATTAAGAGAAAAAAATAGGCAGGAGAGGTGAAGAGAAGTTTGAGGTAATATCTCAAAATTGGAAGTTATGAGAAACTTTGTGTTTATGAGTTGGTTATAAGAAAAGATGATAATCGGCAGCTGTCCGTCTCGAGAGACGGTGGTGTAGCTTCTTAAGAGTCTATCTGCACCGCCGAGAATGGCTGTGCAGTCCGACTCGGGAGTGACACAGTATCTGTCTCCTCCCGTGTTGAATCGACATCTTGCGATGACGCTGGAGTGTCCTCTCCAGTGAAGCTGAAGCTACAGAGCCTGGGCAGGGTGATATGGAGGGTCTGCTGTTGCCCATGCAGCAGACCCCCCCTCTCTTCGCAGCTGAAGGGTCCAAGGGAAAGACGGAGTCAATACAGCTTGGCTTCAGGTGCGCCGCAGGAGTTGCCGGTGTTGACTACAACGTCAAACCGCCTTAGGGACTCCGGCTCCGGATTTTCTGTCGGGGTTTACTCCCTTAGCCTTTCCCCTGAAGAGGTATGCCGCAAGGCAGCGGAGGTTTTTTGGAGTCAGAGTTTTCCTTCTCTGATGTGCCCTGACTGGAAGATCGAACCAGCGACACTTAGCTCGCAGGCCGACGCTCAATCCACTGAGCCAAACCAGCCAGGATGAAAGATGATAATAAAATGCCATATATATATAAAATGTATATAGACATTTTTTCTTATCAGAATTAAAATGAATTAAGGTCAGGTGTTATGTATCTTATCATATTTGTACTTTCAGCACTTAGAGTGACTGAAATGTATATTTTTAATATGTAAATTTTTATAGAAACTGACAATGATATTCTATTTTATTTATGTATTAAGGAAACTCCCATACAAAACAGAAGGGACTGAAATTCTGGAACAATTGTCTTGGTTCAAAGGTTTTTGTGCCTATATCTTTCAATCATTTACTCTGCAAGATCACAATATAATTTGGAATAGAATAGCTGAAATTTGATACTTATTACTCTTCTTAGCCTGGTTTTCCTTCATGATCACTACTCGTCAATGGTGGCTGAAGTAAAAAAATATTGTGATGTCCAGTATAGGTGCTGTTATGGGTTAAATTGTATCCCCTAAAAGATATGGAAGGCCTTACCTCAGCATCTTTGAATGTAACCTTATTTGGAAATAGTCTTTAAAATAAAGTCATTGAAGTGGGTCTAATTCAATGTGACTAGTGTCTTTATAAAAAGTGAAAATTTGAATGCAAAGACAGATAAGCACACAGAGAGAAGGCCATGTGAAGATTGGAATTAGGCTACCAGAAGCTAGAAAGAGTCCTGGAAAAGATCCTTAATAAGCATCTTCAAAGGAAGTATAGCCTGGACAATGCTCAATCTCAGACTTCAAGCCCCCAAATTTGTGAGCAAATAAATTTCGGAGATTAAGTCACCAGGCTTGTGTTGCGTTGTTACAACAGCCCTGGGAACATAACATGCATTTTATTGGGAATGCTTTCAAGCTGAGACTCAGCAAAATGAGGCACCCTTTTTTTCCTGTTCTCTTATCTTCCCTCAGAGAGGATTACATGTGAGAAAGCAACCATGCTCCCGTTGTTTTCTCTTCTTATAGGTTGTGGGAATAGTCTGGTGAATTGGGCTGGTGTTGGCACTCGAAGCTTATTACTGGTTCTTTGAAAGCCCAACTGATAGCTCCCAACAACTTAAAGAAAAATTAAAATTATCTTAAATGACATCACCCAGAAGAAAAGGCACCTGTTCTGGCCTGTGCATTGCCAGGAAATTCATGGAAAACATCTTAAGTGACTAGAAAACAGCACTGTTTTGTCTCTCTACTGTATTCATTCTTGGCAAGCTAATATTTACTGAGTTCATACTATGTGTAAGGCCCTACTAATTTTCTGAGCATTTGTATGTGAGTATGTATACTTACTTTACAGAATGGTCCATCCACAGGTGTTTATATGCTCCACATTTGCATATTTTTATATATGTATGTATGTCTTTGTGTATTAGATATCTCATGTATACATACATCATTTGCATGCATGGAGTAAATTGTATAGTATATATGTAAGTTATGTACAGCTATTGTGATTTCATCTCTGTGTGAACATCATAGAGTGCACTTGTACAAAACTAGCTGGTATAGCCTATTGCTTCTAGCCTACAAATATGTACACATGCTATTTTACTGAGTATTATAGGAAATTACAAGAGAGTTGGGGAAACTAGGGTTTCTGGGACACCTTCACTTGTCTCCCACGGTTCCTAGCCCACCGCAGGCTCGAGTGTGCTTCAACCACGTGAAGCTGGAATTGGAGGTTGTGAAAAGGACGCCCATGAGGGATAAGGTAGTGACCACTGTGTGTGTCCTCTCGTGCCGGGGGTCTGCTTGTCACAGCCCATTTGCCGGAAAGCGGGTCGCGTGGAGTCCCCTGCGCTTTGTTTTCAATTTCAGGTTATGGTCTAGGTGCCTGTGGTGCTTTCTTCCTTCTCTCTGCTCTTCCCCTTCTGCTGCTGCAGTACCGCGCTCTTCTCTCCTGCTCTCGGGCTCTCAGGCTTAGGCTCTGCCTCAGCGTCTTGTTCTTCCCACTGACGTGCAAAACAATTCAGGGTTACTTTTCAGAATTTAAGGAGTTTGGTGGAGTAACCGCAACCCCACGAAGCTCCGTTATCACTTGACAGTGAAGAGCTAATCAAACCGATCCAGCGACACACATCACAAAGGTGAGAACTTCATCTTTATCATATGTCCTCAAAAGAGGCATTGCACTGTGCTCTTCAGTGATGTAAGATAACGTACAGACGTGTCACGTGGGCTAGCTAAAAAATGACAGCGAATTCCCACAACTCGGTAACAGATACCGAAACAGAAAAACTTACATTGATGACAATATGGGGGAACTACCCACCTAGCGGTACGATGGTTAAAATTACATAACAGATAAAACCCCCAAAACCCCTCTTGAAAGTGTAAACAATTAAATGTACCTGTATGTAACAGATATATGAGTTATAATCAACTCAGTAGGAACAGTGTGTTTTCAAAACTACAACTATTTCCAAACTATTTAACAGAAGTATATAAATATTAACCATGAGAATAAATATAATAATCTTATGGGAACATACTAAGAATAAATTAGGAAAATAGATGGTATATAAACAACTCTCACGTTCGTAGGGCTCTCTTAATTTTATACTTTCCTCCTCTGCTGACACCTAAACTCCACCTTGCGATGGCCCTTGACTATTGCAAACGGGTGTGTGAGAAATGGGACCTCTAGCTTCAACCTCGGTGAAGATAGGACTGAAATGATCTGAAATTTTGGGTGTTGACTGAGAAAGGGGCAAAATCTGAAAACACCCTGGTTTCTTGTTGTCCTTAAATGGATTCCTAGAAGCGTTCCGCAGAGCAGGACGTGACCGTCCAGCTCATGGGAGAATATTCTGGGCCCTGTTAGATTGTCTGCGCAGGAGGCTCCTCTTTCCCTTCCTCCTGCCTGTCATTGGTGAACCTGCATTCACGTCCTGCTGTGCACCAAATCTCCCGTGGCCTCAGCAACCTAGAAGTAAGAGAGAGAGACATTTCAAACACGCCACTCTCCAGGTAGGAAGATTGCCTCAATTCTCGGTCACTTGTAGCCCGAGTGTAGACTACCCTATAAATCCTATTTTATCTCTAATTCTCCATCCTCAACCTCATTCAGGAACCATATGTATATACACACACACACACACACACATATATATATATATATATATATATATATACACACATATATATATATATATATATATATATATGCCCTGGCTGGTTTGGCTCAGTGAATTGAGCGTCGGCCTGCGAGCTAAGTGTCGCTGGTTCGATCTTCCAGTCAGGGCACATCAGAGAAGGAAAACTCTGATTCCAAAAAACCTCCGCTGCCTTGCGGCATACCTCTTCAGAGGAAAGGCTAAGGGAGTAAACCCCGACAGAAAATCCGGAGCCGGAGTCCCTAAGGCGGTTTGACGTTGTAGTCAACACCGGCAACTCCTGCGGCGCACCTGAAGCCAAGCTGTATTGACACCGTCTTTCCCTTGGACCCTTCAGCTGCGAAGAGAGGGGGGGTCTGATGCATGGGCAACAGCAGACCCTCCATACCACCCTGCCCAGGCTCTGTAGCTTCAGCTTCACTGGAGAGGACACTCCAGCGTCATCACAAGATGTCGATTCAACACGGGAGGAGACAGATACCGTGTCACTCCCGAGTCGGACTGCACAGCCATTCTCGGCGGTGCAGATAGACTCTTAAGAAGCTACACCATCGTCTCTCGAGACGGACGGCTGCCGACGATAGGAAATTAAAACATAATGGTAATTTTGCATCTCTCCATATCTTAACACGGAAAATGTACAGTAGAAATACAGTATAAAAGAAAAAATGTACACCTTATAAGCCATTTACCATGAGTGGAGTTTGCAGGATGAAGAGTTGCTCTGAGTGAGTGGAGAGTGAATGTGAAACTTAAGACATTGCTGTACATTAATGTAGACTTTGCAAACACTGCTGCACCAAATTTATTAAAAAGTTTATTTCTTCAACAATAAATAAAATTAGATTATAAACATTTTAATTTTTTACTCTTCTGTAATAATATTTAGCTTAAAACAAACATTATATAGCTGTACAAAAAATTTTATTTCTTTATATCTTTAGTGTATAAGTTTCTTCCTATTTTTTAAACTTTTTAATAGTTTTTTAAATCTTTTAAGGTTTTCTTTTGTTGTTGCTGTTAAAAACTAAGACACAAACACACACATTATCCTAAGCCAACAAAACGTCAAGATTATCAACATCACTGTCTTCCAGCTTCATGTCTTGTCTCTCTGTGAGGTCTTTGGGGACAATAACACACTTGAAGCTAGAAGATGACATATCTCCAATGATATGCCATCTTTTCAAATATCTCCTGAAGAACCTGCCTAAAGTTCTTCTGGAGGAGGTGTCACTCTTTTCAGAAGTATGTCCATGGTGGTTTACATGTTTTGTTTTTGTTTTTGTTTCTTTGTCATAAATTTGCTTCTAAGCAGATAATGCACCATGAACATTCCTCTACACTAATGTAAATATCCCAGTTTTGGGGTCCATGTTTTCAAACTTTTAAAGAAATTTGTTGAAGTCTGCAAAAACTTCTGCTATACCCTTTACTGTAAATTTTCTTGAGTCTTTTTCTTTTCTCCTACAGTCCTTTTCTCTTTAAAAATTTTTCTCTTTGTTTATGTTATTACCGTTGTTCAGAATTTTCCCCCTTTGTCCTACTTCACTACCCCACATTCCTACAGGCAGTCCTCACCCTGTTGTCCATGTACATGGGTTATGCATATATGTTCTTTGTCTAATCTCTTCATCTTCTTCCAACTAGTCCCCATGTTCCCCTTCCCCTCTTACAACTGTCAGTTTGTTCCATGTTTCTATGCCTCTGATTCTATTTTGCTTGTTAGTTTATTTTGTTTATTAGATTTCACATATAAGTGAGATCATCTGGTATTTGTCTTTCACTGACTGGCTTATTTCACTTAGAATAATAGTCTCCAGTTCCATCCATACTGTTGCAAAAGGGAGGATTTTTTCTTTTTTATGGCTGAGTAGTATTCCATTGTGTATGCATTGCACAGCTTTTATATCCACTCATCTACTGACGGGCACTTAGGCTGCTTCTTTTTCTCTTTCCTACCTCTTCTTCAGCTACATATTCTTGTTCTAGTTTTAATAACTTTTCATTAATCAATTCCTTAGGAACCACCCTGAGTAGTTAATTCCTCAATGTCATCTTACTCACAGTCACATTAAAGTGGTTTGCTATTTCAACTACAGCCTGTTTATTGTTGTAATTTTCTGATCCTTGGCAAATCCTTTAAAGTTGAGACCTCTTGAGTGTCTTCTCCCAGATGCCATTTACACATTCCTTTATGATGTCTCCCCAATTCCAAGAAAGGTTTTTGATGCAGTTTTAGAGGTTGTAGTTCTTCCAAAATTGCCTCAATGTCTTCCCATTGTTTGTCTCAGTTGCAGCAATAACCTGAGCTATGGTTTTCCTCAGGTAGCATGCCTTAAAAGCTGCTATAAACTCTTGATTCATTGGTTGGATCAAAGAGGCGGTTTATGGAGGTAAAACCATCATTTGATGTTGGGATAAAAATCACAATAAAATGAGGATGTCCTTGAGTGTTATCAACAATAAGCAAAACTTGAAGTGTATGTTATTCTCCAAACAGTAGTTCTCCATTTTACTGGATAGCAGTTTAGAAGGCCATCTTGGAATAAGAGCTGGGTTATTACTTTTTAGTAGGGTGGCAGTGTATGCTTATTGATATACTTTAAGACCCTAGGGGTCTCACTGTGCCAGATCACAACAGGTTTCAATTTGTAGCCTGCCACATTGCCCCCAAGGAAGACTGTCATCCTGTCCTTATAAGCCTAGAAACCTGGCTTTGACTTGGTCTCCTTATCGATGAAAGTAATTGCAAGCATCTGTTTCCAGAATAGAATGTTTTAAATCAAATTTAATATTTTCTCAGCTTATCTAGAGATTCCAAAAATTCTCCAGCTGCCTCTATATCAGCATTTACAGACTTGCCACTCATATTCACAATATGTAATGAGTAAAAATTCTTGAATTGTTTAAGCCACCCAGAGCTAAGAATAAATTCAACATAGTAGTAGGTTCAGCTCTTTCTTTCAATATCACAGATCAACTTTTTGCTTTGACTGTGACTTTCATAAGGGTGAGAGGGATCATCTTCTGTGTCTCGCTTTTACTCCAGATCATTAGAAGTTTCTCTATATCTTATATAGTTCCTTCTTGTACTTTTTTTAGTCTGGTTGCTTTCAATGAAGCAAAATTTTAATAGCTTTCATCAATTGGTTTTTATTCTTCAAGATCATAGCCATGGTGAAATGAGACATGGCTGACTGATGAGCAATAACCATTACAGATTTTCCACCACTGTAGTCCTTAATAACTTCTAATTTCTTTTTGAGTTTAATCACTCAATGTGGTCTCTTACTGGCAACATTAGTAGTGGATTTTGTATGCTTAGGGTTCATGATGGACAAAATAACACAAGATTAAATCAAGCATGAGAGAAAATGATGCAATAAAGAGATATAAACATGAGGCATATGAAGCTGCTACTGGCATACATGGCATACTGTTATACAGGCACATTTTTTAAAGAAATAGAGTACACTCTAAAATAACAATATTGAGAATGGCATAGATAAATTAGTTGTTTATTATCATATCAAGTATATAATTGCCTGTGCTACACTTTTTTACATGACTTGTTGTGTTGACATCAGCATTGCTATGAATTCATGAGTAATGTGTTGCACTCTGTTGTTGTACAATGGCTACAATGTCACGAGGCAATAGAAAATGTGCAGCTCCGTTGTAATCTTATGGGACTCCATTCATGTATACAATGTCATTGAATGAAACATTATTATCACAGCATAAGACTGTGTATGTGTATGTGTATATGTACAGAGAGATATACATATCTCTCTCTGTATGGATTCTTAACTTTACCATCAATCTATAATTATTTTACTTTATAATTTTTCTTTGTAGTTCATACACTGAAGGACAAAGGAGTTCAAATAATTTTACACCATAGTAATAGAGTAGAATTCAAACTCTAAGAATTAGGGCTCAGAAGTTTATGCTATTAATGCTACTCCTTAAGAAATTGCTAGATCTAACTTAAGCAAAAGGAAAACAATAAAATAAAATAAAATAATTTTCTGACAGAACCGAGGCACTCTTTGGTGAACCAGAAATGAATATATCTAACTTTTGTCATTGTATCATTTTGGCAATTGTTTTATTTATTTTTCTAACTACGTGCTAGTTCTCTTTCTATGCTATTCTACCCACTACATTATATAGCTGAAAGAGATAAGATATACATATTTCCTTTTAAGTACAGTATATGTTACCTAATAAAAGCAAAATCACATATTCTTAATCTGAAATTCTCCAAAGGTGAAGTTCATTAGCTCAGTATAAGCCGATTAACCACCCTTGGTGCAAACAACTATTTTAAGCAGAGGCCTTAGTAATGATAATTTTCAGTATCAACTTTTGTGTCTATAGATTTGGGTAGGAGGAGAAGGTGCATGTAGAACAGTAGGTTTAGGGAAGATTAACCAGTTAAACAGGTATTCATTATAAGATGCCTGCACTAAGTTTATAACAGAGATTAAGAATAAAGGAGCCACAAATTTAAGAGCAAACTCATGCAGTAGGTAGTCTTCAGTTTCTTTCTGTTTATAGGGATACCTCATTTTATTGAGCTTTGCTTTATCGCACTTCACAGATAGTGCATTTTCATTAACATTTAGGCAATTTCTTCACCAGCAAAAAAGATTAAAACTTGGTGAAGGCTTGAGTGATGGTTAATATTTTTTAGCAATAAAGACTTTAATTAATGTATATACATTATTTTTTTAGAGAGAATGTCATTGCACACTTAATAAATTGCATTATAATATAAACATAACTTTCATATGCACTAGAAAACCAATAATTCTTGGCACTTTCTTTATTGTGATATCTGCTTTATTAAGGGATCTGGAATCAAACCCACAATATCTCCAAGGTATGCCTATATAATAATTTTGGGTTTTAAATATACTTTTTTCTTGTTAGAATAGCAGTTTATTACAATTATGGTTCTCAGTCATTTTAATTTATTTATTTTAGAGAGACAGAAGGAGGAGGAGAAGAGAGAGAAAAACACTGATTTGTTGTTACATGTATTTTTGCATTAATTGCTTGATGCTTGTAGATGCCTTGATCAGGGATCAAAACTGCAACCTTGGTATATGGGGACAATGCTCTAAGCAACTGAATTACTTGGCCAGGGCCTTTAGTCATTTTTAGAAAGTGCTCTCAGTATTTATCTATTTCCTCAGCATATAGTCATTGAACATCTAGAACATGGTGATAGTTTGAATAGTGACCTATCACTCTCCCAAAGATGCTGAAGTCCAAATTTGCAGTACCTGTGAATGTGAACTTATTTGGAAATAAGATATTTGCAGATGATAAAGTTAATATGAAGTCATCAAGGTAGTCCTAATCCATATGCCTGAATCTTTGTAAAAAGGGGAAATTTGGAATAGAGACATGTACACAGGAAAAATGCCATATGAAGATGAAAGCAGAGATTGATGTGATGCATCTGTAAATCTAGGAACACAAAATACTGGCAGCATACATCTGGAAGCTAAAAGAAGGACATAGGACACTTTGTGGTACTTTGCTATAATAACCCTAGAAAAGAAATACAATGTGAATGTGAATGACAATCAGCCCTCAGGGAGCTTACAGGTCATAATAGAGAGATAATAGGTGTATAAATTGATCTTATAGCACAATGGGAGACAATAAATTTTCTCAATCAGGAATTCCGCAGTCAAGGTCTGAATAGATGAGAAATCCAACCACCCATCTTCATTCAACCTCTTTTAGAGTTTTATTGAACTTCTCTTTGAAATATTTTGAGGATTCAATTTAATTAACACATTGAAGACTATTTCCTGGCTATATCTACTCTCTTTTGAGTCAAATGCCTCTTCTTTATATTCTCAAAAAACCACATACTTCCTGCAAAGTAGCCACTATCATAAGGCACTTTTATTTCTACAAAATGTATTATAGGTATTGAAAATATTTGCTCCCATAATATAGAGTGAACTCCTAGATATGAGGAGAAATATCTCATTAATATCTATGTCTTTACCTCTTTACAGAACTTAACGTGTTGATTAAATTAATGTATAAATGGATATCATTTAAATATTTATAGGAATATCACATTTATAAGACACAAAGTCTTTTCTCTTTTATGCAGCTTCCAGAAGTGTCTGCCACTTAAATAAATCAAGTTTCAACTCAGCAGAGAATAAAAACTGTATGGAAGTTAATTTTCTTGATAGTACTTTATATATTTTCCCAGGTACATAGTACAAGACCCAGAATAGTATTGTATTTATTTAAATTATGGATTAATTGAACAATTTTGTGACAAAAGGCAGATGCCAGTTGCCAAATTATATCTTCAAACAACTTTGGCTATTCAAAATACAACTGAAATATATTCCTCGGACAATCTAGTCCCAGGGAACTACAAGAGAAAAATCACCTGAAATGCCACTATATTGTGAGCTATCAGTATTTCTATTTAGAAGTAATAAAAAGAAGATTCCAAGTCTGGTTAGGGCCAAGCAGGCTCTCACAAAGAAGGTCTGTTACCACTGAAGCAGCAATAACATTCACAGTGCCCTGGGAGATGAATCCTCCTGCCATAGAGAATAAACGAAAGGGTGTCACATTACCCTTACTGATCTGTTTAGTCGTGGGAATCTGGAAATTAGAGTCCACATGGAACTCCTTTCCTGACTGCTGCCTCTGCTGTGTGAGCATGATGAAAACCAGAGGATATGGATATGAAGAAGAAACTTGGCCTCCCTGCAGTCATGATTTTACCTTTATTCCACTTATCACCAGGGGACCCTATTCTATATTCAGACAGTAAAAGATACTACACAGAGTTGGGCCTATGGTATTTTTAATTTTTTAGGCTATGACAGTTCAAAGGATTTTAATGCAAAAACTGGACTACCAGGCAGGAAACTTGCTTTTGTCTCCTGGCTCTACCTCTTGGATGTGATTTGATAGGAGGAATCTAGACAATATACAGTTACTATTGATGTCTTAAAATTTCTCTTACCAGACGTTTTTTCATCTAGCCTCTCCACACTTTTTTATATAAAGTATATATAATTTCTTCCTAGGCTCTTGGAAAGCCTTTTTAAATAGAATATAAATCTGTTTTTATTTTTATGTTTTCTTCTCCAATACGATTTTAAATTAATCTTCTTGAAGGGAGATTTCTTTTTTTCGTAAAAATTGCTAGTTCAAAATATGCAATGGTTCTCTTCAGTCTGACAAAAATATAGTCTACAGTCATTGTTTAATTAATTAACACAATTATGCATCCTTCTATTAAACAAGCTTCTGATAAATATTGCCTATTAGCTGCTATAGTATTAATCATGATAGTCAGTCCCAGAGATAGTATGTTGAACAAAACTTGGTATTAAGCTTCAAGAGTCAACAGTAGAATAGTCAAGACATGACTTCCAGCCAACATGGAGGCCTAGACAGACACGCTGCATCTCCCTCCAAAACTAAGAAGGAATATAGCTACCTTAAAACTAGAGACAACCAGGAGCTTCAGAAAATTGAGCTGCATGGAATCCAACAAACAAAGATATAAAGAATAAATACTCATTCAGACAGATAGGAGGGGTGGAGCCGGGGCAGAGAGGACATGGTATGGTGGTGGCAGTAGCAGCAGCAGAGGCAGGCCAGTGGAAAGTGCAGTCACATGTTTTGAAAAGTGGGGAGGGACTCCGAGGGAGCACTCCCAGCACCTGACCAGATCACGCAACTCACAGTCCGAGCTCCAGGAAGAGTAAAGCCTCATTGCTTTTGACACTGCAACCCAGTGTGGGTTGGGGCGGAGAAAAAAACTGCTGGTCTTTCAGCAGAGTCTGCTTGTTTAAAGGGCCCCCACAGTCCTAGAACATCCGCAGATCCACCCATTCTGGGAATGACAACCAGGGCAACATCTAGAGAGGTGCCAGTCCCATATGGAAGTGGGAGAAGTTTCTGGTAAAGGGGCGAGTGCTGAGCAAGCAGCACTGTTTCCTCTCAGACCCCTTCCACCATATACAGTGCCACAACGTGGTGAAATGGGTCGCCCATACTCATGAATACCTAAGGCTCTGCACCTTACAATGTAACAGGAGCGACAGCTCTGCCTAAGATACTGAGGCAAACAAACACAGGAACCTGTCAAGATAAGGAGAGAGAGAAGTGTAGCCCAAAAGGGGAAATGGATCAAAGTTCCAGTGGCAGCTTTGACTAAGCAATGAAGGGGATAGCCAAGCTAACAAACAAGGAGATAGGCAACCTAACAAACGAGGAGATAGGCAACCTAACAGATGCAGAGTTCAAAACACTGGTGATAAAGGTGCTCACAGACTTGACAGATATGTTTAATTAAGGCAAACACATAAGGGAAGAAAGGAAGGCTATGCTAAGTGAAATGAAGAGAAATTCACACAAAACCAATGATGAAGGGAAGGAAACCAGGGTTCAAGTCAGTTATTTGGAACATAAGGAAGGAAAAAGCAGTCAACCAAAACAGAATGAAGAAACAAGAATTGAAAGAAATGAGGAGAAGCTTAGTAACCTCTGGGATAATTTTAAACATGCCAACATCCAAACCATAGGGGTGCCAGAAGGAGAAGGGCAATAGCAGGAAATCAAAAACTTATGGGAGAAAACAATGAAGGAAAACTCCCCAAATTTGGCAAAGGAAAAGGACATACAAGTCCAGGAAGCACAGAGAGTCCCAAACAAACTAGACCCAAAAAGACCACACCAAGATACATCATAATTAAAATACCAAAGTTTCAAGATAAAGGGAGAATCTTAAAAGCAGCAAGAGAAAAGCAGAGAGTTACCTACAAAGGGGTGCCTATAAAACTATCAGCTGATTTCTCAAAAAAACTTTGTAGGCAAGAAGGAACTGGCAAGAAATATTCAAGGTGATGAAAAGCAAAGACTTACAACCAAGATTACTGTATTGAGCAAGTCTATCATTTAGAATGGAAGGGCAGATAAAATACTTCCCAGACAAGGTAAAGCTAAAGGAGCTCATCATCACAAGCTATTATTATATGAAATGTCAACGGGACCTACTTAAGAGAAAGAAGATCAAAATTATGAACACTAAAATGACAACAAAGTTGTAACTATCAACAGCTGAATGTAAAAAAACAAACAAACAAACCAACAACAACAACAAAAAAAACCCAGCTAAGCAAACCAGAATAGGAACAGTATCATAAGTATGGGGATCATTTGGAGGGTTATCAGCTGGGAGGAGGAAGGGGGAGAAATGGGGAAATGGTGCAGGGATTAAGCAGTATAATTGGTTGGTACAAAATAGAGGAAGTTAAGAATAACATAGGAAAGGGTGAAGCCAAAGAACTTATATGCATGACCCATCGACAAGAACTAAGGGGGTTTGGATTGCTGGAGGGAAGGGGAATACTGACCAGAGGGGATAAAAGAGAAAAAAATTGGATCTACTGTAACAACATAATCAATAACATATACTTTAAAAAAAAGAACAGTCAGACACATATAGTCAGTTCTCTTTATTAGCAGTGATTATGTCCTATAAAGTCACTATAAATATCTGAAATCCGGCCAAGATGCAGGCATAGACCAACACGTTCTGTCTCCCTCCATACCAAGAATGATCAAACTACTGCAAAACCAAAAATAATAATAAGTTCCAGAAAATAAAGCTACTTGGAAGTCCAATGTATGAAGTCATAAACAAGTGCGGCTCGTCGGACAGGTAGGAAGGGCGAGACCACAGATTAAAGATCAAACTGTGCTGGAGGCAGCAGCCACAGCATTGAACAGCAGGACCCAGTAAGCAGACACCCATATTTGGGGGGAGGAGAGAAGCGTCTGGGAGCTGGCCCTGGCTGCAGATCAGACCTGTCGGCTCACGATTCCAACACCGGGGAGGGCAGACCTCATTTTCTCGGACTGTGGGGACAGAGGATGCTCCTGGTTCCTCAGCGGAGAGTAACAGCAGGAATCCATCTTGGACCCCTACCCCCATGCAAAGCACCACAGTGTGGTGAGAAGCCAGGTTGTGAGGAGCACATGGGGCTCCACCCAATATAACATAGGAGGTATGACAGCGCCCCACCCAAGAAGGAAAGATAAACAAAATGGTCAGAATGGCAGAATTAATGATTGAAATACCAATCACACAGCTAACAAAAAAATAAATAAAGACCTTGACCGATGAACAAATAGCAAATCTTTCTGAGGCTTAGTTCAGAGCTATAGTCATAAGGCAGCTTACAGACCTAACAGAGGGGCTGAATCAAGACAGGGAAGGAATGAAGGCTAGTCCTGCTGAAATGAACAAAAGTACATACAAGACAAGTGGTGAGGAAGGGAAAGCCAGGGATCAAATCAACAAATCGGAACATAGGGAGGGAACAGTCAACCAGTGCAGAAAGAGGAAACAAAAAGTGAGAAATATGATGAGAGGCTCAGAAACCTCTGGGAAAGCTATAAGCAAACATACATTTGAATTATAGGACTGTCAGAGGGTGAAGAAAAAGAACTAGAAATTGAAAAATTATGTGAAAAAACAATGAAGCAGAACTTCCCTAACTTGGGGAAGGAAATGAACTTACAGGTCCAGGAAGCACAGAGAGTTCCGGATAGGCTGGACCCAGGGAGGACCACTCCAAGACACATTATCATCAAAATATCAAAAATTAAAGATAAAGAGAGAATCTTAAAAGCAGCAAGAGAGATGAAAAGAATTATGTACAAAGGGGTCCCAATTAGACTATCAGTGGATTTCTCAAAAGAGACTTTACAGGCAAGAAGGGACTGGCAAGAAATATTCAAATTAATAGAAATCAAAAACCTACAACCATGATTACTCTATCCAGCGAAGCTGTCATTCAGAATAGAAGGGCAGAGAAAGTGTTTCCAGGACAAAGTAAAACTGAAGGAGTTTGTTAGATCCAAACCACTATTATATGAGATGTTAAAGGTACTTGTTTAGAAGGAGGCTCAAAACTATAAACATTAAAATGAAAACTGTATCACAACAACCAACAGCAGAAGCTAGGGAATTGAAACAAAGGCAAACTAAGTAGGCAACAAGAGGGGAAAAATTTATAAGTATGGGGAACATATTGGGGGGAGGTCAGTGGGGAGGGGGAAGGGGAGAAAAGGAGGGAGATGATGCAGGAATTAAGAAGCATAGTAGGAGGGAGTGGAGTAGACAGGAAGATGTTGAGAAGAACTATATGCACAACCAATGGGCATGGACTAAGAAGGGGGACAACTAGAGGGAGGGGGAATCACAGGATGAAGGGGAGCAGGGGGAAAAGAAATTGGGACAACTGTAACAGCATAGTCAATAAAATAAAATAAAATTTTTTAAAAGTCACTATAAGTATCTAATTAGCCCATATAGGATTAGGTTCCTGAGAGCCTCTCCTCACAATTTTGCCAACCACACAGTGCATTAGCTGGATTTATCATGCATTTCTGTGTAAAGACACCATATATATGTGTTGTTGATTCATTAGGATTAGAGTTACAGCCAGCAATGCCATAACACATCTTGAAAAAGTGTATCTAATAAATATATTTTCTCCATAAATTATGACAATGCCTTCTTGCACGTAGGAACAACAGACAGCACTTCCATACTACATTTGGGGGGCTACTGTAAACAACTAAGTCACAAAATGAAAGCATACATATATATAATAAATATGGTGGCAAATGTATCCAAAATAGCACATTTGTTTAGCATAAGAGAGCTGAACAAGAGAGCAGAGTGTTTACCTTGCTTTACCTCAAGTGGGAACACTTGTATGGAGTGACTTAAATATTTTTGCCACTCTGAACATGCCTGCACATGAATGTGAAATTTCTATGATTATTGGCAATTTAACTAAATGTTAGTAAGTGCAGAACCCACAAATTATGAGGATCAACTGTATATGAACAAACAGGAAAAAATGTTACGTCATTAAGAGCACAATGCTCAAAGGGAAATGAAAACAGGAAAAAGTTAACTGTGCTGTGTGTGTTGGAGAACATTCCATAGAACAAATGATGAGGAAGAAGGTGTTTATTGGCTCCTGTCAATGAGACAAAACACTTCAAAGTCAAAGAAAACAGCATATTAAGGTCATGATAAAATAATGCAGTGTGGACTCAGGAAGAACAGCAGCTCGGTGATCCTGGGGTCTGTCGCTCAAAGTGGAGGGTTTAGAAGAAGTGGCTGAAGTGGATAGTAGCAGCCAGATAATGAGGGGTCTTAATGTCTGTCTTAATTACTTGGAATACTTTTTGTGATTACAAGAAGCCATGGAAATGCTTTAAATGAGAGTATGGCATGAACGAGTTCTGATAGCTCTGCCTTAGTATCTTGTGAGAGGTGCAAAATATTTGAAGAATATGTCTTAAAAATTTTTACTATGATCTGTTCAAATATGTTTCATGTTTTAAAAGAAGACAACAAGTTTTATTTTATTTATGAAAGAAGCATTATGTAAAATATTTTGTTGATAGCTAACTGAAATAAATTTTTATTAACTTATCTTTATCCTCACCTGAGGAAAATTTTTCAAAGCTTCGAGAGAGAGGAGAGGAGAAAGGAAGTGGGGAAGAGAATCATGAGATAGAGAAGCATCGCTCAGTTGTCTCTTGTACACGCCCAGACCAAGGATGGTACACACACGGACTGGGGATCAAACCCATAACTTTTTGGCTATGGGATGATGCTCCAACCAACTAAGCCACACTGACCAGGAAGAAATGACCTTCTTAGATTTCTGAAAGGGCTACTTTGAAGTTAATTAGTCCTGTAAAAGCACAGCGTTTCAGAGTACATTTAAAATGATTGTGAAAAAGACATTTCTTTTTTCTTAAAGAAACTTTTGCTGACTACATCATCTACACTTTCCTACTCTTTGCAAGGTGCTCCTCAAGCACGGTTATACTCTGGTAGATAATACTGAAACTTTCTTCTTACGTGCCCCATAGCAACTTGCCCCTAACCATATCATAGCATTCATCAAACTGCATTCAATCTACCTTAGCATATAGCTAACTAACTCTTGATGGCAGAAATTATTTTATCAACCATTGTGGCCCCAAGTTCTAGCACATGTCTTTCATATGAAAGTCATTTAATAAATTGGTAAATGAGAGAATGAAACATTAGGCCAGCCTTAGTGTTTAGTTTCAACATCCTTGCTCTCCATAGGGAAAGATGCTTTTATTCAGACTCCAGTTTTACATCTAAAATATTAAATAGTCAGCATAATTTTAGAAAACGGATGTTTGTTGATTGTGAGCTATTTTATTTTAAAAGGTTCCCATTTATACATGTTTGATAAGTGGACAATGTGCAAGTAATCATGAAGTTGAACAGATGTTTTTTAAAAAGAAGCTAAAAATCAGGTGTATATTATATTTAAGAAAAGTAATGTGATTTTTAAGAAGTTTCTTTACTGAATTTTCTATAAGTAACCTAGCAGCAATTATTTTACCTGTCGCATGCTATTTGGAGTGTTTCTGTAACACGACCTGCCACAATTGAAGAAGCCACTCTACAGAGGCATGTATCATCACAACTGTCATGTTCGTCGTTTTGCCAAGGATTTTAAATCCCACCACAATGTCAACCAAGGAATCCCACTGTGGCTCATTTCTTATGCTCTGTGCATCGCTCCTCTGACATTCTGAGCAAGATCAATCAATCAATTCCTTCCACCAGGAACTGAGTGGTCATGACAAGGAGCTTAGCCCTGTTCTAGAAAACCAATTGAGCTTGACCAAAATGAGCAGCAATTTATTTTCAACCAGGGAGGCTCAGTCTCTATAGGGTTTTAAATATCAGATACTGTTGGGTCTAGGAGTACATCTATAGAGCCAAAAAAGGAAGGGTAAAGGAAGATCAGTGTACTCATTTTCAATAAATCACTAGATTAATTCAGGTGGGATTCTGCAGCCGTGGGTGGAAAGTAACAGGAGATCATTATTTGTATTTACAAGTACAAAAAAAAAAATCACTTTTTTAAAAAATCAAGCTTTAGGAAGACTGACTAATGGAAGGGGACATAAATAGAGAACAGTAAAAATTTTTGGATTGGAGAAGTTTCTCACCCCTGTCACTCATTATTGTCAATGAATTCCATATTTCTGAATTTAGTCTGGACACTGTGTTCAATACATTTTATACTATTAGTAATTTATTTTAAAATGGTTTGCTCTGCAGACGTATATAAAGAAATCAGTCTCACCAAAAAGTTTAAGCACTCTCTTTTTCACCTATAACATCAATATAAATGAATACAACCTTCTGTTACAATAGTCTTTGGTTATATATATATGCAATTGAAATCACTCTCAGCACATGCAGTTATATTACTTGGGCTTAATAGCCTCCTCAGGCAAAAGAATATTATGCATGAATATTAAATTTTACAAGCAAAATTTTGAACTAGGCATAATACTAATTATAATGCTTTATAATCCTATATTTTTAGAACAATTTCTACAAATGAGTCTCTCTACATAGATAGAAAAATATTCCTAGATAGTTGATTATCAATAAATATTTAGCTAGCTGAACTTAATTCCTTATAGTCTCTCAAAATTAGTTTGAGTACAGTTTTATTTCAAGTATTTAATATCAACTATGCACATCAAAAGTTGCTCTGTCATTCGTATGAAAGCAAAAATAAAACAAAAGTGGTAAATAGAAAAAAATAATAATTGCATAACTGCTATGTAGTCATTAGTGTGATGTTTAAATGGTTAAGAAAATTTGTGATACTTGAATATGAATTTGAAGAACATCTTTTAGTATTAATAGAGAAAAATTGATAGTACAATTTATAGTATGAACAAAGATACACAGGTGGGGATAAATAACACATTTCTTTAGGAGTGTCTTTAGAATTCCAGAAGCAGGTTTTTATTTCTCCAAAAACATAGCTGAAATTAAAATAATTGGGCTGACTGTTAAAACGATGTATCTTTGGATTTCAACCCAGATCTCTTGGGCGTGGATCCAAAGACTTTCTGGTGATTATCACACACACCACAATTTGAGACCCACCACATGTGGGTACAGTTCAGCCATATTTAAAACTCACTTGTGTGGCTCAATGGATTGAGTGTTGGCCTGTGAACCAAAGCATCACAAGTTTGATTCCCAGTCAGGGCACATGCTTGGGTTGTGGACGAGGTCCCCAGTTGGGGGTGCATCAGAGGTAACCACACATTGATGCTTCTCTCCCTCTCTTTCTCCCTCCCTTCCACCTCTCTCTAAAGATAAATAATAAAAATAAGTAAAAAAACACTGCCACTATACCTGAGTCAGTACTTGCACTCCCTTTCTAAACATGATGGAAATTATTCATAACAAAGATCACCTTCTCTCTCTTGGGGAAAGACATTATATCCAAGCAGTTAAAAGCAAAAGTTTTGGAACCCATCTGACCTCCATTTGTATCCAAATAGCAAGTTGCCTCAGCTCTCAAAAAGCTTCGATTAAAAAAAAAATCCATTCCATTAGACTGTTTCAAAGTCAAGGGTCATATTGCTTGGTTTATAGTTTCTCAGAACCTAATGTGATAAATTATTGATGTATAGAGAAGGTGATGATGTATATTATTAATCAAGATAATGCTAATCTGAATAGACATATGTAGAAACCTCTGAAAATTAGGAAATTATTAAATTATAATAGAAAGTCAACCATTCATTTCATAAGCATTTATTTAGACTTTCAGTCCCTAACTTACGTCCTGGGGATATAAGGATTAAAAAAAAGACTTTACCTCAAAGTTTTGCTGTTTTATGAAGTGAAAGGCAAATAAATGACTGGTTGTATTAAATTGTGATAGAAAAAAGAACACATGATAACATGAAAGAAATTTCTAGACAGGTGGGATCGTGAGATAAAATCCAGGGCAGAGAAGACTTCTCTGAGGACATAACATCTGTGTTTGTTTCCTGTGGTTACTATAACATATTACCACGAACTAGTGACTTAAAATAACAGAGATGCATTGTCTCTATTTTGGGAATTAGAAATTCAAAATCAAGGTGCTGTCAGGGCCATGCTCCCTCTGAAGGCTCTTGGGAAGAATCCTTCCTTGTGTCTTCCTTCTATCTTGTAGCTGCATAACTCCAGGCTATGTTTTCATCTTCACATGGCCTTCTTTCACAGGTATGGTGCTGTATATTCTGTCTTCTTATAGCACCTGTTATTGGATTTAGCACCACCCTCCTCCTCCGCACCACAGCAAATCTATTATGACTAATTGCATCTTAACTAATTACTTCTGCAAAGATCCTATTTCCAAGGAAGGCCACATTCTATGCTTTGGGAGGCACTATTCAGCTCCCTACAACATATAAACAAGAATTGTGAATGATGAATGAAGATTGATTTTACCAAGAAGGTGGAAAAAAACTGATCTGTGATGCATACTTCATTGTTGTTAATGGCCTGGTCACATAGAGATTCTCTTGCTTTATAGTCACCATTATCTATACAAAAATTCTTGGCAGAGAGTCATTTTTGTTACCTGGGCTCACTGTTTATCTTCTGCAGCTCCTGGCTGCTCCAGTCTTGTCAATCCACCTTGGAAATAGGAGGTCAATTCTAGTGTGGACACCAATAACCCCCCCACCCTTTTTTCTTTGGGAAAATCAGTTTTCTTTCAAGACTCATGATTCCTTTCTCATAGAAGCTAAGATCTTGGTTATAATTTCTCTGTAGGATCGAAGATAGCTGGCTTTGGTTTAGGAGGCAGAGATTTTTTTATCACATCATCCAGCCTGTTTGTGTCTACACTTCTCTAAAACAAGAGATAATGGGATTGACACCTATCTCCTCCTTCCACCTCTTACAGCAGTGTATATTATAAAGAGCAGAGAGGGGACTTCATGAAGGAAAAAAAAACTGTAATGTTTATTAAAAATGATAGTGTAGGCTTCTGATGCTATTTTGGCCTACTCAATCTTTTCAGCGCAGACACAGCCAATACTTTTTCTCTCCTATTTCTAGAGAATAATTCATAAAATAGGTATGAAAGAACAAAGGTTACATATACAATTTGTAAGATTTACTTAAAGAAACCTCTTTAATCGTGAGTGTCTTCTCCAAAGATTTGCTTGGGATTACTGTGTTTGTCTGCTACTTTAACCTAAATTGTTCAGCATAACAAGCTACCACCTAGACTTCTGGCCAAGATGGAGGCTTAGACGGACACAGTCTCCCTCTACAACTAGAGAGGAATACAACTACTTCAAAACAAAAGATAACTAGAAATTCCAGAAAATAAAACTACACGGAAGCCCAACGTATGAAGTTATAAACCAGCGGTGCCCTTTGGGCAGGTAAGAGCGAAAGGGGGCAGTGCTGTTTGCGGTAGCACCAGGGACAGCGGCAGGGAGAGCAGTCTCAGCTGCAGTCTAACCCCGGCAGCTCCCAACCCCAACGCTCGGAAAAACAACCACCACATCGCCCCGAACAGTGAGGCTCAGAGGGAGGGAGGATGGATCCTGGTCTCCTAGCAGAATAACTGTGTGAATCCATCTTGGACCCCCGCCCCCACACAAAGCACCACAGGGCTGCGAAATAGGTTGCGGAACAGCGCCGGTCACTGGGTTGTGACGCAAAGGGACACAATGTGGCGAAAAAGGTTGCAGATCGCCGCTGGTCACTGGGTCATGACAGTACACAGGCACTGCCCCCTATAGCCGGCCCAAGAAAACAAAACGCATCTGTCAAAATGAAGCAGACAACTATAGAAATCCTGGTGGCGCAGCTCACCAGGCAACAGATGAAGAATCTGACAGATGAACAAAAAAGAAACCTGTCAGAGGCTCAGTTCAAGGCCATTGTTATCAGGTGGCTTACAGAATTAACAAAAGATCTGGAAAAAGATGAGAAAGAATTGAAAAACACTCATAATGAAAGGAACAAAACCACATACGAGACAGATGGCGAGGAAATAAAATCCAGAGTTCAAATCAACAAACCAGAACACAGAGAAGGAACAAACAGACAACCAGTGCAGAGAGAAAAAATGGGAAGCAAGGAAAATGATGAGAGGATCAGAAACCTCTGGGACAGCTATAAAAGGCCCAACATAAGAATCATTGGTTTGCCAGAGGGCGAAGAAGATGAACTAGAAATTGAAAAATTAAGTGAAAATATAATAAAGCAGGACTTCCCAAACTTGGGGAAGGAAATAGACTTACAGGTCCAGGAAGCACAGAGAGTTCCAAAAAAACTGGACCCAGGGAGAACCACTCCAAGACACATTATAATCAAAATGTCAAAAGTTAAAGATAAAGAGAGAATCTTAAAAGCAGCAAGAGAGAAGAAAAGAATCATGTACAAAGGGGTCCCAATTAGACTATCAGCTGACTTCTCAAGGGAGACCCTGCAGGCAAGAAGGGACTGGCAAGAAATATTCAAAGTAATGAAAAACAAAAACCTACAACCACGAATATTTTATCCAGCAAAACTGTCATTCAGAATAGAAGGGCAGAGAAAGTGTTTCCAGGACAGAACAAAACTGAAAGAGTTCATTAGATCCAAGCCACTGTTATATGAGATGTTAAAGGGACTGGTTTAGAAAAAGGAGGATCAAAGCTATGAACACTAAAATGGAAACTGCATCACAAGAAACAACAGAAGCTAGGGAATTGAAACAAAGGCAAACAAAACAGGCAACGAGAGTGGAAAAAGAACTATAGGTATGGGGAACATATTGGGGGGAGGTCAGCAGGGAGGGGGAAGGGGGAGAGGGAGGGAGATGATATAGGAATTAAGGATCATGGTAGGAGGGAATGGAATAGACAGAGAGAGGTTGAGAAGGACTATATGCACAACTAATAGACATGGTCTAAAAGGGGGGGACAGATGGAGGGAGGGAGGTCAC
Organism: Furipterus horrens; assembly: GCF_987537825.1. Classification (NCBI taxonomy): domain Eukaryota; kingdom Metazoa; phylum Chordata; class Mammalia; order Chiroptera; family Furipteridae; genus Furipterus; species Furipterus horrens. Next base: position 59,453,346 of record NW_028327173.1, on the reverse strand, counting down.
CGGGTGGAGGGGAGAAGAGTGAAGGGAAATTGGGACAAATGTAACATTGTGATCAATAAAACACAGTAAAAAAATAAAATAAAATAAAAGAAGGCTGTTATGGGGCTGAAAAAAAAATAAAGAAAACAAGCTACCACCTACACCTTTCTGGAAAAAGCAATGCTGCCTTTCTCATTACTTTCATTCTTCAAGTTAATGACATCTTCGTAGGTAAAGTGGACTCTAACCTCTTAGCCACCTAGAGCAGCAGTTCTCAACCTGTGCGTTGCGACCCCTTTGGGGGTTGAATGACCCTTTCACAGGGGTCGCATAAGGCTATCGAAAAACACATATATAATTACATACTGTTTTTGTGATTAACCACTATGCTTTAATTATGTTCAATTTGTAATAGTGAAAATACCTCCTGCATATCAGATATTTACATTAAGATTCATAACAGTAGCAAAATTACAGTTATGAAGTAGCAATGAAAATAATTTTATGATTGGGGTTCACCACAACATGAAGAACTGTATTAAAGGGTCACAGCATTAGGAAGGTTGAGAACCACTGACCTAGAAGAAAATGACATGACCAGAGTCAGAGTTTGTGTACAAGGTAAAGTATCTATGAACATGAAAAAAATCTCAGCAACTATTTTGTCCATGCTTTATTAAATACTTTGTAAATTTATTTCAATATTTTATCTTTATTTAGATTAACCTATTCTCATTCCCGACTTATCAATAACCATGGAATAAACCAAGCAGGGAGAAAGTAAAAATACAAATAAATAAATTGTATTTGCTTATGGCAGAGCTAGTATGCAGGTAGTAATTAACAGCTGGTTTATCTGAATATAAAACAGGATTAAATCAGCCAACTTGGTAAAACAGAATTTTAAGTGGACCATTCTTCAAATGATATACTAAATTTTCTTCCAAAAAAAGTGTCTATATTTATTTATTTTTAAAAGGATATCATCATGTGCTCATATTTGTATGCATTTTGGAGCAGGTTCTTGTTGCACATTTAAAGAAAACACTTTAATATAAAAGTATTGAGACTATACTAATATCTTTTCTGTTAAAGATTATTTATGCTTTTTGAAAATAATTAAATATTAAATATAACTATATAACAAAAAAATGTAACTGCTGCTGAACCAGTAACTAGAAACAAGAAAGATGGCATGATTTCCTGTAAAAATGATCAAGAGCAGGTGAGAATTCTGCCACTGAACCACCAATGTTCACATAAATGGTGATGGAGGGTGAGTTGACTTGGGGTAGTGAACACCCAATACAATGTACAAATGATGTGCTGTGAAATTGTGCATCTGAAGCATGTATAATTTTGTTAACCAGTGTCACCTCAGTGAAGTCAATAAAAAGAGAAAAAAATGATCAATGGATATAAATTAAACATGAGACATTGCATTTTCTGTAAGATAAATATTTTTTAGATAGTTTACATTATCTCTTAGTATTTCACTGGAGGGAATATATACTCTCATATGAGATTTGAGAACATCAAGATGTATACTTTCTGTAAGTATAAAAACTGTATTTCATTTTCATTTTATCTATGTAGCCATTTCACCTATTCAGTAATTCTCCTTTTAATGATATTACACACACACACACACACACACAGCTTCCCAAAAGCAAAATGATTTAAAGTAAAGGTTATAGACTTTCAATACTTACTAGCTCAGGATCCTATATGAGATATTGCAGCTTATCTTTGCTTCATCTGTCGAGAAGCAGTATAATATGTAAGAGCATTGGCCCTGGCTTTGATATCAGCCATTAATTAAATGTCTGACTTTAATTAAGTTAGTATTTATTTACTTAGGTTCTCCATCTTTAAGTAGGAGGAATTTTAGTGCCTACCCATAGGATTGTTGTGATAACAAAAATAGTTAATACCTGCATGTGTACAGTGCTTAGAACATCTCCTGGTCATAAGTAATTAAGACATGTCAGCAATTATTATTATCTACAAATCGATGTATTAAAACAATGCAGCTTTTGATGTTTCCTGCTCTTCTATATGTCGAAGGCAGATTGTGACAATGTGTGATAATACCTCCGTCTACTGATCATTTCCATAGGCCTATTAGAAAATACTGCGAGCTAAGTGTCGCTGGTTCGATCTTCCAGTCAGGGCACATCAGAGAAGGAAAACTCTGACTCCAAAAAACCTCCGCTGCCTTGCGGCATACCTCTTCAGGGGAAAGGCTAAGGGAGTAAACCCCGACAGAAAATCCGGAGCCGGAGTCCCTAAGGCGGTTTGACGTTGTAGTCAACACCGGCAACTCCTGCGGCGCACCTGAAGCCAAGCTGTATCGACTCCGTCTTTCCCTTGGACCCTTCAGCTGCGAAGAGAGGGGGGGTCTGCTGCATGGGCAACAGCAGACCCTCCATATCACCCTGCCCAGGCTCTGTAGCTTCAGCTCCACTGGAGAGGACACTCCAGCATCATCGCAAGATGTCGATTCAACACGGGAGGAGACAGATACCGTGTCACTCCCGAGTCGGACTGCACAACCATTCTCGGCGGTGCAGATAGACTCTTAAGAAGCTACACCATCGTCTCTCGAGACGGATGGCTGCCGACGACGACGATTAGAAAATACTAGAAAAGCAGTAAACCACTCTCTCTGATAGTTCCCTGACATTGAAGAGATTTTCATTATTGCAAAAGTATAGGATGGTTTACTAAAAGATCTAGTTACAAATGGTGGGACTCAAGTGAAATAGTAGGGGTATTTAGAAATGCACTTATATTATTTAAAACCTTAGTCTCATAAACAGGGAACCTACTGTAAAATTTTTAAAATCACAAGCTGCTAGGAACAGTTTTTTAATTTTATTTTAATATCTAATGTTTTATTTTGGATTTAACCAAATTTAAAAACAAAACCAAACTTATCAAGATTTAATTTATATACAATATAATTCATCCAACTGAAATGTATGATTTAATGATTTTTTATTTTTATTCTTATTTATTATTTTAATAATTTGTTCACAGAGCTGAGCAATCATCAATAAAATATAATTCTGAAACATTTTTGTGATTACATATGCAGTCATTCTCCATTCTCCCTACTTCGCCATCCCTGGACAAAGGCTGATCTATATTTTCTTTTCTATGGATTTCCAATTATTCACAAAATAAAAGAATATAGTATGTGATCTTTTTGTGACTAGCTTCTTTGACTTAGTATAATGTTTTCAAGTTTCAAACATTTTATTGCATCTGTCAGGATTTCATCCCTTTTTACTGCTCAATATTTTATATAGATATACCTACCATATATATTATTTACTCATTCATCAGTTGATGGGCATTTGAGTTGTTTCCACTTTTTGGCTATCGTGAACAATGCTTCTGTGGACAAGGTCTTTGTACACAATTTTTGTGTGGATTTACGTTCTTACTGCTCTTTGGGATGTAACTAGGAGTTATGGTAACTTTATGTTTAACATTTTGAGACATCACTTAACTGTTTTCTAAAGTGGCCAAATATTTTACATTCCCTCCAGCAATGTATGAGAGGGTTAATTTCTTCACATCCTTGCCAACATGTTATTATTTGTTTTTTGATTATAGCCATGCTAGTAGATGTGAAGTGGTATCTCATTGTGGTTTTGATTTTCATTTCCCTAATGACTAGTGAGGTTGAAAATCTCTTCATGTGCTGACAATTTGTATATCTTTAGGGCAATGTATATTCAAATACTTTTTCCAGTTTTTATTAGGTTACTTATTTTTTATTATCTAGTTATGTGTTCTTTATGTATTCTGGATAAAGTTTTTTATCAGATATATGACATGCAAATATATTCTTTCATACAGTGGATCAGGTTGTCTTTTTATTCTTTATGGTATCATTTGCAGAAAAAAAAAAGTTTTTCTCACTTTCTTATTCCCTAACCATGCTTTCAAATAAATGGGTTGCACTGAAATCCTTTTCTCTGGTAATGCTTTGAAGGAACTGATCTATAGTATTTGCCGTTTTAAAATACCAATAGGTGATCATTTTACTCTTATTAAAAAGATAATTAAAAGGGTATTTTATCACATACAATTTCAGTCTTTTTCTTTATTTTAATTCAGTGACCTACATTTGGCTTTATTCAATTATTAAATCTGAATTAAAATAAAACATTCATTGATGCTAAATAAGTATAAAAACCTATGTCATATGTGTTACTCATATTTATAATCTATTTAACCTGAAATCTATAATACTTTTTTTTTGTAAGAAATATTTTTGGTTGGAAGGAGTATTTGTGGCTTTGGCCATTCAGATTAAGGAAGAGATGAGACATGTCTCACTGCCAAGAAACCAAACCAAACCAAACTGTAAAACAACACATGAAAATCCTGGCTTCTCTCTCACTTCTACTACTTCACAAGGTGAAAAAGACGTAGTAACTAAAAGTGCATCAATCATAACACCAAAGCATAATAGCCTGCCCATAGTAAGTGTTCACTAAACCTTTGGGGCATAAAGTTTGAAAACTTTCAGAGTCCAGGTAAGTTAAAGGATGGAAATTACTGAAGAATATATAATAAGTGAGCAGTTGTTATATTGAAAATTTACTCTGTTAAGGAAAACGTGATCTTCTGCTTCATTTCAAAGCAGAAACAAAACTTATTAGATAAAAGGAGAGAAATCAAGAAAATTTAAAAAATTATAATTTGAGGTTTTTTAAACTGAAATTTTTTTTTTAAAACTGGAAGAAATTCCTAGATAAATAGTAAACATAAAATATTTGACAAGCTTAGGGGGGTTTTATGCCCCACACACTGACAAAGGGGTGAACAGGGTTGTTTGAAATGCAGTCCAAAGGGGACTGAACACACAGAAGACCCTGGGATGGTTTTAATGACCAAGGGATCCATTTAATAAACTCACAAGACCTCATAATGTTATTAAAAGATGTTCACAGATAAACTGATTTCATAACTTCATTTTTGGAAAGTGTTCATATCTGTTAATGACCTTCAGTAAAGACATTTCAGAAGGGGTGGTGGTAGAATGCCAATATAAAGACGCACAGAAACTCCAAGGAGGTCATGACTGTGGTGTCCAAGACATGAAAAATCAAGAGCCCAAAACAAATAAGTTAAAACCTGATTTTTTTTTACAGTAGTACCCTCTTATCCACAGTTTTTCTTTCCATGATTTTAGTCAACACCAGTACAAAAATACTAAATGAAAAAAAAAATCAGAGCTAAAAGGTACATAAGTTTTAAATTTCACACTATTCTGATTACTGTGATGAGATATCTCACCATCACATTCTGTCCTGCCCAGGACGTGAATCATTCTGCTGTCTAATGTACCCACCATCTAATATTGTACAGTAATATATTTTGAGAAGGAGAGAGTCCACATGCCTGTAACTTTTACTACAGTACATTATTATATTTTATTATTAGTTATTTTGCCAAATTTATAAATTAAATTTTATTATAGGTCGTCGGCAGCCGTCCGTCTCGAGAGACGATGGTGTAGCTTCTTAAGAGTCTATCTGCACCGCCGAGAATGGCTGTGCAGTCCGACTTGGGAGTGACATGGTATCTGTCTCCTCCCGTGTTGAATCGACATCTTGCGATGACGCTGAAGCTACAGAGCCTGGGCAGGGTAATATGGAGGGTCTGCTGTTGCCCATGCAGCAGACCCCCCCTCTCTTCGCAGCTGAAGGATCCAAGGGAAAGACGGAGTCAATACAGCTTGGGTTCAGGTGCGCCGCATATATATAGTAAAAAGCAAGCACAGTTCTTCTGAAATTTGGTCCTATCTGCTGTTTCAGGCATTCACTGGGGTGCCTGAACTTGGAACATATCCCAGTTTATAAGTGGGGACCACTGTACATGATTTAAGAACTTTTGTTGAGAGTATATTTTTTCCTACAAAGCAGATACAGAGAAGACTGATTTTATTATGAGCAGAACCTACAAGTGCAAGAAAAAGAAATAAAAGGCATCCAAATTGAAACACAGGAAGTAAAACTGTCATTATTTTCAGATGACATGATAGTGTACATAGAAAACCATATAGGCTCCACCAAAAATCTACCCAACGTGATAAGTGAATTTGGCAAAATAGTTGGACAGAAAGTCAATATTCAGAAGTGGAAGGCATTTTTGTACACAAACAATGAAATATCAGAAACAAAAACTAGGGGAAAAAATCCCATTTACTATAGCAACAAGAAAAATAAAGTACTTAGGAATAAACTTTACCAAAGAGGTAAAAGATATGTACCTGGAAAACTACAGAACACTGAAGAAAAATTAAGGAAAATACAAATAAATGGAAGCACATATCATGTTCATGAATTGGAAAAATTAACATCATTTACATGCCCATACTACCTAAAGCAATGTATAGATTCAATGTAATCCTTATTAAGATGCCAATGACATATTCACAGATTTTGACAAATATTTCAAAAATTTATATTGACTCAAAAATGATCCAGAATAGCCTTAGCAATCTTGAGAAAGAACAAAGTAGGAGGGATCACAAAACCTGATATCAAACAATACTAAAAGGCCACTGTAATCAAAACAGTCTGCTACTGGCATAAGAACAGATACACAGATCAATGGAACAGAATAGAGAGCCTAGAAATACATCCAGGTCTTTATGTTCAATTAATATTTGACAAAGGGGGAAAGAGCATAAAATGGGGTAAAAATACTCTCTTCAACAAATGGTGTTGGGAGAACTGGACAAGAACATGCAAAAAAACAAAACGAGACCACCGACTTACACCATACACCAGAAATAACTCAAGAAGAATAAAAGACTTAAATGTAACTAATGACACCATAAAAGTCCCAAAGTAAAACATAGGCAGTAAAATTTCAGATATCCCACACAATGATATTTTCACTGATACATCTCTTAGGGCAAGGGAAATGGAAGAACAAACAAATGGGACTACATGAAACTAAAAAGCTTCTGATTGGCTAAAGAAAACATCAGCAAAATGAAAAGGGAACCTACTGTATGGGAGAACATATGTGCCAATGATCCCTCAGACAAGGGATTGATCTCCAAAATATATAAAAAACTCATCCAACTCAACACCAGGAAGACAGACAATCCAATTAAAAATGGGGAAAGGACCTGAACAAACACCTCTCCAAAGAGGACATACAGAGGGTCCAAAGGCATATAAAAAGACTCTCAACATCACTAGCCATCAGAGAGACACAAATTAAAGGCACAATGAGATACAACCTCATACCCACACTGGTCAGAATGGCCATGATTAACAAATCAAGAAACAGCATGTGCTGGCGAGGATGTGGAGAAAAAGGAACCCTACTGCACTGTTGGTGGGAATGCAGACTGGTGCAGCCACTGTAGAAATAGTTTGGAATTTCCTCAAAAAACTAAAAATGGAACTGAATTTTAATCCAACAATTCCACTGCTAGTATTATACCTTAAGAATCCTGAAACACCAATTCAGAAAAACCTATGTACCCCTATGCTCATAGCAGCACTATTTACTATAGCCAAGTGCTGGAAACAGCCTAAGTGCCCATCAATAAATGAGTGGATCAAAAACCTGCAGTACATTTGTGCAATGGAATACTACGCAGCAGAAAGAAAGAAGGAACTCTTACTTTTAGGACAGCATGGATGGGACTGGAAATTATTATGCTTAGTGAAATAAGCCAGGCAGCAAATGACAAATACCAGATGATCTCACGTGTAAAAGGAGCAAAACAAAGAAATGAGCAAAATAGAACCAGAGGCAAAGGGACAAGGAACAGCCTCACAGTGATCAAAGGGGAGAGATGTGGCTAAGAGGGGAAAGAAGGGGAAAGGTTTAGTGAAGCAACAGGTACGAATGACCCATGGACATGGACAATGGGGTGGGTGGGGATTGACTGTGGGAGCAAGGGGTGGGGGTGGAGGGTAGTGGAGATCAGCAGAGAAAAATTGGGACAACTGTAATAGAACAACAACAAAAAAATAAATTTAAAAAAAGAACCTACAAACGTTTCTTAAGCCAATGTTTTCTTTGATTGACAATCCTCAGTCCCCAAAAGCTTACATTAAAATACAGTAAGAAATACAGTTTTAAAATGTCTCCTTTAGGAGTTAGGAATATTTACTACCCTGAGTTCAGTTTTCTGTAGTAGCAGGTAATTAGATGGCAGTTCCTAGTTATGAAAGGCAATATTCTATTAAGTTCAGAAAGGAAAACTGTCAGCAAAATGTAGATTATTCATTTTGTGAATTCAAGCACCTTGATTTGAATGAACTGCGTTGTAAAATGTAGGAATGAGGGAGACAGATGAAACAATTGTAAAATCCTGATGAATTATACTGTTTGGAGAATTAAATTTTTCATGTTAACTAAGAAAAACTCGTGGAGCTAATACAGTCTAAAAAAAAAAGAACACTATCAAAGATTCTCTTCTAGGCAGAATGCCAGACAGCTTGAGCCAGCTTTCCACAGCAATACCTTCAGGTTTAATTTAAATTGAAATAAAGCCTGTCGTCTTAGCCTTCACTGGCACAATGAAATGCACAGCTTCTTGTTCAATCCCAACATTAGTCCAATAACTGCATCTAGTGATATATATTTGCAAATATATATGCCATAGTATTTTTACATAGCTAGCCAAAGGTTATTATTCAAACTCATTATTCATCTAAAAATAAAATAAGTGAATAGATACATAAATGAATAGATAAATAAATAATATCTAAAAAATAACAGTTCCCTTGCCAAAAATATAGTTGGACATTAAAGTATCTGGAATTAAAATAAATGTATCATGGAAATTAGGTTGACCTATTTAGAATCATCTGGACTTATTCCTTTAAGTGACACATTTTCTTTTCAATGGTAATATAATCAATAATCTTTTCTTCAATTCAATTCTTGATGTCTTAAGGGATTCTGGAGACCCTTAAGTTAGCCAAGTAGATATGGATTTTGTAACATTTCTCTGTTCTCTATTTTGCTTAAGGATGAACTCCCAGTCCAAGGGTCATTACATGCTTTTGAACAAGTATTTTGTGTCCATGCAAGTGATCTATTCATAAAACTGTGTAGCTACACACATCAAACACATTTATGGTTATCATATCCACTTTTTTGGACACATTAAAATGTATCTTCTTTACTTTTTTTTTTTACTTCTCATTTTTTTATTGCTATTCTATTACAATTGTACCCCCTCCCCCAATTTGTCTCCCCTGCCCCCTCTCACCTACCCCTTCTTCCACAGTTAGTCCCTGCCCTGTTGTCCATGTCAAAATGTCACTTATACTAGTTCCTTGACTATACCCTTCCCCTTCTTTCCACTCTTTCCTGCCCCCCTCCCCTATGGTCACTGTCAGTCTGTACCTTGTTTACATGCCTCTGGTTCTATTTTGTTAATTTGTTTGCTTTGTACATTAGGTTCCTGTATTAGGTGAGATCATATGGTATTTGTCTTTCATTGCCTGGCTTATTTCACTAATTTCAGTAAGCATAATTTATACTCTCCAGTTCCATTCATGTTGTTGAAAAGGTAGGAGTTTCTTAGTTCCTTCTGTTGCATAGTATTGCATTCTGTAAATGTACCACAGTTTTTTGATCCACACCCATTCACTGATGGGCACTTAGGTTGTTTCCAGCACTTAGCTATTATAAATAATGCTGCTGTGAACATAGGGGTGCATAGGTTTTTTTGAATTGGTGTTTCAGGATTCTTCCAGTTAATCACAGCAGTGGAATAGCTGGATCAAAAGGCAGATCCACTTTTATTTTTTGAGGAATTTCCATACTGTTTTCCACAGTGGATGTACCAGTCTGCATTCCCACCAACAGTGCACTAGTGTTCTCTTTTCTCCACATTCTAGCCAGCACTTGTTGATTTGTTGATGATGGCCATTCTGATAGGTGTGAGGTGGTATCTCTTTGTGGTTTTAATTTGCATCTCTCTGATGGCTAGTGATGTTGAGCATTCTTTCATGTGCCCATGGGCTCTCTGTATGTCCTTCTCGGAGAAGTGACTGTTGAGGTCCTTTGCCCAATTTTTAATTGGATTGTCTGTCTTCCTGGTGTTGAGTTGGTTGAGTTCTTTATATATTTTGGAGATCAATTCCTTGTCTGAGGTATCATTGGCAAATATGTTTTTCCATACTGTTGGTTCCCTTTTCATCTTGCTGATGTTTTCTTTCATTGGGCAGAAGTTTTTAGTTTCATGTAGTCCCATTTGTTTATTCTTTTCCTTATTTTCTTTGCTCTAGGAGATATACCAATGAAAATATTGCTGTGTGGGATATCTACAATTTTCCGGCCTATGTTTTCCTCTAGGACTTTTATGATGTCATGGCTTACATTTAAGCTTTTTACCCATCTTGAGTTTATTCTGATGTATGGTATAAGTTGGTGGTCTAGTTTCATTTTTTTGCATATCCCTGTCCAACTCTCCCAACACCATTGGTTGAAGAGGCTATTTTTACTCCATAATGTGCTCCTATCCTGATTTGTTCCTCTTTACTTTTTAAGAATGAAATTTGCCTTTGTATAGTGCCAAATTTTTAAAGTTATTACTTTTTTTTTCATACAGTATATGCACACTATCATCAGAGAATATTTCCAACACAAGAATATTTTTAAATATAATTTTGTGTTGAAAACAAAAATAATCCTACCACTATAAAAAACTTCAATTGCTTAGGAACTTTGGTTTAATCTTAATATATTTACCAAGGCTCTTGAAGATAAATTGTTTTATTTATAATTTTTAATGATATAGTTTTTTAATCAAGTCATTTTATTCTATAAGTTAGTCAATAATATTGAATATCTGCCATGTACAAAACAATATGTCCTTGGTTTGGAGAAACATAATTTTAGTATCAAGCACAGTTGATCTTCTCAGGCCTTTGAAATCTAACGGGGCATTAAAGACTTGGGAAACAAACTGAGAGAAAACTAGAAATGAAGAGAAGGAATTACTCACATTTTAATTTAAAAAAAACTTTTAAATGTTATTTATTTATTTTTAGAGAGAGAGGAAGGGAGGGAGTAAGAGAGGGAGAGAAACATCGATCTGAGAAAGAAATATTGATTGATTGCCTCTCCTATGCCCCCAACCAGGGACTGAACCTGCAACCCAGGCATGTGTCTTGATGGGGAACCAAATGTGTGACTTTTCAGTTTCCAGGATGATGCCAACCCACTGAGTCACACAAGTCAGGACATTATTCACATCTTTAGAACACTATTCTGATATAAGTTTAGCCAAATCTTGAAGAATAGACAGACTCATAAAAGGGCATAGAATGGATTAAACTGCCTTTTGGAGAGTATTGATATGCAAAGAGAGCTTCATAGCAAGATGAGGGATAAAATTTGAGTAGTTATTTGGGATATAAGACAGATATAGAAGACAGTAGCAGACAAACCAAGAGGAGAGAACAGGTTCCCAGTGATGGCCAATTTACAAAGAGACCCACTTAAGTTTACACAAAAGATTTTGGAAAACATAGTAATAGTGAACATAAAATTCAATGATTCTTCTTTTCTAGTGTGCCTTTCCTTATAGCACATGTTGAAAATCAAAACTACAATACATAGGCTATAATTTCTTGCACCTAGCTTTCAAGATACAAATTAATTCCCTTCATATAAATACACTTGCATTTGATTTGGAAGATGGACATTAGTGTGACTCTTGTCTCCCTGTTGGCTGTTACTATAATGCATGGTTGTGGATGCACTGGGGATTTCTGCAACAGCATGTCAAGGTCAAGTTACTAATTGTGGGTGTAAAGAGACTGTTGCCACAATAGCAGTGATGGCTTCTTAATTCTGTAATTTTAACTCGAATGGAGACCTCTTGAATTTTTCCTCTAATTCTGAAGAGATAATATTCCTAATGAGCTCTTTCCATGGTGTGATCTCAAGAATTATGAGACCCAGAGGCCAAGATAGGGCCCATTTTTGCAACTCATCAATACTTTTTGTGAGCATAAAATTCCATATATGAAATAATTTTTTCAACAGATAAATACAGTAGTTTGTGATTTCTGTCCTTGAGATCTATCTGATCAACAGTAAAGAGACTTTTGTTAATATTTGATATTTATTTCCAGTATAAAATTGGGAAAACCATGCTTGAAATCGGGGAACTTAAGTCTAATATAACTTCTGAATAACATTAATATACCTCATTGTATAGTTTGTCTCTAATGGAGATTTAGTCTGAATAAATTATTGATTATTCCTCAGCTTTAATTATATGGATTAGCATGCAGGTTAGTGTTTAGTGTTCTATTATAATAATCAATACTATTCCATATATTAAAATCTTAACCTTATAAAAAAATCTCAGGAAATAAGAATTCTATCTAGAAAATTTTACTAGGTAGCCAAGGGCATTAGTAATTATAATATATAGATATATAGTTATATGAAGAAGAATTAAAAAAATTATGTTCTGGAAGTCTAGCCTCTTGTAGTATAGACTTCTTCCTCTAGGTGCATGTTCTAGGAACCTGTCTGTGTCAGTGTACCAGCTGGCTTTAGTAATTTTTTTTTAGACTCTTTCAATGCACTTGACCACTTCATGATGGGTGATTTACAAGCATGCCTGCCTACACCGTGCTCAGTGTTTAGCAGTTTTTGACCAAAAACAACATGACCTCCATACCCTACTCTCCTTATTCATCTGATCTTGGTCCATGTAATTTTTTTGTTTGTTTCCACAGATGAAAAAAGTCCTCAAAGGGAAATGTTTTGCTGGTGTGGAAGACATGAAACAAAAAAACTGCAGAAGCACTAAAATGCATTAAGGTTTATGAGTAAAAAAACTGTTTTGAGCAGTGGAAAAAATGTCTTAATAGGGATATTGCATTAAATGGAGAGTACTTTAAAGGTGATTGAAGTTTAAACATGTAAGAATAAATACACAATCTTTTATTAATAAATTGAATTTTTGGGGTCCCCACTCATATATCTATATATAGCTATTATCCAATCACAAAAAAGTATCATTGTTGAAAATAAGAAAAACACAAAAAGTGCAAAGTAGAATCTCATAATTTCACTTTATAAATATACCTGCTACTACTTTTTAGCACATATATTGTCCTTAGCAACTATGAATATTTTTATGTTGCTTTATAATATATTTTTAAGTCAAGTGGATCATGTCTCATACTATTATCAGACATGTGTAACATTAATAATCTTTCTTTTTCTGTTGTCTGTTACATTAATTTAAATTTACTTATAGCAAACAATACTGTGACATTTCTGGTATTTTATATTTAAACTATTTCATGGAAGTTATCCTAACTAAAACCAACATTCAACTGCCTAATAAATAAATATGTGGATATAATTAGTTATTCCTTGAAAATCTGGGATAGTCTAAGAATAATTGTTATTGTGTGTGCTATAGAGGAGTTGGAGTTAATACAAGGTATAGAAATCAGTGTCTATGATATGGTTTCTTAAAAAAAATCTTTAATACCTCACACTCAAAAAGAGGTTCTTCCTCACACTTGAACTTCTCACCATTCACAGCATTGTTGTACTCTGCATATTACTCCAGTATATCACAGGCACCTTCATTTTGTATATCTGTTCTTCTGTCTGTTTCACGCTGCATATCATGATGAGCCTGCAAGGGATATCACTGCTCTTTTCCAAAAATTGTGTACTAATGTCTCCTATAAGGCTTACTCAATGTCACAAAATTTTCTCAAAGTAAAATAACAGCTTTTATTTTTACTTCTGTTAAAGCTGGATTAAAGCATTTTACTTGGTCCCAAAGACAAATGCTTTCACAAACATTTCCAAACTCACCTTGTAAATTAATATTGAAATAGATTGCCAGAAGAGATTTAGTTGCATGTAGAGAGGAACATACTCAAAAACCTATGTTGTATTTCTTGCTTACTTTATTTGTTAACACTTCTGTTTTAAAATGCTTTTAAACCTACTGAAAAAAGTAGCAAAAATAATACAAAAACTTCTTTATATCTTTCACCAGGTTCTCAAGTAGTTAACCTTGTATTTGTCTTATCCCTATCTCTATATGTATTTATATATAATATTTTTATTGATCATTGGAGAGTATAATGCTTGGTCATTTTAAAGCAATGTGCATTTTCTTAAAATAAGGACATTATCCTTTATAGTCACAAGAGAATCCTCAAAGGCAGAAAATTAACATTAATATCTTACTACCATCTAACCCATTGACCCCATTTAAATTAGTTTTCTCATTTACATCCTTTAGACATTCAGGATTCAATGAGATATATTGTGTAATCTTAACTATTTATTTTAATATTCCAAATGCTACAGATGTGGCAGTAGAAACAACCTTAAATTGATTCATGTGCCTGTTTGACATGATGACATGAAGATGCTCCTCATTCTTTGATCATGGCCTTTCTTCTGGCACAGAAAGTTGTTTCTGGTTATCTTATAATTTTCTTGATCCAGGTCTGGACTCAGTCATTTTTCCAAGAAGCTCTGATTTCTTTTATCAGAGAGCTAAATTTAGAAACAAGATACACATTATATATTTGCTCTTTCTATTGGAGTGTTATTGCTTCTGGGGTGTCAGCAGGCAAAGCTGGAAGATTAAATGTATAATCATACACATGTCCACATATGGGGTGAATAAAAGTAGATTTAATTACCAAGCATCATTACCTAAAAGATGAATCATAAATAAGGATATGAAATAATAATATTTATAAGTAATACAGTAATTAATAAATAATAACACAAGAATAAACTGTTTTGCATACTCACAACTAGAAACCTAACTTTGTCAAAATTTGTATCTGTTTATATCAGCTCTATATCTGTATATTTATCAATTGATATGTTAACAAAACACGAGCTCACACAAATATTTCCTATTTTGATTCAATATCCTAGGTTTTTATTCTACCTTTCTCCTCTCTATATTTATTATTCTTTTCTCCAACTGTTAGAAAGATTATTTTACATTATCTCCAATATAATGGGGAGGAGTTATAACTATTCTAATTCTTTAATCAAAGGATGGAATAAGTTAATTAAAAGCAATAACAACCTACTATCTCCTTACTCTCCTTTCCTCTGGTTGGTATGAAGGTTCAAGGGCCCCACGTTCAATGTTGTTGGCAGAATGGAGCAGGGTAGGACTATACTGCAGCATATGTGGTCAACATATTTACTGAGTACCTAACATGCATAACATGTTCTGGTAGGTATTTGGGAGTGACTTAGATCTAACTCTATTCCTGTGTTTTTTCTTTTTTATCAGTATAATTTAATCTCATCTTTTTAGATATGTTTTTTCTTACCTGTATTCTCTTGTAACCCTTGTCTGTCATTTATGTCTGTTCTTACACCCCTTGTGACCTATTTTTTATGTCAGCCTGTCAATAGCACTATATCACAATCATGCTGTGGCACTGCCTAGAGCACCTACAAATGACCTGATGTTGGACATACCACTGCTTTATACTCATATGCATTCTTAAAATTAGATTGTAGAGGAAAGCTTAATTATATATATATATATATATATATATATATATATATATATATATATATATCACAACCACAAAAAAATGAAAACAAAATAGTGGCAAGACAAAAACCTCTCTTATTCTTCCAACTTTTCCATGCCCAGGTGTTGCCTGCTTCAGATAGATGATGTTATTATTATTATTTAACAATTTCTGGACAATTTTATATATGCTTTTTATTCTTCCTCCACCACACTCATGAAGAGTATACCCCTGAACTTTGGTAACAATAGTGTACCATTTTCTGTCTTACAGGCTGTCTTCTCAATTTCTCCTCTTTTCAACTGCTCTTTCCAGTTCAACCACTGTTGTCTATAGCTCATACCTCAAGGCATCATATTCCTTTTGTTAGAGCAAAGGGCAGACATCGTTCATCAATTTAGAACATGTGAATGGAATATAAGCAACACTTCTGCTGTGAAACTACAAACACATGCACATCTCTAGAAATGATCTCACATATTTTTTCTATATAATGCTTTCTGTCATACCACTTCTCTCATGAATAACATGTATGTATTTACATATCTGTTCACATGTCTATTTAAGTAGTAACAATGAAGCCAGTAGAGTAGCAAACAGGAAAATTTCATTTCTTTGGAATGGAATTTTATTTTTATTTTTATCTAATAGCACATATAAACTGTATATTTTATATCTCTAAGCCCAGACACTGACACATTGTCTAATATAGAACCTAATGAGGTCTCAATAAATATTAAAAATTTAAATTAATTGATTGGTTTGGATGAGTGTATTAATGCATTACTGTGTTGATAAAACAATTTCAACAAAGCTCAACATGCTAAAGTAGATCAAAGCAAGAGCATATTCTGAAAGTATATCATTGATATTAGAAGGGGAAATAACTAGCTTTTAACTTGATTTCTGTTCACATACAAAATATCTTTAAAAGCATTTCTATGTTTAATTACTGAGTCTTTTGAAAAATATATCTTCTGGCTCTTTGTATTGGTGATATATAATTAGGTTTTTATATTTTAACAGGTATTTTTTATTTTTGATGGTTTAAATTTTTCTTCTGTGTTATAAAGATTGATCTTAAAGGACCTCCATTTCATTAGTGAGACACTGGAAAGAGAAAAGGACCTAGATTTTGTTCTAAAACCAGATTCATACAAGACACTATCTGGTTATTTCAAGCCCTAAAGCAATACTTTTAAAATTCATTAAAAGTATTAGAAAAAAAATTTCTCTAGTAATAATTGCGTAGTTAATGGAATTTTGCTTTTTAACAAGGGCTATAATATAATCACCATAAATCATTGCATTGAATTTAACAAATTTAATATTCTTTTTTCTTTATTTTCTTTTATATTTTTAATATGCTTTATTGATTATGTTCTTACAGTTGCCCCAATACCTTTTCCCTTTGTTGCCCTCCACCCAGTGACCCCCTCTCTCCAGTTGCCTTCCCCAAGTTCATGCCCAATGCTTGTGAATATAGTTCTTCTCAACATCTTCTTATCTACTCCACTCCCTCCAACT
This sequence comes from Furipterus horrens, assembly GCF_987537825.1. NCBI lineage: Eukaryota > Metazoa > Chordata > Mammalia > Chiroptera > Furipteridae > Furipterus > Furipterus horrens. Next base: position 59,436,268 of record NW_028327173.1, on the reverse strand, counting down.
ATGCTTCTTAATTCCTGTACCATCTCCTTCCCTTTCCCCCTCCCCCCTCTCTGCTGACCTCCCCCCATAATGTTCCCCATACCTATAATTCTTTTTCCACTCTCATTGACTACTTACTTTGCTTTTGTTTTGATTCCGTAGCTTCTGTTGTTAGTTGTTGTGATACAGTTTTTATTTTAATGTTCATAGTTTTGATCCTCTTTCTCCCAAACAAGTCCCTTTAACATTTCATATAACAGTGGTTTGGGTCTGATGAACTCCTTCAGTTTTACTTTTCTCTGGAAGCAGTTTCTCTGCCCTTCTATTCTGAATGACAGCTTCACTGGATAGAGTAATTGTGGTTGTAGGTTTTTGCTTTTCATTCCTTTGAATATTCCTTGCCAGTCCCTTCTTGCTTGCAGAGTTTCTTTTGAGAAGTCAGCTGATAGTCTTATTGGGACCCCTTTGTACATAATTCTCTTCTTCTCTCTTGCTGCTTTTAAGATTCTCTCTTTATCCTTAATTTTTGACATTTTGATTATAACGTGTCTTGGTGTGGTTCTCCCTGGGTCCAGTTTTTTTGGAACTCTCTGTGCTTCCTGGACCTGTAAGTCTATTTCTTTCCCCAAGTTAGGGAAGTTCTGCTTCATTATTTTTTCACATAATTTTTCAATTCTAGATCTTCTTTACCTTCTGGCAACCCCATGATTTGGATGTTGGCCTGCTTATAGCTATCCCATAGGTTTCTGGCCTCTCCTCATTTTCCTCACTTTTTGTTTCCTTCTTCTGCACTGGTTGACTGTTTGTTTCTTCCTTATGTTCTGATTTGTTGATTAGACCCCTGGTTTTATTTCCCTCACCACTAGTTTCATATGTGTTTTCATTCATTTCAGCCGGACTAGCCTTCATTCCTTCCTTGTCTTGTTGAAGATCTGTTATATCTGTAAGCATTTTTATAACCAAAGTTATGAACTGTGCCTCAGAAAGATTTCCTATCTGCTGCTTCGTTAGATTAGATATTTGCTGTCTGGTCAGCTAGCTGCGTGATTTGGATCTCTATCGTGATCTGTGCTATCCTGGCAGTTTTGTGTTTGCCTTTGCTTCCTGGTCAGGGCTGTCACACCTTCTATGTTATAGAAGGTGGAACCCCATGCATTCATCACAACTGGGTGACCCTTTTCACCGCACTGTGGTCTTTTCAGTGGGGGCAGGGGTCTAAGATGGATTCCTGCTGTTGACTCTCCACTGAGAGACTGAAAGCCTCCTCCTCCATCCCCACTCCAACCAGGCCTCACAGTCCAAGGCAATGGGAATCTGCCTTCCCTGGCATTGGAATTGCAAGCTGATGGGTCTGGTCTGAACTTAACAAATTTAGTATTCTTGTGTTAGACCTTATCTCATCTTTACATGTATACTGGTAAAATGTTGGCTTAATGCTCATGTTGATGTATAATAATATTTAAAATCAGAATAGACACCTCAAAAGAATAAAACAAGTAATCTCCCCATCCCTAAACTACTTAATTTTAAATTTATTTTAGGAGCTTGATCTGCAAGAAAAAAATATCATAGAACATATTAAAGTTCTATTGCTGAGGAGACTTGTGCAAATACCTACAAATAATGATATAATTTTCACTGCATCAATAATGATGCTTATATTTCTGGGAAAAATAGACTGGACATCACCATCAATAGATGACTTTAGTGCACTCGATATATAATAAGCATTAGTGGGATTTCGTTGAAAAATATCGACAAGTTAATTTAATGTTTCTAATTAATTTAGGACATATAAACAGTAGATTTGTGTGTAGACATAAAATCTTTTTATCTTGACTTCCAGCCAAGATGGAGGTGTAGACAGACATGCTGCATTTCCCTCCACAACTAAGAAGGAATACAACTACCTAAAAACTAGAAACAACCAGAAGTTTCAGAAAATTAAACTGCATGAAAATCCAACAAACAAAGATATAAAGAAGAAATACTCATCCAGACAGATAGGAAGGGTGGAGCCGGGGCAGAGAGGACGCAGTGTGGTAGCAGCAGCAGTGGTGGCAGCAGCAGTGGCAGCGGCAGCAGGCCAACAGAAAGCATAGTCACACATTTTTAAAAGTCAGGAGGGACACCTGGGGAGCGTTTTCAGCTCCTCATGGAATCTCGCAGCTCATGGTCCTAGCACTGGGGAAAATCAAGCCTCATTGCTTCTGACTGTGCAGATCAGTGGGGGTCAGGTGGAGGCAGAAACTGCTGGTCTCAGCAGAATCTGCTTGTTTAAAGGACCCCCATAATCCTAGAACACCCGCAGACCCACCCACTCTGGGAATGATGGCCAGGGTAGCAGCTATAGGGGTGCCAGTCCGGTGTAGAAGTGGGAGAGGTACATGGAAAAGAAAGAAGTGAGTGCTGAGCAGGCAGCATTCTTCCCTCTCAGACCCCTCCCCCACATACAGTGCCACAACATGGTGAAACAGTTCACCCTGTACTGACAAATCCCTAAGGCTTTGCCCCTTACAATATTAACAAGAGCAACAGCTCTACCTGAGATGCAGAGGCAAACAAAAACAGGAGCCTGTTAGAATGAGGAGACAGAGAAGTATGGTCCAAGATGGTAACGGATCAAGGTTCTAGTGGGAGAACTAAGGGACGAGTAGATAGCCAACCTCATAGATGAGATAGACTACTTAAAAGATTCAGAATTCAAAACACTGGTGATAAAGATGCTCACAGCCTTGACAGAAATGCTTGAGTACAGCAAACACATAAGAGAAAAAGTGAAGGCTATGTTAAGTAAAATGAAGGAAAATCCACACAAAACCAATGGTGAAGGGAAGGAAACTGGGGTGCATATCAACAATTTGGAACATAAGGAAGAAAAAAACAGTCAAACACTGCAGAATGAGAAAGCAAGAATTTTAAAAAATGAGGAACACTTCCCAAATTTTGTGAAGGTGATGGACATACAGGTCCGGGAAGCACGGAGGGTTCCGGTCGATCTGGACCCAGAGGGGACCACACCAGGCTGCATCATGACTGAGATGTCAAAGGTGAAAGAAAAGAGAGAGTCCTGAGGACAGCAAGAGAGAGATGGAGAGTTGCCTACAGGGGGTGCCTATAGGAATATCAGCTGATTTCTCAGAGGGCACTTTGCAGGCAGGAAGGACTGGCAAGCTGTATTCAATGTGAAAAAAAGCAACGTACAACCCAGATTATTCTATCCAGCAAAGCTGTCATTTGGAATGGAAGGGCAGATGAAGTGCTTTCCAGATAAGGTGAAGCTAAAGGAGCTCATCATCACCAAACTATTATTATATGACATGTCAAAGGGACTTACTTAAGAAAAAGAAGATCAAAACTATGAACACTAAAATGACAACAAACTCACAACTATCAACAACTGAATCTAAAAAATAAAAACAAAATCCAACTAAGCAAACCAGAATTGGAACAGAATCATAGATATGGGGATCATTTGGAGGGTTATCAGCTGGGAGGGGGAGGGTGGAGGGGGAGAAATGGGGATATGGTGCAGGGATTAAGAAGCATAATCGGTTGGTACAAAATAGACAGGGGGAAGTTAAGAATAATATAGGAAAGGATGAAGTCAAACAACCAATGGGCATGAACTAAGGGGGGGGGGGTAGAATTGCTGGTGGGATGGGGGTACTGGGCAGAGGGGAACAAAGGGGAAAAATTGGAACTACTGTAATAACATAATCAATAAAATATACTAAAAAAAGAAAAAAATTATTTTATCTTCTCTGTGAGGGTAAGGAAGGTAAAAGAGATGGGTTGCAAAATTTGTTAATTAAGGCAGAATTTAATAAATGTACAAGTTATTGGGAGACCTTATTCAAATTAAACAACCATCAGTGGTGGCCATAACAAGGTTTTCTTTTTTCTTTTACACATCTTATGTCCAGAGTGCACAGTGATATCAGTATGTTTTGATTATTCTCCACTTTAAATTAAAATTATGGTTTTGAACACTATGCAATGTTTGTGAGTGAAATAATCAACCACACAGTGAGTAATAATTTGTTCTGAAAATCATTTCTCAAGTGACTTTTGGAATAGAACTTACACAATAGAATTTTTCTTTTTCCTCAACTGGGTAAGAAAAAATATATATAAGCTTTAAGAAATATCATATTAAAACACATATGGCATAAGCCCTCTTTTTACTTACCAAAAATATTTTTTATAGGAAAAGGAAAGGGCTGGAATCAAAGGAGGGCAAGTAGACATGTACTTTATAAGTTCTGTCACATTGATTGACTTTATAAAAGTAACAAGCTATTTAAAAATTACACTATGTTCACTTATCTCCTCACACTCTCCAACAGATGGCACCCAGCAAATGAGGCATGCCATCAATCATCTTGTGTCTTGCTGTCCCACTTTTCTCATGCCTTTCAGTGCCATTTGCCACTGCGACATCTCTACATATGTGTTTGCTGAAACAGTCAGCTGCCATAGGTTGGCTTTAAGTCACTTGGCCCAAATTGTAGTCTCTCTTTTAAGAAAAGCTGGGCACAATGCATCATGTCGACATGTTCATATCAATAAACATATAATTTGGAAAAGGGGCAAGAGTAAAAGGAACGTTGGTCTTGAATAATTTATCTAATTTTTGCAAAAGTCCATTGGTCTACAGTGGTTTTCAAACAATCAGATTTTTGTAGTTCATCTTCTTTTGGTGCAACTTAATTTGATGGTTTGGATCAATATACTCTTGCATTCAGAAGCATCTTCAAGTTTTGATAATTCATACCAATTAAGTTCAAACGTGTCACAAAATGACCTATCTGATAGTCTCTTGTCAGTCAGTTGACAACAAGTTGCTCCTATTGCATGAATTACAGACATGATCAATGCCAAAATGGGTCTTTTTAAAGGGCAGTAGCAGCAACATATTAAAAGGGTAAAATATTTAAATTTAAAGAAGAGGGGAATAAACTTTCATTAAGTTAATAAATGTCTACACACTTTCGAATATTAAAAGGTATTAGTTTGCACTTAGGAACCAATTCCGTCGGAGTGAACAGATACTTCAAGATGTTAGTGTACCAAATTTGGAAAACATAATAAGCATAGAATTCTAATAGAGGGCTCTGTCTCTTTGAAAATGAGTAAAGACATATTAGAGGCTGAACATTTGCAGCAATAATAGGATGCTTTGCATAACCTTTTATAGATGATGCATTCATCCTACTTTAACCTGTTTTATGTTGTTTGTTTTAATTTATAACCTGTTTTATTTATTTTTTAACACAACTCTTTGGTTTTCTTTTTACTCTATCAAGGATTGTAAGTACTATTCATTTTGTTTTTACCACATTCTACATTATAATGACAATTTCATGTGTATTGAGCTTCATCTATGTAATACATGGTCCCAGTACAAAATGGAAATGAGGAGCCCCTTCTGCAAATGTTATGAAGATAATGACAGCAGATTGTTAAGCCAAACACAGGACACTGTGTATATGTACCATATCTTTCTCACTCCAGGTTAAGATCTTTAATGACAGACTCTTTTGTCTCCTTTTAGTTATTCTGATTTTATGTGAATATGCTTTAGTCACCAAAATGTATAAAAGAACACACAATGAAAACTGAATAACCTTCATGACTGAAATTTCCAGTCATATTGCTCAGGAAGTATCACCCTCAACAGAGCCTTGTGTGATATGTCCCTTGTGCATAATGCCTTTATACTTGGTAGACATTAAATACATATTTGTTATAGTTGCTATATTAGAGTACACATTTTAGATATAGTAACAATGGAAGTGAGTCATTAACAGAGAGAATGTTTCCAGTTAATCTGGAGAGAAGACCTAACCACGCACCTTCATTTAATGATTGAACACAGAATATCAATAGTTTTTTCTTAATCTTAATTGTGCTCATTTATAATGCTCAGTGAAAATTAATTTTAAAAGATACTAATTATATTGCAGCCACAAAAAGTTTACTCTTGGCTTTATAAGGGGCTTGCTTGACAAAAATCAACAGAAATTAAATGCACGATGGATCCCTGTAAGAGTGGATATGATGAATTTGCAGTAACCTGACTTAGATTAGGTTAAAATAAAATACACTTGGAAAGTCCTATTATGTGATGAGAAATTTAATTATATTCTTATGACATCCCTATGCATTAGGGTTTTCCATTATAATTTTATAGACAAAGCCATTAAGGCTTAGAAAATGGAATGAACCAACCAAGGTAACCAAAGTAAGTAAATGGTTGCTAAGCCTGTACACACTATAGTTTTTAAACAATCCCTGAAATTCCCCTGTTACAGAAAAGCTGTTAACAATAGTTCACCCAATACTTATATAATAGGTTACTCATCTATTATAAGCTCCTTAAGCAAACTGATAATTGTACTACTCAGGAAACTGTATATTTTGTATTTGAAAAAAATCTTATCAGAATTCATCAGTGTTAATAAAGTGTGTGAAAAGAGTGAACCAATCCAACTAATGTCTGAACCTGAAAAACAACAACATAAGGAAATAAAAAGAAATGACCTGGAGCTCTGCCTGTGAGCATTATTTACTTACATGCTGGATTTACATCGTGCTGTCCTTCTGAAGAGCTGATGGAAAGTCTTGCACCTGATATGTCTTGAAAGACTAATGACAAAATCAGGCTGGGTTTGGAGGTGGATAAGCTCACACAACATATTCCACACACTTGGTGGCTGTGAGAGAGCCTGACTATCAACGTGAATGGATAATTAACATTTACTTTGCAGTTAACACATTTCAGTGTTTTGCTCTCTCTCTCTTTTTTTTTTTTCTCTTAAAAAATAGTAGCTTTTTCTGGGGATGACGTGGTGTCCAGATGGGTATGGTTAAAAGGAGTGGTAGGTAATCTGTAGTCTTATACAACCAGAGAATATGCAAAGACTACCTATTATTTTAAGCCTTGGGGGAATAAAATAACCTTTTGCATCATTTCTGAAGTGTGAAATGAGATATATATCTTTGGCAATGTTTAGATATCTAACCACATGAAAGATTAGAAGTGTTTTTGTTCCAATGGAAAATGAGAATGCGGTGTGATTTCAAAATACACATGTCTGGGGAATATCATTTTTTATTTCAAATGGACCATTTATTTATTTATTTATTTTCTAAGTTTCAATGTCTACTATATGTAAAATAGTTTAAAGACAAAACATTTTAAGATATGGTCCCAGACCTCAAAAGTAAGATAAATATGAGTAGAAAAAATTACAGGAAATGTACTTTGTGATGCCCTGTTATTTGAAGCAGCAATGATAGTCCATTTATAATAGGCTGAGTATGGAATTTAGTAGCCTTAATGCCCACACTGAAATGTCTCTATGAATTTTTCTGGGGGAAAGACAATCTTATAGTAGAATCACACTCAAAAAATATTCTGACATGCCATCTTTCAGATTTCTTATGATTGCATGAAGAAATTTAGACATAAGGGGAAAAGGGCAAGAAGATGTAAATACATTTCACTGAATGTGATCACAACTGAACATGCAAAGGGTGCCTCCAGCTGACTTGATTCTGGACAAATTGTTCTTGTTTGTAATTATATATTTTTTTCCCTTAAGAATCACTTAACAGTGCTCACTCAATGATAGGTTCTATGCCACTTGATTCCCCACTATCTAGTATTATTTTTATGATACAATACTTCAATCCTAAAACTAGTCTTTTTTCAGAAACTGACACTTTTAGTAACTACTTTACTTGGAAAAAATCTATTATCACCTATTCTCCATTCCTGTCCTTTTCAGTAAACTGATTTACTATTGGAAGCATTGTTTCAATATTAAATAAATAAGCCATGATAAAGCATATTATGCTTATAATTTTTGATTATTGCTAATGTAAACAACAGCATATAAGGTTGCTGATAAAAAAGGGAAGATGTTTCTCTCTAAGAATTACTTAACTAAACAAGAATATATATTTAATTTTCTTGAGAAAGCAACTAATTTATCTGCCTTTCTTCCTCAAAAGCCTTCAGTTTTTTACCAAAGTTCATAGAATAAATCTTGTACTCCTAATATGGAGAATTGGCACCTTTTGCAGTTTGGTCATATTTAGTTATTGCTATGTTATTTTGTTTCCATTTGTTTGCGCTTTAAGCTCTAGAAAAAAATGGAAAAACTGAGTTTCTTTGTAAATACCTACCTCTGCCTGGTATATGCTTCTTCCTTTTTTTAAAAAAATCTGCTTATATTCAACCAGTGTTTTTATGCCCATATAAAATTTCAACTCATCCAAAACCCTTCCATTGATCTGCATGTCAAACAATCTTGCCATGTCCTCAACTTTCCTTGTACTTTATCTGAACTTCTTTATGGCATTATTCACTTTGAACAACATATAATAGTTATTTCTATAACAAGAAGAACACATTATTTATATGTTATTTTCCTCTCTCAAAAAAGATAATAAGTTCAGTGAAACTCATGTCTAATTTTTCACCATATCTGACATAGCAGCAAGCCATTTGCTTTTACTTTGGAAGGTATGCAGTAGATAAATTAATGAATGAAAAAAGATTAATGTTATAAATGGTAAAACAGGCAGGTAACAGTGATTTTCCCAAATTTACAGAGAAAGTTTGAAGAAATAGAAGTACCATTTTTAATTCAGTAAATTCAACAATTTATAAAACATTAACAGAAGTAAAAATTAATTCACTTAATATTCCAGATGATCTTTTGATTTAGTATGAACCAATCCGTGTTTTAGGGGAAAACAATATACATCCCCTTCCCCTGATATAATTTAATTTTCACAAGTTTTTAAAAGTATTTCCCTAAGGATTCAATAACATGGAATTATTAGAACATAAGATGTCTAACTTAAATATCTTGGAAATTAACAGCTCATGTTTGGAGATTCAAAACATTCTCCTTTTTTTAGTGTATTTTATTGATTAGGTTGTTACAGTAGCTTCAGTTTATTACCCTTTGCCCCCCTCGGCCAAGTACCCTACTTCCCTCCAGCAATCCCACCCCCATTAGTTGCTGTCCATGGATCATGCATATAAGTTCTTTGGCTTCACCCTTGCCTATGTTATTCTTAACTTACCCCTGTCTATTTTATACCAAACAATTATGCTTCTTAGTCCCTGCCCCATTTCCCCATTTCTGCCCCTTTCCCATTCCAGCTGATAACCTTCCAAATGATCCCTATACCTACAATTCTGTTCCAATTCTGGTTTACTTAGTTGGATTTTGTTTTTATTTTTTAGATTCAGTCATTGATATTTGTGAGTGTGTTGCCATTTTAGTGTTCATAATTTTGATTTTTTTTTCTAAAGTAAGTTTCTTTGACATTCCATATAATAATAGCTTGGTGATGATGAACTCTTTTAGCTTTACCTTGTCTGGGAAGCACTTAATCTGCCCTTCCATTCTAAATGATAGCATTGTTGGATAGAGTAATGTTGGTTGTAAGTCCTTGCTTTTCATCACATTGAATACTTCTTGCCAGTCTCTTCTTACCTGCAAAGTGCCTTTTGAGAAATCAGTTGACAATTTTATAGGCATCCCTTTGTAGGTAATGCTCTGCTTTTCTCTTGTTGCTTTTAAGATTCTCTCTTTATCTCCAACCTTTGGCATTTTAATGATGATGTGTCTTGGTGTGGTCCTTTTTTGGTCTAGCTTGTTTGGGACTCTTTGTGCTTTCTGGACTTGTATGTCTATTTCTTTGGCTGAATTTGGGAAGTTTTCCTTCATTATACTCTCATACAAGTTTTCAATTTCTTGCCGTTCCTCCTCTCCTACTGGCACCCCTATGGTTCGAATGTTGGCATGTTTAAAGTTGTCCCAGAGGTTCCTAAGCCTCTCCTTATTTTTTTCAATTCTTGTTTCCTGATTTTGTACTGGTTGACTGTTTTTCTTTCTTATGTTCTAAATCATTTATTTGAACCCTGGTTTCCTTCCCTTCACCATTGGTGCTGTGTGGATTTTCCTTTGTTTCACTTAGCATAGCCTTCACTTCTTCCCTTATGCATTTGCTGTACTCAAGCATATCTGTCAAGCCTGTGAGCATCTTTAACACCAGTGTTTTTAACTCTTCATCAGTTAGGTTGGCTATCTCCTTGTTTGTTAGATTGGCTATCTCCCTGTCACTTAGTTCTCCCACTGGAACCTTGATCCATTCCCCCATTTGGGCCATATTTCTCTGCCCTTTCATCTTGACAGGTTCCTGTGTTTGTTTGCCTCTGTGTCTTAAGTAGAGCTGTCACTCCTGTTATGTTTTAAGGGGTGGAGTCTTAGGTATTTGTCAGTAGAGGGTGACCCGCTTTACCACCTATGTGGGAGAGGGGTCCAAGAGGGAACAGTGCTGCCTGCTCAGCACTCTCCCCTTTTCCAGGCACTTCTCCCTCTTCCATTGGGACTGGAGCCTCTCTAGTTGTTGCCCTGACTGTTGTTCCCAGAGTGGGTTAGTCTGTGGATGTTCTAGGAGCATGGTGGCCCTTTAAACAAGCAGACTCTGCTGATAGACTGGCAGTTTCTTCCTCCACCCCAACCCCAACTGGTTTGCTCAGTCAGAAGCAAAGAGGCTTGATTTTCCCTGGTGCTGGGATGATGAGCAGCGTGGTCTGGAATGGTGCTGGGAGCGCTCCCCAGGTGTCCCTCACTACTTTTTAAAATGTGTAACTGCACTTTCTGCCAACCTGCCACTGCTGCAGCTGCTGCCACCACAACACTGTGTTCTCTCCACCCTGGCTCCGCCCCTCCTACCTGTCTGGATGAGTATTTCTTCTTTAATCTTTGTTTGTTGGACTTCCATGCAGCTCAGTTTTCTGGAACTTCTGGTTGTCAATAGTTTTGAAGTAGTTGTATTCATTCTTAGTTGTGGAAGGAGATGCAGCGTGTCTGTCTAAGTCTCCATCTTGGCCATAAGTCCTCAAAACATTCTTGATTAACAACTAGTGGTTTGATTTTTTTTTAATTTTAGTGTTAAGTCAGTTACTTCTAGAAATGTTCCAATATGAAAACTACAAACCTATTGATAGTTCATTTCATCTATACCATAAAATCCTTGACATTTGGTGGAGAAGAACTTATTATTTTAAAGATCTCATGCCTTATTTCAGCTATCTTTTACTAAAATTTCTCATTTTCTTTTTTAATGAGGGAAGAAAGATGATGATTGTTATAATCATAGCATTATAGTGTTTTATTATCCCATTTAAAATGTAAATGGATAATACCTAGAACTATCCTTTTGCTCTCGTTGTTCCTATTTCAGTTTAGAGCTTTCACTGCCTAAGTTGGAAATAATAAGACAATCCAAGCTCTAAGGAAAATTCCCATCTTTATAGCAAATATTTAACACCACAATGGAAAAGTGCTATTATTTTGTTTACTGAGAGTGCCTACTAGCTTTCAAATATTTTTTCTGCAGACTCTTACATTTCTCTCCTCCATCCCTACACATTCTTTGGCTTCTTAGCTTAAGAGCTACATGAGATATTGAAAAAAATATGTAGGCCTGTTTTTATATTTTATAAATTAAGAAACTGGAGTTCAAAAAGGTGATATAACTTATTAAAATCGCACCACTATAAAGCCTCCTGGTTCATTTTCAGTAAGTATACCTGTTGGAAGGCAAGCTGAGACTGGTAACAACAAATTAAATTACTGAGTTGAGAAGAAAGAGTAGAAGTTATGTGGGCCTATGTAAAAAGAGAAACAAAATCCAGAAATAATATGAAACATTTTGTATCCTTAAGGTCACAAAGGTGAAATGAATCAAGATCATGATAAGAATTTGATCAAATATAAATTTTTTTTATTAAAAACTAAGTCACTGTCAGTTGCCCTTCCTAATCAACCCACATTGATAAAAACCACTTGCAGAAAAAGTGAATAGTAATTGTAGATAAAGCCAAACTAGGTTATCTAGTTTTAATTTGGCAAAAAGAAATGAAAAATATGGAGGTTATATTAACCAAAGATAAAATGTGAGGTCATAAGACAATAAGAATTTCAGTTCTGTATAAATATAAATATAAATATATATAGATATAAAATAAATATAAATATATATAAATATGTATAAATATATATATATATTCTTATATATTCTGACTCTTGTCTTTCTGTTATTGAAGATCTGTTTTTTTTTCCACTCATAGAGTCTGTTCATTGCATAATTCATTCAGTTATTTGTACAGAGTGTCTCACCCTTCTCCCCACTGGATTTACTACCTGAAAGTAACATTTGTCCAGAATTTATTAGAAACCTATTCTCCTGATGGCATACACTTTTGACTTCAGATCAATACAATCGTAGTACCTTGTATCTTACAAATTATCAAGCATTTTGGGAGTAAATATGAAAGCCAATATTTCTGTTGTCCTTGTTCCAAATCCCAAACATCCTTATATTCCTGGGAGAAACTGATCTGACTGCAACTTTAAGCTTAGCATTGATAGTCAATGTGGATGGACTAGATTAAACTCATTAAGCTATATCTTTTTATTTTTTTTTACTAATCTCTGGGTTTGGATAAAATATATATGTAGCTGATTAATCCCATAAAGTCAGAAGTATGAGATGCTAGCTTTTATTTAAGAACTTCCAAAAAGGGTTAGGACCTATCTAAAATACATTTTAATCATTTAATTTAAATTTCTTAAGTTTTTCCTTCAACCTGCCAGCACCATGCTCTCAGCTTCTTACATTGTGGTCTTAATTACATTGTTTTGAATGCTGCATATTCTACCATAAATACAAATAAATACAAAGTATAGGAGGTTATCAAACATTAACAATAATGTTCATTGTAATGTTCATCAGTGATAAATCTTATCTACTGAATAATCTAAGGCTTCCTTTAGAATACAAGGATTCAATTTATTTTATTAAAATTATTTTTTCTTAATCACTATGATTTGTCAAATTCTCTCATCATTATTATTCAAATTTCTCTTTTTAATCTTTAAGACTCAATTCTTTGTGTATATAGGTAATATAATAGATCATACTTCAGAACAATATTTGGAATATTGCAAGAGGTCACTGTGTAGTAGTTTTCATTATTCCTGAACTAGAAAAATCATGTGATTCCTGTATTAAGAAATATAGGAAATAAAATAGAAGATAGTATAAAATCAAATATTAAGTAGTGGTTTAAAGAGGTATAGTCAAGATAACTGGAAAATGAAACAAATATTGTATCGATAGAATTTTGAGGAAAGCTTTTAAGTGCTAAAACTTTCTTAGTCCATATTCTGTTTTTTGTTTGTTGGTTGGTTGTTTCATTTAATAATCTTCTGTTGTAACATTTTCTTTGCAAGGTGTGAAGTTTTGAGCTTCTTAAATCCTGCCTTTTGTTTTGAGTTAATTTATGGAATTGTAGTTATTGGTGTTGAATATTTCAAACCCTTCTAATTGCAGTGAAAGAAATCTTAGCACGATAAGAAGAAAAAAAAATTCCTTTCTCTCTTATGGCTGTAACAGATATATTTCTGCATTATACACTGTTTTTGCTGTTATTTTAAGAAGTCTAAAAAATTTAGACTGTGAATGTCCTGTGAATCTAAGCCTCAACCTCTGTAGAATATTTAATTCTGATTGGTTATAACCTAATAATTCATTGCCCTAATAGTATCCAAACTGACATTTCTGATTTTTGAAACAGTAAACTCTTGTTTTTTTATTATGCCATAAGAAGATTACTGACATTTCATTTTTTCCTACAGGCTTGGAAGTGGGTAGGATAAGTGGGAAGCCCAACCAATGACTCTGCTATATAGTTCTTATTTAAATACAGAAAATAAGATATTTGCCTCCTTTAAGCTAAACATTTCTTGGAGATATTATTTTAACTAAATGTTAAAAAGAGGAAATATTTTAACTGGATAGTGCAATGGGGACTATAATGATGATTAGTAGAAACAACATATATCTGAAAGCTATGAAGAGTTGTTGGTTCTGGTATGAACTCTGTCACCATTTCTCTATCTATTTACTGATCAATTCATCATACTTTTCAGTAGTTTATATTTTATAGTAGAAACTATTCTAGTCATTTAAAATAGAGAAATAAACTTTGATTCAGAACAATTTGAGTTTAAAAATAGAATCTGTCTCAGAAAAATTAAGTGGCTCTGAACAAGATAATTAACCTCTAAATCTCAGTTATCTTTTCTTTTTTTCCTTTTTTACATTTTTCCAATGAAGACTATGATAAACCCTGAACTAAAGTCCAAAATAAATAGTAAGGATATTAATAAAACCCATAAATTATAGCATGATTTATAAAATAACTGAGACATAGTTGGGGAAGGAGGTCTGTAAGTCAACAGTTACTATTCAAAATTTTAGAAATCTAAAATATGTGATAGGTGTCAGGGAAAGGGTCAACAAAAGGTTTTGACTAGAATAGATGCTGAGATTTGATTCTTATACTCTGACATATGGGAGGGTGGAGGTGAGAGTGTGAATACCTCTACACATGTTACTTTAATCAAGAATCTTCACTCTCTTTTTGTCTCAACATTCTTATTTTTTAAGTAAGGAAATCTGAACATGAGAACCCAGCATAATGTAATTTTATGTGACCCAGAAGCTCTTCACTATGGCTCAGTTAGGCCACTTTTTGTTACACACAGATCATTCCCCACGTAAGTGTCAGTCCTAGAGCCCCTCGTTACCATCTGTGAGAATGTGCCCACGTTTTTAAGTTCAACTGTTAGCCTTGCTGGTCTTTTATGGTAAAACTGCGTTCAGTTTCTAAAATTTTTAAAGAAATTACAAAGTCTTTACATCAATTTCTTTGTTCTATTTTTATATTTTTCCAATATTTATTTTCTCTCTCAACTGTGAGAAATTGAAAAGTCTTATGAAAATATTTAAAGGACTAACATAGACACCTAATATTTTTCAATAGGAATAAAGAATGGGTGTGAAAAAGACCTTCTTAAAAATTAATTAAATTTATTTTCTAATAAAATAAAATAGGTGAATAGTTTTCTTTCATTATGAACCTGATAACCTCAGGAAGAAAATGAGATTTAGTCAAGATTTGCCTGAAGCCCTGGCTGCTGTGGCTCAGTGGATTGAGTGTTGGCCTGAGAACCAAGTGTCACCAGTTTGATTCCCAGTCAGGGCACATGACTAGGTTGCAGGCCAGGTCCCCAGTTGAGGGCACATGAGAGGCAACCACACAGGGATGTTTCTCTTCCTCTCTTTCTCCTTTCTCCTCTCTCTAAAAATAAAAACAAACAAACAAACAAATAATTTTAAAAAAACTAAAAATAAAAACGATTTGCCTGAACTGAAAACTTCAGCTCTTACAATAATAAGCAGAAACAAATTCTAGGTACAAATAACTGGAAGATTCTATGACTCATAAATCTCTACATTGTCCAATGAACAAGAGAAAATGTCCTTTAAAAACACCATTCCTCATTTTAAATAAGCTGTAGCATTTCATCTTCACCATATCACTAAGGCAAAGTCTTGTACAGGTTATGGTCATCAATCAAAGCCCCTGTTGAAGTTCTTTCTGTTTTAACTACTCTAGAAATTTTCATTTAGGGGATTCAGTTCACTGAGCCAGATCAGTTCATACTAATGCAGCTATTGTGACCTTTATTTTCCTCTTAAAAAAATTTTAATATAAACATAAATAAAGGAAAAAGCAGTTCCCATAAAACTAGCTGTCTTTCTGGTTTAGTTTCTTGTCATTGCTGATTTTGTTCTCTCTCTCTCTGTGTATGTATGTATGTTTGACAGTAGTTCAAAGACTTTTAAATTACTTTCAGTCTTTGATTTTGTAGTAGAGGTCATGATATTCTGCCCAGGTCTTCCTTTTAAGACTGAAGCATTCACATCCTGGCTATGCATGGAGAAGAGGTGTTGATAGCTGACTCTACTCAGCTGAGTCTCTCACCAGGAATTGGTCCAAGAGACCAGTCCAAGATCCATCCCTCCATAAAGGAAGCATACATCTAATAACTAGTCATATGAAAGGAAATTGTGTGGCCTCTTTGCCTCAGTGGTGGATGACTCTGAAGGGCTAGGCCAGCCTCAGTTTGAGGACTTTGTTGCCTATAAACCAGTTAAACAACTACTTTTGCCCAATTCTAGTTCAAACACAACTCTACTTCTTTCATTCCATAAAATTGTACATTTCCTTCATTACACAATCCAGAAAGGGTCAGTATGCTAGTAAACCTAGAAAACTTATTGATTAATTCAGTAGAGGATATAAATAAATATCCTGAAATCAGTTACATTTTTATACACCAATAATGAACCATCTAAGAGGGAAACTAAGAAAACAATCCTATTCACAATAGCTTCAAAACTAATGAAATACCTATGAATAAATTTAACCAAGAATGTAAAAGATCTCTACTAGAAAAATTATAAGACACTGAGGAAGATAGAAATACATGGAACTATACACCATGTTTATGGATAGAAATATTTAATACCAATAAAATGTGTATACTATCCAAAGCAATCTGTAGATACAACACAATTTTTATCAAGATACCAATGGTATACCTCACAGACATAGAACAGATATTACAAAAATGTATATGGAACCACAAAATGTTCTTAACAGCAATAGCAATCTTGAGAAAGAAGAACAAAGTTGGAGAAGTAACACTAGCTGGTAAGTATACTATAAAGACATAGCAACCAAAACAGCCTGGTGCTGGAATAAAAACATATGTAAATCAATGAAACAGAATAGAGAGCCCAGAAATAAACCCACACCTTTATAGTCAATTAATATTTGACAAATGAGGCAAAAAGGTACAATGGAGTAAAGATAGTCTATTTAATAAATAATATTGGGAATAGTGGATAGATATGTGCAAAAAATAAATGAAACTAGACCACCTTCTTATACCACACACAATAATAAACTCAAAATAGATTAAAGACTTAAATTTTAGAGTCGAATCTATAAAATTCTTAGAAGAAAATATGGCAGTAAAATCTCAGGCATTTCTCCTTCAATACTTTTTTTTTTCTTTCTCATATACCTCCTCAGGCAAGGGAAACAAAAGAAAAAAATTAACAAATATGACTACATCAAACTAAAAAGTTTGTACATAGCACATGAAACCATCAACAAATTGAAAAGAAAATGCACCTAATAGGATAACACATTCCCTGATGATATGCCAAATAAGGGTTTAATATCCAGAATTTATTTATAAACTTATAACATTCAACATCAACAAAACAAACAATCTAAATAAAAAAAAATAGGCAAACGACCTCAACAGACACTTCTCCAGAGGACATACAGATGACCAATAGGCAGATGAAAAGATGCTCAATGTCACTAATCATCGAATAAATTCAAATTAAAACCACAGTGAGATATCACCTCATACCTTTCGGAATGACTATCATCAATAAATCAACAGAAAACCAGTGTTGGCAAGGATTTGGAGAAAAGAGAACCCTCGTGCACTGTTGGTGGGAATGTAGATTGTTGCAACCACTTTGAAAAGCTGTATGAAGTTACCACAAAATATTTAAAATGGAACTGCCTAATGACCCAGTGATTTCTCTTCTGGAAATTATTTTGAAGAAACCCAAAACACTCGTCGTCGTCGTCGGCAGCCGTCCGTCTCGAGAGACGATGGCGTAGCTTCTTGAGAGTCTATCTGCACCGCCGAGAATGGCTGTGCAGTCCGATTCGGGAGTGACAATCCCTGCCGCACTTGGTACAGGTGAAGGCAGATGGCCGTTGTTGCTGCTGTTGACGCTGCTTCCGCCTCGATCTTTTCTGGACCGCCTCCTCGTTGCGCGCAGCCTCTGCGCGTGACGTACCTTGCCTGACCGCGAGCCTCCAGGCTAGGCGGTCGTCTGCTTGAACTTCCCATGTGTTGAGGTTGATGGAGCATTGTGTCATGTCCTTTTTGCAGATGTCTTTGAACCGCAGTTTTGGGCGCCCTGTCATCCTCTGGCCTTCTGCTAGCTCGCCGTAGAGGAGGTCTTTGGGGATACGGCCTGCATCCATTCTTTTGACATGGCCGAGCCACCTGAGGCGTCTCTCGCTAAGAACTGCATGCAAACTGCTCATGTTGGCTCGCTTCAGCACCTCGGTGTTGGGGACCTTATCCTGCCAGGCGACATGCAGGACGCGTCGCAGGCACCTCATGTGGAAGCTGTTGAGTTTCCTTTCGTGCCTTGCGTAGGTGGTCCACGTCTCGCTGCCATAGAGGAGAGTGCTGAGTACGCAGGCTTGGTAGATGCGCAGTCTGGTTTTCTCAGTGAGGCTGGAATTGTTCCACGCTCCCCGGTTCAGTCTGGCCATAACTGTGGCTGCCCTGGCGATTCTCCGGTTGACCTCCAAGTCGACTGACAGAGAGCTCGAGATGGTGGACCCGAGGTAAGTGAAGTCGTTGACAACCTCCAGGGTGTACCCGTCGATGGTGATGCATGGGGGAGTCCCCGTGCCTTGAGCCATAACGTTCGTCTTCGTCAGGCTGATGGCTAGTCCGAACTCCTTGCATGCGTGGGAAAGGCAAGTGACTAGCTGCTGGAGTCCCTCTTCGGAGTGTGATGTCAAAGCTGCGTCGTCGGCGAAGAGCATCTCACGGATGAGCACCTCTTTGACTTTGGTCTTGGCTCGTAGACGGGCCAGGTTGTAGAGCTTGCCATCGGATCTGGTGTGAATGAAGACACCCTCGCTGCAGTCCTTAAAGGCGTATTGGAGGAGCATGGAGAAGAAGATTCCGAACAGCGTAGGCGCGAGGACGCAGCCCTGCTTTACTCCGCTGCTGACTGGGAAGGCCTCAGAGGTTGCGCCGTTGTAGGACACCGTGCTGTGCATGTTGTCGTGAAAGGACATGACCACAGCAAGCAGATGTGGTGGACAGCCAATCTTCCGTAGCAAGCTGAAGAGTCCGCTTCGACTGACCAGATCAAACGCCTTCGTGAGGTCAATAAAGGCGAGGTAGAGTGGTTTATGCTGCTCATGACACTTCTCCTGCAGCTGGCGTAGGGAGAAGATCATGTCCACTGTTGAGCAGCCAGCTCTGAAGCCACACTGGGACTCTGGGTAGACGCGGGAAGCAAGGGTCTGCAGGTGGGCAAGAGCGACCCGGGCGAATACTTTGCCGACGACGCTGAGGAGAGAGATGCCCCGGTAGTTGTTGCAGTCGCTGTGGTCTCCTTTGTTCTTGTACATGGTGATAATGTTGGCATCTCTCATATCCTGGGGGATGTAACCCTCCTTCCAGCAGAGACAGAGTAGATGGTGGAGCGGCTGTAGCAGGACTGGTTTCCCGCTCTTTAGGATTTCTGGAGGGATTCCGTCGCTTCCTGGTGCTTTCCTGCAAGCGAGGCGGTCGATGGCTTTGCCGAGCTCTGCCGCAGTAGGTGGGGTGTCTAGCTCCTCCATGACTGGTAGGTCTGGGATGGCTTTAAGAGCAGTGTCTGTTACGGTGTTCTTCGTTGCGTACAGCTCGACGTAGTGCTCGGTCCACCGCCGCATTTGCTGTTCCTGGTCAGTGATGACCTCACCTGTCTTGGACTTAAGGGGGGCGATCTTGGAGGGGATTGGGCCTGTTGCCTTCTTGATACCCTCATACATTCCTCGTGCGTTGCCTATATTGGCGGCTTCCTGAATGCTTCTGCACAGGTTTAGCCAATAGGTGTTGGCACAGTGGCGGGCGGTCTTCTGGACTTTGTTCCTGGCAGCCCGTAGAACTTGAAGTGTACTGGGAGTGGGCGTGACCTTGTAAGCCAGTAGGGCCTTCCTCTTAGCCTCGATCACGGGTTCCATTTCTTCCCAGTGAGCCTCGTACCAGTCAGCGTTCTTCCGCTCTTTCTTCCCGTAAGCAATAATGGCGGAGTTGTATATGGCGTCGCGGAGACGTGGCCAATTGGATTCGATAATGTCATCTGCCGCCAGTGCCTCGCCGAGTGCATCTTCCATCTTGTTGATGAATTGCTGGGTCTTAACTGGGTTGCTGGCACAACTGGTGTTGATGCGTGGGCAGCCCTTCATCTTGGAGTGGTGCAACCTCTTCGGCATTATGCGCACCTTGCTTACCACGAGGGCATGGTCCGTGTCGCAGTCTGCACTGTGGTAGCTGCGGGTGAGGAGGGTGCTGCCAATATCCGTTTTTCTGGTGATGACGAGGTCAAGCTGGTGCCAATGGCGGGAGCGGGGGTGCCTCCATGACACCTGGTGGATCTCTTTGCACTTGAAGAATGTGTTTGTCACGCACAGGCCGTGGTGACTCGAAAGCTCAAGCAGTCGCTGACCATTCTCATTGATCTTTCCTCTCCCAAAGTTTCCGAGGCAGGTGGGCCAGGCCATGTGGTCGGCTCCTACTCTTGCGTTGAAGTCTCCAAGGAGATAGAGAGCGTTACTTCTGGGGATCTTGGATAACGCTTCGTCCAGTGCATGGTAGAACTGTTCTTTCTCTTTGGTGGTGGCGCAGAGGGTTGGGGCATACACGCTAAGAATGCTGACTGGGCCGAAAGTTGTTGACAATCGGAGGGTAAGTAATCTCTCTGTGCCTCCTGTGGGTGGCTCTATGGAGTTAACAAGCGTGTTCTTCACAGCGAACCCAACACCATGCTGTCTTGGTTGGTCCGGAGACTTCCCTTGCCAGTAGAAGGTGTAGTTGGTTTCTCTGATAGTTCCGTTGTCGGCCAACCGGGTCTCTTGTAGAGCCGCAATGTCGATGTTTAGTCGTGCCAGTTCCCTATCGATGACAGCGGTTTTCCTGGCACCCTTGATCCACGGAAGGTCTGCAGTAAGTCCGGGACACATGGTCCTGATGTTCCAGCTAGCGAGGCGAAGAGCCGGAGGCTTCTTTCTTGTTGTTTGCTTGGAATTAACTGGTGCGGGTGTTTTGTGGCCCACTTTTCGAGAGGCGCCTCTCTGATCCCCACGCACCCAGTGGGGCAGGCGAGCCATGGCGCGACGGTAGCTGTCCAGTGAGGTGCGATGACCTCTCCCACCATCAGAGGAGACCCCTGGCGCTCGTTTCCTTCGCCAATCGGATGAGCTTATAACTGGTATCTGTCTCCTCCTGTGTTGAGTCGACATCTTGCGATGACGCTGGAATGTCCTCTCAAGTGAAACTGAAGCTACAGAGCCTGGGCAGGGTGATATGGAGAGTCTGCTGTTGCCTATGCAGCAGACCCCCCCTCTCCTCGCAGCTGAAGGGTCCAAGGGAAAGACAAAGTCAATACAGCTTGGCTTCAGGTGCGCCGCAGGAGTTGCCGGTGTTGACTACAATGTCAAACCGCCTTAGGGACTCCGGCTCCGGATTTTCTGTCGGGGTTTACTCCCTTAGCCTTTCCCCTGAAGAGGTATGCCGCAAGGCAGCAGAGGTTTTTTGGAGTCAGAGTTTTCCTTCACTGATTTTAGAGATGTCCTTCCTCTTTCCTCCTTTACAGTCTTGAGGGCAGCATTTACAGGCTAAAATAGAAAACTGGCAGTGTAACCTTCTAAGCAGATACTACCAATACCCTGCTTGGGTATACTTACCCAACAATAAACATCTCTTAAATGTCCTCCAAGTGCCATGCCTCGAATTAGTAAATGGCAGTGCAATGGCAGCCAAACATTTGGATCAGTTTCACTAAGTAAACCACCAACACAAGTAGGTTTTTAAAACAATAGAATAGTGTCTCATTTTATTAAAAATAATAACTATTTTTAAGCAACTTACCAGCAACACTGAATAAAAACCTGGCTGTGTTTCCCACTGTTTCAACTGCTCCTCAGCTGGCTTTAACACAGCAGTATCCTGACTGGTGGCCTGAGTTAAGACTTGAAGAACAACAGTGCTGGCACTATTGAGATCCATGGAAACCAATTGGCTCAGTCCGAATAGCCCGGCTCTCCAGCTTCCACTGTCCAACACGAAGCGGCGTCGGTTGGTCCCGCGCCCCACGCTTGCAAGTCCACGTGCCGCCACCCACTGATGCCAAAAGCGGCTTCTAGGAAAGCGCCATGTTCTGAGTCGCAGCTCTAAACGATGCGGACGCTAGAATATCGCGTCACAGACATCCACAGCAATAAAAAAGATCAAAATACTGATACACAAAACAACACAAATGAATCTCAAAAAGCATTACACTAAGTGAAAGAAGCAAAGCATAAAAGTCTACATGAAGTTCTAGAAAATGCAAAATTATAGAGACAGAAAGTAGATCACTGGTTGCCTTGGGCTATGGGGCTAGAGGAAAGGATGATACAACAAGACACAGGATGATTTTTAGGGAGATGGAAATGCTTTAATCTTGATTCAATAGTAGTTATGCTACCGAAAAGCAATTTGGGGTCCTGCTGCCTGCCGCCACCCTCTAGGCAAAATTCCAGAAGCAAAGGTTTGGTGATAAAGAAAGTCTATCCAGTCACAGCTTCAATTACTTAAGCCTATCAATTAAGGCTAAACTCTAACACCTGGGCCCTGCTATCATTTCCCCCTGTTTTAATCACCTTATTTCTATAGGGCTAGTTACAAACTAAAACAGCATAAAATACAAAAACTACACAACTTTGGAAGAATGACAGGCTTCTGCCTCATAGCCTGTTCCCTCTAGAACACCCAAAGAATAAACCAGGGACCCTCTGCCAGGCCAGCCCAATCCTTTAGAAAAATAGGAAGCCCCACACTTTGTTCTTCCACAGAGACACGAACTTAACAATATACTGTCTAAAAACGCTTTAAGAGAACTCCAGAAACCAGTTAAAAAGTCATAATATCCCAGGAAAGTGCAAAGCCAAAACCAGCTACATTAAAATGGTTAAAAAAATTATTTCACCCATGAGAGCCCCTCCCCTAAGCCAGCACAGAAACAACCTTAAAGAAATGAAGACCTAATAATTATGAGACAAAAATAAAAACGACCATCTTAAATAAGTTCAATGAACTTCGAGAGAAAACAGACAACTAAGGAAAATCAGGAAAATGATGCATGAACAAAATGAAAATATCTTAAAAAACAGAACTTCAGGAATTGAAGAATATAATAATTCAATTAAAATATTCACTAATTTGAAAAACACTAATTTGAAAGTATATATGCACCTCTATATTTATCGCAGCATTATTTACAATAGCCAAGGTTTGAAAGCAGCCCAAGTGTTCATTAGTATATGAATGAATAAAACAATCTGCGGTACATTTACACAATGGAATACCACTCAGCCATTAAAAAAAAAAAAAAGAAAAAATTACCCTTTGCGACAGCATGGATGGTCCAGCACAGGGTTATGCTAAGAGAACTAAGCCAGTCAGAGAAATAAAAGTACCATATGGTTTCACTCATATGTGGAATTTAATTCAAAATGAACTAATAAGCAAAATGGAGAGAAAGTCATGGAGAACAGACTGACAGCTGTCAGGAATGGGTGGGGTCTAGTGGGGAGTGGAGAGATTGGCCAAAAAGAAAAGAGAGAGAGAAAGACATGGGCATGGACAACAGTGTGGCTGTTGTGGGGATCAGGGAGGTGGAGGAGGCTTTGGGGGGGGATAAATGGTGATAGACGGAGACTTAAATGGGATGGTGAACATGCGGTGCAGTTTACGGATGATGTGTTACACAATTTTGAATCTGAAACATGTATAATTTTGTTAATCAATATCACCCCAATCAGTTCAATAAGGAATAAAAAGAAACCAGGCTTGTATGTCCCATTGTTTTATCTTCATTTAATCACTCCTTGTTCTAAAGAAGGTCAAGGCTCTTTACATACTGAGACAATCCTCACTGAAATGTATTTTTTTATAGAAATAACCTTTTTGAAATTCACTTTTCTTTATATTTCAGAATGATTAGCAATTAATGTAAGTTGAGAATTAATTTTTATAGAATTTCCAACCTTCTTTTTAGATCATGATGAATTGATAATCAGAAATGTGTACTAAAATGTTTTTATAATCAATATGTATACATATGATTATTTTCATTTAAATATATTTAATTACAACATACATTTGGATATAAACACACATACACATACATATATACTTTTAATATAGATATTTATATAAGATTTCATTGAATGAGATAATATATATATATACATAATATTATATTTTCTAAAATTTAAATCATGCCAATTCAGAAAGTGTTGATTGAATATCTGATATTCTGCTTGGTGGAAATTTATAGCATAGCCTTGTCACCAAGAAACTTATTGTTCTAAGGAGTAAATCAATTTTAGATAAATTTACAAATTTAAAAACACTAAAAGATCTTATGTTCTAAAGAGTTAAATTAAAATTCTAAAATTTATGATATAAAACTTACAGATTGTACACAGGAAAAGCTGTGTTTATTAATATTTTTAGTCAATACTGCCAACAATTTTTAAAAATAATTGTGTGTATTAATACAAATTTAGTCATGGAATTTATTCATGACATTTCCAACATTCCTTTATTTTGAAAAGCATTCATTGAGAAACAGTGGCACAAAATATATTATATAACTTCTTTGTCCACAAGTCATAACTTGCTTTTATTCATACAGAGCTAATACCCTTTTATGTTCATTTAAACTCACAAACACTAGTCTAAATACTCTTACTCTCCACGATACAAGACATTTCATTTACAGAGAGTTTCTTATAGCCAATATATCATGCCAGCTCTAGTAAACTTGGTAGATTTACTCACAAATCTCAGTGTACTCTATGCAGCCCAAATTCCCATACTTAAGATACCAAAAGCTATGCTGGATGCCATCAGAGGTGGAACAAATGTTAAACAGTAAAATAAAAGGAATTCTTTGTTCTGCTTTGCTGCATGAGAATTACAGACCAATAAAGTATACTAGTTAGAAAATCTATTAATTAGCTTAGTTGTATAATATATCTGTTGATAATTTAACTATAAAATATAGAATTTTTCCTTCATCTCTTTGCTTTCTAAAAAATGCTGAGTCAAAACCAATACAATTAATAAAAAATTACTTTAATAGTATAAAATTGATCATTGCTTAATTTTTTCACAGTATATAAAGAAGTTTCCAAACAATACTTATTTGTCTTGAAAAGCACTATAGCATTTTGTTTAGTTTAAACATTTTTAAAATATGTCCAAGAATAAAGTTGCTTATTATGAAATAAACAGAAATCTCCAAAAATCATTTTTGAGTCAAATGAAAGTGTTGTACACAGAAGGATTAGGAATCATGGAAGTCATAGCAGTTTATAGGGCTGACATACTTAATTCACAATGTTATGCTTTTTGAATCTGGTTGTTGAAATTACTATCTTTAATTTCATCCTTTAACATACTTTTAAAACCCCTTCAAGGTTTGAGCTTTATGAATACCTCTAACTGCAATTGAAATATGCATTTGAATTTCAACTCAAAGGTTGTTTCAGGCATAATAATTGCACACGAAGTGATAATTTGTCGATTGTTTATATTACTTTGTTATCATGTTAATTTGATTCAGCCAACATTTGTTGAGTGTCCATTATACACTGGCCATTATGCTGGGCATTTATAGCAAAATATGTGCTGGCTGATCAATGTCTGACAAACAACCGTAATCATATTTGATGTAGCCTATTATTTTATAGTTAAACCCTATCATTTTTAAAAGACACATGTTCAAAGGCATTTATTGTCACCTATGTGCAACTTATTGTGCAAAATAATGATAATCATTGCTAGGTTTCTATTAGACTTTTACTCTGAAATCACCAGGAATTGTTTACTCATGTTTCCTCTCCATGAATTTGGTGTCTAAAGGAGCCTGAGTTAGTGGAAATATAAGATGTTCAATGTCTATGAATATTGTAAAGGTCTTTAAATTTGGTCTCATGAGGTACTGACAAATGAAAGATAGTTTTTGTTATATGTCCCTAAGAAACCACATTAGGCTAAGAGGGTAAAAAGCATGAAGGAAACAGATATCCTTTCTGAATAAGGAGACAGTCTCTCACTAGATAGTGATTTTCACATTACTGAAGTTTTCATTCATAACGTTTGTTGTGGTGTTATAGAATGACATTATCAAATAAAATTTTCTGCAATGATGGAAACATTCTGTATCTGTGATTCCAATACTGACTTGCTAACAACACATCATTATAAAGCATTTGAAATGTGAGTAGAGTAACTAAGAGTTCATTTTTTAAAAATTTAAAAATTAATATAAATATAATTTTAAATACCCCTACATGGCCAGTGACAATTATTTTGGATAGTAGTTACCAAATATATTGAAGCAGGACTCACATTGACATTTACAATCCTGTCACACACATAACGAATGCTTCTGTACTTTTTAGACAATAAAGACTGCCAACAACTCACTACTTTCTTTAGCGCAGCGATATCCTGGATACCAGACATGTTACATTTGCTATGAGACTGGAAAGCCGAAAGATTTTAATATACCATTCAAATTGACTACTTTTGTCAAGTCACATAGTAGGCTGCTTCCTGCAGGGTTAACTTCAAATACCTTCCAAGTTGCCTCGTGCTCCCAGTAGCCCTCCTGATTATGCGGTGGCGACTTCATGTCCTTCCTTATGAACTCAGGGAAGTCAGAGCTCTCTGCATGTGCAGAACAGACCTAGTTGGCAACCATTATCATGAAAGCTCCAAGTCAGGTTTTCATTTTCAAAATTTGCTGTTTGTGGGATGAAGGAATTATAATCCGCCCACACTGTGGAATTGTTTCCAAAAAAAAAGACTTTTAAGTAGTAGACAGTATTTTTTCACTTAAAGCTTCATTCATGGGCAACTGCCAAAATGGGGAAAAATAAACCTTTTGCCTTTTGCTGGATGTACTACAATACAGATTTCTTAAAATGACATAAAATTCCAGCCAAAGTGGGCAGCCAAAATGAAACATTTGTTTTTCTTCAAACAGACGCCATTCTTCCTGCTACATGCCTTTTTTCTTAGTTTTCTCTTCCTGAAATGCCTCTCCTCACAGCTTTATCCATGGAAAGCATACCTGGTCCTTAGTGTGCATACTAATGACATCTTTTCTCTGGTTTTCTTTATTCTATCTACCTTGAATGATTTTTTTTTCTGACCTACTTATATTTGTAGAGTGAGAAAATACAAATATCTACCTCACTCCCCTAGATTATATGCTGCCCATCATTGATGGCCCAGATGTCCTTACAACCTTCCTGGCATTTAGAACAGTGCCATGAGAGTAACAGGCAGATAACAAATAGGATGGGTTACCAAACAAATGAATTAAGGAAGGAATGGGGGATGGACTGAATTTATGAATGAAGAAGAGAATGAACAAAGAAAGAGTAAATTTTTAAGAAATGGTTCACTGGTAAAAATATCTGAAACACTAATTGAAAACGTTAACATTTCGTGAGAACTCTTTACATTGCAAGTTGCATGAAGCCTCATTAAAAGAGACTTAAAAGCAAAGGAGGAGTATTTATTGACTGAGTAACTTGAGCAGTCTGTTGCAGATGAGGTTTCAGCAAGTTGGAGACAAGGATTTAAATGGTATCCATAGGCTGGATTCTTTCTCTCCGTTGGCCCTGCTTCCCCTGCCTCCTCTGGGCTGAATGATGGCTGCCAGCATCTGGAGGGACTATATACATAGAGGTTTGTCTAGTGAAAGCGTGATTGATCTCCCCAGTATTCTAGACAAAACGTGAGGTTCATTTTAGACCACTGCAATGTGATACACTGACTTCTACTATCCTGGGACTTGCGTGGAGGTGTAACCCCACCAGACTCAGAACTATAGTGGAGAAAGGGTGGCATCTTCCTCACCCTCTACCTCCATCCGATAGAGTCAGTTGCCAGAAGAAGAGGGAATATATGTTGAGGAGATAAATGACAAATGCCCCACTCAGCAAATGAAATAAAACTAAATTTTAATGAGTCATATTCTACCTGAATTCCATTCAATCCTACCATAAATTACTTGTGGGCCCAGTGAAAGTACCTTATTCTTAGCGTATTATTTTTGGGAGCTATTTTTTTCCTCTGAGTAAAAAAATCATCAGAGTAAGGTGTTATTTGCCTGAATCACTGTACACAGCAGAAAAGATTTTCACTAGCACTTCCTCCCACGTGTATCTTCCATAGGTGCTTCTTTCATAGGTAGCGTCTGTTGATAGTGATATGTGTCTTTAGCATCTGGTTAATATTACTGTTGGTTTCTCTCAGAAAACAAGTCTTTTAAAAGGCATGAGTTGGATCGATAATAACTTGAGATAAGAAATAGATGACCACACTTATCAGGGGGTAATTTGAGCTAAACAGTCTCTGAAATGACATCTATTTCTTGGTGTTATTCATAATTTTCTTGTTTCTTATTTGATTTTGACCTTAAACTTAGTCTTAAATTTATATTTCTGTGTGTTCTATAGAACCAGGCCTTTCGTTGGCTTACTTCTAGGAATTATTCTCAGGCTTTAATTAATTTATTTTTTAAAATCTTTCAACTATTGTGACCATTATCATTGATTGTCATCACCTATTAATTGACTAGCTTATAATAAAGGTCGATATCTAAGAATTGACTTATTTTTAAGCCATTCATATTTAATTTACTATAAAACATCTAATTGGAAAACTGTGGGTCATAACAAAGATGACAGAGCACAAAAATATTACTAAAAATATTAGGCAATCATCAGTTAATGCTCATATTTTCACTCTTAACATATCATTCATTACTGTTACTGTTTCCCAGTCTATTTTTCTTACCAAATCTGATTATTTATGTTTTTCTTCTTCCTCAGTTTTGATCTTCCTTTTCAAACAGGGTCACATCACAAGATGAAGCC
Source organism: Furipterus horrens (assembly GCF_987537825.1). NCBI lineage: Eukaryota > Metazoa > Chordata > Mammalia > Chiroptera > Furipteridae > Furipterus > Furipterus horrens. Next base: position 59,407,509 of record NW_028327173.1, on the reverse strand, counting down.
TAAGCCCCATCAAAAGTACATTCCTAAGTGTAGTGATCACAGATGCATCACAAAGACGTATTGTTCTGATCATATCTATACACACTGTACTCATGGTGTCATCACTGCTTTGGTTTTCCTGAAGCATGCTCTAAAACAGGAGAAAAGAAAACAAAATTAGGTATCTAGTAAAATTATGATTCATCCAATTTGAATAAGCTAGAAACATTGAATGATCTTAATCAACAAGATTTGAACCACAGTGTTTGTATGTTTCCTAATTCTCATTTCCTGTATTTTAACAAGTAATAATATTTCTCTTTCCTATACCCCTTATGAACTCAATAAATATTTACTAATATTTATTACTATGTTTCATATATTTTGCTAGGTGCTGGAGTACAACCCTAGAGAAACATCTCTTCATTCAGAAAGTTTATTTTTGTTTTGTTTGATGCTTTAAACAAGTAAGCAAAACCAAAATATTAAATACAATGTGGTAAATAATTTAGTGTTTAGCAGGACACACAGGGATCACTTAAAGGATGGAAAGCAGATGAAAGTCTAAGGCAGGAATTTATGTATGTACCAGATTATTAAGGGCCTTGTATGAAATGGACAGGATTTTGGACTTTGTTCTTTGTGTAAAAGGGAACTAGTAAAAGACTTTTTTTAGACAAGCTTTGTGTTTTAACATCTCTATGGTTGTATGATAGAATGCATTCCAGGGAAAGACAAAGACATGAGTTAAGATATGAGGCTCAGTTAGGTGATAATTACTGTATCACAGGTGGGAAGCAATAGTTTTCTACTTAGTGAAGTTACAGAGATTTGGACTTCAGGGGAAAAAATAAGACAAGACTGGGTGATGGATTGAAAGAGAGAGAAGAGACTGAAGTCTACCAGGTTTCTAGGTATATGGAAAATCATATCATTCACTGAGACAGAAGTAATAGAGAAGGCCAAGTCTCTGTATCCATTCTTCTGTTTCCTACCAATCATCTTCAATGTTATCAAAATGATCTTTATTAAACAAGTTTGATCATAAAAGTCCCTGCATAAAATATTTGATAGATAAACAGTACTCACAGAAAAAAGCCCAAATAATACATCATGTTCATAATTTGTTTGCAACTAATCTTTTATTTCCATCATATTTTTCTCTAACCACAGTCTCTGAACCTGTGTAGTATGAGATAGAGACAGAGACAGAGAAAGAATTTGGCCATAAATTAACTGTTCTTTGCACCTTGTCCAACTATGAAACTCCTCTCTTTCCTTTATAATATAGTTAAAATGGTGCACCCTCAAGCCAAGTTTCCCTGACATTTCCATGCCAACTTAATCACACCTGATTTTTTGGCTCCTGTTGTAGCCATAATTAATTTAAAAAAATACAATGTTGCGCCATCAAAGTGTGCTTGCATGTCTTCTTACCATTAGATGATGACTTCCCACATGGTTAAGGTTAACTTACTCTTTTCCCACACCTGCCACCATAGATCAAATGCTCAATAAATGTTTAATGAATAAAATAACATGGCGACAGGTGTGTCAGAATATGTTTGTGTATAGAGTTGCCAATATGGACCCTCTGTGAGCCAACTCTGAGCACAATTTTCTAGTTCTAATTCATTTAGATTTCTGTAGTGACAATGACCAAAATGGCAGTGATACATATTGATGGAAATGAAAAAATATTTTTCTCCCCCCAATTTAGTGTTAACATTATTTACTGCTGTAATACTATATACCCTTGCCCATTCACTTAATGACAACTTATTTGAAACATCACCTATTTTTAATGTATTGGTCTCAATCTGACTTGTAATGTTGTACAGATTCTGCCAATACTCAGACTTAGACATCAGTAATCCTTTAATAAGTTTTACATGAAATTTTTCACATCACAGTTTACCTGAAATTTCTTCTATCATTGATAAAATTTGGTGTCATTACATAACTATTTAAAGTATCCTTGTTTAAGTCATGTATTATTCAAATCAATGTACGAAATGTCTAAATTATATTCAATATATTGGAATTTTAACCATTTTTAGAGTAAGTTTTATCTTATGATTGTAATATGTGCTGCTTGTTTACTATAAACTGCCTAAGTGATAAACAATCATTTACAAATCTGATTGGCTGTTAACTTCAGAAATAATCATTATATTCCAGTTCATAAGACCTGCTCTTTTACCTTAAGATAGAATAATAATGGAAACTTTATGCTTCTTATTAAATTATAATTGCTAAATATATTTTCAATAGTTATATTATTTTAGAATATAGAGCAATATATTTAAAAACTGAAAGCTTCCTCAAGAAACAGAAAATATACATAAAATTAATTTATATAGAGGAAGATATATTTGGATCCTGTCTCTACAAATTTATTAAAATTTATATAAGAATAAACACTTTAAAAGAATGTACTGATCATTAGATTTTTAAAAATATATATTTTAACTTATGTACAAATATTACCAGTGAATGCAAATACCTAGAATGTCATTTTGACTAATGATATTTTATTAATATTACATTTGACAAAACCCTGAGACAATATCAAGGTTGAATATACACATGAGTAGGGTAATTAAAAATGTTTGCAGTCAGTTAAATTATTTTCAGTGATTCTGCCGTCCTCCTCCAGTATAATGAGCTGAAAATGCTTAAAAACTATCAGTACCTACTTCTAGCCAAACTTACATGGTATCTTCCAATATTTTAGTGGTACACCACTTTCATGTCTTACATTAGCCAAAATCATCAACTGCTTTGTTTAATACACGCATATTTATATAAACCCAAATTTTTACCAATAGCTTTGCACTGTTCTCCTTCTTGTCTTTCAGTATATATTTCTGTATTGAATTTGCTTTTTCCTAAAATGGATATTTTAATGCTTTTAAAAATATAGTCCTAGGATAAAAAAATTTATTATTTTAGTAAATTATTTTTAAAAAGATGTTTGGGATTAAATAAACAACTACTTCCACACACATATAATGCTTATTCTATTAAACTAATGATATTTAGTTTCAATTGTAGTCCTCTTGTTTATACTTATTCTTTGACTCTAGATTGCCCAACTGATTGAATTTATTCACCTTTTAAAAATGTATTACTCTCTTCTGCCCTTCCTTTTCAATAGAAGAAGCAGAATAACACAACAGTAATGGTATCTCATTCAGAGATAATTTGAAGGGATCTATCTTGTTAGGCAGCATGAGGAAGTAGTAGAGACTGATCTTATTTATAAAGTGAATTTCCACTAATGTTAGTTATTGAATAATTCATAAAATAAAAAATACTTCCCATCAATAGGGCCATTGTACTCTTTCAGAGTCAATTTTCTAAATGTTTCTTGAAGCCTTCTCTTACCTGGGACAATGATTCCACTCTAATCAGTATGCAATTATTAATGCTACATTGAAAGAAGGTCTTGAGTTTACTTCCAAGTTTCACTAGTGTCTGGTAAAATAGTCTTCTTCGTTCTAAGAAAACTAAAAGGTTTTCCTCTCTACCATAAGTTACCTAATTAGGTAAAGAACAGTGATTAACTGATTATGATGAATAAATTAATCACCATGGAGATGCACAAATTCAGACATGTCTAATTAGCATAATTTTCATGGGACAACACAAAAATTCTCTGTTCAATTAGCAATGATTAACAAAACAATAACTAATTTTGTCAGTTTCCTAAAAATTTATTAGAATAACCCTGAGGACACACATTAAGGACTTATAAATGTATAGAAATATTGTTGAAAAGCTAACTATAAGCAATAGTTATAACAGGAAACTGTTTCTACTTAGAAAAATTCTCATCTTCTTTTATTATAGTTATTATTATCACCATCATCATTATCATCACAACTGATACCATTCAGTATCTATTATTTGACTTGCAAAATGCTATACAGTTTATGTAATGACTTAACTTTAATCCTTACAGCAGCTTAATGAAGCCCATGTAATTATTGTCTCTATTTAATGATCATGTTCAATGGAAATTTTCTTTTGCTTGGTCCTGATTAACCTCCAATTTCACTAGAATCATTGGGTTTAAAAAGTTATCATTAAGATTTTAAGTTATTTTAAAACCTTTATCTGAATATTTAAGAGAACTACCTTCAATTTATTAAACTCACACTACACTAAGTGTTGTGAAAATATATAAAACACATAAAAGGTAGTTCTGGTAATATTCAATGTGCCACGTGTCCAGATGGGACATAATTTCACTACAGGTTTAAAATAATAATTCTTTGGAGTTTTCTTTTTTTAAAATTAAAAAAAAACCTGATTGAAAATGAAATCTAGAACATTGATAAGAGTAGTTTTTTATGATATTTAAAGCAGAAATATATAGGCATAATCATTCATGATTTAACTGAAATAAAAGAGCACATCATAGTAAAAAAGATTTGAAATTTTGAATCAAATCTGATTGATTTAAAATTAGGAAACATTAGGAAAATAACTAAATAACTTAAAAAATAGCATAAAGGGAAACAAAAACATTTTAACAAATGATCTTTCTAACCACCATATGAAATTTCTATGTCAAAATAATTACATTTAAATGTATGGTCCCATAGGGAAGATGGAATATTTTTAATCATTTTGTTTTCTTTGATCCATCAGAAGTTGAAATGTAATTTTCTTAATAAAGGGAGTACCTTTTCAATGAAAATATGTCTATGATATTCATGCAAATTCCCAAATCCTGAATGGCTACCAGAATTTATTTTCAAATAATGTTTCCTACAGACTTTCACAAAAATATGTTTGCCAGTCAAGGAGATGTAAACAAATTGTATTTCTAGACTATTTAAAGTTTGCGATGACTACATATAAAACATAGAGTATGATGAAGAGTGATAGTACAAAAGCAGCCATCACTTTGTGAAGAAAAATAGGCAAACTATATATGCATGTGAATGTTTGGTAATGGAGTATTGTTACCAAAAAGACTCGGCAGAGTAGTGGGGTGTCAGAAAACCAAAGGCAAGCGATCTCCACAATCAGAGAGAACCACGAAGCATATCTAAAAATATAACACAGAAAGGGTAAAGGGGCAAATTTATGACATACATACAATAACCATAATAAAGTTTTAAATCCTTCCTCCCAGAGCATTTCCTTCTTGCTAAAAGTAATGTCCTAAATCCTTAAAATGGCCACTATGGCCCTCCTAATTCTGTTCCCATTTCCCCTCTCCCTCTCTGAACTCCAACTACGCTGGCCTTACTGTTCTACTATAATATTCCAACCACTCTTACACCACAGGGGTCCCTTACCTGCCCTTAACTTTGCCTGGATCATCATCTTCAAAAAAATCCTGGGTTCACAGTTTTCTTTCAGTTTTTTTTTTTTTTTCCCAAAGTCACATTTTCATGGGGACCTTTCATGGCCAACTTGTTTAAAACGGCAATAGCCCCCAGTCCTCACATTTAAGCCTGTATTTTTGCCACTGGTCACCAACTAAAACTGTCAGTGCTATACTACTAGTGCCTAGAATAACACTGGCACATAATAGCATATATATATCAGATTGCCAGAGGGTGAAGAAGAAGAATTAGAAATTGAAAAATTATGTGAAAAAATAATGAAGCAGAACTTCCCTAACTTAGGGAAGGAGGTGAACTTACAGGTTCAAGAAACACAGAGAGTTCTGGATAGACTGGACCCAGGGAGGACCACACAAAGACACATTATCATCAAAATGTCAAAAATTAAAGATAAAGAGAGAATCTTAAAAGCAGCAAGAGAGAAGAGAAGAATCATGTACAAAGGGGTCCCAATTAGAGTATCAGCAGATTTCTCAAAGGAGACTTTACAGTCAAGAAGGGACTGGCAAGAAATATTCAAAGTAATGAAAAGCAAAAACCTACAACCACGATTACTCTATCCAGTGAAGCTTCATTCAGGATAGAAGGGTAGAGAAAGTGTTTCCAGGACAAAGTGAAACTGAAGGAGTTCATTAGATCCAAACCACTGTTATATGAGATGTTAAAGGGACTGGTTTAGAAGAAGGAGGATCAGGACAATGAGCATTAAAATGAAAACTGTATCACAACAACCAACAGCAGAAGCTAGGGAACTGAGGCAAAGGCAAACTAAGTAGGCAACAAGAAGGGAAAAAGAATTATAGGTAAGGGGAGCATATTGGGGGGAGGTCAGTGGGGAGGGGGGAGATGGAGGGAGATGGTGCAGGAATTGGGAAGCATAGTTGGAGGGAGTGGAGTGGACAGGAAGGTGTTGAAAAGGACTATATGCAGGACCAATGGACATGGACTAAGGGGGGAGACAATTGAAGGGAGGGGGGAGTAGGGGGGAAGAAAATTGGGACAACTGTAACAGCATAATCAATAATAAAAAATTTAAAAGAAAAAGAAATGTCATTATTGGGCACATGACTAATTTAAAACTGGTAAGATATAGCACTAATTAGCTGCCTTCAATTCTTTCAAATAAAAACAATAAAAGACAGTTGATTTGTACATTGGTGGTCACAGAAATTTTATTTTTTAAGTCTCTGTTTCTCCCACACCTTCCCACCCCCAGCTCTGCTAAAAACTCAGTAAGTTAATTCCGTGTTTTGTAGCAGATGTTACAATAATAAAATTGATTTTTCTTTGGGATGCTTTATTTAACTTCCTTCTAATCAAAAGAAATTTTCAGGAAAATGAGTAATATCACTATAAATCTTTTTCCTTTTGCTTGAGCAACAACAAATTTGGCATTTAAAACGAGAGCAAATATCCCTTGCTTAAAAGAGATCAGAAGTTTTCACACTGAGGTAATGAAGCATCATGTCAAAGTCAGAAATAGTATTTTCCTGGAAGTGTCAAGTTCCTCAGCAAATACTGATCTGTTTGGTGCCACTGCATAGTCTCCTTTGCCAATAATGATTTGAGGGAAGCAAAGTGGAACAGCTGTATTTCACTTGTGATGTGGACTCATGGAAATGAACTTTGTGATGGGTGTTAAATCCTGTAAACCTTAGAACTTTATCATTTAAATGACATCCAAGCTTCACTTCTTGGCTTGCATGACTCATAGGTTGTTGAATTAATTAAAAGCTGCAGTCCAGCTGGTTTAGCTAACAGAAGAATTTCACCTGGGAAAATCCATAACTTATGCAACCAAAAACATATATCATTTTTGTCAAATTGAAATTTACCTAATTCAGTTCTACATATCTGCTGTACAACATGAATATAGTTAACACTGCTCTACTGCATTTATAGAGTAGATTTTATATGATGTGTTCTTTATTACAATTTAAAAAGAAACCTAATTGAAATAGGGTGAGAGCTATACTTTTGATGTGATTAATGGTTATTTCTGAGGGAATAATAACAATTCACTTATTTAAGTGCCATTTTTATTCTTGATAAAAATCATCATCTTAGTCCTTCTAAAGGGTCAGTCACAGAAAGGTAAGTATTTAACTCATTGTTTTGGTCAAGGTAAAGAAAAAAAAAAAAAGGAGAATTTACTAATGTTACAAACCCATTCCCTTCCTTTACAATGTTTAGAAAACCCCACCATTACACATGGTGCACACAAAGTATTAATTTTTCTCACTTTTTTTACATCCTCAAAACAGATACTGATATCTAAAATGACACAAAATTATGAATTAATGTGCCTCATAATTCATAATAAAATATTTAATATTTTAGAGTGTAGCTTAGCTTTTGTCTTAATGTTTGAATGTTGCCTTGTAGTTGTATCAAATCTTGCACTTAAAAATGACCAAAGTATACCATTTGCTATTATAATTATTAAATATATAAAAAATAGATAAATAGACAGATATAAATAGATATTGAAAAGAAAAGATGTTTTATGCACATGTAACTGAATTCTGAAAAATTGATGGAATTTTTCTTTACTAAAATTTGAGGTCACAGACTCCTGGCAGACATTGGTGTTCGGGCTGTGTGATTGCTGAACAAATTCATTCTGGTCAGCATTCTAATGGTACTAAACAAATGTATGATGATGACTGCTTAAAATGTACCTTTTGCTTTAATAGCACCAGTTATCAGTCACCCTTTACAATGAGTAGTTAATTTCTATTAATTTCTTTGCTGTTCACTGTAGTTACATTAATCACAATGAGCTCATTTGACTTTAATGTGAAATATAATATGTGATGATATAGGCATCCCATCATAATTTAACAGTAAATAATGTCTTGATTGTGAGGCAACATAAGCTTCTCTCAGAGAAGGTGAAGGTCTTGATTGTTGTTTTGCAAATGTGAATTGCTGTCCTTTATACTCAGTAATAAGAAGTATCTATTAAAATATAAGAAAACTCTGAGAAAAGGCTTATATCAAGCTAAAAAATGAAGTTTTCAAGAAAAATATGATTAAAATGTTGCATATTAGTTTCATGGTGATAACGATAAAAGAGAGTAGTCCAAGCAGTGCAAAGGGACATTTGCCAATAGGATGATTAAGCATGAGATGTTAAGACACAGATTTACAGTCTGTGTGTTAACTATATTATTTTTGCAATTGACATTTTCTTTAAGCATTAAAGTTTTTCACCCCTAAAATGAGGGAAAGTTTAGTGTTCACATTATAGAAGTTCTGAGAGAATTATAGATATAAAAGCACTAAGCATGATATCTGTGGTTTAGTAAATGCTTAATAGATGTTAACTGTTAATATCATTAATATTTATTTAAAAGAAACAAAATAGATGAGATCTATAGAATCTTTGTTGTTTAAAACATCTGTGGTAAGTTTCAAGATTTTTATGTTAAATAAGCCAGCTCTTGTTCATTCTATGCTTTTCTTTACCATCAAGAATGAGATTTTCCCACCAATGGTGAACTCTGACCCAGCAGTGTGTAAACTGGGTTATTAAGATAGCCACGTGTTCCATATCTCCACTTTCTCCATCGCAGCCTTTTCTGTGTATGTCAATCTGCTGCTCATATCAATGAACGACTCATGTTTTTTCTCCTCTTAACCATCTTACCTGTTTCAATTTCCTTGAGTTAATCAGAGAAATGTTTCTTCCCCTAAGTGCCTTGTTTAAAGCACCTTGTTAAGTATGTCAAGCTAAGTAATGTCATTTATAACAGAAGAAGAGCATTGTTGTCCGAGGAAAGCAAAATATCCCTTGCAAACTGACAGGTATCCCTGTTTGCTGACTGGCTGAATTTAAATTGTCTTGTTTGGCACAAACCTTCCTGACTTAGCCTTCTTTCTTTAATAGTGCTGCCTCTGACACTTCTTTGCATATGCATGCCATTAAATAATTGCTGCTGCACTTTATTTATGTTTCATTTAGCTATATATATTCTTCAGCTTGTAAAGTTTCTTCGTTCTAGTACCCAATCTATATTGTTACAGTCAATGCAAAAAGTAATGCCTGGGTGAGCCCTTCATTTGTGTTCTTATGTTTTAGAGGAAATTATTGTTGTATCACATGACATCATGATCCTTCATTCTCCAGGATTTACTGGTATATTTGGAATATTGGAGAAAAGTTCACTTAAAGTCAGGAAGAATTTCTTTTTTCTTTCTCTTCAATTAAATGATCTAGAATGAGTTGTTTCACTTTTTTTTTGCACATGGTAACATAATTTATTTCATCAGTTTAACCTCCCAGAGTCACGCAAAATTATTGTAGAAACAAAGCAAATCTTATGTCAGAAGAAAGCATACAATAGAAAATAAGGGTTAATAAAAATACATGTTAGAAATAGGAAGTAAGATTAGAGATGACATATTATTATCAGCCATGAGGGATTCTCCAGGCAGCCAGGAAAAACACACACACAGCTCTTCTGGTTTTGTTATCATGCCAGACTTCCATTTACTAGGGAATTCAGAAATAATTGTCACCTTAGGGCTCTATAGAGTAGCATGAATTAGGATTGAATAGTTATAAACACTACTATAGAAGGGCAACCTGTAGTTCGAGTATCTTGTTGCCTGAAAGGAAGCCCAAAGTCAAATTCACATGAATTTTTTTGGCTTTTAAATGCAATTAAAAAAAAAAAAGATATCTAAAACTTCTGATTTAACTTTGGTTTAATTTTAACTTCCAGTAAGCGAACTCTGTCACCATTCAATCTTCAGAATCTGGTCACCTACTTAGTTATATAAGCATATAAATCTTTTTATATAACTTGTCCTACACTATAATTCCATCAACTCTATTTGCTCTCGATAAAGAACCTTGATGTCTTAGGATGATGATTCAAGCACAAAGTAGATGCAAGGAGATAAGTTACAAATGTGGAGACCCAGCAACTAACACATTGATTGATTAGTTGAGGGGGATAAATAAAAGATGGTTTTGGAGAGTTGTGGGGCAGGTATTTGTGGAATAAAGCTCAGAGATTTGTGGCTTCAGAGCTTTAAATTGCTTTTTATCTATATAAAATCACTGAAGTGGCAATTGAGTTCATGCTATTTAACAGCTATTTCAAGATTATGGGAAACTATTAACAAATATAAGAAACTGTTACTAAGAAGGATATATACTAGCTCATGATGGCCAGCCATGTTCTTTTTGTCTGCAATAGTACAGGCTAACTAGAATGTAAGCTTCCTATGATATAAGCTCTATAGGAGCAAAATGTCTTTGTTTTTGCTTTTTGATATATTCTGTAAGCAGAGAAAAATGCCTGTTATATATCAAGTGTCCAATAAGTATATATTGATTGCATGAAATTTGTCTCTAAAACATCATATGGTATATATTTTTCCTCAGTCTGAAACCAGTAGCTTAAGCATTGATCTCTTTGTACAAAGAGTTTTCTGGTTCTTCTAACTGTGGGATGTCAAAAGAAAATTTTCATTTATTCTGTATTAGAAACTAATTAAACACCCGGGCTCTATAGCCAGATTGCTTGGGTTCAAATCTCAGCCCTATCTTTTACTAGCTGTGTTAACAAGGTGAGAAAATAAAATTTCTCTGTGCTTCTCTTGCCATAGCATGACAAGAATTTAATAAGAGTGCTTAGCTGAGTGATGAGAATGCATTTAAAACTTGGTAGAAGAGAACTTAGTGCATAGTGGGCATTCAATAAAGCATAGCCAATCTTATTGATCTTATTGATACTAATGTAAAACATCTACAATTAATTTATTATTCCACAGATTAAAGGCATATTATATTTTGACCATTGAGTATCATCACACGGCTGTAGATATTAATTATATTTATACAATATCATTGTTATTTGTTCTTATACCTGTGTTTCCCACTGTAGACCACTGCTTTCTTAGAATCAAGACCTTGCCTTAATTATCTCTCTATACGTAGAAGACAGGACAATGTCTTTTTTTTTTTTCAGATTTAATGTGTTTTATTGATTAAAATATTACATTTGTGCCAATTTCCCTTCCCTCTGCTCCCCTCCACCCGGTGGCCCCCCTCCCTCCAGTTGTCCCCCCCTTTTAGATTATGTCCATTAGTTGTGCATACAGTTCCTCCCAACCTCTCTCCATCTATTCCATTCCCTCCTACCTTGATCCCCAATTCCTATATCATCTCCCTCCCTTTCCCCATTCCCCCTCCCTGTTGACCTCCCCCCAATATGCTTCCCGTACCCACAGTTCCTTTTCCACTCTCGTTGCCTATTTAGTTTGCCTTTGTTTCATCTCCCTAGCTTCTGTTTTTTTAAACCAGTCCCTTTAACATCTCATATAACAGTGGTTTGGATCTAATGAACTCTTTCAGTTTTATTTTGTCCTGGAAACACTTTCTCTGTCCTTCTATTCTGAATGACAATTTCGCTGGATAGAGTATTCGTGGTTGTAGGTTTTGGATTTTCATTACTTTGAATATTTCTTGCCAGTCCCTTCTTGCCTGTAGGGTCTCCCTTGAGAAGTCAGCTGATAGTCTAATTGGGACCCCTTTGTACATAATTCTTTTCTTCTCTCTTGCTGCTTTTAAGATTCTCTCTTTATCTTTAATTTTTGACATTTTGATTATAATGTGTCTTGGAGTGGTTCTCCCTGGGTCCAGTCTCTTGGGAACTCTCCTTGCTTCCTGGACCTGCAAGTCTATTCCCTTCCCCAAGTCTGGGAAGTTCTCCTTTATTATATTTTCACTCAATTTTTCAAGTTCTAGTTCATCTTCCTCATTCTCTGGCAAACCAATGATTCTTATGTTGGGCCTTTTATAGCTGTCCCAGAGGTTTCTGATCCTCTCATTGTTGCTTCCCATTTCCTCTCACTGCATTGGTTGACTGCTTGTTCCTTCTCCATATTCCAGTTTGTTGAAATGAACTCTGGATTTTTTCTCACCTTCTATCTCGTATGCGGTTTTGTTCCTTTCGTTATGAAAGTTTTTCGCTTCTTTCTTATCTTTTTCCTGCTCTTTTGTGAATTCTGTAAGCCACCTGATAACAATGGCCCAGAACTGAGCCTCTGACAGGTTTCTTATCTGTTCATCTGTCAGGTTCTCCATCTGCTGTCTGGTGAGTTGTGTCACCGGTATTTCTATAGTTGTCTGCCTCATTTTGACAGATGCGTTTTGTTTTCTTGGGCCGGCTGTCGGGGGCAGTGCCTGTGTACTCGTAATGACCCAGCGACCGGCGGGCGCCGTTTGGCGTCACAAATCAGCGACCGGCATCTGCCTGTCCACGACCTATTTCGCAGCCCTGTGGTGCTTTCTTTGGGGGCGGGGGTCCAAGATGGATTCACACAGTTATTCAGCTAGGAGACCGGGATCCGTCCTCCCGTCCCCCTGGGCCTCACTGTTCAAGGCGATGCTGCGGCCGCTCTCCCCAGCGCCGGGGTCGCGCACCGCCAGGGGCTTGCGTAGCCGGGACTCCTCCCGCCGGCGGCTCCGGGTGCAACCGCAAACAGCAATGCCCTCTTTAACTCTTACCTGCCCAAATGGCACCGCTGGTTTATAACTTCATATGTTGGACTTCCGTGTAGTTTTATTTTCTGGAATTTCTAGTTATCCTTTGTATTGAAGTAGTTGTATTCCTCTCTAGTTGTAGAGGGAGACCTAGCATGTCCGTCTAAGCCTCCATCTTGGCCAGAAGTCCGACAGGACAATGTCTTATACATAATGTTCACAAAGTATATTTTGACTGATTGAAGAATGAATGAGTGAATAAATATACAAGTATTTGCATCTAAATACACAGATCACACCTTTTCTGCTCTGGTACATACACAGATTACTTGCTTTAAAAATAATAATATAAAATAAAGATTCATAGTTATTTCTTATTTTTACTTTATTTTATTAATACCAAAAATATAAAGGATGTATATTTGTGTATCTATAATAGCATATTGACATATTTTCTCATAAATAATTTTCAAGCTTTGTAATGTCATCAAAATTTTACAAAGAAAAAGTCAAACTTCTAAATTACAAACATGAAAATGTCTTGATGAAAACAGAACAGATTCATAAAGGGTATTTTGTAAAAAGTTCCGTTATTTTTGTTTATAGTTGACACTGTAAAGTATTATTAGAACTTAGATGGGTATTACATAGATAAGATCCCTAAGATAAATAACCCATATTGTTGAGGATAGCCTGTCTCAATGAAACTTTAGTATTTCGCATAATGAACTGGAGGTTCAGGTCACTTAATTTTCAATTACAAAATTTAAAGAACTTATTTCTTTAATAAAAGGAAAAAATCTTTTAAAAAAGAAAAAAATTCTTATATATTATAAAAGTAGATTTTGAACAACCATTCTCTCTACTTTCTTCATCATGAAACTTATTTTATATATTGAAAGTAACCAGTTTATGTAGCAATATGTTTTGGTCATCTCCAAGGCTATTATTATTTTCTATTGAAGAATCATATATGTAATTCCTTTGGGGAGCAATATTTTTAAAATGTTGATGCACTTCAAGTTACAGAAAATGCCAAATGCTTTCAAAACTGTAAGAGACTAATTCATGTTCCCCAAAAACCTTCAGAACTTCAATTTTTAAGTAAAGCAGCAAAACTGAGATTTGATGCACTTTTGTACGCTCTGTTGATTACCTTCTTAGCATCTATGACATTTTAACATATCTATTCTATGATCATGCATATTTACATCTTATTTCTCAATCATTCTTTTTTATACTCAATAAAAGAAATATAATAACCTAATTCAGTACATCTAAATAAAATAATACAGTTTAAATTAGAATCAGAATGTTGCTATTATTTTTAGTGTTGTACCATTTTATAATTGATTAAAATAAAACATGAAATCTTTGGGTATATTTTTAAATTCTAATTAAAACAATGCAGGACATTTTTCACATTTTAGATTTCAAATTATCAAAATCCAATTATAGTTTTAAAAAGTCAAGTGATAATATAGCTATAGGGAAATTAAATTAATGATGTGATTCTTCCAAGCTTAGAAAATAATTTTCATCAATACCAGGATTTTAAGTGCAACATATAAATTTTATATACTGAACAGTTTTTTTTAAAGATGTTTCCTAACTCATAGACTCAGTCTTATAGTGAGTTGATGTTTTGGCTCATGTGCTGTCATTTTATTATTGTAAGTTTTTGAAGCAAGTTATTTTTTTCCAGTGAAAAACTATCTGTGTTCTTATATGATACACTAGACACAACACAAATAAGTACAAACCATTTCATTCCAAAAGAGGGAATCCACTATATCATTACTTGTTTTAATTTGGGGTTAAGCTTGCTAGTACATTCTTCTGTCATGTCATTGAACAGATTACAAAAAGATTAATGTATATTATTTAACTACCATATTCTCAGAAATTTTATTTAAAGTCATAATTAACTTTTCTGACTTTAAAAGATTTTTGTCAAAATAACTACTCAATAAATATTTTCCATTAAAAAGCACACACTTCAATAATTGCATGGAGTTATATTCATTAATTAAAAGTTCTTAAGCTCTGATGATTGTCCTAGCTAAAAATAGTGTACTCCTTATCATGTTCATTTTAGAGGTGATGGATGCCACAGTCTGTATATAGGAGGTAAAATAATTGATAACATGAAGAGAAAGAACACAGACTACTGCAGAGATTAAGTGTCTTTAACACCAGGACTAGCTCTTCTTGTCTGTGTTTGGAATAGATTCTTCTAATCTTACATGACATTCCCATGACAGTCTTTATCTTCCATTATCAGTTAAAATATGAGTAAGATTTTTCCTTGAAATTTTCCCAAGTACCAGATACACTGCAATTCCCAGCTGTGCACTTGTTTGCAAGGCAAAATTGGAATCAGCTAGAAGACTAAACTACTTAGTTATACAACGATGACCAGAGAATCTCACAAATGTGAACTCACCCCCTGTGTTCTTCCAACCACATTCCCTAAACTATTATCTAACATTTGGACATTGAGGTTTTCTCATCGCTAGATAAAGAAATATGCTGAATAGTAAATGTTTTATTTCAATATTATTCTTGTCTAGTGTTTAAGAAACAATTTAAAATGTTGTAACCACAAGGGGGTTATTGAATACATTGTGAGTAACAGCTAGTAAAATTTTCAGACTCCAAACACATATACACATTTTAAACTTTATTGTTTGCCAATATATTAAGAATATCTGATATCAAAAAAGTATAGTGGTTTTCAAAAAATTTTAAATCTTTTAAAAGATTTTATTTGAAATAAAATTGAATTAACAAAATACTATTGTTTTCATTTACTAATTTGTATTGGAAGTGTTTATAATAATTGTTTAAGGTCATAAATTTTATAATTTCTTACAGACACAGTACAAGCTAAGACATAACAATAATACAAATTCAATGAAAGATAAATTTTATATTTAAAATTATAAATGATAAGTATTACTTCTGGCTTGTTATAAATTGAAATAAATTTATTTTAAAAATCACAGGAGTTTTGTCAAGAGTAATTAGAAGATAGTCCAAGATAATGCAAGGAATGTGACTTGTTTGATTCTTCATTTTTGTTATTAAGTTTTATTATAAATTAAAGTGGATTTTCAGATAGTTTATTAGGTTAATAGCAATAAGCACATGGGTTGTATTATATCTTTTAAAAAAATTAAAAAATAAATATTGAACTATTTAGTTAACAGTAGTCTCACCTAGTGTTACTGCATTCTTGTGTCCATATAAATATTGGAAAAACTACCAACTATATATTCATT
Organism: Furipterus horrens; assembly: GCF_987537825.1. Classification (NCBI taxonomy): domain Eukaryota; kingdom Metazoa; phylum Chordata; class Mammalia; order Chiroptera; family Furipteridae; genus Furipterus; species Furipterus horrens. The sequence goes on along the minus strand of NW_028327173.1, from coordinate 59,391,379 downwards.
TTGATCTTCATTATATTCTTACATTTACTAATGATGCTTAAAGATGAAGTAATGGATATCATTAAATGACAAAATAAGATTTTTCTTTATTTATTTCTCTGCTTTTCACACAGTTAACATCAATTCAATCATGCATCTTCCATCACTTTGATGTCCCCTTACTTAGAATTCTTGATTACTTTCTTGACACCGATCATTATGCATTTTTAAAGGTATAGTGATATTTTTCTCGTCCATCTATTTATCTATCTATTCATTCATTCAACAAAGCTCCTTCAGACACATATTAAGTAACAATTGTTTGTCCAGAGCTTCAATAGTTAACGCATACAAGTCTTTCCTTTGGGGAAAGGTCCCTCAAGTTCAAAACTTGCCCTGAGACATGTAATGTGAAAATAGCTCCCTGTTCTATGAAAATGCTATATCATTCAAAGTCTGTGAAATTTTTCTCACAGAGTTCATCCAGTCATTTTTAAAAATAATTTTTTTTTCATTGCACACTTTGTCTCTAAAACTAGGTTACACTCTTCTCCATAACACTTCAATCAGTGGGACATTACACTTAGTTGGAGCTCATAAATATTTTTAGAATGTTCTCTGAGCCCAGATCTTCTTTCTGCTAGATATCTATTTTGCCTAATTTTTCACTTTATTTATGTGTCTGTCAAAGTATCACCTTAACTGAAGGGGCTTTCAAAATGACATTCTAAAATAGTACTTCCTACCTCATCACTCTCTGTTCTCTTACTTTATTTTGTGTCACATAACATATCAACTAACTGGCATATGAAGTATTTGAAGTTTTTTTTCTATCTAGAGACCATTGTATAATGTAGAATGTAAATTCTAGGAGAGCAAGGACTTTGCCTGTAAAACTGTGTTATATATCCAGTGTCTCATGATGTCTGGCACATCTTAAATGTTCAAATAAGTATTTATAGAATTAATGAAAGTGGTTTATTATTTCCAAAGGTATTATTTTATTATAATTTTGTTTGGAGTAAAAAATAAGAAAAATCAATGTCATTCTAATTTATAGAATATACTATTTCTCTTAGATACAAGTTAATGAAATAAAATATTGAAAAATTACATCAAAATTTATAACTAGATTTTCAAGTACAAGTAAATGTGCTATATGTTGACTGCATCTTGAAAATATGAACTGTCTAACTCTTACTTGAACATTGACAACTTTCTATCCTGAGGATAGTATGAATATTTTTAAATGCCAAGAGCAAATTTAAGTGTACCTCTTGGGATGTAGAAAGTCTTAACTATGTTCACATGCTAGTTTTTTCAGTGTCCTTAAAAAATAATAACCTGGTTTATATCCACATTTCATGATAATTCTTATATAAATTTTCTCATTGCATCACTGTTTCTGCAATTGCTCTCCCTTGTTCCCTCAAACGTGTATAGGTTTATGGCATATATTACATATTCACAGATATCTTATATAATGCATTTAAACATGAAATGAACAGATGGCACATTTTACAGTTTCACTTAATCTGTGAAATAATGATTCTAGAATTTGAATACAAATTTTTGAAATTAAATTTATAAGGTTAGAATTCTTAATATGTCATTGTATTTTATCCATATATAAGTTATGGTGGTATAAAAGTCCTCTCAATAAGATATGCCTAAATGTATATAGTTCTAATAAAAATATAGCTAGATTTATTTTTAAAAGTTGAGTTGAGTTGTAAAAAGTCATTAGTCAATTTTGGCAGTTGAATTAATAGGTAAATGTTGTCCAAATCATTACAGATATCTTAAAGTAAAAATTTTGTGGAAATGTAGTCTGCCTTCTTTTGTCTTTATATTAAATTGCTGTTTCTCTTTCTGAATCTGAAGATCCTAATCTATTTTTTATTGTCCTTTTAGTTATCATTTTGTTGCTTACATTGATAAGCATATATTGTATTTTTTCTAATTTTGAGGAGTTAACTAGCAGCTAATCATGGCTTTATGGCATGGTTTTTCTTCCTCCATTTGGAAACCTTATTACTAGAGTAAATCGTCGGCAGCCGTCCGTCTCGAGAGACGATGGTGTAGCTTCACAAGAGTCTATCTGCACCGCCGAGAATGGCTGTGCAGTCCGACTCGGGAGTGACACGGTATCTGTCTCCTCTCGTGTTGAATCGACATCTTGCAATGACGCTGGAGTGTCCTCTCCAGTGAAGCTGAAGCTACAGAGCCTGGGCAGGGTGATATGGACGGTCTGCTGTTGCCCATGCAGCAGACCCCCCCTCTCTTCGCAGCTGAAGGGTCCAAGGGAAAGACGGAGTCGATACAGCTTGGCTTCAGGTGCGCCGCAGGAGTTGACGGTGTTGACTACAACGTCAAACCGCCTTAGGGACTCCGGCTCCGGATTTTCTGTCGGGGTTTACTCCCTTAGCCTTTCCCCTGAAGAGGTATGCCGCAAGGCAGCGGAGGTTTTTTGGAGTCAGAGTTTTCCTTCTCTGATGTACCCTGACTGGAAGATCGAACCAGCGACACTTAGCTCGCAGGCCGACGCTCAATCCACTGAGCTAAACCAGCCAGGGACTAGAGTAAATATATATATATATATATATATATATAGTTATTTGTGCTTGTTTTGTTGTTTAAGAAAGAATCTATCTGCTAATTGATTTCTATTTCTCTGGTCTACTCTTGTAGGTCATAGTAACTTCTTTCTTTATGATTATCCTTGATTGATCATTTTGTTGCCCTACATTGAACATGACCTCTTTATAGAAATTCTCTTCACTTTGTTGTAATAAAGAAAAAAATTTGTATAAATGTTTTCCTACAGAAAGTTTTTAAGTACTTTTGCTATTAGGAAAAATAAAAAATCAAAAGTTATATAATTATGTTATGTTAAGTCTCAGTGTTACTTATTTATAAAATGTATAATTCAAAATCTCTCTGTATTTGTATGGTGGAGGATAGGGGTAGTCCATGCTAATTTAGTCTGCCATCTTTCTAAATCACTCTACAATTTTTTTAGTTCTACTTAATTTAATTCTCATGTAAATAGCTAGATATCTTAATTTTCCCATTCACATTGTGAGGTCATGATAAAATGGTCATCCCTAAAGCTCCTAAGCTTGATAGCCTGTAGTCAAGAGAGCAGTCAATACTATATATACAGCAGTCTCTTAACATAAATGGATTTAATTCACTTGAGCAACATACCCACAGCTGGTCACCCATTTTGCATCTGTTGCTATAACCACGGACATGATGACTATGGGAAGTATGGTTCTGAAAATATAACAGGCTCCCAGACAAAAATGTATGTGCCCACTGCCATTGGGGTCCCTTAGAGTTCAGTTCTAATTCTGTTTTACTAAGTATTTACAGACACTTGATTATTGTGCTGCTATTAAACAAACTTCTCAAAAGTCCAAATCTCATTATGACATGCCTATACTTAAAAACCAAGCAAAAATTTTCATAATCTCAAAAATAAATTCAAAGTATTTTCTAAAACAAACAAGATTCTTTGTAATCTGGATTCATCTCTCTCTACATTCATGTTATGTTTTTTATTCAGCCATATTTAGCTATTTGAATTGTCTTTAATAGAGATTCTTACTTAACTTTCATGGATAACATTATATCATTATTTCCTTGAATGTGTTGACCTTCATTACTTAATCAATGCAATTCTAATATTTTCAAATTTAAGACATAAAGTCATGGACGTATTTGGTGATACTTTCTTCTTTTTGAGTACAGTTTTAGTTAGGGGTCTGTCAAATGTGTTCCCATTATATAACTTTACATTTCCTACCTTGCATTGTAATAATTGGTTAACTTGTCTTTCTTCACATTACATTTTGTGTTTCTTATTAGCATAAATCATTTTTAAGTATCTCTGTACCTTATATCCCTTAAACTGGACACATCAAATAAATATTTTTAAATGTATTTATATCATATTTAAAATAGACATTTATAAAGAGTTATTAAAAACTCACCAATTAGAAAACAAACAACCTGATTAGAAAATAAGCCAAATAACTTAACAGACACTTCCCAAATAAAATAGACACATGGCAAGTAAGCATATGAAAAAGTGCTCCATGTGATATGTTATCCTTGGAGTGCAAATTAAAACAATGAGATACTACTGCATACCTATTAAAATGGCCTAAACCAAAAGCAATGACAATACCAAATATTGGCAAGAATGTAAAGCAACAAAAACTCTCAATAATTGGTGGTTGGAATGCCAACTGATACAATCACTTTGGAAGACAGACTGGCAGTTTCTTAGCAAAACTAAACATACTCTTCCCATGCAATCTGAAAATCATGATCCTTGGGATTTTCCCACAGGAGTTCAAAACTTAGATCTACACAAAAACTTGCACCTGAATACTTATAACTGCTTTATTTATGATTGCTAAAATTTCGAAGCCACCAAGATGTCTTTCAGTAAATACTGAATAGACTGTGATTCATCAGACAGTAGAACATTATTAATTACCAAAAATAAATGAGGTACCAAGCCTGAAAAAAACAAGAAAGAAACCTAAAGATATACTATGAAGTAAAAAAGGCCAATCTGAAAAGGCTACATACTGTATGATTCCAACTATATGACATCCTGGAAAAGGAAAAACTATGGAGAGAATTAAAAGATAAGAGGCATCTAGGGATTAGAGATAAATTGGTAAAGTGCAGAGAATTTTTAGGGCAGTGAAACTACTCTGTATGATACTATAATGATGGACCCATGTCACTTAGATATTTATCCAAACCCACAGTGTATATAACACCAAGAAAAAAGATAGGTAGGGAAGGAGGAGGACAGAGAGACAGGAAGGAGGGGAAGGGCAGGGAGGAAATACTGTGAGTATAGTTACACAACACATGATTGTATTATTGTTTCCAAGTATTTATCCCTCTTCTCAAGTAAAAGTTCCCTGTTGCTATATAACTATAATTCATGCTCTGGACACTTTTCTAGAAATGTCAGTCTTGGCTATTAGACTGAATTTGGCCAATGATATGTAAGTGAAGTTTTCCAAAATTTTACAAAGATATAACCACAATAACAAAGCCTTAGATCAATATCATTAATAAGTATAAAAATCCAAAATGATACATTAGAAAATAAAATGCATTATCTTATAAAAAGTAACAGTCACCATAACTGAGTAATATTTATTCCAGATAAGAGTTTCAATATTATAAATATCTCAATAAATTATATTTTATAAATATATAAAAAGAAATATTATTTATCTACTCCACTTTCAATGAAAATTCATTTGATAAATTTAATATGTTCTAAAGATAAAACTTTTAAAAATAAGAAGAAATATAACATTATTTAACAAGATATATCTATATGCCCAACTACCAGCAATGCCTAAGAATTTTTTCAAGGAATAAATAATAATAATTCCTATGACTGACTCTATTTTTTAACACTGTCCTGATTGCAATGTCCAATTTTATTATTAAGAAGAAACATACAAAAGTATAAAATGAGTGGTGGAAATAAACATCATTATTTATGAATGATATAATTTTGTGCTTGAAAAGCCACAGAGGCTCAATTGTTTTTTGTTTTTTTTTTAATTACAAAAGTAAAAAATGAACAAGGTTGTCAGGTAGATAGCAGATGTATAAAAATCAGTTGCCATCATATTTTAAAATGATATGTGTTTAGGAGATATAATAAAAAAGGCTTCATTTATAATAACAAAATAGTGTAATGCTCTGGGATAACTGTATCAAAATACAGGCAAATGCTGTGTGAAAACACTATAAAATGTTATCAACCACAAAATAGAAAACAACAGCAAAACCCAAATATGTAAAAAAATAATAAGGTTTTCCATGTTTTTACATTTTAAAAACTTGATACTATAAAGTTGTAAATTCTCCCAAAGTAAATCTCTAAATATGGCTCAACTTCAATAAAATTATATTGGTTTTTAAGTTAATAAACTATAGAACTTAAGCAAATACTTCAAAAATGTATTCCTATCCAGTATAAATATATATAGATACATTTTAAAACAGATATTATGAGTAATGTTTTCTCCATATGCATAATAGCTTTCTAACTGAAAATATTCTCTACAAAATATTGTCTATATGTATTATATAAAACTCTACAATGAAGTATCAGAAAATATAGTTCTTGAAAGCCGAAGCTGGATAAATGTTTTCTGTTATAATTGCTCTGGTTTTATATCATTATTATTAATGATTTCATAACCACCCATTTTTTTCTCCCACCTAAACTGATAAATGGTGAATTTTTCAAGGCCCCAAAATTTAGTATTGATTTATAACTGTACTCAATTACTTGATTTTCAAGTGCAATAACTGTCTGTGACACAGATTTTTTTCCTTTGTTATAAGCAATAGTATCTTTTTTTCATTTCAACAGCTTTATTGCCATAATTTATACATAACATTTACATAGTAATTGTGCAATTTGTTGACATTTAGTAAGTTCAGAGTTGTCCAGATTTTTTTTTAAAGTGTTTTATTGCTTATAATGTTACATTTGTCCCAATTTCCCTTCCCTCTGCTCCCCTCCACCCGGTGGTCCCCCTCCCTCCAGTTGTCCCCCCCTTTTAGATCATGTCCATTAGTTGTGCATATAGTTCTTCTCAACCTCTCTGTCTATTCCATTCCCTCCTACCGTGATCCTTAATTCCTATATCATCTCCCTCCCTCTCCCCCTTACCCCTCCCTGTTAATCTCCCCCCAATATGTTCCCCATACCCATACTTCTTTTTCCACTCTCGTTGCCTGTTTAGTTTGATTTTGTTTCAATTCCCTAGCTTCTGTTGTTGTTTCTTGTGATGCAGTTTTCATTTTAGATTTCATAGTTTTGATCCTCCTTTTTCTAAACCAGTCCCTTTAACATCTCATATCACAGTGGTTTGGATCTAATGCACTCTTTCAGTTTTGTTTTGTCCTGGAAACACTTTCTCTGCCCTTCTATTCTGAATGACAATTTCACTGGATAGAGTATTCGTGGTTGTAGGTTTTTGCTTTTCATTACTTTGAATATTTCTTGCCAGTCCCTTCTTGCCTGCAGGGTCTCCCTTGAGAAGTCAGCTGATAGTCTAATTGGGACTCCTTTGTACATGATTCTTTTCTTCTCTCTTGCTGCTTTTAAGATTCTCTCTTTATCTTTAACTTTTGACATTTTGATTATAATGTGTCTTAGAGTGGTTCTCCCTGGGTCCAGTTTTTTTAGAACTCTCTGTGCTTCCTGGACCTGTAAGTCTATTTCCTTCCCCAAGTTTGGGAAGTTCTGCTTTATTATATTTTCACTTAATTTTTCAATTTCTAGTTCATCTTCTTCGCCCTCTGGCAAACCAATGATTCTTATGTTGGGCCTTTTATAGCTGTCCCAGAGGTTTCTGATCCTCTCATCCTTGCTTCCCGTTTTTTCTCTCTGCACTGGTTGACTCTTCCTTCTCTATGTTCTGGTTTGTTGATATGAACTCTGGATTTTTTTTCCTCACCATCTGTCTCATATGTGGTTTTGTTCCTTTCAGTATGGGTGTTTTTCAATTCTTTCTCATCTTTTTCCAGATCTTTTGTTAATTCTGTAAGCCACCTGATAACAATGGCCCTGAACTGAGCCTCTGACAGGTTTCTTATTTGTTCATCTGTCAGATTCTTCATCTGTTGCCTGGTGAGCTGCGCCACCGGGATTTCTATAGTTGTCTGCCTCATTTTGACAGATGCGTTTTGTTTTCTTGGGCCGGCTGTCGGGGGCAGTGCCTGTGTACTCGTAATGACCCAGCGACCGGCGGCAATCCGCAACCTTTTTCGCAGCCCTGTGGTGCTTTGTGTGGGGGTGGGGGTCCAAGATGGATTCACACAGTTATTCCGCTAGGAGACTGGGATCCATCCTCCCGCCCTCTGGGCCTCACTGTTCAAGGCGATGTGGTGGCTGCTTTCCCCAGCGTTGGGGTTGCAAGTTGCCGGGGGTTCGACTGCAGCCAGGATTGTTCTCCCTGCCGCTGTCCCTGGTGCGACCGCAAACATCACTGCCTACTTTTGCTCTTACCTGCCCAAAGGGCGCCGCTAGTTTATAATTTCGTACGTTGGGCTTCTGTGTAGTTTTATTTCCTGGAATTTCTAGTTATCTTTTGTTTTGAAGTAGTTGTATTCCTCTCTAGTTGTAGAGGGAGACCGAGTGTGTCCGTCTAAGCCTCCATCTTGGCCGGAAGTCCCAGCAATAGTAATTTTTACATTTAACAATACAAGCTGCATATGGTCTGATCAATTATAGCATCTCCAAACTTATTCATTTTATTTTATCATGTATTTTTCATGCATGTTATTTGTTGACTGTCTCTTTTGTTTTCTATGGATTTGTCTGTAACAAATAAATATTGTATAGGAGACATGGTTTAAAAATATTTTTAAAGTGTTGTTTCTCCAGATCACAGTATTTATAAATTGAAACCTGTAGACCAGAACAAAAGAAAATTACAACAGCCTTAAAATTAGAAACAAACTTACCAACATAATATATATTTGATGTTTTGCATTTTGTTGATGCAATTTTAGGGTAAAATAAAAACCTAAGAAGGAAGAAATATATATATTCTAACCTTCTCTTCTTAATAGTTAAGAATTTCTTGGAAAGATTTTGAATTTTCAAGGCAAAAATCTTTCCCCAGTATTGGCATTTATACAGGAAACACTGTGAATGAATACTTTATTCTTAAAGTTAAGTAAAACAATAAACAAAAAGAAAGAATTCTTATTCGAATTCTGAGTATTTTGTTTTAAAATGGAGCAGGTGCTACAATTGGCAGTGCTGGGCCTGCTCATTTTAAACCAACTCTCTCAATGATGACAGAAAGACTTGACAGAATGTTCAATATAGGTATTCAAAATGATCAGAAAGCTACTAAGGATTCCAGGACTTGTGAGTTCAACATTCTGAATAAAACAGAAGACCAAATTCCTGAATCTTACTTCTGAAGCTATTTTTTTCTTAAGGTATTTGCCAATTCAAAGATGAAGTCTAAGAAACTAAGAGTCTGAGCACAACCAAAGGGTGAAAAGCAGAGAAGCTGGAAGTCTTAGAAGCCTCCCAAGACTGAGGGAACATAAATGGGAGTTCAGGGCCTGCAAGGTTGAAAGAAGTCTGTGAACATCCTAGACTTTCTCTTAGGAACCTGAGGGCTACCTTCTAGAAATGAGAAATAATTACAAAAAAACAGAGTTTGCAAAGACTGAAGTCCAACTTAGAATGAGTTCAAACTCTGAATAGGATTACTAACTGATCTGCCTGGTACAAGATTATAGTCACTTTCTTTTTATTTAAAATTTTTTTTGTGTATAATTTTTTTCCATTACCAATTAGTCCCCTTATAATCCCCTCCCCTCTGCAGTCACCACACTGTTGTTCATGTCCATGAGTCCTTTTATTTCCTCTCTCAATCCCACCACTCCCTAACCTCCCCCCACTTTATCTGCCATCTATACTGTCACAAAGGGTAAAACTTCCTTCTTTTTTATAGCTGTGTAGCATTCTATTGCATAAATAGTCATTTTTACCATGCCTATTTAACCTTGGACTGAATGTTTTTGTCGATGAAATGAGCTAAGACAAATTTGTTTTTGCAAAAATGACACAATAATAAGAAAGTAGAAAATACAGAAAATACAAAATAGAAATTTAAACTTTTTTCCAACTCTCACCATTTATAAATAACTATAGTTTATTTTATAATAAATATTTCTGCAGATATATCCCCCTAATAGTAGCATGCTAAATATATTTTATATTACAGTAAAATATAATATAGATAGAAAAATATGTAAACATATTTTACAAATAATCATGAGAAGTAATTTGTCTTGACTAACACAAAATAGTGGAATTAGATCAGCTGCATAATCATAAATTATATATATTTAAAAATAAATTGCATACCATAATTTTAACAAATGTAATGTGTAGAATGACTGCCACCCTCACATAGGTTCTTCCTTTCTTAGTTGGACTCTTTAGGAATTCCAAAATGTTTTTGATTTTATGCATTTTTGATGACTTTTTTTCTTAAGTCCAGTTACATCTATGATTAAAAGGAATATCTCTTGTAGGTAACTTATCTTTGCTGAGTGTTTAGTAGAGCTGTTAATGATAAACTAATAATAAACTTGTAAACATAAACCACTTTATTTAAAAAATGGGACAAGTTGTTTATTGATGTAAAATTACAATCAGAGGTATTTTGTTTTTGATTAAGAGATAGTTGTAATTCATGATTTAGACACTTATGAAAATTTTATGAAATGTTGTTTGACCAAATTTTTAAACTGCTCATTATATGCTATTTCAAACGTATTTCTGTTACTAAATAAATGCACTTTAAAGATTATTGCAGAATTTTTTTTACACCTTATCGAATTACCAGACAAATACCACAAATACCTCATAAACTCTTTTCATTGTAGCTAACAGCCTGATTGCAGGAAAACTTGTGGTTCTCCAAGTGTGAAGAATTTTAAGTAGACTCAAGAGATTATTTGAAAACATTTTCCAAATTAGAAACAGCTGATGGCACTTCTTAATATCTTGCCCATAAGTAATCAATTTTCATTTACTTTTAAGGTACAAACCAATCACAAAATAGCTGTGTTTATTAAATATAGATTTTATTTTATAAAATCTACCAAAGAATAATGATATTATCCTAGCTTATTCAGTGGGTTTGGCATTCAATCCATGATTCTCGAAAATTACCTGTCTGAAACTATAATATAATATAATATATATAGTTTCAGACAGGTAATTTATATATATACATTATATATATATATACACACATATATATATATATATAATATGTGTGTGTGTGTGTATATGTGTATATATATATATATATTTTTTTCCCAGCACACTGAGGTCCTTCAAAGTGCATAATGTCCAATAGGGAATATAAAACATCACTGCCAGACTTAGTTGATATTTACACAGAATTTTAATAATAATTAAGATGATTTACTTTTTGTGTTCATGTAAAACATTTGGAGGTTAATTTGCTTTAGAATGCTGAAATATCATACTCACATTTATTTCATTTGTTACAAATCAATCATTGTTCTATGAAAAAAAAAATCAGCTTCTAATTGTGACATCTGTTGTTGTTTTAACTGACCCAAGGTAAATCACATCTTTTTTCTTTTTAAAATACAATGAAACAAATGGGGTTCACAGGGTTACAGAAATTTCAAAAAATTAAAATAATTTAATACATTGTTTTATAACGTACAATTGAACCAAAAATAAAATATTAATATACGTCGGAAGATTAACATATACGTCAGAAGATTAAGATGTATGTCAGAAGACTAACATATAACAGAAATCAGCATTCTAACATTTTAGAAATTATTCTGTTCTCATTTTCATAATTTTTCAGTTTAAAAATTTTTTATTTAAACTTTAATACAACCTATATATATAATCAAGAATAATTCCCGCCAGGGTCGGCCCACAGTCTTGGTGGAGCGCTGAGAAGACTGTTGAACTTGACTATCTAAAGGAAGTAAAAGTCATAACAAGATTTCCATAGGTGAACCTGAGGAAGGAAAAAAAAAAGAAGAATGATGTTGTTTTTCAGGCAAACAAATAATTTATGTTTTGATTATTAGAATAATTGATATTAAGCTCTAGAAGTAAATCTGAAAAGATTATTTAATATTATATTGTAAAAGTTATATTAACTTAAATAGTAGTTACACATTTGGTCAAATTAATATGAAAAATGCTATATAGTATATCTCCCAATAGAATATACACATTTTACATTATTATTTTTAATGTTCTATAGAGCCCTATGAGAAGATTGTGTTTAACTTTGCTTCTTTGATCAGTTCACACATATATTTATGTATAACAGTTTTAATTTCACATCTATACAATATTACCTTTTTAAAACTATCTATGTACTTTTATCTTTTGCTTTTCTGTCTGCACGATCCTTTCTCTATTTCACCCAAGGCATGTACTTGCCTAGGGGTATGGTGATGATAGTGATAATGGTGATGTGTGATTGTAAATAGAATTTATCACATAGGAATCATCAAAGAGCAATGCCAACAGTTAGAATCTGGCATGTAAAAATATAATTTTACAGCTGAAAACTAACCTTGAAACACAGGCTGATTTATTAAGAGGAGAAACATAAAATTATTTTTTAATAATCTACTTTAAATATATCATAGGCCAATCCTATAGTAATTAGTACACATGTTTTTCTGTAATATACAGAAAATAATAACTGTATCCATTTATTAATAAATAATTTCTCTGGAAGCAGTAGGGTACAGTGTAGGGATAGAAAGAGGAGAAAGGATGAAGGGCAGAAAAGTAATAAAAATGTAATTATTTTTCCCCAGACTTTCACCTGAGCAGGGATTATTAAACAACTTGAGATAATTACTCAGGATCTTCTAGCTGCTTCTCTATGTGGGTCTCTGGGACAGGATTTTACTGTGGAAATGGTATTTCCACTGTTATATATACAGTTCTAGTAGGGCAGAGGCATGTCTAAAAAGAGAGATGATTTAGTCATTTCAGGTCCTATGTGTGGTGGTTAATAAATTGAGTTACTGGACCTGCTTTTGGGCCTGCCATGTTAGGACAAAATAATTTTCGAAACAAGAATCCAGGTAGGGCAGCAGAATTGGGGGATGGGGAAAAGAGAAGATACAGGAGAGATTTAGAGTTTGGAAATTATGGATTTCTCAATGAAAGAAGAATCATCACGGAAAGCTGTGCAATGCCTTCTGAAACTTTTATCCTAACTAAAAGTGAGTATCATTGGTTTACTGGCCACAGTTCAGCAGCATTGGACTTAACCATGTAGATGAGAAAAATTGGGTGTTGCTTTGGAGACCTGATTCTGGTCTTTGCAAAATAAAGTACAATACAAAGGGGAATACCACCCAAAATTATGGCCCCTCCCCATAAGCAGCCTGCACGCATGACTGGTCATGTTTGGTTACAAAAGTTTACTTTCTACTGCTCAATTCAGGATATCCCTTAAGTGGGAAGTATGTCGAATGCTTAAGTGAGAAATATGTACTTCAGAAGATGGAAGTGAAATTAATCAAAGATTCAGGGACCTGAAATAACTTTGTGAATATACTAAAACTACTGAGTTACATACTTTAAAAGGTGAATTTGTTGGTATGTGAATCATATTTCAAATTTTGAACATTCAGTATGCCTGAACAAGCTGAGATGAGCAATGGATGAGCCGAGGATAGAGGGACTGAGGTAGATGAGAGTAAATGTGGGAAGGAGTAGTCAGGGCTGTTAAAGCATCCTCTATCTTGGTAAGTTAGGAGAACACTTGAAAGTGACAAACCAAGGAAAGGCAAAAAAAGAATATTATTTAGAGATTTAGAAGAGATCATGAAATAAAATAGAACCAAAAATGTTTCAAAATAACTTTCTCTAAGGAACAGGGGGTTGGCAGAGATCTTTTCTATTCATTGTAAACCCACTAGACTAATTGATATTTTTAAAGGATATGCATTGTTACAAACTAAATTGTGTTTCCCTAAAATGCATGTTGAAACCCTAACACTTAATGACACTGCATTTGTAGAAAAAGGCTTTAAGGAAGTAATGTTAAATGAGGTCAGACTGGTGGCGCCCTACTCCAATATGAAGTGTCCGCATAAGAAGTGAGGAGCCAGGGATGCAAGCCCACAGAGGAAAGTCCATATGAAGACAAAGGAGACCTGCAAGCCAAGGAGAGAAGCCTCAGAGAAAGCCAGACTGCCAAAACCTTGGACTTTTAGCCTCCAGAACTATAAATAAATAACTTTCTTTTGTTAACCACTCAGTATGTGGTATTTTGATATTATAGTCCTAGCAGACTAAGACATGTATGTTGCTTGGGGGAAAAGAAAAAAAAACTGACATGAAGCACACAATAAAACCAGTCATTATTTCTCTTACAGAGAGACAACATGAGCCCAAAAAGCTATACTGAATGTCAGGCCTTTTACCCTTTGTATCAATATGGTGATTGACAGTACTTTCATTAGCTTATAAAGCAAGAAAGTTAAAAGTCCATGAGAATGTAATACCAATAAATTCAAGAAAACATAATCCTATCCACATGCAATGAAGAGTAAAGCTTATAAAAATCAATAAAAGTGAGAAAACAGAAACTAAACAGTTTAAATGGAAAGAACTAGTCAGCGAAGAGTTCCATACTCATCAGTATGCCTATGTTTGGATTCTGGTTCTGTAGCTCATTAATCCTGAAATCATAGACAAATTCTTAACTTATCAAAGATGTAGTTTCCCTAGTCATAAACAAAGGCTAATGCTAAGTTTTCTTAGCAAGGTTGTTAGGAGTATTAACAAAAACCAAATATGTAAACCACCTTTCAATGAAGAATGAATGTGTAGTAATATAAAAATAGAAATTAACCTTAAGAATTAATAAATAAGAATAGGAAAAAAAAGGAAAGACCTCTGTTTCAAGTGCTTCTATGGATTTAGCAGAATATAAATTTTAAAAATTTGGTGGTATTATAATAGCAATTATGGCTTGAAAAAGAACAAAAACAAAAGGCCCTAATTATTTCATTTAATAAGAGATATATTTATGGACTGGTAATGTTTTGGCCTGACATCTTTGAAGTGCTCTACCCGATGTTTAATCAATTCACAAATTTTTCCCAAGTGGCTCTACCTTACAATGGGGAGGAATTACAGTAAATCCTTTTACATTTGTCTCATAGCAGTCTTTTTGTATCACCCCATAGGTATGTCTTGAAATTCAGAACAGGGTTTTATACAAATATAATTTTAAAGCAATACATAAAACTGAACTTAGAGCTAAGACTTGACAACAGAACTTAAAGCAGTTACTACAAGTATAGAACAGGTGTCCAGAGAGACTGTCCTTTGCAATTCAATTGGATTAGATTGAATTCTTGCTACAGTAAATGTTCTCTTAAAACAGCTAATAAAAATAGTCAAGTACAGAGACTTATGACAGGGCCTACACTTTGAATTATTTTATTTTCTTAAGTATTTAAATTACATGTGCTATTGGAGCCAGGGACAATTTAACATGAAACAATTTTTAATTTTTCACTAAGTTTATAATGACTTAGAATGGAGAAACAAGGCATAAAGATTTCTGTTTTGGCTGATGATTTTCAGACATCATTCAGTTTATCTAGTGCAATAAATATGATCCAAAATATTTATTGATCAGGCTTTGTCCCCAGAACTATAATATAAATATGTCACAGACTTTTTTTTAATTCATTGATTTACACAAGAGAGATAAATCAATAATCATAATGCATCAATTCACACCATTTTGAAATAGACTTTCCTTAATTTAAATCTTAACAGTCCACGTGGTTTTGAAGGCAGCAGGGAGCATTTCAGAATATTTACAAGGGTAGTGTTATAATTATGGAACCTGGCTACTCAATGCCTACTAAATAAATTAAAAACTCCTTAGCATATTATACTTGTACTGTGTGATCTGGTCTCATCTCCCATTCCCATTTCCCTAGCTGTGTATTGTTTTACCAAACAGCACATTACTTTTCTTGCTTCAGTGTCACTGTGCAAATTGTCTGTGCTGCTCTTCTACTTTCACCTCTTCTTCAAGAATCAGTAAAGCCCCAATCTATTCATTCTGACTAAATTCATATGTCATTTCCTTATAAAAGTCCCCCTTGACTCAATTGTTGCTGATTGCTCTGCAATGCTCAACGAGTCACTCCTAAATCTGGCCCCAAGGAACTTGGGGTATATTACTATAAACACTCATCAAATAGACCTTTAATTATTGAATCACATGTCTAACTGCAGACTGTGAGACAAGACTCTTAATAATCTTTTTATCATAAGACAATATCAGGGACACAGTCATTCAAAATGTGTTTGAGTATTTGTGATTAAAATGTGCAAAAGGTGGGAAATGGTAGTAGAAAATACACACATTTTGCACCTTTGTTTACAGTAGATGTCAGTATTATGGCTTTAAGTTATGCTCCATAAGAAATAGAGAGCCACTGTGGCTTTTAAACAGATCTGTAGTATATTGGATTAATGGCTTCATTCTTCCAGAAATTAGATGTGAGAATGGGCTAAGAACATATTTCATATACTCACTTCACAGACTAGAAGCTGTTAAATTGAGCTACTTCAAGAACTCCCTATTCCCCTTGCAAATCTGAATGATCTTTCAAATAGGGTGACTTTCTGTTTAGTCACGAATGCAGCCTGTACTCATAAGAATGGCTGGACCAGTTATTAATATGACGGAAAATGTAAATGGTGGGATGAGCAGAGAAGGCAAAGGGGGAATTTGGGACGATTGTAATAGAATAATAATAAAAGAAAAAGAAAAAAATGCATTTATCATTTGCTAAATGATTTGACATTTACTTAAAACAAGGAATCTTTGTAAATCAGTTCCCAACATAAAAAGTACTCAGTTTTATGTATTAAAATGTATGTTGGTTAAGTTTTATATGTGTAGAAACTTCTAATAGAAGCACTGTGATTAGTACTCTGGGGGATACAAAAATTAAGTGATAATATATTAATATAATAATAATAACAATAATAAAATGGCCATAGTTGAACTGCAAAAAAAGAAAATGTAATTAATCATTATATTAAGGCCTGAGTACCTCTCTTCACCCCTACCTCCTTTGTCATTTTGTTTTCTTCCCTGGGACCTCTCTTCTGCCCATAATCAAGTAACCACAAACTTCATATCACACTGAGCAAGGAAATCCCAGGATTCTGCACAGAGCCCCAGGCAGCAATATTTCTGCATAATCAATGTGCATGCCCTCATCTATGTTAACTATTTTACCTATCACTCCTGGTTATATAAGTAATTCTGACAACACAGTTTGGACTGGGGCAACTGCTATGTATATGTTGGGAGGTTATTGTAATAGCACAAGTAAGTATTAATAGTTAAACTGACATCTCCAGTGAGGTGGAGTATATAGAGTTAGTTCTGAGAGTCAGTACCAGGTGAGGGAAGAAGGCACTAAGTTTCCCAAGGTTAAGGACAAAAGCACTAGGCTCAGAATGAGGCAGGAGCTAGTTAATAATAATAGAATCTGTTATGTCTTGCTATATTAACCACTTGTGTGAATGTTAAAATGTTAAGATAAAGTTTCTTAAATAACCTAAATTGAGATGTGGTCCTTGAGTGTGAAAAGAGATTAACACTACACATACAGGTTCAACTGGCTACCTGCTTTGGGGACAGTAAGGTGAGGATATAAGAAATCAAGAAAATATTGAGAGTATTCTCATGAGAATTTTAATATCTCTGATTAAAAGTCAGTAAGGGAAACTATTATTATAGTTTAAAGAGTTAGGATTATCATTACAAATAATGGAGTAAGTGCATATGTTTTTTGTTTTTTTTTTCCCACCATGTTTGTCTTGACCATGTATTATCTGAACTAAATAATAAATATTAAATGTAGACATAACTTAAGATGAATTCCTATTATTTTTCTTCTTATTAATATCATTAGTATAGTATGGTTGATATCACTATCCTACCCATACTAACTCAAAGTTTGAGAATCATCCTGGATTTCTTCTTCTTCATTTTTTATAGCATTAGTACCAGATCATACAAATTCTACCTCATATTTATTTATGGAATTTGTGTATTTATTCTTACATGTTTCAACTTCAGTTACCTTCAATGTACTCTCCATTTGATGCAGTAGACCTATTGTGATATTTTTTCCACTGCTCAAAACAGTTTTTGAACTTGTTGATTTTGATGCCTTTTACTGCTTCTGCCATTTTTTGTTTCACCTCTCTCACATAGGCAAGATGTTTCCATTTGAGGACATTTTTCCTCCAGAGAAACAACCAAAAAAGTTAATCAGGGCTAGATCAGGTGGATAGGGAGGCTGAGGCACAGCAGGGGAGGAGGTGGTGCCACAAACTGCAGAACACTCAGCGTGGTGTGGACAGGAGTGCTGGTAAATAACCGGCATGAAATGGGCAAATGCATGGAGTCTTCAAAAAACATTCACTGAAGCTGAATGCAACTTCTCACAACAACACCAGCTGGTACACAGATACAGATGGGTTCCTAGAACACTCATCTATTGGGGGAAGCCTGTATTAAGAGTGGTCTGCCCTATATTGCGGACTCTGACCAGTGGTGTCCGCGGCATTGTGGATGTGATGAACAAAATACAGTGGACTGCACTAATCCGGTGGAGAGAAGGGACAGAACAGCCACTCTCTAAATCAGCGAGAGCACCGTGACCCTTGCCTAGACAGGCTTTTACTCCTTTCTGGGTGGATGACATCAAACAAAGTTACAAATCTTTTTGCTAAGATTGCTTTGGATGGTTGTTGTTTACAGATAATAAAGAAAAGACTGTTGTGCATATAAGGTAATGATAAGGATGGGAGATCTGGTCACATCCTGTGCTTAAAACAGTTCAGAATAGACCTTGAGAAGTTACTTTAAAGTTATACATTAAACATCTGTTGTTTTTCAGCTCAGGGTGAGGAAGTTTTTAACAAAAGCAAGCTTTTAAGCAATATTGATACAATGCAGGCCTGATTTCCATGGGAAAGCCTATCTGGGGGCCTGGCTTCTGTGTGCTCCCTAGAGCCTGCCGGTGTTCTGAACCAGGGGTGAGCTACATTCACCATTACCATACAGATCAGTTCCCTATAGTCCTCCAGAACAAAAGTCTGTTGGTTTTATTTTTTTATGTGTGTGTGTGCCCCGCCTCATATCTGAGTGACTATGAGCACTTACATAACTTCATGTGTCCCCTGACCTATTGTAATTATCTGTCAGGTGAAGGCCCTTCATATTCTGATTACTTCTAGTCACAAGAATAGACTCTTCTTACTGTTTAACTTATAGCCAGTATAATATCACAATTCTGATATCTTACCATTTGAACCTTTCTCCAAACCTAGTTGAAAGCTTCAGTAGTGACTTTAGGGGTATGGAGGCACAGGGTCAAATCTTCACTATTCCTAGTTTATTTCCTTCTCAGTTTACTAAACTAGCTATAATATCTGGCCTCTCCAAATTGGAGCTCATTATTTCATTGAGCATTATTTTTGCTTCTTCATAGAATCTTCTACTGAAAATAATTTAATATGAAATGAATAGTGTTATTATTCTCTCCTTGCCCACTGTTGATTCCCCACTATCCCCAGAGCCTGAAAATGATATATTTGCTCCTCTAAGTGATATTCTTAAAAACACACCAGGCCTTCTAGGTCCTGTTGTAGTTAGGCTTCCAAGGGCAACCCTCATTATCATACCTTCCCTATCTAAAACCTATCTAGGCTGTCACCTACACTTAAATTTCACAATAAAATTAGATTCTATTTTGTGCTCCCCTAAATCCTCAGGCTCATATCAATATCTCTAAATATTTCTGTTGAAGCACCTAACCTTAACTTATGTTCATGAAGGAACATACAGCCTATTGACTACACTCTCTGGAAGAACACTATTTTCCAGTCTTTTCAATTTTAACCATTTTCAAAGGCATATGAAGAGCTAAGGTTGGTAGAACTATTTTCATAATCTCTGAACATACTCTGTACAAGTGCTCTGGCACCTTCCCTTTTTAATTGTGTTGTTCCTGGCCTTTGCTCAAAACTCATAAGAAAAAAGAATCTTATTTTAATATCTGATTAACACTATATGTCTTTCTCACCAAGTAGAATTAAAAACTTCTTAAAATCAGAGACCAAGGCAATGTGGAGAGCTGGTTAGAATCACAGTCATTGGAGCTAGGTGTGCTGTGGTTTAAATCCTAGTTCTGTTACTGAGCAGATGGGGGATATTGACCACCTTTATTCTCT
Source organism: Furipterus horrens (assembly GCF_987537825.1). Classification (NCBI taxonomy): domain Eukaryota; kingdom Metazoa; phylum Chordata; class Mammalia; order Chiroptera; family Furipteridae; genus Furipterus; species Furipterus horrens. The sequence continues at coordinate 59,371,485 of NW_028327173.1, read as the reverse complement.
CCAGGACAAAATTTATTCATCTGCAAAACAGGGCTAATAAACCTCCTTTATTAAGCCTATACTCTCATAACATTTATTTAGGATTGTGTAAAAACAATTTAGGTATTCAAATTACTTTATATCTATTGCCTAACTAGTTTGAGATGGAATTTGTTATTTTCCCTATTTACTAAAGAGGCTCATTGATGTTAATTAACATGTCCAAATTCAGAGAGTTATTAATTTACACAAATGACAGATCTGGGAATGCAGAAATCTCTCTTTCAAATCTATACTCACTGTTATAGATACACTGAGAGCCAACATTGCTGGGCTGTTGAGAGAATTACGTGAGATAACTTGCTTAAAGAATTTATCACTGAGACTGATACATAAAATCTATTAGTAAGTTATAACCTCCTTTATATAATGCAATTTAACTCTTCTTTCCACATTCCAATTGGTGGCATACTGGCTCTCCATAGCTACTAATATGCACTAAATAAATAAATAAATAAATAAACAATACCCTAATGCTAATGTATGATTTAAAATATTTAACCACATATTTTTCTGCTTTTTTAAATACATGCTGCTCCTACTATAAACATTCAAACTTCTTTTTGCATATGCAATTTATAATGTTGCCACAATATTTTAACTTTAATTTTCAGAATTATTTTAGAAAGAGTCTCTTCAAAGAAGGGAAATAATACAACTTTCAAATCAAATTAGAAAAAATAATATTTTTCTAATATTTATATTTTAGAATTTTTAATCACATTAAATGTTATTTAATTTATATAATTGTTTGTCTCATGTTTTAGAATACTGATTTTGTAAGTACAGATAAGATACCCTCACTAAGCATGGTGCCTGCTATGCAATAGATACCCAGTTAACACATTGAATGAAATAAATATTTTTATCACTTGTAATGAGGAAAATATTATACATAAATATTAATTACCCTATTTCATAAATCTGTTAAATGTTGTTTTCAGACTTTGATAACTAGCTTTCTTTACAATCAAATTATAAAATCTAAACTGTTTGAGTACAGTCAATGACTGCTCCAAACTTCCATGTAATTGCAAGTTCATTTAAAAATATACACATACAAATATATATGAGTTATTTTCTAGGTTTTGAAATAGAAAGATACAGCTTCATTTATTATTATGTTATAAATGTTTAAAATAAAGCTATAATACAGCCTTTTAAGAAACTTATTTATGTATTTAGTTTTTAAGTAAATAAAATAGTTGATTGACTCTAGTTTAATCACAATGTCTGTTAGTATCACACAGTCAATCTTATTTAGGAGACTTATTCCAATAGAGTGCTTATATATATATTTTAACATCATTTTCTCAAAGGAATAAAAGCAGTCTCATATTTATTCTGTCAAATCAACTTGTGTAGTTAAGTTGTGTCTTCCTGATTTTTGGTTTGATAAGGTAAAGAGGCTAGGATTTTGGCCTAGAAAAGTAAAAAAGTGTTCAATGAAAAATCTCAAATAATAGCTACATTTAATTATTTGCTTTAGTCAATAATATTTAGGTAAATAGTATATGGATCCACCCTGGCTGGTTTGGCTCAGTGGATTGAGCGTCGGCCTGCGAGCTAAGTGTCGCTGGTTCGATCTTCCAGTCAGGGCACATCAGAGAAGGAAAACTCTGACTCCAAAAAACCTCCGCTGCCTTGCGGCATACCTCTTCAGGGGAAAGGCTAAGGGAGTAAACCCCGACAGAAAATCCGGAGCCGGAGTCCCTAAGGCGGTTTGACGTTGTAGTCAACACCGGCAACTCCTGCGGCGCACCTGAAGCCAAGCTGTATTGACTCCGTCTTTCCCTTGGACCCTTCAGCTGCGAAGAGAGGCGGGGTCTGCTGCATGGGCAACAGCAGACCCTCCATATCACCCTGCCCAGGCTCTGTAGCTTCAGCTTCACTGGAGAGGACACTCCAGCGTCATCGCAAGATGTCGATTCAACACGGGAGGAGACAGATACCGTGTCACTCCCGAGTTGGACTGCACAGCCATTCTCGGCGGTGCAGATAGACTCTTAAGAAGCTACACCATCGTCTCTCGAGACGGACGGCTGCCGACGAGTATATGGATCGACTTTCTTAATACCTAGTCTAGTACAAGTGAAGTATATTAAGCTTTTCTAGTTTAATATAAGGTGAACTAAACAAATTACTAGCATGTGTAAACATAAGATCAACCAGTATAAAAAGTTTATTAAAAAACAAGATAAATAGAAAGAAACAAAAAGTATGTTGAGATGGATATAAGTTCTGTATGCAATTTTTAACAGAGTCACCAGGAAAGTTTCCAAAACAGAGGACATTGTACTATTAAGTACTATAGGATAATGAAAATGAATGAACTACAACTAGGTTACAGTGGTGTAGATAAATTTCACACTCATTACGTTGAGCAAAAGAAACCCAACACAAAAAAGCACATATTATACACTTTCATTTAAATAAAATAAAGGAGGCAAAAAGGCACTTCTAAGGTGCTGATTCTGTTCTTTCTCTTGAATTTAGTGTTGTCTACATCATTGTGTTCTCTTTGTAAAAAAACTATGAATCTCATAATTTATACACTCATAATTTGTGTACATTTTCATATGTATGTTATATTTCAATAAAACATTTACCCCATCTCCCACTTCAGGTACTGAGTGAAAAATACACAGTGTAGGGGGGCGGATAATTGACATAGTAGGCAAAAGAAAACATTACTAGGTCAATGTCTTTAAGTACATAAGAGATGATGGGGATGAGTGCACAAAAACAGTTTGACCATTGCTAGGAACATGGATAGATCACCCATTGTCTCTGGAAAAAATTACAGTGTATGACCCAGAGGCAGGTAGAAAAGTGGATAATTGTGGTGTAAGCTTTCAATTTTCTGTATTGATTGCTTTCATATTCCACATGAAAGCAGAATTGTGATTCAACCAGATGAGAGGATGGGAATAGGTGTTGAAAGTTTAAGACAGGGAAGTTAAAATATGTACTCATTTAGTAGAACAGCAGATTAACTTACTGAAAAAATAAATGCAAGTGTCACAATTTTTTTTCATTCACTCATCTACTGATGAACAACTTAGGCTGCTTCCAAATCTTGACTATTGTAAATAATGTTGTAATAAAAATAGAGGTGCATATATTCGTTTGAATTAGTGTTTTGAGTTTCTTTAGATATATTTGCAGAAATAGAATCACTGGGTCATAAGTCAGTTCTATTTTTAATCTTTTAATCCTCATCCAAGAACATGCTTATAGATTTTAGAGAGGGGAGGGGAGGAAGAGAGAGGGAGAGAAATACCAAAGTGAGAGAGAAAATTGATCAGTTGCTTCTTGCACATACACTGGCCAGAGACAGAACCCACAATCTAACCATGTGCCCTGACCAATAATTGAACCAGTGACTTTTAGGTTTATGGAAAGATGCTTCAACTAATGAGCCACAACTACCCAGGGCATAATTTTTAATTTTTTGAGGTAATTCCATATCGTTTTCCACTAGGCTGCACCAGTCTTCTTTCACCAATAGTGCACAAGTGTTTCTGAGTCTCCACATCTATGCTAGCACTTGTTATTTGATGATTTATTGATGATAGCCATTTTTAACAGTCATGAAATGATATCTCATTGTAATTTTAATTTGCATTTTTCTGATGATTAGTGACATTGTGCATCTTTTCATATGTTTATTAGCCATCTGTATGTCCTCTTTGTAGAAATGTCTATTAAAGCCCTTTGTCCATTTTGTATTTATATTGTTTGTTTTGTTTATGTTGAGTTCTAGAAGTTCTTTATAAATTTTGGATATAACCCTTATCAGACACATTGGTGAAAATGTTCTCCTATTCAGTGAGTTGTCTGTTTATTTTATTGATGGATTCGTTTATTGTTCAAAAACATTTCTATTTGATGTAGTTTCTGTGCAAATTTAATACATTTAAGACTACTTCAACTTTTTTTAAACTTTATTAAATTTCCATTCTATTTAAGCTATTAATATAGTACAGAACTTATTTCAAGGATTTATATTGATCTAAAGAGGTACCTACAGAAAGCTGCAGGTTGATGAAGGGGAAAATAGGACAATACAGTTCTAGGATTTTTATGGCTTTGGGTCTGATGTATAAGTCTTTAATCCATTTTGAATTAATTCTTGTGTGTGGTATAAGGATGTGGTCTAGTTTTATTTTTCTGCACATATCTGTCTAATATTTCCAACATCTTTTATTGAATAACCTATCTTTAGCTCATTGTATGTGCTTGCTTCCTCTGTCAAATATGAATTGATTATAAAGGTGTGCATTTAATTTTGAACTCTCTATTCTGTTCCATGATCTATGTGTATGTTTTTATGCCAGTACCATGCTGTTTTGTTTATTATGACCTTATTGTATAGTCTGCTATCAGGAAGGGTGATTCCCCCCACTTTGTTCTTATTTCTCAGGGTAGCTGTTGCAATGCAAAGCTTTTTATGGTTCCATATAAATTTTTAAAATATTTGTTCTAGTTCTGTGAAATATGTCATTGGAATTTTTTTTTATTCAGGTAAAAATTAACACTTTAATTTTTCAAATATTAATGGCATATCTATTCTTATTTTAAACTTAATATTTTAAGTATATTTTAGGGATTATGTTATTACAGTAGTTCCAATTTTTTCCTCTTTGTTCCCTTCTGCCCAGTACCCCCTTTCTCTTCAGCAATCCACCCCCGTTAGTTCATGTCCATGGGTCATGCATATAAGTTCTTTGGCTTCACTCTTGCCTATATTATTCTTAACTTTCCCCTCTCTATTTCATACCAACCATTTAAGTTTCTTAATAGCACCATTTCCCCATTTCTCCCCCTTCCCCTTCTAGCTGATAACCCTCCAAATGACCCCCATACCTATGATTCTGTTTCTATTCTGGTTTGCTTAGTTGGATTTTGATTTTATTTTTTAGATTCAGTTGTTGATAGTTGTGAGTTTGTTGTCATTTTAATGTTCATAATTTTGATCTTCTTTTTAAGTAATTCCCTTTGACATAATAATGGCTTGGTGATGATGAACTTTTCTAGCTTTACCTTGTCTGGGAAGCACTTCATTTGCCCTTCCATTCTAAATAATAGCTTTGCTGGATAGAGCAATCTTGGTTGTAGGTCCTTGCTTTTCATCACATTAAATACTGCTTGCCAGTCCCTTCTTGACTGCAGTTTCTTTTGAGAAACCAGATGATAGTCTTATAGGCACCCCTTTGTAGGCAACTCTTCGCTCCTCCCTTGCTGCTTTTAGGATTCTCTTTGGCATTTTAATCATGATGTGTCTTGGTGTGGTCCCCTCTGGGTCCAGCTCGCCTGGGACCCTCTGTGCTTCCTGGACTTGTATGTTTATTTCTTTTGCAAATTTGGAAAGTTTTCCTCCATTATTTTTTACAAAACTTTTCAATTTCTTGCTCTTCCTCTTCTTCTTCTGAGACCCCCATGATTCAGAAGTTTTCACGTTTAAAGTTGTCCCAGAGGTTCCTAAGTCTCTCCTCATTTTTTTTCAATTCTTGTTTCCTCATTCTGTACTGGTTGACAGTTTTTTTCTTCCTTGTGTTCCAAATCATTGATTTCAACCCCGGTTTTCTTCCCTTCACCATTGGTTTTGTGTGGCTTTTCCTTCATTTCGCTTTGCATAGCCTTCACTTCTCTTATGCATTTGCTATACTCAAGCATATCTATCAAGCCTGTGAGCATCTTTATCACCACTGTTCAAAATACTGTGTCTGTTAGGTTGGCTATCTCCTTGTTTGTTAGGTTGGCTATCTCCTCGTCAATTAGTTCTTACTGGAACCTTGATCTGTTCCCTTTTTGGAAGCATACTTCTATGTCTCCTCATCTTGACAGGCTCCTGTGTTTGTTTGCCTGTGTCTTAGAGCTGTCACTCCTGTTATGCTGTAAGGGGCAGAACTTTAGGGATTCATCAGTACATGGAGACCAGTTTCACCACGTTGTGGCACTATGTGTAGGGGAAGGGTGTGAGAGGAAACAATGTCAATTGCCCAGCCCTTGCCCCTTTTTCAGGCACTTCTCTCACTTCCGTATGGGACTGGTGCCTCTTTAGCTGTTGCCCTGGCTGTCATTCCCAGAGTGGGTGGATCTGTGGATGTTCTAGGATCACGGGGGCCCTTTAAACAAGCAGACTCTGCTGAGAGACCAGCAGTTTCTGCCTTTGCCCCAACCGCCACTAGTTTGCACAGTCAGAAGCAATGAGGCTTGATTTTCCCCAGTGCTGGGATCATGAGCTGAGCGGTCTGGTGAGGAGCTGGAAACGCTCCTCAAGTGTCCCTCCTGAGTTTTTAAAACATGTAACTGCACTTTCCACTGGCCTACCACTGCTGCTGCTGCTGCTGCCAACACCACACCGCATCCTCTCAGCCCCGGCTCCGCCCCTCCTATTTGTCTTGATGAGTATTTCTTCTTTATGTCTTTGTTTGTTGGACTTCCATGAGGCTTGATTTTCTGGAACTTCTGGTTGTTTCTAGTTTTGAGGTAGTCGTATTCCATTTTAGTTGTGGAGGGAGATGCAGAGTGTCTGTCTATGCCTCCATCTTGGCCAGAAGTCTATGTCATTGGAATCTTAATGGGAATTGCATTAAATCTATAGATAGCTTGGGTAGTATGGATATTTTAATTATGACAATTCTTTCTATCCATGAACACTGTATGTGCTTCCACTTATTTGCATCTTCTTTAATTTCTTTTTTTAGTCTCTTATACTTTTCCAAGTACAGGTCTTTTGCATTTTTTGTTAGATTTATTCCTGGGTATTGTATTTATTTTGAAGCAATTGTGAATGGGGTTGTTTTCTTAATTTCTTTTTTGGCTAGTTTATTATTAGCATATAAAATGTAATTCATTTGTGGATATTAATTTTGAGTCCTGCTACTTTGCTGAATTTATTGATCAGTTTTAGTAGCTTCTTGGTGGAATCTTTGTAATTCCCTTTATACAGTATCATGTCATCTGCAAATAATGACAATTTTACTTCTTTCTTTCCAATTTGTATTCCTTTTATTTCATTTTCTTGTCTGATTGCTGTGAGTAGGACTTCCAGAACCATGTTGAAAAAGAGAGATGAAAGTGGATATCGCTGTCTTGTTTCCAGTCTTAAAGAGAATGCTTGCAGTTTTTGCCCATTGAATATAATGCAGGCGGGGGGGAGGGTTGTCATATATGACCTTTATTATGTTTAAGTATGTTCCCTCTAGCCCCACTTCTCTGAGAATTTTGATTTTAAGTGGGTATTGGATTGTATCAAGTAATTTTTCTGCATCATTAATATATCATGTGGCTTTTACCCTTCATTTTGTTTATGTGGTGAATCACATTTATTGATTTGTGAATTTTGTACCAACCTTGAATTACTGAAATGATATTTTTGAAACATTGCTATATTAGGTTTGTTAATTTTTTTTTTTTTGAGGATTTTAGCATCTAAGTGCATTGGGAATATTGGCCTTTAATTTTCTTTCTTTGTAGCGTCTTTGTCTGGTTTTGGAATTAGAGTAACGCTGGCCTCATAAAATGAGTTTGAGAGCCTTCCCTCCTCTTGAATTTTATGAAATAACTTGAGAAAGAGAGGTGTTAGTTCTTCTCAGAATGTTTGTAAAATTCCCCTGTGAAGCCCTCTGATTCTGGGCTTTTGTTTTTTGGGAGTTTTTTTAAATTACAGCTTTAATTTCACAAGGTATAATCTTACTATTCAGATTCTCTGATTCTTCCTGATTTAGTTTTAGGAAACTTTATGTTTTTACAAATTTATTTATTTTTTCCAGGTTGTCAAGTTTGTCGGCATATAGTTGTTCATAATATTTTTACAATTCTTTGTATTTCTTTGGTGTCATTTGTTATTTCTCCTCTTTCATGTCTGATTTTATTTATTTAGATCCTCTCTCTTTTTTTCTTGATGAGTCTGGTTAAAGATTTGTTAATCTTGTTTATCTTTTCAAAAAGCTACCTCTTAGATTCATTGATATTTTTTATCAAAATTTTAGACTCTATTTTATTTTTGCCCTGATCTTCATTATTTCCTTTCTTCTACTCACTTTGGGCTTTGTTTGTTGTTCTTTTACAATTTCTTTAAGGGTAAAGTTAGATTGTATATTTGAGCTTTTTCTTATTTTTTGAAATAGGCCTATAATGCTATGGATTTTCTTCTAGAATTGCTTTCCCAGTGTCCCCCAGATTTTGGAGTGTTGTGTTCTCATTTTTATTTGTTTCAAGGTATCTTTTACTTTATTTCTTGATCTTATTGTTGACCCTTTCATTGTTTAATACCATGTTGTTTAGCTTCCATATCTTTGTGTTTTTCAGTGTTCTACTTGTGATTGATATCTAGTTTCATAGCATTGTTCAGAAAGGATACTTAATATAATTTCAATCTTCCTAAATTTATTGATACTTTTTTTTGCCTCCAAACATTTGGTCTATCTTAGAAATGTGTTATTTGCACTTGGAAAGTGTGTATATTCTGCTGCTTTGGGGTGAAATGTTCTGAAGATATCAATTAAATTCATTTGATCTAGTATGTCATTTAAGGCCACAGTCAATAATGTGTTAAAATCCCTGACTATGACTGTATTTCTGTCAATCCCTCCATTTATGTCCATGAAGATTTGCATCATATATTTCGGTGCTCCTATGATTGGTGCACAAATGTTTATTAGGATTATATCCTCTTGATGGATTGTTCCTTTTATTGTTATGTAGTGTCCTTCTTTCTCTCTTACTATAGGCTTGGTCTTAAAATCGATGTTGTCAGATATAAGTACTGCTACCCCACTTTGTTTTTCTTTCTATTTGCATGAAATATCTCTTTCCATCCTTTTACTTCTAATCTGTGTGTGAATATTTGATCTGAGATGTGTGTCCTGGAGGCAGAGTATATATGGGTCTTGTTTTCTTAACCCTCTCGAACTTCAGCCAACAACCAGGGGAACCTAGCCAGCCCCTCATGTCTCCTCTGCACTCCTGACCAGTCTCCTTGTGGTCTAGTGCTCTTTCCTCCAGCCAATGTTCAGTTGGTCATTCGGAACGATTTCTCTACATTTTAGTTGTAATTTCAGATTGGTCCTAGGAGGAGGTTAATGTAGCTACCACCTACTCCATCATCTTGAGTCTCTCTCACTCTCTAAGTTTTAAAATCTAGAAAGCTACTTCTTCTTCACCCACAATTTGAAAATATTATAAATGACTGGTTCATAAAACTAATTTGTTTATTTATAATTAGTTTAAAAGAGAGGACATAACCTCCATAAAAAGATCGAATAACTTAGAAAATATATGTGATAGTTCTCAATAGATTAAAAAAATAACATTAACTCTATGTGAAAATGTTATCATGTTAGATGAAAATTATAAATATACATTTAACTTTTATTACTTTACAAGATATTCTATCTACGAGACAACTAATATAGTGTCAATTATGATAAGAAGTATCTCACTGTTCATGAAGTGTTTCATCTAAACCTGATATCTTCTTCTTGTATTATCAGTCAGAAATATACACAGTAAGATTTCTGGACAGAATGCAAATGTGGGTTTTTATTTATAAGTAAAGCATCTAATTCAGTGAACTTTTCTCAATCGTTTTCAAAGAGGGGATAAAACCTGCTGTTCTACTTAGATGGCAATCATTTACATGATTATTGGGTGTCCTATAGAAAATTTTTCCCAGTGGGGGACTTTTTACAGATAAAAAATTTCATCAGTAATAGAAGAATAGATTGCAAAACCATCTAGTTAAATGTTACTATAGAGAAAGTGCACATTTTGTCTATGTAAACATTATTGCTTTGTTTTGGTATGTAGGTTCATATAAGCTTTAGAATATCAATTTTTCTAAGAAGTCATTTTCTGTAAGAAACTAGCTAGGTTAAAAATAAACTTTTGTCAGCAGAAAATCTCTTTAGCTAACTTTTGTAATCCTTAGCCAGAGAAGAGCAGAGGGAATCAAACTCCATCAATTGTGTGATAAATAGCCCAGCAGCAGAACTTGCAAGCAGTGGGTAGTTCTGTGAAAGGAGGACACACACTAGACAATATTTTTATCCTTTAAATTAAAGTCATGGATTGGTAGTTAGGCAAGTTGAAGTAGAGGGCCCAGTCTTTAGATTTGAAAAATATCTTTTCTTTTTAGCTTTATATTGATGCAGGAGGTGAATGAATTCCAAAAAACCCCCAATACCCAGCGTACAGTCTAAATGATGAATACTTGGGAGATAAGTTCAGTTCAGAAGCTTAGCTAATTGAAAAACAATGACATCCAAATTAACCTTATTTCCTACCTCTGAGGTTTCAAGCCTCATTGGCAGAAGCAGCTTGGAACACATAAAATTGTGTTGGTGATAAATAGTTTTTAGAGAAACAGAAGAGTTATAACCAAGGATCAATAAACAGCAAATGGTATCATGTAAAAATGGTTAATGGTACCTCCAAGTACTCATGGTATTATTATTTTTTAATACTTGCTTTAAAAGAAGGGGAAGGGTTTAGTCAAGAAACAAGTATAAAGGACCCATGGACATGGACAACAGGGTGGGGATTTGCTGTGGTAGCAGGGGGGGTGGGTGGGGCAGGGGAGAGCAATGGGAGAAAAATTGAGACAACTGTAATTGAACAGCAATTAAAAAATAAAAAATAAATAAAATAACAACTTATTTAAATAATTTAAAGAAATAATTCACATATGTATGTATTAGATTATAATTTTCATAAAATAGGCCATAAGCATTTAGTATACACATATTCTCACTCTCTGAATGTTCACATTATGCCACTGCACCTCTGCAAAAATCAAAACCAAACAAACAAGCAAAAAAACCTACATTTATTATCACAATCAGGTACTATATAGGTCTAAGTGAAGCAGCCTAATGCAAACTTTCAGAAAGATGGGGAATACTCTTTGCTCCAAATCATTTTGGCTTACCAAAGCTTTCATAAGAATGCTCTATTTCGGATCAAAGAGGAAAATTATATTTTCTTTATTTTAGTAAATTTCTTTGACTTAAATTTCAACATGTTTTCTAGATTTTAGGATCCCTTTGTTCAAAAATGTTGTTTTATATTGCCATTCTTATATATTAATTAAAGTTTTGTTTTAAGGACCTCCACTGAAGTCAATTTCAAATTCTGATAAAAAAGTGTACAATAAACTTTGCTGTTTAGATGAAATTATAATGATATTTATCTTTGTAACAAGCAGAAAATATAGTAAAACAATAAAAGTAAATAGAAAGAAAAAACTAAATGCATCACAGAGAGACAGGCACCAAGATACAAGGATGCAAAGAGATATTCTCAGCACAAACAATGGAAATTTTATTCTCAGTACATCCTTCTCCAAACAGTGAAATATAATTGTAACATGTCACTCACTTTAAAAAGAAAACTGTTTGTGAGAGATATATGAATATTTTTTATTAACTTTTACCTGTTTTTTTTCTGCTACTTTTAAATTTTCTTCTATGGCCATCAGGTGTTCTTTCTCCAACTCTCTTTAAATTGCTTTAAATTAGTGATAGTTCATTTTTAGTAATAGATAGATAATGCATTTTTTCTATTCCTCTTCTATGATTACCTCTTACAGCTATTACAGTTAGGCTTCCATTCCCATAATTCCACCCAAACAGCTCTTGTTAAAGTTACCAGTAATATCAAAATAAATTAACCCACTGGAATTTTCTGTCTTTTTCTGAGTTGACTGATGTTAAACACTTGACAAGATAACTTCCTTTTTCTTAAAAACACCTACTTCATTTACCTTTTGGTCCAACACTGCTACTATTTCACTAGTCTCTTTTCCTCAGTTCCTTTTCCAGCTCTCCCACATCTTCTATTTTCTGTTTGATAGATTACTTTCCCTCAGGGTTTAGGTCTCTACCATTTTATTGGAATAATTAGCACATTCACATCTAGTAAAATATTTAGTTGGCTGTCCTTCGGTTTCTGCCTTTTTTTTAGTTAATTAAACATTTTCTAGTGCTTTTAAAAATTGATCTATTGATTTTAGTCACACTTTCTTTTTATTGAAGTAAAACTGGCATACAATTATATATATACATATTTCAAGTCGTCGTCGTCGTCGGCAGCCGTCCGTCTCGAGAGACGATGGTGTAGCTTCTTAAGAGTCTATCTGCACCGCCGAGAATGGCTGTGCAGTCCAACTCGGGAGTGACACGGTATCTGTCTCCTCCCGTGTTGAATCGACATCTTGCGATGACGCTGAAGCTACAGAGCCTGGGCAGGGTGATATGGAGGGTCTGCTGTTGCCCATGCAGCAGACCCCCCCTCTCTTCGCAGCTGAAGGATCCAAGGGAAAGACGGAGTCGATACAGCTTGGCTTCAGGTGCGCCGCAGGAGTTGCCGGAGTTGACTACAACGTCAAACCGCCTTAGGGACTCCGGCTCCGGATTTTCTGTCGGGGTTTACTCCCTTAGCCTTTCCCCTGAAGAGGTATGCCGCAAGGCAGCGGAGGTTTTTTTGGAGTCAGAGTTTTCCTTCTCTGATGTGCCCTGACTGGAAGATCGAACCAGCGACACTTAGCTCGCAGGCCGACGCTCAATCCACTGAGCTAAACCAGCCAAGTATACACATTATAATCTAAAATTTGCATACATAGTATAGTGCTTACCACTCTAAGTCTAGTTACCATTCATCACCGTACAATTGATTCCCATTACCTTTTTCATGTTCTTCCCAAACTCATTTTCGTCTAGTAACCAACAGTCTATTCTTGTATCTATGAATTTGTTTTTCTTTTGTTTTATGTTCTCCTTTGCTTTTGTTCCTTTTATTTTTATATTTCACATATAAGTGAAGTCATATGTATTTTAATTAAGAATGTCATTATAAAAATAAAAATATACATAGAGATTTTATTAAATGCTGGTCCTTGGGCACATACAATTTTGTGTGATATAATATGATATACCCCCAAAACACTTTGCTATATGCAAAGCACAGCATTTTCACTGTGAAAAGCAATTGTGTAGTTTTCCTGGGGATTGGAGAGCTAAGATAGCCACTTTTGCCATGGAACACCACTTTTTCTGGCAACAATAACTGCCACACAAGCTATGATTAATCAGACTTTTGTACTTACCAGTAAAACACAAAGCCATCTTGTCATGTTAAGGAAGATAATTAATTACATTTGATGTCAATAAAATTCAAGTTTTCAAACAAAATTCTGTATTCATCACTGCTAACATGATACCTCCTGATATTAAAGAGATCAGTGGTCATGTTAACAAATGTTACTTTTTGATATTATGCACTAAAGTGTGTCAACTGTTAAATAACCTGCTTAACTCAATAAGCTGGTAATTTCAAAATGACCAATGCATTACATCACAAAATCATTCATATTTAATACATCAATTAAAATTGCAATACAAACAGACTTCAATGTAACTGCATGTAATTTTCCTCACATCCTTTTGGCCCTCACCAGCAACATCCTCGTAGTCTAGAAAAGTCTTTTCTAGGTAGTTTAGGTTTTTCTCATGTACTTCAAATATCCTCTTACCCTCTGCCCACTGCCCAGTACTAATGCCACTGTCACATTTAGATATTTGTTCTTCAGCAACTCCCTTTCAAGGTACCACAACTGTATTTGTTATACATGGCTGGGTATAGGCATGGCTGAGATGGGTCCTCTGATTCAGGGTGTCTCAGAAGGCTGCAATCAAGGGGTCCATAAGGGCAGGGTCTCATCAAGCTCTCATTTTGGTTTCATGCAGGTTATTGGACTGAGGGCCTCCCTTCCTAGCCAGGTATTGCCATAGACCAACTTCAATTCCTTGTGTTGGCCTCTCTAATGTGGATGCTTTCATTATCAATGCATGGAGTCTGAGAAGGAATAGGACTAGTCCTAACAAGAGACCTGCCTACAGTTCTTCATTCTCTTGTCCTCTCACCACACTCTGCATTCGCAGATTCTGTGCTCATATGACAACACATTCTCTTCTCCTGAAGATGGACACATAAACCCAAAGAATGGTCGAAGGAAAGTGTGAGTGTGAGTGAAACTTTAAATGTAGCTTGGGATGTCCTCATGTGTTCAGAGAAGAAACATCATAGTGTGGGAAGCAGGGATGTTTTAGAGAGGAGATGGGTTGTGGGTCCTTGTGCGTTCGAAGGTTGAGAGATGGGGGCTATGGCCAGGGGCTCAACCAACTTACGCCACTGCTTTCCTAGCTGGAATTCTGAGAAATCCAACAATTTTTAAATTCAAACCTGTTATGGAGATATAGTTGGCAAAGTAAAAGAATAGAGTATATTTTATTTAATAATAACATAAATTTTAAATATTTTGACATATGGTACTTTGCTTTACCTATGGTAGATTGCGTACTTAATGAGAGAAAGGAATCTCTATCCCATGTTTACTGCATTTTCCAGATCTCAGTAAATACCAAGTAGTAAAGATTCACCCTTAAAAATTAACATAAGCAAAATAATTTCTAGGTTAAAGGTAAGAAAGTCCATGTTTCTGTTCATAGGCTGCCTCTAAATCACCATTTGGATTTATACAAATTATTTGGTCTCTTGGCTTTCAATTGTAAAACCTGAAAATTTGAATTTAATTAGTGCTAAGATTATTTCAAATAGAAAATTTTACATAAAAGTTTTTTTAATATGTTCTTATGAGTATTTAATAAATAAAAATGTTGAACAGAGAAAGATAAGTATTCTAGTTAAAAGCAAAAGTGACCAAATTCAACATGTAAACATCAATCTTTACAGTAACCTGTACCTCTCTGCTATATGTTTAACTTTTTCTCTGAAAACCCCAGAAAGGAAGCTGAATAATGAAATTATTCAAGGATGACCAAAGAGTTAATATCCAGTTAGCAGTCCAGGAGAGAGAGAGAGAGAGAGAGAGAGAGAGAGAGAGAGAGAGAGAGAGAGAGAGAGAGAGAGAGAGAGAGAGAAGGAGAGAGAGAAGGAGAGAGAGAGAGAGCAACTTGATAAATCTGGGCATTAGAAATTTTAAACACTGCTTTAAGTCTAAAATATTAATGATTGCCAATGAATGCATGTCTCTCTTGTTTTTGACATTTTAAACAAGAAATTGTCATTATCAGTTATCTGTTGCTTCATAACAAATTATCCCCCAAATAAGTGGCTAAAAAGAGATGCATTATTTGTTATTCTATAAGTTGGCTGAGTTCATGTAGGTCATTCTGGGCTATATTGTGTTTGTCAGAAACACACACACAGCTTCCTTCATTTAAGATCTCATCTAGGATTGGAATCTGTATGATGGCTTCACCCTGAGCTGCAGTCAATGGAATGGTTAGATGCTTCCATGTGGAAGCTTCGCACTGTGTGCCTGAGACCGGTCTAATTCATTTAGTTCTCTAGCCTGAGCTTCTTTATATGGGATGAGATCCTAAGGATGAAAACAGAAGTTTCCTGGGCCAAAAAATTGTGTAGTATCACTTCCACTGCATTCTTTTGGTACAAGAAAATTATAGGGAAAGTCCGAATTCAAAAGGCAGAGAAATAAATTTTAAATCTTCGTGTAAATAATGGCATGCAAGTGGAGAAGGGATTGAGGGTAGCCATATATGCAAATAATATCATATTTCCCTTTTCAAATTATGAAAAAATGCAAATATATTTTGATAGGTAATAAAGCAATCAACTTGATAGAAATTGATACAATCAACATGCACAACTACAAAAATTGCTTCAAAAGGAAAAATGCCTCTTTCATTTTTTCCTAAGTTATTCTTTTACCTATTGGATTTGCTAAGAAATTTTGATTTAAGTATGATTCACAATAGAAGTTTCACAGATATCTGAAGTTCTTTTGTGGTAAGATTAATCAGTATAAGTTGTATAAAAAATAGGTATATTAAATAAATACAGGATGGGGCAAAAGTAGGTTTACAGTTGTTCATAGGGAAAATAATACAATAATTAATAAATAATAACACAAGGAAAAACTGTGTTTCATATACCCACAACTGTAAACTTACTTTTGCCCCACCCATTGCATATCATATGCATGACTAAAACATCAAACATATACATTTCTAGCTTTTATATCTGCCCCCTTTTTTATAAGGGATGCCACTCATAAGATTCAAAGAAAGATGTACTAAAAGAGGTTAATACAAACTATAAAGTTACAGCTTATTACACAGTATTCAAACTAATACAATACAACATCATTTAAGATTGGAAACTGTGGCTAAAAGAATTAATCTGCTCCGCATGAAACTGGCTTTATTTAATCAATGTTGCTTCCACTAGAAAAGTGGATTAGTTTTTCTTTAAGACAGAGTTAAAAGTTTCGCAGCTAATTTATTTTAATAAGCATTCTTCCTGGTGGTTCCAAAGAAAGGGTGGGGGAATGCATGCTAAACTGTAATGATGCACCAGGAAAGAAGGCATGACAATTATTTTTCTGTGGTGGATGATGAATAAATTAGCCACACTGCCGACTTGCCATTTGTATCAAATTTATTACTTTTTCTTTAAGAACCATATCATGACAAAGTCAATTTTTCTCCTCACTGCAAGGTGATTGATAGGACTATGTCTGACTGTGAGAGACTTCCGTTTCATCATTGTTTTGACGATGTTGATATTATAAAGACGGTTTGAAATTTTCTTGAGTTCATGCTCTGAATTACAAATGACAAGTATGTTAACACTTTTTTACAAGCTGTCTAATCATGTAAACTATAAAATGAAGAACTTATATTTGACCAAATGTACATATGATATTTGCAGCTAATATTATATTTCTTGAAAAATTGTACAGCTATTTTGGAAATTGATATTTTCATTGGGGTTGGAGGTGAGTGGGCCTTGTAGGGTGTTACTGTTTTATGTGCATGTGACAAATCAAGTTTCTAAACTAGAGGAACTGATCATAATTTTTAATGGTTTCTTTTATTATGCTAGTGACTTATAAATTGAAAAAGGAGCATATGCTTCTCTTGAAATCTCTAAATCATTATGTATTAATTTATTAAAAATAATTACATGAGAAATATGATAGATACATGTATAGACTAAATGTTTTTCTTTAATAGATTTAAGCTTGCTGCCTGATTATACCTATCAAATTCTACGTTGGCTGGGTGAAAGGTACACAATAACACTGAAAAAGAAAAAAAAATTATATATATATATAAAATCAGTAATCCAATCTCAGCCTTGCAATATGTAGTACTGAGCAATATTTGTAAGCAATCCAATGATTTTGGTGGTTAAGTTTCAGGAAAGTCTAGGAAAGAAGATGTACAGATAACCCTGTACTTCCTGCTTACTTATTTTTAAACAATTTCCTAAGTATTACTTTTAATCAATTAGAAAAGGCTAAATGCTTACCTCTTTAGAAAGTGATCTTCCTCAACTCATCTGTTCTTCAAAAGTACTTGTGATTGTACAATAGGTACAAATACAACCCCTTTTAAAACTCCTTTACATAACAGAGCTTTCATTAAATTTAAAGTTATAAATCTTTTAATCCCCACAGTTATATTAAACTTTTGAGCAACTTTCTTATTTTATAAAACTATAATCCTAAAATATATGTTAAAGTATAAATCCCAAGGTCAATGTATTGCTAATAAATGTATAATTTACATATACGAGGTCTGTTCAGAAAAAGTCCAGCATTTTTAATTAAGAAAGAGCATGGTTTGTATGTGACATCAATGTAACCTGGCAGCCAAGGAGAGTCGACAGGAATGCACACTGATAAACAAAGATCACCTCATTGTACTAGTCAGTGGGGGAGGTGACACATTAAGTGAACATCTGTATTGTGTGGCCATCACTTTCAAAATGACTGAGTAGAGCAATGAATCTGCATCCAAGTTTACGTTAAGCTTGAACATTCCTCTGCAGAAACTGAGGATCAGAAGGCCACAGCTATGAGCAACTGGTGATTGGCAGCTCCATCACAATAATGTGCCTGCTCATGCATCCTGTCCCATGCATAGTTTTTTTAGCAAAACATCAAGTCTCCCAAATGACTCAGCTCCTCTACAGCCCAGATTTGGCACCCTGCAACTGCCTGCTTTTCCGAAAACTAAAATCACCTTTGAAAGGGAAGAGATTTCAGATTGCCTATGAGATTCAGAAAAATACAATGGGGTAGCTGATGGTGATTGAGAGAACTGTGTGAGGTCCCAAGGTACCTACTTTGAAGGGGACTGAGGCATCGTTGTCCTATGTACAATGTTTCTTGTATCTTCTTCAATAAACATCTCTATTTTTTATATTACATGACTGGATACTTTCTGGGCAGACTTGCATACTCCATAATTATCTACATTGTTAGAGTTCCTCCATCTTATTCTATAACATGAAATAGAAGTACATGCATACATACCATTATGTATGTACAAACCAGATAAATACAATCACACACTCAAATGTACATCCTGCAAATTTATTATGTACCTATTCCAGTTTCTACTTTATGTTGTGCTAACCACAAAATCTAATATGCTTGCTTTATTGAATTACTATCAATACAACTACATTTTATTGATAACTTTGCCTTATGTGTAATAAATTGACAATAATATGTCAAAGAGACATGTTAATTATATCTAATTAATTATGTGGGAGGTCTATATTAAAACAGGACAGTGATGATAAACACATGGTGGGCACTTTTATGTCCAAGCCTATTATTGGGAGCTATACTAAGATTAATACTAATGTCCCCAGTACCTCAAACTAGCTCAATGAGTAAATTAAATCTTTATAAGCACCTCCACATGAGCATTTGCACCATTTTAGAAGAATGAAAAAGGTTTTATTCCTAGGTTCAGGGACTCGTTTGCAGTTCTATTGTCCTGCATCACCCAAACCCAGTTTATCCCAAGTGTTTGTCCTACTATAAAGAGTTGATTCAGTGATTTTTTTTTTTTTTTTAATTTTAGTTCCGAAAGAGGGTATTCATTGATCCATGGTGTTCTATCTCGGACATGCTTCCTTTTTTAAAACAAATGGCTCCACTCTCTGGATCACTTTTGATTCCTTTGCCCACAATTTTTTAAGTTATCTTTCATTTACTCTTCCAATAAGCTACTTCCCTATCCCAGGAAGGCACAAAGGTAGAGGAAACAAACAATTCAACACAAAAATCTCACAAAAAAATCAGTTTAAAAGTATCAAGTAACAATCTGCCAAATTAAAGATGAAAAATGGTCTCATAACAGTTTGATGTAGACAAATTATCTATTTGATCATAAACATAAATATCTGTTCACAAAAGTAAGATGAAACTATAAAACAGTTAATGATATAAGTAACAAAAATAAATTAGAACTGCCTAGATAACTTTTTCATAACAATGAAAAATAAAAACAAAGGGCCTCTTTTTCATAAAATATTAAAAAATGAACAACAGTGAGCTCACAGTATTAAATCACACCTGGGGCACATCTAAGTGCAGTGTACTATGTGATTGCCAAAATTGCACACTCATAAAGCTAGTTCTAATAAACAGCTATAGCTCAAAGTTTTATATTTTTCTGTTTTAAAAAACTGGATGTAGGAGTGTTAATGCAAAAGTTAAAATAATACACAGGCATTAACTCTAGTAGCTAATGGCATAAAAAAATAGTAAATTTGATTTTCTCTTCCAAAACCAGTGATGGAAATTCATTTTCTTCTATTTAACATTGGTTCTTCGCCTACAAGCTTTCTCTATGGACTAGACCTATTTTTGCCTTTTCTTTCATGGAACAGATACCTCTTCTTATCTATTTTTCTTCATATGGAGGAACTCCTTTGGCTTCAGTGATGAGTATAAAATCCTTAAATAACTTTGGCTACCTCGAAGAAAATGAGACTCCTCTTAGTGCTTAAATTAGAAAGCTGTGCTTTTTATATATCAAGATCACCCACAAAAACTTGATTTTTTTTTTAGCTTCAAGTTTTGAAATAAAAAGGTATAAACACATTTTATTACAATTTTAAGTAAATAAAAAATTCTCTTTTAATTTCCAGTTTTTAATCAATTTTTTAAATGTTTACCTTATAAAATTCCAACCTATTTCCTTGAAAGAAAAAAGATTCAATGATGATAATGAGATTATTAGTTTTAGTATATTTTCCTCATTTCACCTCTCTCATGAATATTCTTTTTTCTGCTCTCCAACATTCTTATTATAATTTTATTTTAGTTATCCATCCATTAAATATGCAATTAATCAATATTTACCAATCTATCTTTGCCTACCTACCTAATATACTTACCTATTTTATGAATATGTATTATTTTAATGAAATTGTATATTTACACTTAATAATATATACATTCAGAATGAAATAGTGTTTTAAAGTGTGTGATATTTCAGTGACTTCTCATTTCTCTCTATAAAAAAAGTTAACTTTTTACTAAGTAATGATATTAGTGTACAAAATGATATAATTGTAGACAAATCTTAAATATATTTCCGATTGTTTCCTTGAAATTCATAATTAAAATAGTTAAGATATTAAACGTGGATTTTTCAGTTTTTTATTTTTTCAAACTCCCTTCATTAAGGGGAATAGAAAATGCATGGGAGAAACAGTTTAGAACATATGATGATGCTAGTATCAAAAAAAAAAAAAATGCTGACTCTCTAAAGGCAGTTGGTATGGTTCAATATAATAGCAGCGTATGATTTTCTAACTTTACTAAACATAGCACATAGTATTCCTCATTTACTTCTTTGATTATTAGAAGCCTAGAAAGTTTATATTTATCTGTAATTAATTTATTTTATGGGTTTATGCATTGATTCTTGCTAAACAATTTTATTACATTATTTCTTTGAATTTGTAAGCACTAGATACTACTTCTTTTTTAATAACAAATATTGTGTAACTATGTTACCAATTTTCTCTATCTTTATTATTGTTTATATATATATATATATATATATATATACACACACACAATATGTTTTATGCTAGTCAGATCTGCTACTCATGTACTTCATATTTTTATTCCTTTTTTTCTGTCTAGAAAGCATTTGATTTCCCTGAGATCAAATGCACATCACTTGATGTATATTTCTCTTTATTTTATGAAATTTTTATATACTTCTGGGTCTAAGATAGTTAAATTTCATTTTCCAAAATGTTAGTTTATATACCACCAGTATTTTGGTACTTTGTTTCACTAAAAGTTGAATTCTTATATATGCGAATTCTTTAACTTTTTATTTTATTTTGATTCATCTATTATTGTTCAAGGAGTATATTATTTTGATTATTGCTATTTTAGTTATTGATATTAATCTGATAGACCAAAAAGAAAGCTCTTGCATTTTTTAAATTTTTTTCATTAATTTAGTAACTATTCCCCTAATATTTTTTTAAATTTTCAGAGAATTAAACCTATACATTCATATAAAGATAATTATAAAATGTTGTCTTCCTATTGAGGAAGTTTATATTTTTGTCATTTGTTCCAGTATTCTTTAATAATAACATTATACTTTCTAGAGCTTTTATATGCACAAAGTATGTACAAAGTAATTTACAAATAGTATCCATTCTTTCAGGATATATTTGTTTAGAGTTCATTGTGGATTTGGCACTCATCTATGAGGCTGGTGATATATGGCTAACTAAATGTTTAATCTTTCTACTCTTCTGAAGCTGGTGTTTAATTAAAAGACTATATTGCAGATAATGAGATGGGATGAGATTCACCATAAACAATTATATAAATAAGATAATTGCAGAGAGGGAGAACTCTAAAAGAAGGAGGAAGAGGAGAAGGAGAGGAAAAGGAGGAAGAAGCTGCAGCCTCTGGGTGATTATGGGAATGTGAATTCTTTCAATAGGATAATGAGAGTGCATCATTAAGGATCCTAGGTTTCTAGCAACAGCAACCTATTTGAAGAACTTCATCAGAAAAAAAGGAATGTATATTTGAATAGCTAAGAGAATTAACGAAAATTCTAAAGAAATGATCTTGGAAAATGATAAAATGGAAATGACTAGAGAGCAGGAAACATCGCTCAAGTCACAACCACATGACTTACTGGGGCTAGTAGGCACTGCTGGTAGCATGGCTACTGGAGGCTTGATTCCATCTCTACACCATTGGCATTGTAACAAATTGTCTCTAATTATTCCTGCATTTTTGTCTAACTCCTTCAGACTCAAATCCTTAGGTGAAAGCATCTGATTGGTTGATTGGTGCAAAGTTCAGTGTCCATACTCTAGCTATCATACACAGGAAAAGAAATATTAGTTGTTTCACACTCCCCTCCATTGAATGCATTAGAGCCCAGACCCCAATCAGGACTTATACATTATGAAATTTTGCCAAATTAAAAGTTCATATGCTGGTAGTCAAAAAATAAAGATAAGGGTGCATTATTTATTGACACAATCTTTAACTTGGATATAGAAAAAGACTGCCATGCAGAGATTAGAAACAAGTGGAGGAAATAAATGCAAAGGCTAGTAGGCAGGAATTAGATTGAAACAATCAACAACAGAAATGGAGAGCAGAGTTTATGGAGCAGCATATGATATATGCTCTTTTTGAGATGTTGTTAATCACATTATAGGAAATAGTTCTATATCTTAACATTGAAAGAGTATTTTAATTAAGATTTTTGAGTGAGTGCTTGAATTATCTTAAGGAATTCTATTAAAGCCTTTTTGTTTTGTATTGATTGCATTATATATTTGTTTTCACCTTTTGCAGAATAATAATGGTGATATTCATTAAAAATTCTTGATTTAAAGTTATTTTAATACAGTTATTAATTTGATTCCAAATATTTTATTCACATATTAAAATTTATATTCAAAAGATAAATTTAACTTTAATTTGTTAATGCTGTATCACTTTATAATAATAATATAAATGCTGATTTGTGAAATCTTTTTGAAACTATTTCCTTTTTATGATCTAGAACAAATCATTTAGCATGGGTTGATACACACACATATATATATATTAATATGAAAACACTATCTCATAAGACTGAAGCTTCTATATTTTAATT
Source organism: Furipterus horrens (assembly GCF_987537825.1). Classification (NCBI taxonomy): domain Eukaryota; kingdom Metazoa; phylum Chordata; class Mammalia; order Chiroptera; family Furipteridae; genus Furipterus; species Furipterus horrens. The sequence continues at coordinate 59,348,431 of NW_028327173.1, read as the reverse complement.
CACATATCCCATTGACTACTGACTGAATGATTGACAGGTATGAGCTCTGGTGGCACTAACCTTCATTCCCCCAGGCAGCGCTAAAGGGAGCTTTAGGTGCCTGTAGGAGTCACAGGATAAGTTTGGGTATCTCCAAACTCTCTCTACTTTTACTAGTACTATTATTGCTAGTGTGTCAAGATTTGAGTTTTCAGAAATGGCCATATGTCTTGCTTGACCTGGATCTATTGACTTACTTAACTGAGATCCTGTGAGGGCTACTGCCAGCCAAATGAGCATGCTGGCAACGGATTCCAAAGTAACTAAAAGTCTGATTCATGGCTTCCTTCATTGACTGATGCACTAATTCAACCACAATTTATGAAACATCTTTCTACTACATGAATATAAACCATGAAGTCTGACTGTCTCAGATTGATTCCTGACCTGAAAAATTACAAGCTCTGTGCCCTTAGGAAAATCACTTAACTTCGCTGGGTCACAGTTTCCACATTACAAAATGAGGATAATAATATCATCAAACTAATAACCTTTTACTTTATTTTAAACTGACATATAGTAAGTGATTTCTTAGTGAGAGACGCCTCAGGTGGCTCGGCCATGTCAAAAGAATGGATGCAGGCCGTATTCCCAAAGACCTCCTCTACGGCGAGCTAGCAGAAGGCAAGAGGATGACAGGGCGCCCAAAACTGCGGTTCAAAGACATCTGCAAAAAGGACATGACACAATGCTCCATCAATCTCAACACATGGGAAGTTCAAGCAGACGACCGCCTAGCCTGGAGGCTCACGGTCAGACAAGGTACGTCACGCGCAGAGGCTGCGCGCAACGAGGAGGCGGCCCAGAAAAGATCGAGGCGGAAGCAGCGTCAACAGCAGCAACAACAGCCATCTGCCTTCACCTGTAACAAGTGCGGCAGGGATTGTCACTCCCGAGTCGGACTGCACAGCCATTCTCAGCGGTGCAGATAGACTCTCAAGAAGCTACGCCATCGTCTCTCGAGACGGACGGCTGCCGACGACGACGAGTAAGTGATACTTTTTTTGGTATATAGTTCTAGAAATTGTAGTGCATATATAACCATAACCACCATGAAAACCAGTATATAGATCAGACCCATAAACTCAAAACACTCTCTGTTATATCTCTGTGTTCATACATTCCTCCCACAACTAACTTCTTGATTGATCAATTTCATAATCCTATAATTTTAGGACACTATGCTAATTGAGTGATACAAAATATAAACTTTTGAGACTGGCATTTTCACTTAGCCTATAGCCTTTGACTTTATACAAGTTTGCCTCAATAATCATTATTTTTTGTAGATGAATAGTTTCCTATATTAAATGTACCACATTTCTTTTTACCTATTAGATCATTCAAGGACTTTTCAGTTATTTTACCTTTAGGCGATTTTCAACAGAGTACCTATAAATGTTCTTGGACATATTCTGGAGTTATTTACTTTTAATTTCTCCAGGAAAAATACATAGAAGGGTGAGATAGCTGGATCATATAGTATGTGTGTTTATTAGAACTGCCAAGCTGTTTTCCACAGAGGCTGTGTCATTTTGCCATGTATAAGTAAGTTGTTATTCATTCTTATTGGCACTTGGCATTGTGTGTATTTATATACATTTGTTATTATAATAGGTATGTTAATAATAAATCATGGTTTAATTGACCTAGTGGCTAATAATATTGAACATCTTTTCATGCACTTATTTATTATCCATATATTCCATTGGTGAAGTGTCTGTTCAAGTCTATTGGTCATTTCTAGTTGGGTTGTTAAATAATAATTTTTTGATGAGGTTTTTTGTTATATAAACTTTATTTTTTAGAGAAGTTTTAGATTCACAGGAAAATGGAGTGGAAAGTACAGAGAATTCCCATATACCATGTATTCTCATGCAAAACCATGGACACACGTCCTCTCCCACTATCAAAAACCACCGCAAGTTCAGCTGTCACTCAAATTTTGGTCTTCTTTCCTGCCCTGGCTGCTACTATGCACTTTTAAGAATTCTTCAAAGACTTGCTTTGTGATTTCTGTCCAGGTTTTGTAGCTGCATTTATTGGAGAGACAGTGTAGACTGTGCTTATATCATCATACTTGGGCCTGGAATCAAACTTATAGTACATTAAGAGATAATGTGTTAAGAAACAAGATGACAGAAGAGTAAGTAGAAGCTACACTAACCCCCTCCCAGAACTAGTCTGGATTTACAACTTAATTTTGGAGAAATTATCTGGAATAACCAACTGAACACTAGTTGGAGAGAAGTCTTATAACCACAGAGAGACAGAAAAGACCGCTACATCACAACATGACTGGGAGAGAGTGCGGAGACATGGAAGGGCTGGCTGGGCTCACACGGGTGGCAGCTGAAGGGACTGAGAAACAACTCAGCAGCTGGGGATTCCCCCTGAGAAGGGCAAGATCTAAACCCCCAGCCAAGCTGACTGGGTTCCAGTGCTGACTCATCCCCAGTACTGCAGGCAGACCATTTCCCCCCCCTCCAAGTGGCGTCAGCTTGAGGAGAAGCAAAAGCCCTGCCTACAGGAATTAAGCTGCCAAACCCACGGTCCTTAAGCCTGAGGACTAATCACAGACTGAATAGATTAACAACTAAAGAAGTCAGACAAAGGCAGTAGATCCCTGGAAGTCTCCAACAGGCTGCCTAGGCCCAGACTGGTACAGGATCTGGCACCACCAGGGGCAGATCCAGGAAGTGCAGATCATTCTAAGAAGCACCAACGAACAATAGGAGTCACAAAAATGGGGAGACAGAGAAACAACCCCCCATCAAAAGGAAAGGTAGAATCCCCAGAAAGAGTGCTAAATGAAATAGAGGGGAGCAAACTATCAGATATGGAATTGAAAGCATGGATTATGGAGAAGCTCAATGAGCTCAGCAGAAACTACAAAGAACTCCAGGGAAACTACAAGGAACTCCAGAAAAACTACAAGGAACTTTCTGAGAATTACACTAGCATGAAAAAGGACATAGAAGCTATCAATAAGAGCCAGGAGAAAATGAAGAATATGATCTCTGAATTTAAGAACACAATAGAAGGAATTAAAAGCAGGCTAGAGGAAGCAGAAGATTGGATCAGCGAGCTGGAAGACAATGTAGACAGAAACTCCCAGACAGGGCAACAAAATGAAAAAAAGACTGAACAAGACTGAATAGGCTTTAAGACAGCTGCAGGACAACATGAAACATAATAATATCCGTATCATAGGAATTCCAGAAGGAGAAGAAGAAGAGCAAGGGATAGAAAACCTCTTTGAAAAACTAATGACAGAAAACTTCCCTAACATGAGGAGAGAAAGAGTCACGCAAGTCCAGGAAGCACAGAGGGTCCCAATAAAGATGAACCCCAACAGGCCCACTTCAAGACACATTATAACTAAAATGGCAACATTCAAAGACAGAGAGAGAATCCTAAAAGCAGCAAGAGAGAAACAACTAATAACATACAAGGGAGCTCCAATAAGGCTAACATCAGATTTCTCAGCAGAAACACTACAAGCCAGAAGGGAATGGCAAAAAAATATTCCAAGCAATGAAAAACAAAAGCCTACAACCAAGAATACTCTACCCAGCAAGACTCTCATTCAAAATGGAAGGTGAAATAAGGAATATCCAACACAAAAGAAGGCTAAAAAAATACATTCCCACCAAACCAGCATTGCAAGAGATGCTAAAGGGTCTGCTTTAAGAAGATGAAGAAACAGAGAGAGACAGAGAGAAACATTAGTACAAAGGGGAAAAATGACAATGAATAAGTACTGAAAGAAAGAAGGAACTTCTACCATTTGCAACAACATGGATGGAACTAGAGAGAATTATGCTTAGCGAAATAAGCCAGGCAACAAAAGATAAATACCTTATGCTATCACCTATTACGGGAAACTAATGAACAACACAAACAAATGAGCAAAATTGAACCAGAGGTATGTAAACGAGGAATAAACTAACAGTAACAAAGGGGGAGATGGGTGGGAGAGAAGGAGGTAAGAAGAAGAAGGGTCTAGTCAAAGAACATGTATAAATGACCCATAGACATGGACAACTGGGTGAGGATCGAATGTGGAAGAAGGGGAGGCAGGGTGCAGGGAAGCAAGAAGGGGGAAAAAGTGAAAAAACTGTAATGGAAAAACAAACAAAAAAAATTTTAGTGGGGGAAAAAATGAAAATATTAAGAATGGAAATGCAAGTTCAGTGAATATTAGAAGGACAAGGATTTTCCTTCACACTATATATTTTTTCTTCCTATCTGATCCCTCCAGCGTTTGGCATTCTAAACAAGTAAGTAATGACATAAGTTTCGTTGCATAAAACTAATAAGACCAGTTGTTAATAGAAGTTTTTTTTACTAAGACTTTGACTGGAATGTCATGCCTAAAGGAGACATGCTTGGGCTCTGGTTGTTACCAAAAAGCACTGAGGAACTGAGATTGACTTTCAGAGGTAATAAAAGCCCATGAGATAAAAGGCCTGGTACCTTGGTTGGATGTGCAGTCCATGGCAATCTTTCCAGGGAAGGAATGAAGGTTGTTTTCCTGAAAGATGTCCAGAAGAGACCTTAAGGCACAATGGAAAACCAGAAGGACTTGGAAAAGATAGGTGTTTACAGGCAAGGCTGAATGCCAGGTATGTGGTTCTGCTTCTGGGCCTTGAAGGGCAGACTGAAGGTCACCCTAAATGTTCCTTGCGTAAGTTCCAGCAAAGCAGAACTAAAGATCATAAGTGATCATTTTCTGCTCTTGTTGTGTTTATGCAAATGAACAGGATAAATTAAAAATGGACTTAATGCAGTCCCTTTAATGACAAGGAGGGTAATCTTAGGGAGAAAAATCATAATTCAAGGAAAATCACAATGCTCAGTGGTAGATTATAAAGTAGTGCAACTAACCATCTTTAAAGTTTATCTTCATTTAAAGTCTGTTTTGATTTGAAAATTAAACTATGTCTGTGGTATTATCAAATATGTTTAATTTACAGGCAAGAAGAAAGTCAAATGCCTTGCAACTGGATGTCTTTCCGATAAGACAGTCCTACAGATTTAGAGACTTGTATGTGGGTTATGTTACATAAATTAACATGTGTTTTCTGTTTTCAAAGGGCATAAGCCTATGATCTCATTACCTGAGTGATTGTCTGTATGTATAGGCCTCACTTAATCCTGTCTGCAGTGCTGCCTCCTGAGACTCAATGGTTTGGCTGAACTAAGTGGTTGGGTTGGTGAAGTATGGGGTGGTCTGTGGGCTTCACTTTAAAACTGGTTTCTCTTTTCTATCCTAATTGCTTGGACAGAAAGAGCCCAGAGGTTTGAGAGGGGGGAAACCTAAAATATTTCCCTCAGCCCAAACTAAGTATAATGGGCAAAAGGTTTTTGTACAGGTGAGATGTACCTGGCACACCTTCCTCCAAAGAAGCCTTTTTTTTTTTCTAATGTGGGACATTGAAAAATTAATATCTGCCTTTTGTCATCTAGTGGTTATGGATTGAATGATGTCTTTTAACCCTGTTGACAAATCTGTTGCCTCCGGAATACAACAAGGATGCCAGGCTGTTAAATCAAGCATGGTGTTGTCTGGGGACAGCCAACCGACCTGGAGTCTGCATGGTCCTTCCCATGTGGGAAGGCCATCCCCCGCCTCCACACTCCCACTCTTATTAGGGATTTCTGGACCCAAGGGGAGGTAGGGCGACGACCATATCCAGCTTGAAGCAGCTAGAGGAGCTTGAGACCTTCGCCCATTGTCCTTTTTAAGATTATAAAGGATCTTAAGTCTGAGAAGGAGGTATTGTTATTTTTTATTGTTAAAATAATTAATTAATTATTAAAAAAGAAGAAGAAGAATATATAAAAGAGTGAGGCAGGAGAGCTTGTATGTGCGACCCATGGGCATGAACTTGGGGAGGGGGCATTGTTGGGAGAGGGGTGGTGCTGGGCGGAGGGGAGCAAGGGGGAAAGAATTGGAACTATTGTAACAATATAATCAATAAAATATACTTACAAAAATAAATTTAAAAAAAGAGAGATAATGTGTTAATACATGAAAATGTTTTAGACTAGTGCCTGTAAATTAGTTAGGATTCAATAAATTACAGTATTTTGTATAGCACTGAGCTAAATACATAATATGTTCTCTGACTACATGGTCCTTACAGGTTAGAAGAAGATATACATATCATAATATTTTATTAATGCGCATACATTTATAATATGCATAGATTGTCAATTATTCAGAGTCACAACATATGCATATTTTGGTTATTCAAAGAGCTATACACTAAGTATATTATTGGTCTCTTTTGGAACTAGAAGGAAATTTATAAATAAATTTGATTTTATAAGACTTTTACTGTTTATTTAATAATTAAATGGAAGGCTTTATTTTAATACCTACTCCATGCCAGATATTGTATTACTTTGCACTCAGCTTATTTTAGCACTTTGAAAGTATCATCTAATGACCACCTTTACTACCTTTTTTATCGTAAGGCAAGGTATGTTCTTGGAATGCAGCCAGTCTACTGCCTCGCAGAGTGCTGAGCAGGAGAGCAGGGGAGAATGGGTAACAGTAGGCCCAGACTGATTTGGCTCAGTTGGCTGGGCATTGCCCTACATAATGAAAGGTAACTGGTTGAATTCCCAGTCAGGACACATTCCTGGGTTGCTGGTTTGGCCTCCGATTGGGGCACATACCAGAGGCAACTGATTGATGTTTATTTCGTATATTGATGTTTCTCTCCCTGAAAACTTATAAGTTCTGTGCCCTTAGGATATAGAAAAAAGACTGTCATGAAGATATTAGAAACAAGTGGAAGAAATGAATGCAAAGGCTGTGGGGCAGGAATAAGATGGAAGCAATCAAATGAATGAATAAATAAATAAATAAATAAATAAATAAATAAATAAATAAATAAATAAAGGAAAGGACAACAGTAGGATCCCAAAGCAGGTGCTCTGTGCTGATGTGAGAGGGAAGGGCCCTATGCAAGTAGAGCAGAAGGAATGATGTTAGAGAATGTAGAGAATAACTTCAGCTTAGACCCTAACTACTGAACAAGACAGCAATAGAAAGCTGTCCTTTCAGATGGGAGTGAACACACCCACAGTCTCTCTACATGAACCTTTTAAAAACCAAAATAATTCTATACTAAGAAGCCACAGAAAAACTACTTGTATATGTACTGCACAAAGCAATACATATTTTCAGTATTGCAAACTAGGAGGAGAGAGGCTTTATGCAGTACTAATCTACTGTAATACTTATTTTATAGGATGAACTTCTTTTAAAAAAACAGAATTTTAAGTCACATAGTTCCTCCAAGAAGCCATGTTTCTTTTCACTCAAGTTCTTTGGACATGTTCACAAACCTTTTACAAAATTAGCTTTCATATAAAATTCATTCTGTAACTCAAAATTCACTTTTTCAGAGAAGACTTTCCTGAATGACCACCAGAGTCAAGTATTTTGCTTTCATAGATTCTTAAACTTACTAGTGGCAATTAATCTATTTCTATTTTATTCACCATTGTATTTCCAGTACCTGGTATGTACTAGGTACTTATTATATAGTTAATAAATAGTATAATTATGCAAAAACAATTATTGAGCACTTGGTAAGAATTAGATACTCTGTCACAAGGATGAGTGAATAATATTTGTGTTCTGGTAATGTTTAAAATCTAACATAGAAAGGCACTTATGCAAGAAATTGAATAAGCACACCTGAGTTGTATCTTTGCTATCATTTAAAAACATGAACTGGCTTTGGTACAACGCTAATAAGACAGTGGACAAACTTCTGGTTAGACTAGGTTAAATGAAAGGCATCACAGAAAAACTGACATTGAATTAAAGCATATACTAGCAGAAGTGTGTTTTTCTGAGTATATACAGGGGTGCGATAAGTAGGTTAAATTACCAGCTACCTTTACTGAAAAGATAAATTATAAGTATGAATATAAAATAATAACAATAATAATAAGAAAAAGACAAATAATACAAATAAATAACACAATAATAAGTAAATAATACAAGAATAAACTCTGTTTCATGTACTTACAACTGTAAACCTGTTTGCTGACCCCTGTATATGTGTATATGCATGTATGCATGTATATATTGATATATATAAGGGTAAAAGTGCATGTATGCTAAATACATTATGTATATACGTATGTAAAATATAGTAAGTGGGAGTCTGTATGTATTTTAATATACATATATGTAATATGTAATTTAACACTACTGGCCTAGCAGAGTTATTATAAATCACCTTCTGGCACACACACATAATAGTGTCACATGTTAATTATGACATCTTCAATATAGGGTTTCAGTGCTATGATAAGAAGCATCCTAGGCATGATTTCAATTTCAATCCTAATTTAATAATATAATCTTGACTTTTACTTATTATTGCAAAACTTGTTACAATAAATTCCACAACTGAGAAAAATTCTACAAAATAAATAATTCCACGATCCACTGAATATTATTTCAGCACCCTCTTTAATGCTTGTCAATCTTTTTTGTATGATAATATGAATCTAAAGTTTTAATCCTTCACAGAGAAAACAGAGTATCACGACATGTTATTTATAATGATTACTTAGAAGAATAATTTTGGTATTAACGGTGTGTATTTTGCCTTACACTTAAATGGTCAATCAGTCCCTCATGACTTTTTTCACTATTCTAGTGTCTCAACCACTGCCTCAAATGTCCTTTATTCTAATTCCACTATCTTCAATGATCATGAGATTTATTCAACCACTTAATAGCTGGAACATTCTGCATTGCACCAACTGCAATGACCTGCATCTGGGTATCAGACACAGACACAGCACTGTGATTGAAAAACAACATATCTTCAGCCAACTTAACTGTTATTTAACCTGTCCATGGAATTCAGACTTTATTATGGCTACCTAAGGGCACCCATGAGTCCTAAAATGTCATCCTTTCTTTCATACCAATAACAGAAGTTAATTGTTGAGATGAAAAAGAAGAGTTTAATTTTTAGCAGATTGTCCCAAAGGCTTTTGTCTTTTACCTCATTAAGTCTGAATAAATTGCAATGTCTTCAAGTAAAACTGTGGAGGAAGCATTTCTGTTATTGGCCTGATGGTGTTCCACAGGTGCCGGGAATTGCAGACACATTTAGATGAGCTCTAGCATCACACCTGTGCTGACAGAAAGGGGGCTGACAGAACAGTGAAGAAAAGTAAAAGACCGGTCCACTAGGTGGACTCCCTGAGTCTGTGGGCTAAACTTCTGTTTTCCTTCTCTCTCCCCTCACCCTCCGTGTCATAATATAAAGTACTAGATGATTAAAAACACATTTACCCTAATCCCTGAATTTAAAAGTTGTATTTTGAAACCATCCTATATCTCTTGAGGAATATATTATAAAACTATTATGTTAAAATTAACTTTTTATATTAGAAAGCATGTTATCAGATGAATTTAAAGGTTAACCATCTTTTTAAAATTAAATTTATTGGAATGACATTGGATAATAAGATTATATAAGTTTCAAGTACATAATTCTATGATATAGCACCTGTATATTGCATTGTGCCCACCACCTAAAGTTGAATATTCTTCTGTCACCATATATTTGATCCCATTTACCCTTTACAACTCCCACCTCCTTCCCCTCTGGTAACCAGCATGCTGTTGTCTGTGCCTATGAGTTTTTGTTTGTTTTTCTCTTATCTACCTTTTCTTTTAATTACTGATGTTATCCCAAATAATTTCCTTATCAAACCTTATAAATAATACAATGGCATTTTAATATGGCATATGGATAGTTCAACATGTATTTCTTTTAAGCACTTAATATTTGAATTAACTTATTACCACATTGGTACTAGTTTTATAATAAACTGTAAATTGTCAAGTACTGGAGAATGATCCAAGAGAAGAGACTATTTATGTCTCTGAAATGTCTAGAAATTCATGTAGTTGAATACCAAGAACAATTTGTTTATTGAGAACGGTTATGGATACCTTCCTTGGTTTACCATCTCTAATCACTTTTCAGATTATTTCTTTAAATGCATTTGGTGACTCTTAAACCACCCTTCACTGGGAAAGATGTAATCAAATTAAATTCAATACAAAAGAATAGCTTTGAATGAAGAGAATGTTTTACATGCCTGTTTTATAATTTTTCTAATATTTATATGGCACTGTCCAGAGAGATTTATGAGGTCTTTGTCAGAAAGGAATACATGTTTTGAAGGCAAGATTTTGTAATGGACTCCCAAATTTTAGCAAAAATATATTCACCAAAATATTGTCCATTCAGTCTAGATATCTATTTAATAATATACCTAGAGTATTCTTTTTGACTTGGAGTTTATAAAGAAACCATAGATAATTTAGATTGCTTAATATACATAATATAATTGGAACTGTATAATAACTACTGAAATTACTTCATGCATTATTATAGTTCATACATAGATAATATACACTGAATATTCTAGAGGTTACAAATCCTTCTTTTAGGAGAATTACTATAACCTTATTTTTATGCAATATCTTAATTTTGATCCTAGCCAGGTTTATTTCTTGGTATTTCCTTGGTGCCTATACTGCTTATCCTAATCTGTGTTCCATCCTTTTCTCATCTTATTACCTATTTTATTAGAAAGATCATTATGCAATAACAGAGAAGAGCAAATTTATTTGAAAACAAATCTTCAAAGTTCATACATAAGTCCAAATCTTATTTTGTTTCATCTTTTTCTACTGCTTTACATGATGCTGGTCATACCTCATTAAAAACACATAAATGTTGAATATACAAAGCCTATTCAGAAAGTATCCATCCATGTACTATGAAAAATAGAGACATTTATTGAAGAAGATACAAATACAAGAAGCATTGTACATGGGGTGATGACACCTCAGTACACTTCAAAGTAGGCACCTGGAGTCTTCACACAGTTGTCCCAGTGTCTCTTCCACTATTTAAAACACTCTGCAAAATCCTTTTTTGGAGTCACCATCAGCTGCATCTTTGTATTTTCCTTAATCTCATCAACAGTCTGAAATCTCTGCCCTTTCAGAGATGATTTTAGTTTTGGGAAAAGTCAGAAGTTGCAGGGCACCACATCTGAGCTGTAGGGGATCTGAATCACCTCAATGATTTGAAGTTTTGCCAAAAAAAACTCTGGTCCAGATGTCACGTATGAGTGGGCACATTGTCATGATAAAGCTGCCAATCACCAGATACCCATAGCTGTGACGTTTTTCATTGTATTGCATCTCTCAACCAACGAGAAACATTGAGGTAGTACTCCTTATTAGTTGTTTGGCCTGGAGGGTGGTACTTGTGATGGACAACACATTCTCAACCAAAACACAGTTAACATGGTTTTGTTCATGCGGTGACTTTGCCATGCCTTCTTTGCGACTGCAGTACAATGTTCCTTCTACTCTTGTAGCAGAAGCCATGGAACAAATTTTGCCTGGACATGTTTTATGCCAATATCCTGCATCAAAGTCTCACACACAATAGTTTTTGGAATCCCCAGATCAGCTTCTAGTTCTGGCACTGTTAGTCACCGATCTTTGCTGATTGCAGCCCATACATATTTTACATTCTCAGGTGTTCTGCTCATTGCAGGCCTTCCAGAACATGGATCACTTTCAACAAATTCTCGACCATCTTTGCGGCATTTGTACCACACTTTTATTTGCACTGCGCTCATTGCATCATCCCCAATAGCCTTCTGAATCATCCAAATAGTTTCCATGGAGGAATGTTCAAGCTTAATGCAAAATTGGATGCAGATTGGTTGCTCTATTTGTTCAGTCATTTTGAATGCAATAGCTACAGAGGTCATATGTTCACTCAACAGCATCTACCACCCCTGCTGACTAATACAGTGAAGTCATCATCATTCACATGTGCTCATTCCAGTCCACTCTCCTTGGCTGTCAGGTTACATTGATGTTGCCCAAACTATTCTCATTATATTAACAATGGCTGGAATTTTTTCCAGACAGACCTTGTGTAAACACTCAATGATGCAGATTTTTGTTTGTTTGTTTTTGTATCCTGAAAACAACAGTAGGTCAATCATACAAGTGACTGTTTTCTTATTATAAAAGTTACTTAACATATGGAGGATTGAAATAATAAATTAATAACTATTTGCTTCTCTTTTACACAAATTGCCAATATCCAGTAGTACTGTGGACATCAACCGGCTCTTTTACATGTGTGTTTTGATCATAGACTCTTCTTCCATTGTGAAGTTTTGCTTTTCCTACTTATTTGAAATAATATTATTGATTTAGTATCAATCTTCTGACGTAGAAACCAGAGACAGATTTTGCTGCATAAACCTTCCCTGATGACAATTCTCCATGACAACACCTGTGTCACCTCTTTGTTTTAATACTAGAGTGTTTCTGAATACATATTGCAAATTATGGCAGTTGTGATGAATTATCCAAAATTGAGATGACATTGGGCAGGTTATAAAAAGTTTCCTTTTTTTTATTTCTTCACATTTTTAATCCAACTGATATAGACCAATAATAGGGGGAGGTGGACGGGAAAGAGAGAGTAAAATTCTGCAGAAGCCAGTTGACTTTAGTTACCTGCCCATAAAAATTATACACCTTTTAAAAAACATATTTCTATTCACATCTACACCAAAAGAAAAAAGAAAAAATTCCAAACACCCACAAAAATCCCTGGATGCACTTTTTAAGTTCTCTTCTCTGATGAACATTTTCTTCTTATCTTTCTTTGAAGCTTGCTAATTGTTTTTGTTTTTGTTATAATTATAGCCTACCTTTGTCTATCTTCAACTAAAACTCTGATTCTTAAGCTTTAATGTACCTAAAATCCTCTGGACTTACTTAAATCAGATTCTCATGCTATATCCTCAGAAATTCAGCATCAGTTAGAGCTCATGGATCTGATAATGATGGACTGCCTGCTTATTATAATGGAGGCTTCCTACGGGAAGGAAGAGCTTATCAATCTGTGTATTCCTGGCATTTGAGAGCATGGTTGACACAACAGATGTAATCATTTCTTGTGGAAATGAATTAAGAGGCTTAATCAGAAAAAAATTAGCTTCAGATAATTTGTTATACTTCCCTTTGGCAAACTTTATTATCTCGGTTAGAATACATTACACTTTTGAGGCCAGGAACTGGTGAAACTGTGGTCTCCGGGAATATTCTGTTCTACACTCTTCTTGGATATCTTTATTAGTTCACCCTGACATCTGCTGTACCACATCTCAATCCTAAACTCTGTGCTAGATGCTCTTGCATCAAATTGCATACATTTATTCTTCACCCATAAGTAACTAACAAATTAGGGGGTAGGTATTTAATAGCCTTAAAATAATGCAGTGGTTTATAATAAAGAAATTAACAAATCATTTTTGAAGCTTTGAGAAATGAAGGCAAATGCAGTGAAAGACTTTTTAAATATTAAATATTAAAACTTCAGAGTCAGCATACTGTTTTATTGTTTATACTAATACAAATCAGTTTTGATGCCAATTCTTTAAAGGATTTAATGGCACTAAAAGTTATCAGTGTACTAATACTGTTTGCCATAAAAATTAAAAGTGGTAAGAACATATACTTTATGCCACATGGCAATATCCTGACCAGATTATCTGCTAGTCTAAAACTTCTGGTGTATTGTCTTTTGTTCCTGCTTATTTCAGTTTTGTGATATCAACTTCAAAAGCTAAGTTTAGCTTAAAATCAGCTGCAATTAGATTACTTACTACAACAAAGAGCTCTGATTAAATTTATTTTTAGTTAGTGAGAATTACAACCAAATCTTCCTGATATTTTTTCCCAGTTTTGGGTATTTCTTGATAATATACACACTCTCAAGGAAGCTTAGCAATGTTTTTATGCTGGAAAACTGGACAATGTTTTACTGAACTATTCTCAAGTTTTAAAATAATTATGCATTATGTCAAACATGTTGTGAATAGATAAAAATATAAATATATACTGATAAAGTAGGACTAAAGGTATATGAAAACAGCATTTTCCCATGCCAAATAATATATGTTTAAATAACTTCTGCCATTTCCAGTTTAAGGTTACTTCTGTTTTTATTTTTTTCTGATTGCCATATATCTGCTTGGTCTATTTGCTGCACTCAGTATTTATGTTTCTCATTGCTTTAAGATGTGTTTTAGTGTGCCCATCCCAATTCATCTATTTAAATGATAATGTTATGGTTGGGCAATTTTTTTATAAAAAAATATATTGCATTTGACAAGGCAGGTTCAGGATCCAGTAAAATAATTTCTACAATCTTTAGAAATTCTGTAAGTTATTAAATACTGAGGAGTCTGTTCAGGAATATATACATTTCCTATGGATAGGTCATTGCAACAATTTTCTTTCAGTTGAGGCTCTATGCATAAGTTTTTGTAAAATACAAATTGAGGAAAAAGTAAGTTTATAGTTGTGAGTACATGAAATAATATATTCATGTATTATTAATTATTGCATTATTTTCCATACAAACAATTATAAGCATATTTTCGCAACCCTGTGTAACTCTGTGGAGTTCAGTGCAGCCCCAAGTAGTCCATATCTATTTGACATTTATAAATTATTTTATCTTATATGATGTAATTGCACTACAGGTAGAATAAGGGGAAAAATGAATATATTGTTTTTCATTCATATTTTCCCATTGTCTTTTCACTTTTATAATTTTTTAGTTTGTTTCATATTTTTCTGTTAACTCTTTGGCCTCTGCTTTCACACATCAGCCATAGAACTTTTCTATTTCTATGCAGTATTTTGAGCTGGTTTAGAGAATAGAGTGCACAAGGAGGCCTAAAATTACTTTAGAAATGGAAGAAAATATATTCATTATTTGCCTACCTATAATTTAACACAGACTCAACATTGAAAGAATAGTAGTTATGGTTTTCCAGACAGAGAAACTGGTACTTAGTAATTACTCATGAAAGTTAATCCCCTTCACTAGCTTATATTAAGGGGAAAAACAATAAATAAAACAAAAATACATTTTGACTTCTAATTGTTCACTACTAATAATATGAAATTTCAAAATCTTGGTTACTAACAAAATATCTACATATCCACTATAAAAAGCAGCTCTCATTTGCTGTAGCAAATGTATGTGGTTTTCTTGATTATTTTTCTTTACTACAACTTTCTATATTTGATAGAGTTATAACATTTTCTTTACAACTAGAGTAGAATCAAGTCTCTGATATCTTCAAACAGAATAACTTAAACAACAAGATGAAACAAATATTTTCTTCTTCTGTTTAGCAATATTTTCTGCTATAGGTGACAAAAAAATTTCCATGCTTATAATCATTAAGTGCCATATTTATTTGCTCAAAATAATTATATAAAAACATTTAAGCTTGAAAGTATTTTAAGCTCTATATTAAATAAAAATTAATTCTTTTTATTATATTTGCTGGAACCATCTTAGAAATTGGAGATGATTGATTATTTAAAGAACTACAACTGTGCAGTGATGTGTAAAATTACATACAGTGCACTGAGAATAATATCTTCACTAGCACACAAATATTTGTCAATGACATATTAGTAGCTTTTCAGTTAACATATTTGTTTCAAAAAACTAGCATTCCAAAAGGACATAATGAGGAATAATCTCTTACTCATTTTATTTTTATTTTCAAGTCACATCACATAAGTGACTTGAAAATAAATTTTGAACAAGACATTGCACTAGGTCCTAAAAATACAATAATAAGCATGACATGATTTCTATTCTCAAGAACTTTAAAATGCACTGAGAACAAAGAAATAAAATTAGCTAAGACAAATAAAATGAAATATTAAGGAGCTGCCTAAGTGAAATGTGTGGGGATGAAGAAAAAGAAGCAAACCTCAGAGACAAGGGGCCCAGGGAGTTTTACTTTCTAAATGAGAGTATTTGACAGAGGCTTTAATAAAAAAGTAGAAAAGGAAACAAAGCACATTTAAACATGATTGAAAATCAGAGCAAAGTCACAGAGCTGGGGTCACGCCTGGTAGAACAGTGAGGAGAGAGTGTGAAGCGAAATGTGAGTGAGAAGAAACTATAATTGAAAGCAAGAACATACAATATTTTGAAGGGCATTTTAGGGAGTCATTTAGTCTTCTTTAGGCATTGGGGAATCTTTGAAGGTTTTTAAGATTACCATGATATAATCTATGTTCTACAAAAGTAACTCTACTATGAATGATGATGAAAAGAGAGCTAGATGACTTTACAAGATAGATACTAGGATAAAACAAGTTCAGATGTAAATTATCTGTTTGGTCAATAAAGGAAATGATTTTTACATACTGAGTAGTCCTGGATTAAATGTTTATTCTTTGCAAAACACATTGGGTGATCTAAACTGATGTGTTAGTAAGCTCTAAGCAATGCCATTACCAACGTTAAAACAATTTTTTATGAAATAGTGTTGTAACTACATTTGTCAGAATTTAGTCTCCCTAAGAGCAACACACATTTAATTTACAAAATTTACATATAATTTTTTAAAATTTAAAACATAAATATGACAAAATGAAAAGAATGTTTCTTTTGGGAGAATATGATGTCATTATATGAAACATAGGGAACTGGATTAGAGAGTGATTATTAGTGAGTAGCAACAGGATAGCAGATGTTTTCCCCTTGCCCTATAATATTTTGTGTCACCTTTTATACACGTAGCTCTCAAGCCACTTTCCAGGCAGCAGAGCACATTAAATGCATTCATGATTTATAATTTAAAACTACAGTTGTGTGAAATTGCAGTTTAAGCTTGTATAGATCCGTACCCATTGAGTTTGAATTAAGATTTACAAATATGTGTTAGGTTTGATAGGATAGTCATTGAATGAAAAATACAATTTGTGATATGAAATGCAGCAAATATATAAATTTTTAAAACATGTATGAAATCTCTCAATACTATGCTGATTAGACCTTGGGCAATGCATATAGCACATTTCAGTAATCAATCAGAGTATATATTCTGAATGACATGATTCTAAGTTTCTTAATTTAAAAATAAATTGGAGAAACTTATTCTAAAAGTAATTCAGAAAAATAACATATCCTAAAAAACTCATTCTTAGTCAAGAGACTGATAAAACAAATCAACCTTTTAAGTTCTTGGTTTTAAGTACATATAGCTAAAAATTCAAGGTTAAGACAATTTTTGCCATAATTTTTCATTAAAACATAATTTATTTGTTTGTTTGTTTGTTGATTTTTAGATAGAGGGGAAAAGAGAAAGAGAGGGAGAGAAACATCACTGTGTGGTTGCCTCTCACTTGCGCCCCCAACTGGGGACCTGGCCTGCAACCTAGTCATGTGCCCTGACTGGGAATCAAACTAGCGACACTTGGCTCGCAGGCCAATGCTCAATCCACTGAGCCACAGCAGCCAGGCAATTTTTCATTTCTTAAAGCAAAAGAAAGCTCTAAAAGTAGTCTAACATATGAAGAAGAGGTCAATGATCAAGCTAAAGAGGTTGAAAACAATCATACCGTCATGTGCAACAATAGCAGATCATATTATCCTATTATAGAAACACTAATGATGAACTGGTACAGACCCACACTCAGTGCAGATAGTAGCTCAGCAACATTGTTTCTCAGCTGTAAATAGTTGTACATTACAATAGACCTGCACAGCCATGTTCTCTAGATCATATGTCATTCAATATGTTTACTTTTATAATATCACAAGGTCATTTTAATGTACAATTAATTTAGTGTGCTTTCCTACAAAATATTAAACAACATGTAATTCATGATTTTCCAATTTGGGAATAATTTTTTATTCTGGTAAATATCTTTGCACTAAGATGTGATCTGGACTCAAAACTTTCATAGATTGAAATTATATTTGGAATTTTTACTTCTCAAAAAATACTTCCCTGATTTTACTTATTTCATTATCTAATAAGTTATAGGTTAAATGGCTGATGGGTTATGTGAATTGCTTTTATCAGTATTAATAATAGCTAATATTTAATATGGGTTTCCTGTGAGGATGACATACACTGAAATGCTTCACATGAACTAATTTTAATCTTTTTGTCATTTCTAGACAGTAGATATTATTATCTGCATTTTTAATATGAGAAAATTAAAATAGAGTGGATTTTAAGACATCCCTCAAATTTCATGACTAGAGAGTTTGAAAATGAGAATTTGATCCAAACATTTATTCTTACTATACCTGTCGGAATGCTATTGCAGATCTGTTGACTTAACCAAATTGCACCAACTAATCATTTAAAAAAATATAAACAGCTGTTATCCCTTCCCAGCATTTTCATCAGCAAAATAGAACCTCAATAATATAATGGATAACCTGCTTGACAAAGGAGTCTTACATTTGACAAAATTAGAAAAACAATAATTTCAAAATTCTGTTGAGTTTTTAAAAAAAGATTTTGTAGCACGAGTAATCACCTTATAGAAGAAAAATTACAGGAATCTCTGAAGTTCAATGGATGAAATATTTTAACAAATCAAAAGAATAGTAAGATCCTTCTAGTAAAATTCAATGTAGGTGATATGGACTAAACGAGCTAAGCTGCTCTGCAAAGTACTAAAGAAATAGATGAGGTATATTTACAGTTCCTGTGTTCTTTAGAAAATGTTTCTTAAAAACAACATCATTGGTTGTTTTCCTTGGTCAAGATGTGTGTGAGCATGTGTGTGCATATAGGTATAGTTACGACACATGCATTTTTCTTCAAGGAGTTACCCACAGGTCGTCAATGTGTGCTTATATGTCTTGGCTTACACAGTTAACCACAACACTGCTGGATGGTCAGATTGGTCTTATCACTTAAGGAATTTGCTGAGGGAAGATGAAGGCCAATGTAATGTACTCTGGGACATATCAGAAAGACATTGACTCAGTTGGGGAGGTAGTGTTGTCAGAGAAGCTTCTCTTGGTGTCTCATCTGGGTTTTCACTAAACTCACTTCTTTTCAGGTTCTATTACAGCTCTCCTCACACCTTCCCACCTGCCCAACTATTATATATTCTAGCACTGGAAGGATAGTCAGTGCTCAGTTCTGTGTGTGTGTGTGTGTGTGTGTGTGTGCATACTTTAATCTACACTTTTCTCCCTAGGAGACTCCCCTAATTCCATGACATTAAATCTACTTGGACTTTTTATATTATCAAACATTTAAAAATTTATATCTTTAGCTCTAACCTTTTCTTTGAACTCCAGACTAGTGTTTCCAAATACCAATATCAGGATTCCTGTATCAGTCAGGTGGAGACAGGTGGAACATAACAGTTATATAATTTTAGAAAAGTTTAATCAAGGGATAATTTCAAAGGCTTGAGTATAGTAGAAAAACACCAAAAGGAAGAACACAGGACACTGCGTTAGGATGGATGGGGGAATAAAGGAAAGAGTTACTAGAACCTGGAGACAGAGGCTGTGTGCAGAGGGCTGCTTTATAGGATCCATGACCTTAGTTCATGAGAGGTCTAGGGAGGCAACCAACTAATGGGAACCCCGCATAGAGGGTGCTGAGGGAGTATATATACTGATACTTCTCCCTTCAACCTTTTATTTTTGGTCCCTGTTAGCTGAACTCTACAAGAAGCTAGGAAACAAGAGAGGTATAGCTTTGTCTCTCAAAATTGGCATTCCTGTGGAACAAAGCAGGAGGGAGAAGAAAAAATGTAAGTGCAAACTAGTTCTCTATATGTGGAATGAGCATATTTCAGGAAAGAGTATATAGAAAAGCCACAGGAAGAATGGCCACAGTCCAGGAAGCAGTTCAATATATCTGGAGGTAGAAGTCAGAGTGACAATTAAAGAGGTGAAAGAGATAAACAGGAGCCAGATCATAAGTCTTTTAAACTAAATTAAGGGGCTTGAATATAAAATTTTAAAGCAAAGGGTATCATGCTGATATTTATGTTAGAGAAGCAACATTCTGACTGATGACTGGAGTCTTAGTTACACAACAAGCAGGACTTGAGGCTGAAGTGCCAGGTGGAGAGTTGGTAGTGAGATTGCCAGAGCACAAATCAGAGGAGTGATAGGCAGACTCGTGAAACACTTAAAGGGTTAATAGGTTTTAGTGATTACATAGATGCTAGAGGTAAGAGAAAGAAAGAAGCCAAGGCTAACCTGCAGAGTTCTGGTATGCATTACTTAGAGAATGGAGTACCGTTTCCAGTAACAGAACAGAGACTAGAAAGAATTGGGGAAGGAAGCGATGAGTGAAGTTTTGCACATATTTTAAGACAGTCAGTTCAAGTTGTCTGTGTAACATTTTAGTACAAATGTCCAGTAGAGAGGTGAATATATGCATTAGAAGCTCAAGAGAGAGAACAACAGTATAGATGTCATTTTGGAAAGTATCGGTATATTAAAGAAGTGGAGTGGATGAGGAAATCAAGTGACTTAACAGATAATTATAGGTACCACTGATCTAATGCTTACACATTTTTCAATATAGCTAGATAACAAGTTTGAGAATTTTATATTTTTTAAAATATTTAATCCCAATAGTAAAAGGTAACTAGTTTCTAAAGGCCACCTTTCAATTCTAATTATCTTTCATGATATTCCCTTATGCTGCTTGCTGATTTAATCTTTTATGAAGTAAAATTTCAAACAAGTTGTAGAGAAAATATTCCTGCAGTATTTTTGAGAAAGTAAATTCTAGGTATACAAATAGTGCACTAGACTTTGGGTTTTAGAATTAAAATGCCCATTTGAGCTTGTTTAGTGTGGTCTCAGAGGTCTCAAGTTTTAGATGAGAAAGCAAAGAACCAAATAACTATGCCAATAGGTAAACCATTACAAAATATGTTATAAATATTTATTTAAGATAAATAATTACAACTGTGTGTATGTGTTAATCAAACATCTCCACATTGAACAATGTCTATGGTGTAAATTTAAAGCAGATCAGGGAGAGAGGAGAGGGGAGAAATTAGACAATAGAGAGGATATACTATAGATTCGATATTAATTAATATCACACTGATGATTGCACTCTCAAAAGGCAAGTTTTCAATGCTTCCAAGAAACCTTATAAAATACCAACATATTTATATTTAAAGGCTGAAATATGGGAAGCTGCTAAAAACATAGATGCTGAAATTGCTAACATTTCATAAAAGAGGAAAAAAGCTCACTGCCTTAATAAAAACTGAATCAAACCCATAGAGAAGCAGATGTTTCCCTTTAGCAGTTTTTCAAAGCAGCAGAAACTCCTATTCAGTCAGAAAACTGGCAGAGCCTCTGGAGCCATTGCTAAGTGGCTGTGAGAGCTGAGAGAATGTCCTTGAAGACCTGCGCTCTGGTTAAAATGGAAGTGGAGATTTTGGCAGACAGTGCTCTCGGCTGCCTGCCAGTGACTTTGAAAAGTATGACAGCTAACGTGGCTGCCCAGTTAGTTCTCTGGCTGGACTTCTGGTTGGAAGACAAGATTTGAAAGAACTCCACACAGGAATTCCATTTTCCGCAGAAAAGTCTTTCTTTTTGGCAAGGATATGGAAAGTCCTCTTGAATAAGCATTGAAGAATAAATTGTGTCTGCCTCCGGATAAAACTTCTGGGGGATAGGGAAAGAATTAGAAGGCAGATTATACAGAGGCAGAAAGTTTTCAGACTGGCAAGAGACACTAGAAATTTGCAATCAGCAAAAATGACCCGATTGCAAGAAAAAAATTGGGAAGTTCTTCAAAGGCTCCAGAGAAAAGGGAGCTGGCCTGGCTGCTCAGTCATTGCTCTGGATGAGGAAAAAAAAATATAATAAAGATCATATGTGAGTAAGAAATGGGAAAATGCATACCTTATTCAAGAAGGTGTTTATCTAAAATATTAAAAAATGTTTTTAATTATGTAATACATATTTTATAATGTAGGAATCTGGCACTGAACTAATCATGAGTTCATAAAATGCTGACCTAAATGTGGAGGCTTGGGTTCCTCCATGATCTGCTGTCTAAAATCTCTTGGGGGAATCAGCTACATTTGGTTTATTACTATGAAATCTGACATGTTAATACACACTATGGAGACTTCAGTGCTAGTCTCTCACATGGCTTAACAGTGCCCAAATATCTCTCTGGCATGTAAAATACCATCAGGTCTTGGACTGTATCAGTTCATAGATAGCTTCTGATGTATGAAACACAGCACAGCATTTTGCCACTGATTGATAATAAAAGGTCATAGTGACTATATTTTTCTCTTTTTAAATACGTAATCATGACGGCATGAATCTTCTGAGAAGATTGTTTTCCTTTGACTTGCCCATTAAAATGAAGCATGCTCAGTTTAATTTGAATTTCATATAAACAGTGGCTATTGTTTTAGTGTAAGCATTTAAATTTAACTAAATGTCCTATATTTTACATGCTAAATTGAGCAGCAAGTTTTAGGAACAGTTTTATGAATGAGGGAGCTCTCTCTCTTCATGAGTTTCAATTGCTATTATATGTCTAAATTCACTTGGATAGAGTCCAATGGTGGTGAACCTAACATCAAATATTGCTGCCTATAAAACATTGATCATGAAATTCATGTTCAATCCTTTACCTCCCTGTAAGCTTATTTATTTCTAAAGAAATATGTTTTATGATTTGAATTCCAGTAAGGGTGCTGAAGAGATGGCCAAAAACAATTGCTTAATTTAAATGAGAGACAAAGAAAAACAGGATGGGCAGAAAGGGATAAAAGTACATTTTTGGTAATTAAGAGTTAATGCTAATAGAGAAATATATAGTTTGAAATTCCAATTACTTAACCATATTAACTTGGCTAATTTAAATATTGACAATTATTGATTAGGGTGTCTGGCACATAGTAGGTGTACATATATATGTGTATGTATGCATATATATATAAGTATATATATATGCATGCACACACACGTGCACACGCGCGCGTGCACACACACACACATATCCTCTGTCCTGTCAATGATTATATAACTGTTGTTATGAGAAACCTGAGTTTTTAAATCCATAACTTCTTGCTTCAAGAACAGTACTCAAAATACAAACTTGAAGCTGGGGTCAGAAAAGAGAGATATTTGATAGCAATTCAATGAAAGAATCAAGGTGCAAAATATAATTATAATTTTAAAATTAGACTGCTAATTCTGCTGTCTTGACTTTTTTTAGAAAATGCATAATCAAAAGGTAATTTTACCCAGTTTACTTGAGGATATTTGACTTCCATGGATAATTGCCTAATATAAACTCAGAGGACACGTATTTGCAATTAGTTTTGACAAACAGTGCCACGGAGTATTAAAGTCTTACTTGTGCTAGCCATACATTTTTAGTTTAGTGTAGTGTGTATAGAAGATTGTTCAGCTCAGAAGATTAAATTTATGAGATTATTGATTAGAATATTTGACTATGGCAATATCATAAACTCCTGGCCATTATGAATTTCTGAAAAAAATGTATTTTTAAACATTTTATTTTATTAAATCTTAAACTATTTTCTAACTGAATGATTCTGTTGTGTACATTGTTTCTAAAAAATTATGAGCATCTCAAATTCAGGGTCTTATTTATAGATTAGCAGGGCCTTACACAATGTAGATCGACACATGTCAAAAACAGTAAATCAAGGAAAATATAAATCAATGAATAAAATCATTAAGGAAGCAATGAAAGAAAGATAGTTTTCAGCAACTAGAGTAAAACATGTAGTTTATAAAAACCGTGTGACTAACTTGACTGAAATTACTAAACTATCTCTCTTGCCTTGAAAACTGTTAAGCACAATTTTCCCCAAACATTCTAAAGAATTGATGATCTCTTAGTTATATCACTTCCCTGAAAAAAAATTATAACACACCAGGTGGCTAAATATATTGAATAATTAGATGAAGAAAAATTGAATTGTTTGTTAGATTAATTTATATTTAAATGTCAGGTTTAATGTATATCAACTTTTCTCAAATTAAGTTTGTAACAGCTAAAATATACACTTTCAGGAGTAAAAAGCTAGCAACAACACTTCTTATATAGTTCAATTATTTGTCCTAAAATCATAAGATTATAAGTAAAAGAGCATATTATTATCCAATCTGCATGATGAGTATAATAATTATATCTATTTCATGGAATAAAAGGGATTTAGGCACATAGCATTTATATTACATCTGCTACATAGTAAGCAGTGCCACTGTTTTACTACATAACCTTTTATTATCATGTTAAACAACTCAAGCCTCTAGGTAGAATATACATGAAGAAGGATTAGTGTTGTAATCCAGAAAACCAATTTCAGCAAATGTAGATAATAACCATAAATAAAAATTACTACTGATTTATAGAACAATTCATTCATTAATGGAGTGTCTTTTTGTTTTAAGTCAAGCATTTCTTAGGACAGCTAAGAGAAGGAAATGGAAACAGCATAAAACAGGAAGTTGTCTTTAAGCCACAACCAAAGAAAACACCATTAGCACCAGCCAAGTAACAGCATTTCCTTGTGACAGCATATATTTGGAGGTTCTCAGCCATACATGGCACATACTAACCTAAACTTTCCTACTTAGGAACATTTCTTAAATATTTAGCAATATTTAGTGTGAGCTTCGAGTAAGATGCTAGTGAGAAAGTAGTGAAACCGTATCCATTTTCTCCAGTTCTGTCTGCCAGAAATAAAGGAGCTGGAAATTATGCATTCCTTTTCCCAACTATTTTAGGTTGATCCCCTATCTTTTCCTGTCGTGTTGCCAAATACAGTAATCACTAGCCACATGTAGTAATTTAAATGTAAATAAATTAAAATTAAATGCAGTTAAAATTTAATTTTCTCATTAGCAATACTCACATTTGAAGTGCTCAAATGCCAAATGTTTTATGACAACTGCCAATGGTCTTCAAAGGGACCTAAAATCAGATTCCTTCATCTTTCTCCTCTGATAAGTAAAAGGAGGATCCATGATTATAGCTTGATTCTCCTTCATTCAGTCTTTGCTCCTCTCCCTTAAAGAATGTACCTTAAGATTAAGTGACACCAAGCAAAACCTAAATTTTTCACATTGCCTGGAGTCAAAGTCAGATCAAAAAATGACCTGGAAAGGCAAAGATCAATGTGCATGCTATGAGAGAGTGGAGCTAGAGTGTACTGTCAGCTCATCACTATGCAGTATAATTCATTTATTTATATTATTTTCCACCTAATTCACCAAAAACTAAAATGCAAATAATATTAAAATAGAACATGGTATTGGTTTTAGTAAAAGGCAAGATGAGTTAGTTCATTGTGAAAATAGAAGAAAGGTAAAATAAGCCTGGAAATATAATGGTAATTGAGAGAGGAAAGAGAAATAGCTAAGACTTTATAATTTTGACAAAAGCAGGCTGTTTGGTTAATAATAACAAGCAGGAGAAAAGCATATTTTCAACAAAAGTGCTTTATGTGGACAAAATCTACCGAACTAAGTGCACCTCAAATCCCCCTAGCATAAAAGCTCAAAGAGCAAACATTTTTTAATACTGACTCCTTGAGTGTATACAATACTTCCCTTCATGGAGAAGCCAAGCACAATTGAAATAATTTAGCTCATGTCAATCTGCTTTACTCTTTGCATCATTATGCCTAGAATAGCAAGGTGAAATATAGGCAAATTGGTCTGGGAACATGGAGTTGGCTCTGTGAAAATGCAAAACTGAAATACAAACACTTGAAGGATATTATCTCAGGGTCTGACTGTGCCAAAAAGTAGGTTTATGCAGAGTTTTCCTGTCCCTTCTTGAAATTTAAAATCTGAGTGATAGAAGAAATTGAGTGATTGGATGGCAATACTTACCAGGATGTGGTCATTGTACTTATCAGTGCCATATGACAATCAGAACTTTAGGAAATATGGAATGATTCAGGTTTGTAAATGTGGAAATGACACAATGTTTTAGAAAGTTGGATTTGATATTGACAGTGGTGAACAAAACAAATTGTCATGGAATAGGGGCTAGCCACAACATAAAATAAATACATAATGTGTTTGAACTAGTGATATTAAGTGCTATATTGGAAAGTTAAAGTGGAATGAGGGATAAAGAATGGTGGTGGTTGGTATTTTGGATGGGATACAGAGGGAAGGTTTTTATTAGAAGGACATTTGAAAAAAGGCCTAAATGGAGCAAAGGAGAGCAAGCCATGAGACCAGCTTTCCAGAAAAGGAAAAGATCAAGTTCAAAGTGCTCGGAGCAGCCAAGTGCTTCGGAGAGTTTGCAGAATGTCAAGGAAACCAGTGTGGATGAATCACACCAAGCAAAGGAAAGTGAATGACAAAATGAAGTTAAGGTCACAACCGAGGACCTACTGGCTGATGTGGGGCATATTTTAAAATACAGAATTAGAAACTCAACGTTTCTCAGCACCAATACTACCCCCACGCTGATTCGAGACACAACACTTGCTTGACTTCTAACCACCATCATCGAACTTGCTGCTATAAAACCCCATCACCCTCTCCCTTTGATAGGGAAAATAATTGCCATGTTCCGTTTCTGAAACTGCGCTTGTATTTGCATCAGAAAAACTTTTTGAACAGTTTGCCTGTGAACAATCCACCAATGAACAGCTTGCCCGCGAACGGTCTGCCAATAAACACTGATTCCCATGCTTGCTGGGAAAATGCCATAAAAGCCTGCAAGATGTGCAGCTCGGGGCTCAGCCCTTTGGAGACTACTCTGGGCCCGCGTGCATGAATAAAATTTGTACCTGCACCTCTCTGAGTGCCGCTTCAGGTTCTCGCTACTGGTAATTTCCCGCAACACTTTCCATCTGTGTTTACTCACCACCAGAGCGATTATTTACAACAATTATTTACAACTCAAATCAAGACAATCACACTCTTTAAGACTTCCATTCAGAATTTTTTAGAGCTCTCTTTCTAGATATTTGTCATAGTCTCCATGAGTGTGACAATCGCCCTTTTCCTTTTCTCCTATTGAACCCTCTGCATTCACTCCAGTCAACTCTGTGGCTTCCTCGCTGTTTCTCAAGACAAAGCATGCTGCCACCTGAAGACCTTGGCACTTAACCTTGGAACAAGTTTTCCTCAGATATCCCAAATGGCATGTTCCTCCTTTCCATTCAGGTATCTGCTCTCATTTTCACCTCATCAAAGAGAATGTCCACCAAACAACCATCCCTTGATGTTGGTTTCTAGCCGCCTGACTCCTTTAGTTTCTTTCACAGAATCTACTAGTGCATGGCACACTATTAGTAAGAGCATTTCATTTGGTTACTGGTTATTTTCTGTCTCCCTGTACCAGAATAGACTTTTCCTGAGAGCATGGCTTTTGTTTTATTTATTGTCTATTGGTAAAAACCTAGAACTTTACCAGGCACATTAAAGTTGACCAGTAACTTAAACAGTAAATAAATAAATAAATGAGAAACTGAGGATAGCATAAATTCATGTTTCTGAAAAATTAGAGGTAAAATGTGAGGATAACTGAGGAGTCAATGATGACTCTAGCATTTTTGTCCTTAGAAATAGGCTCCATTCACAAAGAGGGGGGTCAGTGGAGTGACAAGTTTGAATGAAAAAAATCAGGTGTTCTGATTGGAAAACTTAACTTCTTTTGTTTTAGTTCAGTTTAGACTACTAAGGCAACTGTGGCAGAAGAGCAAATCATAAGTACTTTTTCTTTAAAATGCTTTGAAATAGGGTTAATAGTATAATATTCATCACAATGTGTAACTGTTTTGACCAAAGATATTTCATCACAGAATATTATAGCAGGAAAAACTTTAGACATTTAAGCCATTATTATATGAAATGTAAAAAAAAATGTATTTAAGAAAAATAAGAAGATCAAATCTATGAATATGAAAAGGGCAACAAATTCACAACTATCAACAACTGAATCTAAAAATACAAACAGCAAATGACTAGAACAGGAACAGAATCATAGATATGGAGACCATTTAGAGCAGTGGTTCTCAACCTTCCTAATGCCATGACCATTTAATACAATTCCTTATGTCGTGGTGACCACCAACCATAAAATTATTTTCATTGCTACTTCATAACCATAATTTTGCTACTGTTATGAATCGTAATCTAAATATCTGATATTCAGGATATATTTTCATTGTTACAAGTTGAACATAATTAAAGCATAGTGATTAATCACAAAAACAATATGTAATTATATATGTGTTTTCCGATGGTCTTACGTGACCCTTGTGAATGGGTCATTCGACCCCCAAAGGGGTCGCGACCCACAGGTTGAGAACTGCTGATTTAGATGGTTTTCAGATGGGAGGGGGGAGGAGGAGAATAGGGGAAAATATGCAGGGATTAAGATGCATAATTAGTAGGTACAAAATAGGTGGATGTCAAAAATAGTATAGGAAATGGAAAAGCCAACGAATTTATATGCAAGACCCATGGACATGAACTAAGTGGCGTTGGAGTTGGGGGCTGCTGGAGGAAAGGGAGTTACTTGGTGGAGAGGAGAAAAGGGAGAAAAATTGATACTACCATAATAGCATAACCAACAAAATATATTTTAAAAAATTAAGGGTTCTTTGGGCCATCTTAAGAAGCACTGGGGGTACCAGGCATACAGAAAACCGTTCCAATCTCATGTCCCACTTTAACAGACTAGTTCTCCTTTAACAGGACAAAGAAAATGTTTCAAAGATAGTAAATAAAGTTTTACATGGCTACAAAATTTTGAAACCAGAAACATCACTTTCTTATTTCAAAATTAAAAACCAGAGCCAAAGAAATGACATAATTTGTTTTTATCACAAGTTCGGTGGTGGTGGAGCCAGGTCCAAGTCAGGTCTCTTAACCCCAAGGTCTTTTCTCTACATTATGCTCTACCACAATACATTTATATGGAAACCAACTATCACATCATGAAAGGAGTTGGAATCTGTAAAGAGACCTGGGCATAGTGATAGGCAAGAGTCAGTTTGTACTAGCTTATGAAAGCTGATTCATTAAATTTTCAGGATTTTTGGTACCTGGTTGTTAAAGACATGCATAATTAAAAATTAAGCTATATAAATCTACAATTAAATGGTTATATTAGGGAAAAAGGTAATACTCAAAAATCATTACCTTTTTTTACTATATTTTATTATTTTCTATATTTCTGATGCTGTGTCTATTGATTTTATGTCATTAATAATATACAAAGTGGGGCAAAGGTAGGTTTACAGTTGTTTGTATGGAAAATGATACAATAATCATTAAATGATAATACAAGACTAAATGTTGTTTCCTGTACTCACAACTGTGATCCTACTGTTGCCCCACCCTGTACAATTGTGTGTTATTGAACCACTCTTCCAAAATTTTCATTTAATAGCATCCCACAGGTAGTTTGAAATCTGCAATGGTGGATATATTTACACCATAAAATTGTCAAATGTTACAATGTGACAACTTTCCTCCCCCATCACTCCTACTTTCCACAGACAAAGAATTCCTTGTTAAAGATGTACCACTATATCATTGCCTAAAAATAAATATTCACTATCTATTTTTCCTGAGATCTCGGGTAAATTATTTACTTTCTCTCTTAACTTGGCCCAAAAATTAGATATTATAATAGAATCTTCATTTGGAAATTGTAGTGATTAATGAGATAATATGTGTGAATACTTACAAAAGACTGTCCTATACACAAGACTACTACTAATCCGTATGGTGTATTTCTGAAAAGTAAGAAAAAAATTCCATGTCCTTAAGACACCTGTTTGCCATGAATTGCTATTGGCATAATAATTTTTATTACAATAAAATAAAATTCCTAACTACTAGAAAATTATCAAAATAGCCCTAACATATTACTCTTTGGGGAAAATAATTTAAATTTTTGTAGGTTCAAGCAACTGACAACTTACAACACTCTATGTATATGCACACACACACACACACACACACACATACACACACACACATTTTTTTTCACCAGAGGCATGGACATAGTGCTGATTATGTCTGGCTTTGAAATCAGTATGAAGTAGAAAGAGGGTGAATCATTTGATTGAACTAGGTTTCTTGTTTGGCTTTCATTGTTGTTAAAAACAATGGGGAATTACAAACACAAAATTAAGGATAAAGGGAAATTTTGGGATAGTGGAACATAAGTAGCCGAAAGTTTTTCGTAATGCTCTAGTTCTTGACCTGAGTGGCAGCTACATTATATTACATTTTACACATACATATATATTTATGATCTTTGTATGTGGAATATTATTTTAGCAAAACAAAGAAGATAAAAAAAATTAAATTATAATCTTAGTTTTTACAGACATTAGTGTTAGAAGACATTTATAAACTTAAATCATCATTGCACATATAATAGGCAGGTGTTGTCTCTTGCACTGAGTCCTGTGACTAATTTAATTATGTTTGTTGCAAATGCATTTCATGTGATTAGAATGTTGTAAAAATATAAATAAATAATCATAAAAGTCATATTTTCCAGAAAGCAAAATTAAAGCATTTAAAACATAAGTTATGTTAAATAAAAATGGCTCATTTGAAATAAATATATTTGACTTAGGTAATAAGTGTTATTTCTTCCTTTTCTGAGACTGTCCTTGGGTAGTGATACCATAAAGTATTGCACATATGGGGTGAATTTTTAGAGAGAAAATCACTAGCAGCTGGATTGCAGTAACAGTCAAAATTTGTGTGTGTGTGTTTTCAGCTGGCAATATTTCTGCTCATAGAGAATATAGGTTTATAAGTTAAAGTATTTCTTCTTTATCCAGACTATCCTGTCTCTCTTATCACTTTTCTCATCCTTACTGAATGCTTCTTTAATCATAATTAAATTGATTTTACTCTAAGTTCTCTGCTAATCCTTAGTGACCTATTTTTCTATTTTTTAATTTTAATTTACTTACTAAGCTTCATGCTATATACCTGATGGCTCACCTAACATTCATTTTATGTGATGCCAAATGATAATACACTTTGAGTTATAAACATTAATGACCCAAAGTTGAACTCCTTTTAAAACTTTATAATCTGAATAATAAATATTTTCTAGAATCTACAAAGTTTTCAAATTTTAAAATAGTTCCAGGAGACTAAAATATTCTTGGTTTTCTTTATAAATTCTACTAACAAATAATTAATACAATGAGTGTGGGTTTTTTTCCCTGCTAGAATTTATGGTGTATTCTCAGGATGATAAGATATTGAGAACCTAATCTAAGATTCCAAGAATATAAACACATTTCTGTCATAAAGTTGTCAGTATTGATAACTTCCATTTAAAATTTTTTCATTAGGTTTCTAAACTTATAATATTTTTTCCATTCTTTTCTTTCTCTCATTTACAAGATGAAGAGTAGCCCTGACCAGGTTGCTCAATTGGTTGGAGCATTGCCTCCATGCACCAAAAGTTTGCAGGTTCAATTCCTGGTCAGGGCACATATTTAGGTTGTGGGTTTGATCCCTGTCCAGGAGCATTTGGGAGGCAACTGATCAATGTTTATTCCTTACATCAATGTTCCTCTCTCTCTTTCTCTGTCTCTCTGTCTTTCTGTCTATCTCTCTCTCTCCCACTCTCTCCCTCTTTCTCTGTCTAAAGATCAATAAGCATATCCTCAAGTGAGGATTTAAAAAATATTAAGAGTATTTTCATGTTTAGGCAGATTTTCTTCATAACTCTAATTCATATTTGTTTCATGTTTAACTATTTTTCCTTACCACCATCATTACTGCCAATTCCTTAAAAATGTGTTATTACATCTTAGATTTAATAACCACAGTACAGATTTGTGTTCCTATAACCATTAAAAATAGTTTCATGATGATACACTTGATAGACATAGTTTCTTCAATAGCTCATATAAACTAATAGCAACAACATCTTCTTTTGGTACCATGAGGGGTGTGGTATTATCATGGACCCCAGGAGGAGCCAGAGGGAATAGCAAAGAAGCATAAGAGCTGGGAAATTAATTCATCAGTCCCTTCTCAAATCTTTGTATTAATAATGACTTCTATGTGGTTCAAGAGCAAAAATATGGCACAAAGCCAGCAGTAATCAAATTGTAATAGACCATGATAATTTAAATGTGTGATTGCAAAAATGGCAGAAAGAAATGCTCATAGTACATTCCCAGGAGTGTGATATTTTTAAATCTTCAGAGATCCTAGGGATGTGTGTGGCCTTTATCTTAGAACCTTGTTTTCCAATCACCTCCACCAGAGGGTTAAAGTCAATGAGTGGTCAGAATTTTTTTTTTTCTCCAGCAACAACCCTTCACAACATTCCTCCATTTTCCCTGTTAAAAACGTCTGAAGGGCTTTCTTCCATGTGTTTGTCTTTGCCTGAACTTTCTAGTTATCAGAAGACTATATTTTACATCTTGGGAGAAATTGTAAGGCGCACAACATCTCAGGTTAGATCATGCACATTCAAAACTCTTGCTATTAAATTAATGGCAATTATTTAAATCATTTTACATATAAATTATTCAGTGATTATAAATTTAATGCAGATTCATTTCAGCGTAAGTCACCGATAACACTGAACTTAAAAAATATTTTTTAGACTAGTTTCATAAGGATAAAAAATCTGTCTACCATTCTTTGGAACTAAAGAAAAAAAAACTTAATAGCATTCTTCTGATTCTCTACATAAAGAGAATTTTTTGCCCCAAAGCGATTTTTGTCCATTAGAAATACTTGCCAGATGACAGAAGATCTACACAGGCAGATTTGGTGGCTATTTGGAAAGCTTCACTGCCACCTGCAGCTGCACCTGCTGTGAGATTTTACTTGTAGATTCCTTGGTGAGTTCAGAATCTATTGCCTAGATTAGTAAAATGAGCCGAATCTTAGAAGCAATTTTCAAACATAGTTAAAGACTTTCCCTGGGTAGGAATGGACTAGACAGATATGTTTTTCCTTTGCAAATTTATATAAACTAATGGATGCATAAACAATAAATAAATAGCATATTGGGATGTAATTTTCTTCACTAACATTATTGTACTAAAATTGCCTGGGTCAGAATTCACCAGAGTTAGTCTTCAGCAAAGTAGTGAGTTTTTTGAAAAATGAAGAAAGTAATTGACTCTAGAATTCTCTGCTTTTTCTACTCTGTAATTTCATTTGCTTCCGGCAGAAACTTTATAAAGTTTTTGTGTTTTGTGATTCTATAATGCTGTATTCATCGCGAAATAGATAAATCTCTGACATATCAAACTGGAAATAAAAGATCGAAACTTTGTACCATGTCCTTGAAGGCACTGGTTAATGTCGTCCCAAGGTATGCGATTGATCTCAACTCCCAGCACTCTCCTCAGCTCATACTGGTCCAATCACTCTGGCCTCTTGAAGATCTGCAAATATACTAGGAATAGTCTTGCCTAATGACCTTTTACCATGCCCTTGCCCAGGTCTGAAATGATCCTTCTTCAGGTATCTGCACAGCTGGGCTCCTTCAATTCATTTAAGTTACTGCTTTAATGTCATCTGAACAGACAGAGAGCCCCACACTAAATACCCCACCGAATACAGTAATGCATCACCACACAATCATTCTCTGTCCTATACCCCAATTCATTATTTTCTTAATTCTCACCACCACAAGAAATGTTATAGATTTATTTGCATATCTGTTTATTGCTTGCCTGCTCCCAAAGAGTGTAAGTTCTACAAGTACAGGAACTTTTGATATTTTGCTTTCATGGTGTAGCCCCTTGTTTAAAGTGGGTATTCCACAAATATTCATTTAACAAATTAATAAAAGAACAATATATTGGACTTTGGAAAGCTTTTAAGATGCTTTTTTTCAAAAATTAATAAAATGTCTGCATTGTTTTGAACAGACTGCATAATTGAAGTTGACATTTTTTGTAGAAAATTGACATTTTTAGGAATATTTAAGATTTAATATTTAAGGTTTTAGCAACAGAAAAATAAACTTCCATTAATATTGAGAAATATAGTCAAAATTGCATGTGTCAGATAATGATACAGAGAACAATGTCTGTACTATTTAATATATATGCACATGCTCATCCATAATTTTCTAGTACATGCATATATGGTTGGTTTACTTTCCTCATGTCTGAGTTTAGTAAGTGCTAGATTCAATGCCATTGTAGTACTTATTTTTAGCATCATTATTATGCTTTGCATGAACTACAGTATATTCAATATACTATTTTTTAATGGTGATGCACATTCAATATGTTTTCTAATTTTAAACAAGAGTATTTAGTTATATTTTATGTTTAATTTTTCCAGTCTTTCTCAATATTATATTGGTATGAATTCACCCCTAAGTGTCATAAGATAAGTTATACTCAGAACTCACTTTTATGAAAAATAATTTATAAGAATCAATAGGAAGGTACATGGACATGATCAAAAAATATTTGTTCATTTGATTGGCAAAATATAAAAGCATATAAATTAATCCATTCAGCCATCTAATTTCAGAATTATACTCAAGTTACATTTTAATCAATATTATTAATTGTGGTTATCAAAGAAAAAATATTTTCTAGATTTTAAGGGCTAAAATAATGTAATTTAACTTATCCTGAATAACCCTATAAACCCTATTGACTAAGTATAAAATTTAACATTCACTCATTTATTCAATCAATAAGATTATGAGGAGTTTACTCAGTGCTAGTTATATTCAAAATGTTACAGTCTAGAAAGAAAAAAATACTATACATGATTAAGATTGTATTGAATGTTTGCAATGAATGTCTTAGTTGTAATCAACAAGAAATTATGCTCACAATGATAATAACAATTTACTCCTTTTATATAACATGAGCTGTAGCTGTAGGCAAATGTTAGTGTGGGGCTGGTGAGTGAATGTCAGGATCAGAAAGAATATCTGATTTTTTTGTTTGTTTGTTTTTGGTTAGGCCTTTATGTTGGCAAGAGCTAGTGAAGCTCTGGGCATCTCCTCTCTCAAGAAAACAAAGAGTAGGATTAGTAGGAAAAAAAAAACTTCCAGTGACTCCCAGACATCACCCATCTATATAATTCAATTGGTGTCACATTATATCTTTACCTATAGACAGGATTAAAAAATGAGTATTTAGTGTTTCTAGCATCATTAGTGATGGGAACAAAGGAAACAAAGTTTAAATTTGAACTCATATTTTTTTTATGGATTTGATGCCATTGAATACTCTATTATTGTTTTTGATTCTCAGTTGTCACACTTCGAATGCGAGAATCCATTCCAGATGGCTCCATACTTTTTTAAATTTAAAATTTAATTTCAATCAATGTCCACACTTACTAATATTTTGTTTTAGTTTTAGGTGTACAGCATAGTGGTGAGACAATCATATATTTACAGAGTGTTCTCCCTGGTATTTCCAGTACCTACCTGGACCATACATTGTTCTTACAATATTATTGACAATATTCTTATAATATTATTGACACTATCAATTGTACTTCTTAATCCTTTTACCTTTTCTACCTGACTTCCACATATTTTTGACATTACTGCTTCAGAATATGAAAAGGCTTCTTAGTTTTCTTGTATAAAAAGATGACCTAGGCTGTCATTTACCTTCCCTGTCCCCCAAAATAGAGTTAGCCATTTCTACAAGGTATTCTGGTTTCTTTCAATAGGGAGTAGAATTCAAGAAGACATTCTGCCAAGGATGTTTATTGCTATGGGACGTGATGAAGTTCTAGAAAAGGTTACTTAAGTAGCAAGAATATTGATATTTATTAAATCATAAATTTATATTTTTAATTCATTTTTAACATTTCAGAGTTTTTACTTAGTGTCTTTGATTTATAATCTTATTTCTTATTATTTACTTTATCTTATAAAATAAAGTTTGGAGTTTATTTAGTTAGTTAATTTACTTAGAATTCATTTCATTAATAAATTCATTAAATATATTATGTTGTAACATCTCTTCAAATCAATCTCTCTTTTGTACCTATAATACTGATTTAATGTATGGTCAGATTTATCTGTTTTGTTGTTGTTTGTTTTTCTTTGTTTGTTTGCTTGCTTTGTTGCTTTGTTTTTCATCTGTGATTTAAAAATCCATGAATTTATGTGATTTAAATTAAAACTTTGTACAGAGTTATACATAGAGAAGTGTTTATTTAATTGCTATTACTTTTTCTTATTTTTATTAAACTATTAATGATTCTTAGAGATGTGTATGGGTGTGTGTGTACGATTTGTTAATTTAAAGAAAGTATGTATTATTATTTCCCTTATCCAAAAGTTAGTGTATGATACACACTATTTTATATTTGGCTTTCTTAATTTTGCAATATATCCTGAAGTTCTCTTCAGATTAGTACATTATTTTTTTTAAGTTGCATGGTAGCCCATTATGTAGCTCTGCCTTCAGAAATCAATCAGTCTCTTCTGCTGAATATGTGGACTGGTTATAAATAATGACACAGTATATAACATAGTATTTACATCTTTTTATATTTTTTTGGTATATACGTATGTCCCAATTAAATTCCTTAAATTGGGATTGCTGGGTCAAAGGTTATATGTGCTTGTAATTTTGATAGATATAGCCAATATTCTTCCACATTTTTTTACAGCAAAAACAGTGCCAACAAATATGTGGATTTAGCCAGTTTTGTATATGAAGCATGTTATCTCAGTATTGTTCTAATTTGTGTATCTTATATGAGAGAGGCGGAACATCTTTTCATGTACTTAACGGAGATGTATACATATATTTTTCCTATAAAGTATTTGTGTTTTTTGTCTTTTTAAAATTTTTGTCTTGTTTTTAAAAATTACTAGAATATTCTCTGTGTGGAGGAAATAAACCTATTATGATATAGATGACAAATACATTTCCTCAGTTGTTTATTTATTTATCTTTTGCCATGCAATAATTTTTTAAGGTACTCAACTTTGACAGTTTTTCTCCAAAACAGTCTGAATCAAAAATGTGCTAGGATTAATTTGTGCCACGTGTGACATACCAAAACTATTCAAGTAACTCACGGGATTGGTTAGAGAATGTGGAATGCACACTGTCATGTCTCATCTGTTGTCCCTGTGGGATCACACTCCAGCCAAGAATGTTTATATGGTTTAACTCCATTAACCTTCCCCACCACTGCTGCAATGCTGCCTGTAGATTCCTTCGTGCCATAAAATCGCACTTAAGCATTTCCTGTAGTGGTAAACACCATATTTTTAAAATTGTTATTTTTGTTTATTTTGCTAATTGTTTGGATTTTTATGTGTTTCAAACAAAATATTTAATGTGGTTTGTTTATATGATAGCTTATGTTCATTGCAGTATAGAAAAAAAAGTATAATTTGTATTGAATACCATAGAAAAATCACTGCATACTAAACACAAACATACCAACTAAGTTCATTGCATTAAATTATTAGCTAATTGATGTTTTAAGTGTTTTTATGTTATGCAAAAGTCATTGGAGAATTGTCTTATTGTTATTTTACAGTCTTTATTGACATCTGGGGAAATTAGCTAGAGCTTTTGGATGGGCTGATTGTATTATTATTTCTATATAATATAATACTATAGAGGCTCTCACTTTCTGACAATTTGCCATCCGGTGTGTTTTCAAGCATGAATTAGATCCAGAACAAGATTATTTCTACTTGTATGATGTCTTTAAAAAAAATTAGATCTTTGATGCATTAGGGATTTACCTGGTGTTTGGCATGATATGTGGTTTCAATTTTTTATTTTTCCATATGGCTGTTAGTTGTCCCAACTCCATTTATTAATTGACTTCATCTTCACTCAATTTCTTTGAGATGGTATTTTATAAACTATATTCACCCACGTACTTGTGTCTGTCCATCTCTTACATATTATATTTTTGGAGGTGCAGATATCTTTTTAAAATATTAATTACATTTCTTTGGTATGTACCTAGAAGTGGAATTGAACTCCCATACACTTCTGCATTATATCTGTACGCATTTTTACATCCTTACCAGCAACGCACAAGAGTTTCCTTTTCTCCACATACTTAGCAACACTTGTCACTTTTGTCTTTCTGATAATAGCCAACCTAAGAGGTATGAGGTGACATCCCATTGTTGATTTGATTTGTATTTCTCTGATGATTAATGATGTTGAGCACCTTTTGAAGTACCTATTTGGACCTTTATGTCTTCTTTGAAAAAATGTCTATTCAGGTCCTTTGCCCTCTAATTTTCAGCTGATTTAAACTAAACAAAAACAAAAACATTTAATCTATTTCTCCAGCCACCCTCCCTACCCCTGCCTCTGACAACCACCAACATGTTCTCTATATCTAAAAACTGGTTGTTGGTTTTTTTGTTTGTTTTTTATTCCACATGTAAGAGAGATAATAGAGTATTCATCTATTTGTCTTTCTCTATCCTTTTTTCTTATCATAATGTCCTTGAGGTCCATCCATGTTGCAATGGCTAGATTTTATTTCTTTTTATGACTGAATAATATTCCATTGTGTGTATGTACCATAGTTTCTCTATCCATTTATCCATCTGTGGATAGTTAGGTTGTTTCCATATCTTGGTTATTATAAATAAAGCTGCAATGAACATAAGTGTGTATAAATCTTTTTGAGTTAGTGTTTTTGTTTTCTTTCTATACATACTCAGATGTGGACTTTCTGGATCACATCACAGTTCTGTTTTTAAATTTTTTGAAGAACCTCCCTACATTTCAGAATTGTTCACAATAACAAATGCATAGAAATAACCTTAGTGTCCATCAGTCAATGAATAGATAAAAAATGTGACACACACACACACACACACACACACACACACACACCGGAGAATATTAATCAACTGTGAAAAAGGAAGAAATTCTACCATTTACAACAACATAGGCAAATCTGAAGCATGTTATGCTAAATAAAATAAGCCAGTCATAGAAGAATAAAGACTCACTTATAATCTCACTTATGTGTCGAGTCTTAAAAAGTCAAACCAATAGAAGCACAGAATAAAATGATAAATGCTATTCTGGGGTGGAAGAATGAGGAGGCATTGGTCAAGGGTACAAACTTTATCATAAGATGGTACAAACTTTATCATAAGATGAATAAATTCTAGAAAATTAATGTATAGCATGATGATTATACTTGAAATTTGCTAAAAGAGTAAACCTTACATATTCTCACCACACACAAAGATAACCACATGAAGTAATAATTTTGTTAAATACCTTAATCATAGCAATAATGTAAAATGTATAAGCATAATAAATCATGATGTGATGCATCTTAAAGGAAGATACAACATTGTACAACCTAAATATCGTCGGCAGCCGTCCGTCTCGAGAGACGATGGTGTAGCTTCTTAAGAGTCTATCTGCACCGCCGAGAATGGTTGTGCAGTCCGACTTGGGAGTGACACGGTATCTGTCTCCTCCCGTGTTGAATCGACATCTTGCGATGACGCTGGAGTGTCCTCTCCAGTGAAGCTGAAGCTACAGAGCCTGGGCAGGGTGATATGGAGGGTCTGCTGTTGCCCATGCAGCAGACCCCCCCTCTCTTCGCAGCTGAAGGGTCCAAGGGAAAGACGGAGTCAATACAGCTTGGCTTCAGGTGCGCCGCAGGAGTTGCCGGTGTTGACTACAACGTCAAACCGCCTTAGGGACTCCGGCTCCGGATTTTCTGTCGGGGTTTACTCCCTTAGCCTTTCCCCTGAAGAGGTATGCCACAAGGCAGCGGAGGTTTTTTGGAGTCAGAGTTTTCCTTCTCTGATGTGCCCTGACTGGAAGATCGAACCAGCGACACTTAGCTCGCAGGCCGACGCTACCTAAATATACATCACTGTTATTCAATTATATCTCAATAAATCTGGTAAAGTGGCAACTAAATTTTTTAAAAATTAATGACAGACACTAACCACAGACCCAAAACACTCACTAAGCAGAATAAATAAAAACATGTGCATACACACACATACACACCACTAAACATTATATTTAAACCACAAAAAAATCAGTTGACTGTATATTTCATTATATTTTAACCTTCTTTTCTGTGAAAACTAATCTATTTGTAGACACTAATCTTTTTGCAGACACTAAATTGTCATTATTGTGTCATTAAAATAAGTCTTGGAAGTTAAAAAAATATCTTTTTCTAGAGCTCTCTGTAAACTTTTTAATTTTCTTGTTTTCTTTCCTAATGATACTTCAGAAATTTTAATCAGATTTAGAACTTTATTTTTTATATGTTGGTGACTCCTAAATATAAACTTCTAGCCCAGTTCTCTTTTGAGCATCATATCTGAATACCTAGTTTTATATTTTACTGTTCTATTGTCTGAAAGGAATTTGAGCCTCAAAATATCCATGACCTAGTCAAATATCTTCCTCATGTACGTCCAATAGTCAGTGTTCTCTTTGTCAGTTAATGACAACCTTTTTCACGCAGTTGCTCCACATTTGTTTCATTATTTTTTTATATTTGCATTCATATACAATCATTATCTTCTCTCCTTTATTTTATTTCTTAAGTAACTGTCAAAACTATTCAGGTCTCTCCTTCCTTGCTTCTATTACCCTATCACCCAGGTTCTTTGCCTTCCTTCATCCATTTTTACACCACTGTTGCTCATTCCCTGCACTGCTTCATCCACAAAGATTGTTTTAAATAGAGTCGATCAGACCCTTTCCTTGTTACAATCTGTTTATGACTTCCACTAAACTATGTAATAAAGTCCAATATATTTGACATGAATTAAAATGCTTCCCATGATATGTTAACTACTGACCTCCCACCCTTGCCATTTAAACTCCATACATATTGATTTCTTTCAAGTTCTGGAATGCATCATGAATTTTCCGAATCTGAACCTTCACATATAGTATTCTCACTTTCAGTAACAGTCACTCATCTCTTCTTTATTTTCTCTGGCTAACATTTTATTTTCATATCTTAAGTGACATTTCTCAAGGAATCATTCACCAATTCATTTCTTCAACAAATATACATTAAGAACCATTTACCAGGCACATTGAGGTAGTGTGGATACATTATCTTACAAAATCATATAGAATCCACAGTTGAGGAGGTAGATATAAGTGAATGTAAATAAGTAAATTTACAGAGTAGAGATAGGAAGTAGCGATACACACTCATTATGCACAAGCAAGGTGGTTCTCTTGATCAAAATATTGTGATACTTTAGCTGCTGCCCTGAGCTTCTAGTATCCTCTTATGAAGTGTTTATCCCAGCATTTCATCTCAGGACTTCCAGACCATCAAATACTCAAAAGGTTAATGATTAGCATAGCAGACTTTATCCTGCTTTGCTTCCTGCATTCACGTGTCTTAGTTAGTGCTAGAGCCATTCAATCTTCCAGTGGTCCCACATTCCCAAGCACTACCAAATGATCCTGCAGGGATCCTGAATATCTCACCTTTCTAACACATGTGCCACCATGACTCTGTTAAACCCACTTAAGGACCATTGAGAAGTCATTCTACTAGCCAGGCTACCAAGTCTTCTGTTGATTGATCTTCCTCACTACTTCTTAGCATCCCAGTAGCCTGCCCAGAATCTATCAGGAGGGCCAATAGCCCCTTGAAACTGTGCTGGCACAACAGCAGGCAAATGTCTTGCATGTTTCTCTAAGCAAGACTTTGACCACACACTTGCATATAATCTCTGGGTCATCCCCGTGTGTGAGCTGATGGAAATCACTTGATTAAAATTATACAGTAGAGAAGGAGAGGATGATGATGCGAGAGAGATGGAAGAATTGCCAGAAAAATTCTTTGAGTAGGTTTTACAGAATGAAACTTGATATGTAAGCATATGATCTAGCTGTAAATGCAAGTATGAGTAGTTTGTACAAAGTAGGGAGCCTAAGGCAGGGGTGAATGTGAATATGGAAGTCTTGATTTTTTTTTCTTTCTGTTATTCAGTAAAATAGAAAGCATGTCATTAAGTGAGAGTGAGCACACAGAAAAAATTGACAGCCTAATCTACATTTATATCCTTGCTACATATTTTATTCCAACTCTACATCTTATCTTAACCCTCACCATGTTTTTATTTTTATTGTTTTAAATACAGCGTATCCCCCAAAAATGTATACATACTTTAATGATAAAGTTGATGTTTATTAAAATGCATTTCATTTTCAAAATGTAATAAAATTTACAGACATTATTTAATTCTTTTGTCAATGCCTGTTTTCAAACTGACCTCCGTTCTGGTCCAGGCACTGATGACAGCGCGAAGCAATGGAATCACAAACATTTCTTTTGGTATTTGTGTGCATTCTCGTTCAATGGCTGCTCTCAATTCAGCGACTGTCACAGGTTTCATAGCGTAGACTTTGTCTTTTGAGTATCCCCATAAGAAAAAGTCTAGTGATGTGAGGTCTGGTGAACACGCAGGGTATTCTACAAAACCTCTTTGTCCAAACCACCTGTTTGGCAAAATCTCATCAAGGTAGGATCTAACATCATGATGGTAGTGTGGGGGTGCCCCATCTTGCCGTTTTGTGATGTTTGCGATTCCATTGCTTTGCGTTGTCAGCAGTGCCTGGACCAGAACGAAGGTCAGTTTGAAAACAGGCATCGACAAAACAATTAAATAATGTCTGTAGATTCTATTGCATTCTGAAAATGAAATGCATTTTAATAAACACCGACTTTATAATTATTTGAAGTTGTATACATTTTGGGGGGGCACCCTGTATGACTAGAATGTTAGTTCTACCATCCTGTTTTCTGCTTTTCTGCCATAGTGTAGCCACACAATAAATATTGATTGAATTGAACTAAAATAAATTGTAAGATACAAAATAAAAAGGAAAGTAATGACTTGGAATGCAATGGTATAGTTTTTAGTTTGACGGGTTACTCATTAAAAAATTCAGTGAGAGAAAAATGTTGAGGATTGATACATTTGTTTGTTAATATGTTGATTTTCATGCAACTAGAATGCATCTAAAAGGAGTGCTTGCATAGGATGTAAGATACACAAGTGAAGAGTTTAGGAGTGAGATTCAGCTAATACATAGATTTGATTATCACCAAGCTGTAGGGTATAGGTGTGTTTGTATCTGTGAAAACTGTGTGTGTGTCACCTAAGAATTAGGTAATTAGGTAATTGTAATTAGAAAGCAATGAGGCAAAAATAAAGCCTGAGATAACCTCAACATTTAAGTTAATGAATTGGATTATGTGCTTATGTTTTCTTTTCTTGTTTGCCATTGAATAATTGTGCATTTTTCTCCTTCCTCCTTTTTTTATTCTGCCCAAATAGATTTTTAGCTCCTAGAAGGTAACATTTAAAATGTTCACTTTCTAAAACCAAAGTGATGATCATATTGCATTTGTAAGTATCTGTCACTTGCTTATTGAGCTATGTCGATAGTATTGATAAAGAGCAGATATATTATAACTAAACATAGAAACCTCCTTTGGAAAGCTGACTCATATGACATAAAGTAGTGAAAAACTTAGTAAGTAAGAAAAAGGCAAGCAGGCATTTACAGCTAATTTGTTTTTCATAAGTATTGGTTAGCCTTGTCTGGTATGGCTCAGTTGGTTGAGTGTTGTCCCACAAGCGAAAAGTCACCAGTGGTTTGATTCCCAGTCATGGTATGTGCCTGGGTTGCAGGTTTGGTCCCCTGTTGGGGCACATGCGAGACACAACTGATCAGTGTTTCTCTTTTACATTTATGTTTCTCTCCCTTTTTCTTTTCTCTAGAACCAATAAAAGTTTTTACTATTATATTGCTTTCATTTTTACATTACTTTTTCTTTATTTTTGTACATTATTGTTCCTGATCCTTATTCATTAAAGATCCATTATGTAACAATGCCTTTTATTTCCCCTTTGAAGGATGATCATCTCCTTTTTTCTTTATAATATAGATGAAGTTCAGTTTGAGACATTGGGTCTGAAACTTAGGGTGCTGTAGGTTCTCCTCCATTATAAGCATTAAAACCAGGATAAAGAGTAATGTTACTAAAACACAAAGATATTGAATTCCAGTGAAGAGCTTTTTTAATGAAAACAATCAATTGCACTTGGATGAGAAAGAAAAGCTGGCAGTACAGTGTCCATAGGGCAGTGTCTGGCAGCAATTTATCAAGGCGATAGGCAGCTTTCAATAAAGACAGGTTTTATCTGTGAAGTAAGAATTCTGGTTTTCCTATAGGAACTTCATGTCCATTAAATGCTTGGAAACATTCTGAGTGTTGAACAAGGGAAGAGTCAGTTGACTCAGAAAACAGTTCTACTGTCCTTTCTTCTTTATTTAACAAATGTTATCCTAAAATTAGAGTAATAGAAATACCTAATAGAAATACTATGACCTATTTTTCTTATTACATCAAGAAGTTTAGTGTAGACTATGCTGAATTCTCATCCTTGTATTCACATATTAAGCCAGAGCTTCTGGAAATGATAAGAAGAATTCAGTTTGTTAGGATTCATTTGCAAACATTAAATTGACTTTAAACCTTTCCATCAATCAACGCTTTCCTTAAATTTCTTTCTTCTCCGGCCATCTAGCCATACCTTTTCTCCAGTGTCTTCCTTTGCATCTAAGATCCATTGCCTGTCATAGTCCTAGAGCTGACTTCACTGTTTCACTATCTGTGTAGAAACAGCCTGTGTGTTTGCTTCACTGTATATGGTTTTTACTGCCTGATGGGGGAAGTGATAGAGTAGGAAGGCATGGCT
Organism: Furipterus horrens; assembly: GCF_987537825.1. Lineage (NCBI taxonomy): Eukaryota > Metazoa > Chordata > Mammalia > Chiroptera > Furipteridae > Furipterus > Furipterus horrens. The sequence goes on along the minus strand of NW_028327173.1, from coordinate 59,303,695 downwards.
ACAAGAGAAGAATTTAATTCATAAATTAGAGAGAACAATGCAATGCAAATTGATGATCAGAACAACAATGCTGTGAATATGCACCCACAAAATGAACACAGTTTATACTCTGCAATTCCTATACTCCCTATGCCTGATCTTGCCTGATGTTTAGCTACCTTTGAACATTTGAAAGAACAAAAGTAAGAACAAAAATTTAGGACACTCCAACAAGCAAATCTTTGCCTGGCTTGTCAAATCATACATACTTTCTTTATAATCTATTCACAGCTGGTATTCATGACCTGTCTCCAGGCTAAGAGATTCAAGAGCAGCATGTTTCAATACTTTAGCATATACTCCTATAGAGATATTTTGATAGCTTCTTTGGAAAAGTGTAGCACGCTCAAAGACAAAATAACAAGGAGGTTTTAAGCTCATGAGTGCTTAAATATAATTTATTTACTTTATTTTTATTTTGATCATTTGTTTTGTTCCACGTGTAGTTTTATGTTTTTCTCAGCTAGAGTATGAGCTCCTCTAGTGTATGACCTTAACTTACAGTGTCTAGCAGATACCAGCTCCCAAACACTACTAAATGTAACTGTGGAACATTAAATATGTGAAAAAAATATTCATTTATTTATGAATGAATTTAACAATTTTGTATTAACCTCTATATGCTAGACACTATGCTATATCCTTCAGATGCAAATATAACAAAATAAAAAATATATAATAAAAAGATCTTGCATTTATGGGAATTTCTTTTTTGTTTCCCCACAGATACCATCATATGCAAGCAACTAGGGGTTCATTGGAGAATAAGACAAATATTGTTCTTATGCTGGTAAAGCGTGTTTCCTAGTTGTAATGAAAACAGAAAAACATTATAGATTTTTTAATTTTAATTAAAATTTTGAACATGCTGCAATCAAGTATATAGGGCACAATGAGTGTGTATCAGGAGAATAGCACCTAGTATGAAAGATTGTATCATAAAGTTGTTTTTATTTGTTTGATTGTTTTTGAGAAAGTAAAGTATGAGTTATGTTTTCAAGATTAAAAGAATGAATGGGTTGTAGGAAAAAAAAAAAAACATTCTAAACAGGGGATGGTCCACACAAAGATCCTGGTGAAATAAAAAGATGAGAGACATAAGGATCTAAAAAAAAAAACCTAATGAGGCTGGAATACTGAGAGCTGCAAGGGAAAGGTCATTGTAATGTCATAGCCATTAACAAGAGGTAAAATTTTTGTTTTCTATCTCTCATTTAAATCAAATAAGCCATGATTCATGGTGCTAAGATAACTATGAGCCAATGCTTTCAAATATTCCTATATACTAGATATTAGCATTCTGCCATTCTTATAAAAATATTTAGATTAAATAATACAAGAATGGAAGACAACACACAAAATGATTAAGAACTTTTCAGACTCACTCTACAAATTCTCACATATTGGAATAAGTCAACTGATACAACACACTGAGGCCTCACTTACCTGATGTCACTTTTGATCTTGTGTCTTCCTCATATCCACTGAAGCATGTAGCACTCCTGACACCTGTTTGACTTCCTTCACCTTCCTTGACACTTTTATCAACACCCTTCTGATCCCTCTCTAAATGTTGATTTTCTGACCCTTCTATCTCCTTCTTTTGGCTTAATATAGATATCTCTGGATTTTTATCTTGGATATCTTGACATCTCTCTCCTTGTCTTAATAAGGTCATACAAAATTAGAACACTATAGCAGCTGATAGCATTTATAATAAGAGTAAACATTGATTCAAATTATTAACAGATATAAAGATAAGTGGTGTATTTGTGTGTGTATTTTACTCTTCAACATAGTATATCATTCCAATTAAATCTTAAAACAATCCAGTCATTCCATCTCTGCCTCTTCCTTCCTTGGTATGCAGCATTCTACACAGCTGACCAACAAGAAAGTAATACAGTAGTGCCCTCTTATCTACAAGGGATGTGTTCCAAGACCCCCAGTGGATGCCTAAAATCACATATAGTCCTGAACTCTAGATATGCTATGGTTTTCTTATATATGCTCCTTATGGCTTCTCTTTGGCACATCCAGATTGCCGTTATCACTATCTTCGTGCTTTGGAGCTATTATTAGAGTAAAATAAGAGTTACTTGAACATGGGCACAGTGATACCATGACAGTTGATCTAATGACCAAGGCATCTACTAAGTGACCGACAAGAAGGTAGATTATACACTGTGAATGCACTAAACAAAGGGATGATTCATGTCCTGAGTAAGACTAGAGACGAGGCAGGACATGGCTAGACAGAACAGGACAGGATCAGATTTCATAAGACTATTTAGAATGGTACACAATTTAAAACATATGAGTTGTTTATTTTGGAATTATTCATTTAACATTTTCAGTTCACAGTTGACTATGATTAACTGAAACCAAAGAAAGTGAAACTAAGGAAAACAAAACCATGTGTAAGTGGCCTACTGCATTAGTAGTTCTATGTAATGAATGAAAAGTATGACTCTTGGGAGTATTAATCCTCTGGCTGAAGATTACTCAAAAAAAAAAAAAAAAAGAAAAGAGCAGCAGATTAAGGATTCAAAACAGGCTTATTTGAGAATGCAAAGCCTCATTAAAACTGATCATACTAAGTAGAACCAATCCTACAACAGATGCTATGTAATAATTGTATAGGCAAAAAAATTATTAGGGCATATTTTTGAATCCTCAGTTAGCTTTATGACTCTCAGGAAATTTCTAAACTTTTCTGAGTTTTATTTTTTAACAATAAAATTAATAGTTAAGAAGTGCTAACTATAGTTTTGTTATGAGGATGATATAAATACAAGCATTTAGTGCTCTACCTGGCACATCGTCAGCATTGCAATTATTATTCATCTTTGTCAGTCTCAAAGGTAAATGTATCTCTGTAGTTTTCAATAGATTCACTATAGAATATCTGTTCTTATATTGAATTAGTAAATGCAGATTTGTTCATTTTTCTGAAATATAAATGAATGTCTTCCAAAGTTTTTTCTTATTATAGAGACAGAAAATATTGGCTCCCTTGTAGTGTCCTGCTAAAGCTGCAGTGTCTCAATATCACCGCTATATCTACTATCCTGTTAAATCAACATTTTTGTTTCATTTTAGAACATTTTTCTCCAGGTGACTGAGCCATTGGTATAGTTGTTTGGATTTAGTCATTATGATAAATCTTAAAAGGTATACTCTTCATTTAACTTAGTGTATTTAATTGCATTAATTTTGTTCTACTTACATACATAAATATATTAATTTATTTAATTTAAAATATCTTCAACATTTTTTAAACTTTCTTTTCCATATAATTTAACAAATAAATTGCTCTTTTAAATTTTTTCTATGCCACTTTATTTTAAAACACATTACTGTCCTAATATTCAAAATGGTAGTTCCATCTACATCTATTAATTGAGTGATTTGTATGAGAATATCATTATTTTAGGAGCTCTACTAAAGTCATAAACAAATATGCTTTGACCTATTGTCTTTAAGGTCCTGTAATTAAAAAACAGAAAAATGTCTCCAGAACCTACTTCCCATAATAGACACCAGTATCAGTAAGCTTGAGAAGCTTATATGTGCTTAAACAACCATTTTTTCTTCAACAAGAATAATTGTTTCTTTACATAATGCTTTATGTATTCAAAGTATTTGTGCACATATCATTGCATTAAATTTTCACAAGAATCCTTCTAAGAGAATTCTACCCATTTCACAAATTGGGAAATTTAACTCTCTCGACCTTAGTGACTTAACCACCTTTTAGATTACATATTGTTCACATCCAAAGGAGGAAGATTTTAAGACAGTTCCTTACATTGGTCTCTACTCCTTCAAAAACAGGGAGGATGGTGATTTAAGTGGTCATGATCAAGGACAGGAATTCAATGGACACATAAGATTAATGTCCTTATTTTTTTTCTCTTACTTCTGAAGCAAAAGCATAACATGGTGGGTCAGACAAAATCACTGGGGAGCATAAGGGGGGACCCCAATCTGGCATGAGAAGATGCTCCTTCCACAAAGTTTCGCATTGTCTCCTGAACCCACCCGCTGATTCTAAGTTAGCTATACAACTGTAAAGTTCTATAGACCTAGCAAATAAAGGAGGGAGGGTGGCTATGGGGTATACCTGTGGCTTTCCTTTCCTTACCAATCCCCTTAAATATCAGCTGTCTGTGACTTTTGCCTTAAAAAACCCTGCCACACCTCTCCTTCTTCTAAAGATACTTTTGATTTATGCCGAAGGTACATCTACATGGTTTGCATACATTAAGTGAATAAAACTTTCTTTTGCCTCCCAGAAGGGTCTTCTGGAATTTTTGTTGACAATTCATAACCAAGTCTCTAGGAGGAAAATGTGGCTTTGCTCTCTCTGCCGCTTTATTTACTGGGCTATCAGTGTACTTCAGGTCAACTTTACAGGTTATAGGACACCCTTAGGGAAAATAATTTTCAGATTTTAGAATTTTTAATTTTCAAAGGGTAATCGTCGTCGTCGTCGGCAGCCGTCCGTCTCGAGAGACGATGGTGTAGCTTCTTAAGAGTCTATCTGCACCGCCGAGAATGGCTGTGCAGTCCGACTCGGGAGTGACACGGTATCTGTCTCCTCCCGTATTGAATCGACATCTTGCGATGACACTGGAGTGTCCTCTCCAGTGAAGCTGAAGCTACAGAGCCTGGGCAGGGTGATATGGAGGGTCTGCTGTTGCCCATGCAACAGACCCCCCCTCTCTTCGCAGCTGAAGGGTCCAAGGGAAAGACGGAGTCAATACAGCTTGGCTTCAGGTGCGCCGCAGGAGTTGCCGGTGTTGACTACAACGTCAAACCGCCTTAGGGACTCCGGCTCCGGATTTTCTGTCGGGGTTTACTCCCTTAGCCTTTCCCCTGAAGAGGTATACCGCAAGGCAGCGGAGGTTTTTTGGAGTCAGAGTTTTCCTTCTCTGATGTGCCCTGACTGGAAGATCGAACCAGCGACACTTAGCTCGCAGGCCGACACTCAATCCACTGAGCCAAACCAGCCAGGGTCATCAAAGGGTAATACATTACATATAATAAGGCACCTGGGCCATTATTTCTCATGAAGTATAGAATGTAAATAATGTGAAGTTTTGGCCACTGATCTTTAATTTATCACCATTTCCTTCACAAAACTTGAGAATATTTATAAGAAAAAAAATTGCAGCAGTTCTACTCAGGTTTGGACAGCAAATGAGTATGCCACACTTTGGAAAATAGTTTGGTAGTAAGAGCTTTTTGGTTTTAGAATTGTGGAGAGATTGTGGTCCTAGAGTCTTAGGTTCTAAGGGGTAGAAGGATTAAAATAAAAGCCTACTTTGATGTGAAAGAGCCTGGAGGTCAACTGGCCCATTGAGCTTCCAGCCCACATTCAGAAATACTTTGTTATTTTAATTTCCTTTGCCTCAAATCATTCATATGAAGATGGATGACAAAGGCCTGAGAAGAATCTCTTTTTTTTTCTGTTTTCAGGGAACAAAGTACCAGCAGGTAAGTTCTCTCAAAAATTACTTCTTTTTTTGTTTTGTTTTCATTTAGTTAGAAATATAGGAAGATAATCTAAAATTCTTGAATTCTAGTATGAACTTTTTCCTACTCTTATTTCGTTACTTTTTTTTTCATTACTTACATTTAGTGAACTATCTTAATTTCATGCTTGGGTAAATCAATTTTTGAGAATAACTTAATTAAACTCCCTTACTACTTCCCCAATGACTTTTTTATTTGAAACTTTATTCAGCAAAATTTGACCCTTTTGACTACTTCATCATAATTAACCTTATACTTGGCATCTCTGCTAATATACACTTTGATTATTTTTATTAAAAATTGTTTAACAAAATTTATTTGTAGCTTGCATAAAGTTTGTGTGAACTCATACAATAATTTGCCATTGTCTCTTGCACTTACTTCTTTTCTTTTCCTTTTTTTTTCTTTCTCCTCCTATTCTTCCTCCTTTTTCTTATTCTTTTTAACATTTAGCTTATTTGTAATTTTTTTTTCTGTAAAAGGTGGTTATCTTCATCTTTTAGGCATAACTCATGACTACTTGTATGCATCTTGGTGTCCTCAGCACTTAAAAACTGTTCCTGGAACATAAAAGACATTAAAAATATTTTACACTATTTTTATATTTTTCACTAGGTAAGTATAAAATATTCTAAACTCAGCTAGCACCTACTATATGCAAAGCTATCTTGTAAGTGCCTTATGTATGGTATTTTATCTAATTATCAGAATAATTCAGATCATATTATATGTATTTAAATTTTGCATTGTTTATAGAACGTTTAGTTTTATTTTTTATTTAAATGTGTAAATATTTTTTAAATAACCTTTATAAAATATAAGAAAAGAATTGAGGATAATGGAGCTTGCTTCTCTTTATATCCCAAACTCTTGGTATTTTATAGATGCCTAAAATAATTTATGGAACTATACATTTTTCAATTCAACATTTTAAAAATATTTTAACTATTTATTTTTAAACAGAAGGGAAGGGAGGAAGAAAGAGAGGGAGAGAAACATTGATGTGTGGTTGCTTCTCTCATGCCCCCAACTGGGGACATGGCCCACAACCCAGGCATGTGCCCTGACTGGGAATCAAACCGGCGATACTTTGGTTTACAGGCTGGTGCTCAATCCACTTAGCCACACCAGCCAGGATTCCACTCAATATTTATTGATTCATTCTATATATCAGTTATTTTTAAAATTTCAACTTTAGGCATTATCCTAGATCACAGAGTTTCAATTGCGTAGAATAAAAAAATGTTTATTCATAATTTTAGTAATATCTTTGAAGAAAAAGGGCAGGCAACAATTTTTGTTATTTTAATATTTTTAGCCCAAACAAAAATTAAAGTCTAAAAAAGAGGACACATTGATAGAAGGCTGTATATCACCATAAATTGGCATTTAATACATGGTGCTGTTTCTCTGATAGCCAAGATTGACAGGTCCAGGTATCAAGGGTGGGAAATGGTAATGGCATCACTCATTATTACCCCTAATAACACATTACCTAAATGTTTGCTTCTTGCTTCCTGATTGTATGTTTTACTGACCTAGAGACCTTAGTTCCAGAGGAAGCAATGCTTCCATGAAAAGTCATAACAGTGATTCTATTGAACTGGAAATTAAGACTGCCACCTGGTTACTTTGAGCTTTCCATGCCTCTGAATCAATTGGCAAAGAAGGATGTTGCTGTGTTGAGTGGGTTGATTTATCCTATCAGGGATCACTATTGAACAATGGAGGTAGAGAAGAATATTCTGAAATACAGATGGTCTCTTGGGGCATCTCTTAGTGAGCTGAATTCCAATGTGTAGATGGGGCCATCTCCCCTACACACCACCAAACAATGCTCAGGACACAAGCGGCGTGTCCTACAATACAGCTAGAGTCTGACACTATCTACCCAGCATCACATTATACAAGTACAGGGCTCAGTGGAAAAAGACTGTCTTCCACTTCAGATATTAATTTCATGTCCAGGTTGTTGCCTTTACTCTTGACCAGCTGCTAATAAACCAGAGGTTCTCTCAACTCCTATTTACTTTGATCACTTTACTGGAGTGGCACATATGATGTTGAGGCCTCATCTCCTCACTAGATTAGCAATTTATTAAAGGATATTAAAGCCAGATTAACAGCCAGATGAAGAGATATGTAGGGTGAGGTGCCACACAAAACAGCTTTTGTCTTCACACAGTTTGGGGCCCAGTAGAGTAGCATATGGAAAAGTTATGGTTTGCTCACCTGGAAGGTCTCCATATCTTCTCCTTTTGGGTTTTTATGAAAGCTTCATCTCGTAGGCATATTTGATAAATCATTAGCCATTAGTGACTGATTCAACCTCTAGCTCCTCTTTCCTTCCCAAAAATGAGGAAGTGGGACTTAAAGTTTTATACCTCTACTTTGGTTTTTTCCCCTGGCTCCCCATCACCTATCCATGGTGCTTTCCAAAAGTCACCTCTTTAATGTAAAACAAATTGTGGAGGAAAGGGATTTACCATGAATAACAAGACATGTGTTTTACCTTGATGGCTCTGAAGCATTTTCAGAAACTGAGGAAAAAGACCAAATATAACAAAAAACTCTCTTATCACTTAAAAAGATGTCAAGGGTTTTGGGACCTGTGAGCCAGAAACTGTGGACAAAGATTAAATTATATGAGAACACTGTTTTGGTTATCTGAATGACCTAATATATATCCCTTAGAAATCACAATATCACAGATTAATAGAAAGCACAAGCAATCTAATCTAGGCATAATTACCATGACCCAAACTTTCAGGAATCAAGGTTTGTGGCATTGTACAAGTTAAAACAAAAACACAACACAGCCATATGACCACAGCCAGATACTCATGAAGGAGAAAGTGGATTCAAGATGGGCAGTAGAAGAAGTACTTATAAATGCCATCTATGGCCACATGACCAATTACAAAAGTGAGGACTGTAATTGTCATGAGTATTTTCTCATTTTACTATAAATTTATTTGTGTGTGTGTGTGTGTGAGAGAGAGAGAGAGAGAGAGAGAGAGAGAGAGAGAGAGAGAGAGATTTGTTTCTTTCCTTTCCTATTCCCTTATCACATAATGGAAGATGAACTGATTTTATATCTTAGTATTTAGCTACTTATTTACTTTATATCAAATTAATTTATGGAATATGAGGAAAATAATAAACATCACTCAAGGATTTTATCTTTTCTGAAGAAGGGGTTAGTGCATTTTCAGTTGTATGCAGGGTAGTTGTGCCATATTAGGCTGAATTACAACTTTGTAATTTTCTTGATTTGGAGATTAGGTATGATTTAAGGAGATTTGTGTGGGTGCCAGGTGACAAGAGGTGAACTCATGATGGTTCATTTTATGACTCTACTCCTCTCACCACAGAGTGTCTAGATTAAATATTTTCTCTGGGTAAGTCTGTGAGGGAACTTCCAGATGATATTAACGTTTGAATAAATGGACTCAATAATATAGATTGTTCTCCCCCGTGTATCTAGGCATAATCGAATCAATTGATGGCCTGAAACAACAGAAGTGGGAGTACAGAGAAATTCATCACTTTTTCCCTGCCTCACTGCTTGATGAAACATCTCATCTCATCTTCTGAAGACCATGGCCTGGGATGTACAAGGTTTGTGCAGAAGGAATCCAGTCATGTAATATGAAAAATAGAGACATTTAAGAAGATACAAGATATAGGAAGCATTGTACATAGGATAATGACGCCTCATACAGTTTTCCCAATTGCTATCAGCTCCCCCCATAGTATTTTCCTGAGTCTCATCAACATTCTGAAATCCCTTCCCTTTCAAAGTTGATTTTGGTTTTGGGAAAAGCTAGCAGTCTCAGGGCACCAAATCGGGCTATAGAGGGTCTGAGTTACCTGGGTGATTTGATATTTTGCCAAAAACTCTGCATGAAACGTGATGCACGAGCAGGTGTGTTGTCATGATGAAGCTGCCGATCACCAGTCACCCATAGCTGAAGCCTCCTGAATTATCTGAATAGTTTTCATGGAGGAATGTTCAAGCTTAATGCAACATATGATGCAAATTCATTGCTCTATTTGCATAGCCATTTTGAATGTTATGGCCACATAGTACACATGCTTACTCAACAGAATCTACCATCCCCACTGATTAGTACAGTGAAGTCATCATTGTTTATACATGTGCATTTCAGTCCACTCTCTTTGGCTGCCAGCTTACATTGATGGCGTGCAAACTGTTCTTATATTAACAATGCCTGGACTTTTTCTAGACAGACCTTGTATAATCCCATATAATACTCAGTCTGTAGATCAAGAGTCAATCTTTTTCATATATTAGTTCTTCACCCTTATTAAGGGTCTGGCATTGAGTAAGCACTAGGTTAATATAGATAGTTATTCAAAAAATGAATAAATTGGTTAATTTCATATTAAGCTCTAAAGAATATAGTGGGATGAGAAAAAACATATTTTTAAGCATCTTCACAAGCAACATTTCTCAGAATCTTATAATGAAGTGTGAAATAAGTCAAGATTCATAATACATTATGTATTTATCATTATTGATAAATTTGGAGATTTGTATTACAAACTATCAAAGCCATTTAAAGTGTATTGTTTCATTTTATGGTGCCAATTTTCTTTTGTGAATTGATTTTACTTTTGAATAACTAGTTATTTTGGCATAATGTAAGCATAGGCTTCTTCTTCTTTTTTTAAGTCCATGTCTCCTTTTTTTTTCATGAAAGTCATTAGACCCCTTCTGGGGAAGAAATGAAACAGTTGGCCTCTACAGTGCTGGTTTCAAATTGACTCTTTTTAGGTGGATAATATTCTGGTCAACTCATACATCAATCTGGAAGAATGTATTGATCTCTATATTAACAACTTTTAAGAAGAATGCATTACACCCATACAGTCTTCATTTTATTTTTTCATAGTAAAGTTAATAGAAGCCTGAAAATTTACAATGAGGGGGAGATTACTGTCAGAAAAATGTATTTTATTCTCTATGCCAGACTAGTATAGCTATTTCTCCACAGCAGTTTTCTCTTCTGAAGCTGAACAGTGGCAAGGTGGGTAATTACTAGAAACACAGCAAGTTCCTGGATACAGCTTATTTGGTGAAAAGTTTATTCTAAGGCATTCGATTGCATGTAGAGAGAAAAAGGATTTCCAAAGCAAGTAAATATCTTTGAAGAGTTTTTACTCCTAAAGGGATCTAAAAGCAACAAATTTAGCCTTATTTGGAAAGTACAATATTGGCTTGCTCCAGATATATACTATAGTAGCCATTACGTCAAAGGAATGGCTACCGATAAAGACTTGAGTTCCAGATAGAATTAAAACGTGTTCCTAGTTATGCACAGAACATTAGGTTGAGCTAGAGCTATAATCAAAACTTCATTTATGAATTACAGTTAAGGACAAAATTCATAAAAAATGCAAGCATCATTTACACAGAACTTTTCAGTACTTTTATTAAAAAGCATTTACTGATTCATTAAGTTCTGTCTTTTTCTTCCTTTCTGGGTCCCAAGTGGCCACTTCTCAGCTATGCACCAATGGAGAGGCAACCTTAAAAGGAGAGTGTTATGGAGAAAATGATTTGTTTCACTGTACAGTATTCAACAAGACTGAAAATTTAAAGTTGCATAAGAACTGAACCCTATTTGTCCTCCAGCATTTAGGATACAGAACTCTGCTGTAGCTACCAACAAGAAACTGGACTATAAAGGACACAGTGCTTTCTAAAACAACTTCTGGTGGACAAGGTGATTTATTTACTTTCATTTCATATTTACCTTTCAGATGCTTTAATCACAGGGTACTTATCCTTTTTCCAGGTCAGGAGTTTTAATTGCCATTTACACCTTTGCATTAGCATTATACTGTTTGTTTTTGCATCACACATGACCTTCAGGATATAGACATATGTCTTTGAAGCTTTTCAATGCCTGAATAAAGTGTACGTTTTTCTGTATATATAACTCAAGGAAATAGTTTAACTGAAGAATAACATTACTGACAGTAAAAAGAGATACAAAGCAAAATATAACATTATATTTCCCTTATGTCATCAGTTTTTATTTAATAATTACATTTTCTAGTCTATTGTCTCAGTGCTTTCTCTTGAAGTATGGCTGAAAAATCAAAAGAGTAGTTTGTTTGCACTATAATGTTGAACATTAAAAGCAAATTGTACTGAATATACTATTAGTGGACTGATGATGAGTCTGTTACTGGAATACAGAATGTCATATAGTGAGATAGAATAATGCAAGTGACAACATTAACTGTTGTCTAAAACTATATTTTAAATTATTCAGACGAGGATGAGAGAAGTGCAAAAAAAATAAATTCTGGAAGCCCTCTTCATTGTAATTGATATGGAATGTATGTGTGTGTATGCATGTCTGTCCTGGGTGTTTATTTCTTTCAAAACCAAAATAATGCTTAGACTCACTTAACTAAGTATTGGATGTGAGTGTTGCTCTACTATTAAGAAAATTTTGAACACAGTATTGAGTCCAAACTTTTTACCAATACATATATATTAGAATTTTGCATTTAGAGAAAAGATTAAATAAAAACTCATAAAAAAAAAAAACAACAACTTTTATTTAGCATTGGCTAGGTAGCTCAGTTGGTTAGGGCATCATCCCCATATGGCAAGGTTATTGGTTTGATCCTCCATCAGGGAATATAGAAAAATCATCCAATGAATGCATAAATAAGTAGAACAACAAATTAATGTTTCCTTCTCTCTCCATCTTCCTCTTTCTCTCTAAAATCAATAAATTAAAAACATACTTTTACCCAACCTGCTTATTTTATTTAGTTTCTAATTAATAAAATTAGTTTAATCTAGCCTAAGCTCAAAATATTAATAATATTTGAAAATATTTTCTCTTTAGATATTTTAATTCACACATCAGAAAACACAGGAACCAGGTGAGGAAATATGAAGTCATTAAAGTCATGCCCTTAAGTAATTATCTGTCTATCTATCAATATAGCTATCTATTTATCTGGGAGAATATTTTAAATTAGTTTACTTAAAGAAAACATCTGAGATATGTCATGGCAATCACCCAAAAGCGTATATTAATATATTTATGTTTTATGTTTTACATACAAATATTTTGCTTTTATATATTATTTTTTCTATAGAGTTAAAAACCTTTGACAGCAGTCTTTTTTTCAATCTTTTTCATTAATGTCCATAAAAAGAAATTATCACAACACTAACAAAGTATATTAAATACTAAGAAATAAGAATTTATCTGTAAGTTTGAGCCCTGGAGAGATGAAAACCATTGTAATATCTAAGTTTTTCTTCCCCTTCCTAGACCAATTTTGCCCCCTTAGAGTCAATATCACTTCCATTGTAAATTCTTATTGTATATCTATTGCCTCATGATAATTATTTCCTTCTCAAGTTTTACATTTTCTTCTGGATTAAAAAAAATGACTGTAACTGATTAACACAATTACTTTTGTTTCTTTTGTTTCAAAAGTTAATCTAGTGTAATAATTAAAATTAGTTATTTATTACTTAATGGTTATTATGCTGATTTCAAAAGACTCTTTTCAAAACATATTTTGGTTTAGCCACCTCAGATCACCCATGAAATAAAAACATACTTATATTAAAAGATTACAACTTTTAAAAATAAAGTTTTTGCTTGGCTGAACTACCTTCTCCCTTTCCCAACCCTTCTTCTTTAAATTGTATGTATATATAATCTACAAGTCACACATAATATATTCTTGTCAATGAATGTATTCAGAGTTGATTTCCCCAGTAGGGTAGCTTCCATATGTGTTTCTATTAGCATTTATTTCCTTTTCTAACACAACCCATTTTAAGAAAGGAAAATCCATTATATTTTCAAACAAATTACACTTGTAAATGAAATAAAAGTCCTCAGGGAGATTTCACTTCAAAGTATCTAAAGGTCAAAAGTGGTTATTGGATTACCAGTTACATACAAAAAAAGAAAATGACTGCTATGTACACAGAGGTTTAAAAGCACATATATTTTACAAAGATACAACTTGTTGAATCTGGTCTCATAGAGCAAATCATTTTTTATAACTAATAAAAATATTGGAGAATTAATAGTTCTTAATACTTTAAAAATAACTAGCCAATAAAAATCCTATTCTTATCTCTTATCAACCATTAGAATTGTGTGAACATTGAAAAAAAAGTATTTTAAAATAAAACAAGTCCTTAATTTGGGTCATATCATTTACAATGTACTCCCAGTGAGTGATTCAGTAATACTCTTTAGTTAATTTATGAATGACAGCTAGGTAATTCCTAAATTTATTCTTTAGTTGTTTTTCATGAGAAATATTAGTGTGGTTATCCAATAATATGCAACTGTGAAACTGCATAATTGGATTAAACCATTTATAATTTTATCTCTTTGGGAACTAGAATTGAGACAGCTAACTCAATTATTTGTAAAAATCAGATGATGAAGCCATGAATAATTTACATGAAGATATAAGAGCACAGAAACCTTATTTTTTCTTATTTTCTTTGATCTGCCCTTTTAATTTGATTTTTTTTTTCTTTGACTCAAATTGGCATCACCTAGTGCCCTGACTCACCTACCGCCTTTTCTCATGCTTAATCATTAAACCCTCAGGACAATGAGGTTCTAGCCAATAACCAGTTGCCTTAAGAACAAAGTCCTGGGTCTGTTGACTACTGTGATAGAGTTAAACATAATATCTTTGCCTCAGTCGTGTTTTAGCTCCAGACCCAGGAAAGTGTAACAATCCCGCAGAATAAGTCCTTCTGAAGTTGAACAGAAAAGCTTCATGGCTGACATCGGGGTCAGAGGCAATGATCAATTATCCCTACTCTAGCATGGACCAATCTGTAGAGACCAGGACCCTATTTCTTCCAATGATCATGATTAATATTTTTTTCCTTATATAACACATCCCCTGGAAGCCATCAGGGAGCCAGGTCTTTGGGCGTGAGATACCTGTGACTCCAAGCATCTTCTTAACAAATACTTCCTAAACTGACTGCAAATTCTTGTTCATGTCCTACTGGGCTTTGAAGTTTGCAGGCAAATGGACCCTTTCAGTGCAGTAATAAGGACTTAACTTTAAAACACCAAAACAATTATTTTTATAAAGTCTTTATATTTAGTTTTGTTACAAATGTCATTTTTATGGAGACATTGTTAGGAGACAATTTTCCATGTTCTCTCACATTTCAGCTTATTTTGTGAAAAACAGCAGTGGCTACCTTCTTCTTCTGGACTATCTTATCCAAATGTTTGTAGAGAAAAAGCCCTGAAAGACAGTGTTGCCCCACTGTGCCCCCTCCCCACCCCACCCCACACATCTTAAGCCAATATGGAGTTAGTTTACTGTCCAATATAACAAAGAAAATGTCTTCCTCTGGAGCAAAAATCAGGCTGGCTTACTTCCCCTTATAAAACTTTGGATTCCCTAACTAAAGGCACACTACCATGAAAAGAGGGGTCGCCTGGCACCTATTCTGCATCACTGTATGGGAATTGAATTTTCAAGAACTAGCACAAATGTTGAAACACTGCTACTACTATTGTGGTGAGTAGAAATAAAGGAGTCTTTGTTCTGTTAGCATTCATGAAGCTGTGGCAGGCCAATCTGTTATGCTGCATGTAGGGTAAAACTTCAGACCCTTCACAGTTCTTAAAAGTCACCTCCCAACCTAAATGTGTCCAATAATGGTACATTGCTTTTAAAATAAATACAAGCATATTCACATAATCTGTATAACCTAGCATGCCATGCCTGATCTTACCTCTGAAGCTTTATCTCTCCAAAATTTTCTATACATTTTCCCTGTAATTATACTAATCTTCCTTTTTACTCCTCACATTGGGCATGCTTTTTCATCTCAGATCTTCTGTCCTGAATGTTCTTCTTTATATATTTAACACCTACTCATGCTTCAATTTTCAGTGCATATGTTACTTTTTCAAAGAAACTACCTGAACCCCAGCACACAAGAAAGTATTTCTGTTACACACCAATCCAGCTTCCTCTACTTTTCTGTTCTTTCATTTGTCACATTTTGAAATTAAATAGTTTTGTGATTACATATTTGTTAACGTCCTACCACTTTAAACAAGTGTGTTTTTCATGACAATTATCACACATAAGGTGTCAAAAAGGGTGTCACACATAGGAGAATCTCAGTATGTGCCTAATGAATAGTATAATATTTATTGAGTGTTTAATATGCAGACAGAAACCATATATAATCACATGGAACACAGCAGAAAACAAATCAGAGTTTATAATCTCATAAGTCTTACACTGTTGTGGAAGAATAACTATTTTATAATAATTATATTTTCTGTTTCTGAGGCCACATTGCTTAAACGAACCTCTGATTCTGCCACTGATAATTCAGGACACCTTGGCCAAGATTTTGATGTTTTTCAGTATGTCATATAATGATGTGCTCAATACATTCTATTATTATATATATTTTTGACATATTTAAGGGGCCTCAGATATGATAGGTAGGTAGCTGTAAGCAGTTAAAATTCTTGTTCTCTTTCAACAGAGCAGTGAAGCAGTCATTGAAAACAAATGTGAGATATGAGACAATTTGTTCACCACTCTCAATGTGTGTTCTTTGTTAAAAGTCAACTGTTTGCTTGGGTTAAAATTGTAAGAGAGTACAAGTTGTACCCTGCCTTTTCCTACCAAAAATCTTTACAAAATTATGGACAAATTTGTTTTTCTCATTCCCAACCATTTAATCCCTGTGAACTAGAATAAAACCTAAAATTGTAAATTTTAAAATGACTGGAATAAAGCAGCTGCTCAATCAATAAATTGAGATAAGAAAAAGTAGATTTCTATGTATTAGTCATAGTTATCTAGAGAAATAGAATTAAGAGGATATAGGGTGTATACAATTTGAGGAATTGGCTTATATAATGTGATTATGGATGGTAGGAAGTCCCTTGATCAACATCTGGAAGCTGGAGACTCAGAAAAGCCAGTGGCACACTTCAGTCTGAGGTTGAAAGCTGAAGAACCAGGGGAGCAAATGATGTACAAGGCCTGTCTGGAAAAAGTACAGCTGTTGATGCTATAACAAGAATGGTTTGTGTGATATCAATATAGCCTCACGGCCAAGGAGAGTGGACTTGAATGTGCATGCATGGACAATGATGACTTCACTGTACTTGTAAGTGGGGTGGTAGACACTGTTGAGTGGGTATGTGTCCTGCATGACTGTCCCATTCAAAATGACTGAGCAAGTAGAGCAACAGATCTGCATCAATGTTGCATTAAGCTTGAACATTCCTCCACAGAAACTATTTTGATGATTCAGAGGGCTGCAGCTATGGGCAACTGGTGATTGGCAGCTTCATCACGACAATGTGCCTGCTCATGGATCACATCTGGTGCAGTTTTTTGGCAAAACATCTACTCACCCAGGGACTCATCCCCGCTACAGCCCAGATTTGGTGCCCTGTGACTTCTGGCTTTTCCCAAAACCAAAATCACCTTTGAAAGGGAAGAGATTTCAGAGCATTGATGAGACTCAGGAAAATGCTATGGTGTGGGTAGGGAGGAGCTGATGACAATTGGGAGAACCATGTAATGTCCCAAGATTCCTATTTTGAAGGGGACTGAGACATCATTGTCCTATGTACAATGTTTCTTGTATCTTGTATCTTCTTCTATAAATGTCTCTATTTTTCATAATACATGGCTGGATAGTTTCTGAACAGATCTCATATATGCCTTCCTATAAGAATAATTCATACCATCTATTAACAATCCTGGTTTATTTACAATGACAGACAGGAAACAAATAGAAGACAATACCTCTTTCGTAACATACATGGTGATATTTGCTGTGTTTTTAAGTTCAATATTTATATGACAAATAAATCCTTTATGGTGGGATCTCATCTGAACAAAACAACTGCATGAACAAGGCATAATAAGGTAATAAAGTAAACCCAACAGAAAAGATATCCTGGTTTATAATGGTCTAATATGGTTGTCAAAAAAAGCAAAATAAAAAAATCATAAATAAAGACCAAGTAAAATTCACCCCACACATGTATTTAAAGCAAAAATGTATATAGAAAGGATGAATAGAAGACTTGTGAGGTGGGCATAACAATGAGTTACTCCGTCCAAAGCTATCTATTTTGTATTCTCCTGAATCTGTGCTTAGGTTAGGTTATATGGCACAGGGGAATTAAGGTTGCAGGTGTAATTAAGGTTGCTAATCGGCTAACCTGAAAATAGTAAGATTATTCTGGATTATCAAAGTGGGGCCAATTTAACCACAAAGATTTTTAAATGTGGAAGGAGAAGGTAAAAGAGGGAGAAAGCAAAACATAAGAGTGAGAAAGACTTGTTCCAAGAGCTGCTGGCTTTGAAGATGGAAGAAAGGATCAGGAGCTAAGGAAAGGGGGCAGTCTTCCAGAAGCTGGAAAGGCAAGAAAAAAATTCTACCCTGAAGCCTCTGGAAAGAACATAGGCCTGCCTTCACTTTGGTTTTAACTTAGTAAACTCTTTTCAGACTTCTGATTCCCAGCACTGTAGAATAATACATTTGTCTTATTTTAAACCACTAAGTTTATGGTAATTTGTTACCACAATAATAGGAAACTAATATAGACAAGTTCAACAGAAAAACAGAGTAGTAAAAACTCTTATAGAAGCTGCTAGGGAATATTAAAGAAATGCTGTGAGATAGAAAAATGACATAATCAAGACAATAAGAGACCTGGGGGAAAAAAAAAGGTGTGCTACAGAGAAAAGGAATCACTTACAGAAGAAGAAGCTGAGGATTCAAAAGTTTAAATAGATGTTATAGGTGACACAGTTACCATGAGGCAGAACCAAACTTTGTCACAGTGAGCTGACTGACTCTCAGGGCCAAAGCCTTTTTCTCACAGCTCCCCTTGTAAGGTAAAGAGCTCATTAGAGAACTTGGCTGAACACTAGCTCAAACATCTACCCTTCTTCCCAATAGTTATCAGATTATTCTTTTGAATAGCTTTTTATATGATTTACCTGCAATTGCCATAGATCATTTATTCATTATCTTCATTAGTTCATCATTACCACCTCACCAGGAAAGCAAACTCCTTGCAAGCAGAAACCACACGCAGCACTGTATCTCCAGCACCTAAAACCACAAATGGGCCAAAGTAGGCCATAAAATTTTGTTGAAAAATAACCTATAAACTGTTAACTATGTCTAAGCCTGGGGACGTTCTTCTTAGGTCACCCTCACTGCTTATATAATGAGGATTCAAATCGACTTCAGGGAGTCTAGCAAGCAGTCAATTTATATGGACACTGTGGCCGGAGCAGCTGAGACAGGGAGGGTGAACATTTTGCTGGTGTAAAGTGAAAACAGCTGTTGAAATAGAGTAACAGTATTCTGAACACTGGAGTTAGGGGATTAGGGATGTTTTTCTTAGGCAGCAATACAATTTAAGTTGTTATCTTCTATCCAAATCCAGAGAGATGTATAAAAACATTTCCATGTTTCAGTTGACCCCTTTAGCTCTTGTGAGACCATGTGACATAACAAATAGGAAAAGAATATTGCAGAGCTATTAAAATATGATCAATAATGACTGCGTTTCAAAGACTAAAATTTGGGTAGTTACAGAAATAGAGATATAAATTTACAGCACTTAGAAAGAGACATGAATTTACAGCAGATAATTAATCAATTAATTTAATGTTCAATCTGATATTAATCAGTTTATAACATGTATGGGAACAAAGTACAGATTTTGATCATTGAAAATGAATCAGATGAGAAAAGAGAAACATACAAGGTCAGTAAGCAGATAGTCCTCCTGTCCCATTTTGCTGTATGTAATAAACACAGTGCCAAAATAAGGCATTTATGGGTAACATTGAAATTTCACATTAATCATGCCTATATATTAGCTCCAGTATATTTATGCATGACACACACACTGATATATATAATATTATTACATTTATTATATCAAATTATATAACTTACATATATTATATATTAATTACTATTATATGTATGAAATAAGATAAAACTATATACTCTCTTATATATACAGAGGTAAGCAAAAGTAGGATTACAGTTGTAATACAAATAAATAATAATACACTTTCATGTACTCACAACTGTAAACCTACTTTTGCCCACCCCTGTATATGTATTTGTATGTATATGGATATATATTTGTATGTATCTGTGTTTATTATATATATATATTTTTAAGTTTGTCCAGAAAGTATCCAGCCACATAATACCAAAAATAGACATTTATTGAAGAATATACAATGTACAAGAGACACTATACACAAGACGATGCTGTCTCAGTCCCCTTCAAAGTAGGAACCTTGGGACCTCACACAGTTCTCCCATGATTCATCTCCAGTTATGACCATCTTTAGGAAGCCTAGTTCATTGGTAGTGGTTTGAATCAAGTCATTAGCAACTGCAGTACAATATTCCGTCTGCTCTGGTAGCAGAAGCCATGGAAGTTATTCTTCCATGATACATTTCATTTCAAGATTCTGTGTCAAAATCTTGGACACAGTAGTATTGGGAGTCCCCAGATCAGCTTCTAGTTCTCTCAGTCAGTCACTGATCTTTGTTGATTGCAGCCTGTACATGTTCAACATCTTCAGGTGTTCTGCTTGTTGCAGACCTTCCAGGATGTGGATCACTTTCAACAGATTCTTGATCATCTTTGAAGAATTTGTGCCATGCTTTTATTTGTGCCACACTCACTGCCTTGTCCCTGAAAGCCTTCTTAATCATCTTAATAGTTTCTGTAGGTAAATGTTCAAGCTTAATGCAAAATTTGATGCAGATTCATTGCTCTATGCAGTTATTTTGAATATGACACTCACACAGTACACATGCTCACTCAACAATGTCTACTGCCCTCACTGACAAGTACAGTGAAGTCATCATTGTTCATGCATGAACATTCCAGTATTCCAGTACACTCTCCTTGGCTACCAGGTTACATTACATTGATGTTGTATAAACTTTTCTCATTATATTAACAATGGCTGGAGTTTTTCCAGACAGACTTTGTAATGTGTGTGTGTGTGTGTGTGTGTGTGTGTGTGATGTATACACATATGGAGAGAGAGAGAGAGAGAGAGAGAGAGAGAGAGAGAGAGAGAGAGAGAGAGAGAGATTCATTTAATGGCTTCTTCTTTTTTTATTCTTGTGAAATTTTTAAAACAATTAGATAAACTCATGGATAAGACACTGTTCTTTTCACCTCAGACAACTATAGAACTGGTCAACTACATGAGGCACCTGTTACCAGAAATGGTACTCAAGCATTGGGATTCTTGAGGGAAGGGAACACATGAAGTCACCCCGTTCTCTCTGGTTCTTTGACAGGACTTGTCTTCAAACCACACACAATGTCAGAATGTAAGGCAAGCACAGTAGCATTGCTGACCGGAGAGGGGAGTCAAGAACTTAAAAAGCAGTCATGTTTGTGTATATAGTACCAGAGAACAGGGAGCTGTGTGGATATGAGAGAACCAGTAGTCTTTTGGGGGGTTTCCTATAAGCTGTTGGCTGCAAACAGACTAAATATCCACAGGGCAAGATTCTAAAATACATAAATATTTACTGAGATGCCACTGGAGATTACATTGAAAGTTCCTTGTCAGCCAGAGGAAAGAAACCTTGCTTAGCACCTTAGGATTGCAGCTGAAATGCCCAATAAGGCCAAACTTCAGAATAAGAACCATCTCTTAGTATAAGGACCATGACTTGAGACAAATTAAAAAAGAAAAATAGACCCATTTTAGCAAAGAATAAAATCAAGCCTGAAAGAATTAACACAATCTGTCAGCAGTTTAATTATCTGGCAAAACTCAATTCAGTACACTTCAAGAACACAAATTCCAGACCTGATAAAAATGTATCATTCAAAACATTCTACATACAATCTAGATCCCTAAATATAAGAGTTAGCAGAAAAATATGACCTATTAAAAAAAAAAAACAGTTATGCAGGACCTTAAATAACCCAAATGCTGCTGGACTTAATATAGAATATTAAAGAACAAGAATGAATATGGTCAAAAACTTAAAAGAAAAGGACACAGTAAGTGAAGGGAGGAAGAACTTTTGTGGAGAAATGATAACCACAAGGAAGATCTAAATGGAAATTCTAAAGTTGGAAAATATTCAATATATATATATATTGAAGACTTCATTGGATGAAATTAAAAGTAGATGGAGAGTCTAGCGGAAAGAATTAGTAGATCAATACAAATTATTTTATATGATCTAAAGAATTGTTTTATGTTAATATAAATTATAGCCCATTAATTATTCTTTTATCAAAAATTTTATTTTGTAGACCATTTTATTATGACCAAGGAATGTTATTTACATATGTTATGTTATATAAATATGTTATGTTAATATATATAAATATATAAATAGAAAGGTAGTGAAAAATATCAATTTTTAAGAAGATTTTTGAAAATAAAGTTTCTTTTAATGTTTCTAAAAGCATTTCTTTTTTTTTTTTTATTGTATCACTTAGCTTATTTAGCTTTCTATTTGGGCAAGTTTATTACCAGTGATTACAACTAGAAATGCCAGAGATGTTGTATTTATAGCAACATGTAGATCATTGTTAATATAATGTATCTTTGATTTTATTACATCTAACAAAGTTAACAAATAAGCATGCCAGGCACATCTTTTCATTATTGCCTAAAACATATTAATGTGATTGTTATGTCAAACTTCTTTTTATAAAAAATTATTTATTTATTTGTTTGTTTGTTTGTTTGTTTGTTTGTTTATTTTTAGAGAGAGGGAAAAGGAGAAAGAGAGGGAGAGAAACATCACTGTGTGGTTGCCTCTCATTTGCACCCCCAACTGGAGATCTGGCATGCAACCTAGTCATGTGCCCTGACTGGGAATCGAACCAGCAACACTTGGCTCACAGGCCAACACTCAATCCACTTGTCAAACTTCTTGATGGACAAGTTAAATACTGTATTACTATGACACTCATGTGAGAATACAACAGTGAATGGAGAAGCTCTTTCTTTGCTCTAATTAAACAGGATATTATTTTACTATTGTTGTTTTCAACATATTACATGCTTTTCAGGGTCAATAATGTAATTGTGCAATTGAAAATAGCATGCTTTATCCATGTTTAAGCTCTACATGGAAAAAGTATACATAATATTTCTTCAGCCACAACTACATTTTATTCTATCATATGGTACTAGGATCTAAAGCAATGTTCTTATAAGTAAGCACTCAGATCTACTATGGTAGAACCATCAGATAGAAACATAGTTTCAATAAAGGGAAATCAAGATTTAGCTTTAGCCTAAGAAAAATGTCTATAGAATTATAGTCTAGAGAAAATGTCCCATTTAAGACCACTATATTATGCAGAGAAGGAAAACTCTGACTCCAAAAAACCTCCGCTGCCTTGCGGCATACCTCTTCAGGGGAAAGGCTAAGGCAGTAAACCCCGACAGAAAATCCGGAGCCGGAGTCCCTAAGGCGGTTTGACGTTGTAGTCAACACCGGCAACTCCTGCGGCGCACCTGAAGCCAAGCTGTATTGACTCCGTCTTTCCCTTGGACCCTTCAGCTGCGAAGAGAGGGGGGGTCTGCTGCATCGGCAACAGCAGACCCTCCATATCACCCTGCCCAGGCTCTGTAGCTTCAGCTTCACTGGAGAGGACACTCCAGCGTCATCGCAAGATGTCGATTTAACACGGGAGGAGACAGATACCGTGTCACTCCTGAGTCGGACTGCACAGCCATTCTCAGCGGTGCAGATAGACTCTTAAGAAGCTACACCATCGTCTCTCGAGATGGACGGCTGCCGACGACGATACCAAAGAACCACTTTGGAAGAATGATTAATTCTTTCAAAATCAATATAATACATCTTGTAATGTATTGCTTCTTCAGTTAGAAAACATAAGAAAATCTGTAATAATTAACTTTTTGTTAAATATGAAATTATTCATGTATTACTAAAAACACTGAGAACAAATTATACACACTGTGTGTATATACATATATATTACATATACATATATGTCAGAGAAGGAAAACTCTGACTCCAAAAAACCTCCGCTGCCTTGCGGCATACCTCTTCAGGGGAAAGGCTAAGGGAGTAAACCCCGACAGAAAATCCAGAGCCGGAGTCCCTAAGGCGGTTTGACGTTGTAGTCAACACCGGCAACTCCTGCGGCGCACCTGAAGCCAAGCTGTATTGACTCCGTCTTTCCCTTGGACCCTTCAGCTGCGAAGAGAGGGGGGGTCTGCTGCATGTGCAACAGCAGACCCTCCATATCACCCTGCCCAGGCTCTGTAGCTTCAGCTTCACTGGAGAGGACACTCCAGCATCATCGTAAGATGTCGATTCAACACGGGAGGAGACAGATACCGTGTCACTCCCGAGTCGGACTGCACAGCCATTCTCGGCGGTGCAGATAGACTTTTAAGAAGCTACACCATCGCCTCTCGAGACAGACGGGCATGGGCAACAGCAGACCCTCCATATCACCCTGCCCAGGCTCTGTAGCTTCAGCTTCACTGGAGAGGACACTCCAGCGTCATCGCAAGATGTCGATTTAACACGGGAGGAGACAGATACCGTGTCACTCCCGAGTCGGACTGCACAGCCATTCTCGGCGGTGCAGATAGACTCTTAAGAAGCTACACCATCGTCTCTCAAGACGGACGGCTGCCGGCGACGATACCAAAGAACCACTTTGGAAGAATGATTAATTCTTTCAAAATCAATATAATACATCTTGTAATGTATTGCTTCTTCAGTTAGAAAACATAAGAAAATCTGTAATAATTAACTTTTTGTTAAATATGAAATTATTCATGTATTACTAAAAACACTGAGAACAAATTATACACACTGTGTGTATATACATATATATTACATATACATATATGTCAGAAAAGGAAAACTCTGATTCCAAAAAACCTCCGCTGCCTTGCGGCATACCTCTTCAGGGGAAAGGCTAAGGGAGTAAACCCCGACAGAAAATCCGGAGCCGAAGTCCCTAAGGCGGTTTGACGTTGTAGTCAACACCGGCAACTCCTGCGGCGCACCTGAAGCCAAGCTGTATTGACTCTGTCTTTCCCCTTGGATCCTTCAGCTGCGAAGAGAGGGGGGGTCTGATGCATGGGCAACAGCTGGCCCTCCATATCACCCTGCCCAGGCTTTGTAGCTTCACTGGAGAGGACACTCCAGCGTCATCGCAAGATGTCGACTCAACACGGGAGGAGACAGATACCGGTTATAAGCTCATCCGATTGGCGAAGGAAACGAGCGCCAGGGGTCTCCTCTGATGGTGGGAGAGGTCATCGCACCTCATTGGACAGCTACTGCCCGCCTCAAGCTGGGCAGCCCCCAGCCAATTAGGTGCCGTCTCGCCATGGCTCGCCTGCCCCACTGGGTGCGTGGGGATCAGAGAGGCATCTCTCGAAAAGTGGGCCACAAAACACCCACACCAGGCAATTCCAAGCAAAACACAAGAAAGAAGCCTCCAGCTCTTCGCCTCGCTAGCTGGAACATCAGGACCATGTGTCCCGGACTTACTGCAGACCTTCCGTGGATCAATGATGCCAGGAAAACTGCCGTCATCGACAGGGAACTGGCACGACTAAACATCGACATTGCGGCTCTACAGGAGACCCGGTTGGCCGACAATGGAACTATCAGAGAAACCAACTACACCTTCTACTGGCAAGGGAAGTCTCCGGACCAACCAAGACAGCACGGTGTTGGGTTCGCTGTGAAGAACACGCTTGTTAACTCCATAGAGCCACCCACAGGAGGCACAGAGAGATTACTTACCCTCCGATTGTCAACAACTTTCGGCCCAGTCAGCATTCTTAGCGCGTACGCCCCAACCCTCTGCGCCACCACCAAAGAGAAAGAACAGTTCTACCATGCACTGGACGAAGCGTTATCCAAGATCCCCAGAAGTAACGCTCTTTATCTCCTTGGAGACTTCAACGCAAGGGTAGGAGCCTACCACATGGCCTGGCCCACCTGCCTCGGAAACTTTGGGAGAGGAAAGATCAATGAGAATGGTCAGCGACTGCTTGAGCTTTCGTGTCACCACGGCCTGTGCGTGACAAACACATTCTTCAAGTGCAAAGAGATCCACCAGGTGTCATGGAGGCACCCCCGCTCCCGCCACTGGCACCAGCTTGACCTCGTCATCACCAGAAGAACGGATATTGGCAGCACCCTCCTCACCCGCAGCTACCACAGTGCAGACTGCGACACGGACCATGCCCTCGTGGTAAGCAAGGTGCGCATAATGCCGAAGAGGTTGCACCACTCCAAGATGAAGGGTCGCCCACGCATCAACACCAGTTGTGCCAGCAACCCAGTTAAGACCCAGCAATTCATCAGCAGGATGGAAGATGCACTCGGCGAGGGAATGGCGGCAGATGACATTATCGAATCCAATTGGTCACATCTCCGCGACGCCATATACAATTCCACCATTATTGCTTACGGGAAGAAAGAGCGGAAGAACGCTGACTGGTACGAGGCTCACTGGGAAGAAATGGAACCCGTGATCGAGGCTAAGAGGAAAGCCCTACTGGCTTACATGGCCACGCCCACTCCCAGTACACTTCAAGCTCTACGGGCTGCCAGGAACAAAGTCCAGAAGACCGCCTGCCACTGTGCCAATACCTATTGGCTAAACCTGTGCAGAAGCATCCAGGAAGCCGCCGATATAGGCAACGCACGAGGAATGTATGAGGGTATCAAGAAGGCAACAGGCCCAATCCCCTCCAAGATCGCCCCCCTTAAGTCCAAGACAGGTGAGGTCATCACTGACCAGGAACAGCAAATGCGGCGGTGGACCAAGCACTACCTCGAGCTGTACGCAATGAGGAACACCGTAGCAGACACTGCTCTTAACGCCATCCCAGACCTACCAGTCATGGAGGAGCTAGACACCCCACCTACTGCGGCAGAGCTCTGCAAAGCCATCGACCGCCTCGCTTGCGGGAAAGCACCAGGAAGCGACGGAATCCCTCCAGAAATCCTAAAGAGTGGGAAACCAGTCCTGCTACAGCCGCTCCACCATCTACTCTGTCTCTGCTGGAAGGAGGGTTACATCCCCCAGGATATGAGAGACGCCAACATTATCACCATGTACAAGAACAAAGGAGACCGCAGCGACTGCAACAACTACCGGGGCATCTCTCTCCTCAGCGTCGTTGGCAAAGTATTCGCCCGGGTCGCTCTTGCCCGCCTGCAGACCCTTGCTTCCCGCGTCTACCCAGAGTCCCAGTGTGGCTTCAGAGCTGGCCGATCAACAGTGGACATGATCTTCTCCCTACGCCAGCTGCAGGAGAAGTGTCACGAGCAGCATAAACCACTCTACCTCGCCTTTATCGACCTCACGAAGGCGTTTGATCTGGTGAGTCGAAGCGGACTCTTCAGCTTGCTACGGAAGATTGGCTGTCCACCACATCTGCTTGCTGTGGTCATGTCCTTTCACGACAACGTGCACAGCACGGTGTCCTACAACGGCGCAACCTCTGAGGCCTTCCCAGTCAGCAGCGGAGTAAAGCAGGGCTGCGTCCTCGTGCCTACGCTGTTCGGAATCTTCTTCTCCATGCTCCTCCAATACGCCTTTAAGGACTGCAGCGAGGGTGTCTTCATGCACACCAGATCCAATGGCAAGCTCTACAACCTGGCCCGTCTACGAGCCAAGACCAAAGTCAAAGAGGTGCTCATCCGTGAGATGCTCTTCGCCGACGACGCAGCCTTGACATCACACTCCGAAGAGGGACTCCAGCAGCTAGTCACCTGCCTTTCCCACGCATGCAAGGAGTTCGGACTAGCCATCAGCCTGACGAAGACGAACGTTATGGCTCAAGGCACGGGGACTCCCCCATGCATCACCATCAACGGATACACCCTGGAGGTTGTCAACGATTTCACTTACCTCGGGTCCACCATCTCGAGCTCTCTGTCAGTCGACTTGGAGGTCAATCGGAGAATCGCCAGGTCAGCCACAGTTATGGCCAGACTGAACCGGCGAGCGTGGAACAATTCCAGCCTCACTGAGAAAACCAGACTACGCATCTACCAAGCCTGTGTACTCAGCACTCTCCTCTATGGCAGCGAGACGTGGACCACCTACGCAAGGCACTAAAGGAAACTGAACAGCTTCCACATGAGGTGCCTGCGACGCATCCTGCATGTCGCCTGGCAGGATAAGGTTCCCAACACCGAGGTGCTGAAGCGAGCCAACATGAGCAGTTTGCATGCAGTTCTTAGTGAGAGACGCCTCAGGTGGCTCGGCCATGTCAAAAGAATGGATGCAGGCCGTATTCCCAAAGACCTCCTCTACAGTGAGCTAGCAGAAGGCCAGAGGATGACAGGGCGCCCAAAACTGCGGTTCAAAGACATCTGCAAAAAGGACATGACACAATGCTCCATCAATCTCAACACATGGGAAGTTCAAGCAGACGACCGCCTAGCCTGGAGGCTCGCGGTCAGGCAAGGTACGTCACGCGCAGAGGCTGCGCGCAACGAGGAGGCGGCCCAGAAAAGATCGAGGCGGAAGCAGCGTCAACAGCAGCAACAACAGCCATCTGCCTTCACCTGTAACAAGTGCGGCAGGGATTGTCACTCCCGAGTCGGACTGCACAGCCATTCTTGACGGTGCAGATAGACTCTCAAGAAGCTACGCCATCGTCTCTCGAGACGGACGGCTGCCGACGACATATATGTATTTCGATAGAATTTCAACTCTAAGTGTGGAGTACAAATGGGCCTTAGAGATTTGTGGCTACATTCCTATCAGTGACAAGAAATGGCTTTGAGGCATTTTCTCTTTTCAACAACATTCATCTTACTCAGTCTTTATGAAACCTAGGTTTTGTTTCCTGTGCAAACACAGTTCAAGACAAGTCATCTAGCAGTGCTTCCTCAGCCCTACTGCACAGCCATTCCAATGGCATCTCCTGTGTAAAAGCCTGGAAATGTAACTGTTTGTTCAGTAAAGAAAACAGGCTGGTCTAATGAGACTTAGCAGGAGAAAAAGGTATTGAATTGGGGTGATCCTTAGAAATAATGCCATCCTGCATGCCCTATTTGCTGATGAAGAAACATACCTGTTGAGTTTCACCCATCTCCTCATATATTTTATGTAGAGGATAAAATATTCTCTTTGGTTGCAAATTAGAATTTTATTTGACTAATTCTTTTTAATGAAATTAGTTTGATTAGTTTCATTACTTAAAAAATAAAAAACAGTACAATACATAAAACCCAACTAAGTTGACAGTTCTCCATATTGGAGTGTGGACAGAATATTACAGAGCCCTGAAATTGGTCTAAAGCAAATACCAATATTGGTTTGGTTTGCATGTTTGAAATGAATACATACTTGATACCATGATGTTAATCACATTCAATTTCTACAATAATAACTGGTATTTATTGTCAAGTACTGGTCCAAATTTTTATATAGATAGTATATATTATATTAAATTTATTGTGGTGACATTAGTTAATAATATTATATAGGTTTCAATCATATATTTCTATGATACATGATCTGTATATTGTATTGTGTGTTCACCACCCACCAATGTCAAATGATCTTCCATCACTATATATTTGACCTCCTTTACCCTCTACTACTCCCCAACCCCCTTTTGGTAACTATCAAACTGTTGTCTGTGTCTATGAGTTTCTGTTTGTTTTTCTTGTTTGTTCATTTGCTGCATTTGTTTTTATAGCCCACATATGAGTGAAATCTTATGATTTTTTTCTGTCTGACTTACTTCACTCAGCATGATATTTTCAAGGTCCATCATGTTGTCAAAAATGGCAGTATTTAATCTTTTCTTGCAGCTAAGTAGTATTCCATTGTATATATGTACCAAAGTGCCCTTCAGTAGGTGACTGGATAAAGAACATATAGATATTGTTTTTTAATTTGCACAAGAACCCTATGATTACATCAATCATATTATACATCTGTCAAAGTTTGTGCTTATTTAATGCTAATTATAGTGATTTTTAATTCATTTATCAATAAGACCTCTTTGCATATTAACTCTACATATGCTAACTAAACTAATGATCAGAGCAACACCATGAGGTAAATACTACCCATATTTATAATACGGAAAACTGAGACAAATAAAGTTTAAGTGGTTTGTTCAAGATCACCTAGCACGAATGTGGCAGCCAAATTTGGATTCAAGCATCAAATTTCTATGTCCTGGTACTCAAGAACATTAAATTCTACAGTCACCCACAATCCACAGCCTAGCTACAGTACAGTAAAAGGAGCACAGAACTGAAATCATTGGGGTTTTTTTACATTCTAATTGAATTATCTTGAATTAGACACTTTCCGCTTATATAACCTGGACATCATTTTGATGAATGAATGAGATTTTCTTTTATGTGAACAATCTGAGTATAAAGTAAAGAATATAGTAGCTGCTTAACAATGTTTATTTATTTTAATCAATAATGTAATTGTTTGTCCGAAGGGAAATTAAACTATTTGGATAGACCTACTCATCTATTTAGAAGAAAAGATGTTGAGGTGAGAGTGTCATACACAAAAGGAATTTATGCAATTAAATGCCATGCTACATATAAAAAATTGAATGTTGAAGCCATATCTTATTTCTTTATACTACCACATGGAGCCTACCTAGTATACCAAGTAGTGTTCAGTAAATGACTGTTGAACTAAACTGAAATATCACTATCATGCATGTAAATTTTGTTATGTGTAAAATCTAGTATTTATAATATGTTATAATACAAATTATAATACAAATGAGGATATTTATGTCAATGGAGTTTAAGTGATAATCCTACACTCACTAAATTATTTGGCCAGTTAACTGTTTAGGTGAATAAAGGCAGAGCTGCTATCCTACTTCATATAGTCCAGTCCCATTTTTTTCTTAGATAAAATTAATGATTAAAATGCATAAAAATTATCACTAAATTATAATGCTTTATTTAAATCATGAATTATATGTTCTATTCATTTAAAATATGAATAGCGTGTTTTTCACTCCATAAGATGCACTTTTTTTCCCCAAGTTAGGGGAAAATGTCTGTGCCTCGTATGGAGCAAATATTGCATCACAGACCGTGATGTGTATTACCTGACCTGTCAGTGGTGGCAACAGCTCTTAGAAGAGGAAGCGGTGGGCCCATGCCAAACCCCTGGGGATGCTTAAATGTACCACTTTACTGCTGAATCTCAGAGCATCTGGTCAGTTGCCTTCTGCCTCTGCCATCACTTGGGACTTGGGAGAGTTCAGAGAGCCGCCTGACACTCCCAGCTACAACTGCTGACCTGTTGAATCAGCTAAGGCTAATAACAGGCATGAGGCACAGTGCCAGTTGCCAATTGTCTTTGACACTGGGTGGGGTTTGTGTCAGTAGAACCACCTCCAATCACCAATCACTGGGTCTTAAGTTCTGCCAATCACAAGAAGCAGTTGAGTGGAGCTGAAATTACAAGTTCTCTGCTGGCTACTGGCTCTATTAGATACTACAGCTCTCTCGTCTACCTCCATACTGTTTCCAGTGCATATGAGATTTCTGTGTGAGGAGGCCAGCAGTAACTGGGTGAGCAACCATAAATGCTGAAGTTTGTAGTATATAAAGGGAGTTATGGTAGGGTCACTATTCTAGTAGTAACACAGGCACTGAGGGGATTAAGGGGTCTCACTAGCTGTAACAGGCACTGGGAATAGTCAGCCAGAACCTGTAACTAGGATAGTGATACTCTCAGTGACTTACAGTTAGTGATACCTCTTAACTCCCTCAATGCCTGTTATTAAAGGCCCTCATAAATTCTGACACTAGCGATGATGAGTTCTTGGGGTTCCCAGAAAACTAGAAGAGTACTTGAACCTTAAAGTCTCTCCTCATTTGTTAATGGCAGTGATTATGATTCTTAATACCACTGTTGACTACTGTTCACTTTATGTGGTTGAAATATTATTCTGTTATATTTATTAAATATTTTAGTACAGCATTTGGTTCAAAATATGTTTTTTCTTGTTTTCCTCTAAATCTAGGTGTGTCTTATAGTCAGGTACATCTAATAGTGTGAAAAATACAGTACATTATTTATCTTCTTATAAAATTTGCTGTGTTCATCATATTGTATTTTAAAGGTTTTATATTTAACTCTCTCAAAAAACAAATTTTAATTATCAAGATACATAAGAGTAAAATAGGTTCTTCATAATTAACTCTAAATCACTTTATATAATTTTAATGAATAGTTCTAAAAAAATAAATCCCCTGCTGACTTGATGGAGATTATTTAAAACTATATATATATATATATATATATATATATATATATATATATATCTCATATGTGAATCAAATAAATTTTATAATATTACATCAATGCTATTACACAGAGTATGTGTATGC
The DNA here is from genome assembly GCF_987537825.1 of Furipterus horrens. Lineage (NCBI taxonomy): Eukaryota > Metazoa > Chordata > Mammalia > Chiroptera > Furipteridae > Furipterus > Furipterus horrens. The sequence goes on along the minus strand of NW_028327173.1, from coordinate 59,271,612 downwards.
ATGTGTGTCTACAATTGTATACATCCTCTAAAAGTTAAACAAATAAGAATTTACAAACTGATTCTTTGAGTGGTTCTGTCAAAAAGTATTCAACTCTTTTCTTGAAAGCGCTCAGATTAAATTAATTTACCAGAAAATTATTTGGTATTTCACAAGTAGTCTTATTCAAACTTTCTGGTGAAATATTGTATAGGAAAATCTTGGGAGAACAGAAGTGAAAATAGGGAAAAAGAATCAGAAATTATCAATTGTCAACTGTATTGAAAGCAATAGTTATTACATGTCTAAAAGGATTAAAATCTATGGATATTTGCTGAGGTAAATGACAGGAAAACAGAGGAAAAAGTCCTCAAATCCCTCCAGTAGGGTGTTTTTAGTTCCAAGAAGATAATAAAGTGAGTACTATGATCAGAAAAGTGTAAGAAAAATCTACAAGTAAGCCATAATATTAGATGTACTTTTTCTTCTTTAATAAAGCATATCTTCCACTTGAACTGAACGCAGTAGGGGAATTGAGACATCTGTTCACATAGGGAATTTAAGAGACATTTTAAATGGCCTTTAAATAAGCTGGAAATGGCTACTATGTACTCATTTGGAGAAAGGATAGGTATGGGTTTAACCAACTCTGATCAGTGCATAAGTTTAGCCACAAGTATACAAATAAAATCATCCAAAATGAAAAAAATTGCTATATATATTTTTTTAATTTCATAATTTTAACAACTATATGAATACAGTTATTATTATCTTATACTCTAAGTAGAGAAATGTGTACGATTGAAATTTTAAAGCATGAAACACTACAGGTTATAACTATATTTATTATGTAAATCCAAAATTTTTTTCTATATCACTTTATCTGAACAGTAGTTATCAAAAAGAGTAAGTGAGAACAAATAATTTAGTAAAAAAGCAGCTAAAGCCTCATAAAACCATGTGTATTAACGTAGTAATATAGTTTTAACATTTATAAAGTAAAAGTTGATGCAACTAAAGGAAGATATAAATAGTGAGACATTGTATTTATTTATTTATTTATTTGTTTATATTTTTTTGAGGTGTTACCGTTTAGTTCAGAAGTCTGGAGTTAGGTGCAGTGGCTCAGTGATGCCATCAAAACACAGGTTCACACCCTCTCAGCGATCCTCAGGGCTCCGGGGATGCCTCCTTCACTCTTGACCACAAGATGGCTGTAGCAGCTCCAGGCATCTGGTCCTCACAAACCTGTCTCGATGAGTATTTCTTCTTTATATCTTTGTTTGCTGGACTTCCATGTAGTTTGATTTTCTGGAACTTCTGGTTGTTTCTAGTTTTGAGGTAGTTGTATTCCTTCTTAGTTGTGGAGGGAGACTCAGTGTGTCTGTCTACACCTCCATCTTGATGGGAAGTCAACAAAATCTCTTGAACAGAGTATTAACAAAAGCCAAAGTGGCTTTGACAGTATTTCACAGTAGATTTGACTGAGGATCAAAGGCAACACTAAAAACGACTGTGTTTTATTGCAACTGCTTGTCCTGAAGAGTTTGCTGCCATCTTCCTGTTTTCTGTTTCAATTATGTTCAGTGGCAATTGCTCACCACTTTACAATCACCACAGATACGAGTGCACCCAGAATGGTCTCACCATTGGATCACACTCTCCAAGGGGGCGTGACCACTTAAAGACCGGCCAACCTAGCCCAACATGGGGCTCTATAACCTTCCCGCCCCTGCAGCACTTTCGCCTTCTCAATAGTGAGACATTTTAATATACTTCTTTGAATATTATACAAAATGAGCAGAAAAAAATTAATGTTAGTAAGGATTTTGATGATTTGAAAAACACAATTCACTAAACTTTAGCTGACTGACTTATGTAGAAGTTTACAACCAATAACTTTAATATACACATTCTTTTTAAGTACTCATGGATGTTTACCAATATAGGCTATATCTTAGGCAAAAACAGGTCAAATTAATCATCAATCTATGATGACAAAAATCATAATAGTGGTTACCTTTAGGGAAAGTTGAGAGGAAAAGGGCACAGAGAGGCCTCTGGAATGCTATAAGATTTCTACACATTCATATGGAGGGTGGTGTTTACACAACAGTGCACAAATGCACACATTCATGACTTTGTGCAACTAAAATTTGTGTAGTTATCTGTACATAACTTATGTTACTATACCAAACAAATAAACTAATATCTATTAGAAAATTCAACAAGAACCTAGAGTTCTAACCACGTTAAAAAAAAATTTTGTGCACCAGATACTGAAGCTTCTCCATCTCTCCCCTATTCTTAGGTATTTATTTAAGAATTCATGAAATAATAAATGATATAAACTATGTAATTGTAATGTCAAATTTTGAGTAATATATTTTTAAGTATCATCTCTTGAGCAACACTTGAGCAACACTTAACTATATATGTGGTTGACTGTCTGTTACACTGTTTTCCCCAAGTATATCATACCTCTACAAATTCCATTTGATTTGAGCTGACACTGTAACTTGTTTTAACCAACAGAATGTGGTGAAACTGACATTGCCCTAAGTAGAAGCTTCTGGCCATGGCTTTACAGAGGCCTGATAGCTTTCAACTCTGCATACATGAGAACCAAGAAGGCCAGTTGCCCTGCTGGGGAGACAACATGAAGCAAGTACGTAGAAAAGGGATTCGAAATGATGGAAGTTCATAACCACATGGAGAGAGAGAAGTCCAGTTTCTTCAAGGTCCTAACTAAGCCCAGTCTCCAGTCAATACACTATCTCCATACATCCACCCAATAGACCACTAGCATGCTGGCCAGCAAAACACCAACTCAGCTGAATCTAGCCCTGATTGTAGGATTGTGAGCAAATAAAATAGACGGTTTTTAAACCACTAAATTTTTGGATGGTTTGGTATGCAAGAATAGATAACTGAAACATTGTACCATTAACTTAGCTTGGGTTTGATGTTAAGTATGATAACTAGACAGAACTGAAATGGAATTAGCATTGGTGTTGCTACAATAATGACTTATGGTTACCTCAATTAAGAGTGAGGAAACATATAATGGATTTTGAGTCTTTTAAAATCTAACCTGAATTTCTATCAAAAGAATTCTCTTTATCTTAATTGGAGTTGAGTTAGTGTTATGTTTGCAAAATAGCCACAGAGAGGACTATTGACCTAGCTTTTGTATAGAAAATCAAAGGGTGAAGCTTAATTTCACAGGCATTGAGAACTTCCTTGATTGTGTTTGAATCCAAAGGTTAGCATATTTAAAGATCTTTTATGTAACCTTATTAAGATAATTTAAAATGAAAGTAAAACAATGTGCATTCAACAAAGGAGAATATTTTTTTAAATTACTTGGATAATCCAGGGAGAAAAAAATCTCAAATTACATAAATAAAAAGTAGTGTAGATTTACAAGGCAAATACAAGGCACCCAGGTAAATTTGAATTTCAGATAAACAATAATATTTTTGCTGAAATATTTGGAACATAATTTATCACTGGTTTTATATAAAATTTTAATTGAACTAGCATCTGGTATTTTTATTTGCTTCATCTGCAGCCCTAAAATAATAAAGCCAACAAATCAGATTACAGAAGGAAGAAGAGAATTGAGGGTAGGGTGAGTTAAGTGGTATAAGAGGAATTGAAGAGGTAGTCAGGGAAAGGATGAAGTAAAGAAAATTGAGAAGAGAGGTAGATGGTATAGTATCTGTATTTTGGAATAGGGAAAATAAATATGTTAGCAAATCATAATAATAATTTAGGGTAATGTAAAACATGTGATCAGGAAGGTATAAATTATCTCTCCATTATTTCCTATAAATGATCTCAATTTTATATTGTGTTCCCAGGTAATGGAGAACAGTTTTAACAATTCATGGTATCTCATTTCTTCTGCCTATTTTAACCTGTCTTTTTGGATGACTCAGTCTAGTCTGAGAAAATGATTAATCTTTCACCTTCTACCTCTTCCTATTCACCTTCCTTGCAATGATGCTTAGGAGGACATGAGGATCTGATGGTATGGGGGAGGGGAGCACTCATATGTTGGCCTTGACTTGAAACACACCTCTTTCTACTGTGTCTGCATTTGCACATTGGTCTCTACTCTCATCAAACATGCTGATGATGGAAAGAGCCATAAGTGGAAAAATTGGAAAAGTACATGGTGCCAGCTTACCCATTTACACTGTGGGTTTCTCTTACATACCTATACAATAAGAGAGATGCTTGAAACATGATTTTTATACCGCCATATTTTGAAGAAAAAGATTTGTCAAAACACTTCTGAAAGATAATTTATCTGTAGGTTTACTTTTATAATGTAGTGTAGACTGAATAGAATAATTTTTTATTCTTATTTGAAGAACACAATAGTTCTATGAAGTCAGAAAAGATAAAATATTTACAAAAATGCAGGTAATTTTTTAATATCTACTGACAGGTGGCCTCTGTAGATTCTGTATTTATTGTTTGTGCCTTACTCTCACCAATCTTCTTCATTTCATATAAGCGTAGTGTTTACCTGGGGGTATATCAATAGTTCATGAATTTGATTTTAAATAAGAATCCTTGAGTTTTGGCATGGTTAGACTTATTTTTCTGCTCTTTAAAATGTAATCAGTATCCAAAATCAATATCACTCTTCTTTTCAAAGTTTAAGTTTTTATGTTTTGAGAAAGTTGATGTTTTATTAGTCTAGAAATAATATTCCTTTTGAAACATCAAAAAGCACAAAACATATTAAACATACATTGGGAGCTATTAATACTAAAGGGATACCTAACTCCTATACATTTTCTATGTTATAGCCTCTTACCTCATTTAACTTGCCTTGTGAATCTGTACAAAATATTACAGAATTTTAGCTATAAAAGTTATTTTTCATATATATTAAAATGTGTTTTCTTATGTAGTAGTGAACATTTATTCTGTCTGTACACCTATATCTATTGTGTGCCAGAGTTACTGTACACACATTTTTAAGATAGTTGATTAAATTACCAGGTACATAAAAATATTTTCCAGAGAGTGACTAAAAAGTGAACAAGGTAATGGTAATTATATCATTAGATGGAAGATAATAAAAATTATATTACTCTCAGAAGAGAAATTAACTAGAAAAAATCATTTAAATTTTAATATACTATTTTATATTCTTGCAACAACACAACTCAATGCAACAAAATAAAATCAATTATAACAAAATAAAAGATGATTTTAAATAGTATTTTACTGATTTTAATTGTTTCCTAATAAATTTTGAATTAATTATATTATTTGATATTTACAGTAGCCTTATACTAGAAAAAGGGCAAGTATTTAATCTGTAAAGTGATTCGTCGTTGGCAGCCGTCCGTCTCGAGAGACGATGGTGTAGCTTCTTAAGAGTCTATCTGCACCGCCGAGAATGGTTGTGCAGTCCGACTTGGGAGTGACACGGTATCTGTCTCCTCCCGTGTTGAATCGACATCTTGCGATGACGCTGGAATGTCCTCTCCAGTGGAGCTGAAGCTACAGAGCCTGGGCAGGGTGATATGGAGGGTCTGCTGTTGCCCATGCAGCAGACCCCCCCCCTCTCTTCGCAGCTGAAGGATCCAAGGGAAAGACGGAGTCAATACAGCTTGGCTTCAGGTGCGCCGCAGGAGTTGCCAGTGTTGACTACAACGTCAAACTGCCTTAGGGACTCCGGCTCCGGATTTTCTGTCGGGGTTTACTCCCTTAGCCTTTCCCCTGAAGAGGTATGCCGCAAGGCAGCGGAGGTTTTTTGGAATCAGAGTTTTCCTTCTCTGATGTGCCCTGACTGGAAGATCGAACCAGCGACACTTAGCTCGCAGGCCGACGCTCAATCCACTGAGCCAAACCAGCCAGAGTTTGTAAAGTGATTAAACCTCAGATAAATGAACTTTAAAACCAAATAGATAATAAATGTAAGGGATAAAATGTGTCCTAGTTTTACCCTGCTCTCTGCCTAGTATTCTAGAGGATACTTTCATTTTTATAATTGTTGTCAGTTTAAAGTGTTCACATTTATATTCTTTATTTTCTACAGTTTTCACCTATAGTGTGCTGAGAACAAGGGATGTACCTAATTTGTTAGGTCTAGTCTCCACCAATGCATGGTTAGTAAACTGGGTTCAACTTTAAGGCCAAGATGGAAATGATCTTATTATAGAAATTATAAATGACATTTAGAAACCTTCCTTTGTTTCATCTTCAATTTGGAAAAATAAAACCTGAAAAAACAGCTAACTTCATAAGCTTGGTAGAGTTGTTTTTTTCAAACATAATAGCAATCACACTATATAGTACACATAAAATATTAGCACAGGCAGAACCAACAGCTAGAAGTCACATCTGCCAAAATGGCGAACTAACAGTTTTGTCTTTCAAATCAAGACTAAATTCTGTAGCGGGAATCTTATTTTGAAGTAAACAGAGTCCTAAAGTATTATGCAATTGACAAAAGTTGCCATGCATTATGGTATTATGAGTTTACTGTATTTGGGTTTGTTCAAATAATTTCACACACCTAGTAGAAATCGTATCTTATGTGAAGATTTAATCTAACCACAGCTGCAGCAATATAAATTACTCTTAAGACTATGTTGATTGATTATAATCAGTTGTAATCATGTCATAATTACATTGCATGCTAGAGGCAGAGGCTGTTTAAGCTTACTCAGCGATGAACTACATAAAGATTATTTGTTATTTCTGACAGTCTCAGTCAATGTTCAAAATTGCCTGCAAACAATAAGTTTTATTAAATTTATTGTCCAGGCATCAAATAATTTTATTGATTCATCCACAGAAGTTGAAATGGAATTACAAACCAGTCTAAAGCTTATTAACTACTATTTCTATAAAAATTTATTTAAATATTCATAATTCAGGGTATGAGTTACATGGATATGTCAATACTTGAGATACATTATATTTCAAAGTATGTACATCTTACCTAAAATAATCAATTGATAAAGTGGAAAGCATAGAAAGATATAGATTTTAAAAATTGGCAGGATATTTATAATTTATTAAAACAGAGTAAAGGGTACATAGAGGTTTGTTTTACTATTCTGTTTAATGTGTATGCTAGAAATGTCCATGATTAAAAGTTTATATATATATATGAATTCACATTGGTCAGAATGACTATCATCTATAAATCAATAAATCAGCAAACAAATCCTGGTGAATATGTGGAGAAAAGAGAACTTATTTGCACTGTTGGTGGGAATGCTGACTGGTGCAGCCACTATAGAAAGCAGTATGGAGTTACCCCAGGAAACTAAAAATGGAAATGCATTATGACCCAGACATTCCACTTCTGAAAATATATCTGAAGAAAACCAATATACTAATGCAAAAGAATATACTCATCCCTATGTTCATAGCAGCATTATTTATAATAGCCAAGATTTGGAAGCAGTCCAAGTATCTATCAATAGATAAGTAAATAAAAAAGCTGTGGTACTTTTACACAATAGAATACTACTTGGCCATGAAAGAAAGAAATAAAAAGGAAGGAAGGAAGGAAGAAAGGAAGGAAGAAAGAAAGGAAGGAAGGAAGGAAGGAAGGAAGGAAGGGAGGAAGGAAGGAAGGAAGGAAGGAAAGGAGGGAGGGAGGGAGAAAAAGAAAGAAGGGGATGAAAGGAGGATGGAGAGAAGGGAGGGAGACAGAAAGGAAACTTTACCCTTTGCAGCAGCATGCATGGACCTGGAGAGCATTACGCTTAGTGAAATAAGCCCATCAGAGAAAGTCAAGCACCATATGATTTCACTTATATGTGGAATCTAATAAACAAAATAAACTAACAAAGAAAATAAAAAGAGACTCAAAGATACAGAGGACTGACCATTGTCTGAGGGGAGGGCATTAAGGAGTTGGGTAAAAAAGATGAAGGAATTAGGCAAAAACAACAACAACAGCAGCAACAAAAACAACATCATAAACACACATAACAGTATGATGAAATGGGGTTGGGCATAGCTAGAAGAGCATAGAAGAGTAATATATGGTGACAGACGACTTGGGGTGGTAAACACACAGTACAATATACAGCTGCTGTATTATGGAATTGTACAACTGAAACAAATAATTTTATTAACCAATGTCACCCCAATAAATTCAATCAATTATTTTTAAAAAGCTAAAAGTACAAATTCACTGAGATCAGAGCAATGTCTTACACTAAATCACTATCCCGAACACTTCAATATGTGTAAAAGGTATTCAATAAATACATACAGGATAATGAAAAAAGTTTGTATATGTATATGTATAGAAGTGTAACACATTAAAAGTGTTCGAGAGGTTGTGGAGGTAAAGGACCCTCATTCACTGCTGGTGGGAATGTAAACTGGTACAACCACTATGGAAAAGTTTATAGAGGTTTCTCAAAAAATTAAGAATAGTGTTAACATATGACCCAGCAACCCTTCTTCTTGATATCTACCTGAAATTTTTAAAAATATTTATTTGCTAAGATATATGCCTTCTGGTATCCACTGCAGCACTATTCAAGATGGCCAAGACATGGAGTCAACAGAAGTGTCCTTTGATTGATGAATGGATAAAGATGTGGTATATATATAATGGAATAATACTCAACAATAAGAATATAAAATACTGTCATTTAGGAAAACGTGGATGAACCTTAAGACTATCATTCTAAGTGAACTAAGCCCCAAAATGTTAAGAACGATACGATTTCACTGGTATGTAGGATGTAAAACTGAAAGAAACAAATGAACAAACCAGAAAAGCAAACAAACAAAAACTCATAGACACTGACATCAGTCTGATCATTACCAGAGCAAAGGGAGGAGGAGATAGTAAAGCATAATGGGGGTAAAATATATGGTGACAGAAGACGATTTGACTTTGAGTGGTGGACACACAATGCAATATACAGATCATGTATCATAGAAAGGTACATTTGAGACATATATACTATAATCTATAAATCCCATTAAATTTGAAGGTAAGATGGCGGAGGAGTGAGGAGAGGTTGCAGTTTTAGGCTCCGGAGACCCGTCTGCAGTTTGGGCTAATTGCAGACAGAACATCTCAGTGAGCAGCTGGACATTGGCGGGAGTTGAGCCAAGGCACTGCTGGATTAGAGAAAATCCATCTGGGAACAACCTGTTTAGTGAGGATAGAGGAGAAAAAGGGGACGAAATGGGATTCCTGACTGGGGTGGCTGCCCGAGCTGCGGCGGGAAGCACACAAAGGATTTTTGGCGACCACAGGCTGCCCCAGAGAGGAGGCAGGCGGAAAGCAGATCTATGCCCGCTGGCAGGGACGGGACTCGACCAAGTGGCATTGGTGCTGAAGGACAGGAGACAGCGTGCTGCCGGGCAAGTGAGAACATAATTCTCCTTTATATTTTTCTCTAGTGGATGGTGGAGAGGGGAGGAAAGTTTGGGGGTGGTAGGCCATTCTGGAGGAGGCCAGGCACAGAGGCGCGCTCATCCACTCCCCAACCCTACCCTTGGGTCGCGGGGCGCGCATAGGGAAGTGCTCTCACTCACTGGCCCAGGTGCGTGGGGCCGTGAGTCCAGGCGTCCCTCGGACACTCCCCAACGGACATAAGATCAGTGCCCCTATGGGCACAGGGAGGGCCCACTGAACAGGCAGAGAACCGTGCACAGACACCCCTAGACAGCTCCCGTGGGCGCAGGGCCCCAGGCCGGAAAGCAGACCACTAGCACAGGCTCTGTTTGGGCCCGCCCAGATGGGTGAGGGAAGGCGGGCGGCTGCAGCACGGGAACAGCGGGAGGAGGCGACCCACGGATGCTCGCTTCCACTGAGCACAAGTGTCCCCGGCCCTGCCCTAAGAGGCCAGAGACCAACTCCCGGTGCTCGGCTCAGTGGGACTGAGGGCACGGGGTGGTGCGCGAGCGCGAAATCACCTCAGCCCGGGGTCAGGGGGCGCCAATCCCGGGGAAAGCTCTCGGGCCGCCCGCGAGTGCAGGGACGCGCGCAGGGATTCCTCGGCGCGAACGCGGAACTGCCGCAGCCCAGCGACAGCCGGAGCCAATCCCGGGGAAAGCGCTCGGGCCGCTCACGCGGGCAGGGTCGCGCGCAGGGACACCTCGGCGCGAACGGGGAACCACCGCGGCCCGGCAGCAGTGGGCTCCAACCGCGGGGCATACTCTTGGGCCGCCTGAGCGCGCAGGGGCTCGCGCGCAAGGGCTTGAGCGCAAGGGCACCTCAACTGGCTCCAGCGGGCAGCAAGGGAGCGCGCCGTGCCGGCAACCGCGGGCGCGCACCATAGCGGCAACCGGGGGTGCACACCAGTCCTGCAAAAAAACAAGAACCTCTGACCTGCCACACTAGACCAGCTACAGACCCAGAAAAAGAAGGCAACACACCAAGGCTAAAACGGAGTAAAAACATCGCTTTAAAAAAATTTTTTTTTCCAAATTTTTTCTCCCTTGTTCTTTCTTTCTTCTTAATCATTTCTTTTCTTTCCTTCTTTCTTTATTCTTTTCCTGGGGTTTTTTTGGGTGGTTTTTGGGGGGTATATATATATTTTTTTTCAATATTTTTTTTCTCTCTCTTTTTTCTTTCTTTCTTTCTTCTTTATTCTTTCTTTTCTTTCTTTATTCCTTTCTTTCTTACCTTGTGGGGTTTTTTTGGGGGGTTTGTGGTAAATTTTTTATTTTCTTCTCTTTCTCTCTTTCTTCTTTTCTTCTATTTTCTTGGGGATTTTTTGGGGGGGTGTTTTTCCTTCACCTCTTCCAATAATAACAAACTTTATCTCTAACGTGTTGCATATAACCTCTCCTTCTCATCCTTTCTCTTTAATCGTGGTTTATTCGTTTGTGTGTCTAGCTTAGCCCCCCTATCACTCTAAATAATACAATATAATTACTATATAAACCCAAATACAATACAATCCCACTTTCTTACTATATTATGTATTTTTCTATCCTTTTCTTCTATTTTTATTAACATACAATGTAAATATTACTAACTGGCTTGCACAGTCTCAAATATTACTAATCTATCACCCCCTCTATCAAAAATTATATTTTTCCTACCCCAAAACAACTCTTATCTATTCTTCTTATAGTATAAAAGCTCAAATCTCTTTACATTTATAATAATACGGGCTAGTTGGCTAACGATAGCAGGATAGAGTCGGGGATACTTTTTGAGGGTGTGGGTTTCCTGCCTGGGCTGTGTGTTTATGTCTTTAACAGCATATCCACAAAAGAACTCAAGACAAAGTGGATAGAGTGATTCTCAACCAACTAGCCAGAAGGAAGATCCTATAAAAGAACATCTGAAATATAACCAAACAGCACAAACAAACGACATAAAGGGTAACTCAAGAACATCAGGCTCAGGATATCAAAGAGACTGCACCACTGAAACTCCCAGACCTTCGATAAAGAATATTACACCACAAAGGAGGGAAGTCAAAGCAGACTACCCCCCTCAAAAATAAATAAATAAATAAATAAATAAAAACAAAAAGAATCCAACATGGTAAGACGCAAAAATAACCCCTCAATGAAAAGAAAAGAGGAATCCTCAGAAAGAGAGATAGATGAAATAGACATAGCCCAAATATCAGACATGGAATTCAAAACAATGGTGGTAAAGAAGCTCAATATACTCGACATCCTTAAAATCAACTATGACAACCTTCAAGGAAGTTACCAACAGCTCCAAGAAAATTACAGGGAACTTGCAGAGAACTACACCAGCATAAAAAAAAAGACATAGAAATTGTTAACAAGAACCAGGAAGAACTTAAGAATACAATCTCTGAACTGAAAAACACAGTAGAATCAGTCAAAAGCAGACTAAATGAAGCAGAGGATCGGATTAGTGAGTTAGAAGATAATGTAGAGAAAAACTCCCAGACAATACAGCAAAATGAAAAACGATTGAAAAAATATGAACAAGATGTGAGGGAATTACAGGATAGCATTAGGAAAAATAATTTAAGGATCATCGGAATACGAGAAGAAGAAGAAAAGGAACATGGAATTGAAAATCTGATAGGAGAAATAGTGACAGAAAACTTTCCAAACCTGATGAGAGAAAAAGCTATGCAAGTCCAAGAAGCAATGAGAGTTCCAATCAAGAGGAACCCCCAAAAACCCACTCCAAGGCACATCATAGTTAAAATGGCAACATTCCAAGACAAAGAGAGAATCCTAAAAGCAGCAAGAGAAAAGCAGCAAAAAACATACAAGGGAGCTCCGATAAGGCTATCAACTGATTTCTCAACAGAAACATTACAAGCCAGAAGGGAATGGTCAAAAATATTTCAAGCAATGAAAAACAAAGGCCTACAACCAAGAATACTCTACCCAGCAAGACTCTCATTCAAAATAGAAGGTGAAATAAGGAGTTTCTCAGACAAAGGAAGACTGAAAGAATACATCTCCACCAAACCAGCATTGCAAGAGATGCTAAAGGGACTGTTCTAAGAAAAAAGAAGGAAAAAACAAGAGAGGAGAGGAACAGAGGTACAAAGGGAAATGAATAAATACACGTCAATAATAACCTTAAATGTAAATGGATTAAATGCTCCAATTAAAAGACATAGGGTAACGGAATGGATAAGAAAACAGGATCCACATATTTGCTGTCTACAAGAAACACACCTGAAAACAAAAGATTTACACAGACTGAAAGTAAAGGGATATAAAAAAATATTCCAAGCAAACGGACCGGAAAAAAAAGCCGGGGTAGCAGTTCTAATATCAGACAAAATGGATTTCAAAGCAGGGACAATAAAAAGAGACAAAGAAGGACATTTCATAATACTTAAAGGAACAATCCATCAAGAAGATATGACTTTGATAAACATATATGCACCCAACATAGGAGCACCCAAATACATAAAGCAAATACTAGAAGACCACAAAAAGGATATCAACAACAACACACTCATAGTAGGGGACTTCAACACTCCATTATCAACAATAGACAGATCATCAAAGCAAAAAAACACCAAGGATATACAGGCATTGAACAACACACTAAACCACATGGATCTAACTGACATATATAGAACTTTTCACCCCAAAGAAGCAAAATATACATTCTTTTCAAGTGCACATGGGACATTTTCAAAGATAGACCACATGATAGGTCACAAAACAAGCCTCAACAAATTCAAGAAAATTGAAATCATATCAAGCATCTTTTCAGATCACAATGCCTTGAAACTAGAAATCAACCTCAGAAAAAAAAATCAAAGACACCCAAACTCATGGAGATTGAATAACATGCTATTAAATAATGACTGGGTTAACAATGACATCAAAGAAGAAATCAAGAAATTTCTAGAAACTAATGATAATGAGCACACAACAACCCAAAACCTGTGGGACACAGCAAAAGCAGTCCTGAGAGGGAAGTTTATAGCAATACAGGCATATCTGAAAAGGCTATAAGAATCTCAAATAAAAAACCTAACCACAATGCTACAAGAACTAGAACAACAACAACAAACAAAGCCTAGGGCAAGACGAAGGAATGAAATCATCAAGATCAGAGCAGAGCTAAATGACATAGAGACTAAACAAACAATCCAAAAGATCAACAAAACTAGGAGCTGGTTCTTCGAAAAAATCAACAAAATCGACAAGCCTCTAGACAGTCTAATCAAGAAAAAAAGAGAGAAGACACAAATAAACAAAATCAGAAATGAAAGAGGAGAAATCACGACTGATACCTCAGAAATACAAATGATAGTTAGAAATTACTTCAGACAACTGTATGACAAGAAATTTGACAATCTAGAAGAAATGGACAAATTTCTAGAAACATACAACCTTCCAAAACTGAACCAAGAAGAAGTGGAAAGTCTCAACAGACCAATAACAAAGAAGGAAATTGAAACAGTAATCCAAAATCTCCCGGCACACAAAAGCCCTGGACCGGATGGCTTCACAGGCGAATTCTACAAAACATTCAGGGAAGAACTAACTCCTATCCTCCTCAAACTGTTCCAAAAAATCCAAGAAGAGGGGAAAATCCCAAACTCTTTCTATGAAGCCAGTATTATCCTAATCCCCAAACCAGGTCAAGACACAACAAAGAAAGAAAACTACAGGCCAATATCACTGATGAACATCGATGCTAAAATCCTCAATAAAATATTGGCAAACAGGATCCAGCAACACATCAAAAAGATCATACATCATGATCAAGTGGGCTTCATTCCAGGGATGCAAGGATGGTTTAATATTCGCAAATCAATAAATATAATACATCACCTAAACAGAATGAAAGACAAAAATCACATGATCATTTCAATAGATGCAGAAAAAGCATTTGATAAAGTACAACACCCATTTATGATGAAAACACTCAACAAAATGGGAATAAAGGGAGCATATCTTAACATAATTAAGGCTATATATGAGAAGCCTGAGGCCAACATCATACTCAATGGACAAAAACTGAAAGCATTCCCGCTGAACTCAGGAACTAGACAAGGTTGTCCACTCTCTCCACTCCTTTTCAACATAGTGTTGGAAGTCCTAGCCACAGCAATCAGACAAGAAAAAGAAATAAAAGGCATCCAAATTGGGAAAGAGGAAGTAAAACTTTCATTATATGCAGATGACATGATAGTATACCTAGAAAATCCTATAAACTCCACTAAAAGACTACTCGATATAATAAGTGAATTTGGCAAAATCGCAGGGTACAAAATAAATATACAGAAATCTAAGGCATTTCTGTACACCAACAATAAAATAGCAGAGACAGAGACAAAAAAGAAAATACCATTTACTATAGCAACAAGAAAAATAAAGTACCTAGGAGTAAACTTAACCAAAGAGATAAAAGACCTGTATTCTGAAAATTACATAACATTGAAGAAAGAAATTAAGGAAGAAACAAATAAATGGAAGCAAATACCATGTTCTTGGATGGGAAGAATCAACATCATCAAAATGGCCATACTACCCAAAGCAATTTACAGATTCAATGCAATCCCTATTAAAATACCAATGACATATTTCACAGACCTAGAACAAATACTCCATGAATTCATATGGAACCAAAAAAGACCCCGAATAGCAAAAGCAATCTTGAGACAGAAGAACACAGCAGGAGGAATCACAACACCAGATATCAAACAATACTACAAAGCCACTGTAATCAAAACAGTATGGTACTGGCATAAGAACAGACATATAGATCAGTGGAACAGAATAGAGAGTCCAGAAATAAACCCAGGCCTCTATGGTCAACTAATCTTTGATAAAGGAGGAAGGAACATAAAATGGAGTGAAAAGAGCCTCTTTAACAAATGGTGCTGGGAGAACTGGATAGGGACCTGCAAAAAAATGAAACTAGACCACCAACTTACACCACACACAAGAATAAACTCAAGATGGATCAAAGACTTAAATGTAAGCCGTGACACCATAAAAGTCCTAGAGGGAAACATAGGCAAGAAAATATCAGATATCTCACGTAACAATCTCTTCACGGATACATCTCCTAAAGCAAGAGAAATAAAGGAAAAAATAAATAAATGGGATTACATCAAACTGAAGAGTTTCTGCTCAGCAAAAGAAAACATCAGCAAGATGAAAAGGAAACCAACCATATGGGAAAACATACTTGCCAATGACATCACAGACAGGGGACTGATTTCAAAATATATAAAGAGCTGATATGACTAAACATCAAGAAAACAAACAACCCAATTAAAAAATGGGCAAGGGACCTGAACAAACACTTCTCCAAAGAGGACATACAGAAGGTCCATAGACACATGAAAAAAAGCTCAACATCATTAGCCATCAGGGAGATGCAAATAAAAACCACAATGAGATACCATTTTACACCAGTCAGAATGGCCATCATCAACAAGCAACAAGTGCTGGCGAGGATGTGGAGAAACAGGAACCCTACTGCACTGTTGGTGGGAATGCAGACTGGTGCAGCCACTATGGAGAACAGTATGGAATTACCTCAAAAGATTAAAAATGGAACTGCCTTTTGAACCAATGACTCCACTACTAGGATTATACCCGAAGAATCTTGAAACACCAGTTCAAAAGAACTTATGCACTCCTATGTTCATTGCAGCACTGTTTACAATAGCTAAGTGCTGGAAACAACCTAAGTGCCCATCTGTAGATGAGTGGATCAAAAAACTGTGGTACATTTACACAATGGAATACTATCCAGCAGAAAGAAAGAAGGAACTCCTGCCATTTGCAACAACATGGATGGAACTAGAGAGAATTATGCTTAGTGAAATAAGCCAGGCAAAGAAAGAAAAATACCATATGATATCACCTAATACAGGAAACTAAAGAACAACACAAACAAAGGAACTAAATAGAACAAAGAGCAGAATAGCAGTCAATAGGGGGGAGGGGAGAGGAAGAGAAGGGGGATAAGTAAGGGAAGGGATTAGTCAAAGAACCCGTATAAAAGACTCATGGACATGGACAAAGGGGAGGGATATGATTGTGGGAGAGGGGGTGGGTTGGGTGGGGGAGAGAAATTAGGGGAAAAGGGGACAACTGTAATTGAAAAACCAAAATAAAAAAAAATAAAAAATCCCATTAAATTTGATAAAATAAAAAAATAAAAATACAATATAAATCCTAACATGTTTCAGTATAGTATAATTGAGTGAGTCTGTCACTAAACTATTTCATGTTAGTCACTAAGTAATTATCAAAACTCCTTTGAATAGGTTTCTTGACCAACTCAATCATAAAAATAGAAATCACCATAAGTCACTGAAAAAAAGTAGATGAGAGATTGAAAATTTGAAATTAAACTGGATTGAACTATCCAAAGGCTGAAAATAGCACTCTCTGGTAGTGAATTTAACTTACCAAATTTGGCATCTGCTATAGATGTCATTATTGGTGGGAAAGGTCTGGTTCAGGGAACTCTAGACTCTATTGATACTAGTCCATTCATAAACCATTTAAAGAACTTTAAAACTAATCAAGGAATATGTTTGTAATTAGAGAATCACTCAATTATTTTTATTAGATAACTATTAATCGCAAATAACATGTCGTCGTCGTCGTCGGCAGCCGTCCGTCTCGAGAGACGATGGTGTAGCTTCTTAAGAGTCTATCTGCACCGCCGAGAATGGTTGTGCAGTCCGACTCGGGAGTGACACAGTATCTGTCTCCTCCCGTGTTGAATCGACATCTTGCGATGACGCTGGAGTGTCCTCTCCAGTGAAGCTGAAGCTACAGAGCCTGGGCAGGGTGATATGGAGGGTCTGCTGTTGCCCATGCAGCAGACCCCCCCCTCTCTTCGCAGCTGAAGGATCCAAGAGAAAGACGGAGTCAATACAGCTTGGCTTCAGGTGCGCCGCAGGAGTTGCCGGTGTTGACTACAACGTCAAACCGCCTTAGGGACTCCGGCTCCGGATTTTCTGTCGGGGTTTACTCCCTTAGCCTTTCCCCTGAAGTGGTATGCCGCAAGGCAGCGGAGGTTTTTTGGAGTCAGAGTTTTCCTTCTCTGATGTGCCCTGACTGGAAGATCGAACCAGCGACACTTAGCTCGCAGCCAACGCTCAATCCACTGAGCCAAACCAGGCAGGGCTAGCAAATAACATATACAGAAGGACATATATGAAGAGTGTTTTCTGTCTTCAAGATACTTGAAATTAACAGTCTCAATCTAAGATGATCAAACAAAAAACTCTAATAAAAGGTAGATATATGCAAGTATAATATAATTAAATAGTTATCCTTTCTAGAGTCAATTATATGGTTGAGTTCTCCTTAAAAACCTGAACTTAGAGCTTTTCAGAAAGTAAAACATTAAGGGACTTGCAGCTCCAAGTGTCTACTCATTGTTTGGTGCTATTTATATCCTAGATCTTTTTCTAGGCCACAGACTATTTCCTGAGAGGTTTCTTTTTTTGGGGGGCGTGGTGACTTTTAGATTTTTTTTTTTATGTTGTTTTGTTGTTGTTGTTGTTTTACATAGGGGTAACAAGTAGGCTCCAAATCACAGGCCAGTTCCAACTGGTTAGTAGGAGCTGTCTGCAGAGCTGTATAACATTATACCAAATTCAGCAGGAAGGAATGCTAGATCCAACAGAAAAGCCTGAGACAGAGGGCAGCAGAGCATATCACATAGCTCCCATCTTGGGTCTAGTAGCAGGACACACAGCATTTTCCAGAGTCTCTTGAAATAGAGACCGCATTCAGAGCTGGAACATGTAGTTATAATCACATTTTCATTAATGTCTTAGGCAGTTAAGGTTGCTGGAGTTCTCAGTTTAGAGGGAAAATATTTTAATAACTGATATATTAATATCTGAAATTTTAAAAACCATCAACATAACATCCTAGAAGTTATTTCCAAAGTTATCACAGATTTACTAGCTTCTGGCAGAAACTGTCTTACTACTGCCAAAGAAATATCTTCATGAAATATCTTCATGAAAGATCTGGAGCCATAGAATCAGTGGTATTCCATGCATGGCTAATAATGTCTCAAACTGCTACTTGCTATTTTTTGCATTATTGTATGAACTGAAATTGATATGCTGCATGAAAATGTTTTAAACATAGTGAAACATGCAATTATTGCCAAATACTTTAAAAAGTATTTTTATTTAAATAAGTGAGATAGCCTGGATTTCCTTATATTTTTCAGAAATTAGAAAAAATCAGCTGTAAGATTATGCAAAATTACTTTTGTTGTTTCATTCTCTTTAAAGTACATTTTGAAATTAAAACTCCATAAGAAGGAGAAAATGAAGATTAAGGTAAAAGCTTAAAATTAACTATATTCTAATAGTACTACATAAAATTCTAATCAATATATGTCACAGCCAGAGAACCTGATTTTCAATCCCAGTGCAATCATTTCCTACTTGAGGGACTTTAGGCACATTTATTTTCCTCTCCATGCTTCAGTTTCCTTAGCTGTAAAAAGTAGGTATTAATATCTCATAGCATTGTATACAGGTTAAGTGGTTACTATATCTAATAGAGACTTTGTTAAAGTTAGATATTTTATTAAAATTTATACTAGAATAATTACACACATGCACACACTTCTCAAACTATAAACTATTCCTAGTTTGTATAAAACTTTTAGAAAACCTGGATTTAATATTTTACCACTTAAGTGTATACAGTGCTATTAATACACTCTATTGGTGCCAAAACTGTCACATGGCCAAAACATCTATTTGAGAGTTGTTGGCAAGTGGAAACCATGGTGAGACAGGCATGAGTAAATATGGGCTGGGCAGTTCAGGTAGAATGCAAATAGAAGATAATGTAATTATAATCTAAAGATAATTTCTTATAATTGATTTGTCTAATACTTATGGGTACTATTTATGGGAAGTGTTTGCTTCTTGTTCCATACACTTATCCCTGTTTGGCACTTCATTATACTGCTATGACACTTTGCACTGATCACTGGTAATTGATTATGACATTTTCTGACCATGACATAAAATGATAGACAAATCTCTGTCCTGGGTGCTTAGAGAACGTTATACCTGAATAACACACTTCTGTTGCAATAATGGACAAATGGTAGGAACACATTGATGATCAAAAAAGGTCTCATCTTTCTTGTTCCTTTGGTTTTGAAGTATGTATAGGACACTCACAGGAATGTGGGTTCTGGGATCAGAAGGCCCTAGGTTAGAATCCCAACTGGGTTGATGCTCACCTTTTTCATGCTAGTAAAGTGAGGTACTGAACCTTTGAAGGATTCCTTTTCCTTTTCTTGCAAGGGAGATTCAAGACATAGGTGCACTAAGAACTGAGAAAAATACCTGGTTTCTTCCTTTGACAATTCTAGAAAAATACTTCTGACTAAAACAGATAACTCAACAAGTTCAAATGAGCCCAAAATTGATTCACTTAAATTGAAGTGGAGAACTGAAGTAATTCTTGTAATTGAAGCAGAGAAAACAGTCTCAGCTATTTAAATATTTCTGTCAAAAGTTTCTTGGGCCTGAATTATGAATGGTTGCCCTGTGCTCCACTTTACTTCACATGGGTAAACAGAGCCCAAGTGTGCAGCAGCAATTTTAATGGGCTGAGTGAGGCTAAAACTCTAATGAAATGGTTGCAAGATAAAAGCCAATAGCGTTTTAACTCCACACCAATGCATTGAGGGAACTGAAAAATCACCTGGAAAATATCAGTAAAACTGTTAGATGGACAGGGAAATACGACTAATTGCTAATGATCAGCTAAAATATATGTGGCTGAATGGGATATTACTGTACAGGTGTGGGATTCCATTTGACATTTGTCTTAGGTTTAATGTCTGACATTTGTGTAACTTCCAATTAAAACAGAATTATGATAATTAGATAAGAAAGAATCTATTGTTTAAGCTCTAAAGTTTTACAACATTCCTTGCATATCATAAACTTTACTGCATTGACATTTAACTATATTTTTTCCTCTGACTCTATGAAACATGTATCAACAGACACTAATGAACCTTATTATATTCTTGCACATTTTTGAGATTGATAGTCTAGGCAAAATATGAATATTTACAGACCCATTTTTAAAACTCATACACAAGGCTAATGTATAACCAGTATGTACTAATGTGGCACTACTGTATATTCCATACCAGTATCCATTCTGATTATTCAGTACCATTGTCTTATTGGTTGGTGTTGTGTGGTACTATCGGTAAACTTCAAATATCACCCTAGTTCATAAGTATGATAAAAAAAAATCCTTTACTGATGTTTATAACCTATATTAACAGTTTTGGAATGGTTTAAAATGTGATGGTTAAAAACTTGTTGTACATGAAAAAATTAATTTCTATGGAATAATATGATAAACTTATGAAAGTGAGAATTTCTAGATATTATTTGTTAATTAATGGTTTGCTTTGTTTCCCCTGGATACAATTTAATAAATCATCTAAACATTTTCAATTAAATAAACCTTCACTGAATATATTCACATAATATTGTTTAATGAGCAAGTAATTTTGATTTGATTGTTTAATTATACAATTTAGGTTGTATGAATACAAACAGATGCAGTGAGATTTAAATACATCCACTTTTCTGGATGACTTTTTTATAATTAATATCTTTTCTTTTTCACAAATTTTTCTATGATTTTTATTTTGTTTGTCTACTAAGTTACATTCAAGAAATCAAGAAAAAATAGGAAAACAGCACTGTTAACTCTGAAATATATTTTAGTGGTTAAGTTTCTTTTTTCTGGAAACTTGAAAAAAAGTTTCTCATTTTCAATGTAAATGTCATTTATTAATTTATCATTTGCTGATAATTTATTATTAACATGGGTATCAGCCTACATACTTCTAAAATGCAACAGAGAATTTTACTGATTCATACCAGATGACTGGTTGAGAAAAAAATACAATTTAGTGATATTTTGAAGTAGAAATACATGTCACTTGAACAGTTAGGGAGCTACTCTTTGTGCTTAGATTTAGAAGTGAGAAAGAGGAAGTGGTTAAGACCAGTGCCTAATAAAAGTATGCAAGGACACTTCACCCATAGTATCCAGTAGCAGCTGCCAAGTTTGGTTATGGCTATATTTATTCAAGGATAAGAAAATTTAAGTATATGTAATGGGGGATTAGAGAAATGAAACTACACTAAATTTTTTTTAAGCTACCTATTGCGTATTTACTAGGTCTGTCCGGAAAAAGTCCAACCATTGTAAATATAATGAGAATGGTTTGAACAACATTGATGTAACGTGGAAGCAAAGAAGAGTCAACTGGAATGCACATGTGTAAACAATGACAACTTCACTGTACTAGTCAGTGAGGGCAATAGATGCCATTGAATGGGCATGTGTACTATGTAGCTGTTGCATTCAAAATGATTAAGTAGATCAATGAGTCTGCATCAAATTTTGCATTAAGCTTGAACATTCCTCTGTTGAAACTATTTAGATTATTCAGAAGGCCACAGCTATGGGCAACTGGTGATTGGTAGCATCATCATGACAACATTCCCACTCATGCAATGCATCATGCAGAGTTTTAGCTCCCATACAGCCCAGATTTGGTGCCCTGTGACTTATGGATTTTCCCAAAACTAGAATCACCTTTGAAAAAGAAGAGGTTTCAGACCATCCTTGAAATTCAGGAAAATATGATAGGGCAGCTGATGGCAACTGGGGCAACTGTATGAGGTTCCAAGGTGCATATTTTGAAGGGGACTAAGACATCATTGTCCTGTGTACAATGTTTCCTTTATTTTGTATCTTCTTCAGTAAATGTCTCTTTTTCATATTACGTGGCTGGATACCTTCTGGACAGACCTCGTATGTTCTAAATAATATATATTTTATATTCTTTAACTTATGTGATCCTATGAAGTAGATATTATTGGATGCGTTTTACAAATTAAAAAAAAATAATAAATTTAAGTAGGTTAAAGTGCTTCCCCCAAATCAAAAAGCTGATAAGTGGCAAGGATAACATTTGTCTGAGGTCTGTCTGGCTCATAATCTTAATCTTAATTACTGTTGTAATTCATTGAAGACTGAGAATATCAGAATCATTTTTTTAACAAAAAAAAGTAGTACAAATTCATAAACATACTCCTGATATTATTTTAAAGTATAAAACACAGCACATTTATTTCTCCTGTAAACAGGGATTCAAGGAAAGAAAAAAGATTAGTATGGAGACATATATACCAAGGAAGAAATGCAAATAAATTCATATGTAGTTAAGATAATATAAATCTCCATTGAAGATAATAGGGACCTAGATATAAACTTTAGAAAAGTACATCAGTTGATTTGACTTTTTTTTTTTGAATATTCCCCCAGATCTGATGTTAAGCTCCATTTTAGCCATTTTCCCAGGTCCAACATAATTTCCGTTTTTTTTTTTTTCTCCTTCAGATTAAATTTGGTTTGACTGGATTGGGTTTGTTTTTGTTGTTGTTGTTAATTTGTTTTGGACTGGGTTTTTTTAATCTTGATAATATTGACATTTTTCACCAGTTAATTCTTTGGGTATGAGGCTACACTCACAGCCTCTATCTACCAGATACCAGTACCACCGTCCTTCCCCTTCTACAAGTTGTGACAAACAAAAAATGTCTCTGAAATTACCAAATGTTAGATGGGGGGAGGGGAGCAAAATTGTCAAGGTTAAAAACACTATATTAGCTCAACAATGACAAATTTATCATTCTTTCATTTTGATTCACTTTGAGTGAATGGCTATGTGTGTATATATATATATATATATATATATATATATATATATATATACACAGTATTCCCTCACCACGGGTGTTACATTCTAGAATCCGCCCCCCACTCCGGGCTATAGGTGAAAATTCACGAAGTAGGAACCTTACATTTATTTTAGTATTTATATATAATTTAAGGCTTTATAAACCCTTCCCACACACTTATAAACTGTTTCCAGTCCCTTATTAACCTTTCCTACTTCCTTCCTAACCTTTTCCACACTTTAATAAACACTACTTATGTTCTTAAACATATTCTACACTCTTAAACCTACGTAACTTTAACAACATATGTATACATTACCGCAAAATCCCACGATATAGCAAAAAATCCACAATAAATAATTAAATATAATATTTTTAAAAATCCTGTGATACAGTGAGACTGCGATAAGTGAACCACTATATGGAAAGGGACTACTGTACATAAAACATTCACTATAAGCACACAGCAGAAACAGAATATTTATTTTTAAACACAATCAAGAATTCTTACACACTTTATGAGTTTGCATGGCTTTCCTATTCCAACTTCTTCCTGTACATCTCTGAAAATTCAAGTAGTTAAAGAATAAAGAAATAGAAAAAAATTAGTAAGCTAATGGAGTGGTATATAACAGACAAGCTAAAATACAAATTTTGTGATAACCAATGGTCCTAAAAAAAACCTCTAACATATACTACTTTCTTTTCCATTTAATTTAATTTATTGGGGTAACACTGGTTTCAAAATTGTACAGGTTTCAGATGGCATATACTCCTTATTCAAAAGCATTTTAGACTGCACAGAGACAATTCTAAAGGTATCAACAGAATCACTATTATAAGTCCCACTTTTTATGGAGTTTTAATACTATTTTCCATACTTTTTGTAGAAAAACAGTTATTGTGGGACAATGGAACATATTGAGTGATATTTTCTATGCCTCAGTTGCTTTAAAATTTTTAAATAATAGTTTTACTAACTCTTCTATAGTGAGTTGCTCCAGACTACAAGGTACATCAGATAGTAAACACATAACAAATCCCTGACATTTTTCATTCTCTTTGCTATGTTAAACATTTTTATTTGTTCACGTTTCAGTAGATCCTTATCTTACTCTGATTTCTCTGGAAGAGTTATAAGTTTAACTAAAGTTTTGCATATGGCTTTGAGAACCTGAGTTTTTGTAGCTTCTTCTATGCTTTCTTCTTTATTCTTCTTGACTCTTTTTACTGGAGAGGTTAGATTTTTATTTGTATCCCCAAATTAAGAAAAATGAACTTAGAGGTTAGGAAAACACTTATGAAGAAACTCTGAGTTCTTAAAGCAAACAGAGAGAGAAAATTATTTTTGCATTTTTCTGAGCATCCAAAGCAATGATTTTAAATCCATATGTAACATATACTATGATATATGCATAAATAGTCCATTTACTATATCTATTACTTAGCAAATAAAGCATAAGGCTTTTATAGAGTTATTCTATAAACTAACCCTGAAGAATACATTTATTGGAATTAACTTTATTCTAGATATGACTAAAAGCAAATATTGCTATTATTCCTAATGTTTGTAAAATATTGCCATTTCCTATTAAAAACTAAAAGATTTACATAAATTTTCATTTATTTACATTTGTACATCATAATCAGAAAAGAGCTATATCCCAGTAGTACTGGTAATTTCCACCACTATTCTAAAAGAGGTCGTTTTTACCATATCACTAATATTTTACTGTCTTTGAATGAATTCATTCTTTATATATAAAGAATGTATGTATTTTTCAGAGAAAAATTCAAAGCAATCTCATGTTTCTGTGAAATCACAGTGAAAAAAAAAAAAAAAAAGCAAAGTACAACTAAGACTCCCTGTGCATGACACAGAGAGGGAGGGAGCAAAAGAGAAACTCCATTTACTTTACTATTAGGTGGAATTTTTTAAATGCCACATGGAAGCAAATTGAGCTTTCTAGTTATCACTCAGTACTTTCATCTAGAATCTATGATAAACAGACTCTGTGAGGACTGATGAGATATCCCTGAAATTGTGACAAGCACCAGGGGTACAAAACAGATGCCACAACTATTGTTTGAATGAGAAATCATTTGCAATTTGAACTAATGTGCTGAATATACTCCACTGTAGTGCTAGGGATTTGCACATTTAGCAATACCTTTCTAGTCTTATAAAATCAAAGTACTCAGAGACTAGCTAGATTCCCCTGAAGAACCTTTGCATGACAGTAACAGCTATCATATATTCAGGGCTTACCATGGACTCAGTGTTAATAGTCACTCTTTACAACCCAGTGAATTAGGAATAAATATGTTCATTTCATAGATGAGGACCTGAAGTTTGGAGAGAATAAGAACTTGTCCAAGGTCGCTCATCTACTAAGTAACAAATGTGGAACATTAATCCATGTTCTTCTGACTTCAAAATGTGTGCGATTAGGAAAAAAAAAAGTTATAAAAATATTTTTAAAAATATAAGAAAATTTTCAGGATATTTCTCAAAGATCTTTTTGATTATATATAGCTTTGGTTGTTGGTAGAAGAAAACAGAAGTGATATCTAAAATCTACTATGTGCCAGACTTTTAAAAACAGTTTACATGCATAAATTTATTTAATTCTCTCAAGCATCATTTCATGTGGATCCTATTATAATCTTTGTTTTAAAGATGAGAAAACTAAAAAAAATAAATAAAAGTGAAAACACTTAAATAGTGTGAAATTTCATGCTTCAAAATTGAAGCAAAGATTTGCATTGGTATAATCAGGGTTCTATTTTTTAGTATGATTTGACTAAAATATCACAAAACAAAAGATAAGTATGCTGCCAGTAGAATGACTACATCTAATGATTGTGTCTTACTGAATAAGATAAAGCAACATTTAGAGCCAGTAATGAAATCCTCTTCTGTACTGGAATATTGAGAAGAAATGAAGCCAATGAAAAATAGGAAAAGTCTCCACTTTAGCTCTGATGTGGCAGCTGGAAGAGACCAGCACTGTGAGTAGGCTTTCTTTGGTGGATAAAATATGGGAATGAAAAGAGAGGAGAAGAAAAATGGAAAAGACCTGTGATCTGTTTTTGTTTTTTACTTCCATTTGTCTTATTAGATTCTTGTTCTGTGATGTAAATTTGTCTCTGGAAGACAAGAGGTCAAGATCCGAGCAGCCTGAGGGGGTCTATGACTCTAGGTCCCAATGACCTTGAGAAGATAATGCTAAAACCACGAGGATCTTGACCCTAATATAAAATAACTAAGCATGCCTGGGACTCAGTCAGGGAAGCCACTTCTATTTTTTTATGTTTTCCTGGTAACTGAGGAATGGGTCTCTTTTCATTTCATGAATGCCAGGCATTAAAAATCATCAAGTACTTGAACAATGTGAATGGATTAGGCAGACATGGGTATAAATTATAGAAGTTATCCTAGAAATCATTCTATAATAGAATATAATGGTCAGAACTAAAACTAAAGAAAAGAGCAAATAATGTATAGTCCAATGATTTTAAAAGAGTATGTAAATGTTGGTGGATCCCAGAGGCTAGTCATCAAGGCAGACCCAGAATGGGTTTTGTTTTATTTTTTAATAAGAACTGAGGAATAATCACTAGTTAGCAAAAATGTAACTGAGTAATCACCTGCTAGCAAAATATCTAGGTAAGTTCTAATTTACAAGCCAGTTCATGGTACATAAAAATTAAATAAGGAAAAAAATACAAGAAGCAGAAGACAGTTAAGAACTCAAAAGAAATGAATCTCAGAGTATATAGAACAAGGTAGATGATTCCAAATTGAAAAAAGAAAAAAGAAAAGAAAGAGAAGCCTGCTTAGAAATGTGAATTATTTTCAGCATCTTTGGTCCTGGGCTCTCTTTCAGGAAGGATTTACTCAAAAGCTTCAGGGCCCCTTCTGGCTACAATTAACCCTGGAACCACCCACAGGCAATAGGTGTTTAAAAATTGGGCAGAGATCAAGCATATGTGAAAGAGAATCAGAGCTCATCTATATCATGCTTAAAAATGCCCTTTTCCCCCTCTGACTTTCCCAGCTCTAGGTCTCACCTTTCATACCACATCTAAGTTCACTCTGTAGTCTGCCTAGGGCGATAGAACCCTCTCTCCTTTGAGTACTGCACCAAATTCCAGAATTTGATGTTCCCTTAATAATTTCCATGAAGACGGGGACTACTCTGGGGTACTCCATAAATATTCTTACTGACTGAATGTATTCAGGAAATACACTTTGCACACTTCAATTCCATGTGAAAGGGGAAAAACTGAGTCTACCCAGGGCTGTTGTGAGGGTTTACTGAGATAAAATAAAGTGCTTAGCACAGGATAAGCATTATGGAAGGTTTTCCATTATGATTATTATCACTACAGTTAGCCAATCAAATGGGTACTGAGACCCAGTTTCGCTACAGATTCATTTCCCACTCTCAATGATCTATCATGCAGGCCAAAAAGTAGAAGACCTGTGGAAACTGAGAGAAAGCCGTTAAACAGGAAGGGCAGATATTTAGGTTCTGTCATAAGAAAGCACCTTTAACACTGAGACAGGATTTTCCTGTTTGCTTTTATTTGTGAATACAGGAAGCAACCCCAGCATGCCCCTCCTGGCAGAACTGGCAATTAAAAACACCTGGCTCACGTGGAGGGTTGCTATATGTGCAGAGAAAACAACCGATTTCAACAGGCAGCCCCCGATGTTAACGACATTATGTTGGGCATAGTTGAACTATTCCTAAAACCATTCCTGTAACATGCCCAATCTGCCTTCCCACTTCATGTAGCACTCCAATTGTTATGTGCCTCTGAATTTTCAGTTCTGACTGCATAAGTCTGGTACAAGATGAAGAGGCTTCTCACTTGGCAAAATTCATTGCTGCAGTGCTGATGACAGAAACACAAAATAAGTTTCTTCCCACTCTACTTCAGAGGTCCCTACCAGATTTTGGCATAATAGCCCACTCCTGAAACTTCTAGCAATTCTTTTGCTTGTCCTAATTATAGTTAACCCAACTCCGTTTCACTTCTGTGTTGTACCTAAGACCCTGCTTCATCCCATGCGGCTCACATTTTAAAACATTACCTGGCAGTAACCATACCTGCAATATTGTACCAAACAACTGAGAATGAATAGTTTAATTAATGGACAGACCATAAAAGAGGTGTTAATCACACAAAAGGGTCTGGCAACAGAAAATTAAATGCAAATAATATAATGGATTTAGACATTTACTACGATAAAGAAAAATTTTATTATGGTTACTATGAAATGTGTAATTTCAGAGCAGTGTAATCACATGGGAATTTAATTGTTTCCTTGATGGAGATATTGGTACTTAGCAATGTCATATAGAAAAGAAATAGAAATGTGTTAGTTAAAGTAAGAAAACATGAGAAGAAGGAGATACATTTCTTATTATTTAAACTATGTGAAATTCTAAGAAGAATGAAGCAAAAAGAA
The DNA here is from genome assembly GCF_987537825.1 of Furipterus horrens. NCBI lineage: Eukaryota > Metazoa > Chordata > Mammalia > Chiroptera > Furipteridae > Furipterus > Furipterus horrens. The sequence goes on along the minus strand of NW_028327173.1, from coordinate 59,242,914 downwards.
TAACCTTTGAATAGCCTGTGAGGAGTTCTTAAGTGTGAAAATAGCTTCTGCATCTCCTTCTAAATGCTTTCATATTAAGAATGAGGTATCTCTGAGTGCAGAATGAGTTTAAAGTTTCAGGTCTCTGATAGAGAAAGCTTTCCCCCATTTTGAGAGCTTAACCCTGAAAGCAGGATGTTATAACCCTGGGACTCATAAAACATAAGCACTAAATGCAGTGCTAACTCGGTTTGGACATACTCACATCCCTCCCCACCCAAGAATTTCATTTAAAATGGAGTCCAAATCATATCTTTAGCAATTGTAGAAAATAGAAGGGAGAAAGACTATTTGACCTGATTCTTTGAGTGAAATAGAAACAAATCTCTTCTTTCAAACTGCATTAACTTTTGTCAAGTACCCAGAATCCGTTTAATAAATTGCTTCTTTCTAGTGACCAGAAAGTTAAGATGCTTCTAAATGGCAAGCAGCTCTCAACATCCTGCGCAGCAGTACGTGAGATGAGTTATTCAGAGAAATATGTAGTACAGCAGTTAACAGAGAAGTGGAAAAATTATCCAACAAATTTCAGAGATAAATACCACCTCATAAAATGTACTTATCAAAACAATAATGGACACACAAAGGGATATAGAAACATAAAGCAAGTGTGAGAGTAATTATGAAAACAAAAAGAGATAGTGAAAAGAACTATAAAAAAATATACAAGGGCATTTCCATTACAGTACAACCAGAAGTTGTATAACACCCATTTCTTTGGTCTTTGCTGAGGTGTCCCTTTCACTCCTTCAAAATGTTTTAGGGGGCAATGGAGACCTGAAGACTAGCCTGGCTTAGGAGGGATAAAGAAATGAAGGTCACTGATGCTCAACTCTGTAGACACAACCTGGACAATGCTTCTCCCCCTATGGTGAGCATTCTGCTTCTTATATATTCAAAATGATTAACTATGATGACATCTATCTTGATTAAAGTCCTTTGTTCAAACCTATTTTTTTAATATAAAATAATAAGCTAAGACATTGTCAAAGAAATCTATAAAATAATGTTAAATCATTTAATAATATATATTCTTATATTTCATTTTCATCCCAATTATCCTAAGGATAACTTTTTTTTTAACTCTTCACCAAAGGAAATACTTACTGATTTTAGAGATAGAGGAAGGGGGAGAGAGAGAGACATAGAAAGAGAGAGAGAGAGATCAATAGGATAGAGAAAGTACCCCAACCAGGGATCAAACCCACAACCTGGGTGTAAGGGATGATACTCCAACCAATTGAGCCAATCAACCAGAGCCTTAAATACATTTTATATAATATGTAAACCCAACCAAATAGATTAATAATTACTGTATTTAGTTAAGTTAAGCTTTTATATTATAATCCATACCTCAAGATTGGAAACCTACCTCAAGATTAGAAACCTACAATGTGATTAAATATGTTTTTATTAACAACATTTATTATTTAATATTGTTACTCACTATAACATACTTATACTTTAATAAAATATCTATTGAGACACTTTATTCCAGAATTTCACATAGTGTTGAATGTATAACTGTATCTTCAATGGTAGTATTAAGGCACTATTTTGAGCAGATCAGACTAATGAGATGCTATTAGACACCCACTGCCTAGTTTCTGGCATAGAGTACATGTTCAACAATCATATATTTTAAAAGGACATTTACTAATAAGAGTTCATCTTTCTTTTGTTACCTTATAATCTATAATATAGTTTTCTTATACTAGTAGTTCTATACAGTTCTTCACTATTCTAAATATTGGATGGTCCTTGAAGGCAAGTGCCACTTGTATCATTCAAAAGAATCTTTCAAAGTGTCTGAAAGATAGTCATATACAGGTTAAGTTTTTAATAAGTGACACTTGAATTGCATAAAGGATTCAATGAACAAATTTTAAATGCCTGGAGTTGCAGCACCTTTAGCTGTAATCTACCAGGAAAAGATCTGATGGCCCAATATTACCTAATTGAATAATTAGACAGTATTTGAAGAACGTGAGGAAGCATGGGGATAAAATGATATGCAAAATTCTTTATTGTAATGAAAAGGTATAATTTTATTTCTGGCTAAAATTTGCCATCAAAAATATAACTCTTTTCCTTTTGGAATTATATTTCTTATAAATGTCACTTCTGATATCCTTTAAAATTTAGCTTCAGCTAATTCTGTTTAATGTATTTTCAATACTACTCACATTGCCATAGACATGGAACTCCCCATCATTGTTTAATTGGAAAAATTTAGGAAATTGTTGTTATTATCATTATTACTACTATTATTTTATTAGCTTGCTGAACATGAACAAGGTAAGGCCATGCATTTTCATGTGAGTAGTAGTCATAAATAAACTCACTTTAAAATTGGAGAATGTAAGGAAACTACATTGTGGAGGGCAGCATTGGGTATTTTGTTTTTATATCTTTATTGAATGATTTAAAGGTGTTAATTACTATACTTGTATATTAACCTATAGATCCATTAATTCTATTTACTATGCCTTTTACAAGGTTTTGGACCATTATACTTTATTGAACAAGCTACGGAATATCTGATTTATTTAGTACTGGCTTTATAAACTGTTCCCATGTTGTTTGGGAGTATTAGTGAAGTATTTCATTGTGGTGCAATTTGGAGCTTTCCAGTAAATGCTGGGGAATATTTATGCAGTCTTTATATATTACACAGATTTATACATTTTATGTGGTTATGCATATGTATAAGTTTTCTAAAAATCATGTTGTTTACTTATATAGTTCAGGTATGTTGGGAAATATATATTTATGAATGTTTTAAACCATGGTATAGATTATATAAGCACTCATTTAGTTACTTAGCCTCAAACCTTTGGAAATTTCTTTGCCACCAATGACTGTTTGTTTTATTTTTGATAAATATTTTGCGATTTTCAACTTGGTAGATTTTTCTCTTTTCAAAAAACATGGACTGCTAGATTATAATTTAAACTTAAAATCATTTGGAAACTTTCTTTAAAAAGTACATAGGCCTGTGATAAGATAATATCTAACTAAAAATAATTTGAAGTTACTGGAAGGCAGGGATTTTTAAGATGGTTTGTCTACTCATTTCATCATAAACCAATGCTGAGCCTCATTCATTCACATTAATATTCTTTTTTGTGCTAACTTTGCTGCAGATTAACAGTGCTGAAAAAAAATAGGGATACAAAAATTAAAAAGTTATTTACCATTCTCTTGCTATACACATGTAAATATTATTAAAATTGCTTATTAATGTTATCTACATCATTATAATGTTATAACAGATGTTATGACACCTATAAACACACTATTATTTGAAGATATTTCATTATGACTTGGCCAGGTCTAGAGGAATGTGCAACTCTAGTTATTATTTTATTTTTCTCCTTCTTCATTGCAAAATTTCAAATGAGTTCTCGTTACTCATTATTTTCATTACTTCACATTCCATTCACAAGTCAGCATATTATTATCTGAATTCCATTCAGCACTTCATCAAACAACTTCAGCTAAAGTTTCCAGGAACTCTAGGTTACTAAACCCAATGGACGTTAACAAATCTTTCTTAACTTTTCAGCAGCCTTTGATACTGTACAGGCATAATCATCTCTTAGACTTATAGCTTGTACTTAATTAGTATTTTCTGAGTTTCTGATATAAAGAGTATGTGCTTATAATTTGAAATATCTAAAATAAATGTAGAGTCAATTATCTTAAATCTGGTGAGCCAGCTTTCTTTGAAACTAACAAAAAAAATTGAAGAAATTATTTAGATGGGTATATAAATTTGTTTTTTCATTTTAAGTTAATTTAATGCATCATGTGAACCTAAAGGGATTTCCAGCAGGATCTAAACATATGATTGTTCTTGAAACTTACAAAGGTTCATGTAAAATGTTTTAATTGAAAATCACCTGATACTGATGATCATTTTCTTAATTGACCATCTTTTTTGAAAAACATATAATCTAAAACTGCATTATTCCTCTCCCATTAGTAGGATGAGAAAACCTTAAATATTTACATATGTCATTTTCTACAAGAACGAGAGTAGATATTTCAGAGGTTTCAGGATACTATTGATTCTGGATGATTTGCTATTTCAGGTTGACAAAGTAGAGTTAATAAAAGTTTTAAAAGCTGACCTGAAGACCAGAAATACATGACCATTTTTTCGGGATTTTTTTTTTTTTTAATGTCAATTGGATATTCTTCCATTTACATGCTGCTACCTCTTCTTCTTTTTAAAACTACAAAATTAAATGCAGACACAGAAATACACAAAATTAAGTATGTGGCTTAATGAATTATTATTATACCTTTCATCTACTACTAGATCAAGAAATAGAACTTTCCCACTCAATCCAGAAGCTTGCTTGCAAATGGGTGGTCCCAATCACAGCCTGCTCTAGTCTCCCCTCTCCCTAAGTAACCACCATGCTAACCCTTTATAGTAATCACTTTCTTACATTATTTTATAGCTTTATTGTTAAAAGTGTCTTGTTTAAACACAATAACTTAGTCTTGCTCATGTAAAAAAATAATTTACTGTGTTTCAGATCTGCTTCAATCTACACGTTCTCTTTTCCTCCCTTTCTTTTGTATACAATAGCAAGCTAGTCAATTATGTATTTATCCATGGATGTTTCCAGACCATTTGACATTCTGGACTTTACTGATTGAACTCTCCCAATGTTCCTACACCCTTATTTCTAGCAAATTTGCAGTGGAATCCAGAGGCTTGATAAGGCTCAAGTTCTAACACTTTGGCAAGATTCTAGATGCCATTGTGTTCTTTCACCAAGATATATAGAATGATTACTTATGTCTCTTTTAGTGATGTTTATAGCTAATGATGGTTAATTTCTAGATCCATTATTTTATTGTGGATTACAGCTGGTGATGTTTTAATTCCATAGGTTCTTTAAATATATTAGCTAGAATCTTTTTATAAGCTATAGTTACTTTCAGTGCAAAATGGTATTTTAAGATCACAATCCGGATATTAGTGGTGTTCATTGTTACTGATTAGGTCATTTTGTCATTTAGTGCTTTCAGTAGCTTTATTAAGCCAACGTTATCACTTGGTACATATTAATGACATTTGTACAAATAAATAACTTGCCAAATGTCAAGCAGATACAGGTCTCTAAGACTTAGTTCTAACTTAGCAAGTCTGATCCCATGGTTTACATTGTTAGCAAATATAATATGCTTTTTGAAAAGATATTTAAATGACATACCTATGAATCTAAAATAATGAAAAAACAACTGATCAAAATAACACACTGGTGGAAGTACATGGTGCTGCAAATAAGTCTCCTGTGGGAAGAGATCTCATTGGCATGAAAGTACATTATGGCATTGAGCATAGAAAGAGTGCAAATGAGAAACAGATAGCAAATGCCAAGGGAACTTGTTTTTTCCTTTTTCTAGAGACAGGCCTGGTTCCTGTTCTATGATATCTTGTAACTGAGAGAGAGGACCAATTTAAACTTTTCAAATAAAACAAGTATAAAGTGAAGATAAATTCCAATGGCCAACTATTCAGAAATACTTGCCCTGACTCTGTAAGCATCACTGTGACCTGCATTGTGATGGGAGAGGGAATTCATTTGGCCTATTTTCTTCCCTCAGAGATGTTTCAATTTAGTAGGAAAGATAAGATGTGTTCATGAATTCTTCAAGATAGTAAATAATAAGAACTATGCATTGCTACAAATAATAAAAGCTTAAGGTTTACAAGAAGGACAGAGCACATGTGACAAGGGTAGGGATAGGCATGGAAATCAGAGCTCAGAGGTGAATGAGACTGTAGAGGATGAGAATCAGGAGGAGAGGCATAAAAAGAACAGGATGGTAACCATGAGATGAGAGTAGTGAATGGATGTCTTTGGGACAAAAAGGAGCCTACAGGATTTGCTAACTGTTTCAAATAATTTACCCCTATTTCACAGATCAGGAAAGATAAAGGTCATCACTTAACACTGAGTAGTAGAGGAGTCTGAAGGGGAAATGGGAGAAGATATGAAAAGGGTAGTAGGGAACTTTGAACAACAGTTTCAGGAGACACGATGCAGAGAAGGTCAGAGGACATACCTCTGGGCTGGGCATATTGCTTCCACTTACACATTCATGGGACTTGTGAAAAGAGAGGAATGGATTCCCAGATACTCACAGTGATCTATGTTAGTCCTTAAGCTTTCCCAGAGTACAAGGTTTTTAGAGTGTTCCTTAGCAAACTGCTCTTTACTAGTGATCTTCCACTGATCACATTTGAGACCAAGTCGCCCTATGGGTTACTCTGGGAGGTATATTAATCATGACTGGTATCAGATAAAATGGCTTGACAGTTATGAATTTCAAAAGCTGCCTTGGTAATACAGACATAAATCTCCATTTTAACAGCAATAAACATATTGCTGTAACACATATCAGAGAAGTATAAAAGAAAGAACTCAAGTTACTGAAAAAATGAGCTATATCAGATAGTGGTAGGTAATCCTAGACCCTATTTTAATATCATTTTGCACAGGAAACAACTCTGCAAGGCATAAGAGTCATGACATTACCTTCAATAGAAACAAAAGAATGACCATTGTACTGTTATTTCAAATGAAAGCTTAAGGTATTTTGAATAAGGTACTGGCCACAGAAAATATTTCTTCACTCTTTCTAATCTAAGGCCTGTTCAGCTCTAGAAAATTAAATATATCTCTTCTCAAAAAATTGTTTTAAAGTTTATATTTTTATGAAACAGTTATGCATTTACACATATTTTTGTACGTTCATCTTGGGTATTTGCTGGAATGCATAAATGGATACACATTTTATATAGCCTTTAAATATAATTAAATCAAATGCAGAAAATACTAAGATCCTTAAAATTAGTTTTATATTCAATAACTGACAAAAAAAGTAAAATGCCAATCATCTTCTCTAGCTGTATTCTATAATTTCAATCAAAAGAAATTGATGTTTCACAATTTGATTTTAGGAGAGTGTTAGATCAATGTTATTGACTTAAGAGATTCATTCATTATTTATTTTAAACTTTGTTTATTATCTAAGTTTCATATAGAGGCTAATTATTTAGATGGAAAACTGCAACTGTCTAAATTAATATTAGGAAAATTGAGTATTTACCCTGAGGCAGCAAAATTGGACTTTGTCAGAAAGCTGAACTGAGGTGGTTGTATGCTACAAAATGCTTAAAATTGGCCATTAAAGGGAAAAATGCACAGCCATTATTTCCCACTAGAGCATAATTAAATACAAATAATAAAGGCTGCATTGTCTCAAGTTCTACATTTTCTATTTGCAGAAAATGAATTAATGAATGGCAGCTGTCACAGGGTCTAATTGTATAGTCCTGAAGAAATAGCGCTTTTTATAGTTGGATCACCTTTGACCAAAGCAGAGGATTTCTATGACCATAGCCACTGACAACTCAACAAAAATGCAGCTTTGAAACAGAGCTACATAAACAAAGACTCTGGACAAAGGAGGTCATATTAAGAACAAGCTCTCTTTTCATTCATGAAAGCAGCTCTCAACTACTGCTAAAGTGAAATCAACAGAGGATTGATACACATCCCTTTGAAAATTAGCTTGGAGGGCTGATGGGTCACATAAGAATAATCACTCAAAAATTTTGACAGCAGCTCTCATTAGTAAAATCTTTTCCTATTATTATGCTGACATTTACAAATTTATTTGATGACTACAAAAACACTTCTAGGTAATTTTTTTAACTTCCTATTGAAAGCATGGGAAGAGAGCTCCAGAGTCTCAAAGTAGCAGTGTGATAGACGTTCATTCAGTGGAGCTGTCTAATAAATTTAATAAATTCGAACTCATTCTATCACTCTGTGAAACTATGTTTTTGTTGTGTTCTACATGTCACATACTAAATTAAGTATAGCTTATATTAAACATATATAATACCATTATATCCATGTACTCATGGTCTTCAAAAGAATAAAATTATACATGTTCCTTAATGAATAACTGATTATTTTTTGTGACTTCTACAGAAAGTATATTTTTAGATTTTTGTATAATCCTACAGAAGTCATGTAATTGAGAAAACTATAATGTATAAAGCATTGTGAATTATAGACTCTCAAATGCAAACTCTGATTATCAAATATCCAAGTAATTATTAATAAAAGAATGATCACATAGATAATTTATATATTTCTTATGATTAATAATATAATAATTAGAACCAAAGTTAAAAATAGGATGAAGTGCTGTTATAAAAGTCTTCCTTCTTTTCTTTCTTCCTCTTTCTTTTTTCCTCTATCTCCTTCTTTTGGTAAGATTGTTAAGATTGCTTTGACTAAACTTTTCATGAGACTGTTTTATTCACATTTCATGTTGTTTCATAATAGTTTCTTTTCATTTTAATAATAATAATAAAACTTTAAATAAAGGTCATGTAAATATGTAAAAATATTCTAGAAAGACATACATTTATAAATATATCCTTTTATAGCACACACATATTTTAAATAAATTAATTTGAAGACAAACTACCATTGACTCTCTTATCTATTTGTATACACTTAATTTCACACCGTATAGAGGGATTTACATAGCCAACGGCATAACTGGATTAAAGACAGATGAGCTGTATATTTTATACATACATTTAAACTGTTTTCTCCCTCTCAGGAGACCTGTAGTCCTTGCCAAATGATTGCATCAAAGAGCTGTTCCAGCAGAATGCACATTCCAGCTGTTCCTCACACTTCAATCTTCTTCCTCACTCATTCTCCAGTTGTTCTTATTGCCCCAGCTGGCCTTAAATTCCCTTTTCTGTACACATAAAAATTATTAGTGCGACAAAAAGAAATATATATATTTATTGCCAAACTAAAATTTTTTCCAAGGCAATATTCTTAGAACCATGCAAATCATATAATGTAATCTATTTTCTGTCTAAGACACTTAAACCTATTAGAATTTGACTTACTCCTTTTTGGTAAGAGATTCTTGAATGAGTTTCTTACAATTTTAAAGAGGTACTTTCTATTTTAAGTAAATTCTTTGCCTTTCCTAATGTATATGCCATTTCCTCCAGGGATAAGCTGTAAATTCAACAAGGGCATAAAAACTTTAGAGTTCTACTTAGTAGAAAATTCTAGTTCTACAGGTGCCAGGTGTAGAGGATCACCAATATCCATATGTTAATGCTCACTGCAACTTATCCAGACTTAGACAAAAACATCTCCTGTTGGTCTTTTCTGCATGGTCTATTAACAGCTGAGAGGCTGTGTACAACACATAAAAACTATTTCAGCCTGAGATGACTATGCTAGAGGAAGATATGACATGATACAACAACATTTTGCAAGGCCTTGTCAACTTGTTTTACCAACCTATCTCAAATCTAAATACCATTCTGAAAAAATAACCTTTATTATAATAGATCAAGTGAAAGCAAGAGGGTCACCTTTACGTAAACTATATTTTGAAGGTATATACTATGTACAAAGATTGATATTGAGTACTAAGTCTACAGTAAGTAAGTAAATAATAAATTCAAACTTTCATTACAAAAACAGAAATATTAACCCAAAAGCTTAAAACAATCTAGTCATATATGAAATTTGTCATGTGAACAATGAAGCAGTGAATGCCATGGTTGGGGCAGTCAGAAATAAGTGGGATATAGATTTTCTCTTCTAAATGATACTCAAAGAATAATAAGTTGAATCCTTAACTAGATTATGCTTTGCTCTGTAGCCTAATGGTTGTACTATTAAAAGTATAGCATATATACTTTTAATAAATAATTTAATAAATTGATCACTAAGAGAAAAGAATATTAAAAATCTTCATAAAAATTAAAGAATCCTTAACAACTTTTAGCATGTCAAATATTTGAAATGATTTCCAATGTTTTACAACAGATTTTTAACTGTGTCTGTATTAGATTTTTAAAAATAGGTCAAGTTGGAAAATATTATAAAGTTCTTTCCAGTAGTTTTTAGGCCAATACAATGTAGAATTCAGTTAAATGAACTATGTTCTTCAAAAAGAAAATAATGGATTCTTTGAGGGTTGAGTGTTAACAAAGAGCAATCTAAATACTTTTTGCCTTCCTTGGAATTTTAATGAAGAGTTCTAGTAATACTTATAAGTCAAAAAGAATTTAGAAGGCAACTTGATCAATGCAATTGACCAACATATTTGACATTCATTCCCTGTAAATATTCTGCAGTAGCAATTAAAATGGCATCAGTTGTAAATACAAATCCATAATTTTGAAATAAATCCAAAAGCATGTATTTTTCTGAGTAGCAGTAATGACTTCAGTGAAGGACATTTCCTGGAGATTACTGACTGCTATAGCTTTATTGGACTTAGCTTTCACAAAACCCTTAGATTTTTCCCAGGCAGTCATTATGACCATAAAATTGCTCTCCATGTTCATTATTTCTACTTAATTAGTTTCCTGTTTGGGGAGTGGGAGGGAATCATAAACAATGAAGATGTAATAATATACAATATAGAGTTAATTCTTCACTTCATGTTATTTTTTCTTGAAGTTGAGAAATGGTGCAAAATAGACTTTTCTTTCCTAATAATCTCATAATAGTATTTAAAGTAGAAAAAACAATTATGCCTATTGCTTCTCAAAAATTATGAGAAACTTCATCTTGCCATTTTATAATGGTCAGATCTTATTTAAGGGATTTAGTCTTACTATATACTAAAAAATTGATGGTGTCCTTTTATATATAATTCAAAATAAAAATTGCCAAATTGTAATATGTGAAAATGTCCATCATATTTCTGAAGTTTGCCAAGGTAAGTACTTGATACCTAAATACACATATATAGTAAATATTATAATACTTATATATAATGCATATCAAATAATATACTATTTTAAAAATATGTTTTATTACTTATTTTTGGTACATATCCTCAGCAATTAGTTAGCTAACCTGTTTAGTAGGCCTTCAATGAAGGAGGATAATATAGAGTAAGTAACAAAAGAGACACATCCATGTAGTAATTTGCCTAGTAAGGGGCCATTTCTCTATTATCAGTATAACAGAAATGATTTTCTTACCATTATCCAGTTTTCGGTAATAAAGAGTAGAACTAGGGTATAGTAATTATAGTCTCATGGTCTTTACCCTGGTGAAAAAATTTTAAACTTTGTTCCTGAATTTACTAGGTGTATGACCTTAGATAAATTGATTCAATCTTCCCTTGCCTCATTCAGTTTTCTCATCTAAAAATTGCTAATGGTAATATACTTGCTTTATAGGGTTGTCATAAGGTACTATGAGTCATGCATGCACAGGGCTTATAACAGAGCCTGGTATACAGAAAGCACTCAAAGAATGTTAGCTAGTATTATTACAACACCCAAACATATATTCTGTAAAATCAGGAAGTTTTCCAGCATCGCCACTGCTACTAAAAACTTGAGTGAATTTAAGTGAAGCACTGGATAACTGGAGTTACCAACCAAATTTAGAAGAACATTTTATTATATTCCACAGAGAGCATCCTAATTAGCAGCTGATGTTATTTCTGTAATGATGGGTATAGGAGACAGAGGATGTCACAGAAATTGTCATGGGTAAAAATAACCATCTGAGTCACAGTACAGGTATGGCAACTGTCAATGCTCCTGCCACCTCATCCACTGCTGCCACTGCCTAGACTTCTGGGTGATTAATACAGAGAAAAGCTACTTTTGAGCCCAAGACCAGACAAAGCAAGCTTCTCCCAAGGGTTTTGTAACTGAATGTGTAGCCCCAAGTGTTGCAGCTGCAAGCATTACAACTAACTCCTAGTCCTTCCAACCTCAGGGCTGCAGCTGAGCCTGCTCCCGCTCCTGGAGCCAGCACCAGACTCCAGGCCTTCCCGCCTGCAGATCCCTGGCCCTTTTGGCACTGTGGTCCAAAGAGCCTGGAAGGAAGTATAGTGACTATTCATCTCTTTTGCTGACAGAAGTATTGTTTCATCTTAAAATGGCAATACTTACATTCTAATACTTTCATCGTTCCAAATGTGGAATAAAAAGAAAGAGCAAAAATTCTTTTATTAATGTTATTTCATTGAAATTTGTTCCTACCAAATTAACTTTATCAAATTTGTGAAGCCTTTGATTACTCTCAGAATGTTCACTTTTAATCAATGTTTTGCATAAAATAAAAGCATATTTGTTTTGAACTGACAAAATATTATTTTAAATTCCTTTAACTATCTCAAAATAATTATTGTCTTGTTTATTTGGGGATAAATGGTAGATGTTTGATGTACATTTTCTCTGATTTTTGTTGCATCTTTCACATTCTAACTTAATTTATTATTTTTCCATTATCCACACACAATTGCTTCTTTTTCAAGTTTATTGCTGCCTTTACAGTTAAAATCATGATGCTAATAAACAGTGATAATTATATGCATACACATAAGTCTAACAGTTAACAAAGTCCTTCCACATACATGTTTTTGATACAATATTTAAGTATTGTAACCACCATGAGGTGGGTACAGTAAGGAATATTATTTATATTTTCAGGCTAAGGAAACTGAGGCATAGATGATATTTAGTAATTGTTAGACCAGGAAGGGAGACAGAGTTAATAAGACTCAGGAATCAAAATCATCAGCTGTCCCACTCTTGGTCCCAAGGCACAATGGACTAATTGAACAAGTATGTACTTTAAACTCAGAAATACTTGGGTCTCAAATCTGGTTTTACCACTTACCAGTAACATCACGTAGGGTGACTAATGTCTTCATTTACTCTCAGACTGAAAGTTGAAGAGCCAGATAATTAAACAGAGATGGAGTTTAATAAAATATGAGACACAAACACGAACAAAACAAAACAAAATACTGGAAGGCTATGCGTAATTGTTGAGAATAACTAGCAATTACTGGCTTGATCATTTCCTCTCTTCTTGCACCTTTCCACATGTGCCTGTTGTTCAAACAAAAGTAAAGTGTTTGATGGAAAATGTGACCCTAAAAATTTTTAAACAGAAAATGATCAAGTATCAGCAATTCCATATGGTTCCTACAGAAGCTTAAATCTATCATGCTCTCTCAAGCCTTCATGATGTTTTGATTTTGTTTTTTATTTTAACTTTCATATCTATTTAATTTTTTTGAATAGGTTATATAGACAAATATTAGAAAAAATTAAGATTGAAAACAGGATCCAGGAAAAACTGAAGTCCCTTCTTATTACTGTTCTCTAGGCACCTAATTTTCTCCTTTTGAAACAATCAATGATTCAAGATAGTTGGGATACTTTGTTCACTTATATATCATTTTTATATTTTTAACCAGATGTTTACCTAATATGTACATTTTACCCCTTGACCAAAGGGAAAAAAAAAACTCATGGATACTCCTCATAGACTTCATGCCTAAACGTAAATTGGTACAGTGTTCTTCAAGAAGAGAGGAAGGATGCTAGGCAGGCAAAGACAATAGATGTTGACTCACAAACTAAGGCTCCAGGCTGCAAAGGTAGGTCCAAATCAATGCTCCCACTGCTTCCCTAAAAGCAAGCATAGATACTATGCTGTATGTATAACTTCTCCTCACACTAGACAGTGAGCTCTCGAAGGACAAAGACTTGAATTGCTTCATCCTAGTATTCCCAACATAAAACACACTTAGTTTTTGACAAATAGAAGGTAATAAGACATTTTCAGAGCATAAATGAAAATTTTCTACCTCCTGAAATTTTCTCAAGCATTTCAGTATTACCATTTAAAGTTATCTTTCCTAGGCAGATGTTTTCCCACATGGGACACATCTGTTTTGCAATGCTTCTTATTTCTCTAAATCTTGGTAAACAATCTAAGTTTCATGTCCTTGAGTTAGAAGACTAGAGTACTTATCTTTTATAAATATGCCAGTACAGTAAAGGCTTTATATGGGAAAAAATCCTGTTGGACACTTTTTGTAAGAATAGCAAAAAGTCAAGTGGAACATGAGCCTGGATGACTATTCTTCCAAGTCATCAAACAAGAGATATTGTAATCTATTTGAAGAGAGTATAAAATAGAGTATCAAGCATATTTTTTATGTAACAATCAAGTAGAAAAGGAACACGCAAGGAGTCTTTTCTATCTCCATCAAGCATATGTACTCTGTCTATTGAGAAACTGGCCACCAAATCTTATCCTATGATGTGTCACTGGTGCCGCAGACCTGAATGTGGCTGAAGTGTGAGAGCACATAAGAACTAAAAGGGTGATGGATGAATCTATTTCTTCCCTAGGTTCAATTTCCCTTCATAACAACAGGAATGTGTTCTTATCCAAGGACTGTACACTAGGATGGCAACATTTAAGTCTAATCAAAGAGGAACACACAGAGCAATAAATCAAGAGGTGTTTGAAAGTTACCACTGACTGATGGGCAAAGCCTCAAAGATATAAGCAAGCATACTCTCCATTCGTGGAAGACCAAGCATCCTGTGCCTTGGTATTGGAGACTGACTTAAAGGAAGGAGATGCTGAAAGAAGGGTTTAAAAGAGGCCTTGTTGGAAGCTAGCAATAGAAGAGAAAGAAAATCAAGGAAAACAAACTTCACTGAGTTCCTCTATACATGATAACTAGAGGTTTAATTCAAAGTGTTATTAGTATCCATATCTACATCTACAAACTTTAAATTGTTACTATGATTAAATAAAGCTCTGTCACCTGAGAAGAACTCTTGTGTCATTATGTTCTTTGCAATATCTACTACATATATTGCATATGTGCTCAAATATTTTGGGTTGAAAAATATAAAGTTTTGACTTTATCTCAGAATTGAAAAGTCTCTGGCTCAAACTTTCTTACCTATAATTTATATGTTTAAATGGATGTGGAATTTGAAAGCAATACAAATTTAATCAATCAGGGAAGCTTTTTTCTTTATAAATGTGGATACCAACAAATAACCATCTGTCTTATTCAAAACTCAACCTCAGTGCCCAGTGTGGTACCTTTCACATCACAAAGATAAATACTTGTTGAATGGGAGTTTGAATTAATAATAGCAGGTGCAGTTATAAATAAGCAATGACAACCTGTTATTAGTCAAAACATTGAAAAGCAGATTCTTTCTATAAACCATCTCAAAATCAAACCAAGTCAGTATCTCTAGCTATTTCAAACCAATCACTGTGAACCAATAGTAACAGAAACCAGAGTGATCTATTTTATGAAGAGAAAAATCCTAACAACAAATTAATTTGTGCCCAAATTCCAGTCAGAATTTGCATATATATAATTTAAGGAGTTTCTTTTTCCATGGTAATTAAATTTGCACAGTACTGGGAGCCTAAAAAAAACCACACACACAAATGCAAAAACACAGTCTACTACTATTTGATGAATTAAAATGACAGCTGCATAAGCATAGCCATAACTATGGTTGCAAGCTGCAATTTGCCTAAACTATAATGTCAATGAGGCATCTGGTTCCTACTCTGTCACCTTCCCCCTCGGGCTTCACAATGAAAATTATAGAAGAAAAAGTGGAATCATTATTATGTGGCTAGAACAAGAATTACGCTGTGTAGGTTTTGAAGCATATTTCTGCAATTTCATAAATGGCCTGTAATTTAATAATAACCATCAATACTTTATTACTTTCATTTCAGTTTGGCTATAAATGAGTTTATTTCTCACTAAATCACTCATATCCATATTTTTCTCTATTTTAGTGGTAGTTATTATCATAATGATGATCGTTTTTCTCTACAATAATTATATTAGACAAGTTCAAACCATTCCTGAAACTAATTAATATTTTTTCATAAGACAAATTATTTCTTTTCAAACAAGCTTCATTTTTTAAAAAAGGTTGTTCTGCACTGTTTTGTTTTAATTTATCTCCCTTATTTGTAAATTCATTACTTATGACTTCATTATTATAGGAGAATTACTAGCACATAGTTTCTAAATGTGCTCTCCCTGTCCTATCATATACAGCTATGATATAACTTGATATATTTATTGATTATATTTTAAAATACAATACTGTAGGGAAATGGGAAAATGGTAAAAATATTAGCAACATAGCATGCATAATTGGCTTAAAAGAAAAAAAACCAGTAAGGTTTAGTATTGAGCTTAGTGATAGACCTTTTTTTTTTTTTCTTTTTTTACTTTAAGCTTGTTTGTTTACCTAAATAATATTTACTTTCAGAGCTGTTAGCATTTAGGTGATTTGTTGTACATAGAAAAATACTTCTAATGGCAAATTGATTATGTCCTTGAAAGGTAAGATTAACAGATAATGACTGTATAATAATATATAGTAATCAAGGAAGTACTGTTAGATTTTTATTTTGTATTTTATTTTTATAGCTTTTCTATTACAGTTGTCCCATTTTTCCCCCATTGCTCCCACCCCCACCCAGCTCACCCATTCTCCCAGTCATTCACCACCCCATTGTCCATGTCCATGGGTAATTTATACTAGTTCCTTTCCGAAAACCTTCCCCTACTTACTCCCCCTCTCTCCCTCCCCACCCCCAAAAACTGTTACTCTGTTCCTTGTTCAATTTTGATCATTTGCTTGTGTTGTTCATTAGTTGCCTGTATCAGGTGATATCATATGGTATTTTTCTTTTGTTGCCTGGCTTATTTCACTAAGCATAATTGTCTCTAGTTCCATCCATGTTGTCGCAATTGGCAGCAGTTCCTTCTTCCTTTCTGCTGCATAGTATTCCATTGTGTAAATGAACCACAGTTTTTTGATCCACTCATCGACAGGTGGGCACTTAGGTTGTTTCCATCACTTGGCTATTGAAAACAGTGCTGCTATGAACATAGGAGTGCATAGGTTCTTTTGAATTGGTGTTTCAGGATTCTTTGGGTATAATCCTAGCAAAGAATTGCTAGTTCAAAAGGCAGTTCCATTTTTAGTTTTTTGAAGAAATTCCATACTGTTTTCCACAGTGGCTGCCCCAGTCTGCATTCCCACCAACAGTGCAGTAGGGTTCCCGTTTCTCCACATCCTCGCCAGCACTTGTTGTTTGTTGATTTGTTGATGATGGCCATTCTGACTGGTGTAAAGTGGTATCTCATTGTGGTTTTTATTTGCATCTCTCTGATGGCTAGTGATGTCGAGCATTCTTTCATATGTTTATGGACCCTCTGTATATTCTCCTTGGAGAAGTGTTTGTTCAGGTCTTTTGCTCACTTTTTCACTGAGCTGTCTGTCTTATTGGTGTTGAGACATTTAAGTTCTTTATATATTTTGGAGATCAATCCCTTGTCTGAGGTATCATTGGCAAATATGTTTTCCTATGTGGTTGGTTCCCTTTTCATCTTGCTGAAGTTTTCTTTTGCTGAGCAGAAACTCTTCAGTTTGATGTAGTCTCATTTGTTTAATTTTTCCTTCATTTTCCTTGCCTTAGGAGAAGTATTAGTGAAAATATTGTTACGTGGGATATCTGAAATTTTTCTGCCTATGTTTTCCTCTAGGACTTTCATGGTGTCACAGCTTACATTTAAGTCTTTGATCCATCTTGAGTTTATTCTCATGTATGGTGTAAGTTAGTGGTCTAGTTTCACTTTTTTGCTTGACCCTGCCCAGTTCTCCAAGCACCATTTGTTGAAAAAGCTCTTCTCACTCGATTTTATGTTCCTTCCTCCGCTGACAAATATTAGTTTACCATAGAGACTAGGGTTTATGTCTGGGCTCTCTGTTCTGTTCCATTGATCCATATGTCTGTTCTTATGCCAGTACCAGGCTGTTTTGATTACAGTGGCTTTGTAGTATAGTTTGATGTAAGTTATTATGATTCCTCCTATAGCATTCTTCTGTCTCAAGATTGCTGTGGCTATTCAGGGTCTTTTTTGGTTCCATATAAATTTTTGAAGTATTTGTTCTAGGTCTTTGAAAAATGTCACTGGTATTTTAATAAGGATTGCATTGAATCTATAAATTGCTTTAGGTAGTATGGATATTTTAATGATGTCGATTCTTCCCATCCATGAACATAGTATATGCTTCCACTTATTTGTATCTTTCTTAATTTATTTCTTCAGTGATATGTAGTTTTCTCAGTACAAGTTTTTTATCTCTTTGGTTAAGTTTATTCCTAGGTACTTTATTTTTCTTGTTGCTATGGTAAATGGAATTTTTCTTCTAGTTTCTACCTCTGATATATTATTGCTGGTTACAGAAATGCCTTTGATTTCTGAATATTGACTTTGTGCCCTGTTATTTTGCCAAATTCACTTATTATATCAAGTAGTTTTTAGTGGAGTCTATAGGGTTTTCAATGTACACTATCATGTCGTCTGCAAATAATGACAGTTTTAGTTCCTCTTTTCCAATTTGTATGCCTTTTTTTTTTTTCTTGTCTGATTGCTATGGCTAGAAATTCCAAGGATATGTTGAATAGGAGTGGAAAGAGTGTACATCCTTGTCTTGTTCCTGATATCAGGGGGAATGCTTTCAGGTTTTGTCCTTTGAGTATGATGTTGACTTCAGGTTTCTCATATATGGCCTTTATTATATTGAGGTATGTTCCCCCTATTCCCATTTTGCTGAGAGTTTTCATCACAAATGGGTGTTGTACTTTATCAAATACTTTTTCAGCATCTATTGATATGATCATGTGGTTTTTGTCTTTCATTTTGTTTATGTGGTGTATTATGTTTACTGATTTGTGAATATTAAGCCATCCTTGCATCCTTGGGATGAATCCCATTTGAGCGTGGTATATGATCTATTTAATGTATTGCTGCATCCGTTTTGCCAGTATTTTGTTGAGGATTTTAGCATCTATGTTCATCAGCGATATTAGCCTGTAGTTTTACTTTTTGTTGCATCTTGACCTGGTTTTGTAATTAGGGTAATACTGGCATCATAGAACAAGTTTGGGAGTCTTCCTTCTTGAATTTTTTGGAATAGTTTGAGAAAGATAGAAGTTAGTTCCTCCTTAAATATCTTGTAAAATTTGCCTGTGAAATCATCCAGTCCAGGGCTTTTGTGTGCTGGGAGTTTTTTGATTACTCTTTCAATTTCACTCTTTGTTATTGTTCTGTTCAGGCTTTCTGCTTCTTCTTGATTCAGTTTTGGAAGATTATATATTTCTAGAAATTTGTCCATTTCATCTAGATTGTTAAGTTTCTTGCCACACAGTTGTTTGTAGTAATTTCTTACAATCCTTTGTATTCCTCTGATATCAGTTGTGATTTTTCCTGATTTGTTTCTGATTTTGTTTACTTGGGTCCCCTTTCCTTTTTTTTGTTGATGAGCCTGGCTAAAGCTTGTCAATTTTTTTTTTTTATCTTTCAAAGAACCAGCTTCTACCTCTGTTGATCTTTTGAATTGTTTGTGTAGTCTCTATGTCATTTAATTCTGCTCTGATCTTAATGATTTCCTTCTTTCTACTCGCTCTGGGTTTTGTTTGTTGTTGTTCCTCTAGTTCTTGTAGCTGTAGGGTTAGACATTTCATTTGAGATTCTTCTGTAATTTTTAGGTAGGCCTGTATTGCTATGAACTTTCCTCTCAGGACTGCTTTTGCTGTGTCCAATAACTTTTGGGCTGTTGTGTGCTTGTTATCATTTGTTTCCAGAAACTTCTTGACTTCCTCCTTGATGCCATTGTTAACCCGTTCATTATTTAATAGCATGTTATTTGTTCTCCATGAGTTGAATATCTTTGAGTTTTTTCCTCGAGGTTGATTTCTGGTTTCAAGGCATTGTGATGTGAAAAGATGCTTAATATAATTTCAGTTTTTTCTTGAATTTGTTGAGGCTTTTTTTATGTCCTACCATGTGGTCTATCTTTGAAAATGTTCCATGTGCACTTGAAAATAATGTATATTTTGCTTCTTTGGGGTGAAGAGTTCTATATAAATATCAATTAAGTCCATTTGATCTAGAGTGTTGTTCAATGCCTCAATATCCTTGGTATTTCTTTGCTTCAAAGATCTGTCCATTGTTGACAAAGGGGTGCTAAAGTTTCCTACCATGTGTTGCTGTTGATATCCTTCTTGTAGTCTTCCAAGATTTTCCTTAAATACTTGGATGCTCCTATGTTGGATGCATATATGTTTACCAAGGATTATATCCTCTTGATGGATTGTTCCCTTAAGTATTATGAAATGTCCTTCTTTGTCTTTTTTTTTGTGGCCTTTGCTGTGGAATCTGTTTTGTCTGTTATAAATACTGCTACCCCAGCTTTTTTTCAGGTCCATTTACTTGAAATACTTTTTTCCATCCCTTCACTTTCAGTCTGTGTAGATCATTTGTTTGAGATGGGTCTCTTGTAGACAGTATATATGTGGGTCATATTTTTGTATCCATTCCGCTACCCTATATCTTTTGATCAGAGCATTTAATCCATTTACATTTAAGGTTATTATTGACAGGTATTTATTCATTTCCTTTTGTTTCTGTGTTCCTCTCCCTCTCTCTTTTTCTTCTTTTTCTTTTTAATTTAATTATTTATTTCTTTGTTTGTTTACTTATTTTATTTTTAGAGAGAGGGGAAAGAAGAAAGAGAGAGAGAGAAACATTACTGTGTGGTTGCCTCTCACTCATGGCCCCAACTAGGGACCTGACGTGCAACCTAGTCATGTGCCCTGACTGGGAATTGAACCATTTATTCTTTTTCTTAAAGCATTCCCTTTAGCATTGCTTGAAATGCTGGTTTGGTGGATATGTATTCTTTTAGTCTTCCTTTGTCTGGGAAACTTCTTATTTCATCTTCCATTTTGAAAGAGATCCTTGCTGGGTAAAGTAGTCTTGGTTGTAGGCCTTTGTTTTTCATTGGTTAAAGTACTTTTTGCCATTCCCTTCTGGCTTGTAGTGTTTCTGTTGAGAAATCAGCTGATAGTCTTATCGGAGCTCCATTGCATATTATTTGCTCTTCTGCTCTTGCTTCCTTTAGGATTCTCACTTTTTCTTTGAATGTTGCCATTTTAATTATGATGTGCCTTGGAGTGGGCCTTTCTGGATTCATCTTCATTAGGACCCTCTGTGCTTCCTGACTTGCATGACTTTTTCTCTCATGAAGTTAGGAAAATTTTCTGTCATTACTTTTTCAATCAGGTTTTCTATCCTATGCTCCTCTTCTTCTCTTTCTTTTACCCCTATGATACAGATATTGTTTTGTTTTACATTGTCCTGCAGTTAACTTAAACCCTCTCTATTCTTTTTCAGTATTTTTTCACTTTATTGCATGTGTGTGAATTTTTTTCAACGTTGTCCTCTTAACTCACCGATGTGATCCTCTGCTTCATTTAGCCTGCTTTTGATTAATTCTACTGTGTTACTCAGTTCAGAAATTGCATTCTTTATTTCTTCCTGGTTCTTATTGGTAGCTTCTGTGTCCTTTTTTACGCTGGTGTAGTTCTCAATAAGTTCCTTGTAGCTTCACTGGAGTTCTTTGTAGTTTCCCTGGAGTTCATTGTAATTTCCCTGGAGTTCGTTGTAGTTTTCTTTGAGTTTGTTGAATTCATTGATTTTCCTCATTACTATTGTTTTGAATTCCATGTTTGATAGTTTGCTTGCCTCTATTTTATCTATCGCTCCTTTTGGGAACTCCTCCTTTCCTTTGGTGGGGTGTTGTTTCTTTTTGGTGTGGTGTTATTTCATCTCCCCATTTTGGGCACTGGTCTTGTTTGTTTCTGCCTATTAGATCGATCTGCTTTTATTTTCTACCTTTGTGTTGTGACCTTCTGTGGTAGGATTCTGTGTTATTCAGTGATACAGACTCCTTGATCTCTTTAACTTGATGCTGTTGGGATGCTCTTTATGCCTTTTATTTGGACTCTCTAGCAGTATTTTGGTTTTGTTTGTTGTTTTGCTCTTTGGTGAGTTCTTCCTTTAAATTAGCTGACTGAGAGTCACTCTTCCCACTTCTGACAGTTGTTGAGCTGCATCTGGCTGATGCCTCTCAGAGGGGAGTAGTCTGCTTATGAGATTTCTCCTGTAGGATTAAGGTCGAGTCTTTCTGGGGATCTGATCTGCTGCTCCTCCACTTTTTTTCTCCAGAACCAGTTTCCAAAGTTTTTCTAAGCTCCTCTAGTTCATTTCACCTTCTTTCAGCTGCAGCCAAGGTTGTGCGTGGGTAGTGTGCTTTTTCTGCCTGCCGGCAGGTGGGCTAAAACAACAGGCAGGTGTTGGAGAGTGTGCCAGGAGCATTCTCCCACACTGGTGGGCAAGGGCATTTCTTTGTGCTGGCTGGTGTGCACCCCAGCTGTTAGCTATTCCCCATTCCGGTGGATGGGTGGACCAGAGGTATTGCATTGTGCTGACTGGCATGCATGAGGACCGGCAGCAATCCCTCACTCTATCAAGTGTTTGAGTCAGGAACACTCCACCGTGCTGGTTGGTTGTGGTTCTACTGTTAGATTTTTAAATAATGACATGTAAATATCATAAATTCACAAAATACTCATATGTGTTTGCTTCTCTGTTATTCAAATGACCATTAAAAAATATAAAAGAAAACATTTTAAAACACACCCCTGAAGCCCCTAAACAGTAAGTAGAAATTTATTTTGACATATAATGTATCAAGCTGTGAGATTTACATTATAAACAAGTCAGGAGTCAAAAATAAAAGAAAAACAACAATAAATAAATAATATTACTATAATCTTGGGGGAAGTTCCAAAATGTGAGTTTATGTTATTGTTATTACAAAATATATATATATATATACATATATTACACTTTTTTGAGGGAAGAGGGAGTTGAATAACTGAAAAGCAATAATTTAAAATAGTTACAATATTTTCAAAAAAATGTAGAATAAAATCAACTTTTGACCATGTATTAATTTTAGTAAATTTCTTAGAAATATTAATATTTTTCATAAACTTCTAAAATTAATTCTTAGCCTTCTAAAATGTTGACATAAGAAAAGGATTATCTTTCTAAAGCATATGAGGTCTGTCCAGGAGATATCCAGCAATGTAATATGAAAAATAGAGACATTTATTGAAGAAGATACAAGAAACTTTGTACATTGGACAATGAGGTCTCAGTGTCCTTCATAATAAGCACCTTGGGACCTCACAGTTCTCCCAATTGCCATCAGCTCCCCCATCACATTTTCCTGAACTACATCAAAGTTCTGAAATCTCTTCCCTTTCAAAGGTGACTTTAGTTTTGAGAAAAGCCAGAAGTCACAGGACACCAAGTCTATAGGGGGCTGAGTCACCTGAATGATTTAATGTTTCCCAAAAAACTCTGCATAAGATGTGATGCATGAGTAAGCCCACGGTGATAAAGCTACCAATCACCAGTTAGTTGCCTATAGCTGCAGCCTTCTGAATCATCCAAATAATTTCTGTGGAGGAATGTTCAAGTTTAATACAAAATTTGATGAAGATTTGGTGCTGTACTCGCTCAGTCATTTTGCATGTGATGGCCACACAGTACACATGTTCATGCAACAACATCTCCCACTCCCACTGATTAGTTCAATGGAGTCCACTCTCTGTGGTTGCCAGGTTACATTGATGTCACCCAAACTATTCTCATTATATTAGCAATAGTTGGACTTTTTCCAGACACACCAAAAGCATTTCCTTGATGGTATTTGTCCCTCTCTGCTTCACAGTCTTTATTTTGTCTAGATAATCAGATTTTTGTTTGTTTTAAACCTTCATTATGTGATTTAAACCAGCAATAAGTAGACTATTTAAAGTTGCATTATTTAAACTGCAGTGTTAGGGTGCCGTAGAAGGGTACGGTTTCAACTTTAATGTTTTTTTGTTGTTGTGGTTTCCTTTTTAAGGTTTATTTTATTCTCATTAGAGAGAAAAATGAGATAAGGGAAGAGAAAGAGAGAAACATCAGTACAAGAGAGAAACATTGATCTGCTACCTCCTCACATGCCCCAACTAGGGATCAAGCCCACACATAAGCATGTGTCCTGGCAGTGAATCAGACCGGTGACCTTTTGGTTATGGGACTATACTCTAACTATCTGAGCCACACCAGCCAGGGCATTTCTTAATTCTAGCTCTTGCTTTACTATTAAGTGTTACCCTTTCTTCAGGAATATAATTTCTCCAGGTAATAATCAAAATGGAAAGCTATTACTCTTGAATATTATCAGGCTTGGGTAATCGACTTCTCACTCTTCAACAATTCAATGTTTTTTCTCCTTCAAAAAATGTACAATTAGACTCACATTTTATGAAAATAATTTGTGCATTTGGAGACTTTTTTCTAAATAGACTAGTCTTCCGCTTGAATCACATTCTTATCATTGAAACATGTGATATACAATGGTCCCCACATAGACATTTAGAATGTTTTGGTGAGCCTGCTAATTTTGAGAATGTAATGGTCCATGATATTTTCTTCAAATTCACTATGACTCATTGCATGAGTGTTTGGGAAAGACTATTTTTAGAACATCCATTCTTCAGAATTAGCCCAACAAATACCAATGTTAGACAAATCTGAACACTATGCTTTACAACCACCTGTAATATGATAAATAATTCTCCTAGGTTATACAGATTTCATATTCAAGTATGACATATCAATGAATAACATGAGAATAAATTGACCCCAGTAGTAGAAATGAAAGCATTTCTGGACTATCTCCTGTTATTGCCTATTTGTATGCAGTTATAGCTATAAAGCTCAACCTAATTACTGCAGCTGTTGGAGAAGCTTAAAGATGACCTGGTTATGCTGCCTCCAGCCAACTGTTAGAAACTTCTCTCCATATTTGTGAAACTCACTCTTCATCAATTGTATTAAATGGCTAAAAATAGAGGCAGTGGACCACTAAGAGCAGTTTCCCCACCCTGTAATTGGATGTGGGAGGTGCATGCCATATGGATTTAATCTTTATTATTTCCTATTTAAATACATGTTTGCTGTAAATGTGTGCATCACTGCATGTGGACATATTAGTGTTACTTAATGAAATGAAAAGAAACCAAATGCACAAATTCCTGAGTATTATTTCTCAGAAAATTTCAGTTTTTACAAGTTATTTGCAAAATAAATTGCATTTTGGCAGGGTGTCTGGCACTATGTAGTTCCTTATTTAACAGAAGAGCAAGAAAAGATTTACAGTAATATATTCATAAATTGTCAGCACATCTGTTGTTACTGTTCGCAGGGCCACATTCACTTAAGCTCCCTGTTTCCCAGACATTTTTCTATTTTCAAATATATACTGTACTTTTACCTGGCATATAACCTATCAAACTGCCTTTTATAACCTGGCTACACCTATTCCTGCAGGTCAAATAACAGATAGGGAATTTTCAGGATGGAGCAATAAGGGTCTCCGGGGTTCATTTCGAGCCAGTCATTTTCTCACTGCAACTCAGAAGGCAGGTTGGGGAATTTCTCATGAAGCACACAAGAGGGATTTTTCACTTTCTTATCAGTGTGGCTATACTTAGAATAAGAATGCCTCATATTATATGCTTTTCAATTGAGATATCTATAAGACAATTATTTTAGAGGAGTATTTATTTTTGTAATATTTTGACTAATTTACCTGCTTTTGTTCACTTTGTCGTATGTAATTTTTTTATTTATTATGTTTTATTGATTATGCTGTTGTAGTTGTCCCAATTTCTTTTCCCTCTCCTCCTCTGCACCCAGTGACCCACCCCCCTCAGTCATTCCCTTCCTTTGTCCATGCCCATTGGTTGTGCATATAGTTCTTCTCAACATCTTCCTGACTACTCCACTCCCTCCTACTATGCTTCTTAATTCCTGCATCATCTCCCTCCCTTTCTCCCTTCCCCTTCCCGCTGACCTTCCCCCAATATGTTCCCTATACCTATAATTATTTTTCTACTCTTGTTGCCTATTTAGTTTGCCTTTGTTTTAATTCCCTAGCTTCTGTTGTTGATTGTTGTGATACAGTTTTCATTTGAATGTTCATAGTTTTGATGCTCTTTCTTATAAACAAGTCCCTTTAACATCTCATAAAACAGTGGTTTGGATCTAATGAACTCCTTCAGTTTTACTTTGTCCTGGAAACACTTTATCTGCCCTTCTATTCTGAATGACAGCTTCGCTTGATAGAGTAATCATAGCTGTAGGTTTTTGATTTTCATTACTTTTAATATTTCTTACCAGTCCCCTCTTGCCTGCAGGGTCTCCTTTGAGAAATCAGCTGATAGTCTAATTGGGACCCCTTTGTGAATAATTCTCTTCTTCTCTCTTGGTGCTTTTAAGATTCTCTCATCATCTTACATTTTTGCCATTTTGATTATAATGTGTCTTGGTGTGGTTCTCCTTGGGTCCAGTTTTTCTGGAACTCTCTGTGCTCCCTGGCCTGTAAGTCTATTTCCTTCTCCAAGTTCTGCTTCATTACTTTTTCACATAATTTTTCAATTTCTAGTTCTTCTTCTTCACCTTCTGGCAACCCTATAATTTGATGTTTGCTTGCTTATAGTTGTCCCAGAGGTTTTTGAGCTTCTCCTCATTTTCCTCACTTTTTGTTTCCTCTTTCTGCACTGGTTAACTGTTCCTTCCCTGTGTTCCGATTTGTTGACTTGATCCCTGGTTTTCCTTCCCTCACCACTTGTTCTATATGTGTTTTCATTCATTTCAGCAGGACGAGCCTCCATTCCTTCCCCATCTTGATTAAGTCCTGCTGTTAGTTCTGTAAGCTGTCTTATAACTATAGCTCTGAACTGAGCCTCAGAAAGATTATTTATCTGTTCATCCATTAAATCATGTATTTGCTTTCTGGTCAGCTGTGTGATTGGGATCTCTATCATTATCCCTGCCATCCTGACAGTTTTCCTTTACCTTTCCTTCTTGGGCGGGGCTGTCACACCTCCTACACTATAGTGGGCAGAGTCCCCATGCACTCAACACTACCAGGCGACCCTTCTCACCACACTGTGGTGCTTTGTGTGGGGTTGGGGGTCAAAGATGGATTCCTGCTGTTTACTTTCTGCTGAGAGACCGGCAGCCTCCTCCTCCATCCCCACACCCTCTGGACCTCACAGTCCGACGCAATGGAGGGTCTGCCTTCCCCAGCATTTGAATCCTGAGCTGACGGGTTTGGTCTGCAGTGGGAGTGCTTCCCAGGTGTTTCTCGCCTCCCCTTAAATATAGGTGTCTGTGCTTACCGCAGTCCCGCTGCTCTTCACTGCAGCAGCTGCCACCAGCACAGCTTGATCTCTCTGACCTGGCTTCACCCCTCCTATCCACCCAGATGAGCACCACTTGCTTATAATTTCATACGTTGAACTTCCATGTAGCTTTATTTTCTGGAACTTCTTGTTATTTCTGGTTTTGCGGTAGTTGTAGTCCTTCTTAGTTGTGGAGGGATACGGAGCATGTCAGTCAAGGCCTCCATGTTGGCCAGAAGTCGTCATATGTAAATTTTGATGTGTGTGATTGTACATAAATAACTTACATTAGCATGTTATTTTATATTATTTCATCTATCTACAGTCATCCAATATTTAATGATGAGTATACATTCTGAGAAATGCATCATTAGGTGATGTAGTAATTATGTGAACATCACAGGTGCACACAGCGAGATGGTATAGCCTGTTATAAAGCCAGTCTATGTGATATAGCCATTTCTCTTAGGCTACAAGCCTGTACAGCATGTTACTGTACAAACAACAAGAGGACAGCCAGTGGGAGTTGTGGTAGTGAGGGGGTGGAGGGATTGAGCAAAAAGGAAAAGGGACTCATGGACATGGCCAACCGTGTGGTGATTGCTGGGGGGAGGGGGGTATAAAGGAACTAAATGATAATAGAAAAAAAAAACAATAAAAATTAAATTAAAAAAACTAAATGTTCAGTTCCTTAATTTATCTGTATTTAATAGGCATATACACCTTGTGGTTACCAAATTAAACAGCACAAATACAGAATATTTCCAACATCACAGAAATTTCTGTTGAACAGTGCCAGAGAGACATTCTATACTCAGATGCATCTGCAGGTGTCTCAGTCCTTTCTCCAAACTAAAGAAATCAAATTAAAGAAAATTGAAGATGAAGAATGTCTCTGTGTTTTAGGCAAGAAAATAATTCATAACTCTAATTAAAAGGTTGGCAAATTGTATCCTTATGTATTATACATTTTAATATGTCAAATATATTCTTTTGGTTCCCCATTTAAACCTATGTTTCAACTGATTTACTATTTACTCTCCCTGCGACTCTCAGATAAACCCATTTTACTCTGACATATGGGAAAATGATTAAGCGTATGTGCTCCAAAGAGAGTTGTAGTAGCACCATGACTCTATCACAAATGCCCTTTGGGAAAGTTTTGTTTCCAAACTTTTGTTTCTGTATCTAAAAAATAAGAACATTAATAAAAATCAGATTATAGGGTTTTTATAAGGACTAAATGAGTTAATAATGGTAAAGTGGTTCTGTCTGTGATTGGCACATAGGAATAGTAAATATCAGCATCAAAGATTTGTAAGACAATTTGCAAGAGGCCATTATGTAAATTATTTAATTTAACTCTCAATTATTTTTCTTATTTTAGATTAAAAAAATATCACAGAGAGCTGTAGTGAATTGCTAAATTCGATGGCTGGTAATTCATTTTTCTGAAGTCAAAAATCAGCCATCCTATTCTTCCTACATAACATTTTTCTTCATTAACTACTAAAAAAAAATGGGCTACTAGATTACTTTTATTTGAATAAAATCTTCTGGTTTATTGCTCATTTACAGATTCTATCAATAATAGAAACCAAGGAAAAATGTCATGATTTGAGACACTGAAGCCTAGTAGGTCTATTTCACTTGATGTGTCTAGTCAATAGAACAACTCAATTGTGTTTTGAAATAGAGAAAATTTTTAAAAAAAGTCTTTTTCCTCCAGCTTGGCATTCATCCATGAGCTCATGTAAAGTTATTTCAGATCAGTAGAAAAAAAAAAAAAAGAGTCATAACCTATACACTTAATCTTCATTTTAAATCATATACTAGGTATAGTATAAAGTTTTCCATGTTACATAACCTACTCCCTTGATTATTGAGAGGAATCTCCACTATAAACATCAGTATCATAATACAGGACTAAAGACCAGTTCTACAAGAAGCTAAAATGTGAATGCTGATTCTCTAATACAACGCAATCTTCTGACATGGCAGCCACGGAGAAACATATAGACATTCATAACTTCCTAGTTCCTGATCTGAGTAATGCCACTCCACCTTTTTGCTCCTTCCAAACAATTGTATATCCCAGTTCTCTTTCTGCTTAAAATGCCTAAGCAGATTTCTGTTTTGTTGATAGAATCTTTGATGATAGGATTAGAGAGAAGCAAACAACAACAACAATGCACCAGGAGAAACTGGGCCATGTTTGGGTAAAAGAAACTAGTATACTGTAGTTCTCTTAGTAAATGTACTTCAGAACTGTCTTAAAGAGTAATTTCACTGCTTGACTATTCAGTTTGCAATTCAGGAGTCTCTGTTCCACATATCTGGCCATTTCTCTTTAGAGTACATATAAATACATGAGAACTCTTGAAATATCAGAAGACTATATATGAAAATTACTTTTTTGTTCTTTTCATTTGAACCTTATATTTAAATCCTTCATTCTGATGTTAATTTCTTCAGGTAATGTTGATAATGATACTAAGAACCTATTATTCCTCTTACTTTTTTGGTGACCAAAGAGATACAGTGGAAATCATCCATTTGACTCCTAGGAAATGCAGTCCTTAAGGAAAAATCTCAGAAGTTTCTTTTTCCTGCTTTGTATCCATTTGTTGTCCTTAATGTCCAAAAGAAAGGTGGGTATAGAAACACATGGAAAATGTGATGGTGAAGTAATATTTTCAAAATCAGAACATATACCCTAAATTCTGGTCTCCACTTTGGAATTAGCCATTTAAAATATTTTGTATGAGTTCAAGTTGCAATGCTTATTTGCAGTTTTACCATCTTTCCTGTACAGTGACAAAACTATAGGAAACTGATTGAATTGTCACCTTAGTAGGAAAGGTTTTCAAATTGTGAAAATAGATATATTAGACTTGCTAAATAAATCTAGAGTAATTTTGAGTAGGATGCTATTGTTTATATATTGTGTAATAACTAGCTTACTCTAAAAAGAACTTGTTCAAACAATAAAACATATTGTTATTAACAACAACAAAAAAGAGCAATACTTTACTTATTTATTTATGCTTCATTTACTTTAGGTTTGAAAAGTTGTGAACACATCAGATCCACAGTTGATTTTATAAAAGTTCAAAAAATATATTTATTAAAAGAAAAAAGCAATAGAGAATATAACAAGTTAGTACCTATGATTTAGCTCAGTGAATTTATACACTAAGCCATGGAAACAATAGATCTGACAAAGTGTCACAAGGAAATTGAGGCCCAGAGATGTGAAGTTAAGTCAGTGTTTATTGTAATCATAGAATTCTAACAATATAAAATGAAATTCCCAGAGAATATACACAGTGACTTGTGGGTTGTATAGGGAAAAAGAAGCCAAAGTAAGTAAAAGCGTTTCACAAATCTCCTGGTAGGAGACAGCTATAAATATTCATTAATATTTGAAGTCTGAGAAATACAAATTTAAGTGTGTTATGTATTTAAGGGTTATAATAAAAGGTTTAAAGAAGAAGGTATACCCTTCAAACTACTAGAATGGAAAATTATTAGAAAAAACACTCAATACTCAGTAAAAGTTAGCAAGGAAACTAAGAAATAACAATAAGTCATAGCAAATGGAAAACTCAAAGTAGATATCAGTTTGGATAAAGATTAATAACATATATAACATAGTATTCATTGTATTTTTAATGGTTTAAAACAAAAAAATTACTTGGATTAAATAAAAACAGAACAAAACAAAAAATATAAAACTAAACTCAATGCAAAATGCTCTAAATACTATAAAGAGACATAATTCATATCGATAGACACAGTAATATACCAGAACAATATAATAGTCACAAATCTTTATGCACATAAAAATATTTAATTTTCTGTGTAATTCAAAAGTGACAACTGCTAAAATGGCAAATGTAAAACTTTAGCAAGATACTTTACTGCACCTTTCTCAAGAACCATAGATTTAAAAAACACAAAAAATAAGCATATCAAGTATTTCAATAAAATAATTGAGTTGTGTACACTAGTAAGTGGATATTAATTATTTAAAAGAAAGTAGAAATTTCACACTTTTTAAAAGCATCAATAAAACATTGATAAACTAACTATTTGTAGATTCTTTTCAATTAACAACAATCCATTCACTTGTCAAATATTTACTGAGTATGTTCTATGTGCCCACACTCTTTTCTCCCTGGGGATCCTAAAGTGTAGTGACAGATGACAAATGGCAAGGTAAAAAAGATTGGAAAAATGTAATCTGATTTTCATTTCAAAAGATCAATCCACTGTAGTAGAAAATCTTATAAAACATAATATTAACTTATAAAAAGTCCACAAAATTTTCTCAGAATTGTTCATATAAAATAGAAGACTAGAAAATTTTGCTCCTATCACTTAGCTCACTGAGCTTGCATCTTAGGCAAAGGATACAGTGCTTCTGACAATGTTTATTGTAAAAAAAGAAATATATATGTATTAAAAAATGTTCTGTCTTTGACTTACCACTAAAAATTAATTGAGAATTAAACAATATTTAAAATAAATGGATTAAGCATAACTTAAGAGAAACTGATAAAAATTTCTATAGAGCTCTATATACAAACCAAGTATATTTTTAGAGCTAATTTTTATTTCTCTATACTATTGTTCTCTTCCTTGATGACTTTAGAATTTAATCCTTAAAAAATATATTACTCTATTGATCTATTCCATCAAATAATATGGCAAAATATTATGTTTGTTTGAAATATTTATCAATGAAATTCACTGTATAAGTGGGTGTAATAAAAGGAGTGCTCCTTTGGAAGGTAACTTAAAAACACATTTTTTAATTGAAAATTACAAATGATAGAGCAACTCTGATTCTCAATCTTTACTCTAGAGATGCATTCATAAATGTGCAGACAAGGAAACAACGACAAGAATGATCATTCTAACATCGTCTAGAATAAAAAATTGGAAGCAACCTAAATGCCTCTTAATAGATAAATACTTACTAGAGTTATGGCATTTCTTATTATAGGACACTATGCAACACGTTAGGATGAGGAGTAAAATGGAAAAGTCTTCAAGATGAACAGAGCAGACTATTCTACTTAGTGTATTACTATTGAAGTTAACATTAGTACACATGGATGCATATAAATGCATGGAAACTGTCACAGTGGATAAACACCAAACTAGTACCAGCACTTAAATCTGGAAAGTCATTTGGTTCAGTAGCATAAGGTAGGTTTAGAGAAGAGAGGATTTAAGTGTTAGGTTTAGGCTTATCTAGAATATTTCAATTTTTTTAAAAGGATAATTCAGTCTTATATGAATGAGGCATTCACAGCTTGGAAGGAAATAAAACACTGAATTGTTGAATGTAGTTTCAAAGGTTAAAAGCATGAACCTTATACAAATATAGAATTGACAGATGTCAGATTATTTTACTGAACTCATTAAATTATGAGTAACAGTAACATGATAAAGCTAGTTTCAAAAGACTTTGAGAATTAAAGTTTATATAGCCTCAGAAAAGATGGACTTCTAAATATGCATATTAAAATTAGGTTGTTAAATTCCATACATAACTTATTAATATTCCATGAGGCATTGAAAACATAGCTTTTGGCATTATATTTTCTACTGAGTAAAAATCAACAAATTAATACATGATTTTATTTAGATAACATAACCAAACACAGATACATTCTCCTGGAGAATGAAAAAATCCTTGTGTGTGCTTGTAACACTAACCATGTATGCCACACCCTCTTTTTGCTTATTTCCAAATATTGTGTAACTTCCTTAATGAAGTGAAAAAGAAAAATAGTAAGAGAAGACATCCCACTGTTAAGAACAGTGGTTAAAGCATTTTAAACACATATTGGGAAAATGCTTGGATAGACTGTAATAGAATTATCCAAATATATAGGTGGTGAAAAATAAAAAAATAAAAATATTATTGTAGAAAGAGAATCAAAATTTCTTGCAGTTGGTAGATAAGCCCAGACACCAGAAAATCCTATTCAAATGTTAATGGAGATGTAACAGGAGAAGATAAAAGTTTTCAGGTAAGACCAAGACAAATATTGACATTAACTGCATGTGGCTGATTATTTCTAGTTAATAAGGATAATTGCCATTACTGAATATATTCTGTTTATTATTTTTACTTTAAATATTTTCATATTAGAAATAATTAAACAGGAAATTCCCATAGGGCATTTCCATTTCATGCTTTGTATGTATCTGTGTGTGACACATTTTTCTGCTCTAATCAGACATTATAATTCCCTCTAGGTATAGATAAACCTAAATAAACTCTTAATTCCCGATTATAATCAAGACCCGGGTGACAACTGTGAGTTCCAAATAAGCAAAATGATGAACTTAAAAATTATACCATTCTTGGTTCATCATTTGTCATATAGATATAAAATATTTGTTTAAAAAAGTTATTCCATAATTTACATAAACCACTATTTTCAAATATTAGGTTTAAATCAAGGTTAGCCTCAGGAGACGCTGCCTTATATGTTTTTATTGAATTCATTTTGTCTGAATTACTTGAAGAGATTTTCTTGAACAGATTATCACACAAATAAAGGTTGATTGACTATGGAAATAGATAAAAAAGAATACTGGAAATCCCTCATAATAAGAAAATATTAGTGTCTTAACAGTTCATGATCTTAGTTGAGCTTCCTAGTATCTTTATCTTGTTTTTTGGGAATCTATCAAGGAAGGCTATCACAGCTTATTAATAAAACAGAGCATCAGTTTCTACCCTATAATTGAGGAAAAGAGGGACTGAAACATGCCGCCTATGAAAGTTAATTGGAGGGTTTAGAATTTATTGTTATAGTGTTAAGTGTCAAAGATAATTCTTTTACGCTATTATTGGAAGACCAAAGTGAAAGGCCCTGTAAAAAAAGAAACTGTTTTGAAACAGTATTTCTTTCAAGGCCTGCAGGTCATGCATATTTATATTACTTTACATTTAAAAAAGAGAACGTTGATTTACATAAATTTGCACGTGCTACTAAGTATGTGAAACTAATTAGTAAACTGAAAACAGTGTATTCAGGATTCATGGATAAGGTCATTGGAAGAACTGAGGTCAACCAAGGTTTGCAAATTAGGAAATCTGATTCCACCAGGGTATTTCTTCCAAAGCAGGGATCATTTTCAAAGTGCTTTGCCTAAAGACAACGGCTTCCAAGCTGAGGACTCTGTAAAAACAAATGTCTGTTTCCCCAATGTTAAAGTAAGAGCCCTCTAAATATTTTGAGTGTGCTTTGGCTGCTATCTTAATTGACTCCTTCTTGTCTTGAGCTAGTATGTTATATATCATTCTGCTTGCAGCTGAGGAGGCTATCAAGTGAACTGCCTTGGACTGATCAAGTCCATGATAGGAAGCAGTTAGTGCTCTAAAAATGGCATGCGACCTCAAAAAAGTCTTTAAAAATTGTCAGCTCTGCTTTTAAACCTAAGTGGCTTAAGCGTTTTTTAAAGGAGTCTAAAATATGAAAGTTTTCTGTTTTAAATAAGATAACCTATGAAGTTTTAAAAGGTGGAACATTCTGGGCATTTTATTTTTCTTACCTGAGTTTTAAGAGAACCTGCATAGAAAGTGTCAGTAATCTCAAATCCATTTAAACTTAATTCCTGGGATGTTCTGACTTATGGAACCATGATCTGTCTGTGATGGATCATAGCTGATCAGGTCATTTACTGATAAACATATTTCAGAGGATTTTTCTTTCTATTTTCTGTTGATATCCTTATACTGTAATGGTATGTCCTTACAGAGCCTACCCTGATCCCCAACTATTCTTTTTTTAAGAAGAGTCTATTTTCTGGAAATACAACTCATACTTTGCTATTTATTAAACACCTGGACCCTGTCAACTAAATAAAGTGCTAAATGTTGAGATGAAATATACTTAGTCAAGCAGTCAACTTTTTGAGATCATGGATGCTCAAATGGTTGGATATTTAAGATCATTAAGGTACTTGGCAGAAACTTTGCTAAAGGATTTTTTTTTCTTGATCTCAAATTTTGGCATGTTTTCTAATTTTCTGTTGATTTAAAAATATGGTTCTTTTCTCAGTTCATAATTCACATTACTGTCAAACATTGCACTTATCTCAGTACACCTCATTCAAAAATTTCCCAAGGGACCTTCTACTGTAGAGGAGAAAAAAATTTACTTGACCCTCTTAGGACCCTCTTAGAAAATTAAACTGATAGAGACATATTATGAACAGGAGGAAGGCATATACATTTATTTAATATAAGTTTCACACAACAGGAGAGACCTCATGAGGAAATTGAGACCTGAATAAACTGTTAATCTGAGTATTTTTAATGCTAAGTTTTGTTAAAAGTTCAGAAGTAGCCAAAGTAAAACCATCAAGACACTAAAATAGTAATTGGTAAAAATTTACTGTGCACACCCCAAAAAGTTTGCAAACTCAGAGCACTCAAACCAGAACATGGAATGAGGCTCCTAAGTATTCCATTACAAAGCAACTTATCGGATCGATCGATCGGCAGCCGTCCGTCTCGAGAGACGATGGTGTAGCTTCTTAAGAGTCTATCTGCACCGCCGAGAATGGCTGTGCAGTCCGACTCGGGAGTGACACGGTATCTGTCTCCTCCCATGTTGAATCGACATCTTGCGATGACGCTGGAGTGTCCTCTCCAGTGAAGCTGAAGCTACAGAGCCTGGGCAGGGTGATATGGAGGGCCTGCTGTTGCCCATGCAGCAGACCCCCCCTCTCTTCGCAGCTGAAGGGTCCAAGGGAAAGACGGAGTCAATACAGCTTGGCTTCAGGTGCGCCGCAGGAGTTGCCGGTGTTGACTACAACGTCAAACCGCCTTAGGGACTTCGGCTCCGGATTTTCTGTCGGGGTTTACTCCCTTAGCCTTTCCCCTGAAGAGGTATGCCGCAAGGCAGCGGAGGTTTTTTGGAGTCAGAGTTTTCCTTCTCTGATGTGCCCTGACTGGAAGATCGAACCAGCGACACTTAGCTCGCAGGCCGACGCTCAATCCACTGAGCCAAACCAGCCAGGGTTAAAGCAACTTATATACGTAGTGAAAATGTAGTGTCTTTACAGTGATTGGTAATTAAGCTAAATTAATGTTAAAACTTTTTTCTCCTCTCAGGAAAACTTTGAGGCTGTTCTGTTTTCTTTTAATTTTAACAGTCTAATGAAGAGTGGTCAGCCCTGGAGAAATAACATAGGTCAAGAGTGTGAAGTAGGTATAGTAACTGGGGGAAAATTAGCAAGGTCTACTTGTTTGCTTGGATATTTCATGGCATCCTTTTGTCTTCAGAAATAAGGATGCTCTTTTCCTTAAAGGGAGGGTACATCCCACATGAGGGTCCTAGAACCTCTTTCAGAGAGGAGGGGCCAGGAGAGGGAAGATCTGAATGAACTGCCTGCTTCTGTCATTTTCTCAAATTCCTTTAAGTGAAAATATTTAATATGCCATGGTGTCTGTTTGGGAGCTTGGTGTTCTGACCCCCTCCATGTCTGGCATTAGAGGGTCTCCATTCTCTGTCCCTATTTGTCAAACTTTCTTTGTGAATTTACTTTGGGGTTTCCACTGTCTGAAAGACCCTCATTGATTGTCCCCTTTTTTGATTATTACCCATTTTTTTTAGGATACACCTCACTTCCCACTTTTTCTTCAAAAGATTTTCATAACTGCCTTATTTCATCTTCATCTTAACTCCATTTCCAAGGCCCAGTTCACATTCTTTTTCACTAACAAACATCATCATTTAGCCCATGTTATTACCTTTAATAATAAAATCTACCATTTATTTTACATGTGTTATACCATTTTGTTGATGAGGAACTGAGACAGACAGATTAAGAAGATTGCCCAAAGTGACAAAGATGGGATTAATATATTTTCACCCTCTCTCTCTACAAAGACCTTGATAATAATTACAATAAGCCTACTGACTTCCTAAATAGTATTCATTCATTTCACCTTCACAAATATGCTATTTTATCATCTAATAAAATCATTGTTTTGTATAGTGACATATGCATTTGTAAAATGCTTAATATATTTTTATGCTCTTTGTTTCCTGAAAATTTTAGGCATAGAAAGCTGAATAAAATACTCATGCATTTCTTATCTCAGCTGAATTAAAGTAATTACAAACTAATAAAAAGTAAAATATAAAAAATAAATAGAAAATATTTGAGACATATAAATTACCAAAAATTTGCTGATTTTTAATGATTCTTAAATATCATTGGTTATAAAATTAACCTTCAGTGAATTATTTTCAGAAAAACTCTTTGATAATAGCATACTTTATTTTTTCCAATTTTTAGAGTATTTTCCAATTAAATAGTGTCATAAAAATTGAAAAACAGGGCCCTGGCTGGGTAGTTCCTGTGGTTACTATGTTGTCCCAACATGTCAAGTTTGTGGATTTGATCCAAAGTCAAGGCACATACAGGAGCAACAAATGAATGCATAAATAAGTGAAAAACAATTGACATCTTTCTCTATATATCTCTCTAGTCAATAAATAAAGTAATAAAATAAAAATGGAAAAACAGTGATTAAGGGTGAAATTTTCTAATCTTCTACCAGTTCTTTTGACATATATATAGTTTTTAATAAAAGATTGAACAACACACTTTCCCCAAATTCTGTATATTAGTTATGAATCATATGTCAAAATCAAAGCTATGTGATTATTTCTGATGCTAAGCATTTAATATATCCCTAACTATCATTAAGTGTTAAAGTAAAACATTGTGGGAAAAAAAAAAACAGAAGAAGGAAGACATCTAACTTGTCAAATTATATTTTCAATTTCATGTAGATAATACTGACTTGATCTTCCTCTGATGCTTGTAAAAATGTTAACTTGTGGACTATATTGGGAAAATTCTAGGAGACCAGAAAGCTACAAATTTTTTTTTAAATTTTTCCTTTTATTGTTTGTGATCTTTACATTTTTATTCTTTTTACATATATATTTATTGATTATATTGTTATAATAATTCCAGTTTTCCCCCTTTGCCCCCCTCCTCCTAGTACCCCCCCTTCCCCAGCTATCCCACCGCCCTTAGTTCATGTCCATGGGTCATATATGCAAGTTCTTTGGCTTCACCCTTTCCTATATTCTTTTTTTTAATTAATTAATTTTTATAACGATAAAAAATGACAATTCCCTCCTCTCAGAGTTAAGACCCTTTACACTCTTATAAAATACAATGGGTGAACATCTTGTGCTCCTCTAGCTGCTTCAAGCTGGACATGGTTGTCGTCCTACCTACCCTTGAGTCTAGAAATCCCTAATAAGAGTGGGGTTGTGGAGGAGAGGGTGGCCTTACCACATGGGGAAGAATTTTGCAGACTCCAGGTTGGTTGGTTGTCCTCAGACTGTGGCATGCTTGGTTTAATGGGCTGGCATCCTTGTTGTATTCTGGGGGCAACAGATTTGGCAACAGGATTAAAAGGCATGATTCAATTCATAACCACTAGATGACAAAAGGCAGGTATTAATTTTTCAATGTACCATATTAGGGGAGGAAAAAAAAGGCTCTTTGGAGGAAGCTGTGCAATACACATCACACCTGTCCAAAACCCTTTTGCCCAACTATACTTAGTTTGAGCTGAGGGGAATATTTTAGGTTTTTTTCCCCTCTCAGACCTCTGGGCCCTTTCTGTCCAAGCCTTTGGGATAGAAAAGGGAAACCAGTTTTAAAGTGAAGCCCACAGACCACCCCATGCTTCATCAACCTAGCCACTTAGTTCAGCCAAACCGTTGAGTGTCAGGAGTCAGCAATGCAGACAGGATTAAGTGAGGCTTATATGTGCAGACAATCACTTAGGTAATGAGATTATAGGCTTATGCCCTGTGAAATAGAACAAACATGTTAATTTATGCAACATAACCCACAAACTAGTCTCTATATCTGCAAGACTCTCTTGTTGGAAAGACATCCAGTTGCAAGGCATTTGATATTCTTCTTGCCTCTAAATTAAGCATCTTTGATGACTTCATAGACCTAGTTTAACTTTCAAATGAAAACAAACC
The DNA here is from genome assembly GCF_987537825.1 of Furipterus horrens. Taxonomy (NCBI): domain Eukaryota; kingdom Metazoa; phylum Chordata; class Mammalia; order Chiroptera; family Furipteridae; genus Furipterus; species Furipterus horrens. The sequence goes on along the minus strand of NW_028327173.1, from coordinate 59,203,733 downwards.
TTAAATGAAAAGAAACTTTAGAGACAGTTAGCTGCACTACTTTATAGTCTGCCACTGAGCATTGTGGTTTTCCTTGAATTGCAATTTTTCTCCTTAAGATTACCCACCTCGTCATTAAAGGGACCACATTACATCCAGTTTTAATTTATCCTGCTTGTTTGCATAAACACAAGAGCAGCAAGTGATCACATATAACCTTTACATCTGCTTTGCTGAACTTTACACAAGGAACCTTCAGGGTGACTTTCAGTCTGCCCTTTAGGGCACAGAAGCTGAGCCACATACCTGCCATTCAACCTTGCCTGTAAACACCTGTCTTTTCCAAGTCCTTTGGGTTTTCAATTGTGCTTTAAGGTCCCTTCTAGCCATCTTTCAGGAAAGCAACCTTCATTCCTTTCCTGGAAAGATTGCCATGTACTGCACATCCAACCAATGTACCAGGGCTTTTTACTCGTGGGCTTTTATTACCTTTGAAAGTCAATCCCAGTTCCTCAGGGTTTTTTGGTAACAACCATAACCCAAGCATATCTCCTTTAGACATGACATTCCAGTCAAAGTCATGGTCAACAAAACCTCTATTAACAATTAGTCTTAATAGTTTTATGCAAAGAGCCTTATATCATTGCTTACTTCTTCAGAATACCAAATTCTGGAGAGATCAGATAGGGAGAAAAACATACAGTGTGAAGGAAAATCCTTGTTCTTCTAATATTCACTAAAATTGCATTTCCACACTTTACATTTTTTTTTGTTCACTGTCCTACATGTGAGGGTTTTTTGTTTGTTTGTTTGTTTGTTTGGTGGGGAGGGTGTTGCTGGCTTATTTATTAATTTATTTTGCTTTCCCTTTTTCCCTCCACTAAAAATCTTTGTTTGTTTGTTTTTCTATTACAGTTGTCCCACTTTTTCCCCTATTGCTTCCCTGCACCCTGCCCACCCCTTCTCCCACAGTCAGTCCCCACCCAGTTATCCATGTCCATGGGTCATTTATACATGTTCTTTGACTAGACCCTTCCTCTTCTTACCCCCTTCTCTCCCTCCCATCTCCCCCTTTGTTACTGTTAGTTTATTCCTTGTTTACATACCTCTGGTTCAATTTTGCTCATTTGTTTGTGTTGTTCATTAGTTGCTAAGCATAATTCTCTCTAGTTCCATCCATATTGTTGCAAATGATAGAAGTTCCTTTTTTCTTTCTGCTCCATAGTACTCCATTGTGTAAATGTACCACAGTTTTTTGATCCACTCATCTACAGATGGGCACTTAGGTTGTTTCCAGCACTTAGCTATTGTAAATAGTGCTGCTATGAACATAGGGGTGCATAGGTTCTTTTGAATTGGTGTTTCAGGATTTATCGGATATAATCCTAGCAATGGGATTGCTGGTTCAAAAGGCAGTTCCATTTTTAGTTTTTTGAGGAAGTTCCATACTGTTTTCCATAGTGGCTGCACTAGTCTGCATTCCCACCAGCAGTGCACCAGGGTTCCCTTTTCTCCACATCCTCGCCAGCACTTGTTGTTTGTTGATTTGTTGATGATGGCCATTCTGACTGGTGTGAGGTGGTATCTCATTGTGGTTTGTATTTGCATCTCTCTGTTGGCTAGTGATGTTGAGCATTTTTTTCAGACCTTCTGTGTATTCTCCTGGTAGTGTTTGTTCAGGTCCTTTGCCCATTATTTAATTGGGTTGTCTGTCTTCTCGGTGTTGAGTCATATAAGTTTTTTAAGTATATTTCGGAGATCAATCCCTTGTCTGAGGTATCATTGGCAAATATGTTTTCCCATGTGGTTGGTTCCTTTTCTATCTTGCTGATGTTTTCTTTTGCTGAGAAGAAACACTTTAGTTGGATGTAGTCCCATTTGTTTATTCTTTCATTTTTTTCCCTTGCCTTAGGAGATATATCAGTGAAAATGATGCTGTGCGGGATATCGGAAATTTTCCTGTTTATGTTTTCCTCTAGGACTTTTATGGTGCCATGGCTTACATTTAAGTTTTTGATCCATCTTGAGTTTATTCTAATGTATGGTGTAAGTTGATGGTCAAGTTTCGTTTTTTTGCAAGTCCCTGTCCAGTTTTCCCAACACCATTTGTTGAAGAGGCTTTTTTCATTCCATTTTGTGTTTTTTCCCCTTTGTCAAATATTAGTTGACCATATAGACCTGGGTTTATTTCTGGGCTCTCTAGTCTGTTACATGGATCTATATGTCTGTTCTTATACCAGTACCAGGCTGTTTCGATTACCGTGGTCTTGTAGTATTGTTTGGTATCAGCTTGTGATTCCTTCTACTGTGTTCTTCCTCAAGATTGCTGTGGCTATTCAGTCTTTTTTGGTTCCATATAAATTTTTGAAATATTTGTTCTAGGCCTGTGAAATATGTCTTTGGTATTTTAATAGGGATTGCATTGAATCTATAAATAGCTTTGGATAGCATGGGCATTTTAATGATGTTGAGTCTTCCCATCAATGAACATGGTATATGCTTCCATTTATTTGTATCTTCCTTAATTTCTTTCTTCAGTGTTATATAGTTTTCTGAGTACAGGTCTTTTATCTCTTTGGTTAAGTTTATTCCTAGGTACTTTATTTTTCTTGTTTCTATAGTAAATGGGATTTTTCTTCTAGTTTCTATCTTTGATATTTTATTGTTGGTGTACAGAAATACCTTTGATATCTGAATATTGACTTTGTACCCTATTTTAACAAGTTCACTAATTAGGTCGAGTAGTTTTTTATTGGAGTCTATAGCATTTTCTAAGTACACTATCATGTCATATGCAAATAATGACATTTTTACTTCCTCCTTTCCAATTTGTATATCTTTTATATCTCTTGTCTGATTGCTATGGCTAGAAGTTCCAAGGCTATGTTAAATAGGAGTGGAAAGAGTGGACATCCTTGTCTGTTCCTGACCTCAGGGGGAATGCTTTGAGATTTTTCCCATCGAGTATAATGTTGGCTTCAGGTTTCTCGTATAAGGTCTTCATTATGTTGAGGTATGCTCCCTCTATTTCCATTTTGCTGAGTTTTCATCATAAATGGGTTTTGTACTTCATCAAATTCTTTTTCAGCATCCATTGATATAATCATGTGGTTTTTGTCTTTCATTTTGTTTATGTACTGTATTATATTTATTGATTTGTGAATATTAAACCATCCTTGCATCCCTGGGATGAATTCCACATGATCGTGGTGTATGATCTTTCTAATGTGTTGCTAGATCCAGTTTGTCATTATTTTGTTGAGGATTTTAACATCTATGTTCATCAGCATAATTGGCCTGCAGTTTTCTTTGTTGTGTCTTGACCTGGTTTTGTAATTAGGGTAATACTGGCTTCATAGAATAAGTTTGGGAGTCTTCCCTCTTCTTGGAATTTTTTGGAATAGTCTTAGAAGGATAGCAGTTAGTTCTTTCTTAAATGATTTGTAAAATTCACCTGTGAAGCCAGTCTCTTCCAGGCTTTTGTGTGCCAGGAGTGTTTTGATTACTGCTTCAATTTCACTCTTTGTTATTGTTCTGTTCAGGCTTTCTGCTTCTTCTTGATTTAGTTTTGGAAGATACAAGAAAATTTTCCATTTTATCTGGGTTGTCAAATTTCTTGTAATACAGTTGTTTTTAATAATTTCTTACAATCTTTTGTATTTCTGTGGTATCAGTTGTGATTTCTCCTCTTTCATTTCTGATTTTATTTATTTGGGTCCTTTCTCTTTTTTTCTTGATGAGCTTGTTTAAAGGCTTGTTGATTTTGTTTATCTTTTCAAAGAACCAGCTTCTACTTTTGCTGCTCTTTTGAATTGTTTGTTTAGTCTCTATGTCATTTAATTCTGCTCTTATCTTAATGATTTCCTTCTTTCTACTCGCTCTGGATTTTGCTTGCTGTTCTTCCTCTAGTTCTTGTAGCTATAGGTTTAAATTTTTTCTTAGAGATTTTTCTAGCTTTTTTAGGTAGGCCTGTATTGCTATGAACTTTTCTCTCAGGACTGCTTTTGTTGTATACCATAGGTTTTGGGTGGTTGTGTGTTCATTATCATTTGTTTCCAGGAACTTCTTGATTTCTTCCTTGCTGTCATTGTTAACCCATTAATTACTTAATAGCATGTTATTCATTCTCCATGAGTTTGAATGTTTTTGAGTATTTTCCTTGAGGTTGCTTTCCAGTTTTAAACCATTGTGATCTGAGAAGATGCTTGATATAATTTCAGTTTTCTTGGATTTGTTGAGGCTTGTTTTGTGTCCTACAATGTGGTCTATCTTTGAAAATGTTTATGTGCACTTGAAAAAAATGTATATTTTGCTTTTGGGGGGTGAAATGTTCTATATATATCAGTTAAGTCCATTTGATCTAGCGTGTTGTTCAATGCCTCAATATCTTTGGTGTTTCTTTGCTTTGAAGATCTATTCATTGTTGACAATGGAGTGTTAAAGTCACCTACTATGATAATACTGCTGTCTATATCCTTCCTGAATTCTTTCAAAATTTTCTTGACATATTTGGGTGCTCCTATGTTGGGTGCATGTATGTTTATAAGGGTTATATCTTCTGGATGGATTGTTCCCTTAAGTATTATGAAATGTCCTTCTTTATCTCTTTTTATGGCCTTTGCTGTGAAATCTTTTGATTGACATAAGTATTGCTACCCCAGCTTTTTTTCTTTTCACGTCCATTTTCTTAAAATATTTTTTTCCATCACTTCATTTTCAGTCTGTGTAGATCTTTTGTTCTAAGGTGGGTCTCTTGTAGACAGCACATATGTGGGTCATGCTTTCTAATCCATTCAGCTGCCCTGTGTCTCTTGATTAGTGAATTTAATTCATTTACATTTAGTGTTATTAACAATAGGTACTTATTCATTGTCATTTTTCCCCTTTGTACTTGTGTTCCACTCTGTCTCTCTCCTTTTCTTCATCTTGTTAAAGCAGACCTTTAGCATCTCTTGTAATGCTGGTTTGGTGGAGATGTATTTTTTAAGCCTTCTTTTGTCTTGGAAACTCCTTATTTCACCTTCCATTTTGAATGAGAGTCTTGCTGAGTAGAGTATTCTTGGTTGTAGGCCTTTGTTTTTCACTGCTATGAATAATTTTTGCCATTCTCTTCTGGCTTGTAGTGTTTCTGCTGAGATATCTGATGATAGCCTTATTGGAGCTCCTTGTATGTTATTAGCTTTCTCTCTCTTGCTGCTTTTAGGATTCTCTCTTTGTCTTTGAATGTTGGCATTTTAATTATGATGTGTCTTGAAGTGAGGCTGTTGGAGTTCATTTTCATTGGGACCCTCTGTGCTTCCTGGACTTGCGTGACTCTTTCTCTCATCAAGTTAGGGAAGTTTTCTGTCATTAGTTTTTTAAACAGGTTTTCTAATCCTTGCTCCTCTTCTTCTCCTTCTGGAATTTCTATGATATGGATATTATTACCTTTCATGTTGTCCAGCAGCTCTCTTGAAACCTCTTCATTCTTTTTCAGTGTTTTCTCATTTTTTTGCATTGTCTGGGAATTTTTTTCTACGTTGTCCTCCAGCTCACTGATTTGATTTTCAGCTTCCTCTAGCCTGCTTTTAATTCCTTCTACTGTGTTTCAATTCAGAAATTCTATTCTTCATTTCCTCCTGGCTCTTATTGATAGCTCCTATGTCCTTTTTCATGCTGGTGTAATTCTCAGTAAGTTCCTTGTAGTTTCCCTGGAGTTCTTTGTAGTTTTCTTTGAGCTCACCGATCTCATTGAGCTTCCCTCCAATCCATCTTTTGAATTCCATATTTGATAGTTTGCTTCCTTCTATTTCATTCAACACTCTTTCTGGGGATTCTTCCTTTCCTTTCAATGGGTGGTTGTTTCTCTGTCTCCCCATTTTTATGTCTCTTCTTGTTTGTTGCTGCTTCTTAGATTGACCTGCACTTCCTGGATCTGCCCCTGGTGCCATCAGATCATGTACCAGTCTGGGCCTAGGCTGTCTGTTGGAGACTACCAGAGATCTACTGCCTTTGTCTGTCTCCTTTAGTTGTTAATCTGTTCAATTTGTAATCAGCTGTCAGGCTTAAGGACTAAGGGTGGGGCAAATTAATTCCTGTAGGCGGGGCTTTTGCTTCCCCTCAGGCTGATGCCACTTGGAGGGGAATGGTCTGCCTGCAGTGTGGGGATGAGTCAGCACTGGAACCTGGTTGGCTGCTCCCCCAGTCCTCTCCTTAAAGCCACCACACCAAACTCTCCCCAAGTGTCTCCAGTCCTCTCTGCCTCCTCTCTGCTTGAGCCCAGGGTAAGTGGGGGGCAAAATATTTTTGTATGTGATCCACTTAAGAGCTCTTTTTCTCCTGCTGTTTATCTCCAGCTAGCAAGAAACCTTGTGGCTTTTCACTTTTCACAGCTGGATACTATTTTACTTTCCACTCTGTTGCTGTAGGCTGGGAAGCCCAGCTGGGGATTTAGACCCTGCCCTTCTCAGGGGGAATTCCTGGCTGCTGAGCTGTTTCTCAGTCCCTTCAGCTGCCACCCGTGGGAGGCCAGTCAGCCCTTTCATGTCTCTGCACTTCCTACTGGTCACATTGTGATGAAGCTTCCTTTTCTGTCTCTCTGTGGTTATAAAACTTCTCTCCATCTAGTGTTCAGTTGGTTATTCCAGATGATTTCTCCACAATTAAGTTGTAAGTCCAGACTGGTCCTGACAGGTTAGTGTAGCTTACACTTACTCCTCCGCCACTTTGGATCCATTTCTACATTTTTATTCTTTCTGCTTCTTTCTCTGTCATTTCTCTCTTTATTACTTAACTAATTTCATACTTAACAATTTCAACAACTTTGTTTTGTCTCTACTATAATTTTAGAGCAATAAAATGTTTATATTAGTCTTATTAGAAATACGAAATTAAGAGAAAATATTTGCAAACTGCTTATGGCAAAGGAATATTATCTAGAATATGTGAAGAATCCTCAAAACTCAACAGAAAGCAACCAATCTGATTATAACAAGGGTGAAATCATGGACAGATACTATTGAAGAAAATATGTAAATGATTAATAACCACCTGTGTTCAACATATTTAATCACAGGGAAGTAAAAATTAAAACTACAGTGAAATAAAACATACTCACTAGAATGGCCAACGAGAGAGAGAGAGAGAGAGAGAGAGAGAGAGAATATGAAATGTTGGGGGGCCCTTAGAGAAAGTAAATCGTTCATACATCACCATTGGTGATTAGAATGGTTCAGCCATTCTGGAAAATTGTTTGGAAGTTTCAGAAAAAGCTGAACACTTAGTTATTATATGACCAGAAATTGTACTCTTGTCCATTTACTCTAGAGAAATGAAAACTTATGTTCATACAAGCCTGCATGCAAATGTTCATAGCAACTTTTATTGTGATAGCCAAGAATTTCAAACAATACAGATTTCCCTGAACTGATGAATAGTTAAACAAACTGTAGAATATATACTTGTACACCATAGAATACTATTCAGCAACAAAAAGGACGGCATAATTGATATGCATAACCAAGAAATTATGCTGAGAAAAAAACTGCTAATCCTAGTTTAATTATATTGTATAATTCCATTTTTATAACATTTTTCAAAATGACATTTTGAAATTTGAGAACATATTAGTGTTTGTCTGGGCTGAGGGATGTGAATCAAGTGGAAGGAAGATAATTGTGTTTATAAAAGGGCAAAATGAATTAGTCTCTTGGTGGATACTATAAATATAAATTACACATGTAATAAACACATAGAATTGAATATACAAACTCACATTTTTTCCCTTCACAAACATATATGAGTACATGAAAAACTGGAAAAATCTAAATACAATTGATGAATTGTAACAATGCCAATATCTTTGTTACAACATTGCATTATAGTTTTAAAATGTTATAGCATTGGTAGAAACTGAGTAAAATGTTCACTGAATTTCTAGTCTATATATTATTTTTACAACTGCATGTGAATCCACACTTATTTCAATATAAATTTCAATTAAAAATAGTCAGTCCTTTATTTATGTAATACCATATTGAATAAATGATAGTAAAAAGAATGATTACATCATCAAATAATCAGAATTCTGTGAGTCATTCTCCCCACATAAGTATTAGTACTTAATAATAAAAACATATATTCATGTCTCAATTTTATATGGCTAGAGCTATATCAAAGTGGAGTATGAATCTGGAAGTATATGTAAAATATATGTGTTGTGGAAAAGTAGAAAGAGTGTTTGAGATAAAAAGACAAAGTAAATTGTTAAGAAATATTTAGGGCAATGGCTCTGAAACTTTACTGTCCCTACAATTTAGCCGGAGAACTTACTAAATATTTACATGCTGGGAAAAACTCCAGCAAAAGGTCCTGATTTAGTAGATTGGAATGAGGCTATGGAATCTTATAATATTCTAGATCAGATTCTTGCAATATGCTTGTTATACAAACAAAGTAAGCACAGTTCACTAAGTCACAAGGTACATTGATATTTCTCTATTTTTTGAAATTTACAGGTTGTTTTATGCACCTAAGTTTATTTTTGTATATAGATGCATCTATTCAACATTCTATTAATCAGCTACTATCACTATAATGCTGAATAGCAAACATTCCCAAACATAGTGGCTTTCATTTATTCTTATGTTTATGGGCTGCAAGTGATCTAAGATGCTATCAATCTTGGCAGAGCTGCTTCAGAATGCTGATAAGTGAGTAGACTAGGACAAATCTTCACTTACCCCATTTTAGGATTCAGTTGGAAATACTGAGTATGTTCTCATGGCAATGACAAAAATGTAAGCCAGACCAACCAAGGACATTTTAAGCATCTGTTCACTTCAGTTTTGCTAACATGTCATTGCCCAAAGTGAATAATAGCATGACCAAGCCCAAAATCATGGAGCAGAGAAGCTCAATTCAAGTACAGTAATGCTGTGGTATGGGTGAGAATGGATAGCACTCTCCTAGGAGTGTAAATTAGATAGATCACTAACTCAAATGATGACATTCTTGGTAAAGCAATATTACACTTTAGAGATAGTTTAAGAATTGATAGGGACACAACATGTATTCTGATTCTTTATTAACATAACTTGATTTTTATAATTAGTGCTTTAAAAATCTTGACTATAATCAACCTTGAGCTTCTTTACTGCATCTTTCACCTATGCAAAACTTGCCTTCTATAACTTGTATGTCAGCTCTCTTTTGTAATGTAACATATCATCCCAACATTGGCTTAAAACAATTTTTTATTTGTTCACTGATTTGTGGGTCAATAATGTGGGCTCTGCTCAGCTGGGAGGTCTTGATCATTTAGGGGCACCTGTGGAATGGCTGAAGAGTCTAGGAAACCTGGATCATTGTCTCTACATGGCCTTTCAGCCTCAAGAGTCTAGGTGGGCTTGGGCTCATGGAGGGAGTATTCCAAAAAAACAAGTGCAGAAACTGCAAGGCACCTTGAGGCTGAGGAAGGATACTGACACAATGACACTTCACTGCACTTTGTTGTTTGTTGGTCAGGGCACTTTACAAGGCCATTTCAGGTATGAGAGATGGAGAAAGTACAGTGATATCTCCTTGTATGTGCCAATATAAACTAGCTGCTTTTGCTAAGTTAAATATATCAAATATCCTATGTTTCATACTTTTTAAGGCTTTTGAGGTGGCATAATGTTGAACTGCTCCATTCTTCCAATTTTCACAGGTAAATTATTTCTAGACTAGACACCTAGAGCTTATATTTGATAGGAGGTGTCTAAACCTTTTTAATCAAGTTGCATTAACTGTCATTTAAAAAAAAATTTAATTGCAAACAAAATATATAAACTAATCTGAGAATTATATACTGCTAGTAAGGGATATGTTCAATGGAAGTAAAGCTTTCTTCCTTTCACATTAAAAAAAATAGATTTAAAAATAACCTTGACAATTTTTCATAACCCCTCAATAGATACTTGTGCTTATTCCTAGTGAGACCACAGTGTTACATTATTAGATGGCTCTCCTAACAAGTTACTTTTATATTAAGTGTATGTATTATTTAAAATAGGCTAACTATGGTTAATAGTGAATCTGAAAATACCTGAAAATTATACAATTCTTTTCTAATTTATATCACAGTATAACTGTTTGGCAGGTGGCCTATATAATAATTCCAAGATGCAGGCTCCTATCTTACTGTTCTGTCCTCTTCCAGGTCTTCTAATTTATACTAACTACTCTCCATTCAACCAGTGGACAAATTAAGGCAGGGCAAAGATACACAGGAGATGGTCTACGCCTGGCAGTAGCATATATTCCTTGTTTCTATAGTCCTTTGGTAAGAATTAATTTAGATGGCCACATCTATATGCAAGGGAGGCTCAGAAATGTGGTCCAGCAATACACGAGGAGAAAAAGGAAAGGGGCATTGATGAACACATGGCATTCTCTGCCACAGTTGAAATTCAGTGGGAGATTGTCCTCTATTCTTTTATTAGTAATCAATGATGTGTAAAGCTATTATTGTGTTCTTGAATTTTGTCTGTTTGATTGCTCAAGTCAATGAGTAGAACATTTTAGAGGAAAGGCAGGATATAAGTCTAGCCACAATGAATTCCCCTCCGTGTATGTTTCCCGGGACTTGTTAAACCAGACCCCAGCTGCCATTCTTTAGACTATAAAGTAAGTTTCTCATTAATTCTGTCCTTTTAGCAGCTGACAGGCAATTTGACTGCTTGGAAAACACACTCAGTTTTTATGACCCACATGTAAGTAATCATACCCAACCATATGTAAAACCACAAAGTATAAATGGATGGAACTAATACAATTTTAACCAACAATATTTGAGGTTATGTTTTAGAACTACCAGGTCCCTTTTAACATTTCAGAATTGTCCTATAGTGTTGCACTAGGTTTTACTTTCCTAATAAAAAGATACATAGTTTTACTAAAATCATTCATTGTTTTCTGTTTAATTTTCATCTTCTTGAGACATTTTATTTTAGATCACTTCATACTATATACTAGTGATATTTAATTCATATATAAACAATTCAGGAGCTATTTCAGAGAGGTATAAATTATATGCAAATTTACTTTCTTGTTGACAGTGATGGTATATGTTATTTATATATACACACATACACACAGAGAGTCAGTATACTGTAGAGTAAATGGTTAAGATGGTAAATTTTGCCTTAGGTATTGTGTTAAAATAAAAAGGCATATGCTATCCAAAAGTGAACCTACATAGTTATTAAAAGAACTGGAATTCCTTTAGACATTTGCTCTTAATGAATGGAGTAGGACTAAAGATTATATAAACATAATATATGCACCCCATTACAGTATCTATTTTAACATTCAAGAATACCAAGTTTCATATCATCTAGTGTATTATGTTTCCAATACAAATGGAAGAATGGAGTTAAATGATTTGAAAACAATTTTATGTCACTAAAATAATAATATTCTATTAAAAATTAAAGACTATTAAATTTGATTTTTTTTTAATTACATGGATGAATAAAGTAAGGCACAGCTTGGTAAAGTAACTTGAGAAAAATCTTAAAAGCCAGGTCTTCAGACTCACAAATTCTCTCTACTATATATAACTTTTTTCCAACAATATAATAAAACAAGAATTAAAAGTTTGTACCTATAATTTAATCTGTATTTGAAATTTATTGTTTTCATATTAACATTTCTTTAATCACTATATTTTTTGTTTTTGTTTTTCATTCTACTAACTGGAATGTTAGCATAGTAGAATTTATGACAAATTCTAAACTACTTCCATATATGTTTATGGTCCTATCATGAAGTCATTGAAGTTAAACAATTTCAAGTATCTGAGTACCAGAATACTACTAATAATAATAATGATAATAAAATAGATATGAAATATAATCCTTGTCATTGTTAGAGCTCTAAGTAATAGATATAATTTAAATAATTTCTCCCACTCAATTATGTATTTTTTCCCTATTTGGTCAATAAAAATATTTGAATGTTACCATCTTACAAAAAATTTATCTTACAGATTATATATTTTGATAACTTACTCTTTTTTTAATGGATAAGTTTTATTTTGTGATTCATCATTTAAAATATTCATAAAGACAAAAGCTAATCTGAAGTTTCCTTAGAAAACAAATAAGTATAAAAGTAAGCCAAGTCATGAGTTCAGTGTTTGAGCCCCAAATCTGTCCTATTAGATTATAGAAGTGTCTGATTAAGATTTGTACCCCTATGGTAAGACATTTAATTAGGAGTAGAGGATTTAGCTTCAATTCAGAACTCTTTAAAATGTCCTGTGCCTTTTTCTCTACTTTCATAAAAATTCTTAAGGGAGCACTCTGAAGAAGGATGACCCAGTATATTTTCTGGAAGAAGAGCTAAGGATAAAATAGGTTTCTGTTATTACAATCAAATATTGCAAAGATTACCTAATACGCAATTATTATAACCTCTTGAAAACTCCTAGGTTAAATGTGAAATAAAATTTGCCCTGAACAATTTCAAAGATACCAGGAACATTTGGAAATTGGAAACGTCTCCCCTCTTTTCAGATCTTCAGTACTAATAGTGTTTATTAAGCCTTATGTTTTCAAATGTTGACAAAAGTTATAATATTAATAAATAAATCAAATAAGTTGTGAACACAGGAAAGAGGGAAGAAAGCAGCCCAGGAACCTAGAATTGCAAAATCTATGGCAGTTGTTACTTATCCAGTTTGGGGAGTACTAAGTCTTTGCTCCTTCTCATGTTTTCTATTTTATCCATCTCACTTATGAACAAACATCATCAACAATAACAATAAAAACAGGAAAAACTTAGAGAAGACAGAAGAAGAGGAAGGAAAAATAGCTAAAGACAGGCCTTAAGATAAAATGGCTCACTTAATAATACATGTTCAAATTAAGCACTTGATAAAACAGATAGCAAAACTCCGAAATAAAAGGTAATGTTACCCCATACTGTAGGAGCACAGCAACACGAAGCTACAAAGCAAAGGTAGTGGACTTCACTATTTTGGAGCCTTGCTCTCTGTTTTTATCAAGTCTTAATGAGAGTATCCAGTGTTATCCAAATCTGTAATTCATGTGTTAAGTATATATAAATATTATAATGTAGTATGCATATAGATATACTGATAGTATACATGTAGGTATGCATGATATACACATAGATTTAAAAATTTGAGCATATCCAAATGGAAGAGGCACTTTACACAGTAAATCATTACATAAACACATAAACATGTACACATACACACTAATTTAATATTAGTTCATGCCTGTTTTTCTGCTAAATACAGGAAATGCACTCTGATATTTTTGCTGCTCCTCTATAATTGTTTTAAATGTTGGTGGAGATCTACCTAGTGATTTTCATATTTTAATGAAGATGGAGGTCCATCTGTGCTCCAGAGAAAAAGATGTTGCAATTATCACAAAAACCTACAGGGACCTACAGAAATCTACAGGAACCTACAGAAAATTGAAACTGACATCACAGAAGCTCAATCATGCATGACTTTCAGGGGAGATAAATCCATTCAGAAACTAAATAAAATTTATATCTGTCCAAGTACCTGCCACTTGTTTCAGAAGAAAAAGAATGGTTTCTACCCTTGCCCCTGTCTTCTAAGTATCTCATAAATACATTGTAGTGTAACACAACCTAAAACACCCCAGGAATCATGAAGAACATTGGGGCTGGAAATTAGGTAAGCCTAACATGTTCTCTAGTTTATAAAGCAACTGAGAGTAGGCTGATCTGGGCCACCCTCAACTGAAAAAGGCTGAATTCCAAATTTCTGAGAGGACTCAGGCCTTTTCAATGACAGTATAGACAAGATGCCTTTTGGCAAAAAAAATCACAGGGTAGTAGCAATTGTGCCGGGTCCTTCTTGGCATGGAATTTTAGGAGTAGCACTCAGAAATCAAGCAAAAACAAACATCAGATTTTAAGGAAAAGACACTAAAATTTGAGTTGTGAGGGTTTTATTAGAGGCTTGTTATTAGAAAAATAGTGACAAGATCTGGGACAGATATACAATAACAATATGATGTGTCAGAATCATGGCTGTAGTCTCATCCTTGTAGCTCAGCATACATAGTATTGGAAATACTAATTCCTCCCTTATGACTGCAGTTACAAAACTTGTTGAACTAATGACATTTCTCATTTTCTTCTCATGGTTACATGTAACTAAGTGAGCTGGAGTTCAAATATTGCAGTTGACCAAGATAGAGTTTTCTAATTATTGAAGGATTGCTAGTTTACATGAAATCAACCCTTTTCCTGTCTTAGATGAGTTAACCTGTTATGGAGTATTTAATTTATTATACTGGCTATGGAGAACTAGTAGCGTTACTGCTTGAATTCTACGTTTGATATACTTTACTAGGCAGTTAATAATGTAAGGTCCTACTGTTAACGTAAAAAGGAGAAGGGCTATACCAGTCTGAATCCCCAACAACAGTGCACCAGGGTTCCATTTATAGCATGGATTTGGAATCATATGTATTTATTCAGTTCATTAGTCCCTACTGTGTGACATGGGGAAATTATTTGTACTTTTTGTGAGGTTGTAATACAATTATGATGTATAATTGACTGTAATTAGAACCTATTAGTTACTCAACATATATCCATTTACATCTTCCTTAAAAATAAATATCAGGGACTTCCGGCCAAGATGGAAGCCTAGACAGAGACACTGCATCTCCTTCTGCAACTAAGAAGGAATACAACTACCTCAAAACTAAAGACAACCAGAAGTTCCAGAAAATCGAGCTGCATGGAAGTCCAACAAAGATATAAAGAAAAAAATACTCATCCAGACAGACCCCTCCCCACATACAGTGCCACAATGTGGTGAAACGGGTTGCCCATACTGATGAATACCTAATGCTCTGCCTCTTACAACATAACAGGGGCAACAGCTCTACCTAAGACACAGAGGCAAACAAACACAGGAGCCTGTCAAGATAAGGAGACAGAGAAGTATGGCCCAAAATAGGAAACAGATCAAGGTTCCAGTGGGAGAATGAAGTGACAAGGAGATATCCAACCTAACAGATGTAGAGTTCAAAACACTGGTGTAAAGATGATCACAGGCTTGACAGATATGCTTAAGTATGGCAGACACATAAGGGAAGAAGTGAAGGCTATGCTAAATGAAACAAAAGAAAATCCACACAAAACCAATGGTGAAGGGAAGGAAATCAGGATTCAAATTAATGATTTGGAAAATAAGGAAGAAAAAAAACAATCAACCAGTACAAAATGAAGAAACAAGAAATGAAAAAAATGACGAGAGGCTTAGGAACTTCTTGGACAACTTCAAACATACCAACATTCGAATCATAGGGGTGCCAGAAGGAGAAGAGGAAGAGGAAGAAATTGAAAGCATATGTGAAAAAATAATAATGGAGAACTTTCCAAATTTGGTGAAGGAAATAGACATACAAGTCCAGGAAGCACAGAGAGTCCCAAACTAGATCCAAAGAGGACCACACCAAGACACATCATAATTAATATGCCAAAGGTGAAATATAAAGAGAGAATCTTAAAATCAACAAGAGCAAAGCAGAGTTACCTACAAAGTGGTGCCTATAAGACTATCAACAGATTTCTCAAAAGAAACTTTGCAAGCAAGAAGGGACTGGCAAGAAATATTCAATGTGATGAAAATCAGGGACCTACAACCAAGATCACTCTATCCAGCAAAGCTATTATTTAGAACAGAAGGGCAGATGAAGTGCTTCCCAGACAAGGTAAAGCTAAAAGAGTTCATCATCACCAAGCCATTATGATATGAAATGTTAAAGGGAATTATTTAAGAAAAAAATCAAAACTATGAACACTAAAATGACAACAAACACAACTATCAACAAATAAATCTAAAAAATAAAAACAAAACTCAACTAAGCAAACCAGAATAGGAATACAATCTTAGGTATGGGGATTGTTTGGAGGGTTATCATCTGGGAGGGAAAAGGGGAACAAATGGATAAATGGTGAAGGAATTACAAAACATAATTGGTTGGTACAAAATAGACAGGGGGAAGTTAAGAATAATATAGGAAAGGGTGAAGCCAAAGAACTTATATTCATGACCCATGGACATCAGTGGGATTGCTGGAGGGAAGCTGGGTACTGTGCAGAGGGGGAGCAAAGGGGAAAAATTGGGACTACTGTAACATAATCAATAAAATATACTTACATAAATAAATAAGTAAATAAATATCAATTCCTGAAAAGTTATTAGAAGTCATGATCCTAATAATAGAAATCCTAGTTAACTATCTGCTTATGAATCTAATCTGAGAAATTCTCAGTTGACTTCAGTTTTCTCTATTTTTTGTCTTAGTTTTTTCTCTTTAATTGGTTGCAATTAGAGGATGAATTAATATAAAAGTTGGTGTCTGTTTAATGCTTCTTTAAACTTAAGAGAAAAATGAGAAAAAATCCAATATTTTATCATTTCCTTAGCAAAAACGGATATGATATTCTCTTTACCAATCTAGCACATAATTAAGAAATCACATATGAATAAAAAACTTCAAGTACTTTAGGGATGACAGTTGTCCTAAGAGTTGCATAGCTAGAGAGATTCACATTCCTCTGGCAAACAAATTTTATAGGAAAAAAAGGTGAGAGTTCTAATTTGGAAAATGTATTCTAGATTCCAGATACAAACTGGAAAAAAAGTTATGTAAATAATAACATTTAGCTTAGATGACATATAGCAGGTAAAGGAGATAGTTCTGAGATTGAGGAAGAAATGCAGTGTTTGAGATTTCAAGAGGAACAACCATGAGTTACTGACAATGATTAAAATTACTGTAGGTTCACATCAATTCTGTTTTAATCAATGTTATGACAAATGTTCAAGCCTCTAACAATTATAGCCAATTAAAAGTGCTATCTGCTCTGAATAACACAGAATCCATGGTATATTGCCAATAGTTTGTAACTCCACTTGAATAAAACATTTTAGCATTTTGTGTCATTTTATGTATACTTAGTGAAAAATAAAAAACAGTCTTGATGTGTGGAGTCGTGTAGAAACATTTTATATCTGTGGTCTCCTAAAATATTTTTAATTGGAAGGATACTTTACAAATTTAATATCTCTTCATCTGTGTTTTATAATTAACTTGTAAATGGGAGTCCATATGGCAGATGAGCAACATTTAATAAAAATAGCTGACTAGCTTGGCAAAAACAGTGATGTTATAGTGAAAAGATCTGCACATTACATAATTCATGATTTTTATGGGAGACCTAGAGCTAGTCATAAGAACTGTTTGGAGCTTAGAGTCTAACCAAGATATACTATCATTCCAATAATGAATAATGCAGATAACATCTACCCTCCATTAACTACATAGCAGAAAAGAAGCTATCTAAAAAATCTCATTAGGAAAAAAAAAATTAAATGTGATGAGCATCCAGCACCTTGAAAGATTTTATTTTATTTTCTGCTTTAGATTAATTCATAAAAACAAGTTTGCTCATTTTCAAAATCCTTTGGCAAACTAAAAGCTAATTAAACAAAATGATCCTTTCCTCCCTCTTTTTATATGAACTGAAAAAGAAAATTTATCATGAAATTTTAAACATCAACCTGATAAGACTTAAAAAATAAATAAACAAAAAGCTCATTCCTGGAAAAGACACAACAAGCCCAGCTCATTATAGCATCACTCTGAGCACAGACTGAAGTTTGCATGGTGTCAGCACTTCCACAATTCTTGCTTCTCTGTTGATTACACGAATGAAATTATAAAGATTCATTTCAGATTCCAACTCAGACCTAAAAAATAAAATGTACTTTTTATGGTCAGCTTTTCTGGTAATTGAAAATATGAAGCCTTCTCTTGTTATAATAAATTTGAGAAAGCGTGATTCCTCAGACCAAGAAGGAGAGTTTTTTTCCCCCAATATCCAACCATGGCCTCAAGAAAACAAACTTTATTTTTTTCTCTAGCTTTTCAAAATTTATTGTGAAAAATTTGTTAGTGTTTTTAAAAAGTATGTGTAGAAAGAAGAAATTTCAAATGATACATTGTCACTTGAAAATCACTGTTAGTATTATTTGGTTTAAAAATCCAGACATTACAGACAAACCTTAAAAAAAAGAAAAAAAAAAAGAATCTGTTTTTCTAATCCCATATCTTTTCAAAATGATAATACTATTTTCATGGAATTTTGTATACATATAAAAGGAATCATACTAGATGTACTATTCCATATATTTTTAAATTTAAGTGCATATCATTCCCATTTCTGTATACCAGCATATGGTAGTTCTCTCTTATCTTTGAGAGATAAGTTTTAAGAACCCTCCCCATTTATTCCTGAAGCTGCAGTTTGTGCCAAGCCAAAATATACTGTTTTTTCCTATACATACATACCAATGTAAAGTTTAATTATAGTGTATGTACAGTAAGAGAATAATGAACAATAATAAAATAGAACAATAACAATAATACCCTGTAATAAAAATTATGTAGACATGGTCTCTCTTTCTCTCAGATTTTTAAAATATTTTTCAGTTTAAACTTATTCCTGAAATCATGTAACCACTTCTTGTAGTAAATGGCTTGGTATCAGTCATTTCAGAGGATCCCTTGCTGAAGTCTTCAAATTGACTCAAAACTTTCTTGCACAATATGATGCCATTAATTGAAACATATTCTCTGTTCATGTCAGCCACCCACAAAGTCAACACCTTTCCCATCTTAACTAACCATTTATCATGCACTATGGCTATAATATTTTCAGCCTGAAGTCCAATAGTAAAGTTAACATGGAATCCTTTTTCCCTTCTTCATAATTTCATGTATAAAAAATTTGTTCTTATAGATCTTAGCAACCTCAGCACATTTCTTTTTTCTTATTAAGTCAAGTACTTTCACCTTTACACTTAAAGGACACACTTTGTGACTTCTCTTTGGCATATCAAAATTGCCAGCAGCACTACTCTTGTATTTTTGGTCCATTATTAGGTCAAGAACTTTCACCTTTTCACATAAAGGACATACTTTATGACTTCTGTTTGGTGTATCCAAATTGCCAGCATTATTAGTCATATTTTACTTTCAGTCCATTATTAAGTAAAATAAGTATTACTTGAACATAAGCACTTACAATACTGTAACAGTTGATCTGGTAACTGAGATGGCTACTAAGTAACTAATGCGCATGTAGTGTGTACAGTGTGGATACCCCGGGAAAAGGAATGATTCTTGTTCAGAGTGGGATGGGGCAGGATGGCATAAGACTTCATTACAATACTTAGAAAAATATAGAATTTAAAACATTAATTTTTTACTTCTGGAATGTTTAAATTTAATATTAAGTTGACCACAATTAGTGAAACTGCAAAAAGCAAAATTACGGATAAGGGAGAACTACTATATACATGTCTACAGGTTATTTTCTATCATATGGATATCACACTACCTTCTAACTGGGATAACTAAGATGAGGACTCTTCAGTTAGTTACACATTGTGTCAAAGAAACTTACCTTCCTTTTTCTCATCAGTCTCAGGGCTTTTCCTGTTTTATAGGTGAAGTTTAATAAGTATTACATGTAAACACATTAACATAATTTCCATGAATACTAATACTTTTCTAGCAGTGCAATTGATGTCAGTTGGGATATACAATACGTATTTAATTTTCATAGGTATTGCCAAAATTTCCTCCAAATAGTTGGCTCCAATAGTATTTGAAACTGAATATTCTACATTTTCTCACAATCACTAAATATTATCAAACATTTGAATGTTTCTGTACCTATTTAACAAAAAATAAAATAAAAAATATCCCATTTTTGTCTGCATTTCTTAAAGTATGTATGAGAAGGAAATATTTTCTAAATATTACTGAGCATTTGTAGTTCATTTTTTATTTCACCAGTCTGTTTCTCTGGCAAACTACTTTTCTTGTTACTTTTTATGAATCCATTGTAAATTGAATAAATTAGCTTTTTGTCACCCTTTTTCTTGGTGAGTTCTTTCTCCTTGTGTATGTCTTCCCAATATTTGTTTTGTCTTCCACACAGAGTATAGCATATAAATCCTATTTCTTTCTACTATAGATCTTATTTGTATGAAGCATACATTAATTAACTGTCTTTATGTGGCAAATAGGTGCTTAGGAGATTTCCCTGAACAAAAGGAAGATGCCTATCCTTATGCAAAATTATTATATTAATAATTATGTGTGTTGATATCAGCCATAACAAGGGAAATACAGCTTAATTGCCACCCCCCCACAAACTGGGCAGCTGTCTTAAAAAAAAAAAAAAAAAATCCACTAAATTAATCCCATTAGCCCTGGCTGCTGTGGCTCAGTAGGTTGAGGTGGGCCTGCGAACCAAGTGTCGCTAGTTTGATTCCCAGTCAGGGCACATGACTAGGTTGCATGTCAGGTCCCCAGCTGGGGGCACGAGTGAGAGGCAACCATATAGTGATGTTTCTCTCCCTCTCTTTCTCCTTTCCCCTCTCTCTAAAAATAAATAAATAAACAAAACATAATAAATATACAAAACAAAATAAATAAATAAATAATTTAAAAATTTAATCCTATTAATGACAAATATCTTTTAAACTATAAATTAAATGTATTTTGATTTTTTAATACTCTTTGTTGTATCTCACAATTTAGTGATATGAAATCTAGTAAATTCAAAATACGCTTGAATATATGGAGGTGGTAGTCTTCCATATCTGTAAATTTTATTTTTTAATATTTTCTTGTTTATATTAGTATTCAGTATCTAAATACTATTATTATTTTTACTCCCCTCAAACATACAAAAGTTAATTTATTATTTCTATTACTATTTAGTGGATGGGTAAGTTTATTTTGAATTATATTCTATTTCTAACTGACCTTCTAACAAAAACAGATTAAAACTAATTGTTCAAAGGTGGCATTTTTCTCATTAATATTCTAAAGTTTTATTCAAATATGTGTTAAACATACTTTGGCATGATTAATTCTCAATTAAATTAATTACATTAAGATGAATTTTTAAGGTTTTTATTTTATTATAAATGGTATTTTTTCCCCTCTATATTTTCTGGCTTATTCTGTATTTATGTAGGAAAAGCTTTATTTTTTGTATTTCACATAAGAAAGGGTATTAGTTTCTTAGGGCCACTGTAACAATTTAGCAAAAACTGGTAATTTAAAACAACATAATTTTATTCACTCTTAATTTAGGAGTACAGAAGTTAACAATTATGATGTCAGTAGGGTTACTTCCTTCTGAAATCTCTAAGGCAAAATCTGTGCTTTGCCTTTCTTCTAGTATATGGTGGTTGCTGATAATTCTTGGCTTGTAGCTGCATCCCTCTGACCTCAGATTACGTTATCACATCACCTTCTCTCAGCATTTTCACATGATCAACTTGTATACATAAGAGCAGTTATAAGATTTATGGCCCATCCTAATTCACAATGACTCATTTTAACTAATTACACCAGAGAAAACACTATTTGAAATGAGATCACGATCTGAGGTTCCAGATGGGCATGAATTTTGGAGGGGGCCCTATTCAAACTAGTACACTGAATATTTTATTTCAGTTTCTCCTTACTTATTACAGTTTTTCAGTTTCTTCTCTTAGGTTTTCTGAACATACAACATATAAGAAAAAATGGTAAGTTCACTAACTAAATTTTAATACTTATGTCCATTACTTCATGAGTAGAGCTTGAAAATTGTAAAAATAGGTAGGCATGGCAAATATCTACATCTAGTTCTTACTTTAATTGAAGCTTCATCACAAAGAAGTCAGTCAGTGGGGAGAGATTGTTCTGACTTTATTCTACCCTTTCTAATAAAGCTTTCTTGCAGTTGCAATAAAATTATTAATATGGCACACCACACTTGATGTGTTATTAATTTGCTTCTCCAGCATTTTGTCATCTCACTCTCCCTATCAGCCTTTGAATTCCAATTACAGTTTTCTTTCAGTTTCTTTAACGGCTACTGCCTACTACATGCACATATAGCATGTTCCTCATTTAGAGCCGGCTCTTCGTTTTTCCTCCCCTTTGACAACCTACAATACTCTGACTACCTAATACACTAGATTCAATTTCCATTAACACTCCATCAAAAAGACATTCCTGACTTTTCAAACTAAGATATATTCTCCATTATTCATTTGTGTACTACCACCATACACATTTTAAAAGATTTTATATAAAGAACTTAGGACTCAATACCAGGAAGACAAATAATCCAGTTAGAAAATGAACAAAGAATCTGAATTAACACTTCTTCAAAGAGGACATAGAGGGCCCATAGGCATATGGAAGGATTCTCAACATCACTTGCCATCAGAGAGATTCAAATTAAAACCACAATGAAATATCACCTCACACCTATCAAAATGGTCATCATTAATAAATAAGCAACAAGTGCTGGTGAGGATGTGGAGAAAAGGGAACCCTCATACACTATTGGTGGGAATGCAGACTGGTGCAGCCACTATTGAAATCAGTATGGGATGTCCTCAAAAAACTAAAAATGAAACTGCTTTTTGACCCAGCAATTCCACTGCTGGGAATATACCCGAAGAATCCTGAGTCATCAATTCAAAGGTCTTACTCACCCACACGATCATAAGAGCACTATTTACAATAGCAAAGATTTGGAAACAGCCTAAGTGCCCATCAGTAGATGAGTGAATCAAAAAACTGTGTTACATCTACACTGTGGAATACTGTGCAGCAGAGAAAAAGAAGGAATTGGAGAATATTGCACTAAGTGGAATAAGCCAGTCAGTGGAAGACAAATACTATATGTTTTCACTTATAAGAGGAATTTCATGAACAAAATAAACTAATGGGCAAAAGAGAACTGGAGGCATAGAATCACGGAACAGATTGATAAGTGCAAGGGTGCAGGGAGGAGGTGAGGACTTATCGAAGGAAGGTGAAAGCGTTAGTCAAAGAACATATATGAAGGACCCATGGATTTGGAAAATGGTAAGGGGACTGTTTATGGAAGTGGGGGGTGGGTTGTGAGGAGAGGGCCAAAGGGAGAATAAGTAGAACTGTAATAGCATAAACAATGAATTATACAGTTTTTTTAAGAAAATGAAAAGTTAAAAAAAGATATGCCCATCTAATACAAACCAAAAATAAATATATTGTTATGGGTTGAAAACAGACTACTGAGATATAATATACATTTATTAAAATTTACCCACATTGAGGTACAATTCTGAGTTTTGACAGAATGACATATACCTGTATAACAATCAATGGATCCACATATAGAACAAGTCTTACCTTAGAAAATTTCATTATGTTTCTTTTTAGCGAATGCCACCTCCCCTGACCCATACATAATACTACAAGTTTGCATTAGGGTTAGAGTACTGTAGATTAGAACTTTATTTTCTACAATTTTATATACATAGTATAAAATTTTATGCCTGGCTTCTTTAATACTTTCTGCAATTTATTCATGTTGCTGTCTGTATCAACTAGCTGTTCATTACCAGTACTGAGAAATGTCTCATTTTATTGATATGCCACAATTCATTTATTCATTTACCAACTGAGGAATATTTATGGTGTTCCTAATTGTTATGTTATAAAAATTGTTGCCAAAATATTCATGCATAAATATTATCTTGAAAACCTTAAAATTAATGGGTCATATGTTATGTTTCTCAAATTAAAAACAAATACCAAACTCTTTTACAAAGTTATTGCACCATTTTACATTCCTACCAACCACATAACACAGATCCAGATAATACTGTATACTTTTTGATCATATAACTTAGCATAATCTATAGTGATATATTTGCATGTATGCTTTATGTAGCCTAGCACAGTCCCAGACATGTCATAGCTCATAATATTTGCTGATATAGAATCAACTGAATCTAAATATTGACTTTGAAGTTGATGTGAAAATGTTTTCAGATTTGATAAATAATAATAAAGCATCCCTTAAATTTTATGTTTTACACAGCTAGTATCTGAAAAAGCCAGGTCTTGACTAAACTGCATTTCTAAGGCAAATTTGTGATGTAAATGCTAATGTAAGGATACTTGGTTGTATGTTTATTCTACAGGGTATTGTTTGTGCAGCAAACCCTTCATTTTCTTTTGGCTATAACATATATTTCCAAATACAGAGATAACCATAATCAACAAAGATGCTGATTTCAAAATTGAAAAATTATGTGAATATTTTGAGAATAATGACTCAACCCATGAAACTGCCAGCTAAAGGACCTTAAAAATGCTTATAATTATGTAATTATGTGGAGTATTTCACTGAGAACAATATTAACTTCACTAATGAAACTACTACTTTATAACAATATGAGATGTGTAGGTAAAACAACTAAATAGTGATGTTGTGGCCATCATTCCACTGGAAACGTCTTTATTTTAACTGCCTTTTTTGACATATCAGTTTTCTTAGGGGGAAAAAAAAGAGCAAATGTTTATTGAATAGGACCGTGTTTTACATGATGTTTTTATACCCATGGCAACACTGAACAATTCAAGAAGTGACTTACTGAATAAAAATAACCATGATTATCTGCTTAGTCACAAGACAGAAACAGCATTAGGCATTATAAAAATTGTGTGTGAAGAGATGAAGCACTATAAGAATGCTTAAATCATTAATAATGCTATCAGGAGCTACTTTATTAAGTATGTGGCATGACAGGGGTATTACTCACATTACTTGCTTATGCGTCATGAGATCTTTAACATTTGCCTAGAGAACCATTGTAAACTACCATCAATTTACTGACTTATAGTAAGGCCAGTTCTTAAAACAATGCAGAAATTTTATTCCCCTTAATTGTGAAATCTCTAATAGATATGAATTTATGCTTTTATGTGAGCTCCAAAAAGGAAAATAGAACTCCAAAGATGCCAACATTCTTTGTAATTTGGTGTGTGTGTGTGTGTGTAATATTTGTTACCTTTCTAATTAGTGATATTGAAGAGAACTGTTATCTTCATAATTTTATACTAGTATTGCAGAGGATATTTAGTAATTTGAAAGTTTTTAGTATACATGCTAAGGAGAAAATAACCTTGATTAATAACAGTGATATAATTTGACAGACTATATAAATTCACAAAATATTAGGCATTGATAGTCATAACCCATGGGTTTTATGTATTATTCAAAGAAATCACATACATATTATTTAGATTGAGAAGTCTATGTCTATAAAGAGAAAGGTGAAAATTTGTGTACTTACAATTTTTAAAATTTGCTGTCTCCTTCATGATGTTCCTTTGTCCTCCTTAGTAATAGAACACCAGATGAAAAATGGCCATTGAGTAAGATGTGAACACCTAACTTTCTAAATAGTAAATTTATACACAAACCTTGTAGGATATTGTAAATTCAGGACAAAAGTTGTGAAAAGTTCAAGTAGGTTTTTATCTTCATGTAATTTTTTATAGTATCAGGTGCACCAAAGAGATGTTTTCATCTGAGGATTTATTTTTTTAATCCTCACTCAAGGACATGTTCATTGATATGAGAGAGAGAGAGGGAGGAAAAGAGAGAGAGAGAGATAGGCTACTTCCAATATGCTCCCTGACTGAGGATAAATCCCACAATCCAGGAATGTGCCCTAGGGGGAATCGAACCTGCAAATTTTTGGTGTATGAGATAATGCTCCAACCAATTGAGCCACCCAGCCATAGCTGAAAATGTATTTTTATGCCCTACTAATTTACTGTTTTCAGCAAATACAAAAGAAAATACTCTGTAGTTATAGAATAGTTAAAGAAATAGAGAAGGCTAAATAAACTGTACTAAGGCAAATAGGAGATGTAAAAGAAATTAGTCTGAAGAAAAGAAGAGGGAAGTGGCGAATTTCATGCTATGGCAGTGATGACAGTGTTTATGTATTATTTTCCAGTGAAATTCCAGTAACCTACACATTTAATATGAGTCTTCTTTTATAAAGATCCATGTGTACTGAGACACATTACATTGTGTTAGAGTTACAATTAATTATATATAAGCAATAAGCTAACTCAGACATCTTCTAAAAGGTTGTTAAATAGTATTGTCTATTGTTTCCAGATAATATTATTGAGGTTAGATTTAAAACAGTTTTCAAATATGAAAACCAGTTTTTACATCTTTTAATAGGTGAAAAATCAATTTAATGACTAACATTCATTCTTTTTAAAACAAATTCTCAGGTTGTGTTGGAAGTTTTAGCATTTCAATAGCAATTCTCTTTTGAATATGATGATCTTTCTCATCATTTTTTAGGAAGCATATCCTAATAAACTGTAGAATCTAGGCATATTTTATATCTAATGTAATGGTTTATCAGCAAAAACTTAGCAGCTTTTGGATCAGGATGGGAGGGAAACATTTTGATCCAGGAGAACTAGTAAAGTCAAATCAGGCAAGATTCTTGAAGGCAGATATTTTTGTATGAATCAAATGGCTGGTAAATGAAGACACCAAAATAAATACTGTTGCTGAATGGTGATAAGACTGGTACATAAAAAAAAGCAAATTCACATAACTGTTAATAATTTAAAATCTCATATATTTTATTTCTGTTGGCAACATTATTTCTTATAACATATTTCTTTTATTTCTTCATTTGCTTAACTAAACTATGCAATTGGACTATAAATTATTCCCATTTGCAGTTCAGTGAGTATGTCCTTTGTATTACTTACCCTTAAGCTGTATTAAATTCCTAAGTATATGTATTTTTCTATTTTTTATGTTGTGTGTCCTGGAAGCATGAACTATATGTTTAAATGAGCACACTTGTAATAAATATTTCTTGATTACAAATACCAGCATCTAACTTTTAAAAAGATTTTTTAAAAATCATCACAATGGTTCAAGCTCTGCTGTCAAACATGAGAAGTTAATCAATTTTGGATATGACATTCCACCTGTTTTTTTTTCCAAAATAGCTAATTTTTTAGACCTCTGAAATTATTTCAATTCAGTAATAAGAATTAATTTAAATAGTACTACACATCTTGTAGTTTACAAAAGGACATCACAAGGACATATTTCAATCTAGCTACACAAAAAAAGAGACTACATAAAAATATAACTGCATCAGAGGTTTCTTTACTTCTTACCTCAATTTCTATGAGCTTTCTTATATATTATCAACAAATGAGAATTCTTAAAACAAAGCTCCAGTCACAATAACTCCCTGCTCAACAATCTTCAAGGTTTATATTGAATGCAAATCTAATTAAGTATCTGTAATAGGAATTAATACCTTCAATAATATGATATAACATATTCTCTTCAATTTCCTTCTCTTTCCCATACATAGTTGTGGCATAGACAAACTTTTCCAAAGTTCTCAGTGAAATTTCTCTGCTTGGTTTTTATATTTTTCTTTTTTGCTCGTTGCCTCTGTCTCTATCACTATAAAAGCCCTACAAAGCTCTTAAAAAACATATTTTTTGAAGTCTCTACTTTCTTGAAATAAATATACTAGTTCTTTAATTTGACCTCCAAGACCACTTTTCTTATAACTATATTTTTATTTTTGTAAAATTATTTTATTAGCCATACTAGGTTGCATTCTTTTTAAAAAATCATTAGAGATCAAAATATTGTTTTTGTCCTTAAGTTAATGAATTAATAAAAAAATACAAAATATTAAGTATCAAATTAAAAGTCTCCTCAGTAAGAAACATGATTACTAAAAGAAAAGCAACATTTCTTTAAGACAAAATTGTCATACAAAAAGTTCATTCTCACATGGTTCTTCAACAATGTGTAGAAACATAATTGCTAGAAAGTTTGGAAAAACTATATTTCAGTCAATTAAAAACCAATTATATAAAATTGTGAGGAAGAAATGGTCAATTATCAAATATTTGCTAGGTAGATATCGTATTTGTTACATTATTGAGTTGAATTTAATTGTCCTGTGAATCAAAGGATTTGTATAGGTGGGAACAAAGATGTAACACTGTCAGACCAGAAAGTTTGTTTTGGAGGAGACTCAATGTTATGTTATGTTCTTTTGAGAAGCGTTAACTGATGGGCACAATGACATTTTTTAAAAATCTCATATAAAAGAAATGTGGAGATAAGAGTGGTTACGTGAATTGTGAAGGATTGAGTCTTATTATTTTAGGCTGCTTCACATTCTTTAGATTCCGAATCATGGTCCTTTGTGGCTGCCAGAACTCCAACCATCATGTGTATATGACAGACAACACCAAGGAAGAAAAAATAAAGCAGGGTATGATCACTCCTTTGAAAAAAATAACAATGTCTGAGAAATATGTTAAGACATTTTAGATTAAATTCCATTGGCTATGCCAATGAGATATTAAGTGTTATGTCCACTGCTAATTAAAATGAAATTAAGAAGTGTCTTTATTCCAGGTTGCCGTGTGCCTAAATAAAAATCATGAATTTTATGGCTATGAAAAGAGAGAGAATATATTATGATATATCTTGCAAGTTGTCAGAAAAAGTCATAGGATTTTACAAGATGTCTTTTCAGATATTTGTGAGTACATTTTAGTTAAATAACAAAAATTATGGAGATATTAGAAAGGTTATAGCCGGGAAAATGAGATATTGCATTTTTAATTACCAGAGGCATTTGACTGTGAAAGAGAAGCAAAAACTAGAAGAGCTTCTCAGGAGGACCTCAAGGTTAAAAGAAAGGAGAGTGATGGAGTATGAAATAGTTTGGAACTTGGCACAGGAGAAGATCTGAGAAACATCTCCTGCAGGTAAGTTTGAAAGGACATATGTACAGACTAAAGAAGATTCAAAAAAGGAAGGATAATAACCTGATAAATTCTATCAGCTGGCCAGGACCCTCTCAGTTTTAACAGAAACAGGAGCCATGGATAATAAGGGGAAAGGGAAGTAAAATAGTTCAGAAGGTAAATTGATAATGTTTGAAATAACAGGTACAGAACTTTCTGAAGTAGCTATCTAAAATCAAATTTGGGGGCAAGCTTCTGAATATCCTTGGCTTTGCTGGGTAAGAATTGCTTTATTTTTGAAGCAAATATCCTTTAGTCTTTGAAGAAAACTCCTATATCCATTAAGAAAGTATTTTATCAAAGTTTTTCCCTGACTTGGGTTACCTGGATATTGCACCACTTAAGGAAATAAGTTCTTTTAGTAAAGATGTATAATTTACAAAACTACAATTGACTACATACAGGCACTGTTATTGTTAAATTATTGATTTCTCAAAAAAATATTCTCTTCTTCAAAATCCTGTTGTCAGAGACAAATTCTTAGCTGGTTTTGGAATGTAATGTTGGTTTCCAAAGCAGAAAGTTAGTTTCATAAAGTGCTGAAAATTCATCACTAGCTTTTTTAGTGAAACCATAAATAACAGCGATATTGTGTCTTGGGAAAACAAACACAGGCTCAAAACTTTATTAAACTTTTTTTCTTTAACTGCTGTGTAAGTCACCTATGGACTGTACCTCATAACTTATGCTTTATCTTTAGCATGTAAGGAGGAGGGTAATTGATTAGTCTAACTGTGTATCTTTCAAAAATTATCAACACAACATATGCTTCAGTTAGGGTCAGAAAGCTCCTAAAAAAATAGGTAAAAATATGCTGATTGAATAAATTTTAAATGAGGTTAAAAGTCCAGTTTTTAAATAACATTTTTTCATCTTTTGTATTATCTGATCACTTCCTAATTGTTTATGAAACAAAAATCTGATCTATTAAAATGTATATTATTCTGCAGATATTAATACAAGTATTCCCTTTACATAATCTTTCCCAAACAGGGTCAGTAATGATCCTCAATTTACTATGGTGTCATGTGCTGATAAACCCAGAATAAGTTGAAAATACATTTAATCCTCTTAACCTACCGAACATCATAGCTTAGCCTACTCTACCTTAAACATGCTCAGGACACTTACATCTGCTTGCAGTTGGGCATGATCATTGCTGTCGCTGTCCAGCATCACATGGAAGCATTATATCACATATTATTAGCCTAACAAAAGATCAAAATTCAAAGTACAGTTTCTACTAAGTATCAGTTTTGCACCATCATAAAGCCAAAAGATTATAAATCAAACCATTATAAGTAAAAGACTGTCTGTATATTGTTTAAACAAAAAGTTTTATTTTATAATTAGTCAAAACACCTGAGAAATAGCCATCCGGTTTTGAAAGTTATATGAGTGAATAAATCACCTCGTCCACTTAAAAATTAAGTTATCACCAGAATGCCTTATTTCTCTGATTCAAAGTTTATCATTAGATTCTTTTTAATTAACACAGGAACAGAGTGTTTGTGTAAAAGGGATGGAAGAGAAGGACAAAGGGGGATACAGTTATAATTACAAAACCCCAAGCAATACAGATTGTTTTTATAGGTTATCTTTCCACTTACCTATTCCCACTTACATATGAAACTACTGGAAAAAATGAAGGACCCTTGATCCCTTTAGTATAGTTTTCTTTTAAATTTAATGAAATTAAATTCACTCTCCATACACAGAGTAGGGCAAAAGTAGGTTCACAGTTGTCCATATGCCAAATAATACAATAATTAACAACAAGAACAAAAAAAAGAATAAACTGAGTTTCACGTACTCACAGCTATGAACCTATTTTTGCCACACCCTGTATTTTTTCCCAAATATCAGAAAATCTAATAAAAAGAGCTCCATTTATTAAGGTGGATGGGGATAAATATCTGGCTTTCTTAGGGCTCATACAAAAAGATGTAGTCAGCACAATACATCATAAACCCATTGAAGGCATATTTAGAGTGAATTTGGAGGAACTGACCTAGAGGTGGGAGGCAGTTAGCTGTGAGTCAAAGAGATTGGAATCAAGTCTCATTTTAAATAGCAAGAGGAGGTGAAAGGAAATAACTGATAGACTTTTGTTTGGAATGTGCTCTATGGTCTTTGAAGGGCTATTACTTTGTCATAGAACTAGCTGTTCCATTTTCTAGTCTCTGTGGTTGCTGTAGCGATTTATGCTAGAAAGTGATTGAGGGACTCATGGTCAGTTTTTAGATAGGCAGCAAAGTTTTGGCATTGCAATTACTGAGAAACAGGCCATGAATCAAGAGAATAATTATTTTACATTATTTTTGGAATGATGAAAATAACTGGGTGTGGACATATTATTGAATTAACAGTAAAGTAACAATTTCAGAATGCATTATTCTTTTATAGCAAATATCACATTGAATTGTAATCATTCACTTACATTTTTGTCTTTTTCACTTAGACTTTGAGGTCTTCAAAAGAATTAATGTACACATTGCATTTTTTAGCCCCAGTCTGATATAGAAATGTTTTTCAAAAGTGTTGTGTAATAAACTAACCCAGCTATGTTTACCATGTTGCCTTTCATTCTTTGTTTTCCACGGAGGCTTTTGCTCCTAGAGTTCACTATTCTTTTTTTTTTAAATATTTTATTGATTATACTGTTACAGTTGTCCCAATTTCCTTTCCCTCTGCTCCCCTCCACCTAGTGAGCCCCTCCCTCCAGTTGTTCCCCCCTTTTAGTCCATGTCCATTGGTTGTGCATATAGTTCTTCTCAACCTCTTCCTGCCTATTCCACTCCTTCCTCCCATGCTTCTTAATTCCTGCACCATCTCCCTCCATTTTCCCCTTCCCCTTCCCTGCTGACCTCCCCCCACTATGTTCCCCATACCTATAGTTCTTTTTCCATTCTCGTTGCCTACTTAGTTTGCCTTTGTTTCAGTTCCCTAGCTTTTGTTGTTGGTTCTTGTGATGCAGTTTTCATTTTAGTGTTCAGAGTTTTGATCCTCCTTCTTCTAAACCAATCCCTTTAACATCCCAAATAATAGTGGTTTGGGTCTAATGAACTCCAGTTTTACTTCGTCCTGGGAGCACTTTCTCTGCCCTTCTATTCTGAATGACAGTTTTGCTGGATAGAGTATTTGTGGCTGTAGGTTTTTGATTTTCATTACTTTGAATATTCCTTGCCAGTCCCTTCCTGCCTGCAGGGTCTCCTTTGAGAAATCTGCTGATAGTCTAATTGGGACCCCTTTGTACATAATTCTTTTCCTCTCTCTTGCTGCTTTTAAGGTTCTCTCTTTATCTTTAATTTTTGACAATTTGATTATAATGTGTCTTGGAGTGGTTCTCCCTGGGTCCAATTTTTCTGGAACTCTCTGTGCTTCCTGGACCTATAAGTCTATTTCCTTCCCCAAGTTTGGGAAGTTCTGCTTCATTATATTTTCACATAATTTTTCTATTTCTAGTTCTTCTTCTTTGCCCTCTGGCAATCCTATAATTCGAATGTTCATTCACTTATATCTGTCCCAGAAGTTTCTGAGCCTCTCCTCATGTTCCTCCCTTTTTGTTTCCTCTTTCTGCACTGGCTGACTGTTTGTTCCTTCCCTATGTTCCGATTTGTTGATTTGATCTCTGGTTTTCATTTCCTCACCACTTGTCTCATATATGTTTTCGTTCATTTCAGTGTGACTAGCTTTCATTCCTTTCCTGTCTTGTTCCAAGTCTTTTGTTAATTCTGTAAGCCACTTTATGACTAAAGCTCTGAACTGAGCCTCAGAAAGATTTCTTATTTGCTCATTGGTTAGGTCCCTCATCTGTTGCCCAGTGAGCTGCATCACCAGGATTTCAATCATGGTCTGTTTCATCCTGTCAGTTTTCTGTTTACCTCTGTTTCCTGGGCAGGCTGTAGGGAGCTGCGCCCCATGCACTCATCACTACCTAGTGACCAGCAACCGGCAACCTTTATCACCCCTCTGTGGCGCTTTGTGTGGGGTCAGGGATCCAAGATGGATTCCTGCCATTACTCTCCGCTGAGAGACTGGGAGGCTCCTTCCCCTTGGCCTCACCATCCAAGGCAATGGGGGGTCTGCCTTTCCCAGTGTTGGAATCGCAAGCTGCCAGGTCTCGACTGCAGCCAGGATTGCTCCCCTGGTGTTTCTCTCAGTCCCACCACTATCCCCACTGCTACGTGGACAACACAGCCCCACCTTTCTGTCTCAATCCCGATTTCGCCCCTCCTACTCATCCAGACGAGCATTGCTGGTTTATAACTTTGTACGTTGGGCTTCTATGTAGTTTTATTTTCTGGAATTTCTGGTTATCTTTGCTTTTGAGGTAGTTGTATTCCTACTTAGTTGTGGCGGGAGACAGAGAGTGTCAGTCTAAGCCTCCATCTTGGCCAGAAGTCCTAGAGTTCAATATTTTTAATCAGATTTTACTTGTGCTGAATTTAACTATAGATATTTTATGAGAGTAATGAACAACTATATAATGTATACAGCAGGGATAAAATAATGATAATAAATATAAAAACTGTTTATGAAAAATAGTATACAAATGAGTCCAGCCAGGTCAATTCAGTGGCAGAACATGGGTGCTCTTCAAATCCTTGAAGCACTGCTTTACAGAGAAGCACAGAGTCTGTGCTCCTGGTCAAAAGACACAGAGTTTATATCAACTAAGAGCTGTCCAAATATGGGACAGTTATATTTAAGGTGTAAAATTCCCACCCCTACTGGGATACAATAAAGACCATATTTTTACTTAAAGGAATCTTCTCAAGAGAATTCTTTCCTGAATGGAGAGTTTGTGGATTCTCATGCCCATTCCTTTAAGCTGTAATAGTTACTTCATCACTTGCTCAGCTGCTAGCCACTTCATGTTAATGTTTATGACCATATCCCTAACACAGATATAAAAAGCTAACAGCATTACTCAATGTGTACTTTTGACAACTATTGTGCTAAGTTTAGGGGAATACAGAGATTAATAAAGATGCTTCATGAAAGGTTCACTCGGTTTAAAGAGAGGGGTAAAGAAAAAATTCACATATTTTTGATATGAGTACAATATAAATAAACTAGTCCTAATTTTTTTCTCTCTTCTGAATACCTTGTCTGCCAAAAATATAGTTGTTTTGTGAATTTAGATGGAAAATGTACATATCCATTCTTTGCAGACCTCCTGCATTTTTATATGTTTTATTCTCAGGGAAGAAAACTTTTGTTAGAATCTTGTTGTAAAGAAGAACTTTTTATTAATTATATGATGTGAGCATGCTGTATAAGGAATGAGAGTCCACTTCCATATAGAACCAATGAGTTTTCTACAATCTGACTCTGACATATAACAATGGAAAGTAACTCAACCAAAGTGTGGAAAAATTAGGGCAACAAAAGCAATACAGCTTTATTTGATGAATGACATTCTATTTGATTAGAAAAGCCAAGACTGTTATTGTAATATTTCCCACAATACTTTAATGAATTCTTTTTTTAACCTTACCTGAAAGAGAGAAACATCTATGTGCTAGAGACACATCGATTAGTTGTATCCAAGATGCAGCCCAACCAGAGGTCTAACCCACAGCCTAGGAATGTGTCCTGATCAGCAACAACCCAAAACATTTTGGTGTACAGGATGACACTCCAACCAGCTGAGCCACCTGACCAGGGTTAATGAATTCTTCAGTGTAAAAAACTCTCTCCCAATTTCTGCTGCACTCTGCAGAAGCTTCTAAATCTCTGTTTAGAAGCTACACCCTGCTACTGCTCACCAACTGTTTGCTAATACAACTGAGCTATTAGCTGAGAACTAAACCCCCCTTACCTCCTGTAAATTAAGCCCAATGTCTATCAGTTATATAATTTCATAGTTCCAGATGTCTCTTATCATAATTTGTAAATTTATATACTTATAATTGATATTATTCATTTGTAACTAAATTATTAATTATTTTTTTGTTTTATTATATTATAGACTCTTAGTTCAAACCTTTATCCATTTTGTTTATTTTTGTAGTCCCAAAACTCCAGAGAATATTGGCAAATAGATTTTGAGAAGCTGGAGGAAAGTTTAAAATATAACTAAGAGCTATTCTATTAGCATAGAATGAAAATTAGGAGCTGGTCAGGTTTCCATCTAACAACAAATAATCATTTATTGATTATTGCCTACAAGTAATTATTTTCTTAACCATTTCTAATAGAATAATTGTATCCACTTCCAAATTAGTCCTACAGAATTTTATAATGGGTAAATGAATTAAATATTTCTATTTTTCTGCACCCTTTATACTTGTTAGATTTGCAAATTCAACAATTATCTTAGTGTTACTTGTTTAGATGAAATAAATGTCTATACATTGTGTTTCTTTAGAGATATTGTAAATATATGAATATAAAATAATTAGCTGTCAACACACAATATATGCAAAGAAAAGAAGCTCCTGCCAATTACACTAATTTCTATTTTGAATGAAAAATTGCTCAATGTGTGGCATCATAATAATAAATTAAATAGATATATGTATATTTTTAATTTTGTCATTAAAAAGTAATGATATTAACAATGGACAACTATTAGTGGAGTATTAGCAATTAACACTTCATTTGATAGCAAAGTAAAAATAAATTTGTTTTAAGTAAACTGATGTACTCTTATAAGCATTGTTAGCATTTTTCATTTTAATTATAGAAATCATTTTCTCACCTGTAAAAAGAGGTACTTCAACTAATGACCCCTAGTTTTGGGGGGACCTTACCCTTCTATGATACTACAAATTTTAGTAAGCTAATTTTATGCTTTATCTACGTGCTAAGGAGATCTTATCAGAAAAATAACAATCTAGATAACTATATTCCTTGGCTATTTAAAGTTTTCTTTTAAAGAGAGTAAAGATGAATGATGAAATCAACTCATATACATGCTATGTGTTAGTAAGTAGAGAAAGAAAATTCTAATTCTCAATTTAACAATAAACCATTAGCATTATACTGGAAAACTTGACCACTTTCAAATATGGATTTTCTGCACTTCCTTTGTGTAGATTTTATAAAATTTGCTGATGAATGATTACAAGATTCATCATCACTTCTCACTGAGTATCACAAGGTCTTCTCTCCCTTACTTGAGTGTTGTGAGTCCCTTTTTCCCCTAATGATCACAAAGGAATTCTTGAAGGGAGAGCTGATTTATAACAAAGTATCGAAAAGGCTATTAATGTCTTTGTATCGAGCATCTTAACTGTGAGCATCATCCAACATCCAGTTTGTGAACACTCCCTCTCTCCCTTCTTGAGCTGCAGATGTTGATAAACAAACAAAAGATGGTTTAAAAATCTAGATCTTTGGTCTTATTGGCCATTATATACTCCAAATATTCTGTGGTCTTGTTGGCCATTATATATTCCAAAGGTTCTGTGGTCTTATTGGCCATTATATACTCCAAATGTTTATTATTTTTCTTTCACCTATAAAGACAAGTTGATTTGGTCATGCAACAATCTTTACTAAATGAGAATAATGACTCATTGGCTTCAAAGACTGTAGATAATGTAAGCTCATGTTACAAGCTATTGTCTTATTATTTCATAACTTTTGGCTTCAAAATTTTTGTGGTTTGGCAGTCTATTAATTCTCCATACATATGTTAGTAAAAAATGGATGATGTCTTTCAAAAGTCTAGTCAAAATGTATTACTATTTTTGTGTTTTTCAGGTCCCACAGTCTATATCCATCTTAACTAAATAGGTGTCCTCAAATCTTTCACTGATTTTGGAAAGATAATTTAAACACTAAAAAGGGAAAAAATTTTGATCACCTTGACATTTTTGTTGTAAAACTTCAGAAAAAATATAAATAAAGTACTAAAATATCTCCAATCCTGACAATTTTGAAAACTTGCTAAGAAAAAAAAATAGAAAAAGATAGGCTGGCTTTGATTTCTAAAAATCTTTGTTTAGTGTTTTCAAAAGCTTTTCTATTGAGAAGCTGAAAATAAATTCAAAAGAAGTTACATTGCTAGTACTTTCTGACTTAATAAATCAAGAAAAAATTAACATCTTCCAATTAGATACATATATATATAAAACAGGCCTGGATGTTGTGCTTTATGACCAAAAAAAGCTGTTAATGTCATACCGAAAGTATTAAAATCTTATTTAATTTGGTTCTTTCTCAATGACCTAGTATACTCTAGTCATTTTTCTCATAAATCATTTCTTGCTCAAGAGTCATATTAATCTATTATTTACATAAATGCAGCCTTAGAATTATATTTTTATTATTTTATAGTATAATTAGAACATTATATATTAACATTACCTTCAAAATTAAAGCATACATTAGTTTTGGAAACACAATGCAATAATTTATATACTGTTTATGTTACAACTTCCTCATTTATTTAATATGCAATTATATAGCAATCTAATGGAGAATGATGGAGTGTATATATTTGTGTGAGCTTCCTAAAAGCATGGTGAGGTCCGTAGTAGGTAAGGGTGTTTGTTTATAATTGTGCTATACTTTTACCAGGTTATTGATTAAATTGAAATCAAGAAGTGACAGTAATCTCTTACATAATACATTTCCCAGAATGAAAAAAGATGAGTAAATTAGTCTTCCTAACCCAGTAAATTCAAGCAAGATTGATTTCATCTAAAATTTTCAGAGGCAAGATTTTTCATAGAGGTTCAATTACAATATTGTCATTTTCTTGTACTGCATATTGTATTTACAAAATGAATATTATGAATATTTCAAATAAAACATAAGCAGTAATATAATTTATATGCAACATTATATTTTACTTGCAAAGCTATCAGACACTTTCATATGGCTATGAAAAATACCTGATGAATATCTTTTGTTTTATTCAAAGTTTATGATAAAAATGAGTGATGTTTATTTGATTATATTTTTGTGCTAAGATAAATATTAAACCAAACTTTTTATTCATAAGAGAATCAGAGCTAGGAAAACTCTAGTTCTTATACTAAACTTCCTGTAAAAGTGAAATATGCTGATTTCAGATCAAAATATGTATATAAAAGTACATTTTTGGCATCTATTTATTTTAACCTTTAATTCTAAAAGCAGTCAGAATCCATTTAACATATGTCCCTTAATTGAACTCTATTTTGTAATAGGTGTGAAGAAAATGAGAATGAAAACCAGGAAGAAAGGAAAATTACATCATCCTTGATAGTTTTATAAAGCCTATATCTTCTTCGGAAAAGTCAAATGCACAGTATTTCTGTTAAAGATAGAGGAAAAAAACACAGATGTAAGCCTTCAATTTAATTCAATAAATCTCAGTTTTCCACTTGGACTTGGTGAGGTGTACTGAATTCACAAGGTAGTATGAAGACATATCCTTATCAATAAGTCACATAAAATTAAATTTATACTGTGAGAAAGAGATGAGATGAAGAAGCACACTGTAAGATTGTAAATTAGCAAAAAATAATGCAATAAAGAAGACTAGAGAAGATTTCTTTAAATGTATAATGATTGCCCAAGGGAGGTAGCCAGGAATTAGGCCACCTTCTCCTGACTACATTGAATTGTGCCAAGGAAGGGGTGGAAAATGACAAATGAAATTCAACATAATTTCTATTGTTTTGAATGTAACCATTTCTTGATTGTTTGCTTGCTTGTTGTAGGTTTTTGAAAGGTTTCCAGAGCTCCTATAAAGTTAGTTTAGTTATTCTGTAGTTACTCATTTTGTACTTCTGTGGGGCATTGACGTCATTTTCTATAATGGCTAATTTTTGTGTCAGTTTGGCTGGGCTATAGCACCAATCTATGTGTATGTTGTAGATGTGGTCAACATTATATTTAATTGACTTTAAATAAGACATTCCCTTAGTTAATCTGAGGGGGCATCATTCAATCAATTTAAAGGACTCAAGAGAAAATATTGACATTTTCAAGAGAAACACTTGAGGTTTACCAGAGAAAATCCTGAGGTTTTCTAGAGGAAAAAAATTTATCCCAGGACTCCCATTTGAGAGTTTCCAACTTGCCAGCCTACTCTAGAGATTTCCTACTTGCCAACTTCAAACTTGCATGAACCAAAACCTAGAAGTATCTCTAGATAGATAGATGATTGATAGATGATAGATAGATAGATAGATAGATAGATAGATAGATAGATAGATAGATAGATAGATGAGAGAAAGAAGGAAGGATGACAGATGATAGATACATAGATAAATGATAGATAGATACATCCTACTGTAACTGAAATGCAGGTTCAGCTGCCTGACACAGTGAATGCCAAATTTTCAGAACATGTACTGGTGCAAAAGGAAAGAGGTTTATTTAGGTGCTGTGTCCTGGAAGAACAGTGGACTCCAGTCTCAAAGACCATCCCCTCCTTGCTCAAGCCCACAGTTCTTACAGAGATAGAAGGGGGAGGGTCTTTTCTATCCAATTTTCTTATTATTTTCTATCCAACTATCCACTCACCTTTTTAGCTTTTGGTACTCTCTATGAGCCTCCCCTTATGCCATGGTGACCAATGAGAGATACTCCCCAGCACTCTGTCTATAATAACCCTGCTAGTTCTGCTTCTCTATTATTTTCAGGGGAAAATTTAGGTACCCCAACTTTTATGAGTGTGGCCTCTTGGTAGTCTTCCCCACCCCACCCCACTGCATGTCTGCTACTCTCTTTTCTCACAACAGTAGACTTGACTTTGGAGAAAAGAAGCATTTCTTTGTCACCTTTATCACAGAAGATAAAAGGAGGCACAATGGTCTCTCTTCTGGTATTTTCTTTAAAAGTTACATCTTCTCTTTCCCAGTTTATTCTTTATGTAGTCAGGTAAGTGGATTTACTGAAACGGGTCCTAATTTCAGTCTCCATCATGCCCCAAAGGCTGGAGGGTCTCTGATCTTAAAATGTGGAAGCTTTTACAGTCATTTTATTATTTTGTTTTAACTTTAAAGAATTATTTTAGGTTTTACATTAACAATATCAATAAGCAATTGGACTGTCTTGATATTTTAGCAAAATCCTGGCTATTAGTTACAGTGCCTTTCTATAAATAATAGTTGAAGGAGAATTCTACTACTAGAAACTTTATGTAAGTACCCTTTTATCTCATTGCCCCAAGACCTTCTCCTAAAGTAAATAATAACAAACTGCACAATGGTTTATAAGGATTCTTGATAAGGTTCTGTATATATATATATATATTTTTTGCCTTTTTACTTTCAGGTTTACTTGCTTTCTTATTTCTCTTATAGAGAACAAGGTTATTTATCATTGTTCTTCAATTCAATCTAAGGATATCTTTTGATGGCGTAACATCAATTCAAATTATGAATATAAATAAATAATACTTATTGAAGTCTTACTATAGTCCAGGCACTGTTTTAAGTACTTTACATGTTGCTTCATTTGTTCCTTACCAGAACCATTTGATGGTACCACTGTATTTGTAATATTAAATATGAGAAAATAAAACTGAGATAGATTATGTAACTTTCCCAAGTTTACAAGCCAAAGAGAGATGAAGCCAGAATTCAAAGCCATTCGGGCTGACTCAGAGCTGTGCAATCCTTCATACTGTTAGCTTGACTCAAAAAGTCATACATAATACATATAATCCAGGACTATACACAAATTATATAAATCACAAATAAACAAGTAAATAGATTAATTATAAATTCATAAAATACAGTTATAACTGAACTTATTTTGTCATCTTGTTTCTCATTTTATTTTCCTAAGTTCTAGAAATTGTATTACATAGTCTTTGCAAGAATCTAGACTGGACGATTGGAACTGAATCATTCTGAAATTTTTATGCTGTAAGAAAAAGACCCAATTAAAACTGGCTTATATAATAAAGAAAATTCATCAGCTAATGCAACTCAAAAGTCCTGAAACCCATGTCAAGCTATATCACTTTCAATGGATGCTCCAGATGTTCAGTTTTTTCCTGTAACTCTCTATAGTAAAAACATCTTCCTTTATAATATACTTCTCAGCAGTTGACCTTAAGTTACTAACATCACTAGAAGACTGGAGGGAGAAATAAGTTATCTCAACTTTCTCCCTCAGCTCTGACAATTCTCTATTTTCCTTCACTTCTTTCCCACCTGAGGGGAAAAATGTCTCTTTTTCTATCCAACATTAATTGTTTTTAACTCTGAGTTCATCTCATCTCATTTCTTCAGGGATGTTCCTTTAGTAATCATAACATTTGCCAATATACTTTGTATCTCCTCCAGTAATGTAGCATATAAATATGTCCAAGTCTCTTTCATATTAAAAATCCTTAGAATTGAACAATTAAGTAAATAGATGGTAGATAGTGAAATCCAGGTTTCTCACTGTTGGAGTAGGAGGTTAGAGATAAGCAAGGACAGAAGGATAGAAAGAGCCACTTGGTAATAGATTCAAATGGGAGAAATCAATATAACTCATATTTACTTAGTTTAATATATTACACATGGTTACATATAGAAATATTAATAAGTATGTGTGTGTGTGACTTTGTGTGTGTGTGTGTGTGTGTGTAATGTAGTAGGCAATTAGATAGACATAAGCAGAGTAGAAATGATAAGCCAGCTACAAAATGTCACCAGGGCAGAAAGCCCTGGTTGCCTAGCAAGGAACAGTTATAAAATGGGATCTAGCCCCCAGGGTTACCTTTCCTCCCCTACCATATCACTAATAATGTAGTTCATACCTTCTTCTGACCTTTTTTCCCCCTGGCATATCACTAGTCATGTGGTCAATCCCCTTAGAGGAGGAACAAGGTGGCCAGAGAACAGCCTGATATTACTCCTGTACAAGCCCTTGCATGACCACTCCCTTCAGCATCAACCCCTAGAGATGACATTGAGGTCTCAGTTGTGCTTCAGCTCCAGGCTCAGAAAAGCAGCAGGCCAGGAGGGTCAACGCCATGGCTGACATCAGGATGAGCTGAGATGATTAATGACCCTCTACTCTGGCACTGACCAATCAGTAAAGAACAGTACCCTGAAAAGAACACACCTGAAAAAATGATAAATATTCTGCTGAGATCCTCCCCTAAGATCTCCCTTACTTATATTGTTTATGTCCCGGTATTAGATTATTTTTCATCTCTGGGCTTGTCATTCCTGAGTCAAATATTTATTTTCTTTTGGAAAATTTATCTTTGGCATATGCCTATAAAGAGTCTTAACTAAAACAAAGAAAATGTATAGTTGATCAAGAGAATTTCAATTTATTATTCAAAACTGATTTCCTCAAAAATCAATCATTTTCATATTTATAAAGTGTAGGGATTTTTCTGATCTCTCTCTCTTCACTTATCTCTTCTCTCTGACTTCCTATATTGATATTTATTTCTAATGAAGAACAGTTGATTTTCTCTTTTGTTGTGTTTGTATCTCATCTTCCACCCCAGGAAGCTTAAATAGTTATTTTTCTGAACAAAAACAGTTACCTAAAAGGAACTGTGGTGACTATGGTTAAGATACTGCATATTTCACCTTGTTTCTGACTACACATAGTTGTCGGTTTCCTTAATTATATCCACCAATAAAC
Organism: Furipterus horrens; assembly: GCF_987537825.1. Taxonomy (NCBI): domain Eukaryota; kingdom Metazoa; phylum Chordata; class Mammalia; order Chiroptera; family Furipteridae; genus Furipterus; species Furipterus horrens. Next base: position 59,161,401 of record NW_028327173.1, on the reverse strand, counting down.
TGCAAGCTCCTTTAGATCAGAGACCATTGCATATCAGTTTTAGTTTAAATCTAGAATATACCACATTAACTGATAATTAAAGAATACTAGTTATGCCTTATTTGTTTAGTAAAACTGTATCTGAACACACTTCTTTTTGCTATGATATTGCTGTTGTATTTCTATAAAATAAAGAATTCTTTGTCTTCTTTTCTGAAACATAGTATTCAGGCTAAAAGTTCCTGTGACTCTTACAACTCTAAAATCTATAAATCTGAAAGCCTTTCAGGCAGCTTCTTATTCTTTCAACTGCAGTTTGGTGATTATAGTTTTATGCAAGCCAAAATATTTTATTTCGCTCTATTCACCATTATACTGACAATGCAAAAAGACAAGGGATTCCAGGAGTATTCTTAGAACAGCTTACGCAGCACTATTTGCTTGTTAGCTCTAATCCTTCCAGAGCCAATGAGGAAAAGGACAACACAGTCAATGCCCTGCCTCATAGTTTCCATGAGGTAAAAATAAAAATAGTTAACCAGGAAAAGCCATAATTCTTTTTTTTAAATATTTCAATGTACTATTTTTATTTTAATATGCTTTTAGTTTTTTAATTTTATTGTTGTTCAATTACAGTTGTCCTAATTCTTTTCCCATTGCTCTCCCCTGCCCCGCCCACCCCCACTCCCACATTCATAGTGAGTTCTTACCCTTTGTTCATGAACGTGGGTCCTTTATACTTGTTCCTTGACTAGACCCTTCTCTTCTTTCCCCCATTATCCCCTTCCCCTCTGGTCGCTGTCAGTCTGTTCTTTGTTTATATATCACTGGCTCTATTTTGCTCATTTGTCCGTTTTGTTCACTAGGTTCCTGTATTAGGTGAGATCGTATAGTACCCATAATCCTTACTGACATAGACATTAGACAATTGTATTCAATGCCTCCTCCTGGAAGGTGGGTAGAGAGACATGGGGTAGTTAATGAATATATCTTGTTTGCATTCATAGACAAATTTTAAAAGATAGCAACACAAAGGATAGTAATACATTTGATTTCACAAATGCATTTTTGAATGCATGGGATTTTTAAAATTCTTTCTTTCTTTCCTTTCTATTTTTTTCTTTTTTTACCTATAAAATGGGAAAAAGAATTCTACCTTCTAGTTTTGCTTGGAGTAGTAAATGAGATAATACAATAAAGTATTTAGAGTGGGGCCTGGTTAATAGTTAAGAGTTTAATGTATGTTAACTAGTATCTAATATGGCAGAAAATAACTACCCAGATTTCTGATGATTTGACCTAACATCAAAGCAAGCTTTTAAAATTCCTGGAATAGTATTTACAGTATCTAGAAAAAATTTATTTATTATGCTGATTGTTAAATTTTCTCTATATTTAGTGTGCTAATGTGCTGTTGAGAAAAAAAAACAATATTTTCTTTAACATTCTAGGTTTTTGACTGAGATGGTGCCGTAATAAAAAAGAAGATTAACAGGAGAAAAACAAAACAGATGTTTAATAATGTGTATATCTCATGCACTTGTATACATGGGAGTTGTTGAGAAAAACTAAGTAAGTCGCTGAAATGTTTCAAGCCACCACATTAAATAATATCTCAAGCTAAAGACAAAAGAAGATGTAGGTGGGGCGAAGACCATTTATGGGAGGTCACCGGGAAATTTACAGTAAACAAGGGTAAGGTTGTTAATAAAAATTTAAGTCATTGACTTCTCTATTTACATATTTCTAGAGATTTAAAGTCATCTTTCTCTTTCTAGTATAGAGAGGGGGATAGTCTTACACACTGAGATTTCTCTTACAAGTATAAATAGCTCTTAAGAAAGGGTAACTTCTTTGTTTTAAGACCTTTCCCTGTCTGCTGTTTTTAAAAAATAATCAGCCTAAAATAACTCTTATGCCAGAGAGGCATATTTTGGGGTGATATATTGTGTTCCCCCTCAGTTTCTATAGATCTTCTAGACAAGCTATAGTGTATATATATATATATATATGTATGTATGTCAGAGAAGGAAAACTCTGATTCCAAAAAACCTCCGCTGCCTTGCGGCATACCTCTTCAGGGGAAAGGCTAAGGGAGTAAACCCCGACAGAAAATCCGGAGCCGGAGTCCCTAAGGCGGTTTGACGTTGTAGTCAATACTGGCAACTCCTGCGGCGCACCTGAAGCCAAGCTGTATTGACTCCGTCTTTCCCTTGGACCCTTCAGCTGCGAAGAGAGGGGAGGTCTGCTGCATGGGCAACAGCAGACCCTCCATATCACCCTGCCCAGGCTCTGTAGCTTCAGCTTCACTGGAGAGGACACTCCAGCGTCATCGCAAGATGTCGATTCAACACGGGAGGAGACAGATACCGTGTCACTCCCGAGTCGGACTGCACAGCCATTCTCGGCGGTGCAGATAGACTCTTAAGAAGCTACACCATCGTCTCTCGAGACGGACGGCTGCCGACGATGTATGTATGTATATGTATATATGTATATATGTGTGTGTGTGTGTATATATATATATATATATATATATATATATATATATGCGCACAGATTTCCTTCTGGTGTTTGTTCAAAAGCCATTTTATTCAGGGCATCTAAGAAGCTAGAGTTCATTAAAATATATTTTGGACATTCTCATGAGAGAAATGGATGGACATGATATCCTTCATAAAATCCATCAGAGGTCGTGTTTCTTTCAGCCAATTTAAAAAAATTGAATGGCACTAAATTCAAGATCACACCTAATTGAAGTAATTTGAGTTCCCATAGCCCATCTTTTCTTTGCCACATAGCAATGTACTTTATTAGTACATTTTTAGGTAGAATTATTAATCACTTATGAAAAATGTGGGATCTAGTAAGATACCTCACCTTATCTATAAAACAAAACTGAAGTAGTGTCCATAGCAGGGCTAGAATTTGTTCTATAATATACTTTATATTTTACTCCATTAAGGGGAAACATCTGTAAATGGCAAAATGTCTGCATCAAGAAGAAAATTAGAGAGATTGGAAGACCAAGATGTGAGGTAACATTAGTTATGAAAGGTAAAAAATTGATTTAAAAAATAACCTTGAGTAAGTTTTATGGATTCCATGCTTGACCTAGATTACAAAACTGAACAAAATGTCTTAATACATTGCTGTCTGTCCTAGTTTATACAAACTATGGGTGCCTCTGATGTAGGCAGTTAGATAAACATGAGTAGATCAAGGATGATGGGCCAGATACCTAAGGTCACTAGGGTAGAAAGCCCCAGGTACCTAGCAACAGGCAAAACTGGAAAAAGAAGGACCTTGCCCTCCAGTGTAATCTTTCTTCTCCTAGCATGTAGCTTTTCATGAGGTTTCGAGCCCCTGACTTTTCGTATTCCTGGCTACATGGTTCAGATCCTCCCCTGATCTTTTCTTCCCTGGACTGCAGTTCATCATGCAATGGACCCCTTGGAGGAGGAACAAAGGACCAAAGTATGGTCTATTGTGAATTCCACACTGGGCCTTGCATGACTGCTCCCTTAAGAATTAACTCTTAGGGATAACATCTAGGCCTCAGTTGTGTTTTAGATCCAGGCCCACAAAAGCAGCAAAATCAGATAAATAATGTCTTGGCTGATGTCAGGACCAGCTGCATTGACCAATAATCCCCTGCCCTGGTGCTGATCCATCAGTAGAGACCATGACCCTGAAAGGACACACCAGGAAAGCTTATAAATATTTGATTGGGATCATCCCATAAGACCTCAAGATAAATACCCTTGAGAAGTAGGGCCCAGTGTGACTCTCTCTAAGGGACATGACCTTGTCTTTCCTTACCCCTTTCCCCCAGGAGTATTTTCCATGCCTCTCTCTCTCTCTCTCTTAAGCCCCAATGGCCCTTTTTATGCCTCTGTAACTTGATTCCTGAGTCCATTTCTATAGCACATTTCTTCTACCTCTGTGACTTTCTAAGTGAACTTTCTCTTATAGTTTGAGTCTTTACTCTGATTCTTTTTTAATCAGAACTCAAGTACTAAGGTTGCTGGACCAAGATCTAACACCTGGTGCCGTTTCACTCCAGCACCTTCATAGCCAGAGCCTGGTACTCTATTGGTATCTTGCGGATTGTTTGTCTGCTAAATTTTAACTCACAATGCTGCTTGCCTGTTTTTGGCCCAATTGCTCCTGACTGGCCAATCATAAAAAAAGGAATTGAAGTTAAAGTAGATAATACACAAAATCTATGGTTGTCAGATTCTTGTGATTTGCTGCTCGATGAATGGTCAAAGGCTCAGGACAATTAACCCCATTTAGAGGTTTATTGAAAATGTTAAATCTTCAAGCTCACTCTATTAGAAAAATGAGTCATAATCTATAATTAACAAGATATCTAAGAGATGCATATATATATTAATATCTGAGAGCCATCACTTACAAAAATTCAGATTCTTAAGTTGCATATTTAGAGATTGTATTTCAATTAATCCCCAGTTGTATACAGGAATAATCACCCTGGTTGATTAGAAAAATGGCAGTCTTGAGACAACATTTTCAGAAACATAACCTTGTTGTGAGGATCATCCTAAGTGTATTAAAATAAATATGAAGAAAATTCTAAAACAAATATGAAGTGAATTTCAGGAACTCAGCTTCTTAAGCTAAACTAATGCATCTCAGATGGTGGCATGCGCTTTACTCCGGGATATGGAGGGATCTTTTTAGCTGAGACAGTCCTGCGATTCCTGCAATGATACAGAAAGCTAGCTCAAGGGTAATAGCCATGACAGACCCAGCTCCAGTCTCCGAAAATGCACACACTGCTCTGACAGAATCTCTCATGTGTATTTTGTTCAATAAAAAAGAAAGACTCTGGGACAAAATAAAAGAGAAGCTTGAAATTTCATTTAGTTTAATAATAATCCCATTTAAGTTTATTTGTATAGCTAATTTGATATCGCACCTTTTATTCTACTATCTCTTTCAGCCAATGCCTTTCAGGCTACTCTTTCTTTTAGCCAATCTATGAGAAACCCAGGGAAGCCTTACTTGTTTTGAATTAAAAGCACCTGATTTGACATTTCCTTTATCAAACAAAGTAAATATAACAACAAAAACATCTAGTCATGAGAGTAACACAGAGGTGGAGTGAAATTCCCCTGAAATGCTATAAAAATGTAATATTTTTAATTCCCAGTCCCAAGTTCATCCCAAAGCAAATTAAAACTGCATTGCTCATTCACTGTTGTCAGGAACATAAATTGATGTAACCTTTCTGGAAAGTAATTTGGCATTATGTTTCAAAAATGTTTAAAATGTTCATGCTCTTTAAACCAGCAATTCCCTCTCAAGTCATTTTTCCTAAAGTGATATGAACAAAAGTATATGTATAAGGATTTCATGGTTATTTTATTTATAGGAGCAAAAAATAAAAATGGACATTACCTTATATTCAATGACAGAGGGTTGGTTATAAATTATAGTAGACATATGAGGAGAAAATGAAAAAATTATATAAATTGATTTAGGTGATCTATCACAGTATAGGTAATGAGCAAATGTAGAGGATCAGCATTTGCCACCCTAAAATATCACTTTGGTATAAGGATTATTTCAAGATGGTTATTTTTAAGAAACAGCAGACATGGGAGAAGCTCTAAAAACTGAGTACAAGTTATCCTTTTGTAAGAGGCGTATACATTCATAAGGAAAGTCTCCATTTGTCAGTATGTCTTCCTTTATGTAGCAGGAACTCTTACCAATAACAAAGATAAGACTTAAATCTGTATTACATCTTACCATTGTTCACTGTACTTTTTCTGATAACCCCTCATAACTGGCTCACTACCCCCAACATCTTTTATATTCAGCTGCAGTGATATATAAGGTGGTGTCTTCAGCAATGTGGGGAAGTTACTTAATTTTCTTTTGTCCAATTATGATGAAAGTATACATGTTATTAAACTTTGGTTTGTTTTTCTCCAGTTAATCTGTCTTATTTGATTACTAGACTAGCCAAAGAATGTAAAAGTAGAAAAAAAAATGTACCACCCCTCCACAAGCAAAAAGCTGGATTGGTATCTGTTCTAAGTGAGAGAATAAAAGTTTGCATGGATATGGAGTGGATAAAGCAGAATGTTGTAAGAAGACAGGTTTTGAGTCAAGAAGAACTATGTTCTAGTTTAGGTTCCAAAATGTACAGATCAAGGAACTAAATCCAGTTATTTATTAACTCAGAGAGTCAATTTTGTACCTGAATATGATGATATAATCTACCTTAAAACTTTGTCTTCATGTGTTTGTGAAAATCTGAGCTACTATAAATGAAGTTCAATTTTAACCACAGTGTATTAAAGTACAAAATTCAATCAAGTATATTTGAACATCTAATTGGCTTTACTGAGGGATTTATGAGTGGGGCGTCATCCCCATCTAACATCTTAAAGGGTTCTCAGAGGGATTGTACAAAATGGAAGGTTATTATAAGAAGAGGGTGTGATAGAAAATTTATTACCAAGAGAAAAGAAAGAATTATTTTTAGTTCAGGTCACCTTTCTTTGGGGGCAATGGTGGCAAGGGTTTTATCATGAAGATTATTACCTCACTAGTATTGATCTGGAAATTACAGACTGATTGGCTTAAATTTCCAATTAGGTCAGTTATTAACTTCAAGAGTGACTCCACTTTGGCCTGTTGTTTCTTTTTAAAAGTGTCATGTAAATATGTTATTTATATGATAATAAAGAAAAAGATTTAGATCCCAGAAGAAAAACTTTAAGTTGGGGGATTTGTAAGATACAAAATTCTACAAGTGATATTAAAAAACCATGAAAAAGCATAGAGGTACTATAGAGATATAACTGTGGGAAATTGTAATGGTGGGAAATTATAACCCATCCACCATTCTTTTGACATTGTGTCTGTAAGTGCTGACTCTGTCTAATATGTAGCTTGTACATGAACAGCATGTTTATTTAAGAATCCTGGTAACTAATTTCAAAAGATACAGATGCCATCTTCCAGCCAAGGTGGTGGTGTAGACAGACATGCTGCATCTCCCTCAACAACTAAGAAGAAATACAACTACCTCAAAACTAGAAACAATCAGAAGTTCTGGAGAATCAAACTGAATGGAAGTCCAGCAAACAAAGATATAAAGAAGGAATACTCATCCAGACAGGTACGAGGGGCAGAGCTTGGGTGGAGAGGATGCACTATGGTGGTGCCAACAGGGGTGGCAGTGGCAGGCCAGCTGAAAAGCACAGTCACACGTTTTAAAAACTCAGGAGGAGCACCTGGTGAGCTTTCCCAGCTCCTCACCAGATCTCGAAGCTCACAGTGCCAGCACCAGGGAAAATCAAGCCTCATTCCTTCTGATTGTGCAAACCAGTGGGTTTGGGGTGGAGGCAGAAACTACCGGTCTCAGCAGAGTCCACTTGTTTAAAGGGCCCCTATGGTCCTAGAACAACCGCAGACCCACCTACTCTGGGAACGAAGGCCAGAGCAGCAGCTAGAGGGGCACCAGTCTGGTGTGGAAGTGGGGGAGGTGCCTGGAAAAGGGGCAAGTGCTGGGCAGTCGGCATTGTTCCCTCTTGGAACCCCTCCCCCATATATAGCGCCACAACATGGTGAAACAGGTCGCCCTGTACTGACAAATATCTAAGGATCCACCCCCTACAACATAACAGGATCAACAGCTCTACCTGGGATGTGGAAGCAAACAAACACAGTAGCCTGTCAGAATGAAGAGACAGAGAAGTATGGCCTGAAAGGGGAAACAGTTCAAGGTTGCATAGGAGAACTAAGCGACAAGGAGATAGCCAGCCTAACAGGAGAAGAATTCAAAACACTGGTGATAAAGATGCTCACAGGCTTGACAGATATGCTTGAGTACGGCAAAAGCATAAGGGAAGAAGTGAAGGCTATGCTAAGTGACACAAAGGAAAATCCACACAAAACCAATGGTGAAGGGAAGGAAACAGGGATTCAAATCAATGATTTGGAACATAAGGAAGAAAAAAAACAGTGAACTGATGCAGAATGAGGAAGGAAGAATTTTAAAAAATGAGAAAAACTTCTCAAATTTTGTGAAGGAGATGGACATACAGGTCCGGGAAGCATGGAGGATCCCGGGAGAGCTGGACCCAGACGGGACCACACCAGGATGCATCATGATTGAGTTGCCAAAGGTAAAAGCTAAAGAGAGAGTCCCAGGGGCAGCAAGAGAAAGGAAGAGAGTTGCCTACAGGGGGGTGCCTAAAGGACTATCATCTGATTTCTCAGAGGACACTTTGCAGGCAGGAAGGGACTGGCAAGCAGTATTCAATGTGATGAAAGGCAACCTACAACCAGGATTATTCTATCTGGCAAAGCTATCATTTGGAATGGCAGGGCAGATGAAATGCTTCCCAGACAAGGTGAAGCTAAAGGAGTTCATCATCACCAAGCCATTATTATATGAAGTGTCAAAGGGACATCCTTAAGAAGAAGAAGATCAAAACTATGAACACTAAAATGACAACAAACTCACAATTATTAACAACTGAATCTAAAAAATAAAAACAAAATCCAACTAAGCAAACCAGAATAGGAACAGAAAAATAGGTATGGGGATCATTTGCAGGGTTATCAGCTGGGAGGGTGGAGGGGGAGAAATGGGGATATGGTGCAGGCATTAAGAAGATTAATTGGTTGGTATAAAATAGGGGGATATTAAGAATAATACAGAAAAAGGTGAAGCCAAAGAACTTATATGCACGACACATGGACATGGACTAAGGGGGGTGGGATTGCTGGAGAGAAGGGGTGTACTGGGCGGAGGGGGGCAAAGGGGAAACAAATTGAAACTACTGTAACAACATAATCAATAAAATATACTTAAAAAAAAATACAGATGCTGATTTCAAGCAACCCAGCTCTAGATTTGCTGACCTTCAACTTTGGAGGCAGGTTGATGTGAAGCTGAAATGACATGAAGCCAGGATGACTAAACCATGAGGATATACACCGGACTATCACTTGCCTTATCGGAATGCACTGTGTTCATTGGCACGTAGAGAACTTAGCAACCCACTCCCTTGATCTCTTGTTTCTGTTCCCCTCTTCCCCTCTCCCTCTCTATAAAAACTTCTGCCTCCATGGAGAGGTGGAGATGGGCTTTGTGACATGAGTTCCCTATCCTCCCAGAAAATGGGCTTTGTGACATGCTCCTTATCTTCCAGGTGGTCAGCACCTGAAAATAAGCCATTTTCCTTTACATTAGCACTTGCATCTCGAGTACTGGCTTTCATACGGCAGGCAGCCAGACCTGCAGTTCGGTTACAGAGAGAAGTTATTACACTCTTCCTTCCACACTTATCATGGCCACTGTTGGCAGAAGGGACTCTGTCCCCGAATACCATATGTAGCTGTTCAGAGCAAACTAATCCCTCTCCTTCCCTCTTGGTCTGTATTATTTTGGAGTAGTTGATTCCACCTTTAGTGATTTAAATGAACATATCACTCAAACCTAGTTCAAATTATATATCACTTTAATTAATAATACTCTATACCTAAAAGTTGTTAAGAAAGATCTTAAGTATCTTCAACACATACACACCAATGATAACTAAGGTGTTGAATATGTTAACTAACCTTATTGATGTAATAATTTTATAATATATGTATAGCAAATCATCGCATTGTATCCCATAATCTCACACAACATTATATGTCAATTGAGAAACATCTTATGACACATAGGAAATATAAATCCATTAGCAAACACTTTCTAGGAATAAATATACATAAAAGTCCGGCATAACGCCATGTGGTAAATTATAAAATGACGGAGTGCTCTAATGTTTATTATATTATGGAGTCTATAAAACATCTCAAAAGGATTTAAAGAAAATGAAAGTAGACAGGATAACTTTAATGACTATTTTATAAACCACTTGGGAACCAATATGGTCCAAGTAAGAAGGTTTATAGTTCTTCTGTTACACTTGAATCCGTATCTCTGAACTTCAGTTATCCTATTTTAAATCATGTGATACATAATTAAGGTTGTTCTCAGTGTTTGAGTTTGTCCATGTGAAGTGCACAGGATAACGCTAAGTGTGCATGGCAACAGCTACCATATTTACTCAATAAGTCTTCATTTCCTTCTCCCTTCCCCACAGTAGTCACATGTGATATTCATATATTTGAAAGAGATCTTAGAATTGCTTCACTCTTCTATTAATTATATATATTCTCCAACCCTGCACATATGCAATATTCTGAAATGGCAAAATTTTCAATATATGGTTGTGGAAATGCCTTTTGAATTTCAAATTCACTAAAAATATATTGATTGTTCACATAAAACTGGTATAACTAGAAGAGAATGTTTTCTTATGGATAAATAAGGATTAAAGTGTTTGAAATAAAGAGTGCATATTTCTCCAGAGGAAGCAGCTTCTAACAGGGTGATCAAAATGCTGATAGTAGTCAAGAGCTCTTAAACTATTTGAGTGATCTGGAGGTTGTAGTAGATGGTGAGGTGTTAAATTTCTGCTGATCACCAAAAATTATTTAGGTTAGTGAAAAACACGCAGGATTATGAGGAAATCCAGAAAGATCTAATTAAACTGGGTGATTGGGCAATGTGATGACAGATTAAATTTAGTGCATATAAGTACAAGGTAATGCATACTGGGAAAAATAATTTAAACTTTCTAAGCACACTGATGGGCTCTGAATTAGCCTGAACCTCTTAGGGAAAGCATTTTGAAGTCATTATGGATAGTTCAATGAGAAAGCTGCTAAATGCGCAAGAGCATGTAAAGTAACCAATAGCACACTTGTAGGTATTAACTTCAGTATGTGAAATAATATAAAACTATTAACATGAAATTATATAAATCAATGGAATTCTCATACTTAGGTTTATTTATTTTAGGTACTTTATCATAAAACACTAAAGCATAATTGATGTGTTCAATTGTTAAATGAAGTGTGGACAAATAGGTTGTGTATTTGTTTAGGCAAACAATAGCAGAAAGACAGATTTAATAGGCTCAAAAATAATGAATGGTTCAATGAAAATCTTTTTTGGAATTCCTTTTCAATAAGTACTAAAACAATATGACAATAGAAGAACTAAAATCTACATTTTAACAGAAATATTTTACTGAGTCAAAATCAATCTGTGATTCTCTTGTGGAATAAATAATTGAGAATAGCTCAGCAAGATTCACAGCAGTTATTTATATGACTATGATTAACTTTTGCAGCTATACTAGGTACACCAAGTTCAGATGCTACAGCATATAACTACTTACATTAGCCTACAGTTGGACTAAAATCATCACATTTTTGCTGCCCATCATCGCAAAACAGTACTGTACTACTTAAATCTAACCCAGGAAAATAACAACATTCAAAATACAAAGTATAACTTTTACTGAATATGTATGACTTCTGTACTCTTGTAAAGTTGAAAAGTCATAAGTTGGGGTCTTCTGTAGTATTAAAAATCAGTGAGAAGACAAAAATAAGCATGCAATGTCTGATTTTAGTACACAGCATGTTCTCAAATAACTTTGTTTTGTTCAACATCATTTCATTATAATGTTAATGAGAAAAAATAGATTTTCTGCTGAGTGCATTGTCTGTGTACAGTTTGCGTATCCCTCACATCTGTGTGGGTTTCTCTGGGAACTCTAGAATCCTTCCACATCCCAAAGATGTGCACATGAGGTCATTTGGCATGTCTACATTGTCCCAGTCTGAGTGAATGTGGTCATGAGTATTCCTAGCAATGGAAGAGTGTCCTGTCTTGCCTGGGGTCCTACCTTGTGCCCCGACCTGCCAGTATATGTTCCAACCACTGGAGACACTGACCCAGAATATGCAGGCTGGAAAATTATTATTTGATGTGTCTTTATTAATCTTCCTTAAATGTATGAATAGCTCACATTGATTTCAGTGCTTAATATTGGTAGGATTTGGGGGTCTTTATTTAGAAATTTGTCAATGTTTTTGTGACCAGAAATATACTATAAAATGAATTCTTGTTTATATTAATTAGCCTATGGTAAAATTGGTTTTATTGTATTTTTGTTTTGCTTAAAGTCTTGGTTTCCAAGAAACTATCAGAGATATATTAAGACTTACTTAATAAGTACTTGATAACCCATAGTTATGCAAAAGTGTAGTAAGACTGTTCTTTATTAACAGTAACAGTTATATGTCCTCCATTAACAATAGTATCTATGAGGGGGTAACCCCAGAAAAACAAAGTTATATTCTAAAGGGTGGGCCCCTTGTAGTACAGGCTTCCCCTACTAGTGAGTGTTCTAGGAACCCATCTGTATCAGTGTACCAGGGGGCTTTGTTGTGAATGGCTGTGTTCAGCTTCAGTGCATATTTTTGGAAGACTTTTTCAACAGATTTACCCATTTAATAATGGATGATTTATGAGCGCATCCTCCCACACCACACTGAGCATTTAGCAGTTTTTGACCAAAAACAGCATTACCCCATGCCCCATCCTTCCTATTCACCTGATCACCCTGAGTGACTTGTTTTTGTTTCCCTGGATGAAAAAAATCCTCAGAGGGAAACATTTTGCTGATGTGGAAGAGATGAAACAAAAAATGGCAGAAGTATTAAAAGGCATCAAAAGTGATGAGTTCAAAAATAGTTATGAGCAGTGGAAAAAATGTCTCCATAGGTGTAGTGCATCAAATAGAGAGTTCTTTGAAAGTGACTGAAGTTTAGACATGTAAAAATAAATACAAAGTTTTTAATAAATAAATTCCAGGTTTGCTGGGTCCCCCCCCATATTGTATATACAGATGATATATGTATATGTGTGTGAACAGATAGATAGCCCAAATAGATCAAAACAAAACATTCTAACTACTTCAATGAAAATAAGTTTAACTCAATAAATTTGTTACATGGTTGATGAAAAAATTGAGACACCATAGAGGAGAATGGGTCCTGTTACTCAGGCTAGAAGAAAAGAGATGAGGCAGTGTTATCAGATCTCAGGAATCATGGGGAGTCTACATGGTCAAAGCTAAACCCATGGAGAAGATTCAAGCACTGCTGAACACACCTCAAGAATGAGGGTGGTGAAACAGGGATATATTAGAATATCCTTCCTTTTTCCATTTCTGTCGATGTTTCCCATTTACTAAAGCAGACAGAAGCTAGTTAAAAATAGCCTATGAAGGAAGCCTGCAAGGGATCAGCTATGATACTAGACAAAGAAAAAGAAGGGCAAAATATAGATTTGAAGGCAAATAAGGTCAATGGCTATCATATCACCAAAAGAAAATTTCCAGTGTGTTACATTATAAGCAAAGTCAAGTTTACTAATTGTCGTGTGAGACAAAGACTTTATATTACACACATGATAGTTTTAAACTTCATTTACCCTAACATCTTTTTTTTTCCAAATATATTCCTACCCAGGTTTTTTCCTTTTACTTTATTACCCATTGTAGAGCTCAGACTAATAAACATATGCATAGCAAAGCACCCACCAATAATAACTAATTATAAACAAATTATAATTTTCTTCATAAAAATTCTTCAATTAAACATTATTTTCATAATGATAATTATATCTCAATATTTTAAAGCATTTTAAATTCTTTATTTCTTTTTGCCCATATTTTTGATAGAAAATGTCCATCAGAATTTATAAGAACAGTTTATCTTTTCAGTCCCTTCTTCTTTACCTCCTATTCTATATTTATCCCATCTAAATAAAAACTTTCATTATTATCACTCCATTGATAAGGTGTTCCTGAATTCACCATGAATATATATTCACAAATTCAAAATAATTTCTCTTTTATTATTTTAAGAACTAACTTTTTAACATTTTAACTACTTGACCCCTTCCTTTCTCTGTTTTATCTTAGCATTTCCTTTTCTTGATCTCCATAGCAACAACCTCTACTACCTTTCTGGTTCCTTCTGTGTAATCTCTTTTGTTAACTTCTTCTCTGTTAAAATCTTAAAGTTTGGACAAATTCTGGGTCAGATTCTTGGCATTTATTTCTTATATATCTATTCTCTCTCTGTGTGCAATTTTATTCAACCCATGGCCCAAGATACCAAGTTTGCAAATTTGTAATTCAAGCCTGACTCTTCCTTAAAATCTAAACTCAAATATACAACTAGCTCCCTAACATATTCACTTGGTTGTTTCAATTATAATTTATTCCTCTATCAGCAAACCTTCCACTGTTGTACAATAGTTGTCTCCATCTCTTATTGATTTTGCTTTTTCTCTACATCTCAAAAAGCCTACAATTCAACCATAATTCTTTCTGTCTCCTGACCCTCTACAGCCAATCTATTCACATCACCTTTCAGCTTCACTTCCACAGGATAGATGGAAAATGAGCATTTTCACCTTCTCTATTGCTTCCAACCTCAGTCAAAGTCATTCTCATCTCTCACTCAGATTTTTGCAATAGCCAAATCCCCTTTTTCCATTTGTCTCTTTACAGATTATACTCCACACAATAGCCAGAGTAATCATCTAAAAATATATGAGGTGTATATGGAAAATATCCAACCATTGTTAATATAATGAGAACAGTTTGAACAACATTGATGTAACCTGGCAGCCAAGGAGAGTAGACTGGAATGCACATGCGTGAACAATGATGACTTCACTGTACTAATCAGTGGGGGTGTTAGATGCATTAAGTGAACAGATGTACTATGTGCCTGTCACATTCAAAATGACTGAGCAAGTAGAACAACAAACCTGCATCAGATTTTGCCTTAAGCTTGAACATCCCTCCACAGTTGGATGATTAAGAAGGCCGCAGCTATGGGCAACTGGTGATTGGCAGCTTCATCATAACAATGTGCCAGCTCATACATCAAGTCTCTTGCAATTTTTTGGTGAAACATCAAATCACCCAGGTGAGTTAGGCCCTCTACAGCCCAGATTAGGGCCCTGTGACTTCTGGCTTTTTCCAAAACTACAATCACCTTTGAAAGGGAAGAGAGAGATCCAGGAAAATATGACAGGGAAGCTGATGGTGATTGGAAAAACTGTATGAGGTCCCAAGGTGCCTACTTTGAAGGGGACTGAGACATCATCATCTTATGTATGTTTCTTGTATCTTCTTCAATACATATCTCTATTTGTCATATTGCACGGCTGGATATGTTTTGGATAGGTCTTGTAATTAAGATCATGTTACTCTCCTGCTTTTTTATTTCATATTACACTTAGCATAAAATAAAACTCCTTACTATGATCTGTGAAAACATACAAAGATAATAAATATCTTATAGATACTTTTGTGCTAATCAGATGTTTCTGGACATAGTTGTTGGGATTAATAAATCACTAAACATATTTTTCTATTCCATATACGTCTATTCACCTAAAGGCTTCTATTTTCTTAATTATAATAGGTTTAAAAAATATGATTTTTTTTCAGAATCCAAAGCACTTTTGAGGCAAGTAGTGAAGCCTTATATATTAACTACCTTGAAACAGAGCTTAGTAGTGGAACTGAAGCCAACTCTCCATTAACTGAGCTATGTCTGTGTGAACAGAAAAAATTAAGTTTGTTGGCTTTCTAGTTATCATTTTCAGCAACTGAACCAATGGTGAAATTCCAAAAACTTTAGGCCCAACAGCAATATCCAGAACCTCATATTAAATGCCAAAGAAATATCAAATGGAGTTAAGAGAGTTACATGAAAGATTACCTGTAACTGTGGCCTGATGCCACTTGGTAAGACAATCAACATTCATGGGGGATTAAGCTATATAAACTCAGTTGAATTGAATCAGCTGTCTTAATGGGCCAGAAAATCAACCAGTCTGAGTGAAAAATTCACTTGAAATGGTTCACCGGCACTAGTTGAAGAAGCAACTGAAGTTTAAGGAATCTTTGAAATACCCCAAACTAGGAGGGAACAAAAAAACTTTTTTTTTCAATTTCCATCTTAGTGCTTGACATAATCTAGACATAACCTCAGGGCTTCAAGTCTCAAAAACATATTGTTCCTTTTTCATCTCAAAAAATACCCTTTAAATTCTCAATACCTATCACCATGTAAACCAGGGAGACACAGACTATTACTATTAACTCATTACTTTTATTCTTGCTTCATAAATTGCACAATTGTCTTACATATTTCTATACACCTTCCTTTATTACTATAATAATGTATGTTACTATAAACAGTTTTGTTTTTGTTTTTTTAGTTTTCACATGCATTATCTGAAAACTCTAAATTAGGCAATGTTATCCTTATTATTTAGAAGAGAAACTTGACACTCAGACATTATAAATGATTTGTTTAAGGTCACACATATGTGGAATGACAAAGCTGGGATTCAAATAAAGACCTTCATCTTCTATAAAGAATGTGTGTCTCCTCAGACTTCTGAAAATCTATCAGATCATAGTTTTTCATCAAAATTCCCATCTCATCCTTGATAACCAGAAACTCTATAACAGTTTTTTACCTTTTTGCCTAGGAAAAGTAAATAAAACTGCGCCATAATACTTATTTGAGAAGTGTCAGTTCAGGTCCTCTGCCCATTTTTTAACTTGATTGCTTGTTTGTTTGGTGCTGAGTTGTATGAGTTCTTTACATATTTTAGGTATTAACCCCTTGTCAGAGCAGCTGTTTGTAAATATCTTCTCCCATTTTGTTGTTGCCTTTTTGTGTTGTTGGCAGTTTTTGTTTGTTTGTTTGTTTTATGCACAGTGCTGTTTAGTTTGATATAGTCCCATTCATTTATTTTTGTTTTTACTTCCCTTGCTTTTGGGTCATATTAATAAAATCCTCTCTAAGCCCAAGATCCATATGTTTAGTACCTATGTTTTCTTCAATGGAATTTATTTTTTCAGGTTTTATATTTAGGTCTTTGATCCACTTTGTGTTAATTTTTATACATGGGGACAGACAGTAGCCCAGTAAGGTGGTTACCAGAGAGAAGGGGGTGGGAGAGTAGTGAAGGGTAAAAGGGGATCAAATACATGGTGATGGGAGAAGATTTGACTTTGTGTGGTGGGCACACAATGCAACATACACATGATGTATCATAAAATTGTACACTTAAAACCTGTATAATGTTATTAACCAATGTCACCCCAATACATTTAATTTAAAATATAAAGCTATTAAACAGACCTCATTACAAGAATCCATTAATTTATTACGTGACTTATATAATTGACTATGATAGTTCAAACAATTTCAAGTAAAGCCCATATTTACTATGACTTAACAATACCAAAATAAATAAATAAATAAAATCCTTCTGCAGATAGGCGATTCTTTCCTAAATTAAGTATTTCTTTACAGATAAAATTCTTGCAGCTGCCACATCCTTCATTCTGAAGTAGGCTCAAAATGCTCTGCAATGAATCAAGTTCTATCTTGAATACAGTTACTAGTTTATTTTATTATAAACTATCTTGTCACTACATCAGCAATTCTCATTTATAAAATGTGCATTACTTACTCAGTTATTTGAAAGATGGTATTAGACTGGAATTATTTTCTCAATATTTTTCATACTAAGGCTTCATGTTTAAACCTGTAACATTATGTGTTGCTTAAGACATCAATTACTATTTTTGAAAAAAGAATGTACCAGTCTATCTTGAGTTTCACAGCAAGTTTCTATGCCAAAGAAAACATTAATCTTTTCAATTTATTGGGACTGTTAGAGAAAATGTTCTTCTACACATCTAGGCTCTTTGGCTGGTCTACGAATTAAATTGGCATGAGACCAATTAATAGGAGAAAAACAAGATTTTAATTATATACGTATAGGAGCCCCATAAACAAATGAGAACCAAAGGCAGCCAGGTTTGTAAGGCTATTATGCCATCATGAGTTAAAGAATCAGATAGGGTCCTGATGATTCAAAAAGGAGATGGCAATTTATAAGAAGATAAGAAAAGCAAATGTGCCCTAATCAGGTATTTGCCCTGCCATGCAGGTAAGTATTTCAGAAAAAAAAGCATTTTTGGTAATATTTCTTTTACTGGGCCAGGCCTCCTATGTAAATTATTTTAGGCAGCTAAGAGACAGTTAAAATTTCTTCTGGAGTCTGTTGGGCCTTGATTTCTTTGTGCTCAAAATAATTCACAGACCAAAGTGATATATTTTGGGATGGCATATTCTGCTCTTCTTTAAGAATCAATGTTTAATCCACTTTTTTTGTTCTCATACTTATTACAAATCATAAAAAATTCTGAGTGTTATTTTAAGAAGTGAAAGCTCTATGGAATATTTGTTATTCTTATTGATTATTTTAAATTTAAAAAGTTTGTGCTTTCTGTTCTAAAGGTAAACAAACAAAAAATAATAATAATGTTTCACATAG
Organism: Furipterus horrens; assembly: GCF_987537825.1. Classification (NCBI taxonomy): domain Eukaryota; kingdom Metazoa; phylum Chordata; class Mammalia; order Chiroptera; family Furipteridae; genus Furipterus; species Furipterus horrens. The sequence continues at coordinate 59,143,076 of NW_028327173.1, read as the reverse complement.
AAATGCTTCCAATGCATAATAAGAAACATGTGTTTAGGGGTATACTTATATTATATTTTGATATCCACAAAAATGTAGTTTCCATTGTTAATAAAATTTATGAAAATTATTTAAAGCATTTATGCAGATCAAAACAAAAACAAAAACCTTAGTTACAACTACCAAAAATGAAGATGGAGAATATGTTTATAAATAACTAAAAGCAAACTTTAGAAGAGCAAAAATATTCTAAAATTATTGTATATATAGCTCTTTTAAAGTTCAAATTCCATATCCCTTTAAAAACTACAGATAATAATAACTATTTCATATGGCTCAAAATCTCCCAAAATTTCCCAAATTAATCTATTTTCATCTTTCTATAACTTACTAAACTACTATCATATATCTTTCTTAGATCAATGTTTTTAAATATATTGACATTGTAGAAGAATCTATCCCACACATATTTATTTTATTTTACTATTTCTTTATACACATGCACATATACCTATGTCTTACGAAGATGAATAGATTAAATAACATTATTCTTTTTTTTTACTCTCTAAACAAATATTTATTAAATACCACCCATGTGTCAGACATGGCTTAACTTTGGAGGACAAAAGGTACAAAAAAAAAAAATGCCCATTTACCTTAAGTGTATATCTAGAATAGAAAAAAATAAAGAAAACTAGAAGGGAAAAAAAAAAGTATTTTGGTGGATACAAATAAAACAGAAAAGAGGATAAGGAGTGCATGTTGAAGTGGCATTTATAGGTTTAATGGTTTCATTATAAGTAGGTTAGTCAAAGGGGGGACTTCATTTGAAATTTGAAATTTGATATAAGGACTTAGGTCAGTGAGGGAGTTTGCCTCAAGGGTAACTGGAGAAAAAAATGTTTTGAGGCAACATAAACAGTGAGCATATTAGAGGGAGTAGACAGAGAGAGTAAAGAACAATAACGGGGAACTAGGTTACAAACCAATATAAGGATTTTGACTTTTGTACTTATTCAGATGGGTAGCCTACAGACAGAATTGAGCAAAGTGTTCCATGTGACGACTACATCTATTTTTATGAATAGAATTGAAATGTGGAAGAAGAACAAAAGTAGTTATGAAACCATTCAATCAATCAAAATGTCACACTATAGACTTCTACAAATCTGGTGGCAGTGAAAATGTGAAAAGTGTGGTCTGATTATAACTATATATTAAAGGTGAGGAACACAGAATTTATTGAAGGTTAAATGTGTAATCTGAGGAGAGAAAAGCCAAAGCAAGGATATAGATATGTTGTTAAAGCAGAGAGGAAGAACTTGTTTTAAGTCTCAAGACTAGATGATTTAACTGAGAGAACAAATATAGGTAGAACAGAGAACAAGTCAATTTTGCCAGAACTCTAGAATTTAAAATTAATCAGATGAGAAAGGAGTTAGTAGATCAAAAAAGAACCCATTAGGAAGAATTTAATGTCCTGTATCCAATGTAAGTAACATGTTTGAAAAGCAGGAGCCAATCTAATAAATTAAATGATATTAATTAAGAAGAGGATTGAGAACTGGTAGTTGGATTTATCAACATGAGAGTTATTCTGAATTTAACAAGAGCATATTCAGTGATGTGCTAAAGACCATGAATGATATTTTGTGGAATTTTGCTCTAAATAAGGATAAAAAACATTGGTGTAGCAAAAGATAGCAGTAATTTCAAAACAGGGTGTAAAAGAATAAAAATATATGATGAAGATTAAAGAAAGAAAATGAGTGTAGTGCTTTTTGAGTATTTCAGAGAAGATGGATTTTGTGAAAAACAGAAAAAATGGCTATTGCTTAGAAGGTAGACAAGACAAAAAAAGAGATAATTATGCACAAATCATATGCTTTGTGAATTTTAATATGTCTGGGTCTTTGTTATATTTTATTTCTTTCTGTCTAATTTAATTTTACATAGCCTTTATCATTGGCTACTATTTGTTTTTTGGTTTTTTTTTTCTCTCCATCTATACAACATAAGAACACCCCTTCCTCTTCCAATTTGTATGTTGGAAGTGTGTGTGTGTGTGTGTGTGTGTTTGTGTGTGTGTGTGTGTTCATATAAATGAATATATTAGTAATCATTGGCCTCTGCAGCTGGAAGGATACAATAGATCTTTCCTTATATAGAAATAAATATAGAAAAGCTGGGTTTAGAGGAATGAGTAATATTGTAACTTTGAAATGTCATAATACATGTAAATAGATGTGTCAAATATATAATTGGGTATCTTGGAATCTAGAGAAGAGGTCTGAATAAAAAAAATTAAAATGTGGGAATTACCAGTTCGAATTTTTTAAAGCCACAACAATGTTAGAACACCAAAACACTGAGTACGCATAACACAAGAAGTCCAGGAACTGAACTCTGGGCACTCTCCAAAGGCAATAAGAAAGGTTGAAGATATTAAGAAAATATGCATTCTGAAAGCCAAGAGAAAGCATTTCACAGAGGGACTAATCTCATTTGTCAAATACTCCTGATAGAATAAGTAAAGCACTGCTAAAGTTTGATAAAAGTATTTTCAATTGGAGTACATAGCTGAAAACCTAATTAGAGAAAGTTCAAGAGAGACTAGAATGCCAATACCTAGAGACAGATTATAGATACCTGCTATATTTTGTCAGTTCTAGTACATGCATTATTTCATATTTTAAATATCTGAAATTAGGACTTAGATGAAAATTAATAGCATTTTATACTTGTTTTACTAACTAGGCATCTATTCAGATGTAGCTGTCATTATCTGTTTATTCATGAACTTTGTAATAGTTGTAGAAATTTTTAATATTGTTAGTTAAAAATAAAAGTAAAAAAATATTTCAATACATATAACATAAAATTTCAAGTGTTACAAAAGCTTTGATCATGGATTAATTAGCATTTTATTTCCTAGTGGTACACATACTAAATGCATATTATAATCAGTATGATTCTAATACAATAAGTACAATTATAAGAGAAAAAACAAAAATGAGGTAGTTGAAGGGTTCTATAAAGGCAAGAAGGAGTTTGCTCGTTGGGTTTTGTTTATTTAAAATGGTCAAAATTAGGAGGTATTTAAATGTTGATGAGAAAAATCTCATGGAAAGTAAAAATCTGATGAAAATAAAAATATTCACAGTGTATCTTCACTCTACTTCAGAACATAAAAATATGGTTGCTGTAGTTCTCATATCTTTATCAATGGAGTTATGCAAAAATCATTTAATATCTTCCCTTTGTGTTCACAAAATAGAAGTTGCTCTACAATCCTTAAGCAAATTGTAGACATAAAAGTGCAAGCTCACTGTAAACTAGAGCTCATATATCTAAGAAATAGAAACCATTGATCTATAAACATTAACTCATAATACTTTTACACAACTTTCTATATCTATATCCTAGAATATCTTATATAGTTGTTTGAAATAAGTAATTTAAAATATAAAGGATTTCAAAATAAATAGCTTCTATAACTTTTTTACTGAGGTAAGATTATCTCTAATTAGTATGTTGATTTCATATACATGCATTTATTTTTAACTGAAAAACTTTGTATTTTATAATCAATGCACAGGTAATAAGACATTCCCAACTTACAAATGAGTTTGCCTAAATAAACAATAAAAATAACTATTTCTAGAGAAATTAGTATTACCTTGAACTGTGCTAAATGGTATATATGCATCTTATAATACAAATAACCTGCAAAACTAATATTTTAAGGTCACTCATTCATTTTGTCAATAAGAGCTTGAAATTAATGTAGGATATATTTATTTAGAGTAACAATGGTATGCAATAAATGATGGCTAAATTATACATAACTCAAAAATTTATGTAGCTTTTGATTTCATAATTTATCTTTGTGTTGATCCATCTAATGGATTAATTTTCCAATCTTTAGTGCTGGATAACCAAGTATTTCTGTCAACTTAAATAGGTGTCAATAAAAAGTTAATATTTCACGTTCTAAAATGAAAATTATAGTTAGAAAAAATATAGTTGAAAACCAAGTATGCTGTACTGTGTAATTCTTAATTCATAAATATATAAGATACAAAATCTGGGTATGAAATTTGCATTCCTGTTTTATTGAATAACCATCCTTTTAAAGTTCATTGAGTATTTGGTCTCATATGCTTGGGTTTGGGGGGGTTATATTTTGGCATTTTGTTTGTTTTCTCTTTAATTAAAAAACTTTTTAAATTTATTTGAAGTATTTTTATTATTATAACAATTTTAAGATAAAAATCACATTTTGACTATTTCTTGGCAGCAATTAATCTGTGTTCATTTTTCTTGTCCTAAATAGTTTATCACTCTAGGTACTTTATAAGTGCATGTTGGTATACTGTCTGTATATAATATACCATTGAGTGTTCTGTATTAAATAAATTTTTTAAATTATTGTTATTGACCATGGTTGCTTAGAATCCTTCTGCTCATCAAACTAAATGCCCCTTCATGTTTGTGTGGTTTGCCTAAGATCTTAAATATCTATAATGATATTAATTACATGAGAAACAAGTTATCAATATGACTGTGGACACTAGGTGGACATTACACATACCCTTATTTCATGAGGTGTGTATGCAATGGAAGTAGTGCCAGTGGAGGTAAGCATAAGATAATGTTTAGGAATATTGGTTCCAGAAGAAGGCTACATGAGCACCAATAATGACTAGTTATAAGAGAATAGTGAGTCATTTAACTTGTCATGTGATGGTTATAATAACACCTATATCATAGGCATCAGAGAGTTAAATGATAATATATTGTTTAATTTATGTCTTGATATAGGTTTAACATCTAATAAATAGGGAACATATATAGTTATTTAGGACAATGTTAACTTATTCTAAACATGCCAGGATTACCCAAAACTCTTAGATTATTATTTAAGTGTATATTAAATATATATGTAAATTGAATTTGTTTTTAATGTTAATATCTCTGGAGAAAATTAAAATTTCACTGTAATTATGTGTACCATAACTATGATATATTTTTAAAAATTATCAGTAAATTGGCTACATTAAATTATAGTAGAGAGAGATCCAAGATGGCAAAGGAGTAAGAAGAAGCAGCTACACTAACCTCTGCCGAGGACCTATCTGGAATTACAACTTAACCAACTGAGCACTAACTGGAGAGAAGCCTTATAACCATGGACAGACAGAAGAGTATGATTCATCACAATGTGACTAGTAGAAAGTGCAGAGATGTGAGAGGGCTGTCTGAGCTCCCACAGACGGCAGCTGAAGGGACTGAGAAACAGCTCAGCAGCTGCGGGTTCCACCTGAGAAGAGTGGGGTCTAAACACATAGCTGGGCTTCCCAGCCTACAGCAACAGAGCCAAGAGTAAAATAGCACCCAGCTGTGAAAAGCAAAAAGCCACAGAGTTTTTTGCCAGCCTGAGAGAGCGAGTTAGAGACATAGAGAGATCCTTAAAGGGACCATGCACAAAAATATATTGGAACCCATTTACTCTGAACTCCAGCAGAAGGAGGGCAGAATGTACTAGAGATGCTTCAGGAGAGTTTGGGGTGGTAGTTTCGAGGAGAGACCTGAGGGAGCGGCCAACAGGGTCCCAGTGCTGACTCTTCCCCCATAATGCAGGCAGACCACTCTCCTCCAATGCTATCAGTCTGAGGGGAAGCAATAGCCCTGAATGCAGGAATTAATCTGCCCCTCCCATTGGTGCTTAAACCTAACGCTGATCATGGATTGAATAAATTAACAACTGAAGGAGACAGACAAAGGCAGTGGATCCCTGGTAATCTCAAACAGGTTGCTAGGCCCAGACTGGGACACAATCTGATGTCACCAGGGGAAGATCCAGGCAGTAAAGACAGTGCACCTCTGAAACAGTATACGAGATGTGGTGGATAGAATGATTCTCAGTCAACTAGCTTGAGGGAAAGGCCTATCAAAGAGCAATACAATAACATCCAAAATCCAAGTACAATCAGTCAGCTCAAATAAATGATATAAAGGACATCACAAGAGCATCAACTTCAGAAGATGAAGGAGACTACACCACTGAATCCCACAGGTCTCCTACCACAGAAGGTCACACCATGAAGACTGGAAGTCAAAGCAGATCATTCTAAGCAGAAACAAACAAGAAGAATCACATAAAATCGGGAGACCAAAAAACAACAACAACAACAACAAAACACTCCCCATCTAAAGGAAAGGAGAAATTCCCAGAAAAAGTGCTAACTGAAATAGAGGCAAGCAAACTATCAGACAGGGAATGCAAAATAATGATCATAAGTGAGTTCATTGAGCTCAGCAAGCTCAGAGAAAATTAAAACGAACTCTAAGGGAACTATAAAGAACTGAGGGGAAGCTACAAGGGACTTAATGTGAACTATACAAGCATTAAAAAATGATGTAGAAACTACCAACAAGAGCCAGGAGGAAATGAAGGATACAATTTCTGAATTGAAGAACACAGTGGGAGGAATCAAAAGCAGGCTAGATGAAACAGAGGATCAGATCAGCAAGCTGGAGGACAATGTAATAAAAAATTCCCAGACAGTGCAGCAAAACAAAAAAAGACTGAAAAAGAAGAGAGAGGTTTTAAGAGAGCTTCTGGACAACATAAAATGTAATAATATCCATATTATAAGGATACCAGAAGGAGAAGAAGATGAGCAAGGAATAGAAAACCTATTCGAAAAGTAATGAAAAAAAACTTCCCTAGTGTGATAAGATAAAAAGCCACACAAGTGCAGGAAGCACAGAGGATCACAATCCAAGACACATTACAATTAAAATGGCAACATTCGCCGACAGAAAGAGAATCCTAAAAATAGGAAGGAAGAAACAACTAATAACGTATAAAGGAGCTCCAATAAGGCTATTATGAGCTTTACCAACAGAGACACTACAAGCCAGAAGGGAATGGCAAAAAATATCTCAAGCAATGAAAAACAAAGGTTTACAACCAAGACTACTCTATCCAGGAAGGCTCTAATTCAAAATGGAAGGTGAAATACGGAGTCTCCCAGACAAAGGAAGGCTAAAAGAATACATCTCCACCAAACTAGCATTGCAAGAGATGCTAAAGGGTCTGCTTTAAGAAGATGAAGAAATAGAGAGAGACAGAGAAGAACACAGGTACAAAGGGAAAAAATCACATTGAGTAAGTACCTAATAATAATTTCAAATCAAATGAATTGAATGCTTCAACCAAAAGACATAAGGTAGCTGAATGAATAAGAAAACATAACCCACATATATGCTGCCTACAAAAGACCAACCTCAGAAGAAAAATGTACACAGACTGAAAGTGAAGGGATGGAAATAAATATTTCAAGCAAACAGATATGAAAAGAAAGTTGTGGTAGCAATACCTATATCAGACAAAATAGATATCACAAAAAAAGAGCATAAAAAGACACAAAAAAGGACATTTCATAATACTTAAGGGAACAATCCATCATGATGATATAACCCTTGTGAACATATATGCACCAGATAGGAGCACCCAAATATGTAAGAAAAATATTGGAGGAATTCTAGAAAAATATCAACAGCAACACACACATAGTAGGGGCTTTTAACACTCCATGGCCAACAATGGACAGATCTTCCAAGGAAAGAAACAAGGATTTTGAGGCATTGAACAACACTCTAAATCAAATTGACTTAATTGATATATATAGAATCTTTCACCCCAAAAGAGCAAAACACACATTCTTTTCAAGTATAAATGGAACATTTTCAAAGATAAACCACATGGTAAAACACAAAATAAGCCTCAACAGTTCAAGAAAATTGAAATTATATCAAGTATTTTCTCAGATCACAATAGCTTAAAACCAGAAACAAACCTACAGGAAAAAAAAGAAAAAGAAAAAAACCCAAAATCATTTAAATTCATGGAGATGAATAACATGCTATTAAATAATGAATAGATTAACAATGAGATCAAAGAAGAAATCAAAAAAGTTAATGAACACACAACAGTCCAAAACCTGTGGGACACAGCAAAGGGAAGTCCATAGCAATACAGACCTACCTAAAAAGGACAGAAAATTTTCAAATAAACAACCTAACATTACATCTATAGGAACTAGAGAAACAACAACAATGCCCAGAGTGAGTAGAAGGAAGGAAATCATCAAGATCAGAGCAGAATTATATGACATAGAGACTAAAAGAACAATTCAAAAGATCAACAAATCCAGGAGCTGATTCTTGGAAAAGATGAACAAAATCAACAAGCATTTAATTAGACTCATCAAGAAAAAAAGAGAGTGGACTCAAACAAATAAAATTAGAAACAAAAGAGGAGAAATCACAACTGATACCACAGAAATACGAAAGATTGTAAGAAATTACTATGAACTACTATATGACAAAAAATTTGAAAACCTGAGTGAAATGGACAAATTTCTAGAAACATATAATCTTCCAAAATTAAATCAAGAAGAGACAAAAACCTGAATAAACATAATAACTAGTGAAATTGAAGCAGTAATAAAAAAACTCTCACCACACAAAAGCCCCGGACTGGATGGCTTCAAAGGTGAATTTTACAAAACATTTAGTAAAGAACTAACTCTTATCATTCTCAAGAAAGGGGAAGGCTCTCAAATTCTTTCTAAGAGGCCAGTATTATCCTCATTCTAAAATCAGGTCAAGACACGACAAAGAAAGAAAACTACAGGCCAATATAACTGATGAACATAGATGCTAAAATACTCAACAAAATATTCACAAACTGGATCCAGCAACATATTAAGAAGATCATACACTTTGATCAGTGAGATTCATCCCAGGTATGCAAGATGGTATAATATTTGCAAATCAATAAAAATAACATCACATAAACAAACTGAAAGAAAAAAAAGAACCCATGAGTATATCAATAGATGCTGAAAAGGCATTTGATAAAGTACAGCACACATTTATGGTAATAGTGCTCAGCAAAGTGGTAATAGAGGGAGAATACTTGAAATATAACAAAGGCCATATATGAGAAACCTGCAGCCAACATCATACTCAATGAGCAAAAACTGAAAGCTATCCCCCTAAGATAGGGAACAAGAAAAGGATGTACACTCTCTCTACTTCTACTCAACATAATCTTGGACGTTTTAGCCACAGTGATCAAACAAGAAAAAGAAAAAAAAAGGCATACAAGTTGGAAAGGAGGAAGTAAAACTGTCATTATTTTCATACGACTTGATAGTGTACATAGAAAACCCTATAGGTTCCTCCAAAACACTAATCGACCTAAAAGTGAATTTGGCAAAATAGCAGGATACAAAATCAATATTAAGAAATCAAAGGCATTTTTGTACACCAACAATGAAATATAAGAGATAGAAACTAGAAAAAAAATCCCTTTTACTATAGCAACAAGAAAAATAAAGTACTTAGGAATAAACTTAATCAAGGAAGTAAAAGATCTGTACTGAAAAACTACAGAATACTAAAGAAAGAAATTAAGGGAGATACAAATAAATGGAAGTATATACCATGTTTATGAATGGGAAGAATTAACATCATTAAAATGTCTAGACTCCCCAAAGCAATTTATAGATTCAACTCAATCCCTATTAAAATACCAATGTCATATTTCACATCTCTAGAACAAATACTTAAAAAAATTATATGGAACCAAAAATGACCCCAAATAGCCTCAGAAATATTGAGAAAGAAGAACAAAGTAGGAGGAATCACAGTGCCTAATATCAAACTAAATTTTAAGGCCACTGCAATCAAAACAGCCTGGTATCGGCATAAGAACAGACAAACAGATCAATGGGACAGAAGAGAGAGCCCCAAAATAAACCCAGGTCTCTATGGTCAATTAATATTTGACAAAGGGGGAAGGAGCATAAAATAGAGTAAAAATAGTCTCCAAGAAATGGTGTTGGGAGAACTGGGCAGGGACATCCCAAAAGATGAAACTAGACCACCAGCTTACACCATACACCAGAATAAACTCACAATGAGTAAAATATTTAAATGTAATTTGTGACACCATAGAAGTTATAGAGGAAAACATAGGCAGTAAAATTTCAATATCCCATGCAGCAATATTTTCACCAATATATTTCCTAAGGCAAGGGAAATAAAGGAAAGAGTAAACAAATGGGACTGCCTCAAACTAAAAAAGTTTCTGTCCAGCAAAAGAAAACATCAGCAAGATGGAAATGGGACCAACTGTATGGGAAAACATATTTGTCAATGATATCTTGGACAAGGGTTTGATCTCCAAAATATATAAAGAACATATATGACACAATACCAGGAAGACAGACAATCCAATTAAAAAGTGGGCAAAGGACCTGAATAGACATTTCTCCAAGGAGGATATACAGAGGATTCATAGGCATATGAAAGAATGCTCAACATCACTAGCCATCAGGGAGAGTCAAATTAAAACTATAATAAGGTACCATCTCACAATGGTCATCATGGCCATCCTGAAGAAATCAACAAACAACAAGTGCTGGCAAGGATGTGGAGAAAAGGGAACCCTAGAGCACTCTTGGTGGGAATGCAGACTGGAATAGCCACTGTGGAAAGCAGTATGGAGTTTCCTCAAAAAGATAAAAATGGAACTGCCTTTTGATACATGATTCCACTGCTTAGACTATACCCAAAGAATTCTGAAACACCAATTCAAAAGAAGTGATGCACCCCTATATTTATAGTAGTGCTATTTACAATGGCCAAGTGCTGGAAACAGCCTAAGTGCCCATCAGTGGATGAGTCAATCAAAAAACTGTAGTATATTTACACAATGAAATACTCCACAGCAGAAAGAAAGAAGAAACTCTTAACCTTTTGTGACAGCATGGATGGAACTGGAGAGTATTATGCTAAGTGAAATAAGCCAGACAGTGAAAGACAAATACCATATTATATCACCTAATACAGGAACCTAAGGAACAAACAAACAAATGAGCCTAAAAGAACCAGAAGCATGTAAACAATAGAAAGACTGAAATTGACCAGAGGGTAGGGGGAAAGTGGAGAAGAGGGGAAAGGAGAAGCGTCTAGTTAAGGTACTTGTATAAATGATCCTTGGACATGAACAATAAGGAAAGGAATGACTGTGGAAGGGAGCAAATGGGCAGGATAGGGGAGAGCAATGAGAGAAAAATGTGACAACTATAATATAACAATATTTAAAAAAACTAATAAACTAAAATAAAAGCTAAATAAAAGAACTCGCAAAAATTTTTAGTAGACTAGCATATTACAAACAATTATTCAGATATATTTTGAACAGTATAATAGTCTGTTGTCTGCATTTTTAGTGAATATAATGAGGTATATAATTTTCCCTTAATGCCTCTACTTAATGGATAAAAGCTTGGTTATAGATTCCTAAATAATTGAAGGTCTTAAATAGACTGCCTATGATGTGTTCTTATTTGATTTTGAAAAATCACACTGTATTACTTTGTTAAACTTTGCAGTTTTATATGATGTTTATATGAGCATATTTGTAATGAAATAATAAAATTGAATTTTAATGTGTCTACTAGAATCAACATTATTAAAGAGAGACATTTTGTGTAAACCTTGACACTCAATATTCTGCAATATAACACATGAAGCAACAAGATCACCCGCTATAAACATCGTCACTCATTTCCATCAACTTGATATTACTCCTGATTTTTGCTTGCTTGTTTATTTTTTGCTTTGTGGTTAGGTAGACTTCAGGATCTATAGTTCAGACAAACAAATTCTTTGATTTTGTAAATTTCAGCAGGTATGCAGATGTGCACATACAATAAAAAAAACTTTAGCACAATTGACTTAAGTGTTTTGTGTTGAGTCTGACAATGATGGAATTTAAATATAATACCATTTTTTATTGTACTGTGTCTTGTTTGCCTCAGTCAGTCTCCTCCTCCTTGGAAAAAATACTTTTAGAAGTCACCTCTTTTATTTATTTTGCCCAGATCCATATATGGCCAATGAATTTCTTGAATTTTACCAGAGAAAAGTCTAAGTGAATATTTATTTAGAGCTGCCAAATATTGAGCATCAAACATATTACTTTATATATCTATCTCTAATCCTTAAAATAATGCTGGGTGGTGGGCACAATTTTCTCTCTTATTATAGAACTTGAATTTAAGGTTCTTTGAGCAAGTGACCTGTCAAAACCACAAAGCTGGTGTTTGCTATATGTGGTCTATGAAGTCAGTCTTTTTTGGCTCTCCAGAGTACCCAGGATTCAATGTTGACTTAATGAGTAACCTGAGAAGTTAATTCTTACAAAAAAATTAATAGCCAATAATAACTTCCCAAAATTACTCTCCCAGATCATAGTTTTACTTTTTCTTAAGTGAAACCAACTGTCTAAACAGAAAACATGACCATGGCCTATAATACAATGTTGAATAAAGAAGTGTTTAAATTGTGTGAACTGAAAATCAATTTCATTTGAGTAAAAAAAAAAAAAAAAATCAGACATATTTATAAATGCAACTATTACTCGAAACTGCTTACATTAGAACCAAATACTTTGACCAAATAAGAATTAATGTTTGGTTGATTGTTGTTGATTTTTTTTTTAAATGAAGAATGGAGAGGATGACATTTAAGGAGACCTGTGTGGCTTTACCCAAACAAAATCCTAATGAGACAGAACAATCACTGACCTTGAAACCAAAGCTCTGGCTTCTTTACTGGGGTATATTTATTGGTGAATCTGTATTTTAATTTTTTTCAGAAATACATATATTTTATCTTTTTAAATTCTTTGCATTCATATTTGAGGTATATAAAATCATAATTTTATAATATATTTCTAATAGTACTATGCACTGAAGCATCCCTTAAAATAGTTCTTTTAAGCTTTTGAAGAATCAGCTGACATCCCTCTCTGATTCAAGAGCAGCATAGCCATCATTTATCAGGAGTATGATAAATTGATCAAGACATTTTTGCTATTATTTGGGGGTTAAAATATATTACAGGTTACAAGGTGCTAAACTCTAACCCTGATATAAACAAGCAGTGTGCATACCATCCACCACAGGTTTTATTACTCAATCTGAGTCAATATGGTTAGTGTAATGAATTTTAATAAATGTGCAGAATTGGAATATAAGATACTTAACTGTATTAAGGTATGTTGTTTTACTGACCTACCCTTATCTAGAAATACTAGTGGAAACTCCATTCACTCATTAGGTGATTAAAATATATATTGCAGAGCCTGGCTGGGTAGCTCAGTTAGTAAGAGCATCATCCCAATAAGCCAAGATTGTGGTTCGATCTCTAGTCAAGGCACATACATGAAGCAATGTATGAATGTATAAATAGGTAGAACAGAAAATCAATGTCTGTATTCCTGTCTGTCTGTCCATCTGTCTTTCTCTTTCCCTTCCTCTTTCTCTCTCTCAACTCAATAAATAAAAATTCAGTGCAAAAAAAAGTCTTTATTCTGTTTGTGACTTAATACACTCAGAGCATTTCAGATTATTTGAAAACATGCACAGTTGAATGTGTTGAGACAGACTGATTTAAATAAAATTTCACAGAGAAAGACATAACATTCATATACATTTTACTTTTCTAAAAAAAAAATCACTATTTCTAAACTTACATATTCAAATCCCATGTAAAACTAAAATGTGTTCCTACACAGCAAATTCAAACATTTTACTTCTAGTGTTTCAATTCATTACAAAAAATCTGAAATCTCTTGGTTAAGATCTTTAGTGACATTTTTAATATTTAATAAATCAAATTCCTAGTCTCCAGGGCATTATATGCCTTGTATTCTGAAGTTGTGTCATATAAACAAATTGTTTTTCAAATCCTTTTATGTATTTTTAAAGTACATGAAAAGTTCAATCTAATCTGAACACCATCATCAAATTTTTATTCTCTAACTCTTATTTTATTTGCAAGTAAAACTCTATTTCCAAAGATATGGGTTGTTACCTATGTAACTTCATTATGGACTATAAGTCAATACATTTGTTAGTATTATAGTTAATGTTTCAGAAAACTGTGTTACCAATAACACTGTATTTTTGTCTTGTTTTGTTCTTTTTTAATAACTAGTTTTTGTTTCAATATAATATTTTTATTCTGGAATAATTTTTCTAAGTAGAAGGAAATGACATGGTAAATTATTAAAAGTCGTGCTAAAGAATTTAACTACTTGGCTAGGTTATTTTTTTTGTATAGTATTAGTTTTTATAATATTGATATTCATGCCCCCTCCCCCAAAAAACCATTAGAAGAACTACAGTAGTGTCTCTCTATATCACGGTTCACTTATCACAGCCTCAGTGTATCTCGGGATTTTAAAAACTATTATATTTAATTATTTATCGCAGATTTTTTGCTATATCGCAGGATTTTTCAGTACTGTACAGTAAATACTAAAATAAATGTAAGGTTCCTACTTCACGGATTTTCACCTATTGCAGGGGGGTCTAGAACATAATACCCGCGATAAGCGAGGGATCACTGTATTTTATTTTATTTATATACAGTAAGTGTCAAAATTTACCTTAAAAGAAGATTAAAGAATTTGAAAATGAAATAATGATTTCTTATTAAGTACTTCAACATACATTATTTCACTTTATAATATAGGTAAGAATATTGCCTTTGTATGGATTACGAAAAGAAGTCTCACAAGCTTGCCTAAGCCAACAATTTATAAGCATTTGTTCTACAGCACAAATAGTTTCATATGAATAGAGTGATTTTTAAATCAGATCAAGCAACTAAGATCCAACATTTATTGTGTACCTGCATTTGTCTAGTTATAATTGCTTTGGTGTATTAAATCAAATTTTATCCATTCTCTCTCTCTCTCTCTCTCTCTCTCTCTCTCTCTCTCTCTCTCTCTCTCTCTCTCTCTCTCTCTCTCTCTCCTTCTCTCTCTCCCCATCACCCACACACACATACACACGCACACACTCACAAAGCATTTTATAGGTGAGGAAACGATGCCACTAAAAGATTAAGTAACTTGTAGCTAACAAGCTAGTAAATGGCAAAACCAAAATCAAACTGAAGAACACAGTATTTCAAGTGCAGGCTGTGGAGAGACTGAATTCTATCCCAGTGCCACTATATTATTCCTAAATAGGATTCTGGGGACAACAGCAAGTGTTTCAAAGTGTCTGTGTTGGGGTTTAGCTAATTGTCTCTATTTTTGTTCTTATATTGAGTATCTCTATTATATTGATTCTGATTTACTAAATTGATTCTCTCCAATATTTTAAAATTGCTCTACCTTTACTCTGGTCTTTGCTAGTTCTTTTCTTTATCTTTGATTTTAATCAGTTGATACTCTGGTACTAATGTAAAGACCAATGTAAGGAAATAGAAAATGCAGAAAAAAAACCGTGCATTTATGGTCAACTAATCTTTGACAAGGTGGTAAAAACTACCTTTTGTTACTTAGATTAAATTTCTTATCCTGTTTGTTATATTTCACATATATTATACATACTATTTGTCATGTTATTGTTCAGATATTATAATTTTATTTTTCCTTATAACATTATCCCCTACATTATAAAGGCATAAAACTTACAGTTTTAAAAGCATGAATTATAGTTTTATTATTTTGACTAATGCTCTTCTTATTTAGAATTATACTTGTGTTGTCTGAAATCTGGTTTCAGAACTCTTCTCTTAATGCTTTTATGGTTTTTGTTCTTTCCTGGTGAATTCTGGAACCTTTCTGATGACTCCTAGACTTTGATTTTTAGGACACTAGATTTTTATCTTATAGTCAATCATTTCCACTTATTCATTCCATGCATATAAAAAATTATACATTCATGTCCTTTGTCAAGTAGCTTTTTAGTGCCTGCACCTACAGCAAGCAAAGTACAAAGTCTGCCTAGAAAGTATCCAGCCATGTAATATAAAAAATAGAGACATTTATAGAAGAAGATACAAGATACAAGAAACATACATAGGACAAGGATGCTTCAGTTCCCTTCAAAGTAGTCATCTTAGGACCTCACACAGTTCTCCCAATTGCCATCAGCTGCCCCATCATATTTTCCTGAATCTCATCAATGGCATAAAATCTCTTCCTTTCAAAGTGATTTTAGTTTTGGGAAATGCCAGAAGTCACAGGATCCCAAATCTGGGATGTAGGAGAGCTTAGTTACCTGAGTGATTTGATGCTTAACCAAAAAACTTTACACTAGACATGATGCATTAGCAGGCACTTTGCCAATCACCAGTTGCCCATAGCTGCAGCCTTTTGAATCATCCAAATAGTTTCCATGAGTGAATGTTCCGGCCTAACATAAAATCTGATGCAGATTCATTAATCACTCAGTCATTTTGAATGTGATGGTCACACAGTACACATGTGAATTCAACAGCATCTATCACCCCCACTGTCTAGTATAGTGAAGTTGTCCTTATTCATATATGTGCATTCCAGTCCTCTCTCCTTGGCTGCCAGGTTACACCAATGTCACACAAAACATTCTCATTATATTAACAATGATTGGTTGGACTTTTCTGAACAGATCTTGTATATAGCACAGTTATATTGACATATAGCTTAGCATAGGGATTATTTTTAGCCATAGGAATATGAGTAGATTTGAAATTAACAAAGAGTTGTACTGTGTTTGCTTGTTTTGACTTGTGTTTTTGTGATTTTACAACTACTTTAAAAAGTACAGTCCAGAATAAACAGACACATGTGTGAGAAAAATAAAGTTTACATTTTTGTCATTTAAAATTTTAAGATTTTAAAAACTATATAGAACAGCTGATAATAATAGAGGTGGTATCCATTCTTCTATTATGTCCGCCCCTTAAGTTATTTTATCATTATCCTTTCTAGTATAAAAAATTTAATGAATACAAAATGTATATGTTATAAAGTATTAAAAGATGGTGACTCTAAGTAAACTCACCACTCTACTTAAGATATAATTCATAGTCAAGTCTACTGAAACTCCCTATTTACCCTCCCTTTTCTCAAAACTGTTTTTCCTCTGTCCTGGATTTAACGTTTATCATTCAATTATAAAACTATATGTCATTCTAAATATATATATATACACATATATATATATAAATAATTCATATTATATATTAAAATGTCTATATAATTTTAAGATTATCATATTATTTTGAGTGCACATTTTAGATTCTATTCACAGAGTTATAATTGATTGATTTCACAGTAGTTGTATTAGTTGTCAAGTATAATTCAAAAAGCCACCAACCTCCTTTGCATTCTCTGTATTGAAATTTGGAGAGAAAACAAAGTCATTAGCCTCATCATGCTTTGAATAAGTAGTCAAAAGTCATTTTTTAAAAATAAATTAAAGACTCTCCTGAAAGTTTTGTTCTTTTGATATTTGATACCAGACTTTGGGATTTTAATGGTCTCAGTGTAATTACAGGCATTTGTCCCATTATAGTCATGAATGATGAATGTTTCAAAAGACAATCTATTGAATTCAGATTTCTCTAATATAATTTTAAATTAGAAACCTCTGAGGTATTAATTTAGAGTAACAAAGCAAAGATTGATTTATGGTCACAGACTACTCCTCTTTTTAATTAAAATTGTTTTTAAAAATAATAATTGGCAATAATGTGTTCTATTTCTTAGAATACTGGATCATAAACACATTAATAAGTATGCATTTGAAATAAGTAATGTTTATTTGTACAAAATTATAAGGACAAGTTTGCATATTGAATGCACATATCCAAATATGATATGTACAGTGTCTTTCTTTGTTCTATGGTCCTGTAAATATAGTTTGATTCAGGAGTATGGTTGACAGAGCATGTGAACTTGAAACCAAAATGAAATTTGTTTTATGAGATAATCATTTATTTTTACATTTAAAAACAATCACATAATTTCACCAAATTAAGCTTGTCAACATATTATTTTTATCAGAATATAAAACATGCTTAACCACAACATACATGTTATAGTTTATGGCATATACCATATGTTTCATAAACAAACATGTTTGATTACAACATATACCATATGATAACATATAACCCAACTGGTACTGATTTTTATTATATTTACATGGAGAAAACCAATCAACAGAATAAGAGCATTACAGTATTTTTTGTTAGTCTCAGAATGCTTTTTTGTTCTAATTATTGGTAACACTTTAGCCTGTGTACTCCAGAGATTAGCATCAGCCACTGAGAAGATGGTGATGATCACTATTTAGAACATAAAACTTTCAATACCTTTTGAAAGGGAGTAAGGATTTATCATTTGTTTGTTACTTTATTTGGATCTTCTTTTGAGTTTTATTATGAGGTAGTATTACAAGATATAAGGGTGTTTCTTTAAAAATATTTATTACCTTATTAAGGTAAACTGTCTTCCCTGCTGCTGGATGATATTTTTATAGAAAAACTATAAAATTCTATAAAGTTCACGGTTGGAGTCCAGCCACTTTTTAGCTCACAACACTATAACCATTACTTTCTTTTGAATTTTAAGGGAAGTAGTAGCAGCACTTCAATTAACCAATTAATCAAAGTAATACTCAAGTTTCTGCATATCTAGTTCCTAAAGGCTCTCCCTTATAGCACATTATTTCAAATGAATGCCACCTCTTGCAATGGTGGGTGTCCAGCTGGCTTAGAAAAGCACAGTAGTTAGCTCTTTCCATTGCAATAAAAGAAGTTAACAATACTGACATTTAAGTGACCATAATTAGTCCATTGGGATTAATGTAGAAACTTTGTACTTCTCTTACTGTTATTGTCCCAGACTTATGACACTCTTTCAGTTACAGTAGTTCATTGGTTTGCTTTCGAAATGATTTTCTCACTTGGAATGTCTAGAAGCTCAATTTTCTTGAAAAATGAAGACCTTGGGTACTGTAGAAAGCCTCAAACAAAGATAGTCTAAAGGGAGACCTTAAACCTTCAAATTGCAGTGTGTTTTCTCAGTGTTTGTGTGAGAAAGGCACATCTAATAACCATATTTAAAAACCAAATCCTTGTAACTGATAACATTAAATATAAGTAGAACAAGTGTAAAAGTTCTGAGAGTAATTTTCCATGAATACAAGTTTTAAAACAAAAACTAATAAGGTGCCAAGTTTTGCCCTATTTAAACCATTTATTCCAAAGGTTTGACATGTTATATAGAAAAAAACAGCTTACAATAATAAAAAGGACATATGATATACGGTCAGGTTACATATTATGTAATAACTAACATGGTGACTTCATTTAATGCCTTTGTATAGTAATAGACAGAAAACATGCTGATGGGTAACTTTTTAAAAGTGAGCATTACTCTAATAGTCTTTTAAAATTGCAAATAGCATTTTTAAAATGGCTTTAGATAGCCCTAGCCCTGTAGCTCAGTTAGAACTGCATCTCAATACACTAAGATTGTGGGTTCAATCCTTGTCAGGGCACATGCAATAATCAACCAATGAGTGCCTAACTAAGTGAAACAACAAATCAAGCAATCTCTCTCTCTCTCTCTTTCAAATCAATATTTAAATATTTAAAAGAATGATTTTAGCCCTGGTTGGTGTAGCTCAGTTTTTTGGAGTATTGTCCCATAAACCCAAACTTCAAAGGTTTTATTTCTGCTCAAAGCACATGACTAGGTTGACTGTTCAGTCCCCAGTCTGGGCATGTGTGAATGGCAACCAATCGATGTTTCTCTCTCAAGTTGGAAATAGCCTATCCAATTATTAAGGGATTCCTAACATGATATCACAGGCAGCTAAGATGACACATCAAAATAAACAAGAAGATATGGAGGAGCACTAAACCATAGTTAAAAACAACAAACACGACTAAATTTTCTTAATACTGTCTACTTTTTAAAAAGTCATAGTGGCAGATAATGAGTGGGAGAGAAGAATGTTTCTGTCTCTTCCTGCATTAATTGTCCTTATTCCGTTGGTCTCTTTAGCAGGACTGTTCTACTCAGCCTCTAAGGAAGAAGACTTCCCACAGGGCTGCACTAGCATTGTCAGCCTGTGCTTTTACAGCCTGCTCTTGCCTGTTACCATGCCAGTGGATGTGTTCTTCCACCTTTGGATTTGGATGGGTATTAAACTCTTCAGGCATAATTAATGCAACCAGAACCAAGATGGTATATACATTAATGAGAAGCCTTTAGCATCTATCTCTGAAAGCTCAACTGCATGGAAATACTGGAAACCCACTTAATTTTCAGGGAAGATGCTATGCCTTGCTTCTGTCAGAGCTTTAGGACTATGGGAGTCTAAAGCTGCAGAAGCTTCCTTTATTATACTTTGGTTCTGCCCTTGTTTTTTGAAGGTTCTAACTTGTAACTGCTGTAATCAGAAGCAACGTTTCAACACAGTGGCTTGTTGGAAATGAACAACCTCAACCATCATTTGTCTAATGACTTTATTTCTTATCCATTTCATCTAAAAGTTAGTGATTTAAAATTTTATGCTTATTTTAGAAAGTACTTGGTAAATCCACATGTTACAGATAACTGAAATAATTCCAAAGGACCTATGTTGGAGTAGTTGTAGAGAAATGCATTTAAACTAGTGTGATATCAAACTATAATAAAATGGAAATTTCATGGACTTGCAAAAAAGTATCCACTAACACAAATATCTCAAATGCTGACTTTCTTGTACAAGCCAGCATAGGGAAAAATTGCTAATAAAATTAGGATACAGGCAAGTGCCCTGAATTTCCAAAGCAGTGATGTATTATTTGTTAGGACTATACCAGTTATTATAGGCCCCCAAAACTTTGGATATATTCAAGAACATGATATCAGACTCTTACTTTAAGAATTTGGTGTTTTATATCACTAGTGTGGGCTGGAAGCACATTTTCTCTACCTTCAAGTTTCTTTTGACTGGTCTAATAATTACATTGACATGAGACAGATTAAAAAGAGAAAATAATCAAATTTAATTATATACATACACATGAGAGGTCCAAAAACAGAAAGGGAAAATTAGGTATACATGACATATTGAACTGAGCTGAGGCTAGGTGCCTTGGGACTTCAGAGGGAAGGATGTTCATTGCAGGACCATAAGAGCAAATGTTCTGTAACTGGTAGTTTGTCCTACTATATATATATATATATAGTTCAAAAAATTATTGCTGCTGTAGCTTTTATTATGGGCAAGCCTTCTAGTTTAAATTATTTAAAGAAGAGGTAAAAGTTTCTCGGAGTCTTATAGGGTTTTTATTGTCCAAATTAATTCATACATCAAAGTGGTGAGTTTTGTGGAAACCTTTTCTGATCCCCTACACTAGGAAACCTAAGAATGCAGTTAATTTGAGGAATCCTAGAACACAAACAATTCTATCAGAAATCTGTTTCTCCGTTTCTCAGTTTGCTTACATCTGGACATAGTCTTCTGATTATAGTCAGCCTTCGTTTCCTGCAAAAGACAATCATTATCACTCTGAAATTAGTAACTCCAATACAATCAGACACATTGTGTCCCCTCAGCAACCTCAAAAGAGAGGAATAATAGTTTCGTTTTCTAAAAGTCCTAGAATCAACCTAAATTTGGTGGTGTACCATTCTAGAGCCAGTCACTCTGGCCAGAGCCACAGAGCATTCTAGGAAAGATTCCAGCCAAAACATATAATATAGATTTTACCACATAAAAATATGTCTTTTAACAAAAATATAATGAAAGAGGTATCAAGCCAATGAAAACAGAAACCAAATAATCATCCCAGAAAGAGAAGGATTCTGGACACTAAAACAAATGAATTTGTTACTGATCTTATGGAAGATTTTTACAGATTATCTCACAGGTATTTTGTGGACATTAAGAAATATTCAGAAATAATTAAAAGAAGTGATGAGATGTTCATTGAAGTGCAACGAGACATATCAAACCATCTTCATTTACATTTTAATAGTATTTTCATACTATTATAAAAAAAAAGAAGGTAAAAGGAATTAGTCAAAGAACATATCTGAAAGGACCCATGGACATGAACAACGGTGTGGGGATTAACTACGGAAGTGGGGTGTGGGCTGCAGGGAAGAAGGGGGAAAATTTGGGACAACTATAATAGCACAAACAATAAAATATTAAAAAATAAATATAAAAAACAAGCTAAAAATAATAAAGAAAAGTATATGTCCAAGTAAAAATTATTTGGTTCTGAAAAGTAATGATACAACGAGTCAGCAATGTATCAGCAGAAAACCTTCATGTGTGTTTTAATGAAAGCAACATAAAATAAGTTTGCACTTATTTAATAAACACATCATTTATCGACTCAGATTTCTACTCTCTCTAGTCTAAAGAAATCATTGTCACTAGCAAACATGGATTTTTCTAAGCCTGTTCATTTAGACCTGTGTGTCTAACCCGGTCTGAATATTATAATTACCAAGGGAGCTTTAAATACTCCAGACCAAATGAATAGAAATCTTCCTGTGTTGGGTTTGAGCCCAGAAGGTTTAAATATGCAGCAAGGTTGAAAACCACTAGCATAAGTTATATATTTGTGAAACCCTATGTCTTAAAATTTTTTGTAGCACTGACCTGCATGTATCTTTTATTAAAAGAACAGATAATTGAGGTCAAAAACCACTGCAGTTAAGACCAGAGTGTTCTTCCTGAACTAATTTGATTATTATAAGACACTTCAAAAATAATTTCCTAATCTGTATTTTTACACTGTTGAAAATGCTTAAATAGTATCTAGTGCTTTGTCAAATATTTTCCCAAGTTGTAGCATTAACTGCTTCATGCTTAAAAGTGTATTAATCTTTCTTAAACTCTCCTGACATTGGTGAATGCTAATCTATTTTTAATAAAACTAGTCAGTTAATCTCAGGTGGTAAAAGCACATAGACAATAACACCAAAAAAAAGTTTTGTCTAATATTGTGAAACCAACATGAAAAGTCTTTATAACAAGATATTCTCAGATTTTAATGAGTGATGTGATGTGGCAGAAGGAATGGCTGGGTATATTTAAAAATGTAACTGGCTTTAATCCATGAAAAAATAGACTTTTGTGCAAGAAAATTTGAAATGTTAATTTAGTTGTTTCTGTCCTAATTTAACTTATATTTATATAGCCATTTATTTTTCTTTGCCAAACATGCGTTTTATCAATTAAGTCAGGTAATTTCATTTCATTTTTTAGTAATTACAAGACATAATGTAATCATTGTCCTGATTACTTGTATAAACTAAAGGGAGTTTGGTTGTATTTTTCTTGACAATTTGTCATATAATGTAATTTTCTCTTTGTATTAGAGAAAAAATATATTGTAATCTATCGCAAGCAATTATATGTCCTTCCTATTTACTTTTAATTAACCCTTCCTGCTTTCATTCCAAGGGTTTGAATAACATTTATCTCATTACCCAACACTGTACATGGGCACCATATCCTGGCCATACAATATATTTTGTTTAATGGTACACAGTGGAGGGATACAGGAAGAAATCCATGTCCCAAGTCAGGCCAATGGGCTTCAACTCTTTTAAGTTAGGTTATAAAGACAACAAAAAACAGCCATCATTGCTGCAAATGAAGAACACTTGATTGGCAATGAAAGCAACCCAGGAGTAAGCAGAGTTGAAAACTAAAGGTTGAAATATTCCCAGGGATATTATTTGAGTCTTTGGAAACAAATGTTTCCTTCATGCTTTTTAGTATGTAAGCTTAACAAGTTAATACTTAGTTGTTTTTTTTTCACTTGCTAGAGAATTATAATTCCTAGAGTACTATCAATTTTTAAATGCCATCACTTGTAATACCAATCGGGAGAAAAAGTTATCACTTAAAAATTGGGTTCATAACAAATCTCTGTTTCAAATTTGCTAAAATTGAATGAAAAATGGTGAAATAGAAACAATGATATATGGTACACAAAAATTGAGGAAGTAGGGTTTTGCAAATGAAATATTCTAAAATGTGAAATTACAGAACCTGAGACATAAATTATATATTTCAGGGTATAAGGAGGCAGCCTTTCTCACATGGTAAATTTTTGGATAATGAGACTCGGTCCTTGTGTTAGTTTGGCTGGACCTTAGGAGAGTTGATATAAATATCAACATATATAAATCAGTTAGCTAATTATTATGTATGAACTTAAGTAAATGCCTACAAATACGAGATAACCTCACCTGAGCAGAACATTGAAGAAAACAGAAAACAGCCCGGCATAAGAAGCCAATTCTGACTGCAGGCAAATGAAAACCTTAATAATTAACCAGGTGCCTTGGACTAGAAACTGTCTGAAATACATACATGAACTATTTGGAAACCCCATGCTAGAGAGAATTTGAAATGTGCCTGCATTAGCTTATGATATAGTTGTACCATGTTAAGAAAGATATCTTTAAATTGTCTATATTGAGAAGAATATGGGAATGTTAGGCAGTGAAAGATTAATGAATATCTTCTATTTGCTTTGCCTGACCTGAATCTCTACAGGCACAGCCTCCAATCAGTACATGCTGTTCCAATGATGTATGAAATCTAAGGCTTGGCACGTGACCAAAGCCTAATTGGGAAACTCCAAACACTAGCCACAGTGTTTATTCAAAAAACAAACCATGACTTCATCTAAGCCAATGAAAGTTATCCCTGAAATTTGTTGAAGATATTTGCAAGAAATGCTGTCTTGCCTCTGAAATTTCTAGCTGTGCAAATAATTTAGGTTAAATATTGTTTAAACTCAGAATGATACCAAAGAGGAAAGTAGGGTCTAATGAAGAGAAGAGAATGTCAGAGCCAGAAAAAAACTATTGGAGACTCCTCATTCTGGTAATCCTTAAAAGAGCTTCCTCCCTGAACTTTTCAGATATATGAGCCAAGAAACATTATTTGTTTTGTTTAACCTGGTTTGATTTGAGATTTTTCATCTGTAATGAAATTAAATAGGAACATTAAGTATTAGTCACAAACTCAAAAGCTATGGGGACAAAGGATATCGTATAAATAGAAGAGGCAAAGTACTGCGAAGTGATGAAGTCATAAGAAATAATAGGGACATCGAACACCGATACTTTGTTATACCAGTTGTGGGAAATCGGACAGTTTGACTACTTTTTAAATTATCTTTAATAAAATATCTGGATTTTAATAGAAAGTCTAAATTCAAATTGTTGGCAATTCATATTATTTTATAAAATGCATCATGTGGGCCAATTCTTAGCAGCCTATGATTTGAGACACAGGAACTTAAAATGTGCAAATAATAATTTATATTCATCCATATAAGAAAAAATGACAAACATCTAAAATTTATTTTTTGTCTCAAGTTACTTATCTCCAATCATCCACCCTATGTTTTTGAGTTTCTAGTAGTAGGAAAAAGAAACTGATGTTATGTAAATATTTATACACCACAGACTGCTTGTCTTTTAAATCTAGGAAGTACTTTATCTGCCCTTCCATCCTAAATGATAGCTCTGCTGGATAGAGTAATCTTGGTTGTAGGTCCTTGTTTTTCATCACCTTGAATACTTCTTGCTAGCCCCTTCTTGCCTGCAAAGCTTCTTTTGAGAAGCCAGATGATAGTTTTATAGGCACCCCTTTGTAGGTAACTCTCTGTTTTCTCTTGCTACTTTTAAGATTCTCTCTTTATCCTGAACCTTTGACATTTTAATTATGATGTCTTGGTGTGGTCCTTTTTGGATCTAGCTTGTTTGGAACTCTGTGCTTTCTGGACTTGTATGTCTATTTCCTTTGCCAAATTAAGGAAGTTTTCTTTTACTATTTTTCTCACATAAGTTTTCAATATCTTGCTCTTCCTCTTCTCCTTCTGGCACCCCTATGCTTTGGGTGTTGACATGTTTAAAGTTAACCCAGAGGTTCCTAAGCCTCTCCTCATTTTATTTTTTCAGTTCTTATTTTCTCATTCTGTACTGGTTGACTGTTTTTTTCTTCCTTATGTTCCAAATCATTGATTTGAATCCTGGTTTCCTTCCCTTCACCATTGGTTTTGTGTGGATTTTCTTTTGTTTCATTTAGCATAGCCTTCACTTCTTCCCTTATGTGTTTGCTGTACTTAAGCATATCAGTTAAGCCTGTGAGCATCTTTATCATCAGTGTTTTGAACTCTGCATCCGTTAGGTTGGCTATCTCCTCATCTGTGTGGTTAGCTATCTCCTTGTCACTTAGTTCTCCCACTGGAACCTTGATTCGTTCCCCCTTTTGGGCCATACTTCTCTGTCTCCTCATCTTGACAGGCTCCTGTGTTTGTTTGTTTCTGTGTCTTAGCTGGTAGTTGATCATTTTTGTGGGTAGGAATGAAAAATCCTAGGGAAAGGAAGGAGGGGCAGAGAACAGTGCAGGACTGTGGGGAGTATAGAAAAGATGATAGTTCTCAAAGACGCCTGGTGTATTTGAGATTCCTGTAGAGAACAAGGGTATTATATGGAGCATCTCTGAACACCTAGAGAGTGAGATATGACTCCATCTGGACAGGAGAATAATTTATCTAGACTGGGACCTAAGTATCACAGCCATCTCCCCACCTATGTACACTTTATGTCAACCTGAAAGCATTATCTACACTCAGAAAGAAATTGATGGCAATTCCATTTGTTTTCATTGTCTGTTTGGTGTGATGATGAAAGATGTGAAGCACTATCTAGATAAGGTAAGGTAAGAGGGAGTTTCCTCCTACATCTCACCTTCATCTTTTCCACTCCTAGAGGATAAATTTAATTCTTATAATTATGTGGTAATTATGCAAGATGAGACATATATTTTAATATACATATTTATTATATTGAATGAAAATTATAATTTGTTTCTATTCCTTTATGTATCCAAATGCTTTTTAAAAATGTAGTCAAAGAAATGTAGTTAAATTAGAAAGAAAGTTATCTATAAAGGAAAAATAAAAAATAAAAGAAAGATGGATAACTTTATCATGATCTTCAGATCAGAAAAATAAAAAATAAATTAAAACACTATTACAATTCCGGCCAAGATGAAGGCTCAACCAGTGGTTGAGCCCCGGCAGTTCGCAACCCCAATGCAGGGAAATGCAGCCCCCCCATTGCATCAGACGGTGAGGCCCAGAGAGCGGGAGGATGGATCCCATTTTCCCAGTGGAGAATAATGGCAGGAACCCATCTTGTACCCCCTTCTCCACACAAAGTGCCACAGCGCGGTGAAAAAGATTGGGATCGCCGCTGGTCGCCAGGTAGTGATGAGTACATGGGGCTCTGCCCCCCACAGCCTTCCCAGGAAGCAAAGCAAAACACAAATCTGTCAAAATGAAGGAGATGATGATTGAAATTCCAGTGATGCAGCTCACCAGGCAGCAGATGAAGAACCTGACAGACGAACAAATAAGAAACCTTTCAGAGGCTCAGTTCAGAGCTATTGTTATAAGGTGGCTTACAGAATTAACAAAAGATTTGGAACAGGACAGGAAAGGAAAGAAAGCCACTCATACTGAAACGAATGAAAACACATACAAGACAAGTGGTGAGGAAATAAAATCCAGAGATCAAATCAACAAACCGGAACATAGAGAAGGAACAAACAGTCAACCAGGGAAGAAAGAGGAAACAAAAAGTAAGGAAAGTGAGGAGAGGACCAGAAACCTCTGGGACAGCTATAAGAGATGAACATTCGGATTATAGGATTGCCAGAGGGTGAAGAAGAAGAACCAGAAATTAAAAAATTCTGTGAAAAAAATAATGAAGCAGAACTTCCCAAATTTGGGGAAGGAAATAGACTTACAAGTCCAGGAAGCACAGAGAGTTCCAGAAAAACTGGACCCAGGGAGAACCACTCCAAGACAACATTATAATCAAATTGTCAAAAATTAAAGATAAAGAGAGAATCTTAAAAGCAGCAAGAGAGAAGAAAAGAATCATGTACAAAGGGGTCCCAATTAGACTATCAGCTGACTTCTTAAAGGAGACCCTGCAAGCAAGAAGGGACTGGCAAAAAATATTCAAAGTAATGTAAATCAAAAACCTACAGCCACAAATAGCAAAACTGTCATTCAGAATAGAATGGCAGAGAAAGTGCTTCCAGGACAAAGTAAAACAGAATGAGTTAGATCCAAACCACTCCGTCGTCGGCAGCCGTCCGTCTCGAGAGACGATGGTGTAGCTTCTTAAGAGTCTATCTGCACCGCCGAGAATGGCTGTGCAGTCCGACTCGGGAGTGACACGGTATCTGTCTCCTCCCGTGTTGAATCGACATCTTGCGATGACGCTGGAGTGTCTTCTCCAATGAAGCTGAAGCTACAGAGCCTGGGCAGGGTGATCTGGAGGGTCTGCTGTTGCCCATGCAGCAGACCCCCCCTCTCTTCGCAGCTGAAGGGTCCAAGGGAAAGACGGAGTCAATACAGCTTGGCTTCAGGTGCGCCGCAGGAGTTGCCGGTGTTGACTACAACGTCAAACCGCCTTAGGGACTCCGGCTCCGGATTTTCTGTAGGGGTTTACTCCCTTAGCCTTTCCCCTGAAGAGGTATGCCGCAAGGCAGCGGAGGTTTTTTGGAGTCAGAGTTTTCCTTCTCTGATGTGCCCTGACTGGAAGATCGAACCAGCGACACTTAGCTCGCAGGCCGACGCTCAATTCACTGAGCCAAACCAGCCAGGGGTTCCAAACCACTATTATTTGAGATATTAAAGGGACTGGTTTAAAAGAAGGAGGATCAAAATTATGAACATTAAAATTAAAACTGCATCACAAGAACCAACAACAGAAGCTAGGGAATTGAAACAAAGGCAAACTAAGTAGGCAACGAGAGTGGAAAAAGAACTATAGGTATGGGGAACATACTTGGGGGAGGTCAGCAGGGAGGGGGAAGGGGGTGAGGGAGGGAGATGGTACAGGAATTAAGAAGCATAGTAGGAGGGAATGGAATAGGCAGGAAGAGGTTGAGAAGAACTATATGCACAACCAATGGACATGGACTAAAAAGGGGGGACAACTGGAGGGAGGGGGGGCCACCAGTTGGAGGGGAGCAGAGGGAAGGGAAATTGGGACAACTGTAATAGCATAATCAATAAAACATATTTTTTTAAAAAACATTATTACAAAAGAATAGTGACATGCTTTCCTATATTATGAAAATATTATTTACATTCAAAAATACAAACCAAATAAAATAACTAAAATGAGAAAATATTTTTCCAAATAACACCCACCTACAAACTCGTGACAAAAAATTAGTACTAAAACCAACAAAAGAAATTAACAAAAATTATGTGTAGAAAATTCACAAAGGAGAACATGACTCTGACTTTCTGGAAATCAATTTACATGTACAAAAATAGTCTAAAAGAGTTTATTTATGAAATCTTCCTATGATAAGACCTTATCCCAATCTAATCCTAGCATTCTCTGAGAATCTAGATTGGTTCACAATGTAGAGTTCTCCTAAAAGAAAGAGAAATAAACATTTTATCTCAACTAAGACACTGTTCTTTCCTGTTATATTCTTCACAATGACATTAGCTTATGGGCAATCAACAGACTTTATGTCAAATATTATAAAAGTTAAACATCTTAACTAACACAAAGAGCAGTTACTGTTTTAAATCTCCTCCTCATCAAACACTGATCTTTATAAACCTGAAAGATTTATATCCTGGACAAAACATAACTTTTTTATTGAGCTTAGTTATGTTTCTAGATATATATTATGTTCTCTTTCAAATATATATTATCAGTACTCTTGAAATAAGAATATAAACCTTAATTTCTTCTTCCCTGATGAACATCAGATCTAATCTTTTGACCTCCTTTTCCTGAGACCACCCTATCTCCTCTGACAGCAAGGCAAATCAAGAGATGTGGGGTTAACATAAGTATAAAAGAGAATGTGAAATTTTGATGGATTAGTAACGTATTATCTAGGAGTAATTTTTTATCTTTGCAACCATTTCTTATCACAAGTTGGGAGAGGTTTGTTTTTTAATTTTTCACTTTTTCTCTCTAAATATTAGTTAGAAATAATCCCAATAATAGAGAAACAGAGACACACACACACACTTGTCATCTTGCAAAAAGCAATTCACAGAGTAAATAATAAAAGTTAACATTCCTTAATTCCTATTATTTCCATTAAGAGAGAATATGCTGGTTATACTCATTTCATTGATGAGGTTATACATGCTTTGAAATTTAAATTGTTTGCTGAGGATAACAAATTATTGGCCCTGTGTAATCACTGGATCACAGGCAATACAGCCGATTTGAATAACATTGTTTTACTCAAAGTCTTTTTGTTATGACTAATAATATGCAGTAGAAATTTAACTCTTTTTTGTATCAATTAGTCTATGGTAAAATTAATTTTGTTATATTTCACTTAGAGTTGCAGAACAACTTATTTCTTAATAGAAGACTTCGTTCACACAATACAGAAAATATCAAGTTTTCTTTGTATGTACCAGGTGTTTTGATTACAGGCTGACCTAAGGAAGACTTGTAGGTATAGAAAATAGTATTTGTATAGGATTAATTAATTCATTGGTAAATAAGGCAAATATCTCTTTAATTTCTTAAGTTTTGCCAACTTGCTAAATTCCTCAAGGTATTTGTGGTATACTGGGGAGGAAAGTTTGACATATAAATTAAAAAGTAGAATAAGGTACTATATATGTTTAAATTAGAAACAAGATACTCAGTTGTGATGGGGCAAAAAAGAGGGAGTAGACAATTCTATCTTATGGAAGGGATCAAAATAGACTTTAAAGAAAAATAACTTTAAAGCTAAAATTTGAAAAGGGGACAAGTATTAATTCAATATACTGGAAGAGAAAGGTCATTTAGGGAGTTTTAAAGATACAAAGAGATGAAAGAGCATGACATGTTTAAAAAGTAGACGTCAATAAATATGACTAGAGAGCCTGTAAGGTAAATAGTCTCCAGATCAGGATGGACAAAAAAAGCAGAGGACTCTTGGCTTGCTAATTTTTGCTGGAATCTAGAGATTCGCAGAGCTGTTTTCATTAGGCAGTGCGGCTCTCAGGGTTCAGAGGCAGAGAAGCAAACAGTAGGTGGCTTCTGCAGAAAACCCTGAGGCAGGAGCTGCAAGTGAAGCTCTTCCTATTAAAGTAATTTATTTGATATTTTGGTCACCTCAATTAGACACAGTTTGGCAAATCAAAAGATTGTCAGGAGCATAGTGAGCAGAGCCATCTGTGGAATGACACCCTGAGGTCCCTTTCCCTCCCCTGGGCAGGTTCTTACCCATTTTGTCTGCACTCCAGAAGTCCTGCCTACTGGATGGTTTTTTGTTTGTGTTTCACAGTTGCTGCCCCTACACTACTTCTGCCCCCAAACCACGTCTTACATTTTATATAAATGTTTTCTCCTCTTGGAGTTACTATAGCCCTGAATTAATATATACTCTTATATTTATAAGTAATATTCACCCATATCTCATAACTGTAGTTGAAAGCATTACAAAGTGATTATAGCTAGAAAAATAGAAGCTCCAAGTTACTGAAGAATTTCTCCCAAATCTACCTGAATCTATCACATGTGGTAAGGAATTTTAGTTTTTCTTTTTTTCCTCCAACAGATGCATTTAACCTGGATACCTTCAACACATGTATTATCTAATTAAGTTCCATGTATAATGTTGCATTATCTTTTCTTCTGTGGATCCAGTGTTTTCAGACATGTATCATCCTTGATTTTCCAGCCTGGAATATACTATGATCAGACCTTCCATTTCATAAGCCTGCTCAGTGGTTGAAGAACGTATTACCCCAATAGGTGAGCCATGAAAAAGCATTTGATGTCTATGCTTCAATAACTTGGAAAAGCATTGAACAGGGTTGTAACTTTACATGTTCAGGTGATGTGTTTGGACTGAACATGGAAGTGTATCTCCAGCTCTGACATTAAAGCAAGGTGGCTGTGTACCACAGCTGCTGGGCCAGGAGGGCTGGAGAGAAGGAACACAAATGGTGAAGTAATGAATGGGAAAAGATTGCTCCAGTACCCCAATTGAACTATCTCTGAAAATCTTCTCTAACTTAGAGAAATTAACCTAATGGTAGAAACGCTAAGCATCGCCATCCATCATTCATTGAGACAATTAGCAAGGATCTAACATTATATGTAGACACAGTAGATAATTAACATGAGTACCCTTCACTCACTCAACCATTATTAAGCTCCACATCTTTGCCAAGCATTATTTTTATGATGGAAATACAGTAAGAAACAAATACATGTAAAATGTTATATTCTTTAAAAAGTTACATTTTAGTGGGAAAACAAATAATAAGGAATAAATAATATGGTGCAATTAACTTATGTAATGAGAGTAAGCCCAGGATGTGCTTATAGGAGCATCTAGGAGAAATGTCTCTTGTTCAAGCCCAAGAGGTCAGAGAAAGCATGCTACACTTGGGAAGTTCAGAGAGCCTGGGGTTGAATTCTGGCTCTGCCAGGAATGTAAATCTGGACAAATTACTTCACATCACTGTGGATCAATTTACTCTTCTGTATGGTAGAAATAATGATACCTATCTTAAAGTATGGTTTAGGAATGAAATGAGTTAACATGTATATAGTTTTTAAAGGAGTTCTTGGCATAGAATAAGTAGTCAATAAAAGTTCATTGTTTCTATTATGTTACTATGCAAGTACCTGGAGTTTTTTAGCAGAGTAGTAACACCATCCTCTCTGCCTAGCACCCAATAATATCTTCTGCTCTAGTATTTCTTGCCTTTTGGGCTGTTATTGTGTGTGTGTGTATGTGTGTGTGTGTGTGTGTGTGTACTTTTGTATAAAAGAAAAAAAAAGGATGACTTTTGAGCGAAAATGTACACTTAACACTATTTTAAGAAATGACCCTGTTTCTCAATGCAGATTTTCATAAAGTGAGGAAAAAGACTTGATTCCTCCATTGATGACATTGTGTAAAATTATACGTGTCTGTATCTTATTGTATCGCTGAAGGAAGAATTTGTAGAACACAATTTTAAGGCCCTGGCAAACATAATCATGCCACATGGTTCTTTTGTACCCTACAATATATTTCAGACTCTTCCTTTTTCTTATAATGTGTCTGTAGTGAATTTTCAAGAAAAATGTGGGATAGAAGCCTGAAAATATGTTTCTCACCTCTCACATATTCATCCTGAGGGAACTTTGCATGCTTTCTTAATTTTGAAAATCTACAAACAGCTAACTGAACATAACCTAAGTACCAAATACAGTATCTGAAATTGCTTGTTAGTGCCAGTCACACTGCTCCTCACATATATGCTCATTTGGTTCTGATCTCTCTTGCCAGCTTATGGCTCCCCTGTCTTTGATCCAGCACCATGCACCCTCCTTCTACATTTCTTCCTAAGTCAGCCCTCTGGCTGTATTCTTTTCTTGCCTTTTGGAGTGTGCTATTTCTTTTGCATTCATGTATATGAAGTCAGTTAAAAGAATGTGAATGCATCTCATAAGAGCCAAGGTCTAATTTTTTTCTTTATTTCTCCTTGTTATCAGCATCGGTACATTATGTTCCTCTACACTAAGATACAATTTTCCATCTTTGAATACGAGGCTTATTTTTTTTTCAAGATAACTGATGGTGTTTTAAAAATGAAAAAGACAGATTAAGTGGGGGCAATCATACAGCTGGGTTTAAAAGCATGAGTTACTTACAAAGACTGCAAATCATCTTTCTATCTGATATTTTCCTTGACTCGATTCCAAATACATATAAAGTAATGGATTAACTATTTCCAGGATAAATACTGATAATAATTATATCACATATAGCTTGCAGGTGATAGGAATGTCAAATGTCACTTAAACTGAGCCCTGGTTGATTTTCAGTTCACTTTCCAAGGCAAACTTTCTGACATCTCTATATGCCTTTTGATATTTATGAATTTTCATTCATTTTCAGTTTAATGAACTCATAATATGACATTAATTAGAATTGCATTGATGGAAATTTCATATTTATATCTCTAAAGAATACCATCTGAAAATATTTACTGCTTACTTTGTGTTCGGCATAGTTTAAATTTTAAACTTTAAAGCTTGGTAGTAAATTTTTGTGGCTAAAAAGACAATGCTATGCAAAGTACAAGAATAGCAGCTTTCAGTAAATAAATGTCTTGCTTCTCATTATGCATAATTTATTTGACTTATATGTGATCCAGTTTTATATTTATATTATGAGTAAAGGAAATTTATTTTCTTCATTAATTTTTCCATCTAAAAAAACAAGTACCTTAAACCACATTCATATGTACATATGCTGTAATTTGCAGTTAAATGTTTTTACATTCAAACTTTCTAATAGTGATAAATTTCACTTTAACATTTTTTACCATTAATATACAACTATTTATACTTCTTCACTTTTATCTTTGGGGCATATTTTCAACAGACATAGAAGTCAAGTTTTCACTATTCTTAACATGGTATTCAATTTTCTTCTGGTTTTTCTCTGTTTGATAAGTCATCTCTCAATCTTACTGTTCAACTTTTGAGGTTGTTTTCAAGATTTTCTCTATTAAACAGTTTGACCATGATATGCCTAATAAACTTTGCTATCTTTGTATTTTATGTATTGTAAATCATGCATTTACAGATTTTCAAACTTCTTTGAACTATGAGTAAAATGTCTTTTACTAGTTTGTAATATTCTTAGTTATTATTTCTTTATTTGTTTCTTTCTTATTCTTTCTCTTTCTTTCTAGAACTTTAGTTAGACATATATTATAGCTTTTCACACTATATTGCCCATAGCCTTTATATATGTCCTGCTTTATTTTCAATTATTTTGCTCTCTCTGTTTCACTTAAGATATTTTTATATTGTCCAGGTTTTCAGTTTATTAGTATAATTTTTCCATAATTTCTAACTTTCTCTCAAAGTCATCTAGTGAGTTCTTAATTTCAGACACTACGTTATTTAATTGTAGATTTTCTATTTGACCCTTTGCACTGCTTCTAATTATCTTGAAAATTCTTCATTTTCATCTATAATTGTCCATGTTTCTTTGTAATTTATAGAATATATTTGTAATTATTTATAATGTTAATCTGAAAACTTCAATATCTGTATAATTTACCAGCATCTTTGTACTCTCAGATTCTCTTTTCTTCCTTTCTTCCTTCTTTCCTTCCTTCCTCCTATCTCTCCCTCCCTCCATCCTTTCTTTCTTTCTTCCCTTTCTCTCTCTCCCTCTCCCCCTACCTTTCTCTCTCTCTCAGTGTTTCTGCTCATTGTCATGTCCAATAATTAAATGCTGTATATTGTATTAAAATGACTAAGAATGCAACTGTTTTTTTTTTTTTTTTTTTCCTTTTTCTTTCAGAGATGTCTCAGGTTTGATACAGTGGTGCACTGAAATCAGAAAAGTTTGCCGTTTGGCTAACAGTCAGTCTACATCTGATTTACACTTGTCCCTGAGATGAAACTTTCCAGGAATCTGTGGCATAAAGTAATTTATTAATTAAAAAAAAGTTGTTTTAATATCCATTCAAATAGTACTTTACTTTGTTCAATGTGTTTCCTCCTGTGGTTGCAATTTTCTATTTTATACCTGGTATCTCTTGTGTTTTTATATATTTTTCATCAACTTGTGCTATATTTTTAATACTTTCTTACAAATTATCTTTTAGTTCACTAGGATATTTTTCAACTATATAAATGTCTCTTCAACTATGTCTAATCTACTAAAAGCACGAATTAACTTATTTAATATAACTTGTTTTTAGATAATTTAGATTCACATACAGTGACAAGAATTTATATAGAAAGGTCCCATACACCCTTATCTCACATTCTTACAATGGTAGCATCTTACAATACTACCCAATATTTCAGTAGGAATACTAACATTATACTGTTAAGATATAGAATACTTCAGTCACACTATAAATCCTCTGTGTTGTTCTTTGTAGTCGTATACATTTGTCTCTCACTCTCATTTCTATCTGAACCCACAGTCACCACTAATTTATTTTCCATGTCTATAATTTTGTAATTTCAAGAATGTTATTTTAATGGAATAATACAATGTGTGATATTTTTGGATTGATTTTCACTCAGCGTAATTATCTTGAGAGCCATCCAGTTGTTACATGTATCATTAATTTTTTTTCTTTTTGCTACCCAGTAGTAATTCATGGTTTAGATGTATCACAATTTGTTTAACCCTTCATCCATTGAAGTACATCTGCGTTATGTCTGTTTTAGATTATTATGACTTACGCTGCCATGAACATTTTTATGTGTAGGATTTTGTGTGAACACAGTTTTCATTTCACTGGGAATGCAACTGCTTCTGTTGCACAACAGCTGCAGGTTTAGTTTTAAGGAAAGTGCCAAAATGTTTTCCAGAGTGACTGTACTATTCAACATAACCAGTATCAATATATAAGTAATTGCTTTCTCCACATACCAGCAATTGGTGGTGTCACAATGTTTTATTTTAGTCATTCTGATATGCAGTGATATATCACTGTATTAATTTACTTTTCATGAATGACTAATGATGTTGAAGGTCCTTTCATGTGCTTATTACCATCTGATATCCTTTCCTTTATAACTTCTTCCCATTTTCTAATAGAAAATATTTTTCTGTTGAGTTTTAGAAGTTCTTTATATATTCTAGTACTAGTCCTTTGCCAGATATATGGTTATAAAATATTTTCTTTCAGTCTGTATCTTGTATTTGTATCATCTTAATAATATGTTACTTTCAGAAAATGTTTTTAATTTAGCCTTTAAATTCATATGCACATTATGTCTCTGTACTTTATTTATATTAGTTTTAAAATAGTATGGCTTGGAGATTTCCAGTCAAGATGAAGGTGTAGGTAAATATGGCTCACTTCCTTGCTCCAACCACAGCAAAAATTACAACTAAATTATAAAACAAGTATCACCCAAAATTATCAGAAAATTGAGCTGTATGGAAATACAACAACCAAGGAATCATAGAAGTCACATTCATTCAGATGGGTAGAAGGGACAGAGATGTGGGTGGAACAGACAGTTTCACACCCACATGTGGTGGATAAAAATTGGGAGGGATACCTCAAGAACTGAGGATCCCAGCGCTACACCAGACCACCCAGTTCAGGGTTCCAGTGACAGAAAGATAAGTCACCATAACTTCCAGCTGTAAAATCCAGGAGTTTGGGGTAGCAGGAAGAAGTGTGAGAATCTAAGGTGTGTACTCTAAAATGGCTTGCAAGAAACTTAGGACTTACACAGACCCACTCCCTTGGGTTCCAGCACCAGGGCAGCTGGAAAGGTGCCAGTGGTGTATGGGGAGAAACTGAAATGTCTGGCATCAGGGTGAGTACCAGGAGACAGCTTCCTCCCAGACAAAACTACAGAGGCCAGGTAGCAGCCATTGTCTCTTTTCTGAACCCTCTCCCACACAGAGCAACATATATCTGAGACTCCGTCAACTTGATTCACACAGGTTTCCCCATCCTAGCGATTATCTAAGGATCCACCCCATCAAACCTATAGGTGCATTTTTTATAATAGGCCATGTTACTAAGGGAGTTAAAGAAGCTCTACCTAATACACAGAAACAAACACGGGGAGGCTGCCAAAATGAGGAAACAAAGAATTGTGGCCCAAATGAAAGAATAGACCAAACTCCAGAAAAAGAACTAAACAAAATGAAGACAAGCAATCTATCAGATGCAGAGGTTAAAACACTGGCTATTAGGGTGCTCAAGGAACACAGTAGGTACTCTAAATAGTGTATAAAAGACCCAGGCAGAAATGAAGTTTACACTAAGTAAAATAAAGAAAAATTTACAAAGAGTCAACAGTGGAGTGGATGAAGCGGAGAATCAAATCAGTGATTTGGAATACAAGGAAGAAAAAAAAAATTCAATCAGAACAGCAAGAAATAAAAAGAATCCAAGAAAATGAGGAATGAGGATATGGTGAGGATTCTCTGGGACAACTTCAAATGTATCGACATTTAAATCATAGGGATGCCAGAAAGAGAAGAGAAAAAGCAAGAAATTGAAAACTTATTAGAAAAAATAATGAAAGAAAATTTCCCTATTTTGGTGAAGGAAATAGACATACTGTCCAGGAAGCACAGAGATTCCCAAAAAAGATGGATGCAAAGAGGACCACACCAAAACATAGCACAATTAAAATGCCAAAGGTTAAAGATAAAGAGAGAATCTTAAAAACAGCTAGACAAAAGCAGATAGTTACCTACAAAGGAGCTCCTATAAGACTGTCATCTGATTTCTCAAAAGGAATTTTGCAGGCCAAAAGGGACTGACAATAAGTATTCAAAGTGATGAAAAGCAAGGACCTGCAACCTAGATTACTCTATTACTCTATCCAGCAAAGCTATCATTTAGAATGAAAGGGCAGATAAAGTGCTTCCCAGACAAGGTAAAGCTAAAGGAGTTCATCATCACTAAGCCATTATTATATGAAATGTTCAAGGGACTTATTTAAGAAAAAAGAAGAAAATCAAAACTATGAACATTAAATGGTAATAAACTCACAACTATCAACAATTGAATATAAAAAACAATCTAAGCAAACAAGCAGAACAGAAACAGAATCATAGATGTAAAGATCATTTGAATGGTTACAGAATAGCTATGGAGATGTTAAAAGCAAGTATAGGAAATGGAGTAGTCAGGGAACTTAAATGTATGACCATGGACATGAACTAAGGAGCGTATTGCCAAAAGAAATGATGGGTACTGGTTGGAGGGGGGCAAAGGGGAAAAAATTGGGACAACAGTAATAGCATAATCAATAAAACATATTTAAAAATAAAATAATAATATCTCTCAGCATCTTATATCAATATTGAATTGCATTTTACTATTTTTAGATTTGCCAGTTTCAACTGATAAATTCCAGATTCTCATATCACTTAAAATATTTTTAATGATAAAGATTTAAATGGTTTTTGCAATGTAAAAGAAAATTCTTATGAGGATTTAAATTAATCATTATGGGTTCATTATAGGTGGCCAAAACCCCACACAGCTCTGCAGACTGGTCTCTGCCTGACATAGTAAAGTTACCATCAAAGAAATATACAAAATGAAGTAAATGTCCTTGTAGTATAAAAACTAAAGTAAGGTTTTATTGATAATTAATACATTTTACATTATATAACATTATTATGTAAATATTATGTGTATTTAATAATGTAGTATTTCTACTTAGTGCTTTGTTTTGTTTTGTTATTTAAAAGAACTTGAATCAGCCTTTGCTGGTGTGGCTCAGGGGTTTGAGCACCACCCGCAGACTGAAAGGTTGCTGGTTCAACTCCCGGTCAGGGCACATACCTGGGTTGTGGACCACGTCCCCAGCTGGAGGTGTATGAAAGGCAACAGATTGATGTTTCTCTCTCACATTGATGTTGTCTCCCCCTCTTTCTTCCTTCTTTCTCCTCAATCTAAAAAAAATTAAAAAACAAAAACAAAAACAAAAAAAAACTTGAATCAGCTTCAATATAGTGTAAAGCAATTCTGTTAAACATTCCTTTCAGGGCCAACCAAAAACAGCACTTTAAGACAACAGAAGAATTGCTATTATCAGGCACCTGTGATGAGTCAATTACAGCAGATAGATACAATTTATGTCTGTTCATCTTGGCAGCCAAGGCAAAAAAGAAAAATGTGGTTCTCCCAAGGTTGTCTTCAGACACAAACATTTTCTTGGCTCGAAACTGAAGGGAGACTCTCACATGTGGTTTCTTATGTTTAGGGACATTGAAGAACATAATGGATTATGTCCTCACACTTTTTTATGAAAAACATAGACATTGTTCAGCTATAAAAGCTGCAGGTTTAACATCAGAAGTAATTCACTAAAGACCTTTCTATGGGGCACTGAGATAATGAACTCCACATATACTGTGTCCAGAAAAGCTAACTTGAAACAGATAAAGCCTAGGAAATCTGGAGGAAAAGATAATTAACCTGTCTAAAAGATAGGTTCTTTCAAATATTGGATGTCTCAAATGAACTTTTAGTAAGGATTGTACTGCTGCCATTTTAGAGGTCTTGACTTCCTAACATTTTTTCTTAAATAAAGGTGGGACCCTACACTTTCATTACTGGGTTAGAGCTATATATATATATATATATATATATATATATATATATATATATATATATATATTACTGTCTTGTCCAACTCAATATAATGCATTTGACAAAGTCACTTGCAAAAAACAATTTTAAATTGTAGCTGGATAAAATGTAAATACATGAGGTTTTTCAATATTGCAAATATTTGAGTACTTTTTAGTTGTATCCTACTTTCATACATGCAGGATCTAAATTTGAATTCCTTGAAAAAAAAAAGATTTTATATCTGCTCATCTTTGTCTTTTCTACAGCAACAAGTAGAGATACCTTATAGTGGTACACATTCAAGAAGTGCTATTTAATCTGACTCTCTTGTCCTTTCCTTTGCAAAAGAACATCTACCAAAATAAAATACTTTTATTGTTCATATAATTGAAATTTAGAATCTCATAAGAATTTTCTTTTACATTACAAAAAACAGTAAAATCTTGAATATTAAAAAACATTAATATGAGAATCTGGAGTTTAGCATTTGAAATTAGCAATATAAAAACAGTAAAAAATAATTTGATACTGATATTAGTTGCCAAACTAAGTTGAAGTTTTTTTTAAAAATAATTATTTAAAAGTTCTTCTAATTTAATTTCCTGCTTTTGAAAAATGAAAGGAATGCAATAATGAATTAACACAGTGACTGAAAAGTACTTTTACAATATTCTTATGTTTGATACATCTAAATAAACTTTAAATAGGTTAACATACAAGAAAATTTTGTTGGGAAAATAATGATAAATAAGACAAATATACAGTCCATAATGTTGTGGAGATTAAATTTGATAAGGGAAAATGAAAAATAATTTATTGAATGTGATAGATGTTAAGAATTAAAATATATAAAGAAAATGATGAAGTAAAAAACATGAAATGATATTTAAACTATGTTAGGGATTAAAAACACTAAAGAACTAAAGTTTAATGAGAGATTTAACTAGTGAATTTGCTGGCCAATAAAAGAGGGAGTAAGAGAAAATATTTCAAGAATAAATAATATGTGAAAAATCTGTTTTTGAGACACAGCATGGCATGCCTGTTTCAGGTAAGAAATCCAGAATGGCTGAAGCTTAGCATTTGAGGGATAGTGTTAGTGTGACAAGTTGCCAGAGCCAGATCTCACAGGATCTTGAGCACAGGCTTAAGATTTCAAAATGCAATGGCGGCTGAAATGGAGACTGCTGACAATTTAATACCATTTCTCCCTGCTATTCCTTTTTTTCTTTTTCTTTTTAATTTCAGGAGCTGAAGATCTGAGCATCATATTTTCAAAGATTACTAAAGCAAGGATCTGGATGAAATCCAGCTTTGAGTATCAATTGTTTAAGTTTTGAAAGGTGGAAGAGAAACAGAAGCCATAATTATGTTTCCTTCTGGCAGAAATGTGGATTTTGTCAGAGGTGAGATTTCATAAGGGCCTTGTGGATTCCCATCCACACACCCATTTTGATCTTGAGGGTAACAATGATGGTTGCTGTATGTTTCCTGTGCTTCCTGCAACTTCCTCATCCCTTAAAATCTACTAAATGTTTGACTGATGTACAGTCTTCCTTGACTTTAATGTCATAGAGAGCTGCTTAATTGTGTAAATTGCTAAATTAAATCAATTTCTGTTTTCCTAACTGAATCTTGATTGATAGCGTATTTGCTATAAGAAATGGTTCAGAGGAGTGCACACTGTAGAAGTAAATTTTAATATAATACCATTTGTTTAGTCATATGGGGTAAGAAAATAAGAAATTAAACATAGCAGGTTAAATGGATGGAGAATTTTGCTCTTCTGTGGAAAAACATGTGGTGAGAGAGTCACCTACAATAAACATGCTGGCAGAATCACATGCTTACTAAGTCTGTAGCTCTATGGAAAGTAGTTTGAAACAGTTAGATTTACAGTGTGTGCTGAATACTATTTTCATGGGGAAAGACATGAGAAAAAAAGAGATGAATTTGGTCGAGAATTGGCTGATTGCAGGCATAGATGAAAAAGAATGAAGAACATCCAAAAATAACGGGCCTCAAAGTATTGGAAAAGGTAATTGTTCCAAAACTCTTGTAATAAAGAAGAAAAAAAGACATCTCAGTGACAAAGTTCCAAAAAGACTTCTCATTAAACAAATTAGCCAAACCAAGTAGCAAATATTTTAGTGAGGGTTATACCTTCAAAATAAAACAAATCTCAGGCATCCTCAAAATAGCCAGCATTAATTTGAGAGAAGGTATCAAGTGAGAATTGAAGTGAAAAAGTGAATCAGGCCTGGGCATTATGTCTA
Source organism: Furipterus horrens (assembly GCF_987537825.1). Classification (NCBI taxonomy): domain Eukaryota; kingdom Metazoa; phylum Chordata; class Mammalia; order Chiroptera; family Furipteridae; genus Furipterus; species Furipterus horrens. The sequence continues at coordinate 59,100,750 of NW_028327173.1, read as the reverse complement.
GAAAAACTTAGGACATAGTTGCTGATGTGTGGATCCGAATAGAAAGAAATAGATTAGAGGCCAACTAAGTTTTTAAGATAATTATATTGGCAAATAAATCACAAGTCTGTACTTAAAAAAATTTTTGTTCAAAATTTAAACTATCATTTGAGACCCTAAATTTTAACTATTAGGAGACAACATCCACAACCTCTTTAGACCAGGGAAGATATTATCCCACCATGCACCAGTGATATAGGCCAGGTACCCAGAAAAATTATTGAAGAGGTTCTTGCCAAGATATGAGAATTATTAGCTAATTAAAATAGTTCCCCACATTTAGGATATGAGTTCTTACTAAGATCTATTAGGATGATTTTCATTTTTCTCAATTCACCTGGAAGTAATTATTGGTGTTATTGTGTCCCAGCTCCAGTGTATAATAATGAGAGTGTATGTTTGAAGTGGGGATAACATCTTTTTTGTGCATAGGTTCCTGTACCTGGAGAATCCATAACTGAATCTAATAGAAAGGAGAGCTCATCACCTGGATGATTGCTCACCTGTGCTTTGAATTGGATATTGTGACTAGAAATACTTTTAATTTCTCCCTTGGGGAAGTAATAAGTATTTTAAGTATGTGAGAATGAATAAAATGCCTGTTTAACACAAAATAATGTGGACTATAGCCAAGACACCTCTAAGTATCATAAAGTCCTTATCTTCTTTCTCCCGCCCACATAATTAGATTTTATTTTCCAGGCTTTATTGTAGTTAGGTGTGGTGATGTCACTGGATTTTAATCAATGGTACATGAGGGGACATGTGAACCATTTCTAGGTCAAGCTCATAAAAATCTCCAATACATGATTCCTCATTCTCACTCTTTATTCCCTGTCCATGCATTTCCCTCCACAGTTTCAAAGAGTGGTGAAACCACAAGATGCAAGGAGCCTGGGTCTTTGAATAACCTCTTTAAAGAGAGCAACCTAGGAGTCCCATATGACCAAAATCACTATCACTGAACTGTTAGTTGAGCAATTAAAAAAAAACTCTGGTGGCAAAATGTAAAATGCATTGGAAATGAGCAATAATAGGTGTAGAGGGACCAGTTAAAGGCCTTGTTATAATACAAGTCATGGTAAAGGCGAATTTGAGATGGTATTAAGCACTGTTAAAAGCTGTTGAGAGATTAGTTCCCTAGGAATGCTCTGACAAATTACCACACATTGGGTGACGTTAAAAAAACAGAATTTAAAAAAATTACAGTTCTGGAGTCTAGAGGTCCCAAACCGAGGTGTAGGCAGTCCCTCTATACTCCCCTTGGCCTCTGAGCCTCCCTAGGTGTTATTCTTCCCTTTCCTTGAAAGATGACATATATTTGTAAACAAATGGCCCTACCAATCATTTTCTGCTTAAGGAATCCTAGAAGTCCAACAACCTTCCTTAATTTCTTTCTATCTTTGTCCTCTTTGGCCTAAGCTAGCAGAATTTCAGCTGAGATGGTAAATTGGACCCATGAGTCACATGTCCAATCTCTCCAGCCAAAGTTCATCCAACCACATGCTCGGTGGTCTCTCCAGAGCATGATTCCTCATTCTTTTGCAGGACAGATAAGCTAATTTTTTTTTAAATTTTAAGTTCTAGTTCCTACATGCTTTATACTTTCATTCTTATTTTCTTTCCACTTCTTTTTACTATAAGCAACAAGGAGTAATCAGGCTTCACCTTCCCCACTTTGCCTGCAAATCCCCCAATCTAAATATCTACAATCATCACAGAGCTCACATCAACCAAGTTTTCTGTCAATTTATAAAAAGGAATGCCTTTTTAAAAGGCATTTTGAAAATCACACTTCTCATTTCCACCTGAAAATTCACCAGAATAACCCTTAGCCTTCATATTTTACCAATAATTTCTTCAAGGAAATCTAAGCTTTGATATCATATACTTCAAAATTTCTTATGACTCTAACTATCACCCCACCCCAAAGCCACTTCTACATTTCGTAAGGGTTGTTACAACTCCTCACTTCTTGATACTAAAATCTATATTAATTTCCAATGGCTTCCATAAATTTCCATACACTGTGTAGCTTAAAACAAGAGACATTTTTTTCTCAACGTGCTAGATGCTAATGGTAAAAAGCCATGGTGTAGTCAGGGCTCTACAATCTTTAAAGGCTCTAGGGAAAGATTTTTTCTGGTGTTGCTGGCAATCCTTTGTGTTCCTGAACTTGTAGAAGCATCACTCCAAACTCTGTCTCCATCATCAATGATGTTCTCTCTGTGTGTGTCCCTGACTCTTCTCTTCTTATAAGGGCATCTCTGTCAAATTGGATTAAGACACACCCTATTTCACTATGACCTCAACTTAACTTGATGACGTCTGCAATTACTTTATTTCCATACAGAGTCACATTCACCATTGTTTGGATTAAGACTTTAACATATATCTTTGAGGGAACAATTCAGCCCGTAACAAGAGTCAAACAATAAAATGCCTAATTAGTTTCATTGGCTTTAGTAATATGAAAATTATTGGTGACTTTGGCAAAAGCAATTCAGGAATGTTATGTTATGTGAGTATCAACAGTGTGATATGATTACCAAAATAAATAATGCACCTTAAGATACACTATTACAGTTACCTTGTTATAGGAAATTACCGAAGTGATTTTATATTATTTTTTCCTGGTCTGCCTGCGTCATAGGATTTCTTTCTGGCATCACTATTTTAGAGAGTCTAAGAGAGTGAGTAGGACAGTTGTGTCTAGAAACAGTGATATATTTAAAATACTGCATTTAGCCTGGAAAATACACACTTTAAGAGCCTTTGATAGCTATTTTTGATAGCTCTCTCCAATATTTGATAAACTAGCACTTAGTTGAGAGATTAGGCTTATCCTATAAAAATTAAGAAGACTGTGTTAAATTGAATGTAGGCAAAGAAAACTTCATCTCACTATGAGATAGAATTTAATCATTATAGATGCCTAAAAATTAAATGTGTTTATTTAAATAATAGCAACATCTACATGAGTGGGAAACTTCCAAGTGGGGCTCGACAATTGAAAATCAGAATTGTTATAAAGGAAAAAAACTATGGCTAATAAAAAGTGAGTTATATTATCTTCAAGTTCTCTCAAACCAGGTATTCTCTTATTCTTTTAAAAAAATAGAGTGGCTTTTAAGTCTATTTTTAGCTGTAAAAATTATATGATAAACTTAGACATATATGCATTTTCCTCTATTGGCTCTAACTGGACAACTGTCATTCGATGCACTGAATAGTTATACTAAACTATTTTCTAGTTGCTCTAACTTTTAACTAGTTATAATTTAACTTTTAGACTGTATTTATCTCCTTATCTTCAGTTTTCTTTTTTTACTGTACTCTTACTTAACATTAACTTGTTTAATACCTGCATTCCACCCACTTTGTAAATTCCATGGAGTGTGGGCCATGTTGTATCTACATCTACATTATGTCTGGTGTATAAAGGCTATACAACAAATTTTTATAAATAATAAATGTAAAGTTTTATCTGACTTAAGAAGTTCTTGACAGCTTCTTTACAGTTATCCTGTCAACTCTTATAAACAATTGTGATGGAATTATCCTGGTATCCTACATATAGAATCAATGGAAGAAGAAAAATCAATAACAGATATAGAAAGTTATTCATTATTTAATTGTATTGCCAAATAAGAGTTTATTGAAATTTGGGAAAATATGATAATTCAAAAAAGACAATAAAAGCCACCTATAATTTTAATCTCCTCACACATTGTAACCCAGTATTACCATTCTCATGTAATCCCTTTTTTAGACAACAGTTTTCATAAATATGATTGCATTGTATTCTACAGTTTTGGATTAATATTCTGCAATGCTTAATAAAAAACATAACTGTACTTTTTTTCACATTATTAAGGCATTTAAACTGATTAACTCATTCTATCCATTTAACTCTTTTAAATAATTTTATTATTTATGCAATAGTTAAGTTATCATTAATTTTAATAGGATGTGTTTAATAAGTGTTTATATGGTGTCTACAATATTTAAGGCACTACTGTAGGTTGAGGGAGACAGATGTATACAAAAAAGTTTTTCATTTTTAAAGTTATGTTCTACTTGAGACCGTAAATAAACAAGATAATTTTCATTGAGTAGAATGGAATAAAACATAATGGCTTGATAGAATATATGAAATGGGAGAGAATTTACTTTAACTAAGAGATGAAAAAAAAAAAAAGATGTTGGAAAGGTGATTCTAGAACCGAGATCAAAAGTTAGGAAAGTAGACACAGAGAGAAACACACACGGACAACTTCTGGCCAAGATGAAAGCCTAGACTGACACGTTCCATCTCCCTCCATAACTGAGAAGGAACACAACTACCACAAAACCAGAAATAGCCAGAGGTTTCAGAAAATAAATGGAAGTCCAATGTATGAAATTATAAACAAGTAGTGCTCATCCAGATGGGTAGGAGGGGCAAAGCTGGGGCTGAGAGGTCAAGCTCTGCTGGTGGTGACAGCAGCAGTGATGGTGACGGGATGGCGATAAGCACAGACACCCATACTTAAGGGGAGGTGAGAAGCACCTGGAGAGCACCCCTGGCTGCAGACCAGACCCATCAGCTTGTGATTCCAATGCCAAGGAAGGTAGACCCCCATTGCCTTGAACTGTGAGGCCTGGAGGGGGTGTGGATGCAGGAGGAGGCTCCCAGTCTTTCAGTGGAGAGTGAACAGCAGAAATCCATCTTGGATCCCCACCCCCACAGAAAATGCCACAGCGTGGTAAGAAGGGTCATCCGGTTGTGACAAGTGCAAAGGGCTCTGTCACCTATAGCATAGGAGGTGTGACAGCCCTGCTCAGGAAGCAAAGGTAAACACAAAATGGTCAGGATGGCACAGATCATGATAGAAATCCTGGTGATGCAGTTGACGAGACAGCAAATATCTAATCTAATAAAGAAGCAGATAGGAAATCTTTCTGAGGCACAGTTCAGAGCTTTGGTTATAAGAATGTTTACAGACCTAACAGCAGATCTTAAACAAGACGGGGAAGGAATGAAGGCTAGTCCTGCTGAAATGAACAAAAACACATACAAAACTAGTGGTGAGGGAAAGAAAACCGGGGATCAAATCAACAAATTGGAACATAGGGAAGGAAAAAACAGTCAACCAGTGCAGAAAGAGGAAATGAAAAGTGAGGAAAATGAGGAAAGGCTTAGAAACCTATGGGACAGCTATAAGTGGGCCAACATCTGAATCATAGAGTTGCCAGAAGGTGAAGAAGAAGAACTAGAAATTTAAAAATTATGTGAAAAAAGAATGAAGCAGAACTTCCCTAACTTGGAGAAGGAAATAGACTTACAGGTCCAGGAAGCACAGAGAGTTCCAAAAAAACTGGACCCAGGGAGAACCACAGCAAGACACATTATAATCAAAATGTCAAAAAAAAAAAAAGGGGGGGGGGATAAAGAGAGAATCTTAAAAGCAGCAAGATAGAAGAGAATTACCCACAAAGGGGTCCCAATAAGACTATCAGCAGATTGCTCAAAAGAAACTCTGCAGGCAAGAAGGGACTGGCAAGAAATATTCAAAATAATGAGTAGCAGAAACCTACAACCACAATTACTCTATCCAGTGAAGCTGTCATTTAGAATAGAAGGGCAGAGAAAGTACTTTCAGGACAAAGTAAATCTGAAGGAGTTCATTAGATCTAAACCACTGTTACATAAAATGTTAAAGGGACTTGTTTAGGAAAAAGAAGATCAAAACTATGAACATTAAAATGAAAACTGTATCACAACAACCAACAACAGAAGCTAGGGAACCAAAACAAAGGCAAACTTAGTAGGCAACGAGAGTGGGAAAAAATTATAGGTATGGGGAACATAATAGGGGGAGGTCAGTGGAGAGGGGGGAGGGGGTAAAGGGAGGGAGCTGGTACAGAAATTAAGATGCATAGTAGGAGGGAGTAGAGTAGATAGGAAGATGTTGAGAAGAACTATATGCACAACCAATGGGCATGGACTAAGGGGGGCAAATGGAGGGAAAGGGGTCACTGGGTGGAGGGGAATAAAGGGAAAAGAAATTGGGACAACTGTAACAGCATAATCAATAAAGTATATTAAAAATATATCAAACTGAGAATCTTACTTTTTTAATACTTTTGAAATAGAGCTAAAAATTTTAGACTTCATAAACAAACCTATAATTTAGAGAGAATCAGTTACCAAATGATACACAAAATTATCTCGCTAAATGAAAGAGCAGTAAATCAACTGAACAGCAATACTATAATAAAGTATGAAAAATAAATTGAGATCAAAGAGTCTTTTCAAAAGCAGATGAATGATCACAGCATTTCTGGAGATAATTAAAAATATAGTATGCTTATACTTATGGCACTTTCAACAAATTTCAAATATATAATAAAGTATTGTTAACTATAATAATCATGCTGCATAGTGTGATTATCTTATAACCAAAAGTCTGTAGCCTTTGACCAACAATTCCCAGCCACCCACCCCAAACTTATTCCCTCAACCCTGAGAGTTGGTGAACAACCATTCTATACTTTCTATGAGTTCAACTTTTTTTTTTTTATGTTTAAACTTTAGTTACCTTCAAAATACTCTCCATTTGATACAATATGCCTGTTGAGGAGATTTTTCCACTACTCAAAACAGTTTTTGGAAATGTCGATTTTCATGCCTTTTCATGTTACTGTCGTTCAGTGTTATGGCCAGTGTACATTTAAATTTTTTTTTCATTTTGAGCCCTTTTTTCATCTGGGGAAACAAAAAATGTTCACTTAGGGTGAAATCCTATGAATAAGGAGGATGAGGCACAGGATTATGCCATTTTTTGCCAAAAACTGATGAGAACTTGGCATAATGTGGGAAGTTGTGTTTGTAAATCACCCATCAATTAAATGGGCAAAGTGTTGAAAGATTCTTCAAAAAATTTCACTGAAGCCAAATGCAGACTCTCACAACAACACCAGCTGGTACACTGATACAGATGGGTTCCTAGGACACTCATTTAATGGGGTAAGCTTGTACTATAAAGTTCTTGCCCTCTAGAAGATAGTTCTGGTTTTTTTTTGGGGGGGGTCCTCCCTTATTGTATCCTACAACAAAATTTTTTCCCCTAAATATCTATGAACATAGTCTAATATCCTCTTTGAAGAACATTGTTTCTTGACTACCAATTCTAAAACTAAAAATAATTTTCTCAGTCCAACGATTGTCAAATTTTAACATGCCATAATTTCCCCTTCATAAAACGCACTTCATTTGGAATATTCTGCATTTATTTGTTTATATGTTTATTGTGTTTACTCTCACGAGGTTTCCTGAGTACAAAGGCTGTTAGTCCCTGGAATCATTGTTTAGCATGTCACAAGTGTTCAATGAACATCTTTTGAATGTTTAGATGGATAAAACCCTCTTTTTGAATGCATACTATATACCAGTTACTTGATTATTTAACATGCATTCTCATTTTATGCTCTTTAAAAAATATATAAAGTTTGTATTATTAATGGTATAGTCAATGGAACTTTTTAGGTTTGGATAGTTCAATAACTTCTCCATGACTGTACAGTTAGTAAGTGGCAAAAGTAGAAAATTAACCTAGCTCTATTTGACTCAAAGCCCATATTCTTAAAAACTACATTGCATTGCATTTTAATTTTATACTTTGCTGTCAGAAACTCTGTTATTAGAACTAGGAATTACAGAAAGTAGAATAATTAGTTATAAGGTATAGATTTCTTTTCACTGGACCTCCCTTCCCTCCAGATAAAAGAAATAGGTTTCTTAGCACAACTACAAATTTTGAGAGAGTTCCTTGTTAAGTGACTTTAATATACATATTTATTAACTAGACATGACTCATCTATTCCAAGTGAGTGGCATATAGACCCAGTGGATTCTTTTGTGTAGCCAAACAAAGATTTAACCAGTTCCCATAAACTTGGAATGAAAAAGAAAAGACAGGCAGGCAGCAAAGAAAGAGGGAAGGAAGGAAGAAAAGAAGGAAAGGAGAGAGGGAGGAAGAGAGGGGAGAGAGAGAGAGACAGAGAGAGAGAGAGAGAAAGAGAATTCCCCCCTCATTTGCCTTCATAACTGATTCAGCAAAAGAGATAGGAACTTGCTTCCATCTCCCTTTACAGTGGGGCAGACAGTTCATTAAAAGGTCTTTTTCACATGATCTGCAAATTACTGTATATCTGTATCGCAATATTTTGATGTATTATTTGTGGTAATTTCTTAGTTCTCTCCCCTAACTAAGCAGACTAAATACTCTCACCAACATTTCAGCATTTGTAGCCAGTTCTTTTCTGGCTTTCATATTTGTAGAAGTGCCAGTACATCCCTTTCAGCATGTGAGCCAGTCCTGGACAATCTCCATAAACAAGGGGAAAATCTCCATGACACTAGTGCTGAGGCAGATTTGGCAGAAGGAGATCATGCTTTTCCCCAAGCAGGGAAAAGTGCAGAACATCCATGCCAACCTCCAGGCTGTCCTTGTATCTGGCACTGTTTTATCCTCTAAACCCAAATTTCTCTGATATTTGTTATCCATTTTATTACTTTCTTGAGCCAATTCACCTTCTGGCATTTATGTCTCCAAGGTAGAGAGTTTATTTTTGATACATGTTTCTTTATCACCGTTGTTAATTTTTATTGTATGGGCAACTTCCATTTTTTTATTTGTTTGTTTTTCTTTCTTCCTCTTTTTTTACTGGCTGTAATTTTCTCCTCTCCAGAGCAAGATTATAGATATACTATAATAATATTCATAATTGATAATGGTAAACCAATACAAAAAATTTTATATGAATTTATGATATAGGAATCTGTTTCACTCTTCCTCAAGTGATTCATATTTGCGCCTTTCTGATCATTTTTTATTTTAAATTAAAACTACATTAGTGCCAAAAACCTGGGAAGATAAAAAGAGATAGTGAGAAGCGGTGGTGAGCATAACCAAGAGAAAAAATTGCTTCTTGTATACAATGTTACTGAAAACCAGCCTACCACCGTCCTCTGTAAAAACATCCTCTGCATCGAAACTTCTCTTTTTTAATATGTTATTATTTCATTAATATATCAAATTACCTCCTATTTTCTTAAGCAATCCTGTGCCTGACAAGGCAGAAGTTTGTTGCAGCCAGCTCAAATACCCATGGTGAAAACGTTTTCATTTATGGAAAACAAAACCTTTAACATGATATTTTGAACGTTTTAAAACTACTAAATTACTTCGTTATAATTAAGAATTCTTAATGTTCTTGGGTAAATAAACTATAAAAGATACATCACGAAGAGCCAAATAACAAATAGGGTCGGGTTGTCCTGAAATATGGGATGATAATATGGCAAACCTGGAGAATCAAAGGTGCCAGGCTAAGGATGCTCCAATGTTGAAATTTCACAGGGCAGCACATGTGACAAACTTAACTTCACATGTAGATAAAGCCTAGGGCATTGCTCTAAAGTGTAATTAATAATATATTGTATTATGTCACACTGTTTTATAATCTCCTAGCTGCATTGACTACCACCACTTCACTAGGTATGACCAGATTTCAAATTGTTTAACCTAATATAGTTTTTGTTTGTCAAGTTATAAGGTAATGAGTAGATTTGGTGAGTTTTTTTTTTTTTTTTTTTGTAATTGTCAGTGCCTATTTAAAAATTAAAAATAATGATTTTACTGTTCTTTCATTTTAAAGGTTGGTAAGAACAGGTCTGAGAATTAAAGCCCAAACACCTACAGGCAGGTTTTTAAATGTTGTCAAAGTGTCTCCAATGTTCGATACAAATAATTCAATGTTATGATGTTGCTGCAAAGGAAAAGTAAAATACTTTAATATGTGTGACAGGAGAGATAAAAAGATAGTAAGGGATCTAGATATAGTTCTATGTCAGAAGAGCTGCAGAATGGTCAACTTATTATATAATTTAGTATGAGAAAATATAATATATAACAATATACAAAACTCCAGAAATTAATATACAAAATGTTATTCTGCCCATAATATTACCACTACCCATTTTGCAAAGTTGTGTGTTAACTGCTATGCTTTTAGTATGGTAATTCTCTCCATAACCTTTTAACCTGTCCCCACTGCCACATTCCCTTTCCCAATCCATTCATTTCCCAGGCATCTAATGTCTAAAGAAAATGCTGGTAAAGCAGAACCAGTGAAGAGTACATTGGGATGATATAAGATATTGTAAGATTCTATAAAGAAGATTTCTTGAACTGAGAGAAGTAGAGGAAAATTATAGTCAGTGAGAGAGAAACTTAGATAAAAGTGCACCCAGACGGATCCTATGCCCTCTCTCCTTATCTCCAGGTGGAGTCTGGAGGCAAAGTGAAAATGATAGAATAACAAAAAATGGGTTTGGAAGGATCTGAAGTCATAGGGCACTGGTGCAGTTCTTCCTAAGATAATAACAAGCCTCATAATTATTCCTCACATAGCCCGGTAATATTCCCTGCATGGTATGGTAGAAACAAAAAAAATGACTGGGATCATAACCAATAAAGACTGACAGCTTTTCAGATACTCTCCATGCTCCCTGATACTGTACGTGGAAACAAGTAGCTGAAATAGCCAGACTTGGAATCTTATTGCAACAGGAAAAAGGGGAACAGAATACTTACATGGACTGCCATGTAGCATCTAACCTACCTAGAGGCAAGAGAGATTGTTATTCGTCTAGCATTCTATGTAGTCTGGCATGGATCAAGGTTACAGGGAGGGTGGGGGAGATACAGGGAGAATCATGTTCTAGAATCCAAGAGAAAAAGTTTCAAGAGTGAGTGTGGCTGTCAGGACAGCTACAGATTGACAATGGCCTATGGATTAGCAATCCAGCAGTCACTGTAAATGGAGTGACAGCAAGAACATTGCTGATGTGTACAAAGACCAAACTGCAAGTTTCTGAAAGAGTGGAAACAGTATTTTAAGTGAAGATAGTAAATGATATACTTAAGAGAGTGCCACAGGTCTTGGCAAGAAGGACAGACAGGGACCCTGAAAGCAGTGGTTAAGAGGGTATACGGCTGAAGACAGGTGGTGTTGTCATTGGTGGTTTGGCTATTGGAAGACCCTGAATATGGTAAAATAACATTTGTTTTAATTTATAAATTTATTTATTTATCTTTAATTTTTTTATTATTTTTAATTATATTTTATTGATTATGCTATTACAGTTGTCCCATTTTCCCCCTCTGCTTCCTTTCACCCAGCACCCTCACTCCCTCAGGCAATCCCCGCACAATTGTTCGTGTCCATGGGTCATGTGTGTAAGTTCTTTGGCTACTGCATTTCCTAGACTGTCCTTTACATCCCTGTGGCTATTCTGTGACTACCTATTTGTGCATGTTAATCTCCTCACCTCCTCACCCATTCCCACACACACCCTCTCCCATCTGGTAACCATCAAGCAAACAGAGTTCGAGTGCTTAAAGGAACCAACAAGAGATGTCATAGTTGTCACAGTTGAGGGAATAATTTAAGAGTGGTCGTACCTCAAGACTTCAGGTCACAAGAGAAAAGTTGTGTCTTTCATAGAAAAGGTGGTCAGTGTACACTTAAAATGTTTTCGTTTTAACCCTTATCCTGTAACTGAAAGCAGGACCAGCTGCCTGCCGTTACAAAAGCCAGTACTCCAGAGGCAGTTGCTGATGTGAGGAAAGTGGTTTATTATTGCAAATACCGGCCACCTGGAAGATGGGGACTCATCACAGGGTCCATCTTTTGGGAAGATGGGGGGTCATGTCACAGAGCACATCTCCACCTCTCAGTGAAGGCAGTAGGTGTTTTATAAGGAGGTCTGAGAGGGGAACAGAACAACGAGATCAAGGGAGGTGGTGCAAGTTCTCTACATGCGGACAAGCACAGTCCATTCTGATAAGGCAAATGAAGGCCTGGTGCGCATCATCCTGGATTCACATCATCCCTGCTCCACGGCCAAAGGTCAGCAAATCTCCCACAGCTGAGATGCCTGAAGGTCAAAGTCTGCATCTTCTGAAATTAGTTCCTAAGATTCCCATACAAACATGCTGTTCATCTACAAGCTACATATTAATCAGAGTTAGTACTTACAGACACAATGTCAAAAGAATGGTGGGGTGGTTACAATTTCCCACCATTATAATTTTCTACTGTTATGATCATAGGATATATTTATTGGTTTTAGAGAGAGAGGAAGGGAGAGAGAAGAGAGATTGGTTGCCTCCTGTACAGGCCCCAACCGGGGATCAAACTGGCAACATTTTGTTGTACTGGACAATGCTCCAAGCAACTGAGCCACCTGACCAGGGCCAGTATACACTTTTTGTAGTAGATTTCCCCTAGCTGTTCAGAAATTTAGGTAACAGCCCAAATAGGTCAAGGGAATCAGAGGAGTTATGGAAATGTATTTATATGGAAACTTTCTTGGAGGTCACATCTTATTTAGTTGACTCTTTTTAATCTCATTTTAATACAACATGAACTTCCTGTTTTTTCTTTCTTTGACAGTTTTGCACTTCTAAATATTTTGGATTTCTGTTTTCCTTCTCTGCTACTCCTTTTCACTTGCTGGATCTCAGCTTCCTGTACCTTCTGCTCATACCTGCTGGTAATATATAGTTCTGAAAAATGTCACATTATGTTTAAGGTGCATTGGCTTCTGAAAATAGTTAGAATATGACTTCACACATTTTAGAAACTAATTTTTCTACAGCAAAATGTCCCAATTTGCTGGAATTTTGAGCATTTGTTTGGAGTGCCGACCATCAACTGCATCACTTAATTTATAAAACTCAATGCTGGAGCCTGAGCTGGCTAACAAGTGTCTCTATGGTAAACTCCACTTCCATCACATTGACATGACTATTACAAAAGTGCTATAACTTGTGAGACTTTTGCTTTCTTTTTATTTTTCTGAAATGGACATGTATTCCACCATGACCTTGAAATTTAGGTATTCAAACTTTGTAAACAAACCTCAGGTAACCATGCTGCATCCCTGAACTGCTGTATCTTCTTTAAAATAACAAATGAGGTAGATCTTTTTTTCCCTTTCTTATTTTTTTCCTTTTTTTTCCTCCTATTTTTCTTTGGTCCCTCACCACCCCCCTTCTCTTTTTGCCTCTTTCCCTACTTCTTTCCTTGCTTCTCTCCCTCCTCTTTTTTGTTTTTTTAAAGAAGACCTCAAAGATATGGTTATAATTCTGAAACTTGGTTTTATTTTGTCTCTACCAAGATCACTTTGGAAAAAGTCCTGACACTCTGCTATTAAATGACACCAACATATCCTACCGAGGCCCAATTAAGGCCAATTTTATGTCTTTGAAATTTTGTTTTACTTATTTTATTTTTACTTTTATTACAAAAAAATAGCTTAGCCATAGAACACTATCTGAGACATAATGCATATAGAATTTTAAAGAACAATAATGTAGGAATAATAATGAGTTGCATAATTACCCAGATGTCTTTCTACAATCACATCTCTTTTCTTACTGTACAGAATATCAGATTTTAAGATACTCATTTTCTTGCTTCACTTTATAGTTTCTAAGACCTGTACTTGTGTCCTATGTTTTTGAACATGATATAAACGGAATAATTCTGTATATATTCCATTATCTTGCCTCTTCAACATTATGTCTTTGAGATTCATTCAGTTAGAACACATTGCTTTTAATTTGTCCTTAATTCTCACTGTTGCTTTATGAATAGCCATGAGATACTTATCTATTGTACTGTTGATATATGTGCATATTGAATTGTTTTCTTGTTTTTACTTTTATGAATAATACTGGTTCTGGGAGTGCTAAAAAAGTAGGGAACAGGAACCAAGTGCTAGTGCAGGGGTACAGGCCATGGCTGTAGTAATGCTGAAAATAACAGCAGGCAGACAGAAGGGAGAAAAGCCTCCATTCCTTTTCCCTGCACCTCAGTCTTCCCTAGTGCCCTGATTTGCAAAACCCAACAGAAATCCAGATGGCAAATGACAAATATATTATCAGTGTCCTAGTCCTCATACTTCAAAGATTGTTATAGAAAGACAAATTTATAGCTGAGAGATAATAATGTAATAACCAGTAAAATAGTTAAACTAGTAAATGTAAAAACTTAGAAATCAAAAATGCACTACCAGTAGAAGAGATAAAAATGAATGATGGAGACTTAGCTTACAAAAATATATGAAACAAAGATGAGATAGAAGGCGAGGAGTGCAATGGGAAATATGCTGGTAAAGCAAATACATGGAGTGCCAGAGGAATTTAAATCCAAGTGTATTTAAATCTGTAGTCCATGGCTTTTCAATTGTGTCTGCTGCCCTAAAGGATGTTGAATTCTTTAGAAAGGCTTTCCTATTTTATTAGACAGGCACATGACACATTTTGAAAAACTTATTGAAAAATGTCTTCTTTGAGATTTTCAGATGAAATTGTGTTTAAAATAGTATGGTTCTGCTTTAGGGAGGGAAAATAACAGAAATAAAGACATCACTAATAATTGTAATTAAGGTAATAAAATTATAGTTCATATATGAGTGCATAAAGATGTTGATGTGAAGCATAGGCCCTCTTCCAAAAATAAGAACTGCCATTTATTTTCAACATATGAGAAGAGAACAAAATGGGAAAAAAATAATGATTATCAAAGTCTCAACTATTATAATTAGACCTTCTTTAATAAGTTAAATAATTAATGCATCATTAATGCAAGGTATGATGCAACGTTTTGATCATTTTGTCTTTTTTTTCCCAAAATGAGACAACTGTGTTTATTTTTTTATTTTTGTAAAGCCAATTATTATTTATATTATGTATGTTTATTTTTTCACGCTATTATTTCTTGATTCTTTTTTTATTTTTTGAGGTGGTCTTTCCTTGGGTTTCAAATTTATTCTTCCTAAACTGCAATCTGTAGAACTTTAAGTGAGGACTTAAGTAGGTAAACTCAATTTTTGTTTGTTTTAAAATGCATTTCATTTTCCTACACATTTATTTTACTATGTTTATACAATTCTAATTTAAACTTATTTTTTCTTACACTTTAATTTATTATCTCTTGGTTTCTATTTTTGCAATTGAGACATCTAGCATTTATCCAATTATAATGTTATTGCAAGTAATCTTTCTTTCTTCTTTTCTTTTGGGCATTTTATAGTATTGCCACAATACTCCCCAGAGTAAACTTCCTGTAATTTATCTTGCTTGAGGCTTAGTGTTTTTACTGAGGCTGTGAAATCATTACTTTAATAGATCTTAAAATTTTGCAGTTAATACATCTTCATAAAGCAAGTTTCCCTTTTTTGCTCTATGATTTTCCCCTGGAACTCCATTTATATATATGTTAGACTTCCTATTTGTCACTTCTCTTCAGCTCTCATGTTCTTCTATATTTACTTCAAACTTCATTATAGTAAATTTTCAGATGTTCAGTATATTGATTCTCTTTTCACTTGCATCTACCTTATTTTCTGCTTAGTTAATTTACTTATTAATTGTACTAACAGCCATTAAAATAAGTTCATTACTATTAATATTGTTAATATTTATTTTTCTATTTATATTTTATAAAAATATTAAACATATTTTTAAAATATTATTTTATTCCTTTAATTTTATAAATATACTTAATATATAGTGTTTTTCTGGTAATTCTAATGTCCAAATTATTTTGGGTTCTAAGTCACATTCTTTCTTAACTCTGGCTTATAATGACTTGTTTTCCTGTGTGTTTTTAAATTTTGGATTATAAATTTTAACAGGGTTTTATCTATAAAAATTCTATACAGTCTGATCTTTTGGGAGGCCATTTAAAAAAAAATTAATACTAATGTTAAACCCTGGCTCAATGAGAGAGAATGAGGGCAAGGCTATACAGTAGTCCCTCTCTATATCACAGTTCACTTATCGCGGCCTCACTGTATTGTGGGATTTTTTAAAATATTATATTTAATTATTTATCGTGGATTTTTTGCTATAAGGTTAATAAGGGACTGGGAACAGTTTATAAGTGTGTGGGAAGGGTTTATAAAGCCTTAAAATATATATAAATACTAAAATAAACATAAGGTTTCTATTTTGCGGATTTTCACCTATCACGAGGTGGTCTAGAATGTGATACCCATGATAAGTGAGGGAATACTGTAGTTATAAATACTCATGGTAAATGTTCTCCTTTCTATCTGAACTTTGTCTCAGGCAGAAAATTATCTTTTGTTGTGTTCCTCTCCTTTTTTAGTTACATGTAAGATACTTAATTTGGTGAATTTGGTTAAAGAGACTATGGACATATATCAAAATTAAGTGGAAAGAAGTAAATTAATAAGATTAGTGATAAATAAATACATCAAAACAACATGATTCAGTTCAAGACAAAAATTATTTTAAAATTTTTTTAGATTTTTTCCATTTGGGTTTATTTAGAATTTTCTTTTGCTTCACTTACTATACCAATTTTGAAATTTAGACCTGCAATTTTATAGTATTAACACAGACTTTAAGTAGACAAATACAAAAAGCACTTCATTCTCTACTTACCCAGAACATATAACCCAGTTAACTGAGTAAAATGCGGTGTTTATAAAAGTATTTCGTAAAAATATGTTTGTTGTTTCAGCCACAAAGTTTAGCCGCAATGTAAACTAGAGGCTCCAGGTGACATAATGCCACATCATGTCAAACACGGAGTTCCACCTCCCTTAAAATGCAGCAACAGCATTCAATCCGAAAAATGCGTTGCACTTTTTTCACAAGATTAAAATTGTTGTGTTATGAAAATTTGCTTTGGTTTTTACAAGATTTGAAATACTTTTCCCACTTACTTTTTATACTACAAAAATATCATGGTGGCTTTCTAATTTCTTGAAGAGTCTGTGAAGATAATATTTGAAGTTAATAGACCTTATATAATTCCAAAGAAATAAAAAAGAATTGCTAAAGTAAGAGAAATGTACTAAATGCTAACAACAACTCTTGGATGAGGAGTACTATTTTCACAGATTTCTAGATGATACAATTAGGATATATGAATCCATGGAGAGATTATACTGTACGCCACAGAGAATAGTTACAATAATCTTCATTTACCTAAGCAGCACAGGATGCTTCCCTTGGGTTGCAAGTTCTAAGTTGGTTTATTTGTGGTCCTGCAGTAATTTCTGTCAATTACAGTGCCTTTAATAAACAAAAATGACAAGAGACAGAAGAACATGTCTAAACAGAAGTACTCTACAGTATATATAAAACTCATAGCAAAAGAAGGTGATAAAAATGGTTACATTTTTACAATTGGAACAACTTTTATCTTTGTATCACTTCTCAATTTCAAAACCCTTCCAGAGGTCACATCAGAGTAAAATATTATCCAAGTTAAAAATAAAACTCCTCAAATCAATCTATATCATTATTTTGAGATAGAATACTCTATTTTAAAAGAAATAACTGTTTACAAAACAAAATTAATGAAGAATGTAGTTTTTTTAATTTTGTTTTTCAAAATAAAGGTAGGGTGTGACACAGTCCTTTCCTGATGCTATAATGGGTTATTTTCCTTGGTTAAGAGCTTAGGCTATGAAGTAAAAAGTATACGATTTTGGATTTTTGCCCTCTCACTTTTTAGCTGTATTACATGGAGAGCTCTGTCTCCCTTAAGACACAGCAACGGCACTCAATTTGAAAAATGTGTTGCACTTTTTCCATATTACAGTTACGGTGTTATGAAAATTTGCTTTGGTTTTCACAAGATTTGAAATTTTTTTATTGATATATTAATAGTTATTAATATTGAACAAGTGCTTTTAACCTTGTATTTGCATATTCATGTAAAATGTGACACAACTTTTCATTGAAAGTATTATTATATTGTTAAGTAAGATAATAGTTCTACAATGCTTGTGATATTATTAATACTAAATATTACTGGTTATTACACTGTTGTTGTTCCAATACAGTGCTATTGACAGCCAGAAATAATTTTCCCTTTAACTAAGCAGGACCATTTGGTGAGAAATGAACCACTACCATGATTTCCAGATGGGACCAGCCTTCCAGGCCCTGGAAGAGCTCCTGAAGGTAAGGATTTGGTAAAAAAAAAAAAAAAAAAAAAAAAGTGCTATTTACTGATTTAGCTCTTGCCTTCCAATGTCCTCGATTATTGTAATCTTGGCTTACACAAAATAAGGTTTCCTCCTTAACAGTACCACGGTGGTTGTTCAATTATTGTTTCCCCTTCCTCGGGGTCCCCTATGCTTCACTACCTATGAGCAATTCAGACGAATTGGGATTTGTGCTTCACCTTATCTTAAACCGACTCCATTACTGAATTTGCTTTCTTAATGAATAGTTTACATTTTGTTTATATGTTAATTTATAACAATGTTCTGTGCATATTAAACGGACATGCTACTTTTAGGTTCATACTATTTAAATTTTCTATTGGGTTGACCAAAAAGTTCATTTTTTTTTCCATAAGATACCTCTCGTAATACTTAGTTGTCTTGAACTTCATTTGGAACAATTTTGTTAGATTGTATTGTGAAGCTGTCATAACAGCATGCATTTAAAAAAAAAAACACATCAAAATTAGTGAATTATTGTATAGCTATTTTAATACCAAAGGTGGAAGAAAATACACATTTTTGGCATATTATGCTTTATTATTTCAAGAAAGGTGAAACCACAACTGAAACACACACAAAAGAAACATCGTGCAGTGTATGGAGAAGGTGTTATGATATTGAATATGTCAAAGTGGTTTGTGAAGTTTTGTGCTGGAGATTTCTCCCTGGATGATGCTTTGCAGTCAGGTATTCCAGTTGAAGTTGATAGTGATCAAACTGAGGCATTAATTGAGAAAAAGCAACATTCTACCATGTGGGCCATAACCAACATACTCAAAATATCCAAACCAAGAGTTATTGGTGAAAATAAAAAAAATGTGTCTTTATTTTATGGTAAAAACTAAACAAAAAATTGTGGCCAATTCAAGACATATAAGAAATCTCAAACTTGATCCCATATATGAGTAAATCACATGGTACTTGTCTTGAACAAAATGAACTAACAAGCAAAACAGAGACAAACTCACAGATTGAGAGCAGGCTTACAACTCTTGGGTGGGGCGGTCATTTCCCAGGCTAGGTTAGGGGTGGAGGTCTTGAGCAAAAATATAAAAAAGAGAAAAACTCATGGGCATGGACGACAGTGTGGTGATCGCTGGGGGTGGGAGGGGGAGTTGTAGAGGAGGGCATGGGGGGTAAACGGTGATGGGAGGAGAGTTGACTTGGGGTGGTGAACACACAGTACAGCATACAGATGGTGTGCTGTGGAATTGTGCACTTGAAATCCTGATAATTTTGTTCACCGGTGTCACCCCAATATGTTAAATTTGCTTTTAAGTTGGTGAGAGATTAGTTTGTATCCAAAAAAATAAATGCTTTTGAAAACTAAAAAAGAAATCCTAAATTGAAATGTTTGTGGTAGAAAAGTTAATTGCAGTTACTTTTGTGTACATAGAACATCATTCAATAGTTGTCAATAAAAATGTCATAAAAATTGACCAAAATTCTCAATTGATATTATGAAATTATAGATATAAAAAGTAATTTTGAAATATTTGTAGAACTTTGTAATAAATGGCCAAGGAGACACTGATAAAAATTTTTATGGTATCTGATCTGTTTTTTCCAAATATTTTATTTTATAAACCTTAATACATTATTAAATTGATATAAGGTATACACCATGAAATAGTTGAAAATGCACTCTTTCAAATCTATTTCTGTATAACAGGAATATATAATTTAATTGGGTATATACTTGCAAACAACTTCAGTGTATATTTAACAAATATTTAATAAGTATATTGTATACTGGCCATTGTGTTACATATTGGTAATATAACTACTAACAGCGTATCTCCCGACCAGGAACTTTTTTATGTGGTGAAGGAGGCAGACTATACAACAGATACAATACAGGATAAAAGGTGCATTAATAAGATACACACAGAGTGGCTATGGGAAAACATAAGACACTCTAACCATTCTCAGGTATGGAAGAACTTTCTCAAAAGATTTGTTAAGAATAGATCAGATTGAAGAGTAACATGAACAAAGAACAGTAAGGCAGAGAATGAAAGAGATAGGCTCTGAAAGTCAAAAAGTGGAAGTAGCTCATTAGGATACATGCAGTGAGGCCAGGTCAGGCGATCGTAGAGAGGTGAGCAAAGCCCAGATCATTAAGGCCTTTATAGGCCTTGCCAATCAAGTCCAATTTTATCATGAGTGATATAAGAAACTATTAAGAGATCTTAATACGAGGCATGGTATGATCACACTGGATTTTAGTAAGGTCTGGCAGAAGATCAGAGAAGGCTTTGCAGGAAGCCGGACTGCAGAAGACCCTGCGAGAATAAATGGACACAGGCAGGCAGAGAGGGCTGAAGTCGTCTAAATCCAAGCGGCAGTGAGAATGGAGAACACTTTGAAAAAATAAGGCATAGAATTGTTGGGTCAAGACCCCCGAATAGCGAGGAGGGCCCTGGCCTGATGGGGAAGAAAAACTTGTGTGGAGCCAATGGGAGATTTTACATGCTTTATTGGTGCTGCATGGCGAAGAGTCCTGGCGACATACGCTTTCACACCCACTGCATAGTGCAGTGGGCATATATACACGCTTGGTGAACAAAGGTGACTCTCAGCCAAGTGGTTACACAACACCTGCTGAGCCATCAGTGACTCATGCTGAACCAGCTAACCAGAGCTCACAGTCCGGAAGTAGGTCCAACTCCGTTTTAATCCTTGGCCACATATAGCCAGGGCCTTTCCCTAACAAGAATTAACAAAGGTGTGGTTCAATTTCCTCATGTTTTTCGGTCACTTTTTTTTAATCCTAACCCAAAGATAGGCTTATTGATTTCAAAGAGAGAAGAAGGGAGGGATAGAGAAAGAGAGAGAGAAACATCAATGGTTGCAGCCTGTACACACCCCGACCAGGGATCAAACCTTCAACCTAGGTATCTTCCCTGAGCAGGCACTGAATCCACAACCTTGTAGTGTATGAAATGATGCTGAAATCAGCTGTGAGCCATCCATCCAGGGCAGTTTAGGGTCACTTTTACCTTTCCACTTCTGATAGAGTTTATGCACATTTTGGTGGGTCAAGAGAAACTTTTGCAGTAATACATTTTTTGCTTTCTTATCAGTATATTACTTCTTATAAAAAATACAAACATAGGACACCTGTGAACTGTCATATCCCTGTCTAACTACATGGAGTAGGTAAAATTAACTTGAGCCAAGAATGATTTCATTGCTGGAAAATAGTCTCATTTAGACACAACTTCCTGAAGAGGGAGAAAAAAATGTGAAATATCTCAAAGCCAAATATTTCACTTACAGATGAAATCATAGTTCAGTGCTGTCAGTGTTATTAAGTATAAATTGTCATTAAGCTGACACATTTTCTGAGCAGTCGATTGAAAATTATTATGTAATAACTCTAATAATCATTACTAACATTTGTGAAGATTTTTCCCATTTACAAAATATTTCCTATCCATTATCTCATCATAAGGACCTTTTCCTATGATATAATGTATTCTATGTGATGTGGCAATATATTTTACAAAGTTGAGATCACTTGGATTTTCTATGTACGCTTAAGCAGAGCCATACTCTTTTTAAAACATAGTCTTTCAGATGTAATCAGCTACATTCTTTTAGGGATTAATCTGTTTATTTGAAAATCTCTTCATTGGTTCCCATAAAAATCTGTATTGATTTTAAAGTTTTGATACTCACTTATAAGGCATTTAATGGCCATAGACTAATATATGTGATAGGTCTATTGTCTCTAAATGTCCCTCGCTGTCCATTGATGTCACAGGAAGCAGACAATTTACTTCTTCCAAAAGCATGAACTTAAATCCCTTGAAGTGGAGGCTTTTTAGAAAATATGTTTTTTGATTTAGGAATGTAGCTGCAATTTTAATTGGTTATATCTTATTTGCCTGAATAAAAGAAAAAAGAAGAAAAAGACAGTTGTATTTGGTTGCATCTCAAGATGCTTAAAATGATTATTTTTGGAGGTCATATCTCTATATCTTGGTACATGTGTATCTTTAATGTAGTATACTTATATGTTTTATCCAATTTATTAAGTTTAAAACTAATAATTCTAGGTCCATTTAGGGTCATCAAATTTCCCACTAAAGAAATAAATGGGTTGTTCTGGCATTTGGATTCTAATAGACAAGATAGGAAAAAAAAGTTTAAAACAACATAAACCCTTTCCTTTATTCAAAAACATTTACTTTAAGTTATCAAAGAAAGAATTATGGGTAAGCCAGTTGCAATTGCTGCATCTCAATATAAAAAAATAAAATGTTGTCCATGTCCATGGGTCATTCATACCAGTTCCTTGAGTAGACCCTTCCCTTTCTTTACCCCCTTTTCCCCAGCCCTCAACCCCTTGGTCACTGTCAGGCTGTTCCTTGTTTACATGTCTTTGGTTCTATTTTGCTCATTTGTTTGTGTTGTTCATTAGTTTCTTGTATTAGGTGAGATCATATGGTATTTGTCTTTTGCAGCCTGGCTCATTTCACTAAGCATAATTCTCTCCAGTTCCATCCATGTTGTCGCAAAAGGTAGGAGTTCCTTCTTTCTTTCTGCTGCATAGTATTCCATTGTATAAATGTACCAGTTTTTTATCTACTCATCTACTGATAGGAGGTTACGGAGAAACTTTTAGAAGCTGCAATATATTTGAAATACAAAATATGTTTTACAAAATATGTTTACTTCACAAACTTTTTTAAGTATCTGCTATTTTTAAATGCCTTCTAATTATACCTAAACTTAACATATATATAATAAATAATTATCTTCTCAAAGTTTGTTATAATTTAAAATATTCACAAATGACTTGTGTTTAAAATTTAAGAAATAAGAAGGTCAATATTATGATTTTTTTATTAGCCAAGTAACCATTCACTTATAGATATTTTCAGAAATATGTTTCATAGTATTCATCTATGTGACGAGTAATTTCAACCATGGAAATTGAGGTCCTGTTATTGAAAGTTTAGTTTAAAGCGAGTTTAATTTTCTTCATTGCTTTGCCTTCTTATGCTTTATACTTAGTACTATAATATTTTGGAAATTTTACATACTAAATATGGAAACGAAATAAATAAACAAGATTTATCATGCAATCCAATAGAGGACACTAGCCCAAAATGAATCAAGGTTTCATCCACACTAAGTGCATTTGGGAGATTTTCACCACTTTGGCCTCTGTTTCATTATTTGAAAAACCAAGAAAAAGATTATTTTTACAAAGATCTTTAAAATTCTAAATTTCATAATTTTAGATAATACCATGAAAAGAGAAAATCTTTGCAAACAATATTTCTAAAAAGAATTTTAACCCTCTTCAATTTCATATTTTTTGTGAAATGTTTTAGGCCAGATAATATAGTATTAAAATTGTGGCCATATATTAAAGCAATCCTAAAATCTATGGACTTTTTATACATATTTCCTCTGTACTATTTATATTAATATACCAATGGGTTAATTAATACATTAATACAATTTCAAATGTGTGAATGTATGACAATTAACTAAGAAAAAACACTATAATATATTAGACATTCAGAAGGAAAACTCTGACTCCAAAAAACCTCCGTTGCCTTGCAGCATACCTCTTCAGGGGAAAGGCTAAGGGAGTAAACCCCGACAGAAAATCCGGAGCCGGAGTCCCTAAGGCGGTTTGACGTTGTAGTCAACACCGGCAACTCCTGCAGCGCACCTGAAGCCAAGCTGTCTTGACTCCGTCTTTTCCTTGGACCCTTCAGCTGCGAAGAGAGGCGGGGTCTGCTGCATGGGCAACAGCAGACCCTCCATATCACCCTGCCCAGGCTCTGTAGCTTCAGCTTCACTGGAGAGGACACTCCAGCGTCATCGCAAGATGTCGATTCAACACGGGAGGAGACAGATACTGTGTCACTCCCGAGTCGGACTGCACAACCATTCTCGGCGGTGCAGATAGACTCTTAAGAAACTACACCATCGTCTCTCGAGACGGACGGCTGCCGACGACGATATTAGACATAATCTCATACACAGAAAATGTTTTCCTTCTTTCTGGCAACATCATCTTTAAAAGCACTTTCAATTTCAAACTACACCTTCAGTACACAAATTGAGCAACAGTGGAGGAAGGTTACTCTCCAATTCTGGCTCTACCTCTCAAAAATGTATGAAGATTGATATACTATCAGTGAGTTGGGATATATTATAAGATGGAACTTCTTCACAGCTTTCAGTGTTTGTATTTTATCTGTTTTATAAATATCAAATGAATTATGTATTTTTGTTGTTTGATAGTGTTATATTTTTTAACATCAAGTACTAACAGGATTAAGAAAGCAGATAGATAAAGAAATGTAAAAACTAAAAGTCTGACAGAGGACAAGGTGCTCTTTGGTAAAAAGAGGGTAACATTCAATGAGATGTTTCCTTCTCAAGGCTAAGCCCTTTCAACCAATCAGGGCACAAGGCAAAGGCTACATAATGTGAAATGAATTCAAGGGATCATTGAGATATGGAATGTGGCTTGTCCTGTTGGCAGGCAATGCAAATATAACAAGTCACTCAGTTTCTTTTTCCTCTCAGAAAATCCTTCTCAGCAAGTAGCTAGGTTTATTTTTGTTGTTGTTGCTGTTCTTTTTTGTTTTTGTTTTTTCCACAGCAATCAAGACTCGGCATGTGAAGCTTTGAACAATCCTGCACTGCAGGGAATGTTTTGCAGAAAATGCATGGTAAGATTGCAAGAAGGATTACTTTTTATTTCCTTTTGTCCTTGGGTTTATTTCATCTAATAATGGAGCAAAGATGGTGACTTATACAATAAGGAGGGAATTTATTCATGAGTAGTATGCAGCAAAATTGCTTTTAAATCCTTGTTCCTCATAATTTTATTTTTTAAAAAAACCTCATTGAATATAAGATGTGTTTTTGCTTTTAAAAAAAATGTTTATTATTATAGTATAAATTGTAGTCATACAATAATTTGTTCTTGCAACAGCTTGTAACCAGAATCTTAAAAGGGATTATTTCCTCCTTTCTTTACTAAAAAAGAGAAAAGCACCATCAAGAATATAATATAGGGTCATGTAAATAAAAACTGGGCCATTGAAATACAACAAAAATTTCTGTAAAAAATAATATTCCAAATTACGAGCATGTTGCTATCATCTGTTTCTTTGAGGTTTGGAAAAAATATTCTTAAATATCAATTGTGATTGTACTAACAAAGCTGGCTGTCCTGGCCTAAAAAATACTAACAGGTTAATGTCAGAACACCTAACTTCAAGTAACACTTCTGTCAGTTAGCTCTTGGCAGTGTGAATGGCAGTTTCCATCCCTGTGAATTGGAGATGATGATATTTAGCCTGCCAAACTCATAATAATTTGAGGATATATTAAAAGAAGGTTTACATATCTCATAGAATTATAAGGATATATTTCATGGAAAATATATCAAAAACTAGTGCACAGAAAATTTTGTCTTTGTCGTCCTTCACTTTCAGTCTAACGTAATCGTTTTGATTTATCTAGACATTCCACTAGCATAAAGTCAGGGAGTTATAAGAGTACACAGGATTGTGAGGACAGCTCTGAGTTTGGATCAAAAAGACTTCTTTTTTTTTAAAGTAACATTTGATTATGAAATCCAAAAGATGAATAAGCAGAGATAATTAAAAAATCGGAAATAAAAACAGCCTCCAAGTAGCTGCTCAAGCAAGTGGAAAGAATCACAATGACAAGGTTATGTTCTAAGGTTGGAGTAGAAGAACAGTGTGGGAAAATGAAGTGACTCAATTCTGGAGAGAGAGATAAGTAGGCTTCAGGGTCATGTTACCTGTTAAACATAGGTCTTTACACGAAGGAATAATCAGAAGTGTTTGCAGTGTTACTTAAAGAAATAGTGCTATAATTAGATGTTCATTTCAGTAGAACATTTAACAATAATGTGGAGAATAAATTGGAGGGTGACAATTATAGATGAGAGGGATTAGTTGTCTGGTTATTTCAAAAGTCCAGGCTAGTAATGATAGCCATACATGAGACATGGCACTGAAGACAGTACTGGAGTTTTACAATATATTTTGGAGATAGAATGGTGAAGACCTGGTGAGGGCTTAAATATGGCAAGAAAGAGGGACAGTCAACAATAATATCCCAAGGCTGAGATGCTCAATGTCTGATGGTTGGTTTACTGTGACAGGGAATTCTAGAAAGGGCTGTATTTGACAAAATAATGCCGAGCAAACAATAGAGGTGAATGTCAAAGGAGACATCTATGCTACACATGGATAGTGAAAATCAGTGTTATGACAATTACAGTCATCAGTATTGTTGAAATCAACAGGGAAAGGGCAAGAAAAAAAATAGCCCATGATAACACTTTGAGGATCTCCAAAGTTAAGAACATTCATGGCAAATGTGCTGATACAGTGACTACTATAAGTTATTGTGTTAGATACTGCATAAATAAAGTTAATGATATTCAAACATTCCCCATAAAAATCATAGTTTAGAAATGTATGAAGAGACATATTTAAGCATGCATAGGTGCTATAGGTTTCTATCAAAACACAGAGGAGGAATACTTTTTCTAGGTCTGTGGATATGGGTAGAAAAAAAAGGAAGATTCAAGAAGAGATGATACCTTGACTGAATCCAAAAAAGTAGCAATTTCTTATATTTCATCCCTTCATTTTCATGTGCAGTCAATAAAATTTTAGAGATGTACACTGTTTCAGGCATTATTCCAGTTGCTAAGAATAAAAGTATTAAAACACGCCAATATTCATGCTCAAAATTAGCTTAATTTAGCTCACAAGGAAGACAGACAATATACAAATAAACAAATAGCCATGGTAAATCTATAGGGCCATCATACTATAAAGACATTAAACCAGGATAATGGAATGGATATTGATTGCTTCAGTGGAAAGAAGTAATATTTAATCTGGTTACCTAAGGCCTCACCAAAGAGATATTCTTTGAAATTGAAACAAGCAGAACAGGAAGGAGTCAAATGTAGAAGTTTTTTGCAGACGAGAAAGAGATCAATAAGTGCAAAATCTTTAAGTTTAAAACTCATTCAGCGTGTTTAAGGTAAAGAAAGTTTATTCACCAAGATTGTGGGGACATTCAACAAGATATAGGTAAGAAATAAATTCTACAGTAAGATGATGAACTCTTTTCCAATGTCTCTTATTTTCTCAGTGAAATATTAGGCAATATCATCAAGTGTCATTGGGGGTGAAAGAAGGAATGTTAATATATGTGGTGATATATGGCATAAACTGGTCATTTTGAAGAGTAGGAGCCTGCATACTCAGAAAAGCATAGTAAGATTCTATTTTGGTTCTTTTTGAAAGTGTAGAGCAAAGCATGATCTTAAATTTAAAGTGAGACAAGTCAGCACATCTGTGTTTTCTTTTTTCTGGGCCATTTAATTAGTCCTCTTTTCATGTGAAATGTGCAATAAATTGGGTTAGAGGTTGAAGCTTTGCCAGTGGAGTATGAAAGAAGGAAAATGGAGTATAAGAGAGTGGATACAATAATGTATAATAAAATGAAGACTGGGGAAGAGGGAAGTAACTATAAAGAAGATGAGGGTAAAGGCCAAGAATACTTGGTAAATTTGAACAAATATTTATGTAAAATATTATGGGAGCTGGATATGATGGGCCAAGAATAGGTTGCTTTGCTTTGTGATTTTGCATCTTGTGCAGTATACAGTGATGGCAAGTTTAAAAGCTGCATTGTTCAATATGATAGTATTAGCTACTATTTTAATCTGAATGTTAATTAACTAAAATTAAACAATTAGAAATACAATTGTTTCATTGCACTAGCCACAATCCAAATGCACAATAGCTACATGTATCTAATGGTTATTAGACTGGACAGTGTAGAGGAAAAACAACTTTATTAATGCATAAAATTCTATTGGACAGGTCTCCATATTTGGAATGGATGGTAGAGAAAGGGGGGAAAGTGAATTAAATGAGGAGGACAGAAACACAGGAAGCTATGATGTTCATTGAGTCTTTACCAAGTATGTAGGAACATCCAAAATAATCAGAAAAGAGAAGAGAGAGAGAGGTGATGATGTTGTGGAGCTAAACCATAGCATAGATGAGAGCAACAAGAAATTGTTGCCATCACACGATGGCAAAAACTTTAAAAGATGTATGAGTTGTAAAGAGAAAAGATGTATATATGAACAATCTAAGGAGGCAAAGAATTCCAGGAAGAGGAGACACCATATACATGCTCATGGAGAAAACATAGTCCTTCTGGAAAAATAAAAACAAACTTGAAATAGTTTCATGTGTCTGGGAAAATGAGGAGTGGAGTGCCCAAACAGTAACACAGACATTTCAGGTTCATTAACACAGTCAAGTACATCAATACCCTCCCTAGGAGTCTTGTTAGGAGCCTTGTTAGTCTCCTGATACTTAGTTCCCTGTTGTTCCAGGGGTTTACCCTCAAATGAATGCCACACATAAAAGCAACTCCCTGCTGTGTCAATAGTTTCTCACCAATATGCTTGTGTAAATAACATCACCACTATCCCCACCAACCAAATGATCATTTAAAGTGCACAGTGTAATGAATTTAGTGGTGATTATAAGACTAGCTATTAATATGCTGAATAGTAATAACAGAGGGATTGTTGAATCTGATTAAGATAAAATACTTCCAATTGGCAAGTATTTGTGTGTGTACATATATGTATGTGTGTTTACACACACACATTTATATGTACTGACACACATATATGTAATGCTATGTAATGTAATACACATGCATATGCATGCAAGACATATATAGATATAGATATAGTTGATAGATATACATATAAATATAGATATAGATTTAGACTTAGAGATACATATATACCTTATGCTTTGGAATGAAACAGGCAACTAAATATCATTCATGAAATCTCTCATATGTACTGCAAACAAAAACTTTTTGAACAAAATAATAATAGGTAAAACTACTTGGAAGACTGTGAGATTTTTTTACTCTATTTCCAATAAAATGAAGTGAAGAAGCAATTGTCAAGATAATTCAAAGATAAATAGAAAAAAAAACTTGCCTAAATTATCTGAATAGTTAATGAAATACTGGAGGCTTGAGGCCTCAATTATCCAAGTAAATTAATCCTTTTTCCACTAGATTCTGCATGTAAATGTAATGAATGAAATAAATTTTCTTAAAGTGTTAGAGTTCTTTTTTTTTTTTTCCTTAAGGTACAATTAAGTCCCTGTTAGACCAGGTTAAATATTATTTAACCTATAATATATAACATTGTTATTTGTAAGAACATTACAGTAAATTGTGATCAAAGTATAGTAAAGATTTGGGCTATGCCTGCACATATCAAAATATTCATATGAAAATGCATAAATCAGCTTGCTTTGCTTAAATGAAGGCCATAGAACTATTGCTCAACAGGAATTAATGAATCTTGATAGCTTAAATGTTTTATTAATGTTTTAAAAATATTGAAGTTATAACCACAGCAATGTTTAATTACCATGACCAAAGAGGTTACAGTGTGTTCAACTTATGCTTTGTTAGACATTTTTCACAATTGTAGAATACAACAATATTTTTTCTTGTCAAATGTTTGAAGTTAGCCCTGTTTACACATTCAGAGTTCTAAATCGGCAAGATGCGATCAAGGCATCGTTTTTATAATGCAGACGTAAAAATATCCTGGAGTTTAAGAATTCCTAAACTCACAGTATACCCTTGATAAATACATTTAATTTAATTGATTTAAATGAATTACTTAAAGAGGATGGGTGGAGTCAAATTTCCAAGAAGAGTGTTTTTGTTTTGTTTTGTTTTTTAGAAATGTCATTATCATCCATGGTCTGTTGCCATCTAAAAGTAAAAGACCGAAGGGTATGTCTATTGGGATATTGACAGGGAAAGCAGATGTTCTGGGCTAAGTCCTTTGTGATTTTACTTTATCATACAGCATGTTGCACATTTTGAACTTAAATTTATGCTTTAAAATCCAGAGGACACAGCTGAAATGTCTTCCCAAATATATCAATAAGAAACATCTTGTTTAGAAAATGAAGTATCAAAATGCTGTGATTATAGTCTCTTCTCTGATAATTCGAGTACTGTGTATATGCCTCAGACACCTTCTTTTTCTTATACATGCCTAAAATCGGAAATTAGATATGCCGGTAACTAGCCAAGAAAGCAGCAGCTCTGATCTGCCCTAGGTTTTCTTCTAGATAGGTTTCAGCCGCCATGCATCTAAAAGCAATTGAGGACAAACTTTAATATAAGCTGAACTGGATTCAGGCTGAACGTTCCATGAGTAGTAGAAAGAGAAAATTATAAAACTTTTGGAAGTGATTACCATATTAGGCTAACCCCAAATTCAGCAAGTTAGATTCATAATACCAGTGATAATGGTCATAATAATTAAAAAGTAAAATTGGGTCACAACCACCTATATTTTAATATCTTCACTTCTCTGATATTTCAAATAACATTACAAATATTTGGTATGCTTCATATTCATAAATCTGTAAAATAGGCCAAAGAGATTATCCACATTTTTCAGATAAGAAAAATACCTTTTAGTTACATGACTTGTTCAAGGCTTCATGAGTAAATAAGTAGCACCATTCACTTTTATTCATAGACCTTTCTATTTTCATCAACCTGAAGTATTTGCCATCCTTTAACAATGCATCTCTATCAACTCAAGTTCATTGTAAACTCCATTAACCTGCTAAAAGAGAGAAACATTATTATTTTCTTCATGTATTTCTTGAAATAAATTTCTAATAGTATTAAGATTATATATATTAAAAGCATTTTTCTATTCAAACAAATTTTGAGGGAAAATATCCATTGCATTATAATGTAATAATGAAAGTACATTTATATCTCATTAGTTTTAACAATATCTATAATTTTGATGAATGAGTGAATTAAGTTGTGTATATATATGATTTATTATTTAAAAGTGATGACTTTTCTAGTGTGCAAATAAGAATATACAGTGCATGACATATTCTAGTAATAAAATATTTTCCTTACTCTTATCACATTTAATATAAAATATACCTAATCTTGGATTTTGAAAATACATACCAAATTAATTTCCAATGGGGTTATTTAATAAATATTTGAACTTTTTTGGCATTTGTGTTTATCAGACCTAATGTTATTATACATATTTTTAGGACAGATTCATAGTTAAAATAATATTGAAATATTCAGTTATAATTACATTATACATACACTTGCAATATTCTTTGAACTCTTTCAAATGAACCTTGTAAAGCCTGACTTTAATACCAGCACAAAGGATAAGGAATGAAAGTTTTAAAACCAATTTTGTTAGAAGAATTTTCATTTTGGGAACTATTGTAAGAAATTTTTACAAAAAATATAAATGGCAATTAAAATTCTTACCTAAAAATAAAATTTATTTAGTATTAAATTTAATTTGAGGGTATTTTACATATCTTCAACAGTTTTCCTACATATTGCTGCTACTGTCTTCACATCTCTTGGACCTAATGAAGCATCTTGGAATGCAATTACTTGGCATTTCAAAAATAACATTCAATATACCAATAAAACAGTTAACCTGTTATTATTGAGATAATTTAATCATACCAGAGAAGTGAAAGATAGCCTATGGGAAGAAGATGGTACAAAAAAATTACCAGTTCTTTTATAATTTAATTTCAAGTATACATCATATGCCTTTAATAATTTTTGAGACATGAGCTGATATCCAGCTTAAGTCAGTTGCCTCTATTGATATAAAAAATTAAGTTAATGTTTAATTATATTTTTAATTGAACTATTTATGTATTTTTAGAATCCATTGAAGAATTTTACCACTAAAATTGATGAGGTTTGGCAGATAAAATAGCAGCAAAATAAGAGCTATGGTTTCTTCAAGTCATAAACATTTGTGAAGAAAATATAGAAAATTGAATTTTAGTGTAATTGCTATTCAATGAACACAAACTACCAAAAACTGAAATTTTCTTCTTACCTCCATGACCAAAAATACTAACTCATGCTCAATAAGTACTTTCTCTGTAGGTAGGAGAGTCCTATGAAGTTGATATTTTTATAATGCCCATTGTATGGATGGGAAAACTAAAATCCAATGAGATAAAGTAAAGTTTCCATGGTCATTCAGTTGACAAGTGAATTTAGTTGTCTAGTCGATCTAGTCCCTCTAGTTCAGAAATCATGCTCATATTTACTAAGCTAACGTGAATCTGCCTCTAAATGTTAGCTGTTTTATTTCCATTAACATGCTTGACTTGAATATATTTTTTAATTCCAGAAATCAATAGCATTCTTATTGCATTGGCCAAAGCAGAAATTAAATGCCTTATGTTTGATTACATAATTCTAATACTGTTTACCATGCAGAAAATTAATTGTCACCTAAAAGAGCTTTTAATTTAGAGTTAAATAACTCTGTGTATGGCAGGGTTTTACTCTTATATTTGGAGTAAATTTTTGGTTTTCTGAATAATTTTGTTTTGTTATGTCAAATATAATCAAGATGGTAACTGATATTTAATCAGTGCATCATAAATCATTCAAACTATTAGCAGCTAGATACTTTGAGTTGTTTTTTCTTGATATGTTCACCTCTTTACCAAAAGCAAAACTATATTTTCTTTTACAAATCCAATATATTTCTATATCCTACAATAAAATATGGTGACATTTTTACTTTATTTCTGTACTATATACAATGTGGCCCTAATCTTTGTGTGATGTGTCATTGTTTCCTTGATGCTGCCTCCATGAGTCAAAGGTAAATTTCAGATCCTGTTAAGTGGTGATCAAAGTCAGTCTTCAAGGAAAAAGTTACTGCAGTAGAACTTAAAGACCCTTTAATAGGACACACTATAAATTGCTTTAAGATACATTCTGACAAAAAATCCAATGGTATGATTGGATTAAGATACTTTATATGCTATATGTAGCATTTCCAATATCAGAAGTAAATATACCTATGTGATTGTTCACTCATGTGAGCTTATGTCAATATTTTAAATGATAAACAGTAAGATTACATGTGTACCAACCATTTTAACTGGCCATGGTCTTATTTGACTTTTTCTTTCCTTTCTTTCTTTCTTTCTTTCTTTCTTTCTTTCTTTCTTTCTTTCTTTCTTTCTTTCTTTCTTTCTTTCTTTTCCTTTCTTTCTTTCTTTCTTTCTTTCTTTCTTTCTTTCTTTCTTTCTTTCTTTCTTTCTTCTTTCTCCATTTCTTTCTTTTTGTCTTATTTGTTTTTAAACTGCTAGATATTTAATTTAAAAATATTAATGAATAACATTTTTAATCAAATTTAGTTTTCCTACTTTTCAATATAAAAGCACAATGATTTTAATAAAGCCTACAAAAGTGGGACTATTTTTCTCTACTATTTTATTCACATCTGTGTTTAGAAACATATTAATTATATTCAGGATAGACACAGAGGGTTTTTATAGAAACCAGAAAAAGCCCAAAGCTATAATTATATCTAAGTTTTGTAACTTAGCCAAGTCCATTATTCATATTTAGAAATTAAAAAGTCACAGCGCTCTCAAAATATTTAGACCCCTCTTGATTGTATTAATATTTGATGTTTGATTAGGTTAAAATGCAAATGTAAACTCTCCATATGGTGCAAAGTAGCTCAGGAACAATATGGTCCATGTGGCCAAGCCACCTTGGATCTTTCAATAATAAATATTCACAAGCTCCATTAACACCACATCATCACTACTTTAATTTTAACCTGCCCAGTTTTGGGTCAGTGATAAAATTTGGTCAGTATCTTAATAACAGCAGAACTGATGCTCATAGAGAGTGCAGGGACTGAGAGTGAACATTTTTGTTAATTAAGTAAAATGAAATCCTGCAATAATATTTTATCAAATACAAAAAGTGAAGAAAACTATGAAAATAATCTTGATTCCAGAGGGTGAAAAAAAATATGCAGCAAGACTACTGAGAATTGAGGAAAGTAAAGAAAAACAACTTTAAACAAATTGAGATTCTGTCTCTCCCAGTTGCCTATTTTTTAAAATTCTCATATGATTTTTTATTTTTAAAAACATCTTAAGAAATACTACAAGCAAATTGATGTAAGATTAGAAGGCAAAAGCTGTATTAAACAGGGGAGATAATTGTTCTGGTCTGCACATATTATTATTTTATTTTTTTCAAGAGCAAAATATTTAATAAATATATCACTGAAAGTTTAGCATAGTTGTTTTAGTGTCTAGAGAAAAAGAGGCCAGAGTAATGGGATTGATCCCTGGTTGGCCAGTTCATTTAAATGTTGTAACGCTGAAGGTGAAATTCACAGGGTGAACAATTTTTAAGACTTATGTATGGTTTGTAAGAAGAGTACATGAAACAAATTGAGAATTTTTAATTTTCTCTTCAATATATTGAGGAGTCATAATGGGAATCAGAGCTCACATGAAGACCAAAAGTGAGGCTTGAGAACGAGATTAAATAAATCAATTGTTCTATCCTAGTGGTCACACTGAGGGGTGGAAAGGAGACCTAGTAAGGCTCAAATACAGTGTACCTCAGAATTTTAGATTGGTTTTCATTGACAAAAAGTGATTTTATTCCCTTCAAGTGTGTTGACTTGGAAAGGAAAGTTGAATGCTGCAATTAAATTGATACATTAAGCAGGGCATAATAAATTCCAGAGAAACAGATCCGGAATCTTGGTGACAATGAGAATGACTTGATTAAACCACACTGAAGTTCACAACATTTCAGGATTGACTCCGTTATCTATGCCAATAAATATATTTTACTAAAGCAAAACAGAATTTTTTATATTCAAGAAGCCCCCTAATTGGTAAAAGAAAAAGGAAAATGAGTAAATGGATCAAGACCTGCTCAGCCCCACAATTAGTAACAAAAAAAAAAAAAAAAAATTACAAGTAACATATCACATAACTTTAAAAATGTTTGATCTTATTAACATTCTGAAGCCAGAAAATTATCTTTTCCTCCCTTTCACTCTTTTTAGCTCCTTGTATTTAGCAAGACTTTTCCCATATGAGCTAAGGTTGGAGAATATTGGCATTTTCCTTGAAAGTCTTATTATTTGAAGAATAGGGGGCTGTAGTATTCATTGAAGAATTAGGAAATGTCATGGTTTGGCAATTTTACTACCTTTAAGGAGATGGAAGCAGTCAAAGAGCTTGGATAATTAGGGGTTGTGATCTCATATGAACCTTTCCTGCTTATGACAGTCACTCATCACATGCATTTTACTTGGACAAATGCTGCTGTAACAATATCAGCAACCTAATCTGGTGCTCCACTTGAAAGAATTTTCCTTTGCTCTCCACTAATCACCTAATCTTGGTTTATTCCTCCGGGAGTGCACACTCCCAGCGTTTTCTTTCACCACTCTGTAGAGTCTGTGACTGCAGTGTAAGCAACACCCAGTTGGCTCATTAAAGTCCTTATTATTAACTTTAGATGATCCCATGAGGTCTACAACAGCTTTCACATTCTCTCATTCTACCTTTGCACTGAATAGGACAAGGATATATTAGTTCCTGAACAAACAGGAAATAGCATTACCTTTTTAAACAGCGAAAAGCATAGAGGTAGAGATTAACTATGGACTTCATAGTTGTCTTTTTTTGTTTGTTCATTTATTGATTTTAGAAAGAGAGAGGAAGAGGAGAGAGAGAGAGAGAGAGAGAGAGAGAGAGAGAGAGAGAGAGAGAGAGAGAGAGAGAATGAGAAATATCAATCTGTTGTTCCACTTATTTATGCATTCATTGGTTGTTTCTTGTATGTGACCTGACCTGGGATCGAACCTGCAACCTTGGTATAAGAGGAGGACACTCTAACCAACTGAACTACCCAGCCAGAACTCAGAATTTTACTAAGCTACATTTGTTATGGAAATTAAATCTTTTTCAACAACTTTACATAAATAAATTTAGAATTAACAGGGCTTTTATTATTATCCTTAAAACTAGTTTTTCATTATTGATTTAAAGCCTTTTCAATACTAATTATGTATCATCTGTGTTAATGGGTATAAAAGAATTTACGTGGAATGCAATGACACATATATAAATTTATGCATACATCATGAAATGTATATTTCAAGTAACGACAAAGAAATGGCACAGTTTAGCATTGTTGATAATGGCTTTGTTAATATTAAGAGGTTTGGTTTTAAATGACAATGTCCATGTGTATATAATAAAAATCATAATCTACACATACCAGATACCTCTGAGAGTTTTGAGTGGCTCATAATTAGAAGGCATCCCCAGTGCTCGATTCACTCCTATGCATTAAATAAACCACTTACTGAAATACATTATCACATTCTGAATAGAAGTACTTTAAAATGACTAAATGACATGAATAATATTCCAGAGAACTGAAAAGCCAGTACTAAAATTTTTTATTTTTGTTGTTGCTTTCTGCCTCATTACCTTTACTTTTTGATCCTCTGCCCCTCCAACATCCTGTGAATTATTTCTAAGACTTCTGATGGGATGTCCCATGTGTGCTCAATGAGCTGTGTTAGTGCCCCTCTGCCAGGCACTGCTGCTCTTACTACATACTGCCATTGATTCATTCTTTGTTCAACAGCCACCAGAAGACACTGAGGGCATCCTCCTGCTTCACCAACATAACTGGTACTGCTGGCAGGGTAGGCTCCACCCCCTTGATCATCCCTCCACCTCAATGACAAGCCCGATAACTCTCAGAAATTCTCTTCTGTTGACTTGAAGTTGTGGAATTTTGCATTATTTTTTACGGAATCAAAATAAATATATATCTCTGATTATGGGCCACATGATATTAGAAAAACACTACAGTGCTACTTGGGTGTCAAGGTGTCATGGAGTTCATTGTAATGGCCCTTTCAGCCCTTTTTCTCTTTAAGAGGTAGGCATGGATTAAGAAGACTGTAGACATAGTCAAGTGAAAGTCATCATGTTTTACTAAAAACTAATATCCTAATACCCTAGACTTTTTATTAAGACTATTTCACTTTGGTAGCCCATTCTCTTAAAATTAGTGACCTGCTATCCAGATCTTCATATTTCCACAGAATATAATTTTGTTCAGTCTGTCTTTTTAGTTCCTCACATGTATTCAAAATTACCTTTAACTAAATAGTGTACAATTTAGAATTATAGCTCACATTAAACAAGTTCACATTTCTGCTAACCATTCTTTTCTGTAGTCTACTTGAGTGGCACTAACTGATTCACTCATAAAAATTAGATTTGCAAATTCATAAGCATTTCAAATTTATTGAAATTATCTTCAACTAAAAACTGAAAACTCCACTCAATGTAATAAACATGTCAATTGAAGTCAGAGTTAAATTAATAGACCCTGATTTCACTGCCTTTCTGTAGGTTCATTTGAGAGGCATTTTTTTTTCCTATCCAAGTCTAACCTCTACAATTATGTGCAGAATGCATTGCCACTTACTGTTTGAACTATTTTGCTTTATCACATATGTCCTGTACCCCCTTTACCAGGTTATTCCCTTCCAAATATTCACGTATCCATAACGCTAATTTTCTAATCAAGGAGGTGGAAGAGTCAGCCTCAACCTTACAGCAAACTCAAGTTACCAACCTCTCCCCATTTTTCTTTCCCAACCATAGTTCAAAGTATTCATAACTTGCTTTATATATTTCCTTATTCTTTAACTCTTTGAAATCTTGTTTCTAATTTCTAACCCTCAACCCAAGTTGACTTCACAAGGAAAAATTAACCAGAATAAAAATAATCAAATTTCACTCTTCTTTGGCTATTGTATCAACCTATTGTTTGAACCCAGTAGAAAGCCTGAAACAAGAGTCTGTTGACGCCGTCAGGTTCCTAGGGTAAATGAAAAATTTCACCCAAGTTTCTTACCAATATCGTACCAATTTCCTTGGAATTACTCCAAACTCATAGTGCAGGCAGAAATAATAGATTTAGATAACCATAGTTGTAACAAATTCCTGTTCTCATGACTGCTGTTAAT
This sequence comes from Furipterus horrens, assembly GCF_987537825.1. Classification (NCBI taxonomy): domain Eukaryota; kingdom Metazoa; phylum Chordata; class Mammalia; order Chiroptera; family Furipteridae; genus Furipterus; species Furipterus horrens. The sequence goes on along the minus strand of NW_028327173.1, from coordinate 59,062,570 downwards.
TAATTAGGGTTGGAATGTATCCATTGTCTAAAAGGAATTGATCATATTCTGTTTCCAGGGCTTGCAATGAAGACAGAGAGCCAGTTAGATGTTGTAATAGTAAGATCTTATTGAATATGGGCAGGAGCCAGTTACATGGTAAGATGTGATCTGAAGAAATTGTCTTAAGCAAAGGCATCGTTTCAGATAAAGGAGATAAAAACAGAAATGCCTAGAGTAAATTAGCTTAGAATCCCTTATCCTTTAGACTCAGAGTAGCTACCTGATAACTTTTCCCTACTGAATAAGCTTCTTTTTAATTTCTGTAAAATTTCTATCTTAAAATTTTGTATTTGTTAATATGAGCAAGCTTGCATGGGTTTTTTTCTTCCAATTGATGTATTATTAAGACAACTCCAATAAATATAACAAGTTATTTATTAAGGTTAATGGGCTAGAAGAAAGGTATTCAAACAGAATTTTGTATGTTTTTCCAAAAGACACAGAAAAGTACATACTGAAAAATACCTTTTCCAAATGAATGCATTTTACTAAATTATATGATAAATTGATTCAATCCTAATATTTTTGACAAGTACCCAGTCACACTTTTTAAAATGTGAGTTTAGTTAAGTGTTTGTTCTTATAAGGTCTCTATAGACTATCGATCAGATTTTGAAGAAGCATGTGAATCAACTTTCAGAAATGCTTATTAATTGTCAGGTGATATCAATTTAAGAAAATGACAGTAGTGTCTAATTTTAAGTATTTAGCACATATTATCTGTTTTTATTTCTATTCTTTATGCCTTCTTGTGTTCTATTTTAACTATGAAGTTATTATGAGAAGAGACTTGGTAAAACAAGTCTGTTAAGTACTCCTGAGACATCCAGAAGGTAGCTAAAGATATGTTATCATAAATTCCTTATATATTTCCCATGGAAGAAGGTATTTTTAAATTTTTGGAAAAACTATAGTATATCTATGTAGCAGCAGAAGGTGATAAGGATATAGGAATGTTTTAATTTGTTATTTACATAACATAGAATTAAAACCAATTCGGTTTTACTGAATACAATCCTGTACAATGTGTACCATAAAACTATAGAAAGTCTTATCTATATAGACCGTAACATAAATGTTCCTTCTCCTTCTTTAGCTATAGGATGGAAAATCTGTGTAATTATTCCTGATACAAGACGTTTTAGATTAGTGTTCTAGAATATAAGTCCCAAAAAGATAAAATATTTGTCCTTTTATTTCAGTGCATATCTACAGCACCAAGACTAGTGCCTAGGGTATAGTAGGCATGCAATAAATATTAATTGTATATAAATATTGAAAACTAATAGCACTAGAATCACCTGACTTTCTTTTTAGTTTACTAAATTACCATATCAAGGACTGGGCATACATTTAAATGATCATTAATAACACTGCATTTTGGAACCATCACTGTTTATTCAAATCTATTCACAAGATTTACTAAATTCAGAACGTATACAGGGAAAACTTCAATCCTACACTTTTTATCCAACTCTCAAATAAAAGCCTTCTGCTAAGTTCATAGTCAATAACACATAGAAAAATAAACTTGCATAAAAAAATAAGGATTTGCAGAGTATTTTATCCAGACTACACATTGTTAAATAATAATTTAATTAAAACTTTGGAAATTAAATAAAACAAATTTTAATTGTTCCTTTAATTACATTTGGTCTTATCATAAATTCACCAGGATTGTCCAACTAGCATGGGGAATAAAAGTTATAAAATGTGGTTTCCTGCTTAAAACAGTGTAAATTTTGTAAGACACCAATATATGGCTTCATAATATAATATCTTCACTGTGATAATTAATACTTACCAAACCAGTTTCTTTTTAGATAGTGAATATATAATAGCTTTTAACAAATATTAAATGATAATGTATGTTATTCATATAAGAAAATTGTTAAAGCCCTGCTACAGTTCATGCAAAAGTTAATGTAGAAGGAAGGAAAAACAAATTACTCAAACCATTAATTGTGTTGCTGAATCTAATCATTTGTGTATTTTAGGTAAAGTTTTCTGACTTTATTGTAGCCATTAGTTTTTTTACAGTGAATAATCTTGTGTTAAAAATTCCTAATTAGATTAGTAATTTTTTTAAGTTGTTGCAGTATGAAACTTGAGGTTCTATCAATAGGAGCAGATATAGGGGTGATACTTATAACCAAGTCATTGGGTCTAACTTCCCCTAAGAAATTATTTTCTGCAATAGTAGAACCATGAATAGAGTTCATTATTTTACTGATGGTTCATCCCTTGGCAGACATTAGCCAACTAAAGGCAGAAACATGTTGTAAATCAAGTAAAACTTCCATTAATCATAATGGGAGCTAAATGTATGTCAGGAGAATGAATCCCCTTAGGTATTTAAAATGAGTCTCAGTTACATATGTTGATGTAGCTTGGTAAGGTATTTTCATATTTTTAAAGAATCACCCCGTTTGGCAAGATTAAATAGGAATCCATCAGATGAGCATGACTTTGCCAACCTTCTGATTTTCAAATGGTCCTGAAGACTCCAGGAAACATGTGAAGCAACATCTGTAAAATATGCACAAAAAGCTGGGAGAGGGATCCAGATTGCCTTCACCACAGGTAACTTAGACACCTAGCAGAACAAAACTTGGCCATTTAATAATACCTGCTCTATCTCCACCAGCTCCTTGCAATGAAGGCAGAGTTCCTCACCCAATGCAAACAATGGAAAATTTGTTTTTATGCCAGGTTTACATAAATACTATGAATTGGGTTGTCTGAATTTTTTAAATCAAGACCTACTTGGATCCATCAAATGTAAATAGTTCCCTAAATTAGGGTGTTGCTATTTTTATACAGAAAGAACAGAAATTATTGGAAAACTCTATATAGCAAATGTCCTTACAAAGATTTTTTTTTTAAATAGGAAAAAGAAAAATTCCAACAAAACATATTTAGAGATCTTTGTCTTCTTTATGATGTTCAAGTTTCTCTAAAATTAAATTAAGGATTAAAGGTTTTACCATATATGTGCAGAAATAATTCTGCATTGAAACAACTTTATTTTGATATTATTGGAATTTGAGTCAAATTGGATTCATGATACTTACTGACATAAGAATAATCAAAGTGAAGGCTAAGGCGGAAAGGACTATGAAAGAATAAATAAGTGGGTGGAGGAGGCATCATAATATTAAGAATTGAGATAAATTCGTGTATTAGGGTCAGGAGAGTGAGAGGAAAGAAATAGACTAAATCAAACAAACAGTTTGCTGAAGTTTCATGCAAAGAATAATGTTAGAAAAAATTAGGAAACTACAAGTTTAAAGGTGCTATTTTTTCATAAATGAAGTATGGAAACTAGAGATATAAAGTAGAGATATATGAGTATGAATATATGGATCTCAGAATGGAGACATTTTGTTGTGATGAGTCACATTTAATATCTATATAAATAGCAGCAAAAGGAAATATATAGTAAGATTCATACTTTTGAAAACAACACTAAAACTCTAGGCAAGTAGAAAAATATCAAGTTAGTGGCTATAAACCGGGAAGATTTTATGAGGCTGTACAGGTGGTTAGGAAAGTGGCAGAGAGATTTGAAAGCATTCAAGTGTAAGATAATATGAGTCCCAAAGTATAATAAGAATGCATGTGTAAGGCGTCAGACCAGGTAAAGAATTTAGGCGTCATTTCCCTGATGACAGTAATCCAATATCCTATGTGGTAAAAATATAATCCAAAAATATTTTATCACTGCAAAATGCACTGGAAGCAAACAGAAGAAAATTGTTAGATATTAAATGTATTTAATGTAGCACTCTTCTAGGCTCTAAGGATAAAGCATCAGATAATGTCCCTGCTTTCATGAAAATACACTTTAATGTAGGGGAAAGACTGTAAGAGTAAGTGTATTTCAGGAATGTCAAAGCATGCACCTGGCATTTTCTTCCTGCAGATGTAAGCATGGCTCATTTTCTTAGCTTCTTATCATCTTGGCTCAAATAACATTTTCTCAATAAGGCTTTTCTGAACATCTTTTTAAAACCACAACACGGTTCCTATTGTCCAACACTCTTCATCTTTTTATTTTTTTGCTTTATTTTTTCTATATAGTTTTATCACTGCTGACCTATCATTGATTTTATTTATTTGTATATTTCAACTAGAATGTACATTTCATGCAGCCAGATATTTTTGTCTGTTTTATTTACTGCTATATCAATCAGTATCTAGAGGAGTTCTAAGCACTGTAGGCACCTAATAAATATTTTTGAATTAATTAATAATGTAATGTTTTGAAGAAAATACAGTAAACTAAACTAATTAGAGATCGATGAGGGTTGAGGACTATGTTAGATAGTGTGGTTAGGAGAACTATTTAAGTAGATTGTGAGAAATGAGAAAGAGCTTGCCATGTGAAAATATGTTTGTGGGGCACAGTTTCAAAAAGGGAATGGCAAGTCAAAAGATTGTTGTGAAGTAAAGAAGTTCTGTAAGGGGACGAGGAGTACGTGGGGGTGAAGAGCTAAATGGAAAGAGATTCAAACATAAGATAGGCAACAGCCAAATTAGGTATTCCTTTGTAGACCATAGTAGAGTGTTTGAATAATATTTTAAATACGAGAAGATACCATTCAAAAATTTTAAAAAACACTCTTTGACTATTACATGAACTATTTTTTGCAGGGATACAGTGAGGCAGTAGAAACATAAAAAGCCTTCAAGAGGTTTTTGCAGTGGTGGAGAAGTTAGTAGGTTAGGGTAGTATAACAGCATTGGAAAGAGTCAGGAAGGGTAAGTTCCCAATGTGAACCTTATCCAAATTAAGCTTGATGATATTGGGTCATTTATTTAATCACTATAAACCTTGGGTTTTTTAAAAATCAATTTAATAGGAATAATAAAGTTCTTACTTCAAGGCTTGGATGATTGGGTGAATGAGTCATGGTCAAATATTTTTAGGCTAAAAACATTTAAATCTGATGATTTTGTACGGATCAGTTCTCCAGATGTAAAGGTATATGTCTCACATGGTAAGATATCCACACATATAAATAAAAGATACAACACTTACTTCCTCTTGAAATATATTATTTAAAGCACTTTAAGTTTGGACATATGCCTGAAAAACACCTGCAGATGAAAATACCTCAGAGGGACTCTTGAATTGGGCATATCAAAAGCACAAACTCTGTTCTGGTTTCAACTCCTCCCCTGAGAATCAATGCTCTTTTTAAAACAGCTTCTAGGTACAGATGCAAAAGAAGTTCAGGAATCCATTTACCTTAACCCTGTCAGAATTGTACCATCTATTCTGTTCACAGAAAGCATAAGTTAAAAGTTTTTGTTACTTTTTTGTATTAAATTGATATAGATTATTCTTGATAAGTTATATATTTACTATTAAAGCACAAAACAATAATAGGTAAATGTTATTACAAATATCAGTTTAGAATATTGAAAACCTACCATCTTCAGTGGTGTCATACTGTTAGAAACAAGGAAATAGTGACTCCCAAACCAGTAGAAAGTCATTAGTAACAAAGGGCAAATATAATAAAAAGGGTCTTAAGGGAAAATGTAATTAGAGGATCTCTGAGAAGGGAGCTGACATCACTGGCATATCTACAAACCACAGAAGGGGCATTTAGATAACCGTGTTAGATTGTAACTCTGGAGTAACCAGTAATGGAGAAACGGGGAAGAAGGAGAGGGGAGGGGGAGCTAATTGCGTTAGGGCGGGGAAAATAATCACTTTAGGGTGGCAATTTTAAGGTGGAGAAGATAATCACTTTAGGGTGGCAATTTTAAGGTGGGGAAGTTAAGACTATAAAACCAGTTTTCTTTGTCTACTTGGCGCGCACATTCTCCTGGCTGTGAGGGTGCACCTGGCTCTGCAGACCCATGAATAAAGGCCTCACTTTACTGCTCAAGTCCTGTGTCCCAGCTTTTATTGTGAGCGTTTCTCACAATACTTACTTTCAAAAATTAAGTTAAAAATATCATTTAAGTTTTTCTTAATATTATTATCATTTTAAATAGCATTTTCATTGACATGAAGTAACATCTAAACCCATGATTATCTTTGAGACAACACACAAAGCAGTAAATAAAATGGATTTACAAGTCTAAGAAGTATAGAGAGTCCTAAACAAGATGAACTCAAAGAGGCCCACAATAAGTCATATCATAATTAAAATAGTAAAGGGTAAAAACAAAGAAAGAATCTTAAAAGTAACAAGAGAAAAGTAGTTAGTTACCTACAAGGGAGCTCCCATAAGACTTCCAGCTGATTTCTCAACAGAAACATTGCAGTCCAGAAGGGATTAGCACAAAGTATTCCAGGTGATAAAAAGCAAGGGACTATGACCAAGGTTACTGTACAGAGCAAAGCTTTTATTTAGACTCAAAAGACAGATAAAGAGCTTCGCAGACAAGAAAAAAAAAATAAAGAAATTCATCACCACCAAACCAGTATTAAAAGAAATGTTCAAAGGACTTCCTTAAGAAGAAGAAGAAGAAGAGAAAGAAGAAGAAGAAAGAAGAGGAGGAAGAAGAGGAAGAGGAAGAAGAAGAAGAAGAAGAAGAGGAAGAAGAAGAAGAGGAAGAAGAAGAAGAAAAATATGAATAATAAAATGACAAAGAAGGACCCAGAAATTTCACTTGGTTTTTACCCAAGGAAACTAAAATCATTCTTGTGAAAGACATATACACACCATATTCATTGCAGTATTATTTACAATAGTCAAAATATGAAAGCATCCTATGTATCCATTGATAGACAAATGGATAAAGTGATAGTAAATTTATAAAATTGACTATTACTCAGCTGGAAAAAAATGATATTGTGTCATCAACAACATGGATGGACATAGAGGGTATTGTGCTAAGTGAAAAAAGTCACACATGGAAAGACAAATGCCACATGATTTCACGTATATGTAGAATCTAACAAACAAAACAAAAACAACTTCATAGCTACAAAGAACATTTTGATCATTGCCATATGGAAGGGGATTTGGAGGAGATGGATGAAAAATAGGAAGGGATTAAATGTGCAAATCACCAGCTATAAAAACAGCCATGGGGATCTACAGTACAGCATAGGTAATATAGTTCATAATATTGTAATAAATATGTATGGTGTCATATGGGTACTAGATTTAATGAGGTGATCACTTCATAAGTTACAGAAATGTCTCTAATCATTATGGCATGCACCTTAAACAAATATAATATTGTATGTCATTGTAATTAAAATTTTTTAAAAATAGTTTTAAATAAAATAAATTTAAAAAATGAAGTGCTCAATAAAAGTATAAGCCACTATACTAACAGTAAAAGTATAAAACACAAAACAGTAAAAAAATCATGAGTAATAGTTACAATAATATAATCCCTTTATTAATATTGCAGTTTCAAAGAATTTTTATGCTCATTTTTCAAAAAGAGCCCAATTTCAATTTATTTATTTTATTTCAGTTAATAGAAAAATATTGCCAAGTCTGTTTCTACAATAATCCCCTAAGATCTATTAAGAAAAATAGCCCAAATATGTCTAAATGCCTTTAATGTCATCTTGGAGTATCATATACCAGGCCCACCCAGTATGATTTCATTTCCTAGGCTAAAGGGACTTTGTTTGACTTGTGATTTACTACTGATTTATTCCCATATTTAATTAAGGCTTGTATTATCATGTACATTATTGTCTAGTAGAGAAGCAAATGATTTCTGTCTGATAGAAAAGATAAGCACAACAATTAAAGTTTTATTGACCTATAGTACATTAAACAGTTTTATTTCTAACTTAGCAAATTTATTTTAGCATGCCTTTCCCAATTAACTATAAATATTTGTGTTTCTCATATGCTCTGAATCAACCTTACCATCCTTCCAGGTACCTCATCAATTAATCAAATATATCTCTGATATGTACTCACTAAATATTGTATGAGGAACACGACTTTGATAATAAAATATATACCTTGCCAGTTTTCAAGATTCAAAAAAAACTGTTTTAGTGGACTTTCCTGCTTGAAGCAATTAAGCTTAATTGCTAAAAAAAAAAAATACACCTTATGAGCTAAAAAATCTTGAGTACACTTTTATCCCCACTTGGACTTTGGATTAATCCTAAAGGTGCAATCGATATAAACATCCTTTCAATTAATTTTTCTCTCTCTCTCTGGTTTTATTTTTGTTTCTGTTTCTTGAAAAAGTTTGGTTTTTGCTCTGGTTTGCTGATGCTAAGAAGTCATCTCCACAGGAAACAGCAGTGGTTGAAAATTAACCACAATGGTTGAGAATCAAATTTTGTGGTTTGATCACTGCTGGGATGATAATGGAAATCTCTCTAAGGTTAGAAATAAAAGATTTGTTAGTCTTTTTTCCCCTTTGTTTCTTTGTTCTTTACTCGCAATGAGTTTTAATTAACGATAACATTTCATACTCACTAAAAAGGAGAAACATCTTTGAGAACTGGATCAGTGAACTTTTATGTTCTGTTTAGATTTGACCTTGGTCAAGGTACAAACCTGAAGCTGCAAGTGTCATCTGTGTCTCAGTATCTGTAATTGAGGAAACCCATTAACCCTGTGTATGCATTTGAAATATTTTTGTACCTTATAAGTATACACAAGTTTAATTTTAACTTTTCTCAAATTAAAGAAACTCTATATTTACTTTTTAATAGAAACAAGGCAAAAATTTATTAAAATACAAGATTTCCAGTGATGGGGAAAGAAGAAAATGGCTTCTCACAATTTGAATATGTTAGTCTTAAGCAAAGAAAACAAACTTCTCTCAAAATTGACTAAATCAGAACCATTTTACATAAGAATTCAGTTTATCGAGATAAATATTTGGTAAATTAAGACTGGTTTATGAATTTGGTTAAAAAGATTATTTGTCTTTCCTTTGATTTTATTTATTTAAATTGTGATGCAAACACGCACCATATTTTAAAATGTATTAGAGTTGATTGTCATAAAAAGTTAGTTAATATGGACTTGCTAAGCTTCTATATTGGTATATAGGTTATATCGTCGTCGTCGTCGGCAGCCGTCCATCTCGAGAGACGATGGCGTAGCTTCTTGAGAGTCTATCTGCACCGCCGAGAATGGCTGTGCAGTCCGACTCGGGAGTGACAATCCCTGCCACACTTGTTACAGGTGAAGGCAGATGGCTGTTGTTGCTGCTGTTGACGCTGCTTCTGCCTCGATCTTTTCTGGACCGCCTCCTCGTTGCGCGCAGCCTCTGCACGTGACGTACCTTGCCTGACCGCGAGCCTCCAGGCTAGGCGGTCCTCTGCTTGAACTTCCCATGTGTTGAGATTGATGGAGCATTGTGTCATGTCCTTTTTGCAGATGTCTTTGAACCGCAGTTTTGGGCGCCCTGTCATCCTCTGGCCTTCTGCTAGCTCGCCGTAGAGGAGGTCTTTGGGAATACGGCCTGCATCCATTCTTTTGACATGGCCGAGCCACCTGAGGCGTCTCTCACTAAGAACTGCATGCAAACTGCTCATGTTGGCTCGCTTCAGCACCTCGGTGTTGGGGACCTTATCCTGCCAGGCGATATGCAGGACGCGTCGCAGGCACCTCATGTGGAAGCTGTTGAGTTTCCTTTCGTGCCTTGCGTAGGTGGTCCACGTCTCGCTGCCATAGAGGAGAGTGCTGAGTATGCAGGCTTGGTAGATGCGCAGTCTGGTTTTCTCAGTGAGTCTGGAATTGTTCCACGCTCACCGGTTCAGTTTGGCCATAACTGTGGCTGCCCTGGCGATTCTCCGATTGACCTCCAAGTCGACTGACAGAGAGCTCGAGATGGTGGACCCGAGGTAAGTGAAGTCGTTGACAACCTCCAGGGTGTATCCGTCGATGGTGATGCATGGGGGAGTCCCCGTGCCTTGAGCCATAACGTTCGTCTTCGTCAGGCTGATGGCTAGTCCGAACTCCTTGCATGCGTGGGAAAGGCAAGTGCCTAACTGCTGGAGTCCCTCTTCGGAGTGTGACGTCAAGGCTGCGTCGTCGGCGAAGAGCATCTCACGGATGAGCACCTCTTTGACTTTGGTCTTGGCTCGTAGACGGGCCAGGTTGTAGAGCTTGCCATCGGATCTGGTGTGAATGAAGACACCCTCGCTGCAGTCCTTAAAGGTGTATTGGAGGAGCATGGACAAGAAGATTCCGAACAGCGTAGGCGCGAGGACGCAGCCCTGCTTTACTCCGCTGCTGACTGGGAAGGCCTCAGAGGTTGCGCCGTTGTAGGACACCGTGCTGTGCATGCTGTCGTGAAAGGACATGACCACAGCAAGCAGATGTGGTGGACAGCCAATCTTCCGTAGCAAGCTGAAGAGTCCGCTTCGACTGACCAGATCAAACGCCTTCGTGAGGTCGATAAAGGCGAGGTAGAGTGGTTTATGCTGCTCGTGACACTTCTCCTGCAGCTGGCGTAGGGAGAAGATCAGGTCCACTGTTGATCGGCCAGCTCTGAAGCCACACTGGGACTCTGGGTAGACGCGGGAAGCAAGGGTCTGCAGGCGGGCAAGAGCGACCCGGGCGAATACTTTGCCGATGACGCTGAGGAGAGAGATGCCCCAGTAGTTGTTGCAGTCGCTGCGGTCTCCTTTGTTCTTGTACATGGTGATAATGTTGGCGTCTCTCATATCCTGGGGGATGTAACCCTCATTCCAGCAGAGACAGAGTAGATGGTGGAGCGGCTGTAGCAGGACTGGTTTCCCGCTCTTTAGGATTTCTGGAGGGATTCCGTCGCTTCCTGGTGCTTTCCCACAAGCGAGGCGGTCGATGGCTTTGCCGAGCTCTGCCGCAGTAGGTGGGGTGTCTAGCTCCTCCATGACTGGTAGGTCTGGGATGATGTTAAGAGCAGTGTCTGTTACGGTGCTCCTCGTTGAGTACAGCTCGAGGTAGTGCTCGGTCCACCGCCGCATTTGCTGTTCCTGGTCAGTGATGACCTCACCTGTCTTGGACTTAAGGGGGGAGATCTTGGAGGGGATTGGGCCTGTTGCCTTCTTGATACCCTCATACATTCCTCGTGCGTTGCCTATATCGGCGGCTTCCTGGATGGTTCTGCACAGGTTTAGCCAATAGGTGTTGGCACAGTGGCGGGCGGTCTTCTGGACTTTGTTCCTGGCAGCCCGTAGAGCTTGAAGTGTACTGGGAGTGGGCGTGGCCTTGTAAGCCAGTAGGGCCTTCCTCTTAGCCTCGATCACGGGTTCCATTTCTTCCCAGTGAGCCTTGTACCAGTCAGCGTTCTTCCGCTCTTTCTTCCCGTAAGCAATAATGGCGGAGTTGTATATGGCGTCGCGGAGACGTGGCCAATTGGATTCGATAATGTCATCTGCCGCCATTCCCTCGCCGAGTGCATCTTCCATCCTGTTGATGAATTGCTGGGTCTTAACTGGGTTGCTGGCACAACTGGTGTTGATGCGTGGGCGACCCTTCATCTTGGAGTGGTGCAACCTCTTCGACGTTATGCGCACCTTGCTTACCATGAGGGCATGGTCCGTGTCGCAGTCTGCACTGTGGTAGCTGCAGGTGAGGAGGGTGCTGCCAATATCCGTTCTTCTGGTGATGACGAGGTCAAGCTGGTGCCAGTGGCGGGAGTGGGGGTGCCTCCATGACACCTGGTGGATCTCTTTGCACTTGAAGAATGTGTTTGTCATGCACAGGCCGTGGTGACATGAAAGCTCAAGCAGTCGCTCACCATTCTCATTGATCTTTCCTCTCCCAAAGTTTCCGAGGCAGGTGGGCCAGGCCATGTGGTCGGCTCCTACTCTTGCGTTGAAGTCTCCAAGGAGATAAAGAGCGTTACTTCTGGGGATCTTGGATAACGCTTCGTCCAGTGCATGGTAGAACTGTTCTTTCTCTTCGGTGGTGGCGCAGAGGGTTGGAGCGTACGCGCTAAGAATGCTGACTGGGCCGAAAGTTGTTGACAATCGGAAGGTAAGTAATCTCTCTGTGCCTCCTGTGGGTGGCTCTATGGAGTTAACAAGCGTGTTCTTCACAGCGAACCCAACACCGTGCTGTCTTGGTTGGTCCGGAGACTTCCCTTGCCAGTAGAAGGTGTAGTTGGTTTCTCTGATAGTTCCGTTGTCGGCCAACCAGGTCTCCTGTAGAGCCGCAATGTCGATGTTTAGTCGTGCCAGTTCCCTGTCGATGACGGCGGTTTTCCTGGCATCATTGATCCACGGAAGGTCTGCAGTAAGTCCGGGACACATGGTCCTGATGTTCCAGCTAGCGAGGCGAAGAGCTGGAGGCTTCTTTCTTGTTCTTTGCTTGGAATTGCCTGGTGCGAGTGTTTTGTGGCCCACTTTTCGAGAGACGCCTCTCTGATCCCCACGCACCCAGTGGGGCAGGCGAGCCATGGCGAGACGGCACCTAATTGGCTGGGGGCTGCCCAGCTTGAGGCAGGTGGTAGCTGTCCAGTGAGGTGCCATGACCTCTCCCACCATCAGAGGAGACCCCTGGCACTCATTTCCTTCGCCAATCGGATGAGCTTATAACCGGTATCTGTCTCCTCCCGTGTTGAGTCGACATCTTGCGATGACACTGGAGTGTCCTCTCCAGTGAAGCTACAAAGCCTGGGCAGGGTGATATGGAGGGCCAGCTGTTGCCCATGCAGCAGACCCCCCCCTCTCTTTGCAGCTGAAGGATCCAAGGGGAAAGATAGAGTCAATACAGCTTGGCTTCAGGTGCGCCGCAGGAGTTGCCGGTGTTGACTACAACGTCAAACCACCTTAGGGACTCTGGCTCCAGATTTTCTGTCGGGGTTTACTCCCTTAGCCTTTCCCCTGAAGAGGTATGCCACAAGGCAGCGGAGGTTTTTTGGAATCAGAGTTTTCCTTCTCTGATGTGCCCTGACTGGAAGATCGAACCAGCGACACCTAGATCGCAGGCCGACACTCAATCCACTGAGCCAAACCAGCCAAGGTGACCACCACCACCACCACCACCACCATTATCATCATTATAAAGTTTTTTAATGCCCCCTGTGAATTTTCTACTTAAAACAGTAAAATGGAATACAGGTGGCTCTAGTCAATGAAATTTTTTTTTTACTTGATCTATGTCCTCCATTAAAAGAAAGGGTGAGGAAAGTAAAAAGAGATGAGGAGGAAGGGAGAGAGTGGGACAGAGAAAGGAAGGGAGGTGAACAGGGGCACAGTGCGGGAAGAGAGAAAAGGGACATCATCTTATCACCCAAAGCCAACACATTGTCTGTATCAATCACGCCTTCTTGTTTTTCACAGTAAGGACCATAAAAAGATACACAAAAGGACATTTCATAATACTTTAGGGAAAAATCTATCAAGATGATATAACTCTTGTAAACATATATATACACCCAACACAGGAGCATGCAAATATATAAGGAAAATCTTGAAGAACTTTAAGAAGGATATTGACAGCAACATACTCATAGTAGGGGACTTTAATACACCATTGTCAACAATGGACAGATCTTTGAAGCAAAGAAACACTAAGGATATTGAGGCATTGAACAACATTCTAGATCAAATGGACTTAATTGATTTATATAGAACTTTTCACCCCAGAGAGGAAAATATACATTCTTTTCAAGTGGACATGGAACATTTTCAAAGATAGACCACGTGATAGGACACAAAACAAGCCTCAACAAATTAAAGAAAATTGAACTTATATCCAGCATCTTCTCAGATCACAATGGCTTGAAACTGGAAATCAACCTCAAGGAAAAAACTCAAAAACATTCAAACTCATGGAAAATTAATAACATGCTATAAAAAAATGAATAAGTTAACAATGATATCAAGGAAGAAATCAAAAATTTTCTGGAAACAAATGATAATGAACACACAACAATCCAAAACTTATGGGATACAGTGAAAGCAGTCCTCCGACAAAAGTTCACAGCAATACAGACCTAACTAAAAAGGATAGAAGAATCAAAAATAAAAAATCTAACCCTATAGCTACAAGAACTAGAGGAACAACAACAAACAAAGCCCAGAGTGAGTAGAAGGAAGGAAATCATCAAGATCAGAGCAGAATTAAATGACACAGAGACTAAACAATCAATTCAAAAGATAAAAAAAACAGTGGCTGGCTTTTTGAAAAGATAAGCAAAATCAACAAGCCTTTAACCAGGCTCATCAAGAAAAAAAAAAAAAAAGAGAGAGGACACAAATAAACAAAACTAGAAATGAAAGAGGAAAAATCACAACCAATACCACAGAAATACACAGGATTGTAAGAATATACTATGAACAACTGTAGCACAAGAAATGTGACAACCTAGATGAAACGGTCACATTTCTAAAAACATGTAATCTTCCAACTGAATCAAGAAGAAGCAAAGAAACTGAAGAGACCAATAACAACTAGTGAAATTGAAGCAGTAATCAAAAAATTCCCAGCACCCAAAAGCCCTGGACCAGATGGCTTCACAGGTGACTGTGAATGTAGGTTATATAAACTAACAGTAATCCTATGTGGGGAACTTCTCCTTGTGGTTTTGGGAATTGTAGCCCAAGCCATGAGCCAGGTGCCCTGCCCACTTCAGGAAGCCTCTAAGTCTCAACAGAAAACTGGAAGGCGGAGGCAGACAGGACCAAAGGCCACTCAGAGGATTTCCATGGGAATTGAATTTAAAGAATGCATATTATGCTGTAGAGCTTACTCTGCTTTTCTTATCTCTCAGTTAACCATAAACAATCACTAGTAAGAAATGTATGAAACCTTGCACGTAATGCCAGTGTGGCATCAAGACTGGTCACTGTGCTCTCTATATTGATATTTGTAATTTATAACTGTCAACTGTAATCCAGGTGCCTAAAAGCTATTGATGATTTATGAATTTTGACCTTGTATTTCTCATGCATACCCTTCTCAATAAAAAGCATGAAGAATGGAGGTCTTGTGCTTTCTCCACTAGAGGTAACAGCCATCTCCTTTTTCCTCCCCAGACAAAATACAGTGTCCTGGATAAGTTTGTTCCACCGTAGCTGTGAAACCTCTGCTGGACAAAGTAGTTTCCAACCGAGCTGGGCATTGGAGGCAGCTCAGCCTCAATCCTATATTAATTTTTATTATGAAAAATATATTAAAATAATTAATTTGTTTTATATACTTTGTATTTATTAATTGGCTAAACTATTATATGATCTATAAAGGAAAAGATATCAGCTTTGTCTTGATTAGCTTAATCTATACAAGCAAAAGTTATTAAAATAAATATATTTTAAAGATTTTATCCTTTATAAGATGTATTAGAGTTCCTTGGAGATGTATCATTGCCTTCAGTGTCCATAATATACTCTTACCTTCACAGGACACATTGATCAAGTCCTTAGGAGAGAGTTATTCATTTCACTACAAAACAATCTTGTTCATTCTGATATTGTTGGTTACTGTAAAGACATAACTTTTGTTCAGTCTTGTCAACAGGTTACTTCTAAAACTTTCTGCCTCATGCTTACCTTAAGTCTCCGCTACAAACTACAGATTTTGTTGAGTTTTTAGTAATGATGGACAGTTTCAAAGCCTTGTAAAAATAACTGTGCCAGGTATTCTTAACTACAGTTATATCAAGAAAAATATTTATGTACACGGGCTTCTGAGTTGTTATTGTGTAGAAACTGTCAGATTACTGGAAACTAAGTCAGGATTTTCTTCCCCTTTTTCCTTGAGAAACAGATGACTCATGAGAGCAGCCTGTTGGCCCAAGATCCAGTGGAACAAGAATTAATTAAGAAGAATCGAATGGAACACTGAGGGATATCTAATTGTAGTTACATAATTTTTTGAAAGTTTGATGGTATTGTTCCCATATGCCCACTATTCAATTTTGATGAATAGGTAATAAGCCTTCTTCTTAAACCATTTATAACCCTGGATTCAATAGACTGTTCTTTTGAAAAGTAAAATAAAATTTTCTTTAAATAGCATATTTCCCTTAACCCTCAGGATTCAGAAGCAATATATCTGCTAAGTCTCTTTACTTTCAGTAGCAATGCAGTTATTTTGACAGATATCATAAGCATTGTTGTCCTGTCAACAAGAATATAATTGCACAAATTGATTGTATAACCAAAGACATAACTGTGTCAAATTTTATTTAATCACATATGATAATCCCAATATGAAGAAAAAATATTATACTTCATATAAGGAATTAATTCCTACAAAGCCCTCCTAGGACACAAGTCTGGTAACTGTTGCATGGTTTACAGGTTCCATGCCCTACAGGTAGCAAAGGTTACTTTCTTTAAAAATGGAAACCAAGACCTTGAGAGATCTTGAGGAAAGAGAAATTTAACTTTAATTATAAGTACTCAAATAAAATATGTGGAAATAATTTTGGGGAACTGGCTTTTGGGACCCAAAATAAAAAGCCAAAAAAGTATTATTTTTTAAATGTCTGAACCAATATTGAAAATGCAATCTTAGATTATAAAATTTCCAAATAAAACTTAACTCTCTGTGTGTATAAGGAAAACAAAATCCCAAGAGGTTATTTATAAGAAAATAAATAATAATCATTTTAGGGAACCCATATAATTTTTTTCTTATTTATTTAAGTTTTTATGCTGTTTAATAGTGCCAATTGCATAATTTGTGGGGACGATTGCTATTTATGTGGAGCCCCAATCAAAAAGATGCATATGTGCTATTAGCAGTTCAGAAATACATAGTTTTCTTTTCTTAGATATTTCTTTTCTTGATTTCCCATGCTGATTTTATTTGTTATTTAATGACATTATAAGTAAATCTTTTAAATTCTTACTATGAATTGTATTGTACCAATCATCATTACATCATACATTGCCAGTTTTAAATATGAGTGAAAGAACATTTGACTGGAAGCAGAAGGACTTAAATTTCACAGTTCTTATTTCATACTTTGTATATAAGTGTACAGTTCTTTTTTTCCAGGACAGTAAAAATGCTACATAAAACTAATTAACTTTTTATTTCACTTCCAGATATGTGCAACACCTACCAGCAAGAAAAGAATTATGGGATTTCTTATTATTTCCTTTCTTTCCATTTCTTAATTTCAGTGCATGTGATTGGCTCATAGATGAAGTAACATAGCCAGAAAGAATATGACAAGAATATGGCATTTGTATTTCTCAGACAACTATTGCCTTTTTTTGGTGTTCAAAGAAAGTTCTAATTTGAATGGAAATTATGGGCCCTCAAGGCTGTCAATGTCCTTCTTTCTAATTCATATATGTAACCATACCTTGCACTGACTCTAAATCTCTCTGGATCCCCACGCACCATGGGTTCACCAGCATTCTGGGTTCTTGGGGCATCGTGAATGCTGTAAGAAAAGGAGGGGAATAGGAATAGTGGACATGTGTATTGTACAAGTCTTTTATCCTTTTAGGCTTCATTTACATTACACAAGTTCAAAGATAAAGATACCAAGAATTTCAAGAAGGAAATATCAGGGCACTGAGCTGAGCATGGAATCCAACCGAGCACTGGATCTTGTTTGGTTACATAGGTCAGGTACCCATGAAGCCAGTTCTTCGTATTATGATTGTTTAGCTTAAACATTCATAATATGCCTGCACATATGTTAAAGAAATTAATGTTTCAACTAAAACACCATGCTATACAGGATATAAGAAATGGTTCTCTTTCTTTCTTTCTTTCTTTCTTTCTTTCTTTCTTTCTTTCTTTCTTTCTTTCTTTCTTTCTTCTTTCTATAAAGCATTATCTGAGTTCCTTCGTTTCCCCACCACCAAGGGGAGTGGAGTGTCTTTACCTCAAGTCATGATGAGTTCTCAGGTGAACCACATGACAAGCCACTAATGTGTTTCCTGTGGTTTGGAACTCTGTGACCTGGTGCCTGATTTGTGCCTGAAAAGGCTAAAATAGTTGAGAGTAAGGCAAAAGAGACAATAAAGAGCTATATCTGTAAATACTAAGTCTTCCATTTATGGTGGAATATTTCAACAACCATTGATTTCCATAGACCATATGTGGCCACTGAGGGTCATGCAAGAAGAAATATGTTCTCTCCCAAGTGACCACCTAGAAGGGTGAAGAGACTCCAATAGTGAGAGCATGTGTGGAGTGGAAGGCAGGGAACACATGCAAAAAGAAGTCTCTTCCAAAGGACTCTAACAAACACAGGGATCAAATTAACCACATTAAAATGGGAAATTGGAAGTCAAGGGCCTTGAGGGTCCATGATTTCATTCAAACTACAAGTTCCTTTGAACACCAAAAAAAGGCAACAGTTGTCTGAGAAATACAAATGCCAAGTTAATATGAGAGTCACAACCAGTTGGTAAATCCAACTTCCTTTGTATCTTTAAGTTTCCTTACCAAGACATTATAACTTTTTTTAAAGCAAATACCTCTTGATTTCTGAACATCAAACAGCCATCTCATTTTCCGAGATAAAAGCAAGACTTTACTACTAAGTGGCAAATATGCAGTGGTAACCATGTTGTTTTCAATTTGGAAAAATTTAGGAAGAACTGTAGATTATTTTAAGAGACCTGTTCAAGCATCTCTGCCTTCTATGTTTCAATTACACTCAATATATCAAATTAATATTAGTACTAATTTAAATTCTATGCTGAACTAAAGATACAAGGAATCAGTATGCCCCATCTTTCATTACACTCAATGAAAGTTTAACAGTGATTTCCAAAAGAGCTTAAAATTACCGGAATCCCAGGTTAACAACAACATAAAATAAAATATCTCCTCAATGATACAGTCTCTTTCTTGTTAACAGTTCTTTTTCCTAAATTGAGTTTCTCATTAATTATTGATTCCTGATGTAATAAGTTGTCCAACTTTTTCTTATTTTTTTTTAAATGAGATTTTTTTCTAAAGCACTATTTAGATTATAATCTCCTCCAGGGCAAGAGCTATAAATTCAGGATTTTTAAAAAAGTACTCAAGAGCTTCTAGAATTGTATTCTGTGCACAGTACAGACTCAATCAATACTGATGGACCACCTGTCTATATCTGTACAAAGTAATTTGCTGCTTTGTGAAAACTCACATTTGATTCCCCAAAGATTACCATTGCCTGAAGAACAGAGAAAAAGTAGGGGAGGGAGGATGAAAAAGTTAATGGTCATTCTCCTTGTAGCAGATGTTCAAGAGGGATTGGGGATAGTTATGCTCTGTCATATCATACACAATGTTTAGTACTACTTCTGGGTCCAGTTTGACAAAAGGGCTCACTCTTTTGTTTTTTGAGATGATAAAGAGAGAGAGAGAGAGGTTATTGGTGAATTTTTTAAAAAGTCAGTGCCTGAAGTTATTATATGCCACTATATTTTAGTGGGAAAAAAAGTAGTGAAGATATAACCAGCTATTATGCCAAGTTTCCCATAGAAGTGTAGTAAATAATAATTAAATAAAAATCCATGAATTCCCATTCTTCTAGTATTTGTTTAACTCAACAGATTTGAATATTTGAATAATTCAAGCTATTCTTAACTTCCCAATCCCCTCTTACCCTCAAATAGCCTAGATTAATGATGTTAAGTCAGGGATCCTAGACAGGCTGAAATAAAAAAAACACAGCCCTTATTATCTATTGTTTTTTTCATCAATACTGAAATGATTTATAATACTGAAAACATAAAATACATCTTATAACTTCCTGTTTTCAAATACATATGCATGATTCTGTTTGAACAGTTGCCACTGGAACATTAATTAAACAAAAATACAGCTCAAGATTGAAACTATCATTTTATATTTCATATCTAAAAATATAGGCAACCAAAAAGAGTTACATATTACAGAAGAATAAATAAATCGATTTAAAAAACATATTTTTCAAATGCTGCAAACATATTAAGTAAAAGAAAATATTATTAGAAATGTAAGGCACAATTTTATATAAACTTGGATTACCAGCAGTGTTTTTGCCATATAATTAATTACAAGCACACTATGGGATATCCTTAGGAAGTTATCTAAGTCTTATATATCTGAAACAACAGAATGGCAAGGGGATTCTTGGCTGTTTTTTACATAGATTAAAAAATTGTGTGTGTGTGTGTGTGTCCCCAATAGGTGTAAATCAACAGAACTTAAAAAAAAATTTACTTGACCCACTTATCAAACATTCTTTTTCATATGTACACCTAAACAGAGATCAACAGTTGAATAAACTCCATTTTAAATGATGAACTAAATATATTTTAGTATTTGTCAGTCCCTGGTTGGTTAGCTAATATTCAAATCAAAATCAGAATGCTCATGAAAACCAAATGCAATCTAAAGAGCAACACCTTAATCCTATGAAATTGTCTCTGATTTTTAAATTGTAAAATTAGGTTATTTTATTAGAATAATAAATAATTCATAAGGTGTGTATATGATGAAAATAAAATCTGTATCACTGTAGTTACAAAAAGTTACACATAAACTTACAGCTTAATTTTCTTACCAAAGTTTTCTCTACTGTTTTGTTGTTCTCGTTATTTATGGTATTCAATTTGTGTATATATTTGACATCATTTATGAATGCCTATGACCTACTTTGCTGTCTCTAAGTGGGTTGTATATGTTATGTATAGCCCTCTTCCATGTAGTTGCTTGTAATAAGCCAATAATTCATTCTCATACTAATGTCTTTGTATCATCATTCAAGTGTCTAAAGATAATAGTCTTCATCACCATTAGGCATAATGAGAGCTATTGTGCACATTCATAAATAATATTTCTTCTTATCTTTATAAAATCTGATAGTCATCCAGAAGAAAATAATGATTGTGACTTTTTTCTGTTTGAAACAGTCAAATTAATATAGTAAAATATTGGCCTCCAATTTACATTTTACAATGAGTAGTAAAGACGGATTAATCATGATGTCTTCAATAATAAAAGCACAAATAGCATATTTAAAAACAATTTTCCATCTTTGAGAGTTCAAATACACTTAATGTTAGTTGAAAGTCAGGAATAGATTCATTTGGAATTTTTTAAGCAGAAATTGTGTCTCTGTAATCTAAACAACTAAATTCATAAAAAACAATTTTTACATTTGTTAAAATCAGAAAAGAAAGTTAGTTTTATTGCTAAAAGCAGAAAATCTGGATAGAGACAAGTGATATTACTTTTGCCAAATTTATTTCAAATGAATATGTCAAAAAGCCAAATCAAATGTGTTAAATAAGAAACTTAGGCATTAGCACCAGTGAGCTACTCTGTTCACTTTTGGTTGGTAAAGTATTAAAGAAATGCCTTAAGAAGTTAATGGAAAACAATAATGTCAACAACATATTAAGGCAAGATCCAATGCAATCAGGTGAAAAATAACAATAAAAATATCAGCCATTAAAAACTAAAACATAAATATAGTAGGCAAAAGGATTTTAGACAGGTGAGATGTACCTGGCACACCTTCCTCCAAAGAAGCCCTTCTTCTCTCCTAATGTGGGACATTGAAAAATTAATACCTGCCTTTTGTCATCTAGTGGTTATGGATTGAATGATATCTTTTAACCCTGTTGCCACATCTGTTACAACAAGGATGCCAGCCTGTTAAACCAAGCACACCATGGTCCAGGGACAGCCAGCTGACCTGGAGTCTGCATGATTCTTCCCCCTGTGGGAAGGCCACCCTCCCCTCCACACCCCGACTCTTATTAGGGATTTCTGGACCCAAGGGTAGGTAGGACAACAACCATGTCCAGCATGAAGCAGCTAGAGGAGCTCGAGACCTTCGCCTATTGTCCTTTATAAGATTATAAAGGGTCTTAAGTCTGAGAGGGAGGGATTGTTAAAAAATTAATTTTTTTAAAGAACAATATAGGAAAGGGTGAAGCCAGAGAACTTGTATGTACAACGCTTGGGCATGGACGGGGGGGGTGGCGGGGGTATTGCTAAGGGAGGGGTAGTGCTGGGCAGAGGGGAGCAAAGAGGAAAAAATTGGAACTATTGCAACAATATAATCAATAAAATATACATAAAAAAACAAAACAAAAAATATCTGAATAAAAGAGATCTTGAAAAATATTAAAATATTTATATGATTTTAGGTTCTTAATGATATTTTTCGAAATGTGCAACAACTTCCATATACAATTGATAGCAGAAAAATAAAATATTTCAAATTACCTATGAATAACTATATCTCTTAAAACTTTACCAGTTCATAAATTTCAATTATGAGGGAAGCTGGGCATTATTTATTTAAATTAATGAGACAAGGGGTACAAATAAACTACACTAAAACACTACAGCAATTAATTTTCAAAGGATTTCAATAATTTTAATTCAATTAGGCATAATAGTAAATCTAGAACTGAAACTGTTAAAAGATCTAACAAAAACAGTTCTTTGGAGATTGAATGAAAACTCTATGTAATAAGAAAAGTTATTTTTATTAGATGCTTCCTATGTGTCAGATACATGATTAAATCAGTTGATTTGTATAATCTGCATTGTGATCCTATGAGACAGGTGTTATCATTGCCTATATTTTCTACAGATAGAAGCTAAAGAACAGATATTTTAAATAACTTACCAATACTCCAAAGTGCAGGAGGAAAGTGGTAGAACCAGAACTTGAAAGTAGAAATATCAACAACTGCCTGAGGAGCTTTTAAAGTATCTTAATTTACTGTAAATAATACACATTGAAGTTAAGTAATATGTTAGCTATTTTGTCTCTCCCAATATTTTATCTATCAGTCAAAGATCTAGACAAAAACAGATGCTTCCTTAAAAGTTTTAGTAAAAGTGATGATTTTAATGGAGGGATTTACAGAGGTTTGGGCAAGGTTATAAGAACCAAGGAAAGCTGGAGAAGCATGGGGGAATTAGTATAGTGGATGCTGTGGTCTGCTCGGCTCTCTCCTGGATGATAGAGAACACAGGAGAACAATTTTTTAACATAATTCCTGTTGAGTTAGATTTTTTCAGCTGTTTTAGACTTAAATAGGCATGCTGATTTCAAAAGTGCAGTAAGTTTTCTTCTACCATGTCAAGTTTTTTTTTGTACATCTTATCTTTTTTTTTAAGTATATTTTATTGATTATGTTGTTACAGTAAGTAGTCCCAATTTTGTTCCTTTTGTTCCCTCTTCTAGTGCCCTCTTCCCCTCCAGCAATCCCACCTCACTTAGTTCATGTCCATGGATCATGCATATAAGTTCTATGGCTTCATCCTTTTCTATATTATTCTTAACATCCCCCTGTCTATTTTGTACCAACTGATTATGCTTCTTAATCCCTGCACCATATCCCCATTTCTCCTCCTCCACCCACCCCCTCATACCTGATAATCCCCCAAATGATCCCCATACCTATGATTGTGTTCCTATTCTGGTTTACTTAGTTGGATTTTGTTTTTATTTTTTGGATTTAGTTGTTGATATTTGTGAGTTTGTTGTCCTTTTAATGTTCATAATTTTGATATTTTTCTTAAGTAAGTTCCTTTGACATTTCATAAAATAATGGCTTGGTAATGATGAGCTCCTTTAGCTTTACCTTGTCTGGGAAGCACTTCAACTACCCTTCCATTCTATATGATACCTTTGCTGGATAGCGTAATCTTGGTTGTAAGTCCTTGCTTTTTATCACATTGAATACTTCTTGCCAGTCCCTTCTTGCCTGCAAAGTTTCTTTTGAGAAATCAGATGAGGCACCCCTTTGTAGGTAACTCTCTGCTTTCCTCTTGCTGCTTTTAGGATTCTCTCTTTATATTTCACCTTTGACATTTTAATTATGATGTGTCTTGGTGTGGTCCTTTTGGGGTCTAGCTTGTTTGGGACTCTCTGTGCTTCCTGGACTTGTATGTCTATTTCCTTCACCAAACTTGGGGAGTTTTTCTTCATTATTTTCTCACATAAGTTCTGAATTTATTGCTCTTTCTCTTCTCCTTCTGTCACCCCTATGGTTTGGATGTTGGCACGTTTAAAGTTGTCCCAGAGGTTCCTAAGTCTCTCCTCATTTTTTTTCAATTCTTGTCTCCTCATTCTGTACTGGCTGACTATTGTTTTCCTCCTTATGTTCCAAATTATTGATTTCAGTCCTGGTTTCCTTCCCTGCACCACTGGTTTTGTGTGGATTTTTCTTTGTTTCATTTAGCATAGCCTTCACTTCTTCCCTATGCGTTTGCCATACTCAGGCATATATGTCAAGCCTGTGAGCATCGTTATCACCAATGTTTTGAACTCTTCATCTGTTAGGTTGGCTGTCTCCTCATCACTTAGTTCTCCCACTAGAACCTTGATCCATTCCCCATTTTGGGTGATACTTCTCTTTCTCCTCATCTTGACAGGCTCCTTTGTTTGTTTGCCTCTGTATCTTAAGTAGAGCTGTTGCTCCTGTTACATTGTAAGGGGCAAAGCCTTAAGTATTCATCATTACAGGGTGCCCCATTTCACCACATTGTGGCACTGAATGTGGGGTAAGAGTCTGAGAGGGAACAATGTTGCTTGCTCAGCACTAGCCTTTTTTCCAGGTACTTCTTCCCTTTTGTATGATTCTGGCGCCCTTCTAGCTGCTGCCTTGGCCATCGTTCCCAGAGTGGGTGGGTCTGCGGATGTTCTAGGACCATGAGGGCCCTTTAAACAAGCGAACTCTGCTGAGAGACCAGTAGTTTCTTCCTCTGTCCCAGCACCCACTGGTTTGCACAGTCAGAAGCAATGAGACTTTATTTTCCCTGGTGCTAAAACCATAAGCTGTGTGGTCTGGTCTGATGCTGGGAAAAGTCCAGCATCCCTCCTGACTTTTTAAAATGTGTGACTGCATTTTCTGCTGGCCTGCCGCTGCTGCTGCCACCACCACATTGCATCTTCTCTGCTCCAGCTCTGCCTCTCCTACCTGTCTGGATAAGTATTTCTTCTTTATATCTTTGTTTGTTGGACTTCCATGCAGCTTGATTTCCTGGAGCTTCCAGTAGTCTCTAGTTTTGAGGTAGTTTTAGTTCTTCTTAATTGTGGGAGAAGATGCAGTGTGTCTGTCTAGGTCTCCATCTTGGCTGGAAGTCTGTACAGCTTTCTTAATGCAAACACTCTAGTAGAGCTGGATTTAGCCAGGATTGAGGGAAGCACTAGTGCTCTCTTATTGGCTGAGAGCCAACCTCCCTTGAGTGGAGAAGGTTGAGAAATGACCTTGGAGACCAGTAACAGGTTCATACTTGTCCAGGCTATTCAGTCACACATGAGACAGTGTGGTGAGAGGTTGTGTGCTGTTCTATATAGTGAATCAAGTTCTGAAGTGTAGTCCAAATTCTTGTCTATATGCAAAGACTTAGCAGAATTTATTTTTTAATTACATACATACTTAATTCCTTTCCTTCAGATCATAGCTGCCTCTGCTATTTCTTGTCATAAGTGCCTAAACAACCCTGATTTGTGGCAGTTTCACCATTCCTAATCAAAGGACAAAAACATCAGTGCATTTGTCAGGCAAGCCTATTTTGCATATTTTAAAGTAAAACTTGGTGATCAAGATAAGTCTTGGGCCCCTCACAAGGTGTACGAGCAGTGTGTCAAGAGTTTACAAATGTGGCTGAAGGGAACACATGATAAATTGCTATTTGGTACACCTATGGTTTGGCGAGAGCCAAGGGATCATTCAAGTGACTGTTACTTTTGTAGAGTGAAAACGTTAGGACAGAACAAGAAAAATAAATGTAAAATAGAGTATCCTAGTCTACCATCAGCTATATGCCCAGTGCCTCATTCAGCTGAAATCCCAGTGCCAGTTTTCATTGAACTACCCTCTTTTGAAAAACAAGAGTATGGTGAGGAACTCAGTGACAGCAACAATGAAGATTTTGAAATTGAAGATTACTCAGTTCGTAAGGGATTTGATCAGCATGAGTTCAATGATTTGGCACAAGATTTGGGACTATCCAAAAAAGATTCAGAACTCCTAGTATCAAGACTGCACAAGAAAAACGTGCTTGAAAAAGGAGCGAAGGTATCCTACTTATGATCAAGAGAACGTGCATTTCTGCAGTACTTTCAAAGTGACGATGGCTTTGTGTATTGCCATAACATACATGGTTTAATGGAGAAATTGGGAATTCCAATCTATAATGCAACTGAATGGTGACTGTTCATTGATAGCTCAAATTGGAGCTTGAAGTGTGTCCTCTTCCACAATGGCAATTTATTTGGTGCAGTCCCAATTGGCCATTCAGTTTGTTTTCATGAAGAATATGAGGACATAAAGAGAGTCATTGATCTGTTGCAATATCACAAGCACAATTGGATTATCTGTGTTGATCTTAAAATGGTCTGCTTACTTCTTGGTCAGCAACATGGATACACCAAGTATCCCTGTTTTCTGTGTATGTGGGACAGCAGAGTTCATGAGAAGCATTGGGTGGAGTCAAATTGGCCTCCAAAATCTGACCTCAAACCTGGTGATCCAAACATTTTACATGAGCCACTTGTTGATAGAAGGAATATTACATTCCCATCTCTGCACATAATACTTGGCCTTATGTTAAAGCTTTGCCAACTGAAGGAGACTGTTTCAAGTATCTCATTTTGGCATTTCCTAGCCTGTCATTTGAAAAGATAAACTAATATGTATGTTTGGTAGCAGAACTTTACTACTTGTACACAATTTGACTTACAGTAACAAGATATAGCCTTTATATGAATAAAATTACTCTAAATAAACAGTATATTCAGGTATTTTTTCTTTGTTTTCCTTTGTATGTACATTTTGTGTGATCTTAGGGACAAAAGGAGGATATCCTGTACCTTAAAAAGTTTACATTTTAAAGAAAAACTGGGATCATTTTTGGATTCAGATGCCAAAAGTTAGTTAAAAACAGGTGTCAGATCAAACTCAATGGAATTTGTGTTCCCCAGTGTAATCCACTCCTCTAGCTCTAGCTATGAGCAGTAGTGGGTGAAAGTTAACAAAGATTGTCCTCTGTCAAAGAAGGCTACCTCCTCCAAGGTTATGTCCCTCCTCTGGGAGCCCACATCCATCCATAGGTCCTCATAGAATTGAAAGACTCAGCCTGTGAACCCTGAGAGTCAAACTTATTCCAAGGACCATTAAAGGACAACCTTTTTCCCTGTCCCACAGCTTCCTTTTGTCTCAGCAGGTGTTTCTCCTGAGGACACACTCCAATAAAGCTCTTCCAAGAAACATCCCTCTCAGACTTTATTTTCCAAGGATATGACCTAAGACAACTAGCAAGCTCTTAACATCACAGAGCCTTTTTGGCAAGAGGAAGAGAAGAAGGTGGTTTTGGCATTCAGTAATTATTAGAGCTATAAAAAAAGAGCGTTTGCAGTGGAAGTGGTCCCTCTTAAGAATGCATCACAAAATCTTCATGAGGCATGGAGGCAGAGTGGAAAAGAAGTATCTATTGATAGAATGATCTTTCTTTTTCTATTCTTCCACCTTTTGCCTTTGCTTTTTGCTGACTGATCATAACTAGAAGAGTGCAGGGGGAATAGACAATATGTTTTATGAAATATGCTGGAGCATCAAGCTTCTCAGAGAAGAGAGCGCAGCTGCTCTTAAGGGGTATTGCACACTAAATATAACCAGCATATCTTAGAAAACAAGTGACTTACCATATTTAATATCATGTTATTTAAGAATTACAAGGCTCACTGGGGATTACAAATTAACCAGTCTTGGTAAATATGGATGCATGCTGAAATCAAGTTATCTTATCCCATATGAAATGTCAGATGAATTAACAAACTGGGTAATATATGGTCAATAGTCTTGTATTTTTCACTTTTCTCAAAACGGAATCATGGTCTGCGAAATTCCTGAAATTGGATCCTAGCCCTTTATTATTTCCCACCAGAACAAGCCAAGAATTCAAAAGTAGGACAAGCTATAATAAAAATAAATGATGAATCAGGGGCTACATACACTACTATAGACAGAAGAGCATACCCATAGATCTTGTTGCCTCCTTCAGTATTTACTTTTTAAATAAACTCTAACTTTATTTGACTTTTAAATTTTTCTTACAATATTTACATCTAAAGGAATTGAAAGAATAGAAGATTAGCAGGAGAAAACGATTGAATAGATGAATAAATGGATGGACAAAAAAGGCAAATACTTATTGTTTACAGAAAGTACTTCCTTTCCTTCCTAATAAACTTCAACTTCACTTTTCATTCAAAATTTTCCAAAAGAAAAAACCTAATAAATGTTAGTTCCCTCTCTGACCAGTGTGGCTCAGTTGGTTGGGAGTTTTCCCACAAAGTAAATGTCACCAGGTCACTTCTTTTCTTCCTAGTCAGGGTACATGCCTGGGTTACTGGTTTGGTCCCCAGTTGAAGAGCGTGCAAGAGGCAGTTGATCAATGTTTCTCCCTCACATTGATGTTTCTCTCCCTCTTTTTCTCCCTCCTTTTCCCTCTATCTAAAAATAAAAAATAAAATCTAGGAAAAGAAAAGAATATTAGTATCCAGTGAATTTTTTAATATAATAATTTTCACCATTTCTTTAACTTTGACTCCACATCCATTCAGAGATTATATCTGCTTTATAGTACATTTTCTTTGAAAAAAAAAAGTGCTCTCTTTCACACAAACCCAAAGGCATCCTGGTACATGATGATACAGGATATTCTTAGATTCTGTATTAAGATAAAAGACCATAGACTAGAACAGGTGCCTCAGTAAAGATCTGGGCAGAAGTTGCTACTATATGCAAGGCCCTCCCTGCTTCTCTCTTCATTAACTAGGAAACACCTGACTTTTATCAAAGGCATGTGAAAAACATATGAAATTCAATGTGCTGTAAGCTGTAATTAACTTTGAAGTATTCCAGTTACATGTAAGTTCTGTTTAGAACATATCTTGCACATTAGTCATAGTTGAAAAGTAAAATTATTTATCTGGTCAGTTGTCAGGCTATAATAGGCTATACCACTGAGAGGGATAGAACGAGATTGTGCATTTAATGGACAGTGGCCAGCAAGAAAGGAGAACAAATATAAAAGGGTATGGTGCTGCCTCAAGAGCAGCTGAATTAAGTGTCCTAAGGTCACACTACATCAAGGCTTTGCATCAAAAGCAAAGTGTGCTCTCATGCGCCAGAGTAAGAGAAATTTAAAGGGCCAAGGTAAGATCTTTCCATGCACAGAGGAAAGGCAGCACTCTTGCTAAAAAATGTTTCTAGAATTTGAGCTTGTCTGATGAGCTGAAAAGAATCTGAGAAATCATAGACTATTTCTCTTTATTATACAAAGAAGGGAACCCAGGGATAGAGTCAAACAGTAAGTTTCATAACCGAGGCAAGATCTAGGTTTCCTGAAATGCTTCCTCCCTTATATGAAACCACAGTCATTCAAACAGAGAACTGCCTAGGTTGCAGTTTGCCTGACATTTTATACCAGATTCTAACATTTTGTGGTCATTCTGAACCCAAGTATGACTACCTTTCCTATTTACTTTGATGACTATTGTGATGGCAAAACTTTAAAAAGGAATATGAAACAGTTATAAAAATAAATAATTGTACACAGTTATGCAGCTTTATTATTATTAATAGTATTGCATTCTCCTCACCCGTGTCATAAATGGTGGGACAAGATGTGAAATTTCTCTGGTCTTGTCTTATTGATCAGGAGAAAAAAAATGATGGATTAGCTGTTTTTGTGAAATTAAGAGGGGGTCTCATTTGTGGTTTGGAATCTTGTTCTAACATACTATAAAGAGTCATAATGTCTGGCTCTTATAGGTTGCATTGTTCCACATATACACATCTATGGCTATGACTAAATATTGTTTTCAGTAAGCCAAACCATTTCCCTAAGAGAACATTTATGAGCATTTAATTAATAAACAGGTGAGCAAATGAGAACAAAGTGGCTGAGTTTAAAATAATGAACAAAGAACAATTGTTCTGAAATATATTACTTATGTTCATTGGATATATCTATATAAAAGCATTATAGGAGGGAAAGACAGGAGGGAGGGAAGGCGAAATGACTTGCCACTGAGACATGTCAGCCTTTCTAGTTTAGGTCTGTGTTACTCTGATTTTAGATGTGCATAGATCTGTCAGAGTGTTTAATATGACATTGCACAAATGAAAAGTCTACTCTTACTGTCATCCAGAAATAGCTTCATACCTTGAGCTCTATACCTGTAACCTAGACACAATTTCTCCTCTCATACTCAGATTCCTTTCTGTTGGTTCTAGTTCCCATATTCATCCCCACCTGTCCTTCAGTAACCAAGTCCCTGATTCACTAGTACCTCGAGGACATTTTCTTTCCTGGCCAGGTCAGTCAAAAAACATGTGCAGATGTTCAAAACATGATATAGTTTATGAGTTTGACATTTTTACTGCATTTTTCCCTCAGAAGTTAATTCAGCTTTACTGTGGAAGAAAACTGTCATTTTGCTGTACAAAAAAAAAAAAAAAAAAAAAAGAAAACCACTTTGCTGTGAAAATGGCAACATTTCGCCCTAGGGCAAAATGGTGGCTTGTGAACCTTCTCCAAAAGAAAACTGAGACATGACATGAAGTCATCATTTCACATGAGCAGCCTATCTGCCTTTCTAATTTTTTTGACAGAAGGGAATTTTATAAGTTCAAGGATAATGCAATTTCTAGTAGAATTACTGGCTTTTTTTAAAAAGATCACAAGCTGTTTTTGTTTTAAAATTCTAAATACAGGACCAGAAAATATAGCAACCAAGTCAGAAATTGGTATGACTAGAAATATTAAGCCTATCACCTTTCAAAGTATTCAAGAGATGCCTGAATATTAAAGAGATATAGTATATAACAAATTACTTACTCTTTTACTTTCTCATTATCCCTCTTCTCATGCAAGACATAATATCTTTAAATTTGGTTATATTAAAGACAGAATTTATTGTGCTTACTGTAGTAGGCTAAATGGTGGCCCCAAAACCAAAAAAAAAAATATGTTGAAATCTTAATCCCTGGAACTGTGACTATCACCATATATAGTAAAAGATATCATTAAATTAAACTCTTAAGAGAAAGAACCTGGATTATCAGATGGAGCCTTTATTTACTTATTTATTTATTTTTATTTATTTTGGTGGTGTGAACCAGAGCTAGTTATTCTTTTTAATCTTCATTGACACTTATAAATGTGCCTTTTTTCCCCTGCTCTGACCAACTTCACCAAGACCTCACCCCCTTTCCCTGGGGCCATCACTGCATTGTTGTCTGTGTCTATGGGTTATGCATGCGTGTTCATTTCCAATCCCCTTACTTTCTTTCACCCAGTCCTCCACTCTTCCCTCCCCCCTCATGGTTGTCAGTCTGTTTCATGTATCCATGCCTCTGTTTCTATTTTGTTCATCCATTTATTTTGTTCATTAGATGGCTCTTAAATGAAATCACATATACCCTTATAAAAGAGAGATAGAAAAGGAGATGAAATGTGACCGTGAAGGCAGAGATTAGTGTGGTGGAGCCAGAAGCCAAAGCATGCCTGCAGCCACCAGGAGCTGGAAGAGGTATGAAGCAGATTCTCCCCTAAATTTCTTGGAGGCAGAGTGGTCCTAGAAATGCCTTGTTTTCAGATTTGTGGCCTCCAAAACTGTAAGAAAATCAATATCTGTTGTTTAAGCCATGAAGTTTGTGGTAATTTTCTACAGGGCACTATTAGATGAAGATTTAGTGAAAAGAGCTCACAGAAATGATGACTGAAATTTTGCCATGACAAACCAAAGGCCATCTACCATAAGAGTCAATAAGAAAGCAACGAGGGGGGTGGGGGAGCTAATAGAACAACAATAAAAAATAAAATTTTAAAGTTAAAAAATGATGTATTATAGATTTGTACACCTGAAACAAATAATTTTATATACCAATGTCACCTCAATAAATTTAATAAAAGAAAAAAACATACACACAAATAAAGTAACTGAATTTATTTATCTTATGTTTTACACTTTCTATAATCTATATCATGACATATAATTTACTTGTTTCAGCTGCTTATTGGTTATTAAAAAGTTGCCCATGGATTAGAATTGGAATTTTATCACTCCATGTTTTATCTTTCCTTAAATGTTTAGAACTTTCTCAAAAAAGATTTCTCTCTTGAAAGTACAAAAACCCTTAGTCCTTTACCTTGTTCTATTTTTATATTTTTTTACTATGATGATGTTGCATTAATCTTCTTTGTGATCAAGCCAGTTTTAAGTCAGTTTTGTTTCTTCCAAAATGTCATTGTAATTGATCCCTTTGATATTTCCATACCTGTTGCTTCTTCATGGAGTCTAGATAATCATGTTTTGTAAACAATGCTTATTTACTTAATGACAAATAAAAAACGTTTCTGCTCAAACCTTTATGTGCCCCCTCTTTATTTTTGTAGTCATACCTGCAAATTACAAATGCAAAAAGAAGAGCAGTGGTGTGAAATTACTATTGCATGGAGCAAAGGTATAAATTAGAAGCATGGAGAAAATCCAGTACTTAACAAGATACAAAAGGAAATCACTTATGGCCACATTTTTCATGCTCTCCCTCCTCTTCAGCATTAAATGAACAAATTAATATGTGAAAATGAAAGACTTTTGACACAGTAAATACTCCACTACAGGGGCTCTCAGACTTTCCACACTCAAGAAATATCTACATACCCCAGGGGTCCTGAACAACACTCTAAGAATCATTTATCTGCTCTAGGCTGTTTGGCAGCTGTTTTATAAGATCACTGCTATAATTAGTTCCAAATAGTATATCTCAGAGGGTGGGAAATTCAAGTGTTAAAAAAAAAAAACAAAAAAAAAAAACTTTTCACCTAGCAAAAGGCTGCTATGGGTGATAGGAGAAAAAGGCCTTGATCTTACCAGCCTTTGTGTAAAAGGTATTGACTCTGTCTGACCCACAGTAAATTAATCAGAACATATGAACATGAATCGAATGTATTATTTCCTTTGGTTCACTATTCCATGATCTTAAAATGTTTTTACCCCAATTTCCATTAGTTAATAATTCCATTTTGGTGACAGAGTACTTGGCCATCCACCTGTGGCAAACACTTTGCAAATAGTGTTTTATAGAATCCAAACTTCATATCAAATGTGTGAGGCAAATATTGCAAATGTAATTAAATATTCTTCATGGTGTCTGGAGTTCATGCTTTCAGAGATCAAGAGAAATATTATTCAAAGAATGTGCAAAGAAAAACTAAACTAAAAGAGAGATAACTTTGTTAAACAGGAAAAAGATTGTTTATATTAATTCTCCATATTTTTTCTTCTGGAGAATATCCTAAAAAGGACTTTGTATATGGTCTTATAATACATATGTAATTGTTGCATATAAGAACCATAAATAAACTCTTTGATTTTACAAAGTGTTCTGTGAATATTTGTGCTGGAATTTTCTCAAATCTCTTTCCTAGACACATAATTTATCATAGATACTATTTATTTTAGGATTCTGTAATGCCTTACAGCTTATAGATGACAACAGTACCATGCCATTTCAGGACTGACTCAAATAACTTAAAATGTAATATTAAATCAGGGACTCAGTTTTAGGAAACACATCTGTGTGATATGTACAGCTGAATGTCCCCAGTCATATATTTCTTTTTCTTCAAGGTAGTTGGTATAAAAGTTAACTTTGCACTTAAGAAAATTTAAAAGAGAAGTAAGTGATAAGGTACTAGAGATAGAAGATTCCCAAAATAGAGGTCAGTGCCAAAAATTCTCACAGCTAGCTTAAATATCTCAGCAAAGAAAGTGGAAAGAAAGCCACTGGTAAAACATTTGAACAAATGAAAGGATTAGTTGTTTAGAAGTAATAAAATCTCCAGTAGCAGAAAACCATAGAGGTCATTCTGGACAAACCTTTCCACTTGAGAGGAGAAGGCATTGAAACAATTATTTCAATTTATACTTGCAACTCTTGGAATTATGTATTTTACTGAATGTATAAATGCACATAGTCAAGAAATAATTCATTTTTAAAACAAGTATTAGACACTGAAATGCCCTGGCTGGTTTAGCTCAGTGGATTGAGCGTCGGCCTGCGAGCTAAGTGTCGCTGGTTCGATCTTCCAGTCAGGGTACATCAGAGAAGGAAAACTCTGACTCCAAAAAACCTCCGCTGCCTTGCGGCATACCTCTTCAGGGGAAAGGCTAAGGGAGTAAACCCCGACAGAAAATCCGGAGCCGGAGTCCCTAAGGCGGTTTGACGTTGTAGTCAACACCGGCAACTCCTGCGGCGCACCTGAACCCAAGCTGTATCGACTCCGTCTTTCCCTTGGACCCTTCAGCTGCGAAGAGAGGGGGGGTCTGCTGCATGGGCAACAGCAGACCCTCCATATCACCCTGCCCAGGCTCTGTAGCTTCAGCTCCACTGGAGAGGACACTCCAGCGTCATCGCAAGATGTCGATTCAACACGGGAGGAGACAGATGCCGTGTCACTCCCGAGTCGGACTGCACAGCCATTCTCGGCGGTGCAGATAGACACTTAGGAAGCTACACCATCGTCTCTCAAGACGGACGGCTGCCGACGATTAGACACTGAATAACCCAAAACACTTTGTAGATGCTAGAAAAATAAAAGCTAATAATAACCAACCCCATTTTCAATAAGTTTACTATTAGAGATCAAAAGAAAAATGTGAGTAGAAATAACTGCTTTGATTGACTTTGCTGTAAGAATAATAAAAAAAAACTGTTTAGATTATAATTAATATTCTAAAGAGGAAAAGCAGAGAGTATAAAGAAAAAGAGAGAAGCATGGACAGAGGTCAAGGCTTCCCTGCTGTTTTTTTTCTCCTAAAGTCTCCTCTTATGGTTTACCCATTCAACTGAATTAACCCACAACTCACTCTCTCTCTCTCTTTCTCTCTCTCCCTCCCTCCTTCTCTTCCCCTCTCTCTTCTCTCCGCCCCCTCCTTCTCTTTTAGCCTGTTGCTAAAATCACTTACCCAGTGATTGACAATTTCCATCATATTCTCAACCTCTATTCAAAAAATTTTCTCCATTTTCCAGCCTTGCTGTAACGTGGCTATTCTCTTAGGATATATTGCCATCTCTTGCTGCTCTCTCTGGTGGAGTCTGTTCGCATACATTTTCAGTATAACAGAATCAGGAGGTGAGGTCTGTGTCCTTTTGTTTTTTATTACTGCCTCCAGAATGTTTCACAAATTTTCCTCTTATTAAAATATAAAAGCAAAACTGCCTTTCTTTTGAGGCTCAGATCATGTCACTTTTCCATTCTTCTATTTATTCTTCAAATGCCCCGTGACCTTCACTTACAAAATTCACTTATGTTAATACTCAGACCCAACCATCCACCAAGCTGTATTCCATTACTTTGTTTCCTAACTCTTCAGATTAATATCATAATGGATATCCTCAAGGCAAATAAAGATCCTAATCTTCCCTCTTTTTACCTAAAGAAGCAAAGAGATTTTTCTTTCTAAATCTAGTCTGCCATATTGCTGGAAAGGTAAGTTTTCCATTTTTTAATCTGTTGCGATCTGGCTTTCACCTCAACCCTCAAAAACTAACGTCTTTTTAAAATGAATATCAAGTCTTATCACTTTCTTGCTTGAACTGTTTTTAGAAATAATCTTTCAATAGTTTCCATTATTAAATCCATCAAGTCTTCTCTAAATTTTTGAGTGGCCTTAGTCCTGTGTACCTTTTAAAATATTAATGGTGATCATTCTGTTCTTAGATAATAATGATACAGCTTCATTTATCTCTTTTCTTGCTGGAGATTTTGCATATTCCTTGTCTTCTGTTTGCTATGCTCTTTTTCTTGCTGATCTCTCTTTCTAAAAGGTCAGTTTAAATGTTACTTCCTTCAGAGGTCCTACTGTTATTACCTAACCAAGAAATGTTGTCCATCTTAACCCTTTACAACAGCATTTCATTCATTTTCTTCTCAGTTTGTAATGAAGATATTTTAAATTTTTTATATATTTTTAAAGTATAAAAACTTATACTTTAATTTATCAGAGAATGCTCTCATCTGGTTTTCATCATAATCATCACTCCTCAAGGAACTAACAGCAACTTCATAATATAAAGCTGAAGAGTTATTTTCAGCCAATATCATACTTGGATCTTTTAGAAACATTCAGAACTGTTGACATTTGTAAACCCTTTATCCTATGACTTCAATAGTTTTTCACATATCAAGTTGTTCCTAAAAACTCTCTTCCCTTCATGTGTGTACTCCACCTGCATGAATATTTTTAAAATAAATATGGATATATATATATTTCATGTACATAATTTATCACCTATAAGCAGGTTTTGCATGATATTTTTCTATAATTCTGACACCTTATCTGTACTTTCTTGCCTGCTTAACTATTCCACCTGACTTATTTAAAATCAGTTAAACAAAACACATCCCAAGGTAAATTATTGAGACTTCCCACTTTATTTTTCATAAACCTGATCTAAAAGTGTTTACTACCTCATAACTGTCACTATCTAGTTGCATAAGCAAAAACCTTGAAATTATTCTTAATTGCTCTTTTTTTGACTATCCAGTGTAAATTCATTTATAAATTCTATTGATTTTACCTCATAAATGCCTTTATTTAAAAAAAAAATATTTTTATCATCACCTAAGGACTTTTTTATTCATTGAAAGAGAAAAAGAGAGAGAGAGATAACAATGTGAAAGAGAAATATCAATCAGCTACCTTCTCATATGTAGCCCAACTGGGGATCAAACCTGCAACTTGAGTATGTACCCTGACTGGATAGCAAACCCACAACCCCTTGGTCTATGGTACGATGTTCCAACCAACTTAGCAACACCATCCAGGGAACCTTTCAAGTGCATTTTGAATCAGTCTAGTTGATTCAATTTCTACCACAATCACCTTAGTTACTGCCTCTACTACTTTTCAAGTTATACTGCAATATAGTCTCTTTAAAAATGCAGGTGAATTCTGTTGGTGACATTCTAATCAATTGTCTACATGGATGTTGGCCAGATCCTTTCAAACACAGATCTGACTGTATCACTACCACAATCTCCTAGCTAGTTATAACCCTTCAGTCCACACATGATTCAAAAACAAAATAAAACAAAACAAAAACAAATATATACATGAACGAAAATACTCCTTACCATGCTCTTTGGGTTTGAAAGGGATCTAGGTAGTATCATTTTGCATCAGAGTCCCTCCACGCCACACCACTTTCCACACATTCCAGTATCAGTCTTCTTTCAAGCCCTTATACCAATCATTATCCTCCAGAAAAGGGTTTTGAAATGTTTTCTCCAGCTAAATGGTCTTAAATCCATTCTATATGTAATTTATTCTTGATTATCATTCAACCCCTGCATACTATACTTTATTTTTCCCTTAGAGTCATTGCTGACTTGGCTTTATTAAGTCAAATTTAGTAATATTTTATTTTATCACATAGTTTTTTCCATATTCCCATTGAAATTTATTTTTATAAAACTTTTTTATGTTCTTCTCCCTCAGAACATCTACAATGTTGTGAGGGTATAAGCACTCTCTCTCTCTCTCTCTCTCTCTCTCTCTCTCTCTCTCTCTCTCTGTCTCTCTGTCTCTGTCTCTCTCTGTCTCTCTCTCTCTCTCTCTCTCTCTCTCTCTCTCTCTCTTTCTTTTCTTTCACGCCACTAAGCTTAGCAAAGGATATCTCATGCAAGAGAAAACAAGAAGTATTTGTTAAATAGTGAATGACAAAAGGGATGGACTACATATATCTCAATCACTTCTGTATATCTAACATCCACCAAGTGAGTTATCACAGAATAAATAATAAAAAATCTGATGACCAAATGAATAAATCACATCAATTGAGTTAAAAGAAAGTTGAGAAGTTTCATAAGATGGAAATCTTTTTTTTAAGTATATTTTATTGATTACATTGTTACAGTAGTTCCATTTTTCCCCCCTTTGCTCCCCTCTGCCCAGCACCACCCCTCCCCCAGCAATACCCAACCCCCCAAGTCCATGCCCATGGGTCGTACATACAAGGTCTCTGGGTTCACCCTTTCATATATT
The DNA here is from genome assembly GCF_987537825.1 of Furipterus horrens. Classification (NCBI taxonomy): domain Eukaryota; kingdom Metazoa; phylum Chordata; class Mammalia; order Chiroptera; family Furipteridae; genus Furipterus; species Furipterus horrens. Next base: position 59,024,590 of record NW_028327173.1, on the reverse strand, counting down.
CTTCTTTAAAAAAATAATAATAAATAAATTAATTATTTATTTTAACAATAAAAAATAGCAATCCTTCCCTCTCAAACTTAAGACCCTTTATAATCTTATAAAGGACAATGGGTGAAGGTGGAAATCTTATGGTATGAAGATAAGTACAGAGAAAGCTAAGGAATCATAACTTGGGAGTCCCTGTTGAAATAATAAGGAATTTGTACATAATTTGAATACCACAGTGACCATTTGAAAGGTTTTGATCAGGATTGTCATAAAATCAGATTTTCACTCTAGAAAGATTATTTTAGAGGTTGTATAGGGTAGGCTGAAGGGAATCAAGACCAGAAACACAAGCATGGGGGTTATCTGGGGGGAAATTATAATTATAAAAAGAGGAGAAATAAGTTTAAAAATAACCAAAAAAGAATGGAATTTGAGAGGAAGAACCAAAGGAGGCAGAATCTATATAATTTGGGGTCTGATTAAATGTATATGAAAAGTAACCTTGGCTGGTGTGGCTCAGTGGATTGAGCGTCGGCCTGTGAACCAAGTGTCGCTGGTTCGATTCCCAGTCAGGGCACATAACTAGGTTGCATGTCAGGTTCCCAGTTGGCGGCACGAGTGAGAGGCGACCACCCAGTGATGTTTCTCTCCCTCTCTTTCTCCTTTCCCCTCTCTCTAAAAATAAATAAAACAAACAAATAAATAATTTTTAAAAAATGTATATGAAAAGTAAAATAGGGGTACAATTATAGGAATAATATAAAACTCAAAAAGCAAATAAGCACAGAAACTAAAAGCAAAAAAAAAAATTCTTGTTTATGTAATTGGTTGAGTACTACTTTTTTAGCACAATATGCAAGTGTTGGAAAATGATTGAGGTGGGAGTATCTCACTGTTTTTGAACATTTGGATTTAGTTATATATGTATTATCAGAGTATAGATGTTCAGTAGATAAACTGATAAAGACCTTGAGCTCAAAAGAACAGTTAGTGATATATACTAGAAATTCATAAAAGTGTTTTGTCATAAGAGACATTCATAGAAGTTTGGAGAATGAACAAAGAGAAAAAATGGTCCAGAATAGAAACTGGGAATACCAAAATGTGATGGCTAGTAGGTAAGGAGATGTTAGAGAAGGATACAAGGAAAGAGTAGTCCTAAATTAAAGAGAAAAAGCTTGGTGCCGTTGAACTCCAGAAAAGTTGTAGTTTCAAACACAAGGAAATAACCAATAGCCCTAAACATTCTAGGAAGATCAAATACTTTATTACAAGAACTGATAGGAGACCATCAGATTTGACAGTTAGGAGACTGCAGATGACTTCTGTCTGGGGAAACTTGGTGGGAAGCCTCAGATGAAAGCCTCATTGCAGTGGGCAATGAATTTGTAATGGTAACAAATAATTTCCAAGCAATGTTTGAGGAGCTTGAGATATCAATGGTTATTATTGGAGGTCAGAGGCAGACATAAAAGTAAAGAAGACCTGTTTAAAATTACTTTACCATTATTTGTATTTCATAGGATGCAAATACTCTATTATACATAGTCATCCTTTGTTATACTTGTAAGAGTCATGTTTGCCTAAGAAATAGGCAATATTTGACTTTCTGTGTTTTTGTCTATTTTGAACAATACAGATAATAAGATTCTACACATCAAACAAAATTTGCCATTAACACAACAAAATTTTCACATGGGCTGTCTCGAGAACTGGTGTTTTTCATCATTATACACAAAGTGTGGCCCTAACACTTACTCAAAGTTACATATAACCCATATAATTGACATTAGTGCTCCTGGGATTGTGAAGGTTAATAGAATTTACCTTAGTCCTTTACTGGGTATAGTCTGTGAAATAAACAAAAAACAATTGCTCATTCCTGAATTTAGTGATCATTCTATTGATTTATGTACCTGCATTTATTACTTGGTACTGGACATTTTATGACATGTAGAACATATGGGCTAAGGCATAGTTTAATAAAAAAAAATCTCAGCAAAATCTGAAAATTAATTTTTAATTTTAATTTTTAATAATAATAACCTGCTTTTTGCAGACCAGGAGTCCATATTTATGTAAAAATGGAGATAATCTCTGGGTTTTGATAGCCCTTAAATAAAATAAATTAATTCCCAAGATCCTTAGAAAAGAATAATTGGTGTTAATGATTAACATAATTTTTAGATTCTGGGTCATTGTATTGAGGGGCAAGGTCTTGATCCCATTCTCTAAGAGGCTATGATTGACCAATAGCCTGACTTGTCCTGATGGAAGTTTTCACTCATTTCCTTGGCAATATTATTTCATCAGTTCATTGGATTTCATCCAGATTATTTGGCAGTGATTTAGTAGAATCATGCTGTGTCCATTATTTTTCCCTCACAATGATTTAATCTTATTGCAAGAGTGTTCCAACTGGATATTACGCTAGGCACATGATCCTTGATTTTGGAAGGGTTGCTTCATTTTCACATAGCCCACAATTAGTTATATGAATAAAAAATTATCTTTAAAGCAATGTAAAAACTGTTAATTCCTTTATCTTTAGATTTGTGTGTGTGTCTGTGAGAGAGTGAGTATATCCATTAATATTTTGAGTACTCCAATAGAGGATACGCTTTAAGGATAGAAATATTATAAGAAGTGGTTCTCTAGCCATTAAGGATATGTTGAACATTTATTTGTCCATTTATGTATTAACTTAATGGGACTATTATGTGTAAGGTAATGAACCAGACTCTCTGAATACTGAATATAGAAAATGAATAAGGCATTGCACCAGCATTTAAGAAGCATGTGGCTGTGGATGCTATGGATACCTTTCTCTAAGGATATGTCAGTTCATTATTTTGGAGTATCATTTTAAACTTTATTCTTAAAACAACTTCATTTCTTAGTCTATTTGGGCTTTACGACAAATATATAATAGACTGGGTGGTTTATAAACAACAGAAATTTATTTCTCACATTTTGGAGATGGGGAAGTCCAAGATCAAGGAATTGAAATATTTAGTGTCTAGTGAGGACCCACTTCATCATAGACAACTTTTTCACTATGTCTTCACATGGCAGAAGAAGCTAGGAAAATTTGTGGGTTTCTTTTATAAGAGCTCTACAACTTTGTTCAGAAAACATGTCATTCCTTGAGAAAAACCAGCTGTCACCTCTGAGCTTTATCCTATTCCACCACAATCTTAGAGCTCCTGGTTTTGAACTGGGCCTAAAGAAGAAGGTGGTCAATTGAAGAAGAAGAAAATAATAATAATAATAATAATAAGAAGAAGAAGAAGAAGAAGAAGAAGAAGAAGAATGAGGAGGAGGAGGAGGAGAAGGAGGAGAGGAAGAAGGAGAGGAAGGAGGAGGAGGAGAAGGAGAAAAGGAGAAGAAGAAAGGAGAACAAGGAGAAGGAGAAGAAGAAAATATAAAATCAATAAAGCTGTACAGTATGGTAGGTATGGATTAAAATAATATGTGATTTGGAAAGGAAATTAAACACTGTATTAAGTTGGGGTGTTGGGAAGGGCAATGAGTAAGGGAAAGTGGTGCCTGGGTTACAATTTTAAATAAGATAATGAGAGTAGGTCTCATTGAGAAAGTGGTATTTGAGTAAAATTCGTAGGTGGGGACATAGTAGGCCCTCATAATATACAGAATAAAGCCTCTAGGCAAAAGGGAAAGTGATTGTCAAGGCCCTGTAGCAAGAGTGTCGCTGGCAAGTTGTACAATTAAAAGTAAACAACTGACATGATACAGAGCTTGCTGATGAACTTACATGTAAATTTGAGTGGGCCACAGGGTGGCAGGTTAAACATAGATTCTGTATGTGTGCATGATGGTATATCCAGATGCATTTTAATTGGTAGACTGAGTAAAGCAGATGCCCTCCTCCAGGAGATTAAACATCATCCAGTCAATTGAAGGTCTGAATAAAACAAAAGAGGGAAGAAGGATAAATTTATCCCATTTTTTCCTGCCTCAGTGTTTGAACTGGGATATCTCACTTAAACTTCTCCTGTATATGAAATGAGATTTATATCATCAGCTTCCTTGGTTCTCAGGCCTTCAGACTCAGACTAAATTATACCACCAGCTTTTCTGAACAGCAGATCATAGGACTTCTTAGTCTCCGTAACTGCATTAGCCATTTTCTCATTATAATACATATCTCTTGTTATTCTGTTTCTTCAGAGAACCTTAACCAGTACACAGAATGAATGAGGAAAAATAGTTGTAAGATCTGAGATAAGTAATAGGGGTCAGAAGGTATAACAATAGCCTTACAAGCTATTGTAAAGTCTTCAGCTTTTCTTCTAGGTGGGACAGAGAGGCTCTGAGCAGAGGAGTTACAAGATGCTGGATTTAGGACAAAATACAGAGGGACCAGGTATGCAAGGAATGAGAGATAGTTAAGAGGCTATTGCAAAAACCTTTACACAGATTAATAGTCATCACTGGCCTCTATCACGTAAGTTACAATCTGAATAATGTTCTTTACTGTGCTAGAAATGAGAATGGAAGAGGAGAGCTAATTTAAAGATGAGTTATTTGTAATTGTCCTGTCATAAAACCTAACGTTATTATTTAGTGGTTACTATGTACCAAGCATTCAGCTAAGGAGTTTTAATATTGTGAATCACCTTATAAAAACTATAAAACATGTACTCTTAACTCTAATTTATAGAAGAGTCTGGATCAGAACTCAAATCCAGATCTATCTCATGACAAAGTTCATGCTTTGAACCATACCTTATACTTTCAACTAAAATTGTTTAAAAATACCAAATACATTCCCTTTTTAATTATTAAACAACCCACCCAAGAAAATCATGTAAATAAGATACATGAAAAAGTATTGCAGAAAGTGACCAAGAATCTTTGTATGCTAGCCTCTTGTTGCCCTTGCTAATGAAAAATTGATCAATTACATGCCAGGTTTGTTTCACTTCATTTTTAAATATTGGAAATATGACTTTTAGCAGACTATTTATATAGTAAATGTCCAATATGACAAAATAATTTGGTGGTCTTGAAAACATAATGTAAATTTAGACATAACTCTTAAAATATCACAGGTCTAAAAGCTATCCATACCTGGGTCAAGCAGTGTCACTAAAAGCTTTCTAAGTGGAGCTATGACAATTACTTTCACTCCTCAGGTAATTAGGATGTCTCTACTTCAGCTTTTCTGTTCACACAGATGGATAAAAGGGACAAGAATAGGTTTAGTTTAGACAAGTAATAAATAAAAAGTACAGACTACTCAAATTGTTTTGTTTTTGAAGATTATGGACTACCAGGTATCTTGAATGAGGACAATCTGTTTATGATACCTCCGTTTGTTTTAGTAGTTTACTAGCTGTGAGTCCTAGGGCAAGGTACTCAACCACTCTATTTCTCCATTTTTTCATCCATATTATGGGCATACTACTCACTGTATGTGATTGTTAAATGAGATAATGTACATGGCTCATTCAGGGGACTATATAGAGATATTGGCCTTCAGAAACCATTTTCTGCTCTGCAAGAACAACAAAAGGAAGAAAGAAGCATCATTACACAAGGAACAACATTGTAGTTTGCGTGTTCTTGACAGAATTAGAACAGTTCAGATGTTTCTGCTGATCTAAATGCTTTCTCATGTTTAGAGTTTGTCCAAACTAGTTGGAATTTTCAGGGGCTACTATAAGGAACACAATTGTACTATTTTCTGTGCTGCTTTGGCTCCATGGATAAGTACTGAATAACATATAATTCTGCAGAGCTGTCAGCAAATTTGTGAACATTACTCTTCTCTGCATTCTTAGTAAAGCTTATTCTCTGCATTAGAACTTTTTATATCACACTGCAAAAAGACCAAGTTGACAGCTATTATCAAAATTAGACAGTGTTTAACACCACATGACCCCACTTGCCTGCCAAATTTTCTACAAAATTAAAATTTAGGAGTATAATAATACAATGAATTGTTGTCTAACATTGGCCATTTTTTATTAGACCCAATTTGTAATGAGACAGCTTTGAATTAATAATAACTCATCATCTGTGTCTCAATCTCAGAAACTCACTAGGATTAGGCCTTGGTCAAGATCTTTTGCCCTTAAATATGGTCATAGAATTTTCTTATTAAAACTTTAATTGTTAATTTAAAATATTCTCTCTGGTGACTAAAAAAAACAAAACCAACTCATTTTACAAAATGAAACCTGGCAGAATGATAAATTTATTGTTGATTAATTTTCAAAGCAAATTATAAAATTATGAATACAAAAATAAAATTTTTTCTCTGTGTGTGTTGATTTCCCTGCAAAGTATTTTCATGTGTCTAGTGACAAAGTTTGAGAAAGAAGAGAAATGTAAAAGTTGGCTTGCAAAAGAACCTAACGGCTATATCATTGGCCTTTTATCTTTGGACAATAATGACAAGAACTTTGAACTTATTGATAAATATTATCATTATAGTAAATTGGGGAATTTAACACATAAACACCATAGAGAGCAGAAAAGTAACCACCTCATTAAAGAATAAACAATCTAAGCTAATAATTTACATTACTGTAAAATAATTATATAAATAATTCTTATATTTATATAATAAAATAACTTTACATTTTATTTCTTTATTTTTAGAGAGAGGGGAAGGCAGGCAGAAAGAGAGGGAGAGAAGCATCAATGTGTGGTTGCCTCTCATGTGTCCCCAGCTGGGGACCTGGCCCACAACCCAGACATGTGCCCTGACTGGCAATTGAACTAGGGACCCTTTGATTCACAGGCCAGCATTCAATCCACTGAGCCATACCAGCAAGGGCTATATTTTCCAATTTTTCAACTGGAAAAATAAAAAACAGTTTAAAAATCAGAAGCTTGTTTTAAATGATTGCAAAGATTCAATCAATCTCTTAATAGAGTAGTTTTTAATATCACTTCTTTTGTGTATGGACCTTTTGTTTTTTACTTGTTAGCAGTTGAGATTTTTTGTTTGCTTTTAGACTCTGTATTAAACTTTCACATTTGCTGCTTTAAAATGACTTAATACTAGTGTATATAGAAAACTATGTAATTTGCATTTTTCTGTCTAATATTTACTGGTAGTATTTAGCAGTTAAATTTAGTCTCCAGGATATTCTTCTCTCACAGTGCTTTAGTTAACATTTTCAAAATGGCCATTCATCTAGAAACCAAAATTTGTTGATATGGGCTCTGTAGTGCTCCAGAATACCTATGAGATCGATGCCTCACAGCTCCTATTTGGTGTTAAGTCAACAGGTATTATAATTTGTGAATGGCTTATAAAATCCAGCAGGAAGGTAGACTATTCAGATGATATTCACCATGGTCATTTTCCATGAGAGATCTTATATACAATCCACCAAGGACAAATTCTTCACTCTGTTTACCTTAATCACTCCCTTTTCCACACAGAGCTTATGGAGTGGGAATGCTGGCAGTGATGTTTGTGCTGAAGATCTAATTGATTTGGCCTTTTCACATAACTAAGTAGTTTGAAAATAAAAAGGAATACAGCTGCTTTTATAGATCTATAGCTATTTCTATGTTTCTTAACTGAAGGCAAATTTGTCCTTCAGGGAACTTCTGGCAATATCCGGAGGCATGTTTTTTCAGTTGTTGCAACTAGGAGGTGCTACTGACATCTAGTGGGTGGAGGCCCTGAAATGCACAGTAAAGCCCCTCTGCCAGAAGGACTCCTCTTACCCAGAAGGTTAGTATTGCTGAGGTTGAGGAACCTTATTACAACTTGGAAATTTGAAACTTTCCCATCTGTATTACACACAAGATTTTGGTCTTTCAGAAAGCATATTATAAAGGAAAGCTTATGAAAATACAATCTCAAACAACTTTTATCCCATAGTGTCTCAATGAGGCAACTTTAAAAAGATACTGTCCTAGAACTGTTAGTGACACGGCTCTGGTGAGGCCATCATGGAATCCAATTAAAAGTCTAATTTTTCCGTGCTGTGAGAGAAATCAGGAGCCACCTCTTTGTTCCAGCATTGTACACCACAGGGTTCCAGGGAAAGTGCACTTGATGCCAACTAGTCCTTAGGCAAGCTTGCATGAACCCCCAACCCCAACCCCCAAGGCCAGACATTAATAATTTTTCACCTCCAGATTTATAGATTAGTTTTGGTCTTCCTAGAAATTAATAAGGTAACAAGAAATGAAAGTGAAAAAATAGCACAGGTATCCATGTTCCTTTGTAGACACTTAGAACTTTTTCTGCAAAAAGTTATTTTCTATGTTATAAGGAAAAAATGATTGGTAAAAATAGGTCATGCAGGAGTGAAGCTTTACAAATTGCAGGTATGCCACGCTTTGCAATAACATTTCTGATTTTAAAAGGAACTCTTGAAGAAGGGTCAGAGCGGAATTCAATGTGATAATATAATTAAAGACATTTTCAATAAGTCAGCACTTATTTTAGTTTTGTTTTCCCCTTGGAATAAAGCTGTGCAGGCAATTAGTTTAAATTAGGCTATGTGGGGATGTTATTTGTATAACAAAAATAAGTTTCTCTTTGTAATTAAATTTAATGGTGCTGCACTGGAAAGAAACAAGTTTCTAAGACTTGAGTTGCTCTAGTCCACTCAGAGTTCTGAGATCCATTGTTATAACAAAATTTATTTTGCTACTTCCCTGACATGGTCTTCATATTTAACATGCTAAGCGGAGATTTCTGGCTGCAGAGGAATTTAAGGAAGTCATTTTTCTCTGAGTTTTATCTAAGTTCCAATGTTTCCTAAGTTGTTTTGATGTTGCTAAAATCTTGCTTTTGTTTTAATCTCTTAAAAATGTGAAGAACTGTTTCTAATTATCATGTTATCTGCATATATGAATTTAAAATTGGAACTTGGGACTATTTCTGTATCTTAAATCCTTTTTCATGAACTGATTATACATTAACAGGATCTAGATATATAACATGTTTTTACATATGTAACAAATACACACATATTTACAAAATATATTACATAAATGTGTATTATTTAAAATCTCCCTAGTATATATAACATTTTTAATCAGAAAGCATAATAAGAAAAATATTTGCTATTTCTTATAATACAAAATCTAGATTTAGTTTACTTTCTCTATATTGTCCTTAGAAGTAGAGTGGACTGGTTTTCTATGATCAAACTCTCTTTCTATTGACATAATAGGAACAAGAGTTTGTGGTGGCTAGACAGATTTGGGTTCCCATTCCACTCTGTCATTCACTGGCTTAATATTTCAGGGAAATGACTGAAACTCTTAAGTCTCAACTCTTTCATCTATAAATTGAGGTCAATAACACCTACACAATAAGTTGTTTCAAAGTTAGAATCCATTACTATACTAAAATTACTAGTCATAACAAGCATTTAATAATTAATAATAATGGCTATACAATTATTACTATTTTTCTTATTAATAAGAAAGATGAGGAGGGATCAGGAATAAAAATGAAGAATCAGTGAATGCTATTTAAGTTTGTGAGTTGATACTACTCTTTCAACTACTCTGGTCTCCAAAGTGATTAAAGTAGCTTTCATGGAGCAGTTCCACAATGGAAATGCTGCTCTCTGTCTTGCCTTTTTCTCATGTTGTTCCCAAGGCCTAGAATTGTCTTTCCCATTCACTGACAAGTAAATGGCTATTCATTCTACAGACCCTAACTGAATATATATTTACCACTCTGCAAAGCTTTTCCTGACCTTTCCAACTCCTAAGTATACTTTATAATTTTCATCAACGGTATACTCTGTTTTTAATTTTGTTAAAATATATAGCACATTTACCACTTCATTACTTATATATTTGTCTCCCATCATAGGTATGTCAACTTGAAGGCCAAAACTACTCAATTTCGTTTCTCAATTTATTGTAATTTCAGGCATCTCAGTGTAGGAATGCATGCTTGCTGGATGAATGAATGAAAAAATGAGTAAATGAATGAGTGTATTTTTCTAACAGGATTTGTTTGCAACCATATTCTTCCATTACTTGTAGTGCTCTTTCTAAAAAATATACTTCAGTTGTGTTTGGTGACAATTGTCTCTCTTACCATAAATATTTACCAGACAATTGTCATTAATTGCATCTGTAATTATCTTTCTTTGTATTTCCCAGCATGGAATTTCCTTCACTGATTAAAATGTAAGGATAGGAGAGGTGAGATTGAGGCTTTCTCCACCGTCTTGGAGATGGGTGGCAGGGACGGTTGTGGGCCTTCTCCTAATGCAAACAAGAAACGGGCTGTCAGCCAACCCTGAGGATGGCTCCCATCACTGTAATTGTTGCCCAAACCTTCAGAAGAAGCCAGGGTATCAAAGCAGAGAGCAGCGACATTGATAACAGCTTCGCCTGCCTGCTGGGGCGAAAAGAAGTGAAATGACTAAGGACTAGAAGGGTGGTGCAGTGCTGTTCCGCCGGCGGCTGCAAGAACCAACAGGCTAAGGAGAAGTCTGTTTCTTTGCACAAATTTCCTCTTACTCGACCCAGTCTTTGTGAAGAATGGGAGGGAGCTGTGAGAAGAAAACACTTTAAACCCACCAAGTAGAGCAGTATGGGTCCAAGAAGGAGTGCAACAAGTTACTGAAAGAAAATGCTGTACCCACAATATTTCTTTGCACTGGGCCACAGGACAAGAAGGGAAACAGTTTCCCCCATCTCCTTTAACTCCTCCCATTTCCCAGGTTGATACTGCTATTGGATTACTAATGCCTCCTCTTCAGACCCCTGATAACATCTCAGTTTTCTGTGATCACAACTGTCGTCGTCGTCGTGGTCGTCGTCGTCGTCGTCGTCGTCGGCAGCCGTCCGTCTCGAGAGACGATGGTGTAGTTTCTTAAGAGTCTATCTGCACCGCCGAGAATGGTTGTGCAGTCCGACTCGGGAGTGACACGGTATCTGTCTCCTCCCGTGTTGAATCGACCTCTTACGATGACACTGGAGTGTCCTCTCCAGCGAAGCTGAAGCTACAGAGCCTGGGCAGGGTGATATGGAGGGTCTGCTGTTGCCCATGATCACAACTGTACTGTGGAGGATACCATGCACCAGAGAAAAAGGATTCATCAGCTAGAGTAGCAAGTCAGGAAACTCAGAAAGATGCTTAAGACTACACAGCAGCGATGCAGAAGACAAGAACAGCTTGAAAAATTAAAGGAGGTTGTACACTTCCAGAAAGAGAGACATGTTAGAGAGAGTTTTTGTGATTGTGCCAGATAACTACTTTGAAATAGTCGAAGTACTACCACAGGAAAAATGAAACTTGTATTGGTTTTTAACAGGGCAATACCACATACCCTCTTCTAGCCTATAAAGGAGTTTCATTTGAGAATATACTTGATTACTTGTATAAAAATTCAGAATATTAAAAAAATAAATTAGATAAATACTTTAAAAAATAAAATGAAATAAAATGTAAAGATAAAAGGAAAGAAACCAATAAACAATGTGCCTTCTTTCTAACCTGCTATTCTTGTTTCTTCCATTCCCTTACCAGGCATTCTTTCCTAAGCATTTTCAGTGGGACCATCCCTTCCACAACTTTACTGAACTTACTCCATAAATGTTTACCAGTCACTCCTAATTTCCAAATTCATAGATGTTTGCTTAGCTCCATTTTCTTTTATTTCTTGAGCTGTATTTGACCTGTCTGATCCTTTTTTATTTGCCTGCTGTAATAGCTGTGCAAGAAATAACATAGAAAGTTAAAGTATATTATCATGGAGTACTTTGTCTAAAAATATTCATAGAGTAATTTGTTTATTGCCAAATTTTATTCTATAGCATAAGACACAGAGGGGGTATTGATAGTAAGAAGAAAATTCTGGGATAGTTGCATTATGGAAAATAGAAAACTCTGGAATATATATCCAGGGTGGCAATGGTAAATTTCAGAGTTGAAGGAAAAATTTTAAAAGCTTATCTGGAATTGTAAATTAGCACAACTAAATAAATTTTGAGAAAACTCTTAAGACATATATAACTAATATATGTAAAATATAGTAGAGGGCATATATAACTAATGAATTCCAAGATTTTATTTGTAATTTCATGAGTCATAAAGTTGTAATCTAGTTTAAGCAAATCATTTATTATTGCCTGAAACCTAGATATTCATAGAGAACTGTAAATATTGATTAGTTTACAACACCAAGACTGTTCATATGCTTAATTGGATTATAACATAATGAAGCCAGTCCCCCAACATCCAGAGATATTAACTTTTTATTAACTACATCTGTGTTATCTAAAATTTTGCACTGCTTTTAAAAATCCAAGATAGTGCAAGTGCTTTTTGGGGTATTCTGGTTAACTTATAGTTACATGACTATGAAAAGATTAATCTGTGTCTCTGACAAAAGTTGGAGAAAAATTACAGATGAAAGTGTGGATAAAAATATAAATTTGAAATTGCTCTGCTGATTAAGCCAAGAAACTGAGAGGGAAAAAAAGTGTTTTCTTAAAACTATAAAATATTCAGATAAAGATCATAGGTTAAAATACAAAGAAAAAAAAACACACCAAAAAAATGGAAAAGAGAGAGGAGAGAGAGAGAGTTGTGTGATTTCAGTAAGTCCTGAAGGAAAGCAGGGTTTAGAAAAGAACTCTCAATGTATCAGAATTTGAGAGAGTCCTGACAGAGATGCAAATTTGGAGGTTAGTGGAAAAGACAGTAAAGTCAATTTCTCCTGGTAGAGAAAGGAAATAAAAAACTTCAGATGTGCATAAGAAATGACAAATATACTCCAAATAAACCTTGAATAACAACAAAAAATACAGTTTGAATAATATTCCAGGTAGTATTAAAATGAGCTAGAGGAGACATTCATTAGTGCTGTAATACTGTGCTTAGGTTGGGGGTGGGGGTGTGTGTGCACATTTACAAATGCAAGCCTGAAATTTGGTTTTAGAGATCCATTTAAAAGGATTTGTGATTTTTTTAAAAATAAAAGTACCATTATTCTTTTTTACTAACTCTAGAAAAGGTCCTTTTGGAATTATCTGAATGCAGGTGATTTTGAGTTTAGTTTTTCTTGAGCTGAAGTGGAATATTTGGGTGTGGGCCTTTGATGGTAGCTGTGATTTGCAGTAATTATGGAATTCTCAGAAAGTGTATAGACCCAGGATTTTTATTTTTATTTTTTGCAAGACTAATGATTATTTTTTAAAAAAAGAAAAAAGTCAAAGGTCTAAATCCTGACAGCTTTTCATAGCCTTAACAGATTAGTTTAATTCTAGAAAAAGGACCTTTAGCCTTTTAAGATTTGATTCATGCAATCTGAACATTTGGCAAAGAAACTCAATAATTAGTGTGATATTTTGTATTTAGGATATGACTTGTTGAGCGTTCACTATGAGAGGTTAGGACACAAGGGTATATTTAAAAGAAAGTACCATAAAGTTGATACAAACAGAACAAACATAGAAAATGACACCAAAAAATAGCTGTTAATTTTCCCAATGTCCTGAATATAAAATATCTTCAATTAGAAACATTTTTTAAATTGTGACAAACCCATTTATATTAATTTGTTATCCATCAGAGTCATAATAACAAGAAATCATAGTTCCTGAAATTATTTAGAAAATAATTTGTAGTATTTGCCATCATCAATAAACAAACAAATAAATAAATAAAACCTAAGTAGGCTATTTGTGAACCAACACACTTTCCTTAGTAGAATTAAAATTTTAAATCATTAACATGCTAATATTTTACAATAACTTATTTATTGAACCCTTCATTTGACCTATAACCAACAAACAGTTTACTCAATAAAATATTTTGTTTTATTTAATATTGCTGTATTTATTTAATAGATGATGTATTTGGTTTGAGCCTGGGATGTAAGTGTAGTGCCTTAACTAACAGGTGATATTATTAAGTGAATAATGTATCTGATTTAATAGAGGTGGAACTGTATCTGTTTCTGAAAGTATTTTTTTTATTGAGAGATTAATTTATATTAAAAGATGATGCATCTCTTTAAATATAAGATGAATCAAATATATAATGAATATTTTTGGTGTGAAAAAAAGATAATACAAAGAAAGAATTTGCCCTCAAGTGGACTTTCAAGGCAGATAAGAGCTTCCAAACAGGAAGAGGGGGAAAATGTTAGGATCCCATATTTCTGTATTCAGATTAAGAGAGAGGAGCTCAGCCATATGCTCTATTCTTTACAGAAGCTATTTTATATTCAGGAGTATCTTATCTTTTGTAGGTATTCCATGATGTACTGTGTTATGGAAATGTCACACAATTATTTTAGTTGTATTTTAAAATATTCAAATATTGTTTAGCATCAGTTAATTATTTTGCTAAATTTTTAGAGTGTTAAGGTAGCAACTTTCACCTTAAATTGAGAACCCAAGTTTGAAAATCTGGATTTTCTCCTCTAAAGTAGATACTCAGTCTAAGAAATATCCACCAAATCTATAATTAGAGCTAGATGGTAATGTTCTAAATCAGTGGTTCTCAACCTGTGGGTCGCAACCCCTTTGGGGGGTCGAATGACCCTTTCACAGGGGTCGCCTAAGACCATTGGAAAACACACATATAATTACATATTGTTTTTGTGATTAATCACTATGCTTTAATTATGTTCAATTTGTAACAATGAAAATACGTCCTGCATATCAGATATTTACATTATGATTCATAACAGTAGCAAAATTACAGTTATGAAGTAGCAACGAAAATAATTTTATGGTTGAGGGTCACCACAATGTGAGGAACTGTATTAAAGGGTCGTGGCATTAGGAAGGTTGAGAACCACTGTTCTAAATTGTTTTATTTTAATATATACAAAATTACATTATTATTGTAATTTCAGTAACACTTGGCTCTCTCAAGGAAATCAGTTTTAATTCTTCCCAACAATACAAGTCTAGACTATGTGCTTAATAAAATGTAGTTCTTTTCTATTATCCAGAACTTATTTTTATCAATAAATAATTTGTAACTTTCAACATTTGTAATTTGTTCTGAAAGAATCCTAACTTTTAGGTTTCCCCAGTGTTAAGAAATTAAACACATCATTTGTAATTTATGCCAAGTAGTAGCTGCTTAATACATTTGTAATAATTGAACAGATGAATATCTTTCTTTTGTTGTTCTAAATACCTGGAATGTATTTTTCTTATCTTTTTTCCATGTTGAAAACATAGTAAAAAATTAATAAAAATCAAATATCACATTCTTTATCAAAGAACCTATTTAATTTGTCAATGGTTAAGAAATAGCTATTGAAAAGCACGTCTATTTTAATATAATTGAGGGAACTTGGATCACAGTTATATATTAATTGAGTACAAATCACACAAAAGAATGAAGGAATGTTTATGTTTACAGAGGTTTTTATTTAATTGAGATAAACAATCATAGTTTAGAATTAAAAATAATTATTTAAAATAATATTGGCTAGCATGTGCTATAGTAAAAACCACCTTGAGGGTTTATTTATCAGTGGTCATTGGGTATTCTGATCCACCACATTTTTATTCAGGAACCCAGGAAGCATAACTGCCCTTCACTGTGGTGTGAGGAAGAAACAATGGTATATGTCACATACTGGCTGGCCCAAGTCACATGGCACTATCTAAATCCAAGAGGGTGTGAAGTATAATTCTCCCATATGCTCAACAATATAAGAAAGCCAGAAATAGTGAAGAGTGGCAATGTCTGTCATAGCCTACACAAAATTTTTACAATTTAAAGGGTTTAGATTTTTATTTTTATGTGGAGTTAAATGAAAAATAAAAATGATCACGGTAGGGACTTCCGGCCAAGATGGAGGCTTAGACGGACACGCTAGGTCTCCCTCTACAACTAGAGAGGAATACAACTACTTCAAAACAAAGGATAACTAGAAATTCCAGAAAATAAAACTACACGGAAGTCCAACATATGAAGTTATAAACCAGCGGTGCCATTTGGGCAGGTAAGAGTTAAAGAGGGCAGTGCTGTTTGCGGTTGCACCTGGACAACGGCGGGGCGGCGAGGAATCCCGGATCCGTCAAGCCCCTGGCGATGCGCGACCCCGGCGAGGAGTCCCAGCTGCGGCCAAGCCCCTCCCGGTGCGCGACTCCGGCTCCGGCGCTGGGGAGAGCGGCTGCCGCATCGCCTTGAACAGTGAGGCCCAGGGGGGCGGGAGGACGGATCCCGGTCTCCTAGCTGAATAACTGTGTGAATCCATCTTGGACCCCCGCCCCCACAGAAAGCACCACAGGGCTGCGAAATAGGTCGCGGACAGGCAGGCGCCGGCCAGTCGCTGATTTGTGACGCGTACACAGGCACTGCCCCCGACAGCCGGCCCAAGAAAACAAAACGCATCTGTCAAAATGAGGCAGACAACTATAGAAATTCCGGTGACACAACTCACCAGACAGCAGATAGAGAACCTGACAGATGAACAGATAAGAAACCTGTCAGAGGCTCAGTTCTGGGCCATTGTTATCAGGTGGCTTACAGAATTCACAAAAGAGCAGGAAAAAGATATGAAAGAAGCGAAAAACTTTCATAACGAAAGGAACAAAACCGCATACGAGACAGAAGGAAAGGAAATAAAATCCAGAGTTCATTTCAACAAACTGGAATATGGAGAAGGAACAAGCAGTCAACCAATGCAGCGAGAGGAAATGGGAAGCAACAATGAAAGGATCAGAAACCTCTGGGACAGCTATAAAAGGCCCAACATAAGAATCATTGGTTTGCCAGAGAATGAGGAAGATGAACTAGAACTTGAAAAACTGAGTGAAAATATAATAAAGGAGAACTTCCCAGACTTGGGGAAGGGAATAGACTTGCAGGTCCAGGAAGCAAGGAGAGTTCCCAAGAGACTGGACCCAGGGAGAACCACTCCAAGACACATTATAATCAAAATGTCAAAAATTAAAGATAAAGAGAGAATCTTAAAAGCAGCAAGAGAGAAGAAAAGAATTATGTACAAAGGGGTCCCAATTAGACTATCAGCTGACTTCTCAAGGGAAACCCTACAGGCAAGAAGAGACTGGCAAGAAATATTCAAAGTAATGAAAATCCAAAACCTACAACCACGAATACTCTACCCAGCAAAATTGTCATTCAGAATAGAAGGACAGAGAAAGTGTTTCCAGGACAAAATAAAACTGAAAGAGTTCATTAGATCCAAACCACTGTTATATGAGATGTTAAAGGGACTGGTTTAAAAAAAAAACAGAAGCTAGGGAGATGAAACAAAGGCAAACTAAATAGGCAACGAGAGTGGAAATGAACTGTGGGTACGGGAAGCATATTGGGGGGAGGTCAACAGGGAGGGGGAATGGGGAAAGGGAGGGAGATGATATAGGAATTGGGGATCAAGGTAGGAGGGAATGGAATAGACGGAGAGAGGTTGGGAGGAACTGTATGCACAACTAATGGACATAATCTAAAAGGGAGGGACAACTGGAGGGAGGGGGACCACCGGGTGGAGGGGAGCAGAGGGAAGGGAAATTGGCACAAATGTAATATTTTAATCAATAAAACACATTAAATCTGAAAAAAAATGATGACGGTATAAGAAATATGCAGTGAAAAATGTTATTTTACTTAAGAAATTCATGTGACTATAAGTGATCCACACATGAAATAGCTTGCATGCTAGGCTTTTTGGCTTTATATTTTCTAGCTTATCTTTCAGTCATTTATTAGCTTTATCTTTGCATAGTCATAGCATTTAGTGACTATAGCATGAACAGTAATTATCAATCACATAACAGCTTTCAGTACATACTTGTTACAAGAAAAAATGTGTCAGCAATGATAGATGTAACATCATGTCTAAAATTGCTTTGTCTGTTAATACTCTAAATTCTGTCAGATTATGAAAGGGGGAGATAAAGCGGAGAGAAACTCTGAGGATGGTTGATGAGGGCCTGAGCTTGTGCAGCCTGGGCTGCAAAGGGAGCCCAGTGTCAGTGTCCAGAGTCAATAGTGAGAATTTGAAAGAATGTGTGGATTCTGACTAAATTAAAGGATGATGGAATTTGACTTAAAACAGAATCAGAATATCCAGAGGTGAGAAGACAATTAGAAATCTTCATTTAATATAAACTAAGAAAAAACATAGTTCCTGCTGTGCATAAGAGTTAAGGTAGTTCTTAAGCACAACAATATTTCGAAATGAGTTAACTGAAAATTTTTAAAGATTTTATTTATTTACTTTGAGAGAGAGGAGAAGAGAGGAAGAAAGTGAGAAAATTAACAGTGTTACAGAGATACAGGATCCGTTGCCTCTTGCATGCCTCCAACTAGGGACCTGGCCCACGACCCAGTCATGTGCCCTGACTGGCAGTCAAACTGGCAGGCTAGAGCTCAATCCACTGAGCCACACCAGCCACAGCAATTAACTGAGATTTTAAATGCCGTTCCAATGCTGAGGACCTAAAATCCCTTTTTAATTTTTACCTCATGCTTCCAATTCTCATGGATCTATTCACCTCTCTGAATGTCTTGCTGCATTATACAAAAACAAGAACAAAAAACAAACAAACAAAAAAACACCCAACAACACCACCTTAAATTTATGCTGACATTATTCATTATTATTTCATTCTCTATGAAATTTTAGTTCAGGACCCATGGTCCACATTTCATAATAAATTTAGACATAATGGAATTGTTTTCAATATTTGGTATTGGTTTCAGGTGTATAAGTGATTAGATAATAGTATACTTTACAAAAAGTTATAGTAAAGCCCTGATTTATCAGAATTTATTTTGGTTAATTGCATTTTCTAATAATTACATTTAACAAGTACATTCTACTTTCTTTTTAATATAAAAACTATTTTCTTCCTCAATTACATTAGTTTATTTACTACTTTAATAAATAAAATAGGTGAAGGTAATTGAATTTTTGTGATAATTGGGAATCTGGTAATAACTGAAGGGTCTCATTCTGAAACTAAATTCCTGACATTGTATTGTCCTGGAGACATAAATATAAAAATTAACAAATTTAACTGACCTCAAGGTTGATCCTGAAAGCCTAAAAATTTTAAAAACTATGAAACACACATACACATATGACACACTTTCTTCTACATTTTATGACATCCTTCTAAAGTTCAAGAAAAGCCAGAAAATTTTTGACTAGTTAAGAGATCATTTTAACTGAATTGTGTTGATTCTAGGTCTTGCTATGCTCAAAAAAGTTATTTTTAAAACTTGAATTTTAAATTATTTCCTATTTTCTAGCATGATGAACAAATCTTTACATTAATGAACAGCTAAAATCTACCCAATGATTAAAAATGAAGTATTTGTGGACTTCTAGCCAAGATGGAGGCCGAGATGGACATGCTCCATCTCCCTCTACAACTAAGAAGAAATACAACTACTGCAAAACCAGAAATAACCAGAAGTTCCAGAAAATAAAGCTACGTGGAAGTCCAACATATGAAGTTATAAAGAAGCGGTGCTCATCCATACAGGTAGGAGGGGCAAAGCTGGGGAGAAGAGTTCAAGCTGTGATGTTCGTGGCAGCAGCAGTGATGGAGGCAGGACAGTGGTAAGCACAGACACCCATATTTAAAAAAAGGTGAGAAGCACCTGGGGAGCACCCTTGGCTACAGACCAGGCCCATCAGCTCAAGATTCTAATGCTGGGGAAGGCAGACCACTATTGTCTCAGACTGTGAGGGCCAGAGGACACGGGGATGGAAGAGGAGGCTCCTGGTCTCTCAGTGGAGAGTGAATGGCAGGAATCCATCTTGGACCCCCACCCCCACACAAAGTGGCACAGTGTGTGATGAGAAGGGTCACCCGGTAGTGACAAGTGCATGAGGCTCTGCCCCCTATAGCATAGAAGGTGTGACAGCCCCACCCAGAAAGCAAAAGTAAGCACAAAACTGTCAGAATGGCACAGGTCATGATAAAGATCCTGGTGATGCAGCTGACCAGATAGCAAATATCTAATCTAACAGCTCAACAGATAGAAAATCTTTGTGAGGCACAGTTCAGAGTTTTGGTTTTATGAATGCTTACAGATCTAACAGCAGATCTTAAACAAGATGGGGAAGGAATGAAGGCTAGTCCTTCTGAAATGAATGAAAACACATATGAAATTAGTGGTGAGGGAAAGAAACCCAGGGATCAAATCAACAAATCAGAATATAGGAAAGGAACAAACAGTTCACCAGTGCAAACAGAGGAAACCAAAAGTGAGGAAAATTAGGAGAGGCTCAGAACTCTATGAAACAGCTATAAGCAGGCCAACATTCAAAACATAGCATTGCCAGAAAGTGAAGAGGAAGAACTAGAAATTGAAAAATTATGTGAAAAAATAATTAAGTAGAAATTCCCTAACTTGGAGAAGGAAATAGACTTACAGGTCCAGGAAGCACAGAGAGTTCCAAAAAAACTAGACTCAGGGAGAACCACACCAAGTCGCATTATAATCAAAATGTCAAAAATCAAGGATAAAGAGAGAATCTTAAAAGCAGCAAGAGAGAAGAGAATTACATACAAAGGGGTCCCAATAAGACCATCAGCTGAGTTCTCAAAAGAAACTCTGCAGGCAAGAAGGGACTGGCAAGAAATAACAAAGTAATGAAAAGCAAAAACCTACAACCATGATTACTCTATCCAGCGAAGCTTCATTCAAACTAGAAGGGCAGAGAAAATGCTTCCAGGAAAAAGTAAAACTGAAGGAGTTCATCAGATCCAAATCACTGTTATACGAAAAGTTAAAGGGACTTCTTTAGTAGACAGAGGATCAAAACTATGAATATTAAAATGAAAACTGATCACAACAACCAACAGCAGAAGCTATGGAACCGAAACAAGGCAAACTAAGTAGGCAGGAGAGTGGGAAAAGAATTATAGGTATGGGAAACATTTTGGGGGAGGTCAGTGGGGAGGGGGAAATGGAGAAAGGGAGGGAGATGATGCAGGAATTAAGAAGCATAGTAGGAGGGAGTGGAGTTGATAAGAAGATGTTGAGAAGAACTATATGCACAACCAATGGGCATGGACTAAGTAGGGAGGGGACAACTGGAGGAGGGGTCACTGGGTGGAAGGGAACAAAGGAAAAAGAAATAGGGACAACTGTAACAGCATAATCAATAAAGAACATTAAAAATTTTTTTTAAATATGAGGTATGTGTGCATGCATGTAGATTTATTTGTAAAATTATGAGATAGTTCAAACACAGAAACATTTAACAAACACTAATATATCCATCTTTCTGCATAAAATTTTCCATTTTGTAACATATAATTTTTAAAGACAGTATCATGTTCCCTCCCTAACATTGTCTGTCCTAAATTTACTCTTTATCATTCTATGATTTTATATATTGATCATATGTACTTTTCTACTTTTAGCATTTAATATAAGATTTTGTATTTTATATAATTCCTATATTTATACAATTGCAGAAATATATTTATATACTCTATATATTCTTAATACATATATACTTATACCATATGTAACTTGATTATTTTATATATGGAATATGTTTATTGTCATTTCCCTGTTATCATAAATGTAAATTATAAACATTTAATTATAACTTGCTTTATTTTTGCACATTAGGTTTATGATTTATCCATTTGTCCTTAAAATATTAGCTCATTTATTATATTGTTGTGTGATATTTAATCATTACAATTAATTATTCTCCAGTAAACTTTATAACTATGAACAAATTCTTGCTATTATAAACAAAGGTAAATTAAATCTTATACATGTCTTCTATACATATAAGAAAGTTTCTCTAGAATATATGCCTGGAAATGGAATTGCTGAGTTCAAAGCTAGAGGCATCTCCATTCGTCTATACAAAGCCCATATCAAGTGAACAGAACCTGTCTACACATAGAAGCAAGATTCTTTTTTTTTTTTAATAATTTATTTGTACGTTTATTTATTTTATTTTTAGAGAGAGGGGAAAGGAGAAAGAGGGAGAGAAACATCAATGTGTGGTTGCCTCTCACTCACGCCCCCAACTGGGGACCAGACGTGCAACCTACTCATGTACCTTGACTGGGAATCGAACCAGCGACACTTGGCTCGCAGGCCGACGCTCAATCCACTGAGCCACAGCAGCCAGGGCCAGAAGCAAAATTCTGTAGCTCTATAACTTTACCACAATTGTTATGATAAAAATTTTAAATTTTTACTACTGTGATAAATGTATAAAAGTACTCATTTGTAACTCATATTTCTGTTTATTATTGATCAGCTCTTAAAATATTTATTTCTCCATTTAGTTTTCCTGTTCTGTAAATTTTCTGTTTATGTCTTTTGTCCTGTGTTCTTGTTTAAAAATATTAATTAGTAGTTTGATGACATATTCTACTAGAAAGTTTATGGAGGAATAGTCAATGTCATACATTGCTGGTGGGAATGCAAAATGGCATAACCTCTATGGGCAGAAACTTGACAATGTATAGCAAAAATACATGTATTTCTACTTTAACTGGACAATCTCATTTCTGAGAGTCTATTTTGAAGATAAACTGGTAAAACTATTAAAAAATGGATCACAATCTGTTTGTTACAGATTATTTGTGTAACAGATTTTGAAAATATTTCAAACATCCATCTGGCTGAATAATACCATTGACAGAATGGTGTACTGTGAAGCTAAAAAAATAATGAAAAATAACTTTATATACTGTTATGAAATTATTATTAAGTTAAGAAAATAAGGTGAAGAAAACAAGTATATAGCATGATATTGTATCATTTATACATTATTTATTTATGTATATAAATATATGTATATGTACATATATACATCTCTTTTGTATATTTGTATATAAATATGTTAGGCATTTAAAATATATCTTGTTTAAAAGTTTGAATTTATAACCATATTCCAAATTAAAAAATTCAAAGCAATAAAATAAATTTGAACTATTACATGTTATTTTTTCTTAAGTCCTTGATATAATCAAAGATATATTATTTCAAGAACTTATAAATATAATAATTTGACTATATCTATCTCTAATAATATAAAAAGGTAAAAATGAAACCAGAAAATAATTAAACTGTTTTATTTACTCTGTTATTTGTAATAATATGCACATTGTCAATTTAAAATGAAAATACGAATGTACTTCACTTATATTCTGAATCATCAAAATTATTACACAATTTATATTTTGTTGCTTGTACATGCATGTGTATTTTACTGTTAGAAAAATAATTGAAATGTTATACAAAATGACCTCAATGGTTCTTATTTTATCGTTTGATAGGTGCATAATACATATTCTGTCAAAATCCTCTACCAATGGCTTACTATTAACTAAAGAAGGACTAAAAGGAAAATGAACTATATTCTATCTTTCTCATCTCTTTTCTGTTATCAATGTCAGTGTACATGTTTGACTAATGCAGAACAGTAACATAAGTGAAAAAAATATGGTAGAGTTCATTGGTCATGCATAGTTCTTAGAATACCATTGGACTGTTGTTCAAAAGGAAAGTAACCTTTTAGGGCTTTTGTATTCCCCATTTATCCAATCATAAATGTAATACACTGAATTAGCACTCGTTTTGAGTCTTGCTGAACTTGTATGCATCCTGGATTCATCAGAATGCTGAAATCCTGGTGGGACATTGGAGCCACTATGTGCAAATGGGGCAACAAAGACAGAGGGGACATGCCTAGTGTGTGCATCTCCTCTGCTCAAATGCATGTTCTTTTGTTTCATTAGACTTCATACAAAACACAAGTTCGAAGATAAAATTATTAAGAATTTCAAGGCAGTGCCAACAAAGCATTAAACTAAGCACAGGACCCTTCTGCTGAGGTGCGTATCCGTGAAGCGAACCCTGTTTGTGCACACTCACATCCTGCCTGAACCCCGGAAACTCTGTGGTAAAATGTGGTCAATGATTATATCTACTTGTAAGAATTAAATAAAAAAACAAAAGTACAAACAAATTTCTTACAAAATGTCTATAAATGTGTCTTATTACTAGAGTCTTTCTATATTTAGAGAAAGCAATGCAGTACAAAATGGGGATTCAAAATAATAAAGGATACAGTTTAAAAGTAGATTTCGGTGAAAAAAAGAGATTATAAATAGAAGAAAAAGAAGTAATGATTGATGGAGAAAGAGTCAAAAAGATCAGAAGGGGTTGGTTGCATAAAAAAAAAAAAAATTAACATGAGATTGGCCATTGGAA
Source organism: Furipterus horrens (assembly GCF_987537825.1). NCBI lineage: Eukaryota > Metazoa > Chordata > Mammalia > Chiroptera > Furipteridae > Furipterus > Furipterus horrens. The sequence continues at coordinate 59,000,424 of NW_028327173.1, read as the reverse complement.
ATAAGACGTGCCATGTTGTCCCTCAATACAGGTCACAAAAAACTAGAGTTACCAGGAGCAACTGACCATTTGTTATTTCAATGCATCTGCCCTCTCCTCAACTGCTAAGAAAACTCTTAACCAAGGATAACGAAAAATACAAAGGACTAAAGCCATGAAGATATTTAAAAAGCAGCTCAAACTTGCTCAGATTTTGAAAGGTTAGACATAGATATAACTAAAAATTTATTTTTTTACTTAAAATTTTATTTTGTTTATTTTCTTACTACATTATATGTATATATATTCCTGTATAAAAATTTCCTCTCTAAATTTCAGAAATGCACTCATTGGAAACATTTTCTATTGCATTAAATATTTAATTATGATATTTTAATATAAAATGGACAACTGCAAAATTTGGCATACTTTGATTACCAGATTGAGTAGGTCTTAATATAGCATATTGTAGGAGGATTTGCATGCCCTTAGAATACTGGTAACAAGGAGAAAATAACTTATGAGAAAAACTAACAAAAATTTCTAGCCCATTTGACATTTTTATTTCTGAAATTCAGATCTTTTATTTTCTTTATAGTTTTTTTATGCCACTCTGGAATAAGTAAGAAATAGTGGCCTCCCCACCTCTGTTGTTTGGATGTCAGGTATTACCCATATTCCGTGCATATTTTGTATAACATCTAAAATGATATTATGTTTTTTGAAACCAGAGGTACAGATAATATCAGCAGAATACAGTGTAGAAGGTAGTACAAGGGTACAAAGCAATAAGGAAGGAAGGCCTTGGGCAGCAGTTGGGAAAAAACATAGCAGAAATGAATCACGTCCCGAATCTAGACAAGTGTTGGGATGAAGCAATTGAAAGTGACATAAAAATTGTAGCACTAACAAGAAAGAGAAACCCATAGAATTTCAGAAATTAAAAGCAGGAGAGTTTTAGATGTTACTTTGCAGAAAGTTCCAGAGTCTTTGAAGGGTTTAACAGGTCTTCTATAACAAAAAGTTGTTCATTTGTGAAACAGTGTTCAGTAAAGTTATCTGAAAGTACATTAATCAGTTTTCTTTACTGAAAGACTAAATGTAATCAGAACTTTTCAAACACAGGGAACAAAAAATATTTCCTACACTTGTTAGGCCCCCATGCCCCTTATTTTTTTCTATTATAAAGATATATTAAAATTTTAAATAAATCCTCTCCTGTGATATAGTTGGCAAACACCGGTTATTTCACGTGATCCTTAAGTAAGTGACTTTTCTAAGGACACACAGATAATTAATGGCAGGAGGAGAGAGGCAAAGGATATTAACATTGTAGGACATAACTTATATGTGCCAAGCATTGTATATGTACCTTATTTAATCTTAATGAAAACTCTAAATAATAGTCATTATTATCTCCACTATAAATGAAGGAGGTTCCAAGAACGGAAATAAGTAAATCATAAGGTTTCTAAAAGATTAACTCTGATGTTGGTTCCAAAGCTGATAATGTACTCTTTCCACTACAAAACAAAACAAGGTTTAAATTCAAATTTTAATCAAAAAGGTATACATGCGTATGACTCAATGTTTATTTAGAAGTAATAGCTAATAATTAATAGGTCTATGGTACTTACTGTCAGGCACTATTCTAATAATTCCAATAAGATATATTCTATATGAGTTAATACAACAGAGTGAAGTAAGTATTACAAATGGCAGGTCAAGTAACTTGTCCAAGATTTACAGTTCATAAATATTGGAACTGTCATTTGAACCCAGACATTGTGTTCCAAAATTCCAAATACATACCATGTCCAGGGAAACAATATAACAATGAAAAATGAATTGTCATGCCTTGAGTTAAGTAATCAAAACAGCTATTTCATAATTTTTTGAGCACCTGGTATGTGCCAGGCATTGTTCAAAACGCTACGGATATAGTGCTGAACCAGCCATTTTTCTCACGAAGCCTGTATTTTCATGAGTGAGAGAATAAATTTTAAATAAAATAAATATAATTGAGTTAGGCAAACTAAGAAAAAATAAGTAGGCAAATGAAAAAGGGGCATGTGCCAGTGTGGAATTGGTGACTATTTTAGTTCATTAGGGTGGGGAAGACATGCTTCACCGATAAAGTAGTACTGGAATCCAGTTCCAAATGATGAGGAGTATTTCAGGTAAAGTTCTGCAGTGGAGGATCTTAGATTGAAAATGAACTCGGAAGCTGGCCATTAAACGATGGTGAGGAGCTGTGGTTTTTTAATTTTTTTCCCACTTAAGTGAAATAAGAAGTCTTTGCAGAGTTTTAAAAAGGAAAAATTTGCCTTGTGCCCTGCCCATATTCACTGGACCAGACCACTTAAGTATTCTTTGGATGACTTCCACCTGACATTATCTACACCTTTTAGCCTGGGGCTTTCTCAGAAGCTTTGCAAGACTGTACAACTCTCATACCAGTAGGCCACAGGGCTGGAAATTCACCCTGCTGAGGTAGCCCTCGGGCAATGACTGCTGTATGTAGGTAACCAGGCTCCCTTACTCTTCTAGTAGGATAACTCCAAGGAGCCATTTTTCAAAGTTTCTTTGGGATATTAAGCTTTTAAAAAAACCCGCAGAGGTAGCTGTCTGGATAACATAGCCTTTATTGGTTGTCTTTTTTTCCTCTTTTTTTCACTTCTCCACTCCCATTCCACATATTGTTTTACTTCCAAAATAAGACTCTCACAAATAAGTTTTTGTTGAGCAGCTCTTTCTGGAAAAGAACTTTGATTTACTTTGTAAATTGATCACTTGTGTTGCTATGTAAAGTATGGTATGAAAGCAAATAATAATAATAATAGATTATTTTAGAGGTCAAAGTAAAAGATGGTGGTAGCTTTAATTGAAAAGTAGAGATGGAAAAAGTGGATATATTCAAAATATTCTTTGAAGTTAGAGGTGACAGAAATATTTGATACATTATGGTAGAAGGAAAGATTCAAAACACTCCCAAATTGAGCACCTGTGTTGATGGTGATGACATGTACAAGGGGTCCCCCCAAAATGGAAATTATTATAAAAATTGTCTATTTATTCTTACACGTTTAAACCACAGTCACTTTCAAAGTACTCTCCATTTGATCCAGTACACCTATCGGGATGTTTTTCCACTGCTCAAAACAGTTTTTGAACTTGACGATCTTGATGCTTTTTAGTGCTTCTGACTTTTTTTCTTCCACCTCTTCCACATCCTACATCAGCAAAATGTTTCCCTTTGAGGATGTTTTTTTCATCCAGGTAAACAAAAATAAGTTATTTGGGGTGAGATCTGGTGAATAGGAAGTGTAGGTCATGGGGGTCATACATTTATGGTCCAAAACTGCTGAACACTCATCACAGTGTGGGCAGGTTAGCTCATAAATCACTCATCATGAAATGAGCAAATGCATTGAGAGTCTTCAAAAAAATTTACCGAAGTTGAACCCAGCCTCTCCCAATAACACTGCCTGGTTCATTGATACAGATGGGTTTCTAGAACACTCACCTAGTGAGGGAAGCCTTACTACTAGGGGCCTGCCCTTCAGAAGATAATTCTGTTTTTTTGGTGGTGTTCCCCCTCATACTGAAATGGGAGATTTAGAGACCAATCAGGGGAGTGAATTAAAATTTTATTTGGAAAAATGCTGATAGTGAGTAGTTTGTTAGACAGCCAGTGATATTAAGCAGACAGATCTTTGAGTTTGCTGGTGTTGGAGAGAAGGAGAGATCAGGGTAGGAGATATTATTCTACAGGTCAACAATGTCTAGCTAGTATTCAACTTAATGGGACTGGCTGAAACCAAGTAGAAAAAGTGTAATAATTAAGGGTAGTTTTGAGAACAGAGCTCTAGTACACAAACTTTTAAACATATTACCGCAAAATAAAAGGGAGCTAACAAAAAATTGTAAAAACATCCAAGGAATTTAAGAGAAGCTAAGCAAGAGCAGAGACTGCAAGAAAGTTTGGACACAATGATTCAGGAAGATTGGAACCCTTCACTGTGTCATATGGTACTGACAATTCAAGGAATGTAAGACTGAAAATTAACCTTTGTGTTTGGCAAGATGAAGTTTTCAGTGATTTGACAAGAGTCATTTTGGTAGGGAAAAAACTAATGAAAGTAGCAAAGAAGAGAATTGAAGGTGGGAAGATTAATAAATTATAGACAAGTGGGAGATTGTTAATTTTTTTGAGATAAACTGAAAAAGGTGTGGCTATCTGGATATAAAAACAAGATCTTATATCAGTCCACCTTCTCACTCCTAGTGATATTAAAACATGTTTGTATGCAGATAGAATGAAATTGTCAGAGGATATTTTGAAGATTTTAGCAGTTTTTTCCAACACACACATGCGCACACACACACAAACTCACATACACAATATGAGTAAAAAGTAGGTGTCTTGAATATATATTTTGGCTGAATGCTGAAAGGTTGAGTGTTCAAGTCAGTAATGGGCTAAAGCTGAGATTTAAACCTAATAGTTCTCTTGTTTAATGAACATCTATGATTCAAGATTAAATAGTAAATTATGCTTGAAATTAATTAATTAATTAGTAATACTATTTTGCTTAAAAATTATATCAGCCAAATTCAGCAGTTTGGAAATATGGTGTAGAAGAATTATTTCACAGCACTGTCAATGGCTAATTTCTTCCATGGTTACCAGACTGCTAATAGCAATACTAAATATACTCTCATTTTCAGATGGCACATGTGAGAATATTATTCACCTTTTTGTGTAAAGCTAAATAGTTTAATTCAGAAAAAAATATTATTCCAGTAATGTGCTTTAAGAAAAATTTTATACTTTGGATTCATAGCCTGAACAAGTCTCAAAAAATATTTTGTCTTCAGCAAATATAAATGGCAGATTATAAAAATCATGTGAACAGCTTTTGTTTAAACTTTTAGCCTCCATAAACTCAAAACTAAACAGGATTTTTTTTTAGAGCACTCTTGTAAATTCTGTTTTGAAATTTGATTTGTGAGAACAATACATGTGTTGAGTGCCTCAATTTTCTCTTACATTCTTCTCTTTTGTTCATGTTCCTTGTATAATTATAATGCCTCTTTAAGATGATTTTTCATAGATGTTGCCTTGTTGTATGTGATTTTATAGTTCTTCCTATTTGTGAGATGAAATGTTGACTTAGCAAAATAGGTATTATGATTTTAATTCAACCTCACAAGATCTAAAAAATTCCCAAACAGGATTCTTCCATGGAAAAAAAAAAAAAAAGCATAAAATTACTGGAGTTAAATAGCTAACAACAAATACTTTAAAATTTTTTATTTTGTTTAATGTTATAAATGCATGTATACTAAATGATTCTAAGAGATTGATATCAGAATGTAATGTAATATCTAGAGTTCTTAAATTATTATTTGTTTTATATACATATTTTGACTCAAAAAATTATATAACAAGTTAAAATTTATTTAGCAAATGCATTCACTTTTATTACTTATATTAACTCACAATCTTTTTTAGTGCAACTACTTGAGGGTTCTTGATTATTAGTCTCATATATGTGTTTGTGTGTATATGTTTAAGTTGCAAATTACTCTGCATGTTTCTGGCTTCAGATCAACTCCCACTATGAAAACATATAGTCAAAATATTTTTCTTCATGACATATAATTATAGAACTTTGATCCCAAGGGCCTTTGAATAATTTCTCTTATTTTTTTCTACTTGGCACATTTTTTTCATAAGGAAAAGAAACAACAACAAAAAATTGTTGTAATGTCAACAAGAAACTTATGAAATTTCAATGGATGAAAAATTGAGACTGACTCAACAACTGCTTCATCAAATGATGCATTCATTAATCTTCCTAGTACATGTGAAGATATGCAAAGGCCCTTATTTTATTCCAAGATCTTTGAGAATTTATGTGTAATGTAATGTAGATAGATAGATAGATAGATAGATGATAGATGATGATGATAACAGACAGATGATATAGTACTTTGGTAAGTTGGACAATGCTCGCCCAAAGATATCAGGTCCTTCTTCCTTACAGCCTGTTAATAAAAAGGGATCTTTGCAGATATGATTAAGTCAAGGATATTAAAATGGGAATTTTCTTGGATGAGAAGGGAAGATCCTAAATGTCTTCAAGTGTATCTTTGTAACAGGGAGACAGAGACTTGACCACACAAACTGGAGTAGATGTTGTGAAGACAGACAAAGATTTGAAGATCATAACTTTATTAAAATTTTTGAGAGAAACAGGACCAAGAGTATTGATTAATTAATTAAGTAATTATAGGTAAGTATAGAGTCTGAGAAGTTTCATGATCTACTCTGTGAAAGCTGGTGTTATATTTCAAGTCCAAGCCTGAAAGTCTGAGAACCAGGGAAGCCAATGGTGTAAAACCCAGTCCAAGGACAGACAAAAACTAATGTCTCAGCTCAAAAGGCAGGCAGAAAAAGAACAAATCTTTCATTCCTCCGCTTATTGTTCTAGTCAGATCCTCAATGACTAGGTTGATGCAAACTCATGTTGTGAAGGGGAATATACTGATTCCACTGATTCAAATACTAATCTCATCCAAAAACAACCTATGAGACATATTAAGAAATAATGGTGAATATGGGCACCCCATGGCCCAGTCAATTTGACATAAAATAAACTATCACATGGCCTTAAGCTCTGAAGTGATGAAATCACAAGCCAAAGAAATCTGAAAGCCACCAAAAAATGCAAAAAAAAAAAAAAAAAAAAAAAAAAGGAATAAATTCTCCATCTAGATCCTCTGGAGGGAGTGAATCTCTACAGACATCTTGATTTCATCCCAGTGACACTTCTGATCTCTAGAACCATGAAAGAATAAATTTTTGTTCCTTTCAACCAACATGTTTGTAGAAATTTGTTACAGCAGCCAAAGGAAAATTATGGGTGTGTGCACAAGGGGGGGGGGGGGGGCAAAAACACCAGAATTTATTTATAAAAATTGTGTATTTATTCTTATGTGTTTAAACTTTACTCACCTTCAAAGTACTCTCCATTTGATGCAATTCACAAATCGAGACTTTTTCCCAATGTTCAAAACAGTTTTGGTTTAAGATTTTATTAATTTATTTTTAGAGAGAGGGGGAGGCAGAAAGAGAAGGAGAGAAACATCAATCATCAATGTATGGTAGCTTCTCACACACCCCCAACTGGGGACCTGGCCCACAGTCCAAGCATGTATCTGATTAGGAATTGTACTGGCAACACTTTGGTTCAGAGGTTGGCACTCAATCCACTGAGCCACACCAGCCAGGGCTCAAAATAGTTTTTGAACTTGGTGATTTTCATGTCTTTTAGTGATTGTGCTATTTTTTCTTTCACATCCCCCACATACATGGGTAAAGCATTTCTCTTTGAGGGCATTTTTCACCCATGGAAACAAAAATAAAAGTCACTTGAAGTGAGATTGAATGAACAGAGAAGGTGGGGCATGGGAGTCATGCCATTTCTGGTCCAAAACGGAACACTCAACATGGTGTCTGCAGGTGCATTTGTGAGTCACGCATCATGAAATGGGCAAACATGTTGAAAGTTTCCAAAAAAAATTCCCTGAAGCTGAATACAGCCTCTCACAACAATGCCAACTGGTCCACTGATACAGATGGGTTCCTAGAACTCTCACCTAGTCAGGGGAAGCCAGTACTCTATAGGGTCCACCCTCGAGAAGATAATTCCTGTTTGGGGCAGGTCCCCCTCATATATATATATACAAGTCTTTTTCCAAGTTTATATCAATTTAATCCTTACTTCCAACAGATCAATATTCCCAAAGCTCCCAAAAATTCATGGACAAATTTGACCCTATCTTTTACTGATTCAACACATATTTGTTAGATATTTGAAATACTACTAGAGTAAGATGCCAATCTCTTTGGACATGTCAGGCACACCCTTTTCACATTCTTGGCACTTGTCTTTTCGAACTCTCTACCCCAAATGATTTTACTAGCTCCGCATAATCCCATGGTTCTCCCCACAACTGATTTCATGGGTATATAAAGATGTCTTCATCTTAGTAGGCCTTCTTAAATCATCTCTCTTTTTATAGTATTTATTGTTATTTAAGATACTATATTGTTTATGTTGTTTATTATCTACATTATATAAAAAGTTCAGCCCTAGGAGGTCAAAGATTATTGTATACTTTGTTCATTGCTATCTCCCAATACTAACCACATAGTAAGTACACGACAAAAAGCCTGTTGCATGAATAATTGGAAGCTGATGAGAATGGATAAATGAATAAGTGAATGAATGAAGACCTAACATATTTACCTTCCTTGTGATTTTTACCTAATTTACATATGTATTAATTAATTATGTTGCTTCAGCTACTGAATTTTCAACACATTTTCTTTATTCTCTCACAGGAATAAAGAAAATATGTTAAAATTTTAGGTGTGGTTCTATTGGTTCTATTAAAGATCAAAGAAACAATCATTTGTAAAGTAAAATTTACATACATCATCACACAAGAAGTCCATCCATTATAATTATAATGATGTAAAGTATAAAGTTTCCATAATTTAAAAATAAAGTAGAATTAAAAAGAATATTTTAAAATAGTAAACTAATTGATATTTTCCTATATGTAAAAAAAAAGAGAAGGTGTGTTGGATATGAACCTAAAATCTGGCAATATTTAGATTAATGATATAGGTAGTACATTAATCCCCTCTTGGTTAGTTAAATAAGCTCCTCTTCTACCCACATGACTCTCTTTTTAAGCTCATTATACAGTTTCTTGAGCTACTTACTCTAATTTAATTTTAAGTAATACCCTTAGTGACTTTTTCTAACATCTATAAGAAGATAATTTTCAAATCTTGTCTGAAGACCTCTCTTCTGCATACCAATTCCATAGTCTCTGCTGTTTATATCCACTCATGTCTAACCTATTTTCTAATTGTGACAATATTATTTCTTTGTTATCTCTTAAAGACTATTTATTTTTTCTGTCCTAAATGGCAACATTTGTTCTTTTTAAACCTTTATCGTGTTCATCATCATCATCATCATCATCACCATCTTCCACATTCCACCTATGGATTGAAAACTGAGAAGCCTAAATAAGCAAAGAACATTCTGTGGATTCACTTAGGATTTGAAATTTAATTTGTTTCCAAATATTTTATATTTTAATAGTATATTGGTGATTTAAATGAATTCACAACTATCTATTTCTATCATCACAAAAATAATAAGAATTATTTACTTAGAAAATATACGGTATTGTGAAAAAAATAAATTAAAAATTAGTAGCATACATGCCAGAATTCTCAATTCAAGACTACCAGTAACATGACTTTTAAAATTCAAAACTGTTGTCACTTAATTTCTATAGCTATTATAAAAATATAGATATAATAACATCTACTATAAATATATTACTATACTGTCCATTCTAATGCAAAGCATTAAAAAGAATAGTAAATTAAAAATTACCCAATCATATTAAAATGTTAAATAGTATTTGGCAGTACAGACATTAGTAAGCTGTCTTTTAGATTCTAAAACTTAGTAATGAAAACATGTAATTGTACATAGAATTTTAAATTTTTAAAATGTTATCCTAATTATACACAGATACTTAAAAAGTATCCAAATATTACATGTTTCTATAATAGTAGAAAGAGAACTGAACATTTTAATCAAATATTCAAGTTTTATTTTTATAAATGTATGTTAAATAATGTGTCATTGGTGCAAGAACAGACAATTTGATTAATGGAACAGAATAGTAATATTTGACATATATATGTTAAATGTTTTTTGACAGAAGCAATCCAATGTTATCTGCACCTAACACCTTAGATTAAAAAAAAAAAAAAAAAAAACTATTAATGAATTACAAACTTGAATGACTGAAGAACAATTTTAAAACCTTAAAAAATACAGAGATGGACAATAGACTTCTGACCAAGTTGGAGGCCTGGACAGACACTCGGTGTCTCCCTCCACAACTAAGAAGGAATACAACTACCTCAAAACTAGAGACAACCAGAAGTTCCAGAAAATCAAACTGCGTGGAGGTCCAACAAAGATATAAAGAAGAAATACTCATCCAGATAGGTAGGAGGAGCTGGACCAGGGCAGAATGGACACAGTGTGGTGGTGGTGGGAGCAGTAGCAGTAGCAGGCTGGTGGAAAGCAGAGTCACATGTTTTAAAAAATGGGGAGGGATACCTTGGGAGCATTCCCAGCACCTGACCAGATCATGCAGCTCACAGTTCCAGCGCCAGGAAAAATCAAGCCTCATTGCTTTGACTGCGCAGACCAGTGGGGGTAGGGGAGGAGGAAGAAACTACCAGTCTCTCAGCAGAGTCCACTTGTTTAAAGAGCCCCATGGTCTTAGAATATTTGCAGACTTACCCACTCTGGGAACGACAACCAGGGCAACAGCTGGAGAGGTGCCAGTACCATACAGAAGTGGGAGAAGTGCCTGGAAAAGGGGCGAGTGCTGAGCAAGCAGCATTGTTCCCTCTCAGACCCCTCCCCCACATACAGCGCCACAATGTGGTGAAACAGGTTGCCCTATACTGATGAATACCTAAGGCTCCACCCTTTACAGTGTAACAGGAGCAACAGCTCTACCTAAGACACAGAGGCAAACAAACACAGGAGCATGTCAAGATGAGGAGACAGAGAAGTATAGCCCAAAAGGGAAAATAGATCAAGGTTCCAGTGGGAGAACTAAGCAACAAAGAGAGACCCAACCTAACAGACCAGGAGATAGCCAACCTAACAGATGCAGAATTCAAAACACTGGTGATAAAGATTCTCACAGGCTTCACATATATACTTGAGTATGGAAAACGCATAAGGGAAGAAGTGAAGGCTATGTTAAGTGAAATGAAGGAAATCCACACAAAACCAATGGTAAAGGGAAGAAAACTGGGGTTCAAATCAGTAATTTGGAACACGAGGAAGAAAAAACAGTCAACCAGCACAGAATGAGGAAACAAGAATTTTAAAAAATGAGGAGAGGCTTAGGAATCTCTGGGGCAACTTTAAACATGTCAATATCTGAATCATAGGGGTGCCAGAAGGAAAAAAGGGAGAGCAAGAAATTGAAAGCTCATGTGAAAAAATAATGGAGGAAAACTTCCCATATTTGGGGAAAGAAATAGACATACAAGTCCAGGAAGCACAGAGAGTCCCAAACAAGCTAGACCCAAAAGGGACCACACCAAGGCACATCATAATTGAAATGCCAAAGGTTCAAGATAAAGAGAGAATCTTAAAAGCAACAAGAGAAAAGCAGAGTTACCTACAAAGGGGTGTCTAAAACTGTCAGCTGATTTCTCAAAAGAAACTTTGCAGGCAAGAAGGGACTGGCAAGAAGTTCAATGTGATGAAAGCAAGCACCTACAACCAAGACTACTCTATCCAGCAAAGCTATCATTTAGAATGGAAGGGCAGATGAAGTGCCTCCCAGACAAGGTAAAGCTAAAGAATTTCATTATCACCAAGCCATTATTGTATGAAATGTTAAAGGGACTTAAGAAAAAGAAGATCAAAACTAAAATGACAACAAATGCACAACTATCAACAACTGAATTTAAAAAAATAAAAACAATACCTAACTAAGCAAACAAAAATAGGAACAGAATCATAGGTATAGAGATCATTTTGGAGGGTTATCAGCTGGGAGGGGGAAGGGGGAGAAATGGGGAAATGGTGCAGGGATTAAGAAGCATAATCGGTTTGTACAAAATAGACAGGGGGAAATAAAGAATAATATAGGAAAGGGTGAAGCCAAAGAACTTATATGCACGACCCATGGACATGAACTAAGTGGGGTGGGAGTGCTGGAGAGAAGGGGGGTACTGGGCAGAGGGGAGCAAAGGGGAAAAATTGGGACTACTCTATCAACATAATCAATAAAATATACATTAAAAATACAGAGATTAGTATCTTTCTTAACCTGGGATAAAGAGAAACTTATTAAACAGGTTAGAAAAAAAAGGTAACCATAAAAAATAGATTGATAAATTAAACTTTTTAAAATTAAGATCTTGTGTTAACTGTAAGACACTTAAAATAAAGGGAAAGACAATGTGAAAAAAACTATAGCTTATCAGATATATAACTGTCAAAAGATTAGTATGAAGAATATATGAAGAATTTCTGCAATCAATAAGCAAAGAGAAACAACCAGGAGAAACATAGATACAGCCCAAGCTTATACTGTATGAGAAAAAAAGCCCTTCCTCCCCCCAATCTGCCCCCCTAAAATATGTTCACTCAGATTACATATAAATTTTAGAATTATTTGTTCTAGTTCTCTGAAAATGCAATTGGGTTAAAGATGAACAAGTTAGAGGTATGATGTTACCTGATATAAAAGTATACTGCAAGCATAACATAGTAACCAAAACAGTTGGTACTGGCCTAAAAACAGACACAAGATTAATGGAACAGTAAAGAAAACCCAGAAATAAACCCATTCTTATATGGAAAATTGACCTATGACAAAGGACGCAAAAATACACAATGAGATAAGACAGTCTGTTCAATAAATGATGATATAAAAACTGTACAGATACATGCAAAAAAGGGAACTAAACCACCTTTTTACACCATATACAAAAATAAACTCAAATGAATTGCACATTTAAAGGTAAGACCTGAAACCATAAAAGTCCTAACAGAAAACATAGGCACTATACTCTTTGATATCACTCTTAGCAACTTTTTTGCACATATCTCCTAAGGCAAAAAAAAAAAAAGAAAGAAAAAATAAACAAATGAGACTACATCAAACTAAAAAGTATTTGCACAGCAAAGGAAGTCATCAACAAAATGAAAAGACCACCTACTGAATGGGTGAAGATATTCACCAATGATATGTCACTTAAGGAGTTAATATCTATATCTATATCTATATCTATCTATCTATATATATACATATTGAACTCATAAAACTGAACACCAAAAACACAAACAATTTGATTTAAAAATGGGTAGGGGACCTGAACAGACACTTCTCTGAGGAGAATATACACATAGCCAAGAGGCATATTAAAAGATGCTCATCAACATCAATAATCATTCAGGAAAATGCAGTAAGGCCATTATGGGATACCACCTCACACCTATAAGAAAAGCTATCATCAATAAGTTAAAAAATGACAAGTGTTGACAAGGATGTGAAGAAAAGGGAACCTTCAGTGTACTGTTAATGGGATTGTAAATTACACCCATTCTAGAGAATAGCATAGAGGTTCCTCCTCAGAAAAACTAAAAATAGAAGTACCATGTGGCCCAGTAATTCCATATTAAGGTATTTAGTCAAAGAAGTTCAAAACACTAATTGAAAAGATAAACACACCTCTATGTTCATCATAGCATTATTTAAAATAGACAAGATATAGAAGCAACATGTGTCCATCAATAGACTAATGAATAAAGAAGATGTGGTACATACATACAGTGGAATGTTATTCGGCCATAAAGTAAATGAAATCTTGCCATTTGAGATAACATGGATGGGCCTAGATGGTATTATGCTAAGCAAAATCAGTCAGATATAAAAAGAAAACTACCATATTATTTCACTTGTATGTACAATCTAGAAAAGAAAAATAAATGCACAAACAAAACAGAAACAAATCCATAGATATAAAGAATAAATTGATGGTCACAAGATAGCAGGGGGTTAGGGGATGCATCAAAAAGCTGAAATGATTAAGAAGAACAAATTGGTAGTTATAAAACAATCACAAGAATGTAAAGTACAGCATAGAAAATATAGTCAATAATATTGTAATAAACAGTTATGATGTCAGATGGTTACAAGACTTATAGGGGTGGTCACTTCCTAAGATATATAAACGTCTAATCACTGTGCTGTAGACCTGAAAGGAATATGTCAATTGTAATTAGAAAATAAATTGTTTTTTTTTAATGTTAGGAGTGTTCAATGGTTTTATTAATTTGAGAAAAGCCAGTAAAGGCTACAAAGACGAACCTTTTAACAAAATCCATTGGTCAAAATAAATAAGTCCAGTATTAGAATACTACACTTATTATATATACTTATACAGTCACACATTTTTATTATAATGCAAATTTTTACAATTGTATCATAAATAATTTGGCAAATTTTGTAAAACTGAGTATGACTTTCCTAATGACTCAGCAGTAATATCCTCCGCAAGAGACACTCGTAAATACATTTATACACTATTCTAATAGCAGAACACTGGATGCAAACCAAATGCTCCTCAAGAGAGAAAGGAACAAATTATTATATATTCATACAATGTAATATTACATAACTATAAGTATGAGCTAGTCACATGCATTATCATTTGTAAATCTTAGTAACACAATGTTGAGTAAAAAATGCAACTTATAGTAAGCAATATAAAGGTTGATTGAATATTTAATTCAAGAATTGAGTAATGATTTATGAGTATTTCTGACAGTGTTATGGATGGGGAGAGAGACCTGAGTCAGGAGGCCTCCTCCCATGCCTCAGTTATTATATTGCCCGCAAGAGAATAACTCAATTGACAAACATATCTAGTGGAAATGAGATAGCAAGTTTACATATGAAACACACATGAGCACAAAGGTGCAGGCAGGCCCCCAGCTGGTCTAAATGTCCCATGTATGGAGGAAATTAATTTTTAAGTTTGTTAGTAAGTTAGTTTGTTCTATACACTTGAGCAGAGGCTGTAAGTGGGTACTTAGCTAATCTAAGTACACTGACTATTGGGGTTCAAAGGTTATATCTCAGCTGGCTCCTAGGTTCCCCCCCCCCCACCTTGGGAATAATATACAGGTACAAAGACTTTCTTTCTCAGTTAGTAAAGTCTCTTTGTCTTAGTGAAATTGTTACAGAACCTCCTTTTCCAACAAAGAATCTCAAGGACTACCCCCTACCCCGCTTCCTGTATGATCCTTGCTTGTGATGACGAGGACTCCAGGCAACCTTAGTAACATTGTTACAGAAGCCCTTTTCTCCGCACAGGCTCAAAGACTCGACTCTCCTCCTGCACTATTTTTCTCATAATGCTAGGGACACCTGGCAATCTTATCAAATGAGGTCAGGACTGCTGAGTTAATTGGTGAGACATGTCTTCCCTGTGCTTCTGGCCTCCTGTATTAAGTTCTTCCTTAGATTGTAATGACAAGGGCCCTGCCTTTATTTCCCCTCTGGCCGCTCATTCCTAGCTGCTACCTAACAATAATATTCAACATAAATAGATGAATGAAGTAAAAGATAAAAGTACATGAACCTGTAAACACAGTGTGTCTTTAAACAAAGATTCTGATTAACTAAATTCTGCCTATCTGAATAAAAAATATAAAAGCAGGAAGTGATAACTAAATTTGAACGAACAAGAATTTATATAATTATAGAACTCTACCAGTTACCAATCTTAAAAAATGCCTTCATTAATAAAGATTAACCATATGATCTACTTCACTAGAGTATAGTGAAAATTAAATAAAACATACACAACTAAATAATATTTAATAAAAATATAAAATTAAAACAATCAAATTAATAATAAAACACACAACTCTGGCTGTGTTTTCCCTGAAGACATAGGCCTCTTTTTTAATTTTTTACATCTCCTTTTAAGATATCTTTTGACGATAGCATCTAATTGTTCAAAGATTAATCTAAAATTTCTTCAAGGATAATCTACAAAAAATTTTACTCTATTTTAACATTGACTCTAATGTTAATTGATTTAGTTTTTACATGAATTGACATGCGGATTAAGTAGACATGTATTAGATACCACAACGGAGCAACATGATGTAGTAGAAAGAACTCTAGCTTCAAAATCAGACAAAGTTGAGTTTGAAGTCATACATTGCTTATTTGTAATAATATTTTAGTATATGTATTTGCCATGTGTCCTCTGAATTTTATTTATTATTAAATAGAAAAAACAATTCTCACCTTTGCTGATTGTTTTGAGAAGTAAATAATACAAGTAAATGAGCAACTGGTAGTATGTCTGAATATAATAGGTATGTGATTAATAAACATTCATTCTTCCTCTCCCTAAACCTATCAGAGGATGAAGGTGAATCACTGTATGTTCTGGCCAATGGCAAAAATAAATAAGACATGGATGTCATCATCAGGAATCTTATAAAGAGTATAAAAAAATAAAAATTACCAATAAATTACACCACAAACCAGAATAATATTTACTTGTCACAATGAACAGAAAATGTCCTTAACCGAATGAAAATCTTAATTGAAATGTACCTACTCACATTAATATTATTAACAATACCAAACACATGCCTAGTGTTTAAAATTTGCCAAGCATGATTTATGTATTTGTATATTTCATTTGATCCTCATAACAAATCTAGGAGATTAATTTGCTTAAGGCCCACTTTTGTATAGATGAGAAAACTGAGGCATAACATAACTATTTGTGGGCTGGATTGTATCCCTCCTCTAAATTTGTAAATTGAAATTCTATTCTCCAGTATCTCAGTGTGTCATTGTATTTGGAGATAGGATATTTAAAGTAATTAAGTGTAAATGAGGTCATTATGGTGGGCCTAATCCAATATAACTAGTATCTTTATAAAGGGGTGATTAAGAGACATACACACAGAGGGAAAGTCACATGAAGACACTGGAAGGACACAGTCATGTGCAAGCCCAGAAGAAAGATCTTAGAAAAAACTAACCTGCCACACTTTAATCTTTGACTACTAGTATCTATAATTGTGAGGAAATAAATTTCTCTTGGTACTTGTTATGGTCACTCTAACAATTAATAAAATAACTTTCCCAAGTTCATCCAGCTAGTAAATGGTGAAGCAGGGGATATAAGTCAGTATATTACTTAAGGACTGATTTATGAGACACTCCTCTGTCACCTTTCTCTAGAATGAGTTAAATTTTAAAGTGAGAGCAAAAGATGGAGTCAAGAAGAAGGTTTGAAATGGGAAAGTTCCCTGAGCTTTGTTGATATTTTAGACGACATGTTCCTTCCTATAGCCCTAGCCTATCAGCAGATGAATCTATTTACAGATCTATCTTTTCTATAATGAAAAGTTTGTTTATGGATTTTACATATCTCAATTTATCTTATCTTCTGTTCATGTTTCTCCCTATAGATATTTCTTTCTTTCCAGTTTTAACTCTTTGTATTTATTTCCTAGGCCCGCCATATAAAATATCACATATAGGTGGCTTAAAGCAACAGAAATTTACTCTTTAACAGTTCTGGAGTTTACAAATCTGAAATAAAGGTGTACAGAGCATCATTCCATCTCTGAAGATTCTGGGGTAGGACCTCTCTTTACCTCTTTCTAGCTTCTGGTGGTTGTTGGCAATCCTGGTCATTATTTGACTTCTGGCAACGTAAATTCATAATCTGCCTTCATCTTCACATGTTCATCTTCTTTCTTTCCATATCTCTACACCCAAATTTTTGTTTTGTTATAAAGACACCAGTCATTGGATTGAGGGCCCACCCTAATACAGTATGACTTCATTTTAACTTGATTTCATCTACTAAGATTTTATTTCCAAAGACGGTCACTTTCACAGAAGGTACAGACATGAACATAACCTTCTGTGGGACACAATTAAATCCACAACTTCCCTATAGACTACTTTTATCAAATAGCTAGATAAATCTAAAATGAAGCCATACTCAATTCAAACAAATTGAAATTTTTGTTATATGTATAGCCTATTTATAAACTTTCATTATTTTAATATCACCTGGATGTATAAACTATATTTGACATCCTATATGATGCCTAGTATAGGTGTTTGTCCCAACAAATATTCAATAAATTATTAATTAATGTACACAAGAAAAAATCAACAATTTATATTTATTTTCTTTATTAGGTTATATATTTATCCCATCTTATTCATATACTCTTGAGTTTGGAAATATGATCCTAGCACATAAAGATATGAAGGAAACGAAGAAACAAACAGTGACTGGCAAAGTTTACTTATTTAATTAGGGTATAAGATTTTTTTAAATTAGCATATTTTATGCTTCTATGGCACATATTTTATTTACTATTGATATTTCATACACTTCTATAATGAAAGTTCAATGATTGGATAATTTCTCCCTCTAAGTTTAGATCAGGTTTCTTCTTATTGTCCATCTTCATCTATTCATTTCATCCATATTTATTAATTGCCTATTATGTGTCAAATACAGTGCAATGAAAATAAAAATCTGAAAAAATAATACATCAGTTTCTTATCATTTTCACATTTATCATAATTTTTGAAATTAATAAATCATTTCTTTCAAATTATTGTGTCCTTCACTTATTTTATATGTTACATTATTTATCTTCTAAAAGCAAATGAAATAGAAATAAATAAAATAGAAATTCCTTAAAGACAGTCTTTCTTGGCTATTTCATGACTATCCCTTGAAAATTCTATAAAAAATAATGTGTTGCAATAAAGCAGTTTAATTAATGAAACAATGGAGAAGAAAGAAAGGAAAATATGATGTAACCTCAACAAAAGGATTTTATGTTATAGGAAATAGAAGTTGATAGCATTGTTTTCTACAAAGGAGTTTAAGTTATTGTATTTGATAATATCGCACACACCACCCCCATCCACATCCCTCAATATATGCTAATTGTCAAAAACAAACTTAACAATATCATGATCAATAGGTAGATTCACTATGCAATTTGAGAAGTAATTAAGAAACACTGAGACCTTTGCTATTATGGATACAAAATGGAATGCCATGCAGAGATTTTAAACTGACATTTTTTTCTGAAAAGAAATTGTACAGATTTTATTCCAGGTCAACTAAAAACTTATATTATGCCTAAGAAAGTAGAACAATGTCACAGCCTTTTATGATACCTTGGAAAAGGTTATTTCAACATTATCATTAATTTATTAGTACAAAACTAGCTAATTTCCCCAAGGTTCTTATAATTTGAGAACACATCTTTGAGGTTTCTGAAGTGCAATTATTGGAAAATGAATAAAAAGCTTAAATTGGAATGCATGTAATAATCTTTGTTTGACTTCTCCTAAAATCACTATCAATCCAAAGAGAGTAGTTTTACCCTGTGTAGAGCTTAAAAAAAAAAAAAAAAAAGCCTCTCTGCCAGCATAATGTTTTAATGTGTATATATAGAATTTAAGCTTGTTTAAAACATGCATCATGATATTTATGAAATAAAATAATCGTGCTTCAATAAGGAAAAAAGTAATTAGAACCTAAAATCCCTAAATCATTGAGAGAGCATACTAGATTTCTGGGAAGTACACGAAGGCCAGAAACACTTTCGGACAAATTCATCATTTCTATCTGTGACTTTGGCCCAAAATCTGACATAGTTTTCCAACCTGATGAATAGAGCTGGACTGTAAAGAAGATTCAAAGCTCTTTGATCTCTGAAATGCATGTGCCTCAGTGACCATATAAGATGCTTAGTGACGCAGAGCAACACTGCATTTATAAAGCAAGTTTGTCCAGTATCGCCTCTGGGGTTTTTGTGTCTTTCTCACATGTTTCAGGGAAGGGGAGAGGTTTGGAAGTTGGGGACTAAGCAATCTGGAAAGAGAAAACAGCTAATTGGCCAAAAGCCAAAGACCTTTTGATAGCAGAATGACAGGAATGTTGTGGACATCATATTTTAATAGATTTTGTCATATCTCTATTAAACCAAAGCCAGGACCAAACAGTTTGCCTGCTCTTCTTTTCCTTCTTTCCTCTGATTCTCACAGTGGACATCATTTAACTTTCCAAGGACAAGAGGCAACTCCCACATATATTCTCCTTTGGGTATGCGATTCCATACACATTGCTGGGAAGTGCGTGAAGCATGGACATAAGTAATTAAGTGACAGCATTAAGAGAGGAGATGCAAACATGGTGCTCACCTTCATTTTTGCTCACTTGTAATTTATTTATTCCTCTTACAACTCCATATACTAATGCAATGCCTAAAATATAAGTCCCTAGGCATGATGTTTTTCCTTGGTCCATTACAGAATTAATCCTTTTTGGAGACCTAGAGGTGAGTCTTTTGTATCATAATGCTTAGAATGCATCACTGACAAAATATGTTTCCTTAACAGACAAGGCCTAAATTAAGGAAAGCTATTTACATATATTTAAATATATTTTAAAAAACAATATTTTCAATTGTTTGTCATTAATATATAATTGCACTATTAAATAATGTTACACCTCATTATAGAAAATGATGTCATTATTTATCATTGCTTACCTAGGAAGCTTTGAGAAATTTTCTGTGCTCACTCTCTTCAGACTGAAGATATAATAATCTTGACATTACAGAAAACACCATCATATAAACTTTCATTTAATTGTATTTTTATTCAGCAAACTTAACCTAATTTGAAATTCTAGAATTTATAACTTAAATATATAGATTATTTTTAATAAAAGATGAAATCAAATTTGGTATTATAAATGAAAGCATTTACTTAAAGAAATTAATGGGAGATCTTATAAGAAAAGACATTTCATTGTTAATAATTTCTTAGCTAAGAAAAAATATAGCTATATTCTTCTACTGTTCACTTTAGATATTCAATTTTATTGAATTTGTTATCTACAGAAATGACCTGAACTATAAAAGGTTATGCACAATAAAATTACCAAAATGCTTGAAAATTAAGGATTTCAAAATCAAACTAATGTCTTCTGGACAATGTTTCTACAACTATTTTAAGTCACAATATTAAAGAATACCAAGCACCATATTCTTTAAACCTTGATAAAAATATGTCTCTTAAATTCATACTTTTCTTTTAATGTATTCTTGTTATATTAGGGTTGAAAATAAACATTTCAAACTATACAAAACGAAAAACAGATTTGTAGCTAAGTTGCCCATTTAAGTGAAAAATGGCTCTGCTAAACAATTCACCTGACTAATATCAGACTTTATTGCAATTTAGAGCCAATTGACAAAATCATTATCAATGACTGGCTGTTTCATAGAATCATTTTTAGTCTCCAAATATTGTTATGCTTCTCCTGAAACAGTTTTTGTGTATTAAACTCCACATGCTTACATTTGTCCCCCTCAGCTTTGCAAATGGTATGCATTAACTTCTATTTCTCAGGTCTGTTTTATTTTCTCCTTATAATTACTACTTTCAAGTCCCTCTATTCTCTGGAAACTCAAATGGACACTTTCAGAATCAGTAGTAAATAAATGTTTGATTTGGTCTAATTTACTATGGCCTAACAAATAACAGCAGCTCTTAACTGGTGGCTGTTGACCTAAACAAACCAAACAAACAAAAAGTAGTATTTTTAATCCCTTGGAATTTTTCCAAGCAAACTATCTGACTCACATTTATTTTGCTAATCCTTGACGAATGGATCTAAACATGGATAAAAGTAGAAGTTCTTCAAAAATTTTAAATTTCCTTTATTATAATCAGTATTTTCTCAGTTACATTTGGGTAATGAGCATCAAACTCTTGATAAATCCAGTTAAAATATACCTCTTCCTCATATAAAGTTCACATGTATTTGTAAATTGCAATTAAATATTGTCCAGGTAAAACAAAACAAAATATTTGCAAATTTACTCTGCTAATATTGAAAGCAAATAGATTAAATGGAAAGAAGTATTCATTTATTCATTTTTCTTTGTTTTTAATTTTCCTTTCACATTTTTACGTATATCTGTGTGCTCAATTATTTTACTATGAAGGAAAAATAAAAATATAGAGCTTGTAGCTAGGAGCTTAATCTAAGTTGCATGTGTAAGCATATTGTCACCGTATGTCAAGTTTTTCATTCTTTCACTCATCAGCATTTATTAAAGTCCTCCTGTGTGCCTGTCCCTATGCAAGGCACTGGATATACAACAGGGTACAAAGTTGTCATGGTCCTGCTCTCACAAACATTTGCAGTCTTGAGAGATTACAGGGCTGGTTATAAGAATCATACAAATAAACAGTAATTTTAAAGTGTGAGAAGTATTATGAAGTCTAGAAAAATAGTATATACAAAAATAGGACATGACCTAATTTAGACTGAGGGTGAAGTTATCCATAAAAAAGTGACTTTAGTTAAAAGCTGATATTTTATAAGGAGTAAACCAACTGAGGAGAAGGAAAAGAAAGTGAAAAATAGATGTAATGGAGAACTGGCTAAAATTATATTATTGATAGTGCTGATAAGTGAAAATAAAAGATTTGTGGGGGGGAAAGCTCAATATCTAACCTTACTAACTTCATGTCAGGAGTCTTTATTTTTAGGTTCTTTTAAATTTTTTAAGCATCTGGCCTTTATTTTGACTTTACACATTAATTTAGACTGTTAAATATTTAGTGTCCACTTTAATACTTAATATGAATAAATAAAATCAATTAACAAAATAACATGTTTCTAAGATTTAAAATGGCAATAAAAATCTAACAAATGTATCCTAATAATCATTCCAAATAAAATGGTGTATATAATACACAAAAAGTTGTATACTATTTGCAAAGATGCTATTAAACTTTTTTCAGATTGCCCGTAGCTTTGTTACTTAAAACTCAAGCCTGGTCCTAAAAATTCCTATAATCCACTCCCATTAAGTGAGTGTGCTCTCATGGAGAACATTAAATATGATCAGATAATAATCCATGTAAAAACTGTCCATAGTGAACTTGCAGTAAATCACTCAGTGTTCTCTTACTCTTAACTAGAATTTGTAAAACTGTCCTCTGCAATACTAGTGTTTTTTTAAATGTTAATTCATATTTCATGAAATAGAAACAGTTACATTTTAAAGTAACTGTGAGATATATTGGGCTAAAAATAGAGATTTTGTACTAAAGGATTTCTCAAGGTTCTTAATCTATTAGACCTAGTATGTAAAATTGCCCCAGCTAACTATTTCATAACCATTTCCTCCTTTTTTTTTTTAATTTTATTTATTTTTAAAGAGATGGGGAGGGAGGGATAAAGAGAGGGAGAGAAACATTAATGTGTGGTTGCCAACTGGGGACCTGGCCTGCAACCCAGGCATGTTCCCTGACTGGGAATTGACCTGATGGCCCTTTGGTTCCCAGGTGGGTGCTCAACCCACTGAGCCACACCAGCCAGGGTACATTTCTCTTTTTAATGGACAACTTTAAACATTGTAAGGGATACTCATATTTCTAAGGACACGCAGTGTGGGAAACATTGCTTTAAATCATTTCTTCCTATGATAATTTTTTGTTTGTTTGTTTGTTTTCTGGAACAGGCCTGTGTAGAAGAACTGTTAATAAAGCTTGTACTCTACACCAAATAGTCCCTGGTCCCCTGTGGTGATGTGTGATCAAGTGAGAAGTGCTGCAAAATGATTTATAATGGGAAGGGATAGTTTTCAATTTCAATCTGAAGAACGTAATTGTCAGTTTGAGACCCCCGAAGAATTATTTTTTTGTTCTTCTACAATGTTAGCCAGCAAAATTTGAGATAGTTAATGCCCTGTTGGTCTGAATGCCAGAATGACTGTGATGAGCAAAGCCCCCTCATAACTATTGATGCGCACAAGTCAGGAGCAAAAACACTTTCTCTTAACCAACTGAGATGTGGACGTTATTAGTGTAGCACAATCTAGTCTATCCCCATAGAGAACTGTCAGTGAAATGCTGAATACTATTACTGTCAACATTTTAAAAGTGTAACAGTTGGTTACAAACTAACAAAGAAATGTGGAACATCAGGGCTCCAGTGATTTTGGGGGGGAAGGGATATGTACCATCAAAATCCACTATTGAAATTCTACCATTTTTCCCATCAGAAGAATTGTGATGTATCTATCCACTGACCACATGATATTCAGATAATGATAACTGATTGAGTATAACTATATGTGAAGCATAGCAGTTAACTCAGATGAACTAGTTCTCTAACCTCTAATGTGTAAACTATGCTGAAGAAATCATTGCTTAAAAACAGAGCATTTAAATGAGACATACATAGGATGGATTTTGGCTCTCCTTCTTAACTTTCTCTATGAATTAGCTTTCTAATTCATAAATAGAGAAAACAATGCCTATCTCATAGCTACATTTTATAGATTAAATAAAATAATAGGGCTGTAAGCATAATACATAATAAAGAATGCTAGATAAAGGGCATTATTTTCATGGGAAAACTTTATAGTAATAAGAACATTCAGAAATAAAATATATATTCAATAAAAATCAGATTTTATTTTTTAATTATATTTCACTCTTTCATGTGTATTTTTCAGGAGATTCTAGTTCTCTCACCCACATTTAAGAAATTGTTACCTTTATGTGTAATATGTATGGTTCTAAATTATTTTGTTAGTAACCTATTGCAATTAATAAAACTACAATTTTGACTAATGTCTATTATTAATGAGAAAAGCCCTTTTTCAATTTTACTTAGACATACTTCTATACAAAAAAAAATTGTATTGATACCAAAAGATTGTGCCATTTTACAAAGATAGCAATAGAGTGGCTACGTTTTGCAGAACAGTTGGTCATCGATTATAAAACCTGTGTTAGTCACAGATCTGAAGAGAAATAGAACCAATAGGATGAGTGTGTGTATATAGGTAAATTTATTTTAGGGAACTGGTTCTCATGATTGTGGGATCTAGAATTCTGAAAGTGTGGAACAAGCTGGCAGGCTGGAGATCTGAGATGATGCTGCAGTCTTGAATCCTTCAAAGGCAGCCAGGAGGCAGAATTTCTTCTTCTTCAAGGGACTCTCATCAGTTTTTTTTATTTTCAGACCTTTAACTGAGCAGATGAGGGCCACTCACATTGGAAAGGTGAACCTGCTTCACTCAAAGTCCACTGATTTAAATGTTAATCGTATCTGCAAAATACCTTCATAGCACCATTTAAAATTGGGACAACAGCCTAATTAAGTCAATGCACAAAATTAACTATAACAAGAAAAAAATGATTTTATGTGATTTGGGTGCAAAAAGCTAGTCTATATTGTAGTAATAAGTTAGCTTTCGACAATTTACAATGACAGACAAAAACCTCATCCTTAAAGACCTTTTGATCACTTGAGTTCAGGAGATCAAAAAGTGTTTACAGTTTTGAAATAGAAAGTAGGAAAACCATTTTTTAATTATGTATGGGCCATTGTGCAGAGTCCATAGAGGGGTTTAAGAAAGGAATTTCATACACAAACATACTTTTATACAATTTTAGAGAAAAAATAGAAAGCATTTTTCTGTTTTATTTAAAATATAAAGATTGTTTTTAATGAGAATTAAAAATGAAAGACAATTCATAACTAAGCTTCCTCATTTATACCCTCACTGGTTTTTACATTTCACCTCTAACATAATACATTTGATATAGAATGGCCTTGATTGATTTATTTATATACTTGTCTCTCCTGTTAACATATTAACTCTCTGAGACTAGGGGTGATGTCTTGCTATTTTTTTTTTTAATGTATCCCTGGTACATGTCCAAGTGTCCAGTAGCTCTTAACAATGTTTATTGAATTGAATCTCCAGACTTTGAAATTTGAAAAATATTTTCAGATACAGTTTATAATTGCTTTAACTATATTGCATTAGTTTCTATTGCTGTTATAACAAATGAACCCAAATTTAGTGGCTTAAAACAACAAAACTGCATTATTGTTTAGTTCTGCAAAGTATCAGCAGGGTGCATGTCTTTCTGGAACTCTTGTTCACCCGTTTGTAGGGAAATTTCAGTTCTTTTTGGTTCTATGTCTGAAGTTCCCGCTTCCTTGCTGGCTGTCAACTAATTGTTGCTCCTAGCCACAAGGGGTTATCTGCATTCTCTGGAACATAGTTTCCCTTCTCTACCTCCAGTGTCAGAAATTGTGTGTTGAGCCTCTCATGCTTTCAATCTCTGCTGCTGTCTCTTCTCTTATCAGATCTCTGACCATTCTGCTTTCCTCTTCAGCTTGAGAACTCATGCCATTATGTTGGACCCACCCAGATAATCCAGGATAATCTCCTTATTTTAACGTTTGAAGTCTTAATTCCTTCCTCAAAATCCTCTTTGCCATGTGGAGTCATATAGTCACAGGTTCTAGGGATGAGGTCCTGGGTACTTTGGGGGATCATAATCCAGTCTGACATGAAATTTCATAAGAAACGCTATTTTATAAGTAATAAAACAGAGGGAAGATGATGTGGTATCCCACAGTCCATGTGTTAATCACAGAGTTCAACCCCCAGTAAGACCATCTGCCTTCCATGTTAGATCTTTTCACTGTACCAAACTGTAATTTTATCCCTTAAAATAACAATTAGGAGACTCATTGGTTTTAACATTTAAATTAAATTCATCCAGTAAAAACAAACAAACAACACCCATTGTGACTTTTGAAATAACTAGGTTAAAAGTATATGTGTATTATAAGTATTCAATAAATAAATGCATAGTACAATATATACACATATAAAATGAATTATGAAAATGAAAAATAATGATAAATAATAACCAGAAAAAAAAAAGCAGGGCAATAAGAAAGTATATATACTAACATACCCTGTTTTTTATTTATTTTCTTAACACCTGAAACAAAATTAATGGCAGAAAATGAATTGTTTGCAGATTATAAACAAAGATAAAAGCCCTATCCACTAGACTAATAATATAAGACTGTGTAGAAAAATAAACACTGCAATCTATGGGATAGAGAGACAGTTTGTATGTATTTGCAATAGCAACAATATGGTTTCAATGGTCTCTTGATAGAGATACTACATGATGAGACTTAGGCAAGCTACACACCTTAATAAACTTACACTAGACAAAACTGTGCTGTACCAGAGGTAGACAACTTCTAAACATTCTGGATTACAGCTTGGGCATAAAAATATAAAATCTAATGGCTGTGCTTTGCAGTATGTGGTTTGCTGAGTTGCCATTAAAAGAGGGAAAAAATATCATAAGCAAATTAACAATGCTTTATCCAATGAGATACTTTAAGAACTACACAAAACAAAAACTCATCAATTATTTATTTTAAATGTAGCCATTTTAGTACAAGCAGCTTAGTATCTACAGCACAACCCCAAGAGTAACACACATTTGAAGTCATATTTCTTTGTGAGAAAAGAATGTAGCTTTAACTGAATAAAACTTACCTAAAACCATAATGATTAAACATTGTAAATGCTAACTTCATATTAAATAAAAGTATAACTATGTTGTAGTAGTAAATAAAAATTATCAGCCAATTTTCTTTTCTTAAGTAAGTCTGGTGAATGTTTTGAAAAAACCCTGTAAGAAATAATTCAATTAAAAAAATTTATTTCTTGGATTAAAAAAGTAAATGAATAAATGTGAAAATTTAAAACTATATATTCAACACCAATTATGCACATTAATGAGTTTAAAGCAATGGTATTCAAAAATAAGAGATAATCCCCTAACCATTTGTGTTTTTCAATGAAATGTGGTCATATATACGGTTCTATAAATCCTGAAACTCTGCTCACATGATAGCAAATCAATTGGTTAAACAGTGAGCAATTTAGGCAGTCAATGCTTGCTTTATTAACATGATTCAAAGGGTTTTATATTTTGTTTGTATATAATGTTGACAAGTCTATCATGTAATTAATTTAAACTACTAGGTATTTTAATATATTCTAGACAAAGCCATATTCATATGAAAATATTCCCATATAAAGCTCCTCTGTGTCTAGCTTCTACAGCCATCTGAATCAGCCCTATATGATAGATATGGTATAATGAAAGGCAAAACTGGAGAAATAGCCATAAAACAAATAATCTTTTTTCATTGAAGCAGATATATGTGCGTGTATGCATGCAAATGTTCACAGGCAAAACCTGACCTGTGATTGCAAATATTGTGTTTGTTGTTGTTATTTTTATTATTATTATTTTGCTTTAATTCAGGAGTGGTGATATGAATACATGCTGCAGGAGGAGCACAGGAGTTTGGGAATTAGAGAATCTGGGCCTTTGTTCCATCTAGCCTTTTCAGGTTACTGGGCAAATCACTTAACCTCTTTAGATCTTAGATTCCTCATCCTTAAAAAGAGTCTTAAATAAGTTTATTATCTCTAAGAAATTGACTCATTCCTGGCAGACGGTGTGTATACTTTCAGATAACATCAGATCTGTCTGGTTTCTCTGCTAAAGCTAGCCTAGACGATGCCACAAATAGCAGCTCCGACCATCTGGGAACTATGAAATAAACCTGCTTTTCATACAGGCCTAGGATCAGAGTTTCTGAAACTTCTATACATAAACATCACCTACAGGCTTTCTTTAAAGATGCCCACTTCTCTTTCCCAGCCTCAGTGACTCTGATTTGAGAGATACGTGGCAGGGCCTAAACGTCTGCCTGATACAGGTCATTCTCAAAATGCATTTTGAGAAACATCTAACAGAAGCCATAACTGCACAGTGAGCATAATCTGCATAGTAAGCAGTTAACATTTGACCTTGGATTATGGCTACAATTCTAATTGGGTTGCTGACATAGTCCTAATTATTTAGCAGATGGTTTCATCTGGTTTCCCCAGAAGACAACATTGAGAGTAGAATCTGTGTGCAAGTGTTCTCAGGAGAAACCAGGAGTGGGAAGAATAGGATAGTTTAAGGCCAAGAAAGCAAGCAATGTGAAATTACAAGGACAGAGAACTCCTAAGCATAAATTACACTGTAGGTTGCCCCATATCAAGGTAGGGCAGCTGGCCCTTTAAAATCTGGCACCAGTCCTTCAATGGCTACTACATTGCCTGTGGGTTTTGAAACTCCTGGGCACTTTACAGGACAAGTGACTCCAAGTCCAAAAACATTCCAGTGCTTAGAAGAGTAGCAGGCAGAAGGTGAGAATGCGTTTTTCAAGGGTATCTAATTACACAGTGATTCAACGGTTTCAACTTGAGCTAGCTATCCATATTCTATTACAGTCTCTTCAGTAGCCAGGGAGGATTGATTCAGGATCCATGGATACCAAAATCTATAGATGCTCAAGTGCCTTATATAAAATAGAACAATGCATAGGTCAGCCCTCTGCATCTGTGGATTCCCAATAGTGGATCAAAAATACTGTTTTCCATCTATAGTTGGTTAAATCCAGGGGTGAAAACCCAGTATATGTAGAGGACAGACTGTACATTTATTGAAAAAAAAAATCCATTTACAAGTGGACCCATGAAGTTCAAACCCATGCTGATCAAGAGTCAACTCTAAAAAAAATTAAAAAAGAAAAAGTCAACTCTATAGCTTCGCTTATAATTCTGTATAAATACTAAATACTTACAAGCTGAAATTTTATATCTTATGACATTCAGTTGCTCTGAGAACCCAGAAAACAGAAATTGAATAGCAGAGTTTAAAATATACCACCCCAAAATACGCTGCTTTGCCATATTGATTATTTTGAGTTAAGGGCAATTGAGAAAGATCAGGTGCAAAAGGACATTCTGAAATCTTTATTCTTTCTGAAAGCCAGAAATAAAACTCCAGGTTAAAGATGACCTCCCTGTACCAGGAGGAAGGAAGGCATTGTTATAATCAGAGACAGAAAATTGAGGCTGAGAAATCTGGACAAGGAAAACCTCGTTAAACTGACCCTTATCTTCCCAGTCATTTCTCTACAATTGACTGCTCCTAGCCCAAGCCTTTCCTCTTACTTGTTTCTTTGTCTAAGAGGTATAAACATTTTCTGCTTTGCTCGCTTTCTCCAATCTTCATTCTCTCGTGAAGGTCCCCATGTAAACATTTAATAAAATGTGTATCCTTTTTTCCTGTTAACCTATTTTATGTTGATTTAATTCTTAGGTTTAGCCAGAGACCCTAAGAGGATAGAGGATATTTTTTTTTCTTCCTGAAAAAGAAAATAGACTTGAACTTTTTCTTGTATGTTCTTCTGCTTTGTTTTTATTTCCTAATTCTGACCTTGGTGTGCTTTCTTATAACTTCATCACCATGTATGATCCACTTAATGTCACAAAAATTCAAAGCTTAGGATATAACATTGCATTTTGTGGTTAGTGGACTCTCATGAATTATCAACTCTAATACTTGGGCCACTGCCTGCTAGGCCTCCACTGTCTTGCTCTCTTCCATGTGACTTTTGGTCTGGTCACTCTTAGACTTCACAGGACAACCTCCCAGTTACACAAACCCAGTTTGAGCAATTCAGATAAGCCAAGTTTAAATGGAATCCTTGGACCTGCTGTGAATCAGCCTTAAGGGGAAAAAAGACTTTGTAACTGCTTAATGATTAAAAAGATTAAAAGGATGTGCTAAGTAACATTTTGACACTGAAGTTGGAAAGTCTTAAAATTCCCTATTTATTTAATTTAATCCAATGTACAAAACGGTCTGTTCTTTAAGTTCTATATAAACAAAATGCTCAGTAGAGCCCTGGCTGCTATGGCTCAATCAGCCTGTGAGCCTTGTGGCGCTGGTTCGATTCCTAGTCAGGGCACATGACTAGGTTGCACGACAGGTCCCCATTTGGGAGCGCGAGTGAGAGGCAACCACACGGTGATGTTTCTCTCCCTCTCTTTCTCCTTTCCCTTCTCTCTAAAAATAAACAAACAAATAAATAAGTTATTTTTAAAAAATTCTCAGTAGGACTATACAATAAAAATAGTAGCATATGTTCATTGGATAGTTTTTAAAAATCATGTTGAAAATAACCTCATATTTTTTAGTGTCTAACTGTTGGGAGTTGTTGAATTGCATATAAGTCTAGAAATAACTATGAAATTATTTTTTTCCCAGTGAAAACAAGTGTAGACACAATTGTTTATTCCTGTCTGTTCTACCATGTAAAGCAATGAAGTTTTTGCTACGTCAAAGTAATGGAAACATGTGTGTGTGTTTGTGTGTCTGAAAATGTCTTCAATATTGTAGCATGCATAGAATCTGTCAATGAGTTCCTTCTCTAAACACAATTGGATTAGTCATCACAATTATTCATAACAGGGATTTGTTTCAAAGATTTTATTTATTTTTAGAGAGAGGAGAAAGGAGGGAGAAAGAGAAGGAGAGAAATATCAATGTGTGGTTGCCTCTTGTTTTCCCCCAACAAGAGATCTGGCCCACAACCCAGGCATGTGCCCTGACTGGGAATCAAACCAGTGACCCTTTGATTTGCAGACCGGTGCTCGATCCACTGAGCCACACCACCCAGAGCTATAACTGGGATTTTTTAGCAGATATTTCTAAAAATATATTTTACTGAAATTATTAATTTAAATACGATATTTCCATATATTTCACTAGATATTATGTTAAATGGTTGCTTTTACACATCTAGCAAGCTAACATACATTAGCACTTAACAAAATAACTTTTTTCATTTCTAAGCATTTTTTAAAAATGAAATGAATTGGCCAACAGCTAGAGTTTAGAACTAACAAATGAACTGTAGATATTTTTAAATAATTCAGGTTGAAAATTCAGTGTCTGTGAGTGAAAAACAATGTAGGTACAGAATCTTTCCATGAAAGCAGAAGATTAGGAGGTGGGCATTGTAGAGATCCTGTTAGTTTTGGAGAAACAGGGTATATGTATAGCAAGAATTCTATTTGTTAGGAAAAAAACAGTTCTTGTATTTATAGACTTTAAAGTATTTTAGGCTTCATTTGACTGTATTTAACAACTATTTTAATGCTTAGAATTGTAGACATCACATACTAGATCATTGTGAGTAGGACATAGAATTCTTTCATATACTCTTTTGTGTCATGTCTG
Organism: Furipterus horrens; assembly: GCF_987537825.1. Lineage (NCBI taxonomy): Eukaryota > Metazoa > Chordata > Mammalia > Chiroptera > Furipteridae > Furipterus > Furipterus horrens. The sequence goes on along the minus strand of NW_028327173.1, from coordinate 58,968,702 downwards.
TATATGCCAAACTCAAGTTAATTGCCTAAGATATTTTGCCATATAGACAAGCCAAGGTAAACCACAGGGACTGTATTTTTGTAGTACTAATTAAATTTATTTTTTCATTGCTCAAAGCCAGTCATAATACTCATAAAATCTGACTTGTTCCTATTTTAGATAATGCCAGTCATTGTGCTAATTTGCCTTGGTAGTTTAACATGAGGGATTCCACATGAATGATTTACAATAAGTCACATGGACTGAGGTGCTAAGCTAAGTTACTGAAGACTGTTGAAGATACAAAAAAGAACAAGATAATTTAAAGATTGAAGTACCTGTTATCTATCTATCATCTATCTGGTAATCCTTGTAGTTATAGACATACACACACAAAGAAACAATGAATTAATTTTTTTTAGATCATAAAGGCATGTAAGAGTGTAGTATATCCCGGGCTGGTGTGACTCAATTGATTGAGCACTGGACTATGAACTGAAAGGTCACTAGTTCAATTCCCAGTCTGAGTACATGTGTAAGTTGTGGGCCAGATCCCCAGTTGGAGGTTGTGCTAGATGCATCCATTCTCCCCCTCTCTTTCTCCCTCCCTTCACCTTGCTCTAAAAGTAAATAAATAAAATCTAACATATATATATGTATATATATATATACATATATATATATAGTATATTTTGAGACTCATTATTTCTTGTCACTTCAATGACTTTAAAAAAGAAAGTAGGGCAAAACTGAAATCAATTCCACACTAATTTATAAGATTTCTTTCTCTCAATTGAGTCTGTTAAGGTTATTCTTTATCTAAAATTATATGAGCTGAACTTTAAAAAAACATTTCCTTCAAAACCCAAAATTTATTTTCATTTATTTCAGAAAACAGAATTTTATTATTAGTTCACATGCTCTATTATATTAACAATAACATCTAGGTCTAAAATATCAATCAAGAACTAAGCAGCTTAGAAACTGACACCCTTCTCAGTCAAATAACCAATAGTATCGCAAAAATTAACAGAGCTGTAACATTCATTTAAGTCTAGAGTAACAAGAACCATTTAAGTTTGGCTTGTGATAAAAGCACATGAAAGGAAAAGGGGCAAGCTGCTTCTTTTTCTCAGATAACTCCTTGGTAAGAATAAGTCTCCTTAGATCTATCCTGCAGGGAAATAATTTAAAGAAGTTGCTTCATAGCTTGACAACTGTCATTATGATTTTAGTTTTCTTATTAATTCAAAGACAAGTAAATGAGAAATAAAATTTAAAATCTAAATCAAAATTTGTGCTTTAAAGAAACTTCAAATGAGAAAAAAAGTTGATGGAAAAGTAAAGCTTTCTTATTTTTTAAGAATTTTTCTATTTTTTATTTAAAATATATTTCACAAGTAATTTCAAATTGCTATATCCTAAGTAAATCATTAGGTTAGATATGAGATTTTAAAAGTAATAAAATAATAAGAAAAGTCAATATAATTTAGAAAAGTTAAAATGTAAACTTTATGTTTTGCATTATTATTTCAGGTATCTAAAAAACATACTATTATACTTCAATGGTTTGAGATTTATACCTATTAAAATGCATTTATGTATATTCAATATTACTGTTATGAGCATATGCATGTTGCTTACTAGATATCAACATCAATTCAATGATAATTAGTTATGCTAAAATGTTATGTCAAACGATTTCTTAAAAAAGCACAAATTATTGATTGAACATATGTTCAAAAATAAAAATAAGTTAAGTGTGCTTGTGACAACAGATGTGTGTGAGGGTATATATATATATATATATGGCTATACAATTTTAGTTGACTATCTGACAATCTGTTCAATGATTCAGCAGTATTGTGTGGTTTCCCCCCAAATGTTTATACTGTATAATTTAAGTCCACACTGAAAATATGGGACTATAATATTTGGATGGTAATTCCAAAGCTTCTTTTCTTTTTGTGTGGTTTAGTTAACATGTATGTATAGTACAGTTCTCCACTAAATAGTCATGGTGTGTTAATGATGTCTGGAAATGTTTTGTCATTTCTTCCATTAAGAGACAAAGTCAATTCCCCTTACCTTTGAACTTGGGCTATCAAAGTTGCTTTGGTCAAAAGAATAAAGCAGAAATGATATGGCAAGCTTTGAGAATGAATCTTAGGTCTGCAGGTTCCATTTTGGCACTCTCAAAACACTTAATCTTGGAAACCAGCTGCGATACTGTGAGAAGGCCTCGCTCTGTACAAAGGCACTCTTGTGGACAGACCCAGCTCAGCTCCAGAGACAATGCCGACATCAACTATTAGTCACAAGAGTGAGCCCTACGGGACGCCCCAAGCCATTCAAATCTCCTGATGACTGGAGTCCCAGCTGACCCCAGAAAACCATAAGAGATAAACAGTATGGTTGTTTTGTTTTGTAACTTATTGTTTTTAGTGAAAATTAATGTATTTTCAATGATCTATTGGTTTGTTACATATTAATAAATAATTGAATCAATATTTAAGAGTTATAGATGACATGGAGTGTGTTTAGAGAAGAGGTATAAGTCTTGAACTTTCTCATGACTCAAATATTATCACAGGCTCTGAGAGTTGTGTTATTGTTCTCAGCTTGTTGTCAAACTGGGCAGGTGTCCTCAGGTTTCCTCTGTATCTTGTTGCTGCAACTAGGTCTTTGTGGCCCAATTTCTGATTAGTATATGAAGAACATTCTAATGGTCTTCTAAGCCTTCAGTTTCATTCTAAATTCAGAAATGTGATCAGGGCCTGGAAAACCCATCTAACAATTTTCAGGCCATGTTCCTGGGAGCTAACATGGTTTTCCACCTCTGCTTGACTAAATTGTGGTCTAGTCCAAATGGAGTAAGTCAATAAATCCCCAGCCTCTCCATTCCATTGACTTTGAAGTTACATGGTTCTCAGTCCCAGCAAGAACTGAAAATTTTACCTCTCTAGAGGCCTTTTGTAAAATATCAAAATGGTTTTATTATAGATAGTAAGAGAAGGCTGAGGTCTTGCAAAGTGTGTTTTATAACCACCAAGATCCCATTGGAATTTTCTGATAACATAATGGTGAGCAGTAGAACTTGATTATGTAAAGAAGGGATGTGAGAATCAAAGAAAAAATTTTAGTAACTCTGACTTAGTTTGTGGTTACTGGCTCATATAGTCATCAAGTAAGATCTATGAAATTTTCACATGAATAATGTTACTATCTTTATAATCTAGCTGTGGTGACAGACATATAAATGCTTAACTGTGGTGTAACCCGGGATAAAATGAATGCTAAAAAAGAGATGTAAGCAGCATCTTATGTGAATTCCAAGGAGGGAAAGTTTAATTCTGATGTTAGAAATTGACCAGAAAGAAGAGAATAGGGTTTGAAGGAAGCTTACTGAAAAAGGAAACATAAGAGCTACACTAGAGGTTAAGGCGAGAAGGTGATATGCATTTAAGAGGGTAACTGAATTCCAGACTGAATGAAATGAACATAAGAATAACAAGCACAGGGAAATCTGATATTGCTAACCTAATAATAAGAAGAGAAATATGAAATAGGTGTTTGGAGACAGGTTTCAACAGTTTTTGCTAAGAAGTTTGGACATTTGGGGGGCAGGATGACACTAAGGTATGCTTTGGGGGAGATCATTAGATGACATGACAAAATGATGTTTTAGAAAGATAGCTGGTGATAGGATGAAGGATGCTCTGAAGTGTGGATAAATGTGTATCTAGCATGTAGAATATTTAAGAGACTCTGGAAAAAATTGAGTAGGAAATAGGTGGAAATCCCTAAGAGCAAATGGAAACAAAAAAGAAGACAACCATCAAAGACTATCTTAACAAAACATGTGGTTGATTTTGAGAGTAAGAATGAAAGGAAAAACACTATGAAGCTTCCCAAGTAGGTGGCTGGGAAGAAAGTGCTGTAATAATCCTGGTGAAGAGAGTAGCAGTTGGGGGGGGGGGGGGGGAGACAAAAATGGTAAGAGAGCCATAATAAGAACATGCTGATTTTCTGTGGAGATTACAATGAAGCATTTGCAATTTATGTGTAAAATTGTAAGGAAGAAAAGCCAAGAATGTGACTTCAATACAAAATACATCAGTTGTAGAGAGAAAATAAAGCCATGGGAAGAAAGAAAATGTGCAGAAGAGAGTTAAGTAAAACCTTCTGGAATCCTGATGATTCAGGAGAATACGAACAAAGAGATGCCTGTGAAGCAGAATTAAAAAATCATGAGAGTAGTGTTATTGAATCAAGGGAAAAGTTCGCGGAGATGGATAATCTATGGGGCCAAATTTTCAGAAAGGTTAAAGATAATGAAGAACAAAAACCAAAAATTAAATCCAATAATAAGAGTACGGGAAATGAAGAATGCAAGCAGAAGCCAATATTTCAAGATAATTAGCAGAGAAAGGAATAGAACATTACAAAAATGATATCTGAGGTACACAGATTATCTACATATATAGCAGTTTCTCAGAAGAGATCAGTGATAAATGATCCAAAAATGCATCTGAATGTAGAATAATGAAATTTAGATCAGTGATTTAGAGCATGAAGTTTCATGCAGGACTATGATATTATAAATTCTTAAATGATATTGGCACTGCTAGAACAGAGAACACGTGGACTATTTAGAAACCACATCTGGGTTGTTTTCATTTATTTTCATCTAAAGTTTTTGCCAAATTCATCTTAGACATTTTGTTGTATAATTTTTAGATGATTTGAATACATATTGAGTATATCCAAGGGAAATTTATAATTAAAACTTGATTATGGTTTCATTTAAAACTATATTTAAAAAAACAGAAACTAATTCATTATATCAATACCATACACAATTGTTAATGATCTTAAAAAATAATGTTCAAGTTTTTAATTTTACTTGAGCGGTGTTAAGATGCAGAGCAAATAAAACTTGTTTGTCTTACTATTTCACACTATTGAGCAAAAAGGAAAAGGGGCTCATGGGCATGGACAACAGTGTGGTGACTGCTGGAGGGAGGAGGTATAAGGGAACTAAATGGTAATGAAAACATACAATAAAGATTAAATAAAAAACAAGAATTATTTCACTTCCTCAGAAGCATTACAAAATTCCCAAATTTACAAACAATAGAGCAATGCTACACTGTTGAGATTTTGTTCTTGGAAGAAAGAACTATTGAATATCCATTTTTATAAAGAAGAGAAGACATGAAACTGAGCAACACAAAGCAACAGACTCTCAGAAAATAGTTTATAAAATTCTTCGCTGATTGCTTTCAGTCTGCTAGAAGTAGTTCACTAAATTCAAAGCAGTGGAGTAAAACCAACAGTCCAATAGTTCCTGGTGAACTGTAACCAAAGAGTCCAGCAAGAATTCCAAGCAGTCAAGTCCCTGAATGTGAAGAAGTGGGTGAGGCTTCAACTACCCTTTTTGTTTAAATACAGCTGGAAAACTTGGGTAAATACAGCAAGGGAATATGAGTATTTTTCACTTGTTTGTGATTAAAAACAAATTTAAAAAACCTCCTTTAACTGAAGACACTTAATTAAAGCTAAAGGAGAAAGCTAACCACTTAACAGCAGGGGTACTCATGGATACAAATGTTTCATTAATTGGATAAAAGGAGGAAAAAAAAACCTTTCCAAACATATTACTATGTGCTTTTGAAAACATTTCATGAAGCGCATTTTAAAATCAGTCACTGGTGCAGACCTCCCATGGTCATGGCTTCAAAAACCCTTTTAGAAAACACATCGAAATAAAGGGGCAGGATGGAAATTGAAAACAAGACATTATCCTTTGTTATAAAGATAGAGCCAAAGGATCATTATCTGCCTGTGTGTATAGCATATATTCCAAAATGAAGCAAAAACCATTCATCCACCTATCCACCCATCCATCCATCCATCTATCCATCCTTCCATCCATTCATTCAATCAACAATGATTTTCTATCTTCAATGCCTATGTTCCTATGTTAGGTGCTAAGTATAGAGTAGTGAACAATAAGGACACCCAACAACAGGCAGCTTCAACTTCATGTGATAAGTACTAGAAAACAGGTGAAAGCAAAGTGCTCAGGAAAGACCAAAATGATACAATTAACTCAGTCTTGGGAGGAGAAAAAAATGTTCTCCTGGGGAGGTTACTTCGATACTTACACGTAGAATGAAAATGTGTTAACTCGGCAGAAAAAGGAGGGAGAAGAATACTATAGGCAGTGTTGCAAGATAGACTGAGTCAAGTTAAAAATTTCAAGAGTTTGAGAAAAAATTGATCAAATCGGGCAGTATCAAACCAGAAGAGGTTAGGAATGCTTCAGCAAGAGGTAGTACGGGCAAGACTTTTATGGAATAGGCGTGGGAGCAAAGTAAAGAGATTATTTGATGTGATATAGCTTAAGAAGTTGTCTTATTTTGGAAAGCCCAGTTGGCTGTATCTGATTGATTGTCTTTAGGTTTTGATTTCTTAACATTGAGACATTTATAGGCTTATGATTTGGTTTGCTTCTGTAGGCTGATAAGGCATTAGAGTCACCTCAGTCTAATGGCCTTGCTGTTTAATTTAACAGCAGGATGGATGACATATACCACCCAGAGGACCGTGAGGACCTAGGAGGAGATCCCATGTGGTTGGACAACAAACAGCAAAAGTGAGGGGTGTGGATTGAAGATAAGAGCAGAGACCAAAAAAAGAAGTGGGGACCAGCTAATGATAGGCCTCATAAGCTATGTTCATGAGAATGGATTTTCCTTGAAAAATAATAAGCCATGTAATTCATATCAACATCTGTCAGTTTTTGGAAAACAAAGTGTATATTTTAAATTTATCTCCACAAACTATATAAGAAACACAAGGTGTTCAAAATTAATTTTTACATTCATCCCAAGAATGAACTGGAAATCCTAGCAATAATATTTTCCTATAAGCTGATTTAACAACATAATACATTTCATGCAATGGTTATTTTGAGTGTGACATTACTTATCACTCTGGACACAGTCCTGTTATTTAAATCTAATAATAAAATTTAGAAAAGGTAAAAATCATTAATAACTCCAATACTTCTAAACAAAGTAATTCCAAGATTGAAAGTCAATTGTATCTAAAGAATACAATCTTAACCATAAATGTGAGAGAACTCTTGAAGTATTACATAATGGCAGACTTTCTTTATTACAAATGTAGCATAATGGTCTGCCCTCCCCAATGGATTTGGTGATACAGATAATGATGGCATTAGCAGTATTATATAAATTGTATAACTTAAATCATATTTTGGCAAAACATGGGTTTGCCTGCTAAGCAAAGAAATAAACAAAAGATACAAATTCTCATTCACTTATTTTTGAAGAAAAAAATGACCTTTTTGACTCACTGACTCAATCTAAGCAATATTGGGGAGACATTTAACAATAGCAGCTAGTACATTAATTTGATGAAGTGAAAGCAGTCAGGATCCTGATAATATTGCAAGAAAAAGATATAATAATAATAAGCTAATGGTAGCATAATAAATTCTTTAAGGCATAAAATGTTTAGCTTCTGGTGCACTAATCACTAATGGAAGTATTGATAATTCCCTCCTAAAAAGATACACCATAAATATCACCTGATAAGCCTCCAACTGCATTTTAACTTAAGAGCTGGATTTTTTCCCAGAGATACTCAGCTACATAATGCTATGTATCTTTTAAGATCAGTTATTGCACATGTGCCATGGAAGGTATTATAAGATTTGTAGCAAAAGCAGTTATGCTTTGGAGATAAGAATCCACCTTCCAAAGGGAGCAGACGTGCTTCAGTGTTCCTCTGTTTATTCTTTTTAAAAAAAGGTTGTAAATATTTTTCTCCTGCTGCCTAGAGTGATACTGATTTTATACATTTCATAATTACTACTTATGACGTAATACAAATCTTAGAGATGTATTACATATTTTGTTACTTTCTATAGCTAGAAATTGAGCATAATCTTTGAATGGTCCCTTTTGGGGTTTTGCCACTTACCTCACTCTTTTTTCCTAATCACTGTCTTCACTGCATCACAATCATGCAAAGACAAGGGAAATAACAGGTTTCTGCTGTGACAAACTGCTTCCACTTTAAACATGCTCCTGGCTAGGCAAGTGCAATAAGCCATGGTACCTATGGAAATTAATTATTTCTTGAAGTACTGTAGAGATGTTATATACAGTAGAGAAGGTGTATGTAAGTGACAGGAATTTTACAAGGACACAAACAGAAAGCATTTGTGTGAGTGCCTGATTTTCTTCTTTGAGAACAATAAAAGTGTATCAACAGTTTCCAGACCAACTCCCTGAAGTTGAGAAACTTACTTAATTTCAATAGATTTATTAAAGTTTGGAGAATAAGAGAGTCAATTAAAAAATGCACATTGATTTATATATATGAAGCATTACCTGAGATTATTTTTGATAAACAAAGTGCTCACTCTCAAGCTTTTGTAGGAAAATATCTGAACCCCAAAATGAAAGGTAAGCAATTAAATTAGTTTAGGCATCAAAAACTATGTTCATGTTCATAATATCAGAATGTTTTTTATTTTATTTTTGATACATATTATTCATTATTTGATTATTATTCTCCATTATCATCAGTACTTATGATGATAATGACAAAGAAATTAATGAGTAATTTTTTTTATTTAAAATAGTTATAATGAACAGAATGACTACAGAAGAAAGAGCAATGAATACCTCAACATAGGGAGAAAGGGGGGTTATTAAGACAGACAAATAACTATCTTGGAACATATATATTTATATGTTATGCTTTTATATATCTTTGCTTCTAAAAAGAATAGCATTTAGATTTATAAAATAAATCTAAAAAGCACCAATTATATTAATGAAAATAAAGCAAAAAAAAAGAAAGGTTTCAAAATTAAACATATACTCCTATTACACAGGTAATGGTTAGTTTTATATGTCAACTTAGCTAAGCAATAGTATCCAGTTATTCAATAAACACTATTCTAGATATTGTCATGTAGGTAGGTTATAGATGTGATTAGGATCTATAATCATTTGACTTTAAATAAAGATTATTCTTGATAGTGTGTGTGAGCATTTAATCAGTTGAAGGGCTTAAGAATAAAAACTGAGGTTTCTTGGGAAAGAAGAAATTCTGCCTCAAAGTGCAGCATTAACTCCTGCCTGCCACCTTGCCCTACAAAGTTTGGATTTCTCAGTCTCCACAATTATGTGAACCAATTCTTTAAAATAAATAATAAATCCTTTTCTTTATCTAGGGGACAGATGGATAGATACAGATAAAACTGGTTTTGATTCTCTGGAGAACCTTGACTGATTCAGAAGGCAACCTTCTTCCTAAATGTTGTCCTGCTGTTGATGAAACATTCCCCTGTTATCATCATCTGATGAAGATTCACTCATAAGTTCTGTTAAAAAAAAGAATTTATGCTAACTTGTGATAATCAGAAGCTTCTGAATAAAAATGTCCCATCTTTCACAGTTGAATCTACAATAGTTAATTTGTTCTATTTTAAAAAGAATTTTTAAAATGCTTTTGTAACTACTTGAGAATATTATTTATTATACATTTTCACAGAACATATTAAGGTTCAAAGATGCAGATAACTGGGAGCAGTTATCTGTTCAGAGGTGAACAGGGTGGAGCTAGTATTGATTGTCACTGTTATGATACAGTCCTGCACAGGCATATGATAAAAACAGAAATAATTAGCATTATTTTCCACTATCTAAGAAAACTGATCTGAACCTGTTAATGTAGTGTAATTGCAGATAGTTTGACAATTCATATATGTGTATCGCCCCTGGCTGGTTTGGCTCAGTGGATTGAGCGTCGGCCTGCGAGCTAAGTGTCGCTGGTTCGATCTTCCAGTCAGGGCACATCAGAGAAGGAAAACTCTGACTCCAAAAAACCTCCGCTGCCTTGCGGCATACCTCTTCAGGGGAAGGGCTAAGGGAGTAAACCCCGACAGAAAATCCGGAGCCGGAGTCCCTAAGGCGGTTTGACGTTGTAGTCAACACCGGCAACTCCTGCGGCGCACCTGAAGCCAAGCTGTATTGACTCCGTCTTTCCCTTGGACCCTTCAGCTGCGAAGAGAGGGGGGGTCTGCTGCATGGGCAACAGCAGACCCTCCATATCACCCTGCCCAGGCTCTGTAGCTTCAGCTTTACTGGAGAGGACACTCCAGCGTCACCGCAAGATGTCGATTCAACACGGGAGGAGACAGATACCGTGTCACTCCCGAGTCGGACTGCACAGCCATTCTCGGCGGTGCAGATAGACTCTTAAGAAGCTACACCATCGTCTCTCGAGACGGACGGCTGCCGACGATATGTGTATCATGCTCTGTAAGAAACTCCTGTTGTTGAAAATATTTATGTGTGGTACATTTATATAAGTACATATTACAATGTGAACAGCTATTAGAGTATCACATCCTAAGTCTGGCACTTGTCAAGTACTATAGAGCGGTTAAGTAGAGTGGAGAAGATGTATGTGACAGGACTTGAGATAGCCCCTAAAAAACACATAAAACTTAACCACACAGCAGATTCAGAGGCCTGCTGCATCTGGGACAAGTGACAATACAGAACTCATTAATATCATAAACGTCGGGATGTTGAGGACCATTACTGTGGAGGATATAGTAAAAAAAATTTCATGTTTTGCCATTTTAAAGGTAAAAATACAAAACAAAACACCACTCTGTACAAACAATTCATGCTCCCAGCATGATTACACAACTGCCAATAAAAAAAGGCTTATGCAAAAAAAAAATAATAATTGGTATAAATTTCAATAAACAGTAACACTTTAAACAATTGCCTAATCGATATTAATCCTTCTGGTATCCATTTAACACCATTAATCACAATGAAATCATTTAAGTATTAATGTGAATGTCACAAGTAATTCAGTTGGATTTCTACTGTTATTCAATGTTAATTAGCTTAACTGAGCCATTATTTTAAAGCATTATCCAGTAAACATGAAAATAAAAGCAACAAAACAACACATTACAAATTATAATGTGGTGCTATATATTTTATCTTTATATATAGTAATATATTTGATTCATTTGAAATATTTTATTTGAAAGGTTTAATTTACCAGTAAAATATACACACTCATACATGCCCTCAAAACTATGACACATCAGTTATCTATATTTGTAAGAGAAAGAACTGAGTCTTGTAAATAAATTTATCAAATATTAAGATTTCCTATTTAAATTCTAAGACTTAGTAAAATGCATTATTTTAACTGTTGACCCCCTATTTGCAGTGGAGATACATATGTATTTTGTCACATAATATGATTCAAAGCAACTATGTTTTATTGTACTTATTCTAGTTTGTCAAGTTTTCTCAGCTTCTTATCAGATGATCAGATCTCATATGTATATAGGCATTTAATATAGCTGCCTTTCCCCAGTTAATTTTATCCTTCTGATACTACATGGAAAACTAAAAAATGGAAGGAAGGAAGGAAGGAGAGAAGGAAGGAGAGAAGGAAGGGAGGGAGGGAGGAAAAGGGGAAGAAAGACAAGTTTTTTACAAGAAAGTGGGAAGTATGAAGCAGTAGGCTCTAAGTAGCAGAAAGCAGGCTTCAAATTATAAATATGAGTTGTCATGTACTGATTCTACATAACATATTTTGGCTTTGAAAAGCTTAAAATATTCTTCTGACTTTTAGATTGTGTTCTAGGATTTCCATATCCTGATTTAAAATTAAATTGTTCTGAGGTATATCACAAAATGTAAATACTATACATAACATTTTATTTTCCATTATATTTCACTTCTAAGCAGTTAAGAAAGGGAGCATGTTTTATTCAGTTTTGTACATTTCATAGCACCAAGTCCAGGGATTTGTAAAAAAAAGAGTATTTATTGGGAAAAAAGAGAAAAATTTTTTTACATTCAAATAGTTACAAAATAAACATGATTATAACCTAGTAAATTACTCATGTACTCATACACAATTTTAATGCAATATACAACATGGCCTCTTTCAGTACTTCTTATAAAAGTAACTTTGAAAAATGTAATAAATCAAATATTACATGAAGTATCAATATAAAACAAATATACATTAGGCACTTGACTGAAATGGGGCTGTGGGACCTGGAACCCATAGCCAGGCCTTCCAAGAATGAGGGTAGTATATCAGATTCAAATCTGAGTAAAAACTGAGTGCTATAATTTATTAATTTTAGGTTGTTGTTCATGCATCTTTACTTTTCTGAGCCTCAATTTGTCTACTTATAAAATGAGACTAAAAATACATCTATAATAAGTATTGTTGTGAGGAGTAGAATAATCACTATAAGTACTGCTATTATTTTGTGTTGTGACTGTCATGTACTCATTCAAAAATATTCGTATAAACACACAATGGAATATTATCAACCACAAAAAGAAGGAAGTCTTGACATTCACAACAATATGGATGGACCTTGATGGATTTATGCTAAGTGAAATAAGTAGCACAGAGAAAGACAGATACCATATGATCTAACTTACATGTAGAATCTAACAGCATAAATAAATAGAACCCCCCAAAATACCTAAAATACTCAGCTCATAGATATATAGAACAGATAGGTGATGGCCAGAGGTAGAAGTTGAAGGGTGAAACAAATAGGTGAAGAGATCAAAAGGTACGGAATTTCAGTTATAAAATATATAAGTCATGGAGATGTAATGTACAGCATGTCAACTATAGGTAATAACACAATTGTGTATTTGAAAGTTGCCAAGAGAGTAGATCTTAAAAGTTCTCATCATCAGAAAAAATGTGTAACTATACATGGTGACATATGTAAACTAAACTTATAGTAATTATTTTGCAGTATACACCAATATTGCGTCCCTATGTTGGAAACCTGAAATAACTGTAATGTTATATGTCAATTGTATCTCAATAAATAAAATCATTTAATGCATACTTTTCTCCAAGAATAATAGGTGTTGTGGATAAAGCAGTGAACAAAATAGACCAAAGCTCAGCCTGCGTGGAGCTTATATTTTAGTGGTGGAGATGATACTAAGATAAATGATACATTATTTGATAGTTAATAAGTAATAGAAATAAAAACAGAGTAGGGAAAGAGATGGCGAGTTCTTTTAATTTCTCTAGTATTTAGGTAGATTTAGGTAGGGTACTCAGGAAAGAATTTGGCATAAGGTGAGAAAGAAAATCATATAACTGAGCAGGCAGAGATTTCTTAGTGGAGGGAATGATTATTATGAAAGACCTAAAGTCGAGGGCTCTCGATGTTTTGGAGGAACACGGAAGAGGCCATCGCTAGTGTGGCTGGAGAAGACCGACAGGCTGGCCGGTGATAAGAATTGAGGTCACAGCGTTATCAGGTACTCTGATCATATGAAATTTGAGACCATTTCATGCCTGGCTGCTGTGACTCAGTGGATTGAGCGTCAGCCTGCAAGACAAGTGTTGCTGGTTCGATTCCTAGTCAGGGCACATAACTAGGTTGCATGTCAGGTCCCCATTTGGGGGCGTGAGTGAGAGGCACACAGTGATGTTTTTCTCTCTCTCTTTCTCCTTTCCTCTCTCTCTAAAAAAATAAATAAATAAATAAACAAACAAGTTAATTAATTAATTAAAAAGAATAAAAATCACACACTTTAGGCCATTTCAAGATTTGACTGAGTTAGATGAACAGTTACTGGATGATTTTGTACAGTGTTTGACTCAGGTTGAAGGACTCACTGACTGCTGTATGGGAAAGTGACTAAATGAGAGGCAGCAGGAGTGAAGGTTCCCAGAGATTCTGGTCATAAGGTGTGATGGAAAGTGCCTTGAACTGGGGAGCTGCAGATAGTAGAAATGTGTAGTTGGAACTGGGATATGTATATGTTTTGTTTTTCATTACATAATGGATTATACATATCATTATTTACTAAACACACAAACATACATTTTGAACTAGAGCAAGATTCTATGTGCATTCATATTTGTATTGATACAGAATTAAATTCTATGAAAATGTTTCCTTTTCCCTTTTTCCTCCTATGGCTTTGCATTCCCTGTGGCATCCTTCCTTATCACGATTACTCCCTGTCTGGTACCAAAAGCATAATTTCACCTGCCTAGGTCTTCCTTGCTTTGTTTGTAGAATGTTCAGCTTTGCTCTCTAAGTTGAGAGTAAATCTAATGAGAGAGCTGGAAGTGTTTTGAAAGTGGTGAATATGTCCACAGTTGTCAAATGCAATCAATATATTATAAGCAATTATATTATGTATTATGGTTACATAAACTTGTGATTCTTATGATCCCGTTTTCCCTACTAACATCCCCATTTCTACTTTTTTTCAATGTGCTGTTTTTTTCATTATATAGCGGTGTCTGAAAGAGAATGTTATTTGTGTTCTCATGTACTACTTACCTCAGAAGAATATGTTGCGGGCCAGTTGTAGATGCATCTGCTGAGGGAGACTTCTCCAAATGCAGAATAGCTACTACATTGCAATGTGACATATACTACAGATGGAATGGGGTTATTGTCTTGCATGCATATAAGTATGTTAGAGAATATGTTTCTTCATTGTATTTTATAGCTTGCCAGTAGCTGCTAGATTTTTTTGTGTGTGTGTTTGTGTGTGTGAGGGGGACTTCAAAGGAGTGCTATAAATCTACTTTTATAATTGTTGTTTTAGTATTTTTTACATCTGTGTTCTTCTTACTGTTTTTGCTTAGCTGAGGTTGATTAATGTCACTACAAAATTGCTTTTTCTTTTATATTTTATTACTATAAACCTATTCAAGAAGGAGGGATTGATTAACATGTTAGAGTATGTTTCTTTTTGATAAATGTGCAAACTTTTCTTGGTACAATTTAGTGGTAATGGCATTTTTATATTTAGAATAATACCTTTTGATAATCTTTTTATATTTTGCATCTGGTTTTGTTTCCTCATACAAAAGAGACCATTCAAACTGTCAATGAAATATCTGCAACACTTATTTATATCAATTTATTTTGTAACAGCATAATCAAGATATAATTCACATATTATACATTTGAAATGTCCAAATCAGTGATTTTTAGTATATTCACAGAGTTATGCAATCATGATCATAGTCAATCTAGAATACTTGCATCACTTCAAAAAGAAACCCCATGCCCTTGTGCATTTATACTCCCACTTCTTCCCAATATCAGGCAAACAGTTATTTACTCTCTGTTTCTACAGGTTTGCCTATTCTGCACATTTCTTATAAATGGCATCATATAAAAGGTAGTCATTTGTGATGTTGTTCTTCACCTAAAATTAAGTTTTCAGATGTTGCAACATGTCTTAATACTTCGTTTCTTTTTATTGCCAAAAACATTCCACTGTGTGGATCTAGCACATTGTATATGTCCATTCAACAGTTGATGGCCATTGAGGTTTTTACTACATTTTTTTCACTATTATGAATATTGGTGCTATTAACATTTCTGTCCAAATTTTAGTGTGAATATGTGTACCCACTATCTTGTACATATACACACAGGAGTGGAATTGCTGATTTATACAGGAACTATGTTGAATCTTTAAGGAATTTTTAGATAGTTCTGCAAAGCAGCTGCGCCATTTCTGCAAGCAGTATAAGGGCACTAGGACTGCTCCACATCGTCAACAACACTTTTTATTATCACTCTTTAATTTTATTCATGCTAATGAGTGTGAAGTGGTATCTAATTGTGTTTTTTTATTTGTATTTCCCTGATGGCTAATGATATTTTATCTTTTCATAATTTT
Organism: Furipterus horrens; assembly: GCF_987537825.1. Lineage (NCBI taxonomy): Eukaryota > Metazoa > Chordata > Mammalia > Chiroptera > Furipteridae > Furipterus > Furipterus horrens. Next base: position 58,952,929 of record NW_028327173.1, on the reverse strand, counting down.
ATTGACCATTTGTATACCATCTTTAGAGAAATGTCTATTCAAATGCTTTCCACTTTTAATAATTGTGTTACTTGTCTTTTTATTACTGAGTTGTAATTCTTCTTTATATATTCTATGTACCTGTCACTCCCATTCTATGGATTACCTCTCCATTCTCTGATGGTGTCTTTTGAAATATAAAAGTTTTCAATATTGGTGAAGTCCAACTTATTATAGTTTTCTTGTGTTACTTGTGCTTTTGGTTTTACATCTAAGAATCCAAAGTCATAAACAATTATAACTATGTTTTCTTTTAAGAGTCTTGTACTTTTAGCTTTTATGTTTAGATCTTAATCTATTATGACTTAATTTTTGTATGTAGTATGATATAGATATACAACTTAATTTTTTTTGCATGTGGATTTACAATTGTTCCTACAATGTTTGTTGAAAATATTTTCTATCTTAAGATGTGTAACTTAGTGTAAAGATAAATAGTTTGCAGAGATTTAAGCATAAATTAGTATACCCATTTTATTTAACAAGCATTAACTAATTACCCACTTTATCTATTTCATAGTGGCTTTTGTGCTAAGATTCACAGGCTCTCTCTTCTCTGACAATTACAACCAAATTAGTTTCTATATGAAATATTAGACCTAAATAAGAAAACATCTTCTACACCATACATTAAAAGTTTCTGCTCTTTTTTTTTTCTTTTTTATTCTTTCTCTTTCTCATGTATCTATTAGAATTGAAGACATTGATATAAAACATATATTAATAATATTAATTATATAGTAGAATTTTCTATTTCAATTCTATGATCCTCCACAGTCATTCCATTTTACTTTACCTGATAACTTGAGAGATTGGCTCCATCCAAATATAAATAACAAGTCATTTGGTATCGGTTCTTTAACTCTATCTTTTCTGTTTCTATTCTAGTCTCTTAAGTGCTTTCTATACTATTTCTTGATAACTTATTTTTATTAAGTATAAACAGAAAACATTTCCTATTTTTCATGACCTCCTAAAAAATAAGATTAATAAAAGCTACTCAAACTGTTAAGTAAAGTTAATTTTGTGATATTTAGAATACTGGAATTGACCTCTATTGACCTCTACATTATTTTATTGCATCTGGCTCCATATCTAACTGTGAGCTGACTAGGAAAGATGTGATAGTTGAAATTATAAGCACAAGGTTGAATTTATAATAGGTATATCATTTTATTGTCTTTCACATCACCTTCAAGGTGCTCTGGGCATTTGTAGTTCTATAGAAATAGCAGCAATAACAATAAGTAGGCTGAATAAGGACATTCCCACAACACTTGCGCAAACTGCTCTCTGCACTAATAACCCTGTGTTTAAATTCCAATCTCCAACTCTCACAGATTGGTTTGGCCAATGCCTACAGTTATTATGGAACCCTCTTTGTGATTTCCTGGATACCATAAAAGTTTTTGCCTAGTTCAGCAGCTGTTGGTTGTATGGCATATCCACTTCTAACAGCGGCTTTCATGAATGAAGATGCAATCCTCCCTGGAGATCTAAAATGCTAAATCAATTTCTGTTTTAAAATCTAAACCAAAGTAACTGATGTTTGATGTTGCCGTTAAGAATTTTTAATTTTTGTAAAACTCCTGGGTATAATCCTGGAAAGCTCCTCAAAATATAAATGCAATTTATTGTCTGCCTTGCATTAAGTAAAACTCTATATTTATTTGCCTTAAAGAGAAAGATACACCCTTAATGATGTATTTATTCTTCATTGTGAGGCAAATGTGGACTTTGAAATAAAATTTGCCCCAAACACAAAACAGTTTATACTCAGCCCAAAGGGGATTAGGAAATATACAAACATTACTAAAAATGCTACTATCTCACCTAGGGAGTCAACCGGATTTTTTAAATCTATTAAGCAAGTAGGGAGTAGACTTGTCAAAATAAAAAATAAATACTTTTTGTTCTGTATTTTAAAAACCATGTCATGGAAAAAAAAAAACAGTGAGAACATTTTGCTAGACACATGTAAAATGTGATTCTGGCATTTAAAAAAATCTGCTAGAAAATTAGCTAATAGTTTCCTTGAACTGACTTAATGTGGCATTTATTAAGACACTTCTCCCATCTTTTGCAGGTACCATTGAACATTAGGTTCCCTTTCTATCTAACCGTGCAATAAAAGAGACCAAAATATGGATGAACAGATGCATGATAAGCACATTGAGGTCACCTGCTTGGTGATTGTGAGAGTGAGCTTTGAGATCCGTGACAGTTTTAGCTATTGTGAATAATGGTGCTGTGAATATTCATGTCCAAGTTTTGTTGCTTAACAAAAATATTTATGGAATATGCAACCTTAGAAAAGCATTTTGACAATTTCTCCACATCTTCAAAGGAGGCACCATAATAATAAATGCTTTTAAGGTTGCTTTAAATATTAATTTAAGTAATGGATGTATAATATACTGCATCATGCTTAGCATGATTTTAAGTTCACAGTAAAATAATATCCCTAATTAAAATGGTAATTGGTGACTAAAAATATCACAGGAAAATGTTCATATTCTTAAACTGAACAAAGAAGAAACAAATACAGCTACTTTGTGGACATTGAAGACCAAGAAAAAACATTATTTTTCCTATTCTGCATGAGTTTGTGCAAGATTTATAAGATCACAATGTGACTATGTAAAAAATAATGTCTATCATACTACAATACTGTTTAAAAAGTTCAACAGAAAAAGGTCAAAAAGTGTGCCCAACGCAAATGAAATGTTTTCATTTCTAGTTAATTAATTATACACTAAACTGTTGTAGCCTTCAAAAGTCTTCAAATGCAAAAGTCATGATTGCAAGCTTTCAGAGATTCAGAGAAAGGATGATTGACTTCCTTTAACCAGATTTAAATTGTACCTCGCTTCTGCAAGGCAGGCACATGTATTGACTTAATAATTAAATGCCATATTCTCATTTCCTGTTCTACCCATGCATTTTTCCTCAGGCAGTGAATATAAATGTTGAAGAATTTGAGTCTAGACTTCAGTGGGTAGTCAAAGTTGGTAAAAGAAATGTATTGTATGTCAAGCCAAAACAAATCTAAAGGTATTTGCAATTCTTGTAATGGCAAGTTTAGCAAGGCACACAATTTTCACTGGATACCTCAAATATCTTAGTGGTTGTTGAGATTTTTCTCATAGAATAGTATAATTTTAAGACCAGATACTTAGATCGTTATGTTCCCATTTTCTAATTTTTAAAAATATTTTATTTATTTATTTTAGAGAGAGGGGAAGGGAAGGAGAAAGAGAAGGAGAGAAACATTGATGTGAAAGAGAAACATCGCTTGACTGCCCCTCATACATACCCTGACCAAGGAGCAAATCTCCAACCCAGGTATGCACCCAACTGGGAATCGAACCTTTCATTCTGCGGGATAATGCCCAACCAACTGAGCCACATCATCCAGGGCATCATTCTCTTATTTTAGAGATGAGAACATTGAAACTCAAAATTTAAATAAATCACTTTCATTTCACATACATTTGATTCAAATACCATTTTTATGGAAAAAACTGTGTGGTGTTAGTAAAAAATGAAAAACCACTTAATATAGCTACATATATGCACATGCCTATCTACATATAATGGATGTATTTCTAAGTATTTCTAAATTGTAATTTGATTAAAATTGTAAACAATCATAAATATTTATAAATCTCAAGGGAATATATATAAATACAACTTATATTGTTTTTATATTGTATGTCTATACAATATAAATATACATGTCACTTCTATGTATAAGGGCTTATATGGCCAAATCCTACCTCAACTCAAATCTTCTAGGCAATGATAGAATATACTATAGGTATATATCACACAAATATTTCTGGACCTTCATAGTTGTTTTACATTTTATGGGTAGAATTGAATCTACACTTTAAAAATAAACAAAAAATAAAACAATACAAACAAAAGCCTCATCTCCTTCTAGTCACTACTCAATTTGACTCAAACACAGTTAAAAGCCAGGTTAAACATAAATGTCATGCCATTCTCTCCTTCATCTCCATGCCTTCCATTCATCCTTAAGTCCCCCTTTTTCAACAGCTACAAGTACCAATATTATCCAGTTACTAAATAAAAGCATTTAGTCACATATGGATGAAAATGCATATGTAAAAGGACGTGTCCACTAACAGTGTCTGAGCCTCATAAAACTAGTCAAAGCAACCCATTATATCAATAAATAAAATGCATAAAATCTCTATACACATAGGCCATAAACACACATACAATGTATAATTATCCCGGTGCTTGCAAAAAATGATTTAAGTTGTTGTGACATCCTTACTTTTTTCAAAATATCACCATTACAATGAAGAAGAAAGCACAGGTGTAGAATAAAAAAGACTAGGCAATTGAGACTACAGTCAAAAAGGAATTCTGAACTGGGGTGGCAAATCATTTTAATAGGAAATGGTCTGGATATGGAATTAAAAGATCAGGGTTCAAATCTCAGCTTAGGCAATTACTAACTTTGCAACTGCAGAGAAACAATTCAATGCTCAGCAATGGAGGATGCAAAGATGACTATAACACACTTTTTAAATAGGTGGAGATAATTGTAGAAAATTATTACATTGATGTGCAAAAATGCTTCAAGAGAGAGAAATAGTTGTGTAGGAATATGGAGAAGAAAACAAATTCTCTTTGGGAATTTGATATGACTTATCAAACTGGACAACTTAAATAGTAAGCAGTGTCTTACCAGATGGGAAAGAGAAAGAATGCTGAGAGATACGAATTAGAGCACATGTAAAAGCATACCACAGTGAACAAGCATGATAAGAAAAAAAGTGTAAGAAGGGCAGTGAATGAAGTCCACTAGCTGTGCAAGAGTGGAGAAATGGACTTACGGAAACCTGTAGAAGACCTGGATTTTAGAGGACTTGGCTTTACGTGCATTAGCCTTTGGACTCCCTATTATGGGCATACAAGTCATATGAGAGGTCTTTTAGTAGACATATTACATGATTCAGTATGCAAATATAGGAAGATAACCTTAGCTATAGTGTGGAGAAACACGTCATTGTAAACTTAAGTAGCAAGCTATTTACAATAGCCCAGGCAAGACTTGCCTAAGGTACTGTGTGATTGAACAGTAGAAACCAATTCCAGTAATATTTGTGGACTGGAATCAACAAGTTTTGATAATCATTTAAGAGATTGGAATGAGGAGTAAGGGAAAAAGTAGTCTAGAATTACGTCAGGTATTTAGCTTGGAATAGAGAGTTAAATGTAATGGCTTTGAAGAAAAACAGTTGTAAACATGCAAAAATTATCAAATGTGCATTTAATTTATTGATTTAAGTTTTGACTTACTAAGGCTGGTCACACAGATAGTTGAAAGTATAATTTCTGAACTTAAGAGAATGGCCAGGGATGCAGTATGAAGTTTTAGAAGCCATCGGTTTATAAATCGTAACTGTGTCTATGGAAGAAGGTTAGAATCTTCCAGGAAAAATATTATGAGCAAAATTTTAAAGGGATGAATTCATAGGAATACCAACATGTAAAGAATAAGTAAAAAATACATAGAGGTAAAGCCAGTTTGGATAAATCAGTAGGGATAATCAGAGAGGTATTAAGATTTCAGGAGCTAGTTGTAGGCAAGAGGCCAAAATAAGAAAAGAATTTCCAGTAGCATTGGATTGTCAACAGGGCAAGTGTTGTAGACATTCAGTCACTTGAAGGCTCCAACAAGACCTTGTGGGAGAAAAATACCCAGAAAATAATGGGGTGTGGGGACTGGGAGAAAGTGCATTATACCAGAAATGTGTCATTTTATTTGAAATTAGCCTAATTGTTTTCTATGTTATGGGTCATATTAAATATGATCTCAGTAATGACAGAAGTGTGTTAGTCCCAGAATACTAAGCACTGTGTCAAATTTTTATAAGCATTGTTGGTGTCTTTATATGCAGCAGAGTTCTCACATGGATGAGTTAACAAATTAATATAATCTACCTCAATTTTATGCACCATTTTTTCTGTTTCTTTGAGAGGTGTGATTACTAACTATAATTATCAAATTACTAATGTTAACAACTTCCATGAAGTTCTGCATTCATGAAGGACTGAAATATTAGCACTTTTTTTTTCTGTGCAAGAGTGTTTGCCATTATGGCAAAGGTGACATAAAATAAAATCCACATAAAATAACTTATAAATGTCCTTATGAATGAGAAAAGGAAGTCAGAGTATGAATTCCACAGTGTAAGAACAACTTTGTATTTCTCTGCATTTAATATTGAACAGTTGAACATATGATCTCTATATTCATATATTCACTGATACATATTTATTGAAAACATTTTAAATATCTTTTGCATCTTAACTTGAAATTAGTTTGAGTAAATTTTATCACAGTTTGAAGATATTTTATTTTATATACAAATTGACTCAAGGTGTAGAAAATACAACTATATATAGTATACGCTGAAGCTGTGGAAATAGATAATGCATTTTTATTCCATGGTTTATTTTTCCCCTTATTTTGGAAAGCAATATGATAATTCAAGATAGTGGTTATTTTCTGATGACTATTCAGATAATACCCTCAACTTTCTGTATTATCTCTAGAAGCACATTATTGGGGTGCATTTGAAACAAACTTTTGTTTCTTTGTGGTTTTCTGGGAAGCTTTGAGGTTTAAACTTTGATCTCTCTCCTCACACACTGAGATTGTCTACTGACTCCACTAGCCCAGACAGGATCTCTACCGTTGATGTGTAAGGTAATCTTAAACACATTCTTGATACCAGCATCACTAAGGGGTAAGTTTCCCTCTGAACCACGGTACGTTTACTCTTCAGTTTGTTTGTTGTCCTTTGCTCATCTAGACTCACAAGTGGCTTCTTTAAACTTTCCAACCCACGAAGAGTTTCTCAGTCATTTAGTTCACATCTTTCCTGTCTTGACTAGTGTTTTGAGGTTCCATTTTTGTTTTCTCAACTCTTTAAACTCTTTTATACTGAGGAAACTAGACTTTCTCTTTGATCTATCTCTCAAAAAATGTATAACATTTGACCACAGGGTGAACTATACTTAAAGTGGCTTCATCATATTTATTCAGAGCTTTCAGTCATCTTTTCTTTTTTAATTCTTTTTCTGTTTCAAGGAAGTCTACACCTCAGATATTGAAGTTTTGTTTTGTTTTACTATTTAATCCATCACTATCAAGCCTGATTGCAGAACTAAATTTGGCAATTCTAGTTTCATATACCATTAATATAATGTGTTACCTCAACTACTAATATTTGTAATTAAGCCTTATATTTCACAGGTTGGAAAAAAGAAGGGGTCTGTTTGACATAAAACATTATAAATTAGCAAACTATTGGCACTTAGAGCAGAGACTGCTTCTCCAAATCCTGCCAGTCTATAGAATCATTTGTCATCTAATTTTTAAAAAATCAGGTCATATGCAAGGGAAGGAGATAATTATTAATATGTACATTGGTGTCAGTGTTCCACGATAAAGTATGTGGAACATATAACTAATAGTTTCATGCACATAAACCACTGCAAAGAAATTTTATAGATATTATCTGACTATAAGTTTCTCACATAAAAAAATGTCTGAGTTAAATGTTATCACTTATCCAAATTCAATAAGTAAACTCAAGATCAAGAAGGTTCAAGTTTTCTGAAGGCCCCCATGATCAGCAATTGGACCTGGAACTCTACTCCAGGCCTTCCTTCTCACATCTTTCTGTACCCAACATCATAGCTGCCATAGTTGCAATTTCATCATTTCTCAAAGCCTAACATTTTCCCAGTTACTACTTTTTAATCAATGCTTTGCTTTCACCATATGGATCTCAGATAGAACTAAATGTGTTTAATACCAATTGCAGATGGAATTCAGACTTAAATATTTTAAATGGATCTCTAAAATAAGTTAAACTAGTTTGCACCACATTTATCCTAACCTAGACATACTTCTGGACCTGAGAGGTAGTACCAGGCCATAATTATACAAATGTCAGCATTAATGTCCTTGTAGTATTATTCCCCAACCACTGTTATTTGACTGTTAATACTAGTTCCCCCCCCCCACATTTGCCTGCCTTCCGTAAGCTCATTCTTGAAGCCATTTATTTCATTAGTTACAGAATTTTCATTTAGAGCATCTGATTGTTTCTGAAGTTGATGAAGGGTCTCAGGCACCAACAGTCCATTTACAGAATTGCTATTACTGTAGCCCCAAACATGAAGGTACCAATTTATTACTGAATTAAATTCAATTTAAAATACCTCTAAAAGTTATCATGACCTCAAAGGGATTAAATATAGTGTCTGCTATTAATATCTAAGATAGTTACATTCAATCATTCATTCATTTTGAAAACATTTATTATACTAATTTTTTCCAGTTTTCAAAATCCTTCTGGAGAAATGTATTTTTTGGTATTTCATTTGTTTCTATTAGAGGTCTATTGTAAAAACAAAAAGAAATATTATAATGTGAAATTTTAAGTATGTTTGTTTCTCATAAGAATGAATAGGACCTATTTTGAAGGCACACAATACCCCTGATTAAATTATGCTTCCACGATTGGCTTAATTTTGGACATTATTTATCAAGTTTTTTAAATATTTCTGTTTGTCTGAAGTCAACACAGAAAGGATAAAAGATGCAGAGCTAAACCCAATGCTGGAGTCTGAAGTGAATCCCTGCTTTCATAGATTCACCAGAATGTCTCCAGCCTTCTCTGTTTTACTGTGTGCTGTGTCAAGGCCTAGTTTTCACTGACAAAAATAATTTTAACAGATGAGTAGCTAATAATTCTTGGCTTTTGCTATAGTAACAATCTACTTGAGATATATCTCCATAAATACTCAGATAAAATGTTCTTAATTCTCTTTGTTGAGTGATATTGTTACTCACTTAAATATTCCACATCACCACATCATCAGAAATATCCAAGACTGAGTTTAAATAAATATAGTCATTGTAAAATTTTAGCTGTAAATATATAATTATTAATAAATAATGTCTGCTGCTGATGATTCAGCTTTCAAAGTGCTGCTTTGGGAGTGCATGTTCATGTTGAAATACCTTTGTCACTCCCTGTTTCTCAAAGACCAAATCCATACTTCTTCTGGAACAGTTTTGAAACTGGACGCTTTTTTCTTCTTATATATATGTTGATCAATCAAACCAGCATACTAAATATACTGAACATAGTCTGTCTTTTTACCTGTATTACTTTGCTTATTCCACTTTCCTTGCGTGGACTTCCTTTTCCTTTAATTTTATTTTTTTTAATTTTTTGTGTTTATTGGGGTGATATTGGTTATTAAATTTATACAGGTTTCAAGTGTATAAATTTATAATGCATCATCTGTATATTGTATCGTGTGTTTGGCATCCAAATTCAATCTTCCTTCCATCACCATTTATTCCTGCTTTACCCTTTCCTACCTCCCCTATCCCCTTTCCCTGTGTTCATTACCATAGTGTTGTTTTGCCTGATCCCTTCACGGTTTTCACCCAGCCCCTCCCCCCAACTTCCTCCCCTCTGAGAACTGTCAGTCTGTTCTCTGTATCTATGAGTCTGTTTCTATTTTGTTTGTTAGTTTATTTTGTTCATTAGATTTCACATATAAGTAAAATCAGATGGTATTTGTCTTTCTCTGACTGGCTTATTTTACTTAGCATAATACTCTGAAGGTCCATCTGTGTTGTTGCCAAAGGTAAGATTTCCTTCTTTTGTATGGCCAAATAGTATTCCACTGGATCAATTTACCACAGCTTTTTTTATCTACTTATTTACTGATGGACACCTGGATGTCTTCCAAAGTTTGTCTATAGTAAATAATGCTTCAGTGAACATAGGGATCCAAATACAAGAAGATACACCAAAAAAATGGAATTTATTTATAAAAAAATGTTCAACCTTCAGTCACCTTCAAAGTACTCTCCATGTGATGCAATACATCTATAGAGACACTTTTTCCTCTGCTCAATACAGTTTTTGAACTTGGTGATTTTGATGCTTTTCAGCACTTCTGCCATTTGTTATTTCACCCCTTCCACACCGGCAAAACATTTTCCTTTGAGGACTTTTTCATCTAGGGAAACAAACAAAAAAGTTATTCAAGGCAAGATTAGTTGAATAGGGAGGGTAGGACACAGGAGTCATGCCTTTTTTGGTCAAAAACTGCTGAACACTCAGCATGATGTGAGCAGGTACACACATAAGTCACCCATCATAAAATGGGCAAACATGTTAAGAGTCTTAAAAAAAAATTTACTGAAGCCAAATGCAGCCTGTCACAAAAATTCCAGCTGGTATACTTACACAGATGGGTTCTTAGAACACTCACCTAGCAGGGAAGGAAGCCTGTACTATAAGGGTCCTGCCCTCCAGAAGATAATTCTGGCTTTTTAAGGGGGGCCCACTCCTGTTCTTTGAAATTAGTGTTTTGAGTTTATAAGGATATATTCCCAGAGGTGGAATCACTGGGTCATAAGGAAGTTCCAGTTTAAGTTGTTGATGAACTCCATACTGGTTTTCACAGTGGCTGCACCAATCTGCCTTCCCACCAACAGCGTACCAGGGTTCCCTTTTCTCCACATCATCACCACTTTTGTTGATTTTTGATTTGTTAATGATGGCCATTCTGACAGGTCTGAGGTGATATATCATTGTGGTTTTAATTTGCATTTCTCTCTTATTAGTGACATTGAGCATGTTTTCATATGTCTATTTGCCATCTATATGTCCTCCTTGGGGAAGTATCTATTCACGTCCTTGGCCAATTTTTCATAAGATTTTTTGTTTTGGGGGTTGGGGTTTGGGGGTGAGTTTTATATGTGCTTTATAAATTTTGTGTATCAGATATATCAGTGGCACATAAAGCTCACCCGTCCTCCAACAACATTATTGGGAGCCCACTATCTACAGGCACTTATTCTTGATGATTTGCATGGATTGACCAAATGAATCTCTGAAACAATGGTTTATTTTAAAGATTAATAAACTAAAGATAGGACAAAAAAATTATTTTCTAAGGCACAGGGCTATGAAAAGTCAGTGATGATATTTAAAACCCAAGTTCATGTATTTTTTTTTACTTCACAGTTGACTTCAAACAAATTCAAAGCCTATCTCCTCTCCAATCCCATCTCTATGAAGCCACACATAATTTCCAAACTCGGTAACAAAATCGTCTGTATAATTAATTGGCCACTGTAATCATGTAACATTCCCTTGCTCAGTGACTGTCTTCTCTATCTGTATGCTTCTTGAATTCAATGGTTCTGACTTGTCTTAACCCCTACAGTACTTTGTAAAGCTTAATTTTTGTTTATCTAAATGAGAATGAAGGAGTAAATGGCACTGCCTCAAGTTATAAAACTTTGTCATTTATCTAAGCCTCCTCTGTTAAAATGCACAATATAGGAAAAATTTTGTTTTTATTATGTGAGGACTTATGGTTATTCCTAAGTATATACCTCTACCTAAGGAACAAAGAGAAGGACATATTTGATACTGAACAGCATCAGTTTGGGTAAAGGGAACAATGTGTACACAGGAATTGTTGACAAACTGGACTAGGGTGTGAAAGTAAGCTGGGGAGTAGATAGTACTTGGAAGGAATGATGATGGTAAATTCTTTAAATCCCTTTGCTCTCAGTACATATAAAAATATGGAGCTATTTCAGCCTCTCACAGAAATCAGTCACTCTCTGTTAAGACATTTGTTTGGTTAAATTTTATACTCTGACAATACAATAATAACAACAAATGAGGTTCCCCAAAACTTTTGAAAGTCAAGCAGGACACTGTTTTCAAAAATATCAGAAAACCATTCTCCAGACTGAATGTTATACATGCCTCAGTTGTCTGGTAGTTAAGTCAAGGTAAATTTTGCAACCTCACTTAGAAGGGTGGTGCTGCAGAGCATCCCTGAGAAGCTTGGAAACAACTATCACAAAGATGGACCTGGGATTTTAGCCAATAATATATATCTTGTGCAACAAGTGTTTATTCTTACAAATGACTTGTAGTGAGTGTGTGTCATGGTAGTTATATGCTTACTCTTCAGAGCATTATATCAGCAAGATGGCCAGTATTTCTGAGATAAAGAAATACACATTATAAGAAAATATCAAACATGATTGCTGATGCCTGTCTTAGTCCTTGAAAAAATTAGACTCTTTGGCACAGTCACATTCCTAGTCACTTTGCAAAATCTCTAATGAAGAAAGTGAGAAAGATATGTTAATATTTAATAAGGCTACTAATCACTTGCTGTGCCCTCTAAAATGTTCATCTCTTTGATTGGTAGGAAATGAACTTCATTAGGATTTTTCTGCTACCTTACAGCTCTTTCTTAACATTTCCCCTTCTGAGGCCCTGAGAAAAAAAAAGGAATTCCTTCTTTCTATGAATCTCTGCCAACCGCACTCTCCTGCACTATTTTCCATATTCATTTGCTGGAAAAAATGGATGTAAATTTTATTTTGCAAGGAAAATGTTATCAGTTCTTTGTGATCTAAAGTAAAATTCATAAAATAGTATTTTTATGGTTCCTAGAAAGAACTACTAGATTGATTTAATATATGGAAGCTAATGCTATGTTTAGTTTCCAGCTATGAATATAAAAAATATAAGTGCCCTTTTTCATATTTTAGCTTCATGTTACACGTTTTATTTGAAGAAGACAAAGAAAAATGTAAAAACTTGAAAAGAGGGAAACTAGCAGGAAAATATTTTTCCATATAAAATAATTATTATAAAATCTAATTTATTTAAAAGACTTCAAATAAAAGAGAAAAGGAAATAGAGTGAAAACTTACATAATGCTAGTAGTAAAGAGAAATAAAAATGATCATAAATGAAATAATTTTCAATGTAACACATTTAAGATTTTTTGTATGCAGTTATTTTAGTTAATATATGTATATATTAATTATTTATATTGAAGTTTAATTTCATGGTGGAAATTTTTTAAATGTATTAATAACCTAATATGTGCAAAAAAGTTGTTTAACATTTGGCAATCATTATCTCATTCAATCCTCATAAAAAGAGATATATATTATATACTACTATTATTCCTATTTTATTAATGAGTCAGGTAGATCTTCTTCTAAAAATTTACCTATTTTTAGAGAAAGCAGAAAAAAACACCCAAAGGGAAAGACTGAACAGAAAGGAAATGTTTTAGAATTGGCCCAAATAAAAGGCAGACATCATTTTGATTATTTCAACCTGAATGAGAAAGTAATTCAGGAAACCAAGGAACAGAGAAGGTCCACAAGTTCTTCTTGTGTCTTGATTTCTTTTCTAAAGCAATATTATTAATATTCAATTATTAAGGACACCATTTCTACTTTAGTATTTTGCTGATGGTGGATTTTTCTTGTTTTTCAAGTATTTAGAACCTAAGCCGAGGCAAATACTTTTTTTATCCCAGCCCACAGCCTGCTGGCTACATCATTTGCAGAATCCAGTACAAATTAAAAATTCAAGCCTCTTTGTTCATAAATTATTAAAAATCTCAAAATGTTTACAGTAGAGCAGTAAACCAGATTCAGATCCCAGTAACCATGTAGCCTGTATACCTATAAAGTCTTCCTTACCCACAGCCAAATTCTGAGTGTTTATTCTGTGAACACATCCGGGGGGCGGAAAGGCTTTTGATTATTTATATCATTTGCCCTTGGCTAGCAATTGCGGATGTTCATCACATGCAAACTTAGCTCTCTTCTCATATATGAAATATATTTATTTTGACATTTAATTATAATTTCTTTACTTCATTCAGGACACTGAAGGAAAATGACTCTATTTTTAGAGAAAGAAAAAAAAACCCGTTGATTTTTCGAAAATCTTCAAAGAGAGAACGTTTGAACAAGAGAAATTTTGGGGGGAAAGATATACATGTCTTTGTAGACTTACCTGAGAGCAAATAAAAGATAATCATAGTCTATCTATTTTTTAAATAAAAAGGACAAAAACATCATTTTTTGTTATTACAGAGGGTATCCCACATCTGGAGTATATTTCCTATATTGGGGGTGGGGGTGGAGAAGCAAAGATTAAAGAAAATGACAGCAAAATTTTTTTTCCTATACCTCACTTACAGTTTTAGCTGCCTCCAATTTTACTATCTCACTACTTTCCAAGTAGAATTGTCAGACTTGAAACTAGTTAATCCTGACAGTAAAATATTGAGCATGAGAGAATGCAAAGGTTGTCTGCCAACCACATTAGTACCTAGAACAAGAACTCTCGCACAGAAAGTAGTCAATAAATATGTATGGAGGTAATGATTTCATTAGTAATATTATATTTACGAAACAAAAAGTGATAAAATGTTATTTTAAGTTACACTATAGAGAGGGGGACTCCAAATAGAAAAAACTGGATTCTTCTTGAGAAGTAGCACTCATTTTTTATTATTTTATTGTTATTCTGTTACAGTTGTCCCATTTTCCCCCCTTTGCCTTCCTCCAACCATCCCACCCTCCTCCCACAGTCAATTCCCACCCTGTTGTCCATATCTGTGGGTCATTCATACATATTCTTCGTCTAGTCTCTTCCCCTTCTTTCCACCATTATCCCCCTCTGCCCTCCCTTGGGAACAGGAGAATAGTATGCTAAGTGAAATAAGCCAATTGGTGAGAGACAGATAACATGTACCAGCAAGTATCTCACTTGTAGCAGGAACCTAATGAACAACAATCAAAGAAGCACTGACTAAATCAGCCTTTAAAGCAACTGCTGAAAACTAATTGTCATCTTACTGAACACATCAAAGCTACCTTTTTAGACCAAAAATACTCTGCACGCAGGTTTCCAAGGAACACTCTGCTCAGATTTGTAATGTATCTGGCTCTACCTAGACTTGTGTTTCCAGCAATGCTGTGTAAAATATTACTGATACAGTACTTTGAGTATTGAATAATGCTTCATTAACATTTTTTTAAAGCACTAGTGGAAGTTATAATTGCATGCTATGAAAAAGGGGTGAAAGTGAGAAGTTTGGGTCAAAGGGAAATTAATAAATTTACAAATAAGTAACTTTATAAACATAAGAATAATAAAATAGTATGTTATATTTTGACCATTATTTGGAAGTGAAGTATTAAATTAATCCACTGAATCATTATATTCAGATATGCACTTAATACAATATATGTGAAAAAATGTACCATATTGCTTCAATGTCTTCTTAAATTGTGTTCCTGGGGTTAATTTTTTAAACTTATACATTTCTTCTCTCTTAACCTTCTTATCTTCATAAATAATTTTTTGGTACAATCTCATGTTTTCTGATTATATAAAGATGTAACTTAGTCCTGTCCTTTATTGAACATTGAATATTTAAGTACAGCTTTTATTTCAACTGTAAGCTTTTCATGTTGCTAGAGATTTATTATTTTTTTGAAAAGGATAAATCTCTTCCCAAATGGTCTATATTTATCTTTAAAAGCAATTTATAAGGAGAATATATCTGTCATAATCAGATCACCGAGACATAGCACTAAAAGCATTCTAATACCTGATAGTCTGTGAAATAAGAAATGAGGCTAATTTTTCTTTTAAAATTCATTATTTTATAAAATAGTCTAAAAATTAAAAGATGTGAATTTTAGTGTTAGCTGATCAACACATCTTAGGGAAAAAAATAACCTGAACTGAGGTGAATTGAGCATATGCATTGTTTTACAACATTTTTAACATAATTTTTTCTGTAGTTTAATAATTTTCCCATTGATTAAACATGTCTAATTGAATTAGGCATTTTTTATATACCAGCAAGTATCTTGGATGAATCTTTGGGGTCTCTAAAATATACTTGGGATTTTGGATTTTATTATCCAGGCTTATTTCATTATAATATAATAAAATGCAGCAAAAGGCAGCACTGCCATGAGACGAAAATAAGCAAACTTCCAATTATTTGGGGGGAGGGATTAGTTAATTATGTGCTAATGCCAACTGAACTTGTGTTTGTGTATGTTTAATTTTTTTCAAGGGGTTTATGTATAAAAAAAAAACATGTTTTTTCTATCACAATTTGATTTATTTTCTCCAAAAGTTGTTCAGTGCTACAAATAAATTAGATTAATTTGGTCAATTATTTTGATAATAATTGGGTGACAATTAGTATGTTGTGGCTAAAATATTAATATAATCTACATAAGATTGTAATTTTATGCCATGAACGCCTGTTTGGAGTACACATTATTTTGCTATTAACTTATTATAAACTGAAAAGGAAGTTTTCATTACCTTAGGCAAAAATTATAAGTAATTTCGAGAGTCTTTTAAATTAAAGGGTAATGGGAATCTTTTGAGATACTTCTGACAGGGAGCATGTTCCCCCAGGGAGGGTCAGAGTTCAGTTCCTAAAGTCATCCATCACATTCCGACTGGCAAGGGCTGAATAGCTGTAAAAGCTGAACTGGATAGAGGGCACCCTTCCTGACCTCTTCAATCACTTTCACACACATAATTCAGCAAATACACACACCCATTCACAAACAAGATACACAAACAACTACGCTTTAGAAAGGGCATTAGTCATTGGGAAAAGCAAGTTTTAAGAGGACCTAAATGTCAAAGAAGTTGACATATTTGAGATTTTCTTTCAAAAGCTTATTTCAATTATGTATCAGGAAAAGATCATTTTCTCTTATTATTTCAGCTATAAATATCAGTTGACACTATTTACTGATGCCATTTAATAGGCTAACAATTTTGAAAATCGTGGTAAGTACAAAAATGTTTAGGTAAAGGCCCTGCTTAGAATGAAAACATATCTATTCAGCACTAAAAGTTGCTCAGAAACCTATAACTTGGTGGTGTTAATACTTCTGAACTAAGTCAGGAATTTAGTGGTATCAGGTGGTTCCAACTGTAATGCTTAACCACATCTTTAATCTTCTTTTTCTTAGGATTCGGTCTTCACATTAAAGAATATTGCTTATGTAATTTTCCTTTGAAGTATTTTCACACCATCTCCTTAGCCTGTTTTACTTACTGAAATACAAGGTGAGGCAAAAGTAGGTTTACAGCTGTGAGTATGTGAAACACAGAATTTATTATTGTATTATTATTTATTTATTATTATTTATTTATTATTTTATTATTTTCCATGTAAACCTACTTTTGTCCCACCCTGCTATAGTGTAAATTTTCTCTATAAATCTTCATTTCCCAAACTAAAATATGGGAATCATTAAAATAAGGACAGACCCATCTCACCAGCTAATGTGTAGTGACTGGAATATTTTAAGTCCTTATTATTTGCCATCTTAATTAATTAAATAACTACCCTCCCCCAAAGCTTAGGCTTGAGAGAAGCCTTCCTATAAATTAAAATGAAATAGCATTCCTTTCAGAAGTACTAAATATACCTTTTAGATGAGTCAATCCATACCTTTTTTAATTTATGAAATGGGTATAGGACTATTTAACTTATTTATTGCCCATTAAAGTAACTTGGTGATGGCTTTTTCTAGATTTATGAAATTCAGCCTAGAAAATTTTGTGTCCACCTTCCACCTTCAGTGTGAGGGAAAGATTAGACTAAGCTTCATATTATTCAGATCTGTCACAGAGCTGGGGCATTGTAGCAGTTTAATATGTATTTCTAAAGTGAATTCAATCAATTTAACAATCCTTTGTTACTCACCAAACTTCTGATTCAAAATTTGTCTTTAAAAATTGGTGGATGAAGAATATTTAAACAAAAGGATGATTGCATTCATTAAAATTCCCTTAAAAACAGCCTCACAAAAAACTTAAAACATTCTCATAACGAAAGCATCAGGACCCAGGCTTTTCAATGAACTCTAAATTTGAGTCTCAAAATATATATAAGGAGGTTTTATTATATAGGCTTTTTCAAACATCTCTCTATTACTTAGTTACTAGACTAGGGAAAATGCCATTTAAATAAGTATTATAATCAAAATATCAAAATATCTAAATGATATCAATACTTTTGAAGAGTTAAAAGCAACAATGATAATGGCTCAATATTAGTAAATATGCTTTCTAACTTAACAAAACCTGATCTTTGTCAGAAATATTTTAATTTCCTGATGTGATAAAATTAGAAAAATAAGTAATGGAATTGGCCTCTTCTCTCTCTAAAACACAGCATTAATAGATTGACTTAAACACAATTGGCTTATTAATAAAAAAAATTATACAAAAATTTTAATTGGCATACTAACTGTTCAGAACTTCAATTATTCTTAAAAGACTCCATATCTTAAAGTTTGGAGAAGAAGATAAAGATTCATTTAAGGAAAAATAAACTCAATATTTTTTCAAAGATATGGCATTCACATGTTTTGAAACTTACAAAGATTTGAAGCATCAACATATTCTATGTAAAAATCAACAGTTGCGAATATTCTTGCTAAAAATTTCTTCCTTTGGAGGCCTTACCAAAGTGGACAGAAACATATATATGTGTACATACAACACATGCACACACGTTACCTCTTTTTGCCAAGAGGCTGATAAAACACACTGTTCTCAATCTGGGGTCCAGATTTCACTCAGCTGTAAGGTTATGGCACCCCCTAGCCCAGCATAACAGAATAGCAGTCAATTCCGGAGCTTTAAAGAACATATGTAAAACCAAGGTGCTCTTTAAAAGTATTCTCAATTGAGGGAGGTATTGTATTTTATTTGGTAACAATTTTAAAATTTATTATTGTTTAATATTTCTGGCATATAATCTGTCTGGCTCTGAATTGTACTAATTGCTGATGAAGGGTGAAGTATGGGAAGATGTTTTATCTTATAGAGCCTAAACATATCAAACAGATTTCCATTAGTCCTCAAAATCCAACCACCACCCAACATCAAAGAGCCAGACACTTGGAGTGCAAGCATAAAATAGAGGCTATGACTGTGACAGTTACTGGCAAATCTTATGCAAATAGTCAACAGCTCTTTGGACGAAAAAACAGCACAACTTTGAAAAGCATGTTTGAATATGACACATGTGGCCACCTCAGAGAAGATCGTTACCATTATTCTTTTATTCATATATCATATATTAAGGAAAGAGTTGAAAATTGAAGCATTCTGGTGTGCTTGTAATAAATGTAAACTGTTTTGCTTTTCCTATATTTGAATCTTCATGGTTTCCTTATTAAGCTACAATGACTATTCCAGCATATTATAATAGCGCCACTTGCATAACACCTGTCAGTAAGAATTCAGCGACGTAAACTTTAAAGGCTTTGATGGAAATGCAAATGGAATACCAATTTGTCAATGTAGCACTCAAGCCTATAGTATCTGTGGAGTTCACAGGATTTAGATTAGTCTGACATTTTTTGCAGACTTCAGGACAAGAAATACTATAAAACTTGGAAGCAAACAAAAGGCAAGTTTTCTCACCTTACTTGGCCCATTTTTTATTTATTTCTCCCTTTGCTCCAGGAACACTTTATCCTGAGATACTGTAAATCTAGATACTGTAAATCATTTGATCAATATACATTAAATTTAATTTAGTCTGACCACCACTACTATTCAAAGACCAGCAAATTGATTGTGTTACTAAAAGGTGATCACTTTGATACTGCCAGTTAATGAACCTCCTGCTTGTACATTGCTCCTAATGCACACTATTTTAGATCACTTAGTCAACTCCACTCTAATTGAATTCATCATTTGAAACCTTGACTTGATGCTAATGGTCCAAATATAGCAGAGTCTTCCCAAAGCAGTCCTGTCTGAGAAATGCCATATATTGATGTTTTCCTGCAACAAACACTTGTCTTTCCTGTCTTTTTGTCAGGCCCAGTTGTCAGTTATTGAGGTGGAATTAGAAGAAAACTTGCATTTAGGAAAGATCTTATTGACCTCTGAAAATTGACTGGCAACATCAAAATTTGAAAGTGAAGCTCAGGCAGACTAATGGGATATATGCAAATTCTCCAAACATAGGCCTGAAACTGTCATATGGCTCCTGTTATTTTAAGATATGCATCATTTCCTCTTTCTGTTCTACTCCTTTTATTTTCACTAAATGGAGGCAGTATGTTTGTGAGACTAGTCTCACTTAAGAGAATTTTAAGAGAAATGGCAACGGCATTTGCTGGGTTCCAGCACGGATCGTGACCTGTGCCAGTTGGTTTCATAAGCCCAGCACCAGAAATAAAGTGAAACTGATATAAGATGACATAAAAAAAGAAAAGGGGAGTAAAGAAAAAACATAATTTCTGTAGGTTTACAAAATCAAGACAGCATTGTAGAAATTAGAAATGAGCAGAGAATAGTATCTGATTTCGATTATGCTTTATAGATTATTTTATAAAAGAAGGACCTCATTTAATGTTGCATTGTAGTTCAAAAATATTTCTGCATAATTCATAAGATATTGTACTTGAGGAGCACTAAAGCTCCTCATTATGATAATGCCTTTTGATAACTTTTATTGAACATAAGCATCCCCATGATTAAATCTCTTAATAGGCAGCCCTCTTCAGCGCTGGTTGTCATAACTTCAAAGCTATGCTCTATGTACACATTTCTGTACTAAAACTAGGTTATTTAACACTGCCAGCCAAAAGTCTAATAGGAGAATAAATGTATGCAGTAATTATCTAATTTACAATAAGATTTCCAGTAAAAATTACTATTCATACAAAGTTGTCAGCAGAGAAACAAAGAGATATTCATCATAAGTTATATTCAGATAACCCAGGTGAAATAGAAGAGTAAGCATATCTTTTGAAGTTGCACAACGTTTCCAATCTCTTTTTCTTTTACATATGTGTGCCCTATTAAATTCTATCTCACAGGACAAATTAGCTAATTATACCTTTACCTATACCACCTCCCCCTTCATTTGCTATACAGGGTTTGATAGGATCCTAAATTCCAAGTAATTAAATTTATTCATGGCTAAGAATGTGCCAAAGCCTATGCAAGATTTATTTGCATATAAGATGTCATCAAAAGATTCTTTTAAAAAAATGAAATGTCAGAAATTGTGAAAAGTCTGAGTTTTTACTCTACTTGAAAGTTCACAACTATGTGTCCGCCACAATTTCATAGGTAGTGGCAGAAAACACAAGACTCCTGGGTCAGAGACACAGGAGTTTATTACTCATGGCACAGAAAGCAGTATGAGTTTCATGTTCCTGTCAGTTCTGTTGTGGCTCAGATTTTACAAGAGGATGCTTTGCACGTAGCAGGTATGCATCCCAGCTGAGGGACCCTGAACTTAGGCAACCCTAATTTTCTGTCATGGATTGTAAGCAAATCTGCCTAATTTTTGCCTGGAAAAGAACATCATTATTATCATACTGGGCAGCACACACACCTGCCCTTTGCTCTGAGGGACACACTCTTTCTACCTTCTAAGGCTAAGTGCTATGCAAACATCCATTAAAAAATAATCTGAAACAAAGAGAATCAGTGCCTCTGATTGCACAGAAATTCAATAGACTCAGGAAGAATGGTCTCCTCAAACTTTCTTACCTGTCAATTCACAGAATACATTTTTTGTTCTGCACCATGTGTTATCTTAAATGTATTCATACATTTTTAAATGTCAAATATGTGTTTAGTAACTTTGATGAGAAACATTTCCACCAATGGCAGTCTGGTCTCTAACCTTTGGCACGTTTCCTCACAGACAAATATCAGCATACTATTGAGAAAACTAATTTTGCAAACAATTAAGTAGCTTTTGACAGTTGAAAATTTTAATATACTTGGAAAATTATCCCATGGGTTTTATGTGTAAAAGGGCTAAGAATGCTGCGTTTATAGGTGCTATAGACATTCATTTGTTTTTCTTTTGCTTTTTTAATCCTTGAGATGTAGCATCACCTGTATGCCTCAACATTGCAGAACAGTGAGGAGATTCAAAATAAGTGCAAATTACAAGTATTATTACAAAAAAAAAAACATCTTTTTCAGATTTAGACTACTTTAAAAGATGTTGAGCAATAAATATGTAGTGAGCTCAACCCAAGTGTGGTTAATGTTTCATCTACGTTGTTGTTTTTCCTAACCATTCAAAACTAGCAAAACATGAAATATATTTATATTTTCATCAATATAGCCAGCATTCTCACCTGAACTCTAAACTTCCAGAAAAAGGACTCATTCTCATACCAATCTATAGGGATAGACAAATGTAGGTTTATGGTTGTGAATACGTAAAACACACTTAATTAAGGTGTTATAATAACCATAACCTGCATGTCTTTTTCTATATGAAAAAGTGTGAACCCACTTTTACCCACCCCTGTGGGGCCTTAATGCCTAATGGAGTTTCATAACCTCATTTGTGTTCTATGTGTATTTCAGAAAGATTATTTATGATGGTGATAACTGATTCACTAATTGATTGATGGTGGAAGTGATGCTAAAACTAAAAGATCTAGTCAATTTTGCAGCGATTTTTATTCTCATGATGCCAACCATCTAGATTGTCACAAATCCAAAGTTTTAGATGGTTGGCATTATGTGCAATGCAGAACTTCACAGCCCACAGTCTCACTCTTTAATTGATGCTTCTTGATATAATGTACAGAGTCTCTGTCCAAAATCCTGACCTGGTAAAACATATGCACATTTAGATAGAAGAATTTTTTTGTGAAAAAATGCCCTTGAGAAGAGAAGAAATAGAATCTGAGAACAAAGGGTAAAATGGAATTAAAAAGAAATCTAAGCCAAAAGTCATTTTCATTTTTTGGCAGCCAATAGATAGAAAGCTGGATTTGCACTGTGGAAACAAAGACTTAATGCTCAAAGTAGCTCACTTGTAAAACTGCCTAGAGTACATTTTGCTGGTGCACATTTGTAGCTTGAAAGTTTCATTGTTTGTGAAATACTGCTACCAAGGACTCCTATAATATAACAAAAATAATTACAATCAAGATAAAAAAAACACATTAGGGATAAACAAACCATTGTATATAGAAAATAAGTAAGATTCCTCTTTACAAACAATAGTTTGCGTTAATTGAATATCTCATCTTTCAAGTGAAACAGAAGTGGGAATAACTTTTTATATATAGCTTTAAATGTCTCTTCATATTTCAAGTAACTATGAAAAGAATATCCACATACTTTGCAAATATTGTGGATCTTATTTTGTATAATAAAATAAATGAAAGTTCTGTCAAAGTCTCAAGTTAAAAAGGTGAATTCTTTTAGACAAAAAAGGAATCACTTGAGGTGTAAATACCTGACAAACAAGGTACAGCAACAAAAGGAATTTAGAAGGGGTTTTGGAAGAATTGACCAGTTTCTAGTTGTTAAGGTAATTAACCTTTCCTCAAGATCATTAAAAAATATTTTTCCTGCACACTACTAATTTTCTTTCAGGTTATAGAGGTCATTGTTTGGCAGAACAGTAAGGAAAATAAAAAACTGAGCTGGTGTTCATCTACCTAATGCAAAAAGGTCACAAACAATATTAACAGTGCTACATTCTTTCTTTCTGGCATGAGTCTTCTTATCCTGGAATTCTGTTGCAAACCAGTGATAGACAACTGTAAAAGCAGCAACCAATGAAGATTTATTACAGTAAAGGTTATCAATGTAAACTAGGTTCATTAGTATTTTAAACACGTTCCACTATATCCACACTACTTTGTATAAGAATTGGTGTTCTTTTTAGCATCCAATTTTGCATGGAACAATTTGTCCCAACTGCACTGCAGAAACATTTATTTTGCTCCCTTGCCCCATGGAGCCAATTTCTAAAGGATAGCTACGTTAAAGATGAAAATGTGGTGTTTGAAGCATCCTCACAAAACAAATGCTGAAAGGCTACGGTTATGGAATAAATAGCTATAATACCAGTTCTGTCTCAGCACATGGTCATGCTGACTTTCTTAATTTCATAAATGTTGTAGCTTTTCATGTACAGAAGTTTTATTTCCATGGTACTAAGTAGCTTACAACACCTCAACTGTGTAAGAGCCACTTGATAGAAGTAGAGCTCAAGAACACAGAATCGTATGGATAGAGACATACTAAGGACTAGATCTGATTGAGTTCCTAACAGGCTAATATAATCACCTTACTTGCTATATTCCTGGCTGGTTTGGCTCAGTGGATTGAGCGTCGGCCTGCGAGCTAAGTGTCGCTGGTTTGATCTTCCAGTCAGGGCACATCAGAGAAGGAAAACTCTGACTCCAAAAAACCTCCGCTGCCTTGCGGCATACCTCTTCAGGGGAAAGGCTAAGGGAGTAAACCCCGACAGAAAATCCGGAGCCGGAGTCCCTAAGGCGGTTTGACGTTGTAGTCAACACCGGCAACTCCTGCGGCGCACCTGAAACCAAGCTGTATTGACTCCGTCTTTCCCTTGGACCCTTCAGCTGCGAAGAGAGGGGGGGTCTGCTGCATGGGCAACAGCAGACCCTCCATATCACCCTGCCCAGGCTCTGTAGCTTCAGCTTCACTGGAGAGGACACTCCAGAGTCATTGCAAGATGTCGATTCAACACGGGAGGAGACAGATACCGTGTCACTCCCGAGTCGGACTGCACAACCATTCTCGGTGGTGCAGATAGACTCTTAAGAAGCTACACCATCGTCTCTCGAGACGGATGGCTGCCGACGACGACGACTTGCTATATTGCTCAAACTATTTCTTTATCCAATATGAGTATATAGAGGATAAACCATTTGCAGTGTGATGATTGGTCAAGAGTTCAGCTATTCTAAAAATCAAACCAACAATAACGCTGGTAAAATTATATAGAACCATGGTTCTGTCTACATATGAAAGAAAGCATAGAAGCTTTGACATTAGAACTCAGAGCTTGAATTATATCCCTCAGTGAAGCTTATTCAATTGTCTTATATAATAGAAGTTTAAAGGTTGTATATGCACACGTACCCAGGGAAATCTGAATGACCCCTCCTTGGTCTCAGCAAGAGCCGGCCTAGAGCTGAGAGTGCATGAGAACATGACACATGGTGAAACCAGGACATGGTCAATGAATGTCAGTGCTTTGCTTTTTAATAAGACTTATTTACATTTAACTTCTCTGTCCCTTTTCTTTCTTTTTGTTTCTTGATAAAGCTGTCTCCTTATAACTGAAAAATTTGCTCATATTTCCATTTCAAATTCTTGAGAGAGAAACTTCATGCTTTCAATTATATTTTCCTACCTAGTGTGCCATCTCTGGTCAAGATGTGTCAAAGAAGAAACCAAATTAGTGTGTCCAGGGTTAGGGGGTGCCCTCTGGTGGTAACATGCTTGACAATGAGAGAGTGCTGCCTAAGGACTGATGGTAGACAAGTATAATGGTTAATATACTTCAAAATTGTATCTTTTTATACTTTTTTAATTTTATTTTTTACTTCAGAGAAGTTGAGAGGGAGAAGGAGAGAAACATCGATGTAGGAGAGAAACATCGACTGGTTTGCTTCCCTTGACCTCCACCGGGACCGAACCTCGCAGGAATCAAACCAGTGAAATTTCAGTTTGTGGGTCAACACACAAAAAACTGAGCCACACTGGCCAAGGCTCAACATATTATCTTTGAAAGCATAGTAAGTATATGACATAATTTGACTAAACCAGTTTAGCACTTGGCAGTTGGGAGCTATGCTATAACCTCATGGTTAAAGGAAAAATTATGGATGGGTGTGATTTAAGAAGTTCCCAATAATATTTGTTTCCCCAGTTTGCAAGGTACCTTATATTATCCTTATCCTTCTTATTTTTAGAAAGGATTTCTAGAGCAAGGTCTTTTAACATAAAATAAAGTCAGATGCTGATTTTTTCCCCTACTGTGTGCCAGATTGATATTTATAAAGGACATATGTGAACATGCTCTAGTTTAAAACTTTTCACTTTGTTTCCCTCTAGATAAAATTTCAGTTTCTTAGAATGTACCTTTATGCTGACTCATGTTTGGTTTCAACATCATCTTTGGCTAGTCCCTTCCACTATCAACTCCAAACTTCATGTTTCAATTACACCATTTATCCCCCCTCCCCCCTTGCTCAATTCTGTAGTTACTGAGGCCCAAACACCACACCAAACGAATGTCATTTGCTAACTAAAATTCAGTGAAGCTATTTCTGGCAGAGATTGTAGCTGATTTTTATATTGTGTCTATAACAGCTACCACTATTAAGAATCAACTATCTGTGAAATGCAATATATACCTCTTCTAATCTAACTTCCACATCATTCTCATGAAAGACATGTTATCATAGTAAGTTTAGAGTTAAGAAAAGAGGCTTAGGTAGGTTAAAAACTTGCCAGACTTAAGATAGCTAGCAAAAGACAGAGCCAGACAGGTCAATCTGACTTTAATATCCATTACTTTCCTATAGTACCCTTTCTGGTCTCCATACTAATGGAGAATCTAAGGGCGACTTGTAGTAGAAGAAACTAGATTATTGTTGATCATTGTCAAACCATGAAGGAACACTAAAGCTGAGGTTCTACATGATTGGATTTTTTTGCTTCTGCTTACACTAAGCTTAGTTCTTAAGGAGAAAGTGCGAAGTTTGAACCGCTTGCTGACCTTTTTGTACTTGCCCTTGCCTAGTGTTTAATTTTAAATGGTGGGGAAAATGCTGTTTACTCACAGCTATGGCCACAATGCAAAGCAAATCTGAGAGTGGAGTAAGAGAGTAAGAAGGTATAATCACTGGTGAGAAACAGTATGTGATTTCCTCCTGTAAGTGTGCTTTTTTGTTGTTTTACTTGGTTACTAATCTGCCATTTAAATTTTTAAAAGTACAGTATTCCTTCACTTACCATGGGTATTACATTCTAAACCCCCTTGTGATAGGTGAAAATCCACGAAGTAGGAACCTTACATTTATTTTAGTATTTATATATAATTTAAGGCTTTATAAACCCTTCCCACACACTTATAAACCATTCCCAGTCCCTTATTAACCTTTCCCACTCACTTATTAACCTTTTCCACACTTTTATAAACACTACTATGTTCTTAAACATATTCTACACTCTTAAACCTACATAAATTTAACAACATATGTATATAGTACTGCAAAATCCTGTGATACAGCAAAAAATCCATGATAAATAATTAAATATAATATTTTTTAAAGTCCCGTGATACAGAGAGGCCACGATGAGTGAACTGTGATATAGAGAGGGACTACTGTAAGTGCATTTTATAAAATACAGTGTTTTACCCCAATATTGGGGAAAAACCCTAAAAATCTAAATTCAAGATTAGTTCCAAAAAACTGACACTTAGCTGTATTCAAATTCATAAGAGTTTTAATAAGAAAAACTTACATACATGGGAAAAGTCACTGCTCTCAGTGGTGACCAGCAGGGAAGAACCCACCCCCATCCCAGGACAGGGTCTCTTTTTTATAGGGATAATAGTAAAACCATATGGTAGGTAGACAGATAAACCATGAGAAAGAATAATGCATTTTTAAAAAATAATTTATTTATTTGTTCATTTTATTTTACTTTTTAGAGAGAGGGGAAAGGAGAAAGAGTAGGAGAGAAACATCACTGTGTGGTTGCCTCTCACTCGCACCCCCCCCCCCAACTGGGGAGCTGATGAGCAACCTGCTTATGTGCCCTGACTGGGAATCGAACCAGCGACACTTGGCTCGCAGGCCGCCGCTTAGTCCACTGAGCCACAGCAGCCAGGTGAACAATGCATTTCTAAGTTAGCAGTTCATATCAAGCAGTTATTACATTCTCCACATTCATTAACCTTACTCCTCTGGGCGTGATGTTTACCTTTGGACAGCATTCCAGTTTTCTGGGTAGTCAGCCAAGCCTGAGGTTACAGAAAGTTAAGAGTCCAACTTTTCCCAGATGCCTTTGCTGCTGAAGCTATATATGCATCTAAAGTGAGTTCCTCTACACTCAAAGAGAGTATACATTAAAATGTTTTTTCAAGTATCACATGTAATAAAGAGGTTCAGAGAAAACTCAATGCATTGGCCCATTATAAAATTTCTTCATTTTTAAGTTTCTAAAAGATAAAGTACTAATTTATTAAAAGAAGAATTTATCTCTCAGAAGTAAATATAACATGGTAAATATATTTGTAATATAGATTATAATGACCTATTGTAAACTAATATTAAAATATAGATATTTAAGTATCTCATATACATAATAAGCCAAAAATTCTAATTCAGCTTTACCAGGTAAAGTACCTGCTACTTGGGTCACCCTTACACTTTCGTAGAAATCCTATCAGGTTGTGTCACAAATATTTGTTAATTTATCTTCTCCTCCTGAAACCTCAGAGCTTTTGGCAGTGAAAATATTTTCTTTTTGACCCAACTCTAGTCAGGATCTTCTGAATTATCTTCTGAACTGGGCCCCTAAATGTAGGTTTCAGTGCTTATCTCTATATTTTCCAGTTTAAGGAAGAGTCTTGCTAAATCAGTTTAGTGATTCTCAATATCTGATTACTCAGGATATGTGATCATCAAGTTCCTCAGCCTCTACCATCTCCCATGTTTGATCACTCTGGCCTGCCTTCAGGAAGAATCCTGTTAGGTCAAGTTAGCCGGAGTCTCCCCTTATCCCTGATATTTTCTCCTAATTATTTCCCATCCATTGATACCCACCCTGCTCCTTGTTTACAAATTCTCACTTTTCCTTGCTGTATTTGAGTTGAGCCCAGCTTCTCTTTCCATCACAAAACTGCAACAGTCCTTTCACTTACCGTGATGGTCCAGAATAGTCTTCCTCACTGTTCTTTAACAAGTGCCACTGAATAATTATTTTTCTTTAACATCGGTATACAAAGGTCCCACATGGAAGTCTCCCACCTTGTAGAGTTGTTTTGAATATTCAATAAGTTAGCATAAATGTCATTGCTGAGCTTAATACCAGGCACCTAAGAGGCACTCAGTATTTACCTTTTGTGAAAGTACAATTTTCAAGATGATGAAATCATGGCTCTCAGCAAACATAAAATGAACATTTATCAAAGATTTTATTTAGCTCATTAATGTTGAGGAAACAAGAAAGATGTTAAAACTGGTTCAAATGGAAATATCTTATAGAGATTTTTATTCTCCGTTGGACCAAGTTCATTTGCATTTCTATGGACAAGAAACATTAGATTGTTACAAGTTTGTTTAAATGTAATTCCCATCCCTGTAGAGTTGTAAAATAGCCTAGGCAATATAAAATACCATCAGAAGTTTACAGCATTCTGGAATCAGATAATCCCCAGAGGGATGACAAACAACATCTGGAGCTCCAACCAAAAGGATTTCAAGAATCTCATGGACAACAGTGCAGTGACTGGCCCAGGGTGGGTAGGTGGTTAGAATGGAGGGAAGATGGGAGAGGGGTATAAGGAGAATAAATGGTAATGGAAAAAATATGATAAAATTAATTAATTAATTAATTAGTCTCACTTGTTATTTCTAAGCCAATTTCTTTTTAATAATTGTTAATTTCCAAGACAATATTGTTCTGACACATTTTTTCCATAAGACTTATTTATTTCAGAACTAAGACTTTATTAATATTTGTATCCTTGGTACTCAGTAAGTGCTTACTAGTCTAAAAATGATGGTTTAAATAATGTATTAATAGCCACTCCCATTTATATCATTTAATTATACACAAAAGAATTTTCAGGCACTTCCTATGATCTATTAATTTTGTCACTCAGAGCAGTGGAAAAACAATATCAGTCACAACATTATTTTTAACTCAATTTAATAAATATTAAATGAGCACCTACCACATATTCCCTGAAAAAGTGGGAGAAAACTAACTGTATTGGTTTGATTTAGATCTCTTCATTCTTCCTCCCTACTTGCACTCTGGGCTTTTCTTTTCTATCTTCTCTTCAACATCATTACCATGGAAACACTTCCAGAATTTTAATTCTGTTTTCCAGAGGGCATATCTAGTCTGAGTACCAATGGACAATACAAAATTTATACCATCCTCCTACTGGTTTATACTGCCATCCTCACAATAGTCCTCTCAACAGCTTATGAGGTGTTGAGGTGTTATTGCTCCGAATAATAGCACAAAACAAATGAAGGCTGAGGACAGAGTCATAAGTTCATACACATTTACAGAGACCCCATTGGCTGTTTACTGTTTCGTCTCAGAGGAACTTTGCCAGCCTGTTCTTTTTAGCAGCTGGTGAGTCAACACACTCTATCCTTGGGGAATTTACCCTTAAACCTGGCTTCAAACTAGAGGAAAGCTGCCTCTCTAGCTCTCCTCTTCTTGGCTTTTCCCAATGATAAGTTTTTAGAAAGAGATAAGAAGTGACACGAGATGTCCTGAACAGGTCAGGTTTTTTATGGGTATATTTCATGAGAGGAAATATAGCTCAGAGAGGCCAAATAATCTATCTATAATTACTAAATAAAGAGTAGGGGAAATGGGATTCAAACTCAAGATTCAAGGATTGCACAGAAGGCTTAGTGCTAACAGCTTAGAATTTGAAGAAAAACAAAACAAAACAAAATAAAAATTACCTCTATTTACACAACGTCAACTATTTTCTGTAACTTTGAGCAAGTTAGTTAACTTTCTCTAACCATGGATTTCTCCTAGAAATAGTAATAGTATTTACCTAATAGGTAGTTTTGCAGATTAAATTAGCTATTGCCTGAAAGATAAGTATTGAGTAACATTTTAACTTTCAGTATTATTATCTCCAGTTAATTCTGTCTGTCAAAGCTTTTACTGCTAATCAAAACCAAAAACCAACTAGATAATAACAAAAATAACAAATATAAAGAAATTACAAAGGCTAAGGTATTTTATAAAGTTTCTTAAAGTCTGTACAATTGTAATTAGAAATATACATATGAATGTCTGTTTTAATTGTTTTTTAAAACAATAGATAGAATTCACTAAACATTTTCATTATAGCTCTCCACCCCAATGTTCTCCTAAATTTTTAGTTTTCAATCTTACATTCATTAAGTGACACTTAACTTCATATTTCAGGAAATCATCCTTCTTATCCCTGGACCATTCTTATGGTCACTTGACTCAGCTGTATGATTTTCATTTCCATCTCAGTGGTCCAAAAAAAGAAAGGAAAGAAGGAAGGAAGGAAAGAAGGAAAAAGAAAGAGAGAAGAAAGAAAAAGAAAAAGGGAGGGAGAGAGAGAGGTAAGAAAGATTTCTTTCTAAAGTACAAACTTCTCACTTTAGAGTTAAATATATGTATATTATATATATTTTTTAATATTTCTCTGTACACACTCATGCACACTCAAGTTTTCTGTGCAAGTCTTTAACCACGTTGAAATAAGAAGAGCTCATCTGTGTCTGAGTGGGTTCAATTTTTAAGACATTCCACATCAAAGTTGAATTTTTGTAGGATATATTTTCAATTCTCAGCATCCTATTTCATAGAGCTCAGTCAAGCCATAAGTTTCATATTGTTGTGAGCAATAAACTACTGGCCTCATTCATTAGTTTCAGTTTATTAAGGATTTAAATTATGGTAGATATTCTTTTTCCACTGCTGATAAGTCCTTTTTTCTCAGCAGTAATTTTTGACTGAGATTTATTGATCCTCCTCTCTTCTCTCATAATAAGCAATTAGTAATTTTTTAGTCAGACCTTCAATTCTACTTTTCACAAACTCACATAGAAAGAGAGAAATTGACTCAAGTCTGGACTAGAACAGAACTTTGTTAACTTTGTAATTTACAAATCCTTTTTGGGAAAAAATGATCATCCCTGATAAAAGGCTTAATTAATTTTCAAATAAATTTTAATGAGAATAAGACCACTTTGGACAACTCAGCTATCCATTTCCTCAGTGGACTGTTAATCTTAGGAGGGGCCTAATTACCTTTAACCAGTCTTGAAGGCATAATAATTCTTAACTTGATTCTTTTATCTTCTATGTAGTACAATGGTTATCTAACCTGAGTTTTCTTAGAGTATTTCACAAAGAAAGAAACTCTAATCTTAAATTGATCTGTACAGTCTTTTTCCCTACATCTAGATTGTTATAAAATTTTGAAACATGCACAAAACTAAATTATGTAAAAAACTTTTCATCATGTTATTTTTTTAAAATTACTTTTTTGTTTTGTATTTATCTCTTATCTGACTGGCTTTAAAATATTTTGATGGCAGGGAATACAAAAATAATTTTCTTTTTTTTTTAAGTCTTGGTACCCAGCATAATACCTATTGCATACTAAGTGCTGACTAAAGATCAAACAAAAATAGTGAGAAACAGGAAGAAAAGAAGGGCATAAAACAATATGAAGGAGACTGGAAGGAAATGAAGTTGGTATCCCAATGTTTCTGTGCATCTGAAATGTAATTCCAATACAACAGACAAGAGTATAACAAATATTAAGGTGCAGGCCATCCGAGTTTCATGGAAGTACATACCCAAGAAATCATACAGAAACACTTTGGGGATTTACAAACTTGAGAACACATTGATATGGCTAAGAAATATGTTGCATTTCATACTTGGAAACCCATTGAAAATGTCTAATAAAAAATTTAAAACAATTAAAATAATGCTCATGGTTTAGTCCAGAATAAAGAGACCATAGTATACCCCAGAAATTTCTCTGAAGCACAGAAGGGAAACCTACTACTGACTTAGTATGGAGCCAGTACATTGTGGATGAGCAAGTGTTTGGAAAAGCTGAAATATGTGTGATATGAATATGGTGCTGACCTGAAATTTGATTTTATTGTAATTTGAACCACATTGTCATCCTGAGAAAGAGTCCTCAAGCCATTGAGATGCTTAAAGAAATCTAGAGTCAGACTAGCAGCAGCAATAAAATGTGCATCATAAAACTTCGATGCGCTAAAAACATATATCAAAAACATGATATCAGGGTGATCAAGAGCTGTTTGATAACAAATGGGATGATCTTGGATCATGAGTCAAAAGAAACACTCGAAGGTAGCATTAGAAACATGTCTTCATGAAATTTCTCCTTACCAAGATAGATGACTTATGACAGCAGCAGAAACACTAGTCAGACTAGGCACTAGAAGAAATGTTAAAAAGAAAAAAACAACTTTACTCCAACTTTATATTAACCATAAGCCATTTAGTTAGAAGCCAGAAGGCCCAATGTTGACATTTCATTTCTATCCAGTGTGGACTTAGGCGGATTAAGGTCGATTGAGGCCCCAGGCACAGAAAATATTGGGCCCCTTAAAAAAAAGAGAGAGGCAAAAAAAAAAAAAAATACATGTTAACCATATTTTATGTAGCATTGTAATGAAACCAAACTTGGTGTCACTAGAAAAAAGTGTAAAGTTGGGGGTTTGTGGGGCCCTTCAGAAGTTGCGGCCCAGGGCGTGCACCCGGTGTGCCCGCCATTAAATCAGCCTCTGAGTGTGGAACAACAACAACAAAAAAACCCAAAACAGTGAGTCATTTGAAATAACATTTGGTAATTACCTAAATTACCTGTATAGTACTTACTTTATGCCCGGCACTGTCCAATAAGTTTTATAATTCTCTTAACAATTTTTTCTAGTTCTCAAAACAAGCCTATGAGGTCCGTACTATCCTTAGTCCCATTTTATAGATGAAGTAGCCCAATGAATGAGATGAAGAGGTTAAATAATATTTCTAAAGTCACACAGTTGACAGAGCAAGTTTTTAGGCATCTTGGCTCTAAAATCTGTGCTCTGAACATGCTTGAGTATGGATATTTAAAAATCCTAATAAGGACCGAAGGATCCACTATTTAATAAAAAATAGTTCAAGAGCAATAAATAAATAAACAAACAAACAAATAAAGCAAGCTCCTTCTTTATTACATGTCTATGAAAACCTCAGAAATCTGCTTTCTTACTCATCAGCTCTTCCATTCTGAAACTTCTCTAGTGCATTGCCAAATCTGCCCCCGCCCTCATGCACCCAGTATGTCTCATCTACCCTGGTCTTTTTTCTTTATCTCAACACTTCTGCCCTTTATGATGTAAATCTCTTTTTCAGGTTTATTTCTCTTGCCTTTAGCACATAAAGCCTCACACTAATATGTTTTGTTCTATCATAAAATATTCTCTGTATTGAATTTCACGGCTCCTAGAAAAGAAGGCCAGGTACTTCTTCAGACACTTTTATTTGCATTGTCTTGTGTAAAAGTGTTTTGCATTTGTTTATTATTCCAAGTAATTTTCTGAGTTTAGAACACCATGAGACAATATTCACTGTTCCTGTTTGTTAAACTGTTATTTTTTAACAAGTTAAAATGTTTATAACCAATAAACATTATTGTGGTCTCTGATGGACTTGAATATTCCTGGTGCACATTTTCTCTTATTTATCTTCAGCCATTTACACTAATGAAACAAAATGTCCTCTTGTTCAGCCTTTAGAAGTGTACAGTCATAAGATTCTCTTAAACTTTTTTTTAAATGTTTATTTGTTTGTTTGTTTATTTGTTTGTCAGGGCACATTAGAGAAGGAAAACTCTGACTCCAAAAAACCTCCGCTGCCTTGCGGCATACCTCTTCAGGGGACAGGCTAAGGGAGTAAACCCCGACAGAAAATCCGGAGCCGGAGTCCCTAAGGCGGTTTGACGTTGTAGTCAACACCGGCAACTCCTGCGGCGCACCTGAAGCCAAGCTGTATTGACTCCGTCTTTCCCTTGGACCCTTCAGCTGCGAAGAGAGGGGGGTCTGCTGCATGGGCAACAGCAGACCCTCCATATCACCCTGCCCAGGCTCTGTAGCTTCAGCTTCACTGGAGAGGACACTCCAGCGTCATCACAAGATGTCGATTCAACACGGGAGGAGACACATACCGTGTCACTCCGGAGTTGGACTGCACAGCCATTCTCGGCGGTGCAGATAGACTCTTAAGAAGCTACACCATCGTCTCTCGAGACGGACGGCTGCCGACGATTTGTTTGTTTGTTTATTTATTTTTAGAGAGAGGGGAAAGGAGAAAGAGAGGGAGAGAAACATCACTGTGTGGTTGCCTCTCACTCATGCCCCCAACTGGGGACCTGTCGAGCAACCTGGTCATGTGCTCTGACTGGGAATCAAACCAGCGAAACTTGGCTCGCTGGTCGACGCTCAATCCACTGAGCCACGGCGGCCAGGGCTCTCTTAAACTTTTAAGATCTCATTGTGTGTAAAATTGGCTCATATGTCTGAAACAAACATTGCACCAACCTTAAATATGTTGCAGCATATTAAAAATTAATTTTAAAGTTTAAAAACATCTAGAGCAATACCAAAACCAAGATTTTAGTTAAGATAAAGCCTAATTCAATTGTGACAGCAAGATTGGATGAATGTTTTCTAAAAACATGAGTTCCGACAAGTACAGAATGGCTTTTCTAAGTGTGGTGAGCTCTCTTCATTGACTAAAAATCCGTTTTATTTCATGGTATTTCAAGGAGCACTGAGGCACAATCTTGAATCATGAATGTAGAAATATCCCAAACCACTTGTGATAAACTCATTTTTAGTGTCAAACATAATAGTTGACATCAAATAATCTTCTCTTTCATATCCTAGTTAGCTGTAAATAATCTCTTGCTTTGTCTACAGAATAATGGCTAAGAAGTTTAGCTGAGTCCATAGGATGTCTTATAATCTCTGTGTTCAGCTATTATCCCAAGGTACTATGTTCTCCAGGTTCACATTGTCAGAAAAAAAAACAACCAAATACTTCATTTAAATACATTACTGAATTTGATCAGGGACTGTATTTTTCCTGCCCAGAAATTGACATCTATTAAAAAGGTACAATTTACATATATAGAGGAACAAGCAAACTACACATTTTTACTATGGTTGTTAATGTTAGCCTGGACACCTGAAAGCACTGTCTACACAAGACAACAGGTAAAAAATATGTACTATTTCCGGCAGTGATTTCTGAGTTTCCAGAATTGTTGACTGCTAAGTTGTGATTGGTTATTGGCCTCTACTCTCTTCCTTTAAGAGTTTCCCATATTAAACAAATAATGTTCTTAAGCTTTAGTTTCTGGTATACTTACTAAAAAGAAAATATCTGAAATGAAAATTAGGTTTGTACTATAAAAACGTTTCTGGTCATTTCTTATCTCTCACTCCTAATACAGTGTCCAATGGCTCATTATTCTGCTTCCTAGGAAATATTACTTGATTTTGGTGGAACAGATGTATATATAATAGGCACACAGTTACTAGCAATGTCCTTTAAGAACCTAGAAATCTGAAGTAATAAAATTTAAGTCCTGATTTCACTATTTATGAGCTAAAGAATTTTGGAAATTCAGATTGTCAGAACCTAAGTTTCCTTAGCTGCTGTTGTATATAGCAAATGAAACATGAAAAAGTATTTTAGAAATGATACTATGATAGATATATTTGTAATTGTGTTTGTTATATCTTATGGGCAAATACCTGGAAGATGTGATTTCTAATTATTATGTTGAATACACAAAAAATTATCTATTTGACTTTCATGGCTTGAGTGTTATCCTGTCAAGTTAAGCACGCTTATCATGTATATTTTTAAAGACATTGAAAATCATAACATAAGAGCAAATGTGTGAAACTTGAAGATTTTGCTACCCATAGTGTGAACTAGTTCATAGTCACATTAACAGCCAAAGAGCAGGGTCAAGGAAGGGTTTTACTCCTTATTTAACCATTTGACTTCATTCCAAACTGACCCAATTCACTTGACTCTATCTGGACTACAAGTGGCAAGTTAGTTGTGTAATTACAGTTCCACAGTTTCAGTTTAATGCTTTGGACTCAATTTAGTTGTGCAAAGAGAATGCAATAGATTAGTTCTTTAAAGATGTTTGATCCTTTTGTATTTTAATAAATTTTTCAAATGCTATAATTGCTTCATTTACAGACTTGATTCCTGAAAGTGTTTGCTCTTTACAAGTTTAATATCTACTGAAGAAAGATGCAAAAAAATGTTCAATAATGGAAATAATAAGCCTTCATTCTCATAATCAACATAAGCTTTAAAACTTTATCAAAATTTTATCAACTGTTCATTACATTCTATCCTTTAAGCTCATGCTGACTTAACTATTGAACTCTTCATTGTAAAGTTTATATTTCTGTTTTGCTTTGACAAAATTTTTTTTTTTTATGTGTGTTTTGACTTTTGGAGAGACTACTATTTTTAACTTTTATGGGATTTTGGTGGTATTTGGTATTCATAACAGATTTGAATTCAGCAACATCTATATGTAACTAGCAAATTTTACTACATAGAATATTCACAATTTATATTCCAATTAAGTTACAATTTGCTTATAGTTAAGTTTATCTAAAAAATGTTAACAGACTTTTAAACATTTATCTTCCATAATCTCTACCCTTGATTAAAAATCTACTTTTTTATACTTTAAAAGCTAAGTTATGATAGCATAAATGTTAAAAGTTGAGTCAAAATGCCTTATGTTTATACATTTATTCATTCCTTGAATTTTTCAACAATGATCCTTTCAGCCTGTATTCTTCAGTAGGAACAGTGTTGGATATTGTGTGCAAGAAGAACAAAGTTAAGTAAAATATACCTCCTGCCATGGAGGGCTCATAGTCTAGTGAGTAAGAGAAATTGTTAAGTATTACCTAGTAAGTGCTTTAATAAACATGACATGTAAGAACTGACCAGTCTATGACATTTTCTGCTTCAGAGATAAGGGATAGATTTCATAGAGAGTAATATTTGAACTGAATTATGAAGAATGCACAAGAGCATCAAATAAAAAATGTTTAAAAAGATATAAATAAGGAAATAAAAATAAAAAGGTTACATAGGCAAGAATATGTGGTTGCTCTTTGAATGTTACTTGCCCTGGCCTTTCCCTAGTATAAATGAGTTAGAGCATTTGTCCCTGTTTGGTTGCGTGTAACTCTCTGGAAACAATATTTGTAGATCTGGTGTTTTACAAGAGCTTGTGCCCAGGGCAAGATCCTGACCACAGCTGATATTCAAACCCTTCCAGTGTTATAAATGCATAATTTGTAAGATTATTACAGCTGCTTAAAGTAGTTGAGAAATTTAGAAGATAGTTATAATTGATCTTAATTTTACTTTATTGTATTTATTATTTGTTCACCCTATGTGCTTTTCCAATTGCTTTATATTGACTTGTGTGATGGATTATTGTCAATAAAATTTGCTTTATATTTTCTTTTTGAGTGTGTCATAGAAATTAAAAAACACTGTTATGAACTATTTCTTTTATGTGTTCGTTGTCTCTAAATTCATGCTAATATTCATATGATGAACTTTTATTTATTAATATTTAATGTATATAACAATTATCAAGTGTTATGGACTAGATGTTTTTGTCCATGCAAATTCACATGTTAAAGTCCTAACCCCCAATGTGGTGGTATTGAGAGGTGACCTTTTGGGAAGTAATCAGGTTTAGATGTGGTCATGGGGATGGGCTCCTCATGATGGGATTAATGGCCTTATAAGAAGAGATCAGAGAAGTTGCTCTCTTCTTTTCTCCATCATGTGAAGATACAACAGGAAAGCAGCCATCTGTAATAAAGGAAGAAGCTCTCACCAGGACCCAAATCAGCAGTCACCTTTATCTTGGACTTTCCAGCCTCCAGATCTATAAGAAATGTGTTTACTGATTAAACCACACTGTTCATGGCATTTTGTTATAGCTGCCTGAGCAGACTAAGACAGCAAGTTTTAGCTATGTATTTCTGAATATGCAAAACATATTCTTGGACAAACTAGTAACTATTAAAATATTAAGAGCATACTGGGAACATAGATAACCTTGCTACAGGTTTTCTACCAGTCCTTGCTCTCAGTCTTGAACTTTGATTCAGAACCTTTTGTCTAGTTCCTCTTCTTTTTTATATGAGCTTTACTTCTAGTTTCTCAGAAGTGTCAAGAAATCTCATTTAAGGAAGTAAAATAAACTTTTAATGACATGCATATTGACCATGAGTTGTTTCTTATTTTTCTACATCTGTGTGAAGAGTAGGACATTTACATCTTTGAACTTTGTTCTTGTTTGGCTCAGTGTGACGATTGCTTAGCAATATCTGTCAGGGTTGTATTTCAATAATATTCTGGCCACTAACCTGAGTGGACTATCTGTGCTGAGATGTGCAAGGTCCCAAGGACACATGCTTTATATGCTTGTGCTAAGGACACATGTTGCTTGATTACACAAGCTGCTATTATTTTATGATCAAATGATTTTTCCCTCTCAAATTTTCCACTTTTTAAAAATGTACTGTTTCTAATTATATGACTAAAAATAGATCTGTACTGATGAAGCCATTTATATTTAGAAACACTCACATAGGGTTTACCTGCAGCAGGTTGTTTTTCTTCCTTTTAGCAAAATCAATACCTCTGTTGAACTTACAGCCCTTTTTATCCCCAAAAGAAATGTCTTGAATAGAGATTTTAGGCATTTTTTATAATGAGGAATGTTCTATAATTTGATATTGCCACTTATTTTGGGTATGCTCTAATATGCAGTGGTTCATACTTAGAGACAACTCAAGAAAATGGCAAGGAAAGCACTAAGCAAAATTCTCTTTTTATTGACCTACTTTTTACTCTCGGGTGCTCTAAAATTAACATTGTTTATTGTGACCATGGAGCTACAAAATTACACATAAATTATACCTTAAGACAACAGCTAATTTATTTTCTCTCCTATGTGTTAGATATTTTTATGTCTTTATTTCAATACAAAAAAAAACCTGTAAAATAAGTCTTACTATCTTTTTTATATTTGTGTAGGGACCATTGGTAACTCAAGTTCAGCTACTTTCCCATGCTATGGAAGAATAAGGATTCCAACGGTCTGCTTTCTCAAAAATATCACTTTTTCAATTGGGAAATCGTATAACTAGACTATTATAAAGGGTTAAAAACTGATTTTGTGTTAAAAATCAGTGAGGAAACTGCATATGGTAAAGGATATCTGATCAAAAAATGAGATACTAGATGAAGAAAAAATTCAATGAAACTGCTTATTCAAGGAATTTTCCCACTGAATTTTAATATACAATGTACAAGGTCTATCCAGAAAGTATCAAGCCAATTGTGATATTTATTAAAGATGATGCAAGATACAAGAAATATTGTACATAGGACAATGCTGCCTCAGTGCCCTTTAAAGTAGGCACCTTGGAACCTCACACAGTTCTCCCAATCACCATCAGCTGCCCTGTCATATTTTCCTGAATCTCATTGGTGGTCTGAAATCTCTTCCCTTTCAAAGGTGATTTTAGTTTTGGGAAAGGCCAGAATTTGCAGGGCACCAAATCTGGGCTGTAAGGGCTGCTGAGCCACCAGGGTGATTTGATGTTCTGACAAAAATTTCTGTACAAGATGTGATGCCTGAGTGGGTGCATTATAGTGATGAAGCTGCCAACCACCAGTTGCCCCTAACTTTGGCTTTCTGAATCATCCCAATACTAACCACAGAGTAATGTTCAAGCTTAATGCAAAGTCGGATACAGATTTGTTGGTCTACTCAGTCATTTTGAATGAGACAGCCACATGGGACACATGCTCACTCAATGGTGTCTATCACTCCCACTGACTAGTACAGTGAAGTCATCACTGTTCACACATGTGCATTTCAGTCCACTCTCCTTGGTTGCCAGGTGACATCGATGTCATGCAAACTGTTCTCATTATATTAAAAATAGCTGGATGTTTTTTCCAGACAGACCTCATATTTCTGATATTAGAATTATTACAAGAGCAAGAAATTTATTTCAATTTAGCTAACATTTTATAAGTACCCCAAGATGTGCCTTTAACATTGTGGTAAATGGTAAGACCCATTGATTTGAAAGTAGAACTGTGGTAAGCCATAGATTCTTTTCCTCTAGATCCAAAGTCCTAGGAAGAGAAAATAGCACATCAGGTCTGTGAGACTGGCAAGTGAAGTCACAGATACCATTAAATTTTATAAATAAAGGCCAAGAAACTATAATTTGTGGGGACTCTTCTTTAAAAACCTTCCCAGACAAGATTCCTGCATCTTTATGACTGAAACAAAGGCTACCTAAATATGATTTTACTCACCAAAACTTCTTAGTTATATTTGCTTAACCTTTAATGTTCTTTTTGAATTAAGGAATCATATAATTGTATTAATAAATTGGGATCACCAGTAGTTTTCCTAAATCTTCCTCTTGACAAAAGATGTAAATTGTTTGATGTGAGAGCCCTCTCCATCTTATGGAATCTGTATACCACAATCTCAAAACCATCATCTTTGTCACCAAGGTTAATAGATATTTTCACTCATTTATTCCCCAACAAGTAAATATTATACCTTGGAATCATCTTTGATTACTTTACTTCACACTCACATCCAAATGATCAGAAATTATTTTGATGCTTTCATAATCTAGACAGAAATTGATTACTGCTTCCATCTATATCACCTTGACATAAGTCATCATACTATTTTTCCTGAACAATTTTCCACAAATTTGTAATCCATTTTCATGTTTATGTTCTACCTTTATCTCCCTTATAGTCAGTCTATTCTCACCCAAATAGGAAACCTAAAATCCTAAGATCATTTCTAATTTACTTTTGTTGACTTCCAGCTTCACCAAGGATCAAATCCAAATACTTTCCATAACAAGCCCTATAGAATCTGTTATCTCACTATTTTTCAGGTCCCATCTCCCATCACTCTTTTCCTCTCTGATTTTGCTTCAGCCACAGTAATCTCCTAACTGTTCCTCTAGTACAATGAGCAAATTTCCATCACAAATTCTTTCCACTTTCCCTTTCTGGAATACTCTTCTTCTAAGTATTCAGGCGACTCATTCCATTACTTTATTTATATTTCTGTTCACATGTCAGTTCCCTTACCTGAGAGCATTCCTTTACAGTTTTATATAAAATGGCACACCTCTTATTCTTCCTTTAATTCCTTGCCACCACTTTTATTTTCTTCATAACACTTAACCCCACCTGGAACATTATATAATTATTACTTATTTATTTTATATCTTCCACCATTATATTAAAAGATTATTGAGGACAGTGATATCTATTTTCTTCACAGATTTTTGTGGGTTTTTAAACATTGGTAGTACCTCAAACAGTTCAGGAATATGTTAATGGCACACTTAGCATTGAGTGAGGGTCAAGAGAGGTACTATATAGTTTTTGAAAATAAGAGTACATACACTCAGTTTTACATTAAATAGGAACACTAATCTAGAAGCCCTATATAGCACTGTTTTTAAATAAAAGCCTAAAGTCTTATGCAAAAATTGTCTTTCAAGCCAAGAAGATTTTCTGAAATGGGTTCCCATTCACATCCTAACAAAATTGCACTTTGCTTCTCTATCTATTTAGGAAGATTCTTTATATGTTGGCATACGCTGTTTGAGCATTAAAAAGTATTGTGTTGTAAGTATGATTAATAAAAATAATAATAGTTTATTTAAAATAATTATCTTGATAAATCCTCTTTACAAAATATCTAACTCTTTAGCAACTTTTTGAAGGACAGTGTGTATTACTGTGTGTCTATGTGTCTGTTCTGGTTAGCGCTCTGTTTACCTGAAAATTTTACGAGAATAAATATTAACACATAACTTCAAAGAACTGTCCAAGAGTCAGTATTTCCAAGTTATTTTCCTAATTTAGTAGTGATAAAATTCAAATTTGGGTTAATAATTTTTTAGGAACTTTCTTTGAGTTTAGAAATAAGTAGAATTTAGTCCTCTCTTATATCTCAAATATTAACAAAAAATTATCTTTCCCCAGCACTGCAGGTATATTTTGAACTGATTTTATATCAGTCTTTTATTTTGACTTCTCATAAATTTTGTTCCAGAACCTCACCAATGCTGTTCTGGAACAGCTGTGGTGTTTGTGTGCCGCCAAGAAGCATGGCTCGCAAGGCAAGAATTTGGTGGAAAAATGAAAGGGGTTGTTTAAGGGTTACACAAATTTAGAATAATGGCAGATTTGTGCTGTTAAGTCCTGCTCCCTTTAAAACCTCCTCAAAACACTTAGTCCTGCCTTCCTTTGCCAAACCAGGCCATTTTCAGAATACATCGGTCAGAAGTACAGTACCATCTTTCAGAAAGGCAGAAGTCTGTAGCTCAGCACTCTTGGCCACATTTCAGCTCCAA
Organism: Furipterus horrens; assembly: GCF_987537825.1. Taxonomy (NCBI): domain Eukaryota; kingdom Metazoa; phylum Chordata; class Mammalia; order Chiroptera; family Furipteridae; genus Furipterus; species Furipterus horrens. The sequence goes on along the minus strand of NW_028327173.1, from coordinate 58,909,812 downwards.
GCGCCCTTCATGAATCTGGGTGGCTAGGCAAATCTGCACAGCGCCCTCAGTTCCGCCACTGTCTTCTCCAGGCAGACTGGAATCTGGGTGACTGGGTAGGACCTCCATCCCACCTCCAGCTCTGGTGACTCACTAAACTTCTGGTTTTCAGAACTTCTCTTACTCCACACCACCTGGCTTCTCCCTCTTCTCTTTTAGAGCACCCTCATTTAGGTACTCAGCCTGGAACTTCCTGTGAGACCTAATATCCAGCCCCTCCTAAGATGTGTTAGTGTCCATCAGTTTTGCCACTTCCCCTTTCCCCTGATCAAGGGTTGTGGGGAATACGCTCTGCACTCTGATACACTTTGAACTTCTCACAGGCCACAAGATATACACTTTATAAATCTGTTGCTTCCAAGTCTCTATTGCACATTCTGAAAACTGGATATTTCTGTGCAGAATATCGAGATCACAGGCAAGGTTATAATTCATTTTCAGGTGTTCTGCTGATGACATAAACCACCAGAGCTTGTTGGTTTATGAACAGCAACAGGACGCAAATTGAATTATGGCAGTGTCGGTAATAAGAGATAAAGAGTTGGCATTCACACCCAAAGATTATTGTTTCCTTCCATTTAAATTTAAAACATAAGAAAAAAAGATTTTAAAGATTTAATAAGAGTTCATTTCTATAGAAGTTCATATTTTATAAAACATAATGATTATGTGCAATTTAAGTAAAGATCAAATCTATGCTCAGGAGGACATAAAACAGTGATGATATAAGAAAGTTCATAAGTAAATCTGGCATTTTACATAACTAAGATGTATCTGAATATCCTAAGATAATTACCCTTTTTCCCTTCTGGACAGAACACCTTACAAAGTATTGTATTATATCATTCATGGTCCTAGCTTCTATAAATGCTATAATTATTAGCAGTGCACAAACATATTTGACACCTTTGAGAGGAAGGGGAGAAGACAGATATTGGCAGAATAAGTAAAAGCCACAATTTATTTTATAAGGCTAGACATTAAAGTGCATTCTCAGCACTTTTTTTTTTTTTTTTCAAATTCTCACAGTGGTTCAGGTGCCAAGTTTAAACAGTCAGCTGAGATAATAAGCTATGTAGAAGCCACATAAGTAAAGAGAGTATCTCAATTTGGTTATCCTTGACTTGATGCCAGAGGTTAGGGTCATAAAACAAGTATTTTATTTGGGATGGCTGGGAACATAAACACAGGGTGAAAATGTCTTACAAAAAAAGAGAAGGCAGCTACTAAGGGACAGAGATTATTAAACCAGCCATCGGAGTTACTGTGGAGCTTAGTCCCTCAGGGAAACTCTAGGCATTATCCAATGCAATTTTAATTTCAAATAAATAATGAATATTATTTTAGTATATGAATGTCCCAAATATTGAATGGTTAACTTCCCTAAGACTGTTCACTATTATTATTTTGTAAGGGCATACTTACATTTTAAAAGTGTTCATTGTTTATTTACAATTAACTTTTAACTGGGCATTCTGCCTTTACTTGTTAAATCCAGGAAGGAGAATGGGCTAAAAGTGGATTTGTATGAAAATGTATAGGTTAATAGTTCAGTTGATGGATGTGAAACTGGGTTTCTGATGCAAATCCAAGAATCACTGTACATAATTTGAATTTGTGAGGCTGCATCAAGGCAATACCAGATAGTGCAGTATTTCTGAGCGTCTTTTGACTTTGGAGTCAGACCTCAAATTGAGTCCTGGCTCTTCCAACTCACATCCTACTTGTTCAACCTTGGGCAAGTTACCTACCTCTCTGAGTTTTAATTTCTTTGCTTTGAAAAATGGAGAAAATAATCTATTGAAGTTTACATAAAAATTAACTGAAATACATGCACACAAAATAAATTTTAAAATATCATGGATGAAACATCTGCAATAATCCTTTTGACACTGTTACAGTTAAATTTTTGTAGCACATCTAAGAATAAGTAACAGTCAAAAACATAACAAATGTTGAAAATTGCAAGTAGAATACACTCAACATCTAATCCTTGACATAGTATAAAAAAGAAACTGTATAGGAGGCTGAGAGTTGTGAGGTGGAGACTGTCATTTTATACCTTAATATAGTGGAAAAGATGTTATTTTTATTTTTGTCTTTTATTCTGTACATGTATTACTTATTGAAAATATTGAACAAGAAACCATCTAGTGGTCTTTGTTGCACCTAAATGACAGGTTTCCTTATAATCAGGATTGAGATTAGTTTTATTTTAGAGACCTCTGTGGGGCAGAACAGAATGCAGGAGAGATTTGGGAAAAAGCATAGTTTGCAGCTTCTCAGACACTGAAGTGTCTGAAGTAGAAACAGGGAAAACAGAATACCTACAAGTTGAGCTGTCTGCCCCATCACTGTATTTGTCACAAGGGAGTCAGTTCATTTTGGGTGACCTCCTTCCTTAGAGTAGTATCCTCCTGTCAGTGACATATTGGATCTCCAGAGTTTTATCAGCAATGAAATATCCAGAGTTCATCATATAACTTTCATTCCCCAGAAAAGAACCATTCTATACTATTGACAACATCAGCAGATTAATTAAGAATTCTGCCTCTGATGATAAGAAACCTGACATGTTTTCAATATCAACTGTCATTATTCAAACCAAAAGTATGGCAGATGTTTGTTCAGTAACACTCAGATATGTTATGAATTGGAGCAGAACACTTAATAGCTGCTCTGAACATAAAATCTAGCGTTGGAAAAAATATGCTCTCCAAATCACTGTTATTCTTCTTAGATATAATTTTATTTCTCAGGTGAAAAAATATTTGTAAGCTAGTCAATGGATGTTGCATTGAATCATAGAGGACAACACTTTCATTTGTTTGTACTTTAAAAAAACAATGAGAAATATGAATGCAGTTAGTACACTATAATGGAAACCACTCAATACTGAAATATTGAAAACTCAGCTTCAAGACAAGAGTCTAGCACTGATGTTTTAATAACATAATGCTTTATGTTATTAAAATATATGGCACTCAGTGTTTTTGAACTTTGGGGAGTCTGGGTGAGTTTTTTAGTGTTTTGGGCAAATGAACAAGTTCTAAAGGTCAATAGAAATAGTTCTAATTCTTTCCTATGGCAATCACCTGTTATGTGTTGCTTAGTCCCTTGGAGTCTTATTTTCCTTTTTAGGAAAAATGGGGATTATAAGAGCACCTTCTTGAGTGAGTTTTTCTGAGACCTGCAGGAGAAGCATTGATCATGGTGAGTAGCCCATAGCAAAACCTTGAGAAGAAAGCTTCCAATTTTTCTCTTTTTGTCTTATTGTTTTGTCTTTCCCACAGCTTTTTGTCCAAAGTTTATGATTTCACATTCATGTATAAGATTATTACTGTGTTTTAGATTCGGCAATATGCAGATATTCATATACTTTTATATCTCTATACAATTTATTCTTTATTTTTAAATATCAACTGAGTATTTATAAGAAAAACAAAAAGTGTATTATAAATAATGTTATATTTAATAGGATAGTAAACCCTGATAAAATAGAAAACTTAAGAAAAGCTTACTGAAATTATAATATGAGTTAGAAACAATCACTTGCCCATTTGAGAGAGTTAAGTGGAATGAGAGCTATTTCTGCCTACATAGTTAAGAGCCAGCATCGTGATATTGCATGTGAATCTTGGAAATCGTATGGATTGCAGAGATATTAGAAAGAGCATTGTACACAGGAAAAGTACAGCAAAGACACTAAGTTTGGAAATAGCTAGAAATGCACAGAGAAATGCAAATACTCAGTCTTGGCTGTAATACAGAGTACAAGAAAAGAGAAAGTGGGAGGTAAGCTTGGCAAGAACTTTTGGAGAGCCTTCAATGCATTAAAGGGGTTGGAAATGTTTTCACTTAGCATTGGGAAATCATCAAAGGTTTTTCAGTTGAGGGTGGGAAAGTACACGATTAGAATTTCACTTTAAGGTTATTAGTCTGGTAATATCAAGCTGTACAGAGTAGAGCAGAAAGGGGCTAGAGGCAGTTTGGGTATATAATAACGAGTCAATATATGTGAGCAGTGAAATTAACAATTGAGGTGGTTAAAAATAGATATTTATTTCAATCCCAAAGCACACTAGTTGCCTTACTGTTTCCAAAAATATGTGATCTTTCATATCTTCAGGACTTTTTATTTTTTCTTCCTAGAATGTTTTCACATGAGTAAGGAAATCTTAGTCATCATTTTAGACACAACCCAAATATGTGTCTCTTTTAAAAGTCTTCTCTTTGTATAGTTCATTTTATTTTTTTTAATTTATTCAATATTTATCATATATCAGGTACTATTATAAATATAATATTTTTTTCATTATGAAGTAGCTTCTGTCTACTGATGAAGACAGATAAATATAAAAATATTATAGTGACTTTTACTCATTGGCAAATGTATATTTAGTTCCTAATTTCAGCCAGATACTATTCTTCCAGATGCTAGGTATAGAGCAATAAATGCAAGAGATAAGTTTATTGACCCAATAAACTTTACATTATATTGACTATAGGTTAGTAGTGACTGGTTTAGAGATGTTTTAAGGTCTAATAAATAAAAATATAATATTATTTAGTATTAAATATTCATATAATAATATAAATTCAGAGTGTTTGAGTAGAGTAGGTATTCTGGTTCACATGAGGTAATTAGTAAAGCATTTATATGAAGATACTAAGTCTTAAGTACTAAAATCAAACAAATCACAACAAAGTCAATGAAAAAAGTGTACAGCAGAAGCCGTGAGGTGGACTAAGCTGCACATGTTTGAAGGAAAAAGGTATGAGTGAAGCACAGAGGGTTTGGATATGAGATCAGATAAGTGGACTTTGATAGAGAGTTTGGAATGTTTTCCTAAGTGGATGGTTGAAGTAACTAAGTAAAATGATCATGTCCTTAAATGACTTTTAGGGATGCTGTATAAAAGGTTAACTTTAGAGGAAAAGACTAATAGCACAGAAATTATCTAGAAGGCATTTGTATAGTCCAAGCAAGACATAATAATGTGGTTTGGGCTTGGGTGGAGGCAATGGGAAAAGAGAGAAATGGAAAACTTGGAGGAATATTCTTGAGGTTGTATTAGAGGAATGATAGAAGGGGAAGAAAAGAGTTTTGCTTCCACAGACTGGGTGGATAATGGTTATCAAGAAAGGGGAAGCTGGTGATGACACAAGTTTGAGAAATGCCTGATAATTATTCGGGGTTTAGATAGTTTTTAATTTATCTCAGAAATGTCACTGGTGATGTCAGGTAAGCAGTTAGAGACATAAGGATGGGGATCAAGGAAGTGATTGAGACAAGAGATATAAATTCGATAGCTATTGGTTTATAATGCATGTATACCCAGGAGATTCACTGAGGTTAACAAAGTCAATAATAGAAATAGAGAAGATTCTCTATGACCAAAATCTTGCATAAAATCAAATATTTAGAGATTTAATGACAGAGGAGGGGAAAATAGTCTGAAATGGAGAATAAACATTAAACTTGGGAATATGGTTTGACCTTGACAACAATTGCTTCAGTGGAGCTGTGGGAGGAAAAGACTGCTTAGCTTAGTTGACAGTTAAAATAAATCAGGAAAAATACTATAGAGGAGCAAAATCAATTACGTACTACCATGTCTTCCTTATGCAACCCATATATAGTTCTTTATGTGGCGCTTGACTGTTACAATGAAATGCACTTTGGTAGAGAAACCAAGACTGTGGGAGGTTACTAACAAGTAAGTGATTAGGAAAGCAGCTAGTAAATGAATATCAATTGGTTTTTTAAAGAAACTTGATAATGAAAGAGCAAAGGGTATTTTAGGTTGGGAGACTGGCAGAATAAAGAAAATGTACTAATAAGATTGTGAAAAATTCAGCGTGCATGTGTAAAGTTACAGAAACTGATAGCCTCATTGTCAGACACCATTATCTTTTGCCAAATTACCTATAAAAACTTTTTGACAGGTCTCCTTGCATTCATTCTTACTACCTCATGACCAGTTCTCTAACATGTAACCATAATTATCTTCAAAGTGTTCAATCTGATAATGTCATTCATTTTATCACTCTTACTTAAAGATTCAGTACAAAGGTATTAATATGGTTGATGGTTCCTTGCCAATCTTTTAAATTCTTTAGATCTTAGTATCTCCACTTTCTCTTTGACAGTAATTTGCCTGACTCAAGATCTAAGTTATAACTTTCACAATTATATGTCTCAAAATACTGTGTCTTTCTTCATTTCTCTTACAATGATCACTGAATATTTTTTTCTTTACACATTTCTCTTTATTTACTCATTCTTACTAACAGGTGGTAAGTTGTATCAGGGCAGAGACAATGTCTATCTTATAAACCAGCTAGCATAGAACCAGGTCCCTTGGTACCTCAATAAATAGTTATTCAATGAATAAACGAATGACTAAATCCTGTATACAAGGTTGGGTTTATGATGTAAAAGGAAGAGTGGAAAGATCAAGGCAGAGTTGACATGATGTAAGATATAGGGCACAAGATAAGAAAGTGGGGAAAGATCAATACATATGGGTTTTAGAGCACAAAAATACAATTTTTAATCTGAAGAATAATTTTCTCCCTCTCTGATCATATGCAGAACTCCTATTTACTCTTTAAAACCCAAATTGAGAGGTTTTTGAAAACCCTTTGTTATCCCCACCCAGATATAAGTAATCACTGTATCTTTAAATATATTTTAATAGTTTTTAAGTTGTATTGAAAAAATATTGCTTGTTTTATGATGTATCCACAAATTACTTATGACTGTCTCATAACAAAGACTCTAACTTATTCATCACTGTATGTATTTCCAATACCTCACACAGACAATGCTTATAGTAAAAATTTAATTATATATGGATTAGACAGCCTACTTTTATGAAAAAGAAAAACAAAACATGATTATATGTCAAAACTAGAGGGCAGAGGTGGAGTACTCAAAGAGAACAGAAGCAGTTTCTAACTGTAGTTCTTTCAAGTATGCTAGTCTACTAGAGATTAGTAAAACTATTGATGAGTAATAGCAAATGGCATTGGGGTTAAAGATTATGGCTTTGCAGTACAGTAAGTTGACATGATTTTATTCACTAAGACTTTATAGAACACATGTAATTTATGACATTAATTTAGATACCAAAGGTGAAAAGCTAAATAGTGCAGTTTCTTTTGTTGAGAAATTCACAAGCATTTCCATGATGTCCACCCAAAACTACAGTGGCTGTAGAGAAACAGTAGTTTGTAAGGTTTTACTAAGATGTGCCTTATTAAAGTTAAGAATTGCTTAGGATGAGGGAGTCTCTGTTATTAAGAAAACTGTAATTAGAAAGACTGGCCATGGAGTTTGATCTTGGTAAGAAGGCATGGAGATAGAGAATAGCATACTAAATAAGAGAACAGAAAAAGAGGAGAGATTGAGCAAGTTAATGGAAGTAGAAAAATAGCATTGGAGATTATGTCTCAAGAGGGAATTTTTAACCAGAATTTACTTCTTAGGTTTCATGTTTAAGTTTGGCTAAAAAAAAATTGTTATAAACACTGCAAGGTCTCAAATATGTCTTCTTAGTGAGGAAACCAGAAATGGTTCAAAAAAGAAAAATAGTTTTGAAGAAACCTTTTGGGCAATCATTATGTGTGACAATAATGAAAACAAAATAGAATATATTCACAGATTTCTGTTTTGATGTGAAATGACATGTGCAGATGGACACAAAAATAGTTGCTCTGCAGCTCTGAATCTAAACTTACTCTTCAGTTGTTTTGAAAGTGTTTAGATCAAATATACCATCTTCAAAAATCTACAGAGCAGTGGCAGGGATATATTATAGAGCCAGAAAGTGGTTTCAGAAACAATCAAGGTATTATTACTAGAGTCAAAGATTTGGGGAGATGTTTTTAGAAAAGTATAAGCTTTTACCATGTTTCCCATCTGAGGTATATATATGTGTGATTTTTGTCAAATGGATGAAGAAAATATAAGAAAAAGCCATGGTATCAAACTTTCATTTGAAGGTAAGTTAAAAGGAGGTAAATAGGTGAGTAACAATTTAGCTTGTGAACATGTGGAGCATTTACCTGTTAAATTACATAATTATAGATTGAATGTATCAAAAGGGCACACTAATGTGTCAGGTCTTATATGCTTTGCATTTTTCTATAACCTTCAATACAGTCAGCATGACAAGATTAAAGCATTTTGAACATGAATAGAATGTTGTAAACAGTAATTTAGTGGTCACTTGAAGTTTTGAAAATACTTCTGTGGAAAACGCATAGAATAAAAGAAGGGTATTCATTTGCCAGACATAGCTAGAATAACTCCATGTATTAGTCATACTGAGTGTTCTAAACAAGGAGATGGAAAAGTGGGGCATTATTTTAGGCCAGAAGCTCAAATCTCTATTTTCCGTGGGGTATAAAAAATTTGTCCAACATAGATATTCAAGAACTACAACTTTAGGAGGTTGACATGGCAGGCAGAAAGTGATAATAAATCTACCATGTTTTAGCTCAGACAAGCTTCCATAGATCGTAACAGCAGACCACTATGGTGTCATGGAATCCAGGCATAGGATCTGGTTTCCAGTGAAAAAGTGGGCCGGAACTAAGCAGAAATGTAGAGATAAACTCTTTATAATATTATTGAAGAAGATACTAAGAAGAAAGTCACTAAATCAACCTAAACACACACAGCAAGGAGAACAATGATGTGCAGTGAAGTTATTTTGTCAAAAGTCATATAACTGATGTGAAGAGAACTCTAGTTTTGAATTTAAATCTATTGACTCAAGATCTACTGATGTTTCAAACTATGAAAATCTGCTGCATTTTTCCACTAACCCTAGATTTTCTTGGCTTAGAGCATTAGTGGAACTAAATCTAAAAACTTTGAGTCCTAATTGCTGGTATCCAGGCAGGGCCAAGGATATCAGTTTTAACACAAGAGCAGTTTTAAGACAAACAATTTAGTCTACCCACTTTGAGCCACCACTTAACTTCTGTCTCTATGTCTGCAAAATAGAATAATAAATGAGCTATCTCATTGATTGTTGCCTCAAAGTGATTAAATTTATAGAAGATGTTATTGGCAATTATTCAATGACTTTGGTTAATAAGCACTTGAACAATTTAAGAAGTGACTTTTCACATCACCTCAAAATATACTAGTTTTTCAAAATATAGGTAAATTTTTTCTCAGCTCAGGGCATAAACAAACAACTAGTCATGAATTTACAATGAACAGACAGATTGTTGAGAACAGTTAAAAGTCTGAAAAGGGAAAATAGGGTATAAGGATAGGAATGGAGTTAATTTTAGGAGCTCCCTAGAAATCAGTGGGGAATAGGAAGCCAGAGGCTTGGATAGTGAACAATCTAAAACAGAGAGGTGAAAAGAGGAACAGCAGTGTGACATTGTGGTGTAATAAGAAATACATATATTTCTCTCTTCATCCCGGGCTCCTAGCTAGATCTCCTAAAATATTTGTAGTTTCTTAAGCGATATAAATGATAAGAGCATCTTTTGTTATATTTTTTGTACCTATCCTGAAGCAACTGTGAAACAGAAAAGATAAAAGGAGTGTCTTTTGTTATTCATAGCAAAACTGTTTCAACCACACTTGAGTTTATATTAATGAGGTGACTTTTGGAAAGTCCCTAAGGATGCAGGCTGGTTGCCAGGGGAACCAACCAGGTGATTAGAGGTTCAGAACTTTCAGCCCCATGCTCTGACCTCTTGGGAGGGGAGAGGGGCTAGAGGTTGAATTCATCACTAATGGCTAATGATTTAATCCATGTTGTCTATATAGTAAAGCCTCCATAAAAAAAAAAAAAAAAAAAAAAAAAAAGTCTGACCAAAAAGGTTCAGAGAACTTCTGGGTTGCTGAACACATCAAAGTGCTAGGAAGGTGCTATGCCCTGAGAGGGGATGGGAGCTGTGTACCTTGTCTTACTCTATCTTCCATCTGGTTGTCAATGAATTTCAACCTATTGATAGTAACTAAGTTGGTAATCTAGTGACTAAATGGTTTTCCTAGTTCAGTGAGTCATTTGAGCAAATTTTCAAACTTGAATGTGGGCCACAGAAATCCCTAATTTATAGCCAGGTGATCAGAAGTAAAGGTGACAATTTGTGACTTGCAATTGGTATCTGATGTGAGGAAAAGTCTTGTTGGGTCTGTGATAACTCCAGGTAGTGTCATTCATAATTGCTGGGTGTAGAAAAGCTACACATTTGGTGTCAGAAGTGTTTGAGAATGAAGGAGAAACAGAGGAGAATTTTCCTTTGGTAGACATGTAGGCTTTTCCAAAATTGCAACTTAGCAGGCAATATGGGAAATATTAAGAGGGCAGAGTATCTGAATACTGAAGAAATGAAAGCTTAAGTGGTTGCTTCAGAACACTTAAGAAAGAGCCTTCAGAACGGGGATGGAACACTGAAAATTTTAATAAAAGTGAAGAGAAGGCATCATAAACTTTGTGAGAGTATGGAATGGTGGAAAGTTAGGAGGGTTGCCCTCACTGGTGTAGCTCAGTGGGTTAGGTGACGTTCCACAAAGTGAAAGGCTCCAGTTTGAGTCCCAGTCAGGGCACATGCTTGAGTTGTGGGTTTAGTCCCCAGCTGGACTTTGTAGGCGAGAAAGCCACCGAATGTTTCTCTCTCACATCGATGTTTCTCTCTTTCTACCTACCTCTCCCTCTCTCTAATAAATAAATAAATAAATAAATAAATAAATAAAATCTTTTTTAAAAAGAAAGGAAGGTGAGGGAAAGGGAAGTTCTATTGCTCAAAATAATCCAATAGGAAAAATTTATATCATGACAAATCTAGAAGTTATGCTAAACGGGCTCCAAAAACAAGTGGAAGTCCCCACTTCAAAAAAGTTTAAGCTATTGAATGGCACAAACATCAACTCAAAGGATATAGTTCAGAGAAAGTTTCAGGAACCAGAAAATCTCAAAGACCCACAGGGCTCTGAACTGCTGGTGAGTGATCAAGCAGTATCTTTCACAACCAACCTCATCACATCCTTTTAGGGATGTTGTTTGCATGTGTGTGTTGTTATCTGTGTATCTGTGAAGGGGGATGAGAAAGTGTTGGAAGGAGGCAAGGGGTGGAAAGAAAGGGGAAATAGTTACTGAATTTATTATATAATTTATTTGCATCTTATTTTGCTTAATCATATTTTATTATTACAAAGTTAAAAAACTTGTAATGCTAGTAGTCTTGCGCAATGCATACTGTAGGCAGGTTAAAACAACAGCATTCTGAGTACAGCACAAAGCAAATTTATTGAACACCCACCATATTCAAATATCAAATTTTATAAAAATATCTTTACAAATCACTAATGCAAGGGAGAATCTCATTACCATCACCCTAATTACTGTAGCACTTACTAATCACTTGTGCTTTGTACTGGGGAGCATTAAAAAAATTTTGAAGCCATTACTTCGACTCAGAGTAAAAATTAACTAAAACCCTGAGATCACTTTAACACTTTTAATGTTATAGTACTTTGCACTTTTATAGGAATTATGTCCTTAATTCTCAAATTTTATAGTCAAACAGCCCTGGATATTTATCTCAGATCAGCCATTGACTAATTGTGTTACTGTTAAGCTTTATTTTCTTTGCTCATTTATACCTATGCATTCTAAATAAAGGTTTTTTTGTAAGTACAGACCCTTAATATAACATGTGTTAGAAAATCAACCTGGCTTTAAAAATAAAGGAATGTATTGGTTTATATAATAGGAAATTTAAGAAGTAGATCTAATTTTAGAGTTTGGCTGATTCAGTGGTCTAATGATGTCACTGAGCACTGGTTTAGTTCTATTTCTTTGCTTTTCCTTTCATGACTTCAAAAGATGGTAATCAACAGTTGTTGTTTTTTAACCAACCACATAATTTCTAGCCTAGATTCAGAGAGAGAAAGTGAGAGGGAATATCTTTTCATTAACCACTGATCAAAATTTTCAAGTTTTAGTGGACCAACGAGAATGAAGGTCAATCCCAAACTATAAAGCTACTAAAATATGCTGGAGATAATGTTCCCCAAAGGAAATTCTAGGTGTTGATAGGAATAAGAAAGAAGCAAGAAATACTGGATATATCAGTATCAATAAATTTTCACTTTCCCTAACTACCTCAAAATGTTATTCCAAGGACTATACTATCTTGGTCAGTGTTACAAAACCACCTACCACAGAGATGAGCAGGTATTTGGCAATACCTGGACACATATTTCCTCATCATAGCTGGAATGTATTACTATAATCTAGTAGTCAGAGACCAGGGTTGCAACATATAGGGCAGCCCCTCACAAAAAAGAAGTAGTTGATTCAAAATATCAATATTGCTGAGATTAAGTAAGAAAGTTTCTCTACTTTCAAACTCTGAAATAACTACTTAACTCTCCTGTGAAAATAACAATAAAAATGACTAACATCAATCTTGCATGGATTTATAATTAATTAGGAAAATTTAGGTCAATATTCAGAGAAGAAAATAATTAAAAATTTGTATATCTCTATACACATCTATTTTTATTAGCATAATTTGAAATAAAAAACATATTTCATTGCCAAGTGAATATTTTTTATTAAGTTAATACCTAGTGATTGTGTTTAGTTAAAACATTAATTTGAAAGTTGCAGTCAAGAATTCTGAGGAATCTACTAAAAGTTAAAACTTTGAAAATAATGTAGACTTTGAATGATTGAACTGCTGTAGAAAGGAATTTTTGTTAAGATAGAGTTGTCATTTAAATTGCTAAAAATCATTCAAAAGATAACTGCAAATCTGCTCCTCCATCAAGTGCCAGTTACAAAATCTTTTTTAGACATAAACACAGATAATATAAAGAATAATAATATATCTCAAGGGATATTATAAGTCCATAATTCCTTTAAAGGTACATGTAATGTCATAAATTGTAGTAGCAAACTCAAACAGTTTAGTTATAGAAACCATGAGATGAAATTACAGCTTTTATAATCCCCTGAGAGGATATTCTTTTGGTATAATGGAAATAGTAGTCATTTAGAAATACTCTGCTCTCTTGGTCCCAGAAAAGTACAATGGTCATTCTAAGACTGAAAAGCACAATCAGGTGTCTGAAAAGTGAGTTGAACTGATCATAAAAGTAATAGAAAAATATATTGAAGTCATTATGGTATTTACTAAGTGTAGTATGGTACTTTTTCTCAAATAAGAGTTACAAGAGACACCTACATAATTATAGCTATCAGAAGAAATTTTACAAGTGTAAATATTACAGAACCCTGTCAATGTTGTTCTGGGACAACTGTGGAGTCCAATTGCCTGCCTCCAAGAAGTGTGACTCCCAAGGCAAGAGTTTGGTGAAAGGGGTTGTTTATTTAAAGGTTATACAGATTTAGACTAATGGCAGATTTCTGCCATTAAGTCCTGCTCCCTTTAAAACCACCCAAAAACACATAGTCCTGCCTCCCATTGCCAAACCAGGACAGTTTGAGAAGATGACAGTCAGAGGTACCATCTCTCAGAAAAGCAAAAGTTGCAGATCAGCATTACCAGTCACAAGTCAGCTCCAAGCATCTGACAAACCCAGGTGGCTAGGCAGGCCCTGCACAGCTCCCTCTGCTCTGCTGCTGCCTTCTCCAGTCAGATTTGAATCTGAGTGCCCCCCCCACCCCAGCGGCACCGCCAGCTCTGGACATTCAACTGCACTTCTGGCTTTCAAAACTTCTCTTTATTAGTCCAGACCGTGTGGCTCTCTCTCACCCCTCCCTTACTCCAGAAAGAGTGGCTTCCTCCTCTTCTCTTTGTTCCCAGAACTATTTGTGTGACCTCATATATAGCCTCTCCTGTTATGTGCCATTTTTGCCAGTTCCCTTGTATCATTTCCCTTCTTTAGGCTGCAGTCTTTAGTCAGGGCAAAAGTTCCCTGCGATGCACAGACATCCGGTGTGGGCATCCGCCCCCTGCCTCTAGTGCAAGCTCTGTAGAAGCTCCCCAGTTATGGCTATGTCACAAGTTTCTGAGTATTTTCAAAGTCACATACACAATTTGCCCTCTTCCCCTCAGGAAGGCGTAGCTATTAACTTGCCATCGTTATGCAATGTATCTTATAGGCCATATCCTCCGCTTCTCTTTCCCCCAATCAAGGATTGTGGGGGATACATTCTGCAACTTGTTAAATAAACATAAAGATGTTATAAAGATACTAAAATACATTTTGTGAAAGATTAGCCAGCTTTGCCTCAATTATATAAAAGGCTTTTATAGTTACACGAGGAGACATATTTTTATGTTAAATGTCAGTAGCTAAATAAGCAAATGTACCAGATTTAAAAGAACAAAATTAAACATCAGAGAGTATTGAAACAGGATAAAGTTCACAAAATATCATATTTGTAGATATAGTTAAATTTTGAGTTATAAGAACCCCAAAGCATATTGTTCAATTGCAAAACTCTTGCATTTAGCATGTATTGCATAAAGCAAATATTAATAGGACCAAGTTTCCTTTAAGTGAAAATAATTCAGTAGGAAGTTAAATTTGGTAAAGACTTCAAATGAATAATAAGTAAATATAAGCAGATGATAAATAAATTTATTTTGAACAGATAAGGGTATTATGTGTATTAGTGCAGGGAAGAAGGAAGCTAGTGACTCTCAAACCAGTAGGAAATAATTAACAGCTAAGATTCACTGTAATTGAATCATGAATCAGGGGCTCCATCTCTGAGTCAACAGTAAAACAAAGAAAGATTATAAGTATACAAGTCAGGAAATGACATTCTGCAACTCATCACAAATGCCTCTTCGATCAAATGGAGGAAGATATTCATCACCAAACACAGGGAAATGGGAAATGTAGCTAGATAACTCAGCAAACAAGTGAGGGAATCTTCAAGGGAGAGTTAGAGACAGACCTATCACCCAATTACCCTTAGTTAATTGCGTTAGATTGTAACTCCGGAGTATCCAGTTAATGGAAAAATGGGGGAGAAGAACAGGGGACTACTTGCATTAGGAGAAAACCAGTTTGCTTTTTCCACTTCAGCATTCCTGCCCCTCTGGCTGAGTGCCCGTTTCTGCAGAATTATGGATAAACGCCTCTCTTTGCTGCGTAAGTCCTGTGTCCCAGTGTTTTATTGTGAGCATTTCTCACATTAGTTAATAATTGTTCATTAAAAAAACTCAATTTTTAAACAATTAAAATGCTTAGTCATGTATTTACACAAAAAGCCAATGTTTATAGAACAATATTATACTTTTTATTAGTTAGAATAAAGGAAAAAAGAAGTGGGTATTAGAAGAGTATCTGGAAGAAGTCAAAATGTCGAGATTCTGAACTTATTTTTGTCAATTTCTTTATTTTTCTTAGGAGAAATCTACATAATCTTCATTAAAAGATACATTTTAAAGTAGATCAACACACAAGCCTGTTTAACATTATATTGCTTTAAGTCTGCAATTATTAGTGTTTCCTGGGAGCCAAACTGTATAATACAGCTAGAGCAATTTGACTGTGGAAATAATGTTTTAAAAATTGCACTTATGTAATATATGCTTTCTTCATTCAGCAAATAGAGAGAGAGAAAGAGAGAGAGAGAGACTTAATGACCAGTGGTCAGAATAAAGAAAATAGATTCTAGAATGTTAGGTCATCAATGAGAAACAAAAACTCTACTGTTGAATTAAAATTTTTTCAGGCGTTATATTTTTACATACAAAAATTATTTGACTTTGAAAGCAAATTGAATTGTTTTCTCTAATGATGTTTGAAGGCTTTTATGGCCTAGTAACAAATATTTAAACAATGATCATCCTATTTGTTTTATTTATTGTTACATTCTAAATTGCCATTAATTAATAAGCCATTGACTTGTATAATTCATGGTATGACTTTTCCACTTAGTCAATATTATTAACATCAATAATAATAAAAGGTCATGCATTCAGACCTTGCATAAAGTGAAATTTTTTTCTGCATTATTGAGGAGATCATGTCAATAACAAAGATAGGCAAAAATGTTTAAACATAAAGCCATTGTTTAAAATGACTGGCTTTTCTTCTTAGAATCTCAACAAATTCAATTGGATGTCCAAATTTCTTATTACTCAGGTAAGGTTGGCAAGTGGTTTTCTTCAGATTTTTTCATTTTAGTAAAGTATAAAAACACAAATCTGCAGAATTCCATAAGTTTGAAAACTTTTTATTTTTCAAATAACATAAACTAATACCAAATGCCTATTATTTAAAATAATTTCATAAGAGAGTTATTTTATCTTCTAAAATGTAAAATGAACAAAGAAGATATCTCCTGATAGAGACTGAGCTTTTGAATTGAACACACAAGAATTTTAGCAGAAACTTAAATTGCTAAATATGGTAATATTAGATTCAGCTAGATAAAAAAATGCAAGTTACTCTGACACACACATTATAGTGGTTTAACATGATGAGGTTTCATTTTTGTTACATGTAAAACACGTCTGGATGTTGGTAGTCCAGGTTTAGTGTGGAGAACACATATGCATTACTTATCCAGGTTTCTATTAAAATGCTGCTTTCTTATTCAAGTATTACCTGAGACTGCAAAAATGGCTCTATGATCACCAAACATAGCATTTGCATTTCACACTCTAGGGGGATTAGGAAAAGAGTGCATTTTTTATGATCAAAGGAAACTTCTTGGAAGTCTCACATAATACTTACACTATCAAAATATTAGCTAAAATTTATTCACATAGCCACATCCAATCCATAAGAGAAACTAAGAAATGTAATCACCTTGATGGGTACAATAGTGTCCAAAAAGAACCCAAAATTTGATTACTAACTAATAAAGAAAAATTGCTCTGGCAGGGTAGCTCAGTTGGTTAGGACATCATTCCAATACACCAAGGTTGTGCGTTCTATCCCCAGTCAGGGCACGTATAAGAACCAACTAATGAATGCATAAATAAGTGCAACAATAAATTGATGTTTCTCTCTCTCTCTTCATCTCTCTAAAATCAATCAATCAATAAAAAAATAATAATAAAGTTTTTTAAAAATCAAGAGAAATTTATATTGAAATCAGGTTTGTTTTTCTTATTTTGGAGCTAATAGAAATATTATTCCACAATAGTGGCCAAGCAGTTTTGGAAACTCTGACCTAAAGGCTGTCTAACAAGACTAATCTAATCTCAAGAAGTGTCCACAGTGAGGACAATGTTGGAGTAGAAGTAAGAAGATACAAAGGATTATGAACATTTCACAAAAAAATTTTCTACATCTCAGATTTCTTACCTTTAACATGAGAACAATATTTTAGTCAATAAATTGTTCATTTAACAAATACATTTGAGTGCTTCCTATATACTAGTTACTTCCTAATAATTCTATATTGCAAGCATATCTTTTTGTGATCCAAAAGCAGAGGTTAAACATTGTAAAGGAGAGAGACAATTTGTAGGTCAATAATCATTTCTTCATTATTTACAAATTAAACAAAGCATTCAGTTTAATGCAGCTCCAGGCAAAGGATTTAGAACTCAGCATGAGCCCTTACATGCTCACGTGGACAAGGAGACATCTACTAGGAAAGCACAGTTCCTCTCACTTAACATATGTGAGTAGCTCAAACCTGAGTTGGCTCATTTTGAAAAAGCACTCAGATTCACTTTATTTTTATTTTAATACAAGTTATTTTGCAGTTCTTAGTGCAAATGTCATAATTTTTGTAGTTTTTCCATGTTGGATTGCCAACACATGCTAAGGAGCCTCACTTAAAAAAAAAAACAAAAAAAAAACAAAACAAAAAAAAAAAAACGGAGGTTGGAAGCCTCTTGGTTTAAGAAGAAAAACTGAAGAACAAAATGTGAAATACAGATCAACCTAAACCCTTTGATCATAAGAGACATTGATCATTTGCAATAAAATCAATAGAGCATAACTTATCACATTGTTGTTTTCCCTGACTATAATGGTACTGTTTAAATAATGTCATTTTGTAAAATAACATTACAATGTTTTCACTTATGTACTTAATAATCATCTAGCATAATGCATTGAATTATTATTAATTTTCTGCTTATTAATATTATCATGTTATTCCATATTAAGGGAAACAATAAAATGTTCTTGTGTTAGATGCTATTTTAGCTCTTAAGACAATGCATAACACTATGAGTTTTTAATGATTATTTAATATTTATTTATTCAGATTTTTAAACATGTAAAATGATTCAAAACATTAACTGTTTTTAACACTATATAGTGCCATTGAATAAATGACTACTTTGTGATACTATAAGTAATTTTATAATTGCTTGTTTTATTCATATAGTAATATGTAAACTAGAGTACCTGAGATTTAATCCATATATTCATTTTATTCTACATTATATTGTTTATTAGGTGAGGTTTTGTTACAGGCAATCAAAGAACCTTGACTAAAATAATATTTTCCATATGCCATCTTATTCTTAAAACCTCCACTAGGAGACTAGTGCTTACATCACGGTTTCTCAACCTCAAAACTATTGACACTTTGAGCTGGATAATTGTGGTGGGAGCTGTTCTATGCACCATAAAATGTTTAGCAGCACCCCTGGCCTCCACTATATAGACTCTAAAAGCACTCCAAGTTGTAACAACCAAAAGTCTCCAGATATTGACAGATCCTCTGCTTTCTGGAGAGGGTGCAAAGTTGCCTCTGTTCGGAAAACACTGGCCTACAAGATAAGCCTGTCAACTAGTAGTAGCCATGGAAGATTTCATTTCCATTTCCTGACATTTTTTTTTCTTCAATTCATTATGCTGCAGTGTTCAAGGTCCATTACTAGACTCATTGTAAGACTTGGAGGTCATCCAGACTGCCAGCTATAGGCTGGCTGCCTGTTCTCTAGACAGGTTCCATACCCAAATGATGAGAGCCTGCACCCTCCCCTGAGATTGCTTATACTTTGATTCCTTACTTTTTTCAATAGGTCCCTTCCTTGGATTTACTAGCTTTGATTTTCCTTTGATTCTTAGGCTGGGAAAACCTCCATTTAATCATCATTTATATAGAGGCCCACAGACACATAAACAAATAATTATAAGAGTACACTGAATCTGCCTCCATACTCTCCAAGGTCATTACTAAAGGTTCTCAGTTTCAGAGAAGCAGACAAGCATATTGTACAATTTTGTGTAGAGGGTTTTTTTTTTTTTTTTTTTTTTTTTGCCTATTGCTCTAACCAGACTCTTATTCATTTTTGGCTCCATCAGGATGGCTACAAAGATCTTAGATTCATCTTTGAGTAGAACAGTTGAATAAATAGTCTGGCTTAGATAGCAGAACATTTACATTCAAAGTTAATGTTTCTGGTAATTATTAGAAGTAAAAATATAGCCATTCAAGAAATAATCATTCTTCCTGGCCTCACCAGGCTCCACACTGAAAGGGTATCAGGACCACTCTGGACTATCCACTAACTTATTTTTACAACACATATTTATTTGTCATCTGTCGTGTGATAGATAGGCTTCTAGGAATTGAGACTACGGAGTTTAAAAAATGTTACCAACAGACATATTTTTTAAAGAAAGTCATATATAAAGCTTGCTAGCATATAAACAAATAAGATGAACCCACCAAAACCCACCAATGGAGCTGTAATGACAGTATGGATATTTTAGGTAGCATGACCTTAAAGGGACTTTTTTAAAGAAGAGACAAATGAACTGAAATTCAGTGATTAAAGGGAAGTAGCCATGTGAAGATCTGAAGAAAGACCATTCAAGGAAGACAGAGCCATAAGACCAAACTCACTGATGTGTTCTTAGTGTGGTTGGAGACTGGTAAATGAGAGAAAATGATAATTGAACTTGAAGAAGTAAGAAAGGGCCAAATCATCTGAGAAATTAGGATTTATTCTAATTATAACAATATATTGGATTATTTTAAACATGTGATTAATAGGATTAGAATGACACTTTGAAATAGTTAACTAAAGTGACTTATTTAGTTAAAACTGATTTCCCAGAGATATAATCACACAGCATGAGGCTGCATTTTTATGTCCTTTCCTTGCATCATGGCTCCTGCTGAAATATTTGAGTAGCTGGTGTCATCCAGGAATTTCTTGATTTCCTTTAGAGGTAGATCCTTGAAGGCAGAATTAGAATTTCATATTTATTTTGACTATTCTGGATAAAATAGTAAAGCTGTATTTGAAATCTCATATATATCTAAATTTGTAGAAAATATATGAAAAATGGGTTGGCTTTTGTACCATAAAATTGAGAAGAAATAGAGAAAAACAGTAGATAGGACCACAGTCCTACAGCTGGTAAGTTTTTACAGACTAGTATTAGCAGTTTGCCCTTATTGCTGTCAATAATATAGAGGATATGGGTACCTTTTCATTATAAATTAGTGATCTATTCCATAGCACTGCATATTTAAGGTAAAGGTAATGGGAATAGCTACACACTATGTCAATTTTTGAAAATTTAGGATATACAGGAAGTGTCCAGAACTTTAATTCTGACAAGTATTGTCAGCCTAGATATCCTGAGAACCCTCCATACAAAATGTTTGCAAGTACTGAATTGAACATGACATTCCTTAAGTATACACCTGAGCTCAGATGACAATCAAGGGTAAGAAAAGAAAAAGAGTTTGAAACCAACCAATACCACCACTGATGCTACAGCTAGATTCATCAAAAAGCTAGGGTTGTATTAGGCATGAGCAAAAGAGATAAATTCTGGTCTCCTTTAATTTGGTGAATTAGAACAGACTCTAGGATTAATTTTAGTTACTCTAAGGACCCCGGCATCAGTAAAGGACTGTTCAAAAAATTACACATGCCAGCAAAAGAAGACAAAAGGAAACTCATATGTTTTGACCTTTGACCTGTGTGGGGAATAAATATTTTCTTTGTAAATCCATAATATTAAGTCTGACCTCACATAGGCTTGCTATTTGAATTTTCCAAAAACAGAAAGATATCACACACCAGCCCAAGCCAAGAAATTACTACAAACCAGTCCCTGGTAGGTACTACCCTGGGACCCATAATAGAAGCAATACCTATTTCTACTCAGGTCTCACCAGATACCCACAAAGAAAGCCCCATGAAAATGTATTTATAATCCAAAGTCCTTTTAGTATATCTTACTGATTTTCCAAAAGGAAAGAAGAGTTAGAATAAAAAGGCAGACTATTATAGGGAAAAAAAGAAGGGAAGAAGGAAGAAGGAGGGAAGGAAGGAGAGAAGGAAGAAAGAAATTTACATCTAGACACTTCATATTGGGTTGGCCAAAACGTCTGTTTAGTTGTTTTCATAAAATAAAATACACGTTTTTCATTTTCACCAAAAACTGTATTGATTTGGACATCTTGAGTATGTTGGCTATCTCCTGCTATTGTCTTCTAGTGGGCAGAGGCCAGGGGTGCTGCTAACCATCTTCCAAGGCATAAGACAGCCCCACAACAAAAAATTATTTGGCCAAAATATCAATAGTACCAAAAACTTTGCAAACCACTTTTGATGTATTTGAGAAGCCACAGTACCTTCTCCATACACTGCATAAATCTTGATTTTTTGCATTTCAGTTGTGTTTCTACCTTTCTTGAAATAATAAAGCATAACATGTGGAAAATGTTGAGTATCTCCTTCCATCTTCAATATTAAAATAGCTGCACAAAAATTTACCAATTTTGATAAGTTTTTTTAAATGCATGCTGATATGACAGGTGTCACAATACAATCTAACAAAATTATCTTGAGTGAAGTTTAAAGACAATTAAGCAGTACTAGAGCCATCGTACAGAAAAAAAAATAATGGCTCTTTCGGATAACCCAATATTAATATTGATGAAAGCATTTGAGTAGAGTCTTATTAAGAAAAATTTGACAGCATTTATCAAAATTTAAATTGCATGTACACTTTAACAGTGACCATTTCATTTAAAAATAATACCCTTCTGAATTTTCCCTTTTTCTTACTGTACTTATTTTTCTTTATAGAACTTATCTTTGCCAGGAATATGATTTCAACATAAATTTGTTAATTGGCTTTTGAAAGCACTAAAATGTCAACTATATATATTTTGTCAATTCACTCCTATTTCCAAAACACATAATATGCTCTCAATGGAAATATGTTGGAGGTAGATAAATATAGAGATAGAGAGATATAGATATTTGTATATAATCATATATGTATTCTAACATATGTATGTATATATGTACATAAATATATAGCCATATATTCACACATATGCTTTATATAATATGTAACATAATACTAATAATATATGCAGTATATTTTATATGCCACAAGTAATATTATAAATAGCTTTTTAAAATAGCAAAATTTGGAAATAATCTAATGGTCTGCAGATAGGAATTAAAGCATTTGGCAATGCTACTTTACTGCATCCTGTGATGCATTGACATACAGAGATCTACAGGAAATATTAAATAAAAACTAGTCATAAAAATATAAATGTAGTAGGTGATGTCATTTATGTAAGATATTTTTCCACTCAAAAATAATTTTTTAAAAACTACAAATTTGAAAAAAGAGAAAAAAGGCTCAAAAGGCTCACACCTAAATATTAAGGTAAAACTTCTGGGGAAGAGAGTAAGATGAAAAACAGGAAACTGTGCAGGAGGAAGCTTTACTTACATTTTATATAATATTTCTGAATTATTTGTCATTTAAATAAAGATACAAGGAATATAACTATAGAAAAATCAATTCTAAAAATTTAAAGGTGGTTTTAAAAATACATTTAATGCCTCTGACATTTTAGCCTATAAACAGTGATATATTTTTGTGCATTTCACTCCATTTGAAGTTAACTTCTCCCTGATTACATAGCTAAGAAACCAATTCTCTCCTCAAGCAACAAGTTGTTATTCATGTTAATGAACAGTTGATATTTGGACAACATTGGTTTGAAATGTGCAGGTCAACTTGTACAGAGATTTTTAAAAATAGTTACTGGTGTTGTCTTTATCCATGGCTGGGAGTCTGTGGATTCAGAGGCTGAACTATAGGCATTGATCTATGACTTTATATATAGGGGACTTGTGCATCGGTGGATATTGGGATCAGCAAGAGTTCTGGGACAAATCCCCTGTGAATACTAAGGAACAACTTAATTTTGGAGGAGTCTAAAGTGATACATGGATTTTTTACTGTAGGTGGAGTTGGTGCCTCTAACTCTTGCGTTGTTTGTTCAAGGGTCAACTGTATTTGCTTATTTATTTTTGCTTCTTGACAGAGCAAAATATGTTATTAAAATTCAATATTATCTATCATCTACCTATTGATAAATTTATAGATTTATTATATATCAATCTATCTACCTAACAAACTATTTTTTGCAGTATTTTTTGAATCATAGAACTACCTGCTTTTAAATCCCTTATGGTTCTTTTAAAAATTGATTCAGTGTAAATGACATCTAAATAATAAACAATAAAATCGGTAGGAAATGAAAATACCAAAGAGATATCTGCACCCCCATGTTTAAAACAGCATTATTTATAATAGCCAGGACATGGAAATAATCTAAGTGTTTCCACAGAAGAATTCATATGGAAGTGTTATACATATTATATAGGTTATGTGTAACATTATTATTCAACTATATATTTATATATAATATATATATATTATTCAGTCATAAAAAAAAAGAAAGGAGAAAATCCTGCCATTTGTGACAACATAGATGAACCTTGAAGATGTTATTGCTAAATGAAATGAGTTAGAGAAAAGACAAATACTGTGTAATCATACATATATACAGATATATTTTTAAATCTTAAAAAATAGCACATATTAAATAGCATGCTCATTTGTTAAAAAGAAATGTGATGTTTTTTTCTCCTACACACCTATATTTTATATTTTCAATTGAGATAAAATAAACATAATTCAAAATTTATCATTTCAACCATTTTTAAGTGTACAGTTTAGTAGTGAATAGAGCATTCACTTGTTGTGCACTTATCTCCAGAAACCTTTTCACCTTGCAAAACTAAAATCCTATATCCATTGCAAATACTCCCTGTTTCTCCTTCCACGCCCTGGAAACTACTTTCTTTCTCTGAATTTGACTACCCTAGGTACCTCATATAACTGAATTCATGCAGTATTTTTGGTGACTGGCTTATTTCATTCGGCATATTAGCCTCAAGGTTCTTTCATATTGTAGCATGCATTAGAATGTCCCTCCTTTTTAAGACCAAATACCGTTACATTGTATGCATGGAACACATTTTGTTTACCCATTCCTTTGCACACAGGCATTTGGTTCTACCATTTAGCTATTGTGAATAATGTTGCTATGAACAATAGCATTCAAATATCTCATTGAAATCCTCCTTTCAATTTGTTTGGTTATATACTCACAATGTATTGGTAGATCATAGGATAATATTATTACTCTTTATTTTCTTATGAGCTCAGCTTCCAACATCTTTACAAGACTATCTTTTTGCCACCATAGCCTTCCTGAGAGAGGCTTTTCCCTCTTGGTCTAGTACTACAGGATAGTTATTCACTCTTTATAACATTACTTTATGTTAATTATCTACATAGAACTGACCACTGTCAGAATTTTAGTGTTTTGTGTACGTATGCATATGTAAACAAGTTGTTTGCTTTAAATTTATTTTTAACTTAAAATTATATTTAAATTTAAATTCTCAATTTTAATTTAAGGTCCATGATGATCAAACCTCTTTTTTTTCTATATAGAATTTTTATTTTGTTTTTCAATCACAGTTGTCCCATTCTTTTCCCCCATTGCACCCCCCACCCAGCCCACCCTGTCTTTTATTCTCATCTATATCCCCAGTGCTAGAGCCTTCAATAAATATTTATTTAATTTAATCAATTATAGAGTAAGAAGGAGTGAATAAGCAGATAAAAAGAAATCCAGATAATTTTATCAACTCTTCACTTTGTTACTTATAACTTTTGTAAGTGCAATGGCACAATAGTCATTTTACAACTTTCATAAAAGTATTCTGAAGATGAAAAAAAAATGAAGACCATGAAGTAATAGATTTTGTCCAGTTTTACTAGAAATGATTGAATGTGCCCATTTTGTGATAGTTTTTCTTTTACTTCTCTATGTGATAGAAAATACATAGAGTATTATAATGGAATAGAAAATGACTTAAATTATTGAGCTTAAGGCTAGCTTTTTACTCTGAAATCCCTCATTTTATCACAATAACACAATATAAAGTTAGCTCAGAGTAGATAATGGCATGAAAAGAAAAAGTCTTCCAAATAATCTGGCAAGCATATATTTCATTTTCACTCACCTGAAATCCAGGCAATGGCGGTTGAACCCATCATTGGCAGCCCTGTACCACAGCTATTTTCAGACAGTCTCTTCCTGTCTACACTGGACAGTCACTGACTGTACAACCTGTCTCTGTGGCAATCTTTTTGCTATTTTTTAGAGTAAAAACCTTGATCAGAACAAAGTGGAATGTCATATTTCTCCCATTTTGATAAGAAGAGGTATTTAATCTTTGAAGCACTGAAAAATAATCCTTTTAGTTCAAATATTTTATCAATTGTATTATAAATGAAAGCAATCTATGTATGTTGTATCATTCATCATAATGAAATAATCATCTCATTTATTTTACTTCACAAAGCAGAAAGAAATAAAGAAAAGAAGAAAAAAAGAGGATGAGAATATTACAGGGAAAGGAAATGATATTTCTGAATCAGTCAGCCTCTTTTCTCCAGGTTAGACATTGGGTTTTCTGTTCCTTGTTGTCTACAATAGCACTTGCCATGGTGCTAAGGGTAGAAGTTTGGCTCATTAAATATGTGTGCATAAACAAGTGCTAGGATAAATGTAAGCAAAATTAAGACTTGCATGTTAAAAGATAATTTTCAAAAAAAAGGGGGATTGGGTAATATCAAGACTCATACAGATATAAAAATGATCACATATTAAAGATTTTATGTGACTCGTTAATGAGGAAATGGATGATGCCTTACTACAAATACAAAGGGAAATCCAAGAACAGACACCTTTACAACTAGGAATATTGAAAAGTATATGAACGGAGGCAAAACTTTTATCTCCTGGAGTGAACAGGCTTTTCCTCTAACAGCTAGTATTAATTTGCATATCTATAGACAAGAATTGTTTTGCAATACTATCAGTTATCTACAACTTGCAGAGTTGTAAAATAGCTACCATAAAATTAGGATCAGATAATACAGAAGAGTGTATTGCAGACAATACGCTTTCTTTTTCTTATTCAGATAAAATGTATATGTGGGTTCTCCTCACTTCAGAATCATTTGTCCCTTTTTGCTTTTCCTACTTACCATAATATACAATCACTCTGCTCACATTCTCATGATTATTTGGGGCCAAAGAAACACAGGAATATACATTTTTATAGGAAATTTTCAAAGAGAAAATATTTATAAACAAGAAGCATACCATATTATGCTCTCATTTTAAGTAATAGAAAAATGTATTTGACAGAAGACCTTAACTTGCATTCCTTCATTCTTAACATGCAAAACTTTAGGTATTTAAGATTTAGAGAGTATCTCCTTTTATAAATGAGTAAATACAAGCTTTGAAATGTTAAGGAAGAGAACTAAGTCACACATTATTTGGTGGTAAACACAATTCTCCTGACTGCTTAAATTACTTGTTCAGGAATGAGACTTCCAGTGATGATGGAGGCTTGGACAGACACACTGCATCTCCCTCCACAACTAAGAAGGAATACAACTACCTCAAAACTAGAGACAACCAAAAGTTCCAGGAAATTGAGTTGCATGGACATCCAACAAAGATATAAAGAAAAAATACTCACCCAGACAGGTAGGAGGGGTGGAGCCAGGGTGGAGAGGACATGGTGTGGTGATGGCGGCAGCTGCAGCAGCGGCAGGATGGCAGAAAGCACAGTCACACATTTTAAAAAGTGGGAGGGACATGGGGGAGCATTCCCAGCTCCTGATCAAAATGTGTACCTCATGGTCCCAGTGCCAGGGAAAATTAAGCATCATTACTTCTGACTGTGCAAACCAGTGGGGGTTGGGTCAGAGAAAGAGACTTCCTGTCTCTCAGCAGAGTCCACTAGTTTAAAGGGCACCCACGGTCCTAGAGCATCCGCAGACCCACCCACTCTGGGAACAACAGTCAGGGCAACAACTAGAGAGGCACCAGTCCCATACAAAGTGGGAGAAGTGCCTGGAAAAGGGACGAGTGCT
The DNA here is from genome assembly GCF_987537825.1 of Furipterus horrens. NCBI lineage: Eukaryota > Metazoa > Chordata > Mammalia > Chiroptera > Furipteridae > Furipterus > Furipterus horrens. Next base: position 58,882,523 of record NW_028327173.1, on the reverse strand, counting down.
GAGCAAGTGACATTGTTCCCTCTCAGACCCCTCCCCCACATACAGAGCCACACGTGGTGAAATAGGTTGCCCTCTACTGATGAGGAAACCTAAGACTCCACCCCTTACAACATAACAGAAGCAACAGCTCTTTCTAAGAAACAGAGGCAAACAAACATAGGAGTCTGTCAAGATAAGGAGACAGTGAAGTATGGCCCAAAATGGAGAATGGATCAAGGTTCCAGTGGGAGAACTAAGTCACAAGGAGGTCGCCAACTTAACAGATGCAGAGTTCAAAACACTAGTGATAAAGATGATCACAGGCTTGTCAGATATGTTTAAGTACAGCAAACACATAAGGAAAGAAGTGAAGGCTGTGCTAAATGAAACAAACAAACAAAAAAAATCCACACAAAACCAGTGGTGAAGGGAAGGAAAATGGGGTTCAAATCAATAATTTGGAACATAAGGAGGAAAAAAACAGTCAATAAGTACAGAATGAGGAAAGAAGAATTCAAAAAAATGAGGAGAGGCTTAGGAACCTCTGGGACAACTTTAAACATGCCCACATCCAAACCACAGGGGTGCCAGAAGGAGAAGAGGAAGAGCAAGAAATTAAAAACTTATGTAAAAAAATAATGGAGGAAAACTTCCCAAATTTGGCAAAGGAAATAGACATACAACTTCAGGAAGCACAGAGGGTCCGAAACAAGCTAGACCCAAAAAGGACCACACCACGATATAACATCATTAAAATGTCAAAGGTTCAAGATAAAGAGAGAATCTTAAAAGTAGCAAGAGAAAAGCAGAGAGTTAAATACAAAGCCATGCCTATAAGACTATCAGCTAGTTTCTCAAAAGGAACTTTGCAGGCAAGAAGGAACTGGCAAGCAGTATTCAATGTGATGAAAAGCTAGGACCTACAACCAAGATTATTCTATCCAGCAAAGCCATCATTTAGTATGGGAGGGCAGATGAGGTGCTTCCCAGACAAGGTAAAGCTAAAAGAGTCCATCATCACCAAGTCATTATTACATAAACTGTCAAAGGGAGTCACTTAAGAAAAAGAAGATCAAAATTATGAACAATAAAATGACAACAAACACAATTATCAACAACCGAATCTAATAAATAAGAACAAAATCCAACTAAGCAAACCAGAATAGAAACAGAATCATAGGTATGAGGATCACTCAGAGGGTTATCAGCTGGGAGGGGGAAGGTGGAGAAATGGGGAAATGGTGCGGGGATTAAGAAGCATAATTGGTAAATACAAAATAGACAGGGGAAAGTTAAGAATAAGATAGGAAAGGGTAAAGCCAAAGAACATATATACACAACCCATGGACATAAACTAAGGGGAGTGGGATTGCTGGAGGGAATGGGGGTAATGGTCAGAGGGGAGAAAAGGGGAAAAATTGAAACTACTATAACAACATAATCAATAAAATATACTTAAAAATAAATAAATAAATTACTTTTTCATTCCTCTGAATTAGAGAAGCATGCACGATCACTGTTTTAAGTTCTACACAAGAGTTTGGCCATGGCAGTTGCTGCCATGAATGTGACCAGGAATAAACAAATGTACCACAACTTCACTAGGAGTTTTCCTTAAGAAGGATAAAGTCAGGCACAGATCAGAAGAGGGAAATAATTACTTCAGGCTTTAGGAAGTGCTGAAACAGGACTCTTCCCAGTATTACTTAAAATAGTTCATGCAAAAGGCTTAGTACTTGCTTGGCACATAGTGAACACTCAGTGTTAGTTAATATAGTGAAAATTACATGCATTACTAGTATTACTGAATATAATAAGAAAGAAACTTATACTGAAAATGTTTTCACAAGGTTCCCAATTTTTATGACTTGTGTGTTCCACCTTCAGGCTGTGGGGCAATATCTCAGCCTTATTCTAATTAAGGAATGTTTATCTCTTTTATCTTACACTTTATTTACATGTTTTCTACAGACTGAAGTTTGTAGGTATTTTATAGAAAGGTTGTGAGTCAGCCAGAACTCAGATATTTCTAACGAAATCCTGCTCTCCTACTTGGTGATAGGGTCTCCTTTCAGTCCCCTGACAAGAACATGGATCAAGAGCAATATTTGGGACACACACACAACTTGGCCATTTATAATCCAAATATAAGTTCAGATAATTTATTCTGCCAAAGAATTTGTATTCTGATCGGTGTAAATGATACTGAACATCATTTTCTTAAAGGAGAACTATAAGCTGCCAAAAGCTCAATAATCTGTAGCATCCAGTAGAAAAAAATATGTATATATGTAATATATATGCCTATTTTTAACTAGTTATAATTAGTAACCCAATGGTTAGAGCTAATGAAATAATTTAATTCAAATTTTCTGCCAAGTCTACAAAATAGGTTTTTATCCCAAAATGAGATTTCTATAGCCTTATGAAAATAAATAGAAAGGAAAAAGTAATCTTTTAAACATAGTTTTTATTTCTCAAGTGTAAAGGAACAGTATAACCTGTTTGTTAAGACTCCCACTTTCTTCTTTTTAAATAAAATTTTATTCATCATTTGAATTCATGCTGAAATTAAGGCCACTTAGTGATAGAATTATTCTTTCTTTGCTTCAGCTCAGTAGTAAATAGAAGATAATTTTTTTTTAGTTCTTCAGACTAGTAAATGACACAAAGACAAAAATACTACTTTTCCATTTTACAGAACTCTGAATTATTTTTATGACGAAGTAAAATATCTTCATTTTAAGGTCATCCTATTTCAAGTCTTGCTAGATTTCTTTAGATTTTCCTCCTTGTTCTAAAATATCATTTTCATGATACTCTTTAAAAGTGTTATTTTCTGGACCTCATTGAAAATTCATTTCATTTCAGACAGAATTATTGTTCATTTCATTTCAGACAGAATGATTGTTCTCTCATTGAGAAAACTTCCAATATTCATTTTTATTAATTCTCACTAATATTTATTGAACAATTTCACTCCATGAGACAATATAATAAGCAAAATATAGTTTCACTAATCCAAAAATATTTAAATAAAAATAAATACATGTATCTAAATGTTATATGTAATATACATATATACATACACATAATACATAGAATATAAATACATCTCTTCTTATCTGTATTTTCTCTGAGGTACTAAAGAAATATTTTTCAGGGTGAATTACATTTAGAGACTAAAGTAAATGGTTTAAAAGGAGAGAGTAAAATACCAGGGCAGATAGAGCTTTTCTCAACATAGCCATAACCTCATCTATTTAAGTACATATTAGCCTTAATAAGTAAGGTGAAGGAAATCATTTGTGAGATACAAGCAAAGAAAACTGAGCATCTTATCACCCAGTGGAGCCAGAAAGTTTCATGCAGTATTTTTTCCCCCACTTTGTGAGACTGGCTGGTGATGACAATCTTGTACAAACAAAAATAGGAAATTTAAGAATCAAAATTGAAAGCGGACTATTAGAATAGCTAATATTACTTTAGAAAAACAAAATAATTTTGGTAAACACGATAAGCATTTACTACCACCTCTACATTTGTCCTGTTATCTATGTCAGGGTTCACATAACATATATTGTTAGAATAGATGCCTTCTCTCCACTCCTACTCACTGCAAGCACCTCTACGGTACACCAAACTGAAACTCTGTTCTCTACTCAAAAATGTTGTTTCAGCAATCATTCTTTCTTGCTCTCCAACTTCATCACATTTTCCCTCCTTCTTCTTCAATATGATTAACATATAACTATGGTGCTCTCTTGCTTCTTCTCTCTCTTTCTTTCAATCCTTTAGTTACTATACTACTGTAGAGAAAAATCACTTGATAGAGTTAGCTGTCTCTCTCCAAATTTTTTAATTTATAATTTTAAAAATAAACCCACTACAACCAGAATTCTTCCCCCTACCGCTCTACCAAATAGTTCTTTTCAAAGATCAAGCACTTTCTCATTGATAAATTTAATAATCATTTATATGCTTTTCCTTACTTGATCTGTCAGCAACTGTTTACAAGATGTATCACTCTGTACTCCCAGAAATTTATTATTCATCTGATTCTTAGAATCCCAGATTTTCTGATTGTCATTTCACCTGTCTGGTCACATCATCTTCTTTCTTGTTCCTTTATATCTCCTCAGCAAGAACCAACTATGTAATTTGTGGATCCCAGGTCAAAATGAAAATGTGGGAGCTACTGGTCAAAAATTAAGAATGACACAGCAAGAACAGAATCTTAAAGCAAGCTTGGGTGCCATCTAAGTATGAGGCCCTGTGGAACCACACCAATCTCAATTCCATGAGGCAGTCCCTCTTTCAGCCTCTAAAAGTTAGAAAGCCCTAAAGCTCTAAAGCTGAAACCCTGGGCAGTTTCTCTTTTCTCTCTACATCTATTGCCTAGGTGATTTCATCCAATCTCTTGGGTTTAATTTCATTATATTTGTTGATGATTTTTTAATCTATATCTCTATATTATTTCTCTAAACTGTATTTCCTTTGTATGACCGATAAAAATTTCAAATTCGACATGTCTAAGTTCCTGATCTTCCTTTCAAAATGGTTGTATCCACAGCCTGCTCCAATTTAGTTAATGACAGCTCCACTCGTTCAGTTTCTCGGGCCCCAAACCGTGGTGTCATCTTGATGCTTCTCATTCTCTTATTTCTCAGTCAATTCTGTTAGTCCTACCTTCAAAATTCATCCATTATATTACCACTGCTCTCATTCATGCTGAGACTACTGTAATTTCTCACCTAGATTATTAAAATACCTTTCTGATTTAGACTCCTGCTTCTGTTATTGACTTTTTTCAGGTTACTCAACTCAGCATCCAGAGAAACTTATTAAATACTGATGTCACTCTTTTCTCATAGCCACCTGTTGGGTCCTACTATGATTCAGCATGAAAGGCAAAGTTCTTATGTGACTTACAGACACACCCTAGATGTTTAACGCACCTCCTTATAATATCATCACCTACCTAACCTCACTACTCTCCCTCATGGATTTTGTCCTATTTCTTGAATATATAAGAAATATTCCTGTTCAATAGTTTGAGTATATTTTTTACTCTTCCTAGATAATTCTTTCCCTAAGTATATTGCATGGCTAGGTGACTCATTATTTTATGTTCACTCAAATTTTACCTCCTATGGTAGATTGAATAATGATTTTTAATCAAGATGTCAATGTTTAATCCCTGGAACGTATCAATATTTTACCTTATATGGCAATGGTAACTTTGCAGGTGTAATTAAACCAAGGATCTTGAGCTGGGGAGATTACCCTGGACTATTCAGGTAGGTCCAATCTAATCACAAGGGTCTTTAGCAGAGTGAGTCCTGAGGAGTAGAGTAAGAAGTTGCACATGAGGCTGTAGAAGCAGGAGGTTAGAGTCATGAGAAGAAGGAGATACAAGCCAAGGAATTCAGGCAGCCTCTAGAAGCTGTAAAAGGTAAGAAAACAAATGCACCATAAAGGCAAAGAAGGAATTCAGCCCTACCAACACTTTGATTTTTCACTACTGCTCTCTAAGATTATAAAAATAGATTTGTATTGTTCTAAGCCACTAATTTTATGCTAATTTGTTACAGCATTAGGAAACTAATACACCTCTCACTGAAGTCTTTCCTAACCATCTTGTCTAAAGTTCTAATGGCTGGTCCCTTTGTTTATTTTTCTATTTATACTTATAATGCAGGTCACATACTATACTGTTGATTTTATTCAGTTATCGAGTATATCTTCAGCCTTCTCCATTGCTATACGAGTTCCATAATTACTCGGGTTAGGGTCTTTTTTTATCTACTACCATAACTGTACTACCGAGAATATGCCAGGGACATTTAAGGTGTTCATTGAATATTTGTTAAAAATATTGAGTTCAGATTTTTTGCTTCTCTCTATTCAGTTATTTTTATTTCTTCAGTGATTGTATCCATGAACCTTCTGACCTAACACAATGTACTATAACAGTAAATATGATTTTGTGTTTGTATGTGTTCATGTATGTGCTTGTGTGTACATGACACAAGCATAATTATATTTGACTAATAATGGTGTGGTAAATTGGTTTAACTCTATGATGACTTTAATGTGTAATCAATAGGATCAATAGGACCAGACCAAACAATTCACATTTCATATTTGCTTACTTTTGCCATGGAAATTATAAAAAAAAATAGCTGTGATGTTCAATTAAAACAATATAAACAATAGAAAACCCACAATGACCACAATTAAAAACAGATGGCATCACTTTTAATGCAATACATTACTTCTTATACATGGTGGAGAATAGAGTGAAGAAATTTTAATGCCTTTCTCACTTCATATATATATTTCCTACACATAAGTATAGCTCTTCCCTATTAACGTATGGCCACAAATATGCCATAGCTTTTATAAGATAATGTACCACTTCTTAAGCATTGTAACAGAAGGTCAATGTTTTAGATTTTGACCTTAAGGAGACTATAAAACTACATACTCTATTTTCATTTATATCTGTAGAGCACCACCAGGTTGAAGAAGAAAAAACAGTCTTTGAAATAAAACAGACACTGTATAAATGCCAACTGCACTCTAAGTTTCATCTTTCACAAAGAAAACACAAAGGAAGTAACTTGTGCAACTGTGCATTATCTTTATATAAGGGACTTTAAAAAATGCCTGCTATCCATGTTTAATAAACCTGAATTTTCAATTGGCTTGTTAGTAGTGTCAGTAGATATCCAAGCTTATTATGCTATGCCATAGAGTGCAGCATTCTGAGAAGGACATTTCCTTAGTGATATATTTATTTACAGACCAAAATATAGGATTGATTGGGGGAAATGTTTTTTTTTTCAGGATTAGAAACTTTGGCAATTATTTTTCATTTCTGCCTCTAGATTTTACTTGGCAGTGTAAATTTATATTTAAACTGCATTGATGATTCTCAGGGAGGGGGTTTAATTCTATTCATTGAGGTCTCAATGAGGATGCAATAGGGTTAAAATAAAAGCTATTGTCATCCTTTTTTCTCATATCACTATTTTCATCTTGGCAAAAAAAGATATAAACTGCTCCTTTGTCATGTAGCTTTAAAAATATTTTATTTATTTATTTATTTTATAGAGAGGGAAAGGGAGGGAGAAAGAGAGAGAGAGAAACATCAATGTGTGGTTGCCTCTCACGTGCACCCAACTGGGGATCTGGCCTGCAACCCAGGCATGTGCACTGACTGGGAATCAAACCAGCAGCCCTTTGGTTTACAGGCCACCACTCAATCCACTGAGCCCACGCCATCCAGGGCTATCATGGCACTAGGACATGAAGTGGGAAAAAAACAGCCACTGACAAAACTAAGAATGAAGGTGTTTATATCATATTAGTGGCCAAGTAAAGTGCTTCTGCTGAGAGCAAATTAATATCTGACAGAGCCATATTCAGAAGGGAAATAATGAAGAAGGACACTATGTACTTCTCAGGCACTTCATCAGAAAGTACATATGTGTTCATTAAAAGAAGCTTATGCATATGTCCCATAAGACATCGTGGAACTCAGCAATTATGTATTTTCCCTTATTTTACAGCTTGTTCTCCCACCAAGCATCTCCATTTGAAAAGTACAAATCTATTTCACAGTCAGCATGTATAAAAACACTTTTCAGTAGTAATAGCAATATTACATATATAAATGTCAATTTTGACCAAGTAATTCAAATTATGTTACAGAGTTTACATCTTTAAGTAACTACCTTTACTATAAAAGTAAGGATACTGAAAAACTGAGTAAATTAATAATTTATCCAAAATCAATTTTATAGGTCACGAACAGTGCCAGAACTTAACTCTATCCATTAGAATAGATCAACTCCCTCACTTGAAGTTGGCATATTACACTGCAGGTAACATCATACGAGTATCTAGTAAAGACTTTAAGCTATTATTGTAGAGTGGCTTCAGACAAAATTCGAATTTAATGAAACTTCCCTCTGAAACTTGATTCAAAGCAAACCCCATCCTTTTTATTTCCTGTACATCTTCTCTTGTAGTGAAGGATCCAAAGATAGCACACAAATGGATGTTTCTCTGATACCTGTGGCTTATCAGTAAGAATAGAAGTAATGGAAATCTTATGAGAAAGCCTGCTCTTAAAAGATTTCCAATCCAATTTTTAAACTCAAAAAGCTTGAATTAGTTTCAGATTAACATCCAAGTCTTTCAAAGCACATCTTTCAGGATTCAGTAATCCAGAGGACATCAAGCACTGGAATTTAGGTTCAATTTTTGTGGCAAGAGGAGAGAAATAGCATATACGCAGGGTTTTTCTTATCTTTTTTGTCATATGCCCTCTCTTCTATCATTTTTGTTACTACATGTCATTTATTTTCCCAGTTACACTTTTATTACCTCCTTATGATATAAATACTTGCATGTATGAATGCACCCCCAACCATACATATGCAATGCAAAGCTTCTTAATATTCTGCTAAAGCAATGTGCTAAGTCAACAAGTCTTTACGAGAAATACTCCATAGCTGCCAACCCTAGGAGGATCAGAGTCCAAATATATTCATTTCAGTGTCCTTCAAATGCATTTTAAAGGGAGGGGATCCCATTTCACAGTCCTATGAGACAGTACAGCTGCCATCCTTTTTCTCTCTCTGCTCCTTCAGATTCTCCCCATTGCAGATAAGGTTGGGCTGGTTGCCAAGCTCTGTCTCAGATTTATTCTCCCAACTGTAGGTCAGCTATTGGTGCAAACATCTGTAAGACAGGCAGGTGGCAAGGGTGTTACAGAGATGCATCCACCTCAGTCTACTCTGAAGAAGTTGAAGCAAGAGGAAGAAATATGATTTATAATTCATAGTGGAAGCCTTTGGGCAATTCATACATCACAGACCCAACTGAATATAGAGGGTATTAATTAAAAGAAACAGAATCCAGTCTTTTTTAAGAGGCCACAGAAGTATTCCATCAAGAAGCATTCCATCTACTTTCAGCAACTTATTCATCTGTGTACTTTCCAAGCCTTCCTTTTGAGGATAGTTCTCCTGCTGAGGTCTGCTGTCTATAGAGAATGAGCAAGTAGATTGAAGTTTCAAGCTGTAGCCCTGGGTGCTTTGTCAAATTATAAATAAAAAGTGCCTCATATCTTACTGGACAAATTGAGGCAACTGTTAATGTGATATTACGTGCAATGTTTATTTTCATAGAACTAATATTTAATCTGTTTCAGTGAAAGCCAACCACATATTATTTGTTTGTAGATTGCACATATTTGAAAGCTGATGGCCATTATATGGCAAAAACATTTGAAAACACATGGGTTTTATACATTCCTGAGTCAAGTGTAATGTAAACTGAAGCTGGTCCCTGCTGGGTGTTGCAAATGCTTGTGCTGTGGCTGAGGTTGCTAATGTCAATGTTAGAGGAAAGAAAAGGACACAAAGAAATGTATTTCTTTAGCATATTCTTTTCTTCCTAAGGAAACTTGAATACAGCATGCCTCTAAAAACTGACACAAATTCCAAGTTTCCTTATAATATAAGGTTTCTCCACAAAAGTGGTCACTTTCCCTAAAAATACCTGAATTGTTTCAATGTAATTTAGCTGCCATTGTTAAAAACACTTGACTAAGTGCTCCTGTATATAAAACTACATGATATTTGCTACTAGCATGAAATACAAATCTCAGAAGCCTCAAACACTGCTATGAAATGCAGCTCTATTTTCATTTACTCTTAGGCAATAAGCAGGATTAAACCATTTCAAAGAATCCTTTTGCGTACATTTTATCATATTTCTCTGATTTTCCTGCCTGGAGTAGTAGCTCCCAAATCAACTGAACCAATAGGGTTGGGTGATTATCCTAAGATTCTGATTTTAAGCTCTCCAGATTTTTCTAATTGGTAATCAGCTAATTTGAAAAACCTTTGTTTTATTTCACGAGTACCCCATGAACAGCAAACCTCTGATTTCTAAATATAAGCATATACTCCAAAGTAGATTGAGAGTCTACTAGACACATGTTCATGTCTATCTCCATCCCCAAAAGCTCTACACACCCTTTAAGACCTCATACTAGTTGCTATAAAATTCAGTCATTGTTCTTGTCTAATTGTAACACTAAATAAAAGCTATAGAGAAGAATCTGCTCATCTTCTCATAGCTCTCTTTTTCCAGAAGCCCTTTTCTTGTCCTTCTTTCTCCCTTGTGTTTTTTTCTTTCTTAAACTTAGTGTATTGATCCACTACAATTGTCTCTTCATATAGCATTCCTATTTTAACTCCTGTTGTGGGTTAAACTGTGGCCCTCTTTAAAAGATAAGTCCATAGTCTAACCCAAGAACCTGTAAATGTCACTGTAGTTGAAAAAAGAGTGTTTGCAGATGCAATTAAGGACCTTGAAACGAAATCCTCCTGGCGTCTATGAGTCGGCCCTAAATCCAATGACAGGCACCCTTATAAGACAGAGCAGAGAAGACATGGAGACAGAGAGAAGGCTGTGCAAAGACTAAGACAGGGACTGGAGTGGTGCAGTCACAAGCTAAGAAACACCTGGAGACACCAGAGGCTGGAAGTGCAGGGAAGAAATCTTCCCTAGAATTTTTGGAGAGAGTATGGCTATGCCAACACCTTCATTTCAGTCTTGTAGCTTCCAAAATTATGAAAAATAATAAATTTCTGGGTTTTTTTTAAGCCAACAGTTTTGTAGTAACTTGTTATTGCAGCCTAAGGGAACTGATATAACTCTTTTCTTTATTTCTTGTCTAGACCAACTTTCACCTATTTAACACTAAAATAAACATTATTCTGCCTCTCCCTTTATCCCTTGTCCTCTCTTCAGACCATTACATATTATCAAGGAACTTGAGTCATAAACCAAAGAGTAGAATTCACAACGCATCTCTGTGGAGAAAACAAAAGTTATATCTATATTTGGGTACCTTAAGAGGAGGGACTAAATATTCTTATTTAGGACTGTTAAACATAGCATAAACTCAGGCACATGGCTGTTTAATAAATATTTTAAATTAGATGAAATTAAACTTCAGTGTATTCAATGTCTAAAGTCTCTGAAAATTCTTTAATTTAAAATTTTAATTTACCAACATGTTTTCATCTACTTCCTCAGTCTCTTCATATTCAACCTTATGTCTTCAAACACCAGTTATTCAAATGCATAACCCATATCATAATCATAATAATTAAGTAATGGTAATTAAATAACAGAGTGTAATGGCATTATGACAACACTAATAACTCACTTGCATTTTAGAACAAATATACTTTGGGAGTTTCATTTGGGAACTTAACTACCATTTAGTATTTTTTTTTTCATTAGAAAATATATTGTTCATTCTGACAAATGCTTTACAAAGTAATTCCTGGAACGCAATAGTTTTATGAGTTAAAGGCTATCTTCTTCTCTTCTTGCTAATCCCACCTCTATGATTCTGTGTTGAATATACTTATTTCTTGTTACATTTAAGTAATAAAGTTTTATAAAAATAAGATTTTATTCATGAGAGACTATTGTGATAGGTGTACAGAGGGGCTGCTACATTGGGAGGGGTTTTGTAGTAGGAAAGAGAGATCAGGCTCAACCTGAATACAACAAGAAAATGTGGAAATTTAGAGCCAAGGAATAGGGTCCAGGTCTATGGATGGAACATTATTTAAATTACTAAGTAAAATCATTGATAGGTTTTTATTTCATGTTTGATAAGAACCATGATTTTACCATCTTGAAAATATGCTGTCATGGAAGATAAATCCACCTCTTAAGTGCCCAGTGTTGAGAAGACAAAATTTTTGCTCTATTCTTATATGTCCTTCTGGCTCATCTAATAATTAACATGAAATAGACTAACAGGAGAAAAGAAAATTCAATTATGTACATACAGGGGCCCATATAAACATCAGGCCCAAAGACATATTTAAGCTTATTTGCCATCCTGAGCTACAAAATGGGGTAGAGGTCTGGTGCTTTAAATGGGTGGAGGGGAATTTCCAAGACAATAAGAAAAGATATTTTGTAATTAAATGTTTTTTTTCTGCAATATAAAGTCATTCATATAAAAAGCTATTTCCCTTTCTGAACAAGATCGCTTTCTAAATTATTTTGGTAATTAAGGCAAGGGTAAATTTTTCTTGAATCTACTGGGTCTTGATTGCATTCAGCTCATAATAGTCTGTACATTGGTTATGGCAGATTTGGGGGAAACTTTTTCTGAACCCTATCAATATACTCAGGCAGATCAGAAAAGTTTCAGTTGAGGTGGCATTAAAGGCAGAGGAATATTGTTAGATGGAGTTGAAGAAACAAGCAACTGCCAAGCTATTAAGAGCCTGGTTAAGGAAAGGGGTAATACAACTGGATTTGTGATACAAAAATACAAATCTGGCTGCAATTTTGTTTTTTTAAGTATATTGTATTAATTATGCTGTTATAGTTGTCCCAATTTTTCCCCTTTGCCACCCTCTGTCCAGTGCCACCCTACTGTCCAGCAATCCCACCCCTCTTAGTTTATGTCCATGGGTCATGCATGGAAGTTCTTTGACTTCATCCTTCCGTATACTATTCTTAACATCCCTCTGTCTATTTTGTACCTACCAGTTATGCTTATTAATCCCTGCACTCTTTCCCTCTTTCTCCCTTCCAGGTGATGCCCATGATTCTATATTGTGATGCTTAATTTTGTGTTTCAAGTTGGCTGATCCACAATGCCTATATATGTGTTCAAACATTATTATTGATATTTTTATGGGAGTGTTTTTGGACAAGAGTAACATTTAAAACAGTAGACTTTGAGTAAAGCAGATTGTCTTCCATGAATTGAGAGGGGCTTATCTGATCAGCTGAAGACCTAACTAGAACAAAAATACTGTCTTCCTTTAAGCAAGAAAAAATTCTGCCAGCAGACAGCCTTCTGACTTGAAATGCAGCATTAGCTTCTCCTTGGGTCTCCAGTCCAATAAGCTGATTTTAAACTTTACAGCTTCTTTAAGTTCAGGGACCAATTCCTTAAAACAAATAAAACAACTTTCTTTATCAATCTGTCTGTCTATCTATCTATCTATCATCTAGTTATCATATAATCTACCTACCTATCTACTTATGTATTTCTCCATTCTATTGGTTCTGTTTATTGGGAAAAGACTAATACAAAAGTGGACATTTGATAGGGGGGAAAAAGGAAGACTGACTATTATAGCATTCCAAGTGTGAATTCATAGTAGCTTGCTTTAGAGTAGTGGTTCTGGAAGTTGAGAGAAGAAAGCTGAAAATCTAATTAAGAAGCAAAATATTCATAGTATAGTGACATACTGCAATTTGAGGAATAAAAAGGGACAAAGCAAAGACTCCCAGATTTCTGATTTACACTTTTAAATGCATGGTGGTGCAGTTCACTGAGTGGTGTCACCCAGAAGAGGATCAGTTTAGAAAGTAAAAAATATGATTATAGGTTTTGAAATACTGACTTTGAGATGCTTTTGGTAAAAAAAAAAAAAAAAAAAAAAAAAAAAGCTACATTAGTGGTTAAATATAAAGAAGATGATTCTTTGAAAAGATAAACAAAATCAACAAGCCTTTAACAAGACTCATCAAGAAAAGAGAGGACCCAAACAAAAAATCAGAAGTGAAATCAGAGAAATTACAACTGATACCACAGAAACACAAAGAGCTATAAGAAATTACAACAAACAATTATATGCCAAGAAATTTGACAATCTGAATGAAATGGACAAATTTTTAGAAACACATAATCTTCTAAAACTTTATTTTAAAAAAGCAGAACACCTGAATATACTGATAAGACTGATAACAGCTATTGAAATTGAAACAGTAATAAAAAACTCCAGCACACAAAGGGCCTTTACTACGTGGCTTCATAGGCAAATTTTACAAAATGTATAGGGAAGAACTAACTCCTATTCTTCTCAAACTATTCCAAACAATTCAAGAAGAAGGAAGACTCCCAAACTCTTTCTATGAGGGCAGTATTACCCTAAATCCAAAACCAGGTCAAGACATAACAAAGAGAAAACTATAGGCCAATAATGCTGATGAACATAGATGCTAAAATCCTCAACAAAATACTGGCAAACCAGACCCAGCAATGCATTAAAAAGATCATATACCATGATCAAGTGAGATTCATCCCAGGGATACAATGATGGTATAATACTTGCAAATCAATAAATGTAATACACCACATAAACAAAACGAAGGACAAAAATCACATGATCATATCAATAATCAAGGAACAGATATAAATGACTAATGGACATGGACAACAGGGTGAGGATTGACTGTTGGAGACTGGAGGGGGTTGGAGGGGATGGATGGGACAGGAGAGAACAAAGGGGGAAAATGGGACAACTGTAATAGAGCAACAATTAAAAAAAGACCCAAATAACAGAAGAGAGATACAGACTACACATAAATTTGAGAATAATCTTTTTATGTGATAATTGATTAGACATGGGTGAAAATACATAATAAAATAAAGTAAAAGAAATCTCGTACTAAGTTTTAAAAAGCATAATACTTAATGATAGTATCTAAGACTACAAATATATTTAAAGTTTAAATAAGTCTTACGATTTCAAATTTTAAAAATTTAACATGAATATGAGATAGATGTTAATGAAGGGTTTGTGAAATACCATTACTACAAGAAAGAATTGATACAACTTCTGGTTTGCATCTTCTTCATTCTTCAAGAGACAGATATTATTTTCTTACTTTTTCATTAATCAGGACACAATGTTGTATAATTATGATAGAACTCGCATATGGGTTCTTAATTATCATCTTTAAAAATTGTCCTTCAGTAGCAATTCCTGGTTATAATTCATAAGCAACTTAGAGAAGTCTTCAAGTTTATCAAGAAGCCAGCTCTATGCTAATTTTACAGACTGGTTTTGGGAAATATTTATGCAAATTATTTTATAACTTCTACATAAACATAATCACAAACATCCATTCCTCATTGAAACATTATTTTATAAAGTTTATAAACTTCCCAGATATGTAACTTCTATGAGTATATAGGTATCTTGAATATTATTAGATTTATTGAATATTATTGGACTTACTATGGTTTTGTGTTGATGTACAAAATTATGTACATATAATATTATCTAATTAAATAGCAAATTTCATTTATTTACTTATTTAACCTACAAATAACTAATAATATATAACCTGTTCCAAGTACCCTATGAGACACGTTGGCATACAAATAAAATTAAGACAAAATTCCTGTGCCATAAATAAGCTTACCATCTGGTAGATATATGTAATTATAGGTTTAATGCAATGTGTTACAATTCAAGATAAAGGAAGTTTATCACAAGAAAAATAAAGGGGAGATAGATGATCCCACATGAAATGGGATAAAAGCAAGAGTCAGGGAAATTTTAAAGGCTTACGAAGTATTAACCAGACCAATAGGGAATGATAGAAAATGCATTACAGGCAGAAAAACACAGAATGAACTAAAGCACAAAGGCATGAATTTTTTAAAATCAATATTGCAGATGCATAACAGAGTCAGAAAATGGCAAGACACCTAGAGAAGTAGATGATAAGGTATACCTTATAAAGTGATACAAATAGCAGACTAGAGAATTTTGGATTATCCTGGTGATGTGAGAGCTGTTGAATGGGTGTAAGTATAAAAGTTATTATAACTAGATTTGCATAGTAATTAATATTTGTATTGAAGAAAGGAATCTGAGTCAACACATCTGATGGCATGTTGGAGTCATATTATAATCCTTTTCACATTGTTTGGGTTCCTTTTTGTTTTTTCATCATGATCGTTATGAGAACATGATACACTATTTTACTGTTCACCAAACATTCTGTTCTGTTGTTCACAAGAATAATCATGTAATTTTATTTGAAAAAGAAAAAGAAAAAAGATAAGAAATAACATGATTCTAGACATGTGACATAGTTTTAAGAATTGGCAAGTGACATACCATGTTTCATTTTCCTTTATTGCAGATGTGATGTTATGGTAAGCCTTTAAATTATTGGATTGTTAGTTACTGCAGCTAATCTAGAAGAACCTGAGTGATGTAGAAGTATATGCCATATGGTTACACTTCCTCTCATTTTTACTAGCCTCTTTGGTCTTACTACTCAGATATAGTCTATATAATACTGCTTCTCATAAATAAGCTAAATGATAAATAATGTAGTGATAAAAAACATAAGAGATTTTAACTTAAATTACATGAGCATTTATGATGATGAGAAATAGTTGTTTTATATTCTATAATTTTATGGAACATTTGAGCAGAATGGAATATATTTACTTATGTATAGTCAAATCTCATTATCCATGGTATCTATGTTCTCTAGTGTCACCACAAACAACAAATTAGTAAATACTAAACTATTTCTCTAAGGAGAAATATAAGGTTAGGTGCTGTAAGCCTCTGGTCACAATATTTCATCAACAAAAACACTATGTTACATAAGTCATTTGCCAACATGCTTATAAAATAAGTTAGTCTCATCATCATAACCCCCTTCTAATATAACAATTAGTAGGCATATTCTAAATTCTTACATAGCTTCTTGATCTTCAAAACCTGTCTCACCTATATATTTAGCATCTTTCATGCATATCACCTTTTGAAATATGTGAGCCAGCATAATTGGAGAACGGTTTACCATTTTCTCCTGAGTCTGGCTAACAAGATCATACATTTCTTAGGCTTGAGGTCTGACAACAATTCTGTGCACTACACCTTTTTTTTTCAATGAGTAAAAACTACAAATTTAACCATTTTTCCATCTTTTTCATAGTTTCATCACACACTATAAATATTACTTTATCACTTTCTAGAGCAGCCTCATGTACAGATTGGTGAATTTCCTCTTTCTTTTCAAGATGTACCATTATGATTCATTAACATTGAACTCATAGACAACAGCACTTTAAGTCACAGCTAAACAAAGCTTATGCATATGTAACACATGCATTTTCCACCAGAAGGCACATTACAGTCTTGTATTTAGGGACACTAGACAGCGCTTCAGCACTGTGCTTAAGGGCTATTTTAAAGAAATCACACACACACGCACAGAGCAAATCATAGCACTAAATAGACTGATAAATGAGACTAATTCACAATATAAGTCCTGAAATAAGGAGGCAAAACATTGCCTTATCGAATTTCAGCTGGAAACATGTGTGGTCAGATGACTCAAGATTTCCGTCACTCAGTCACTCAGCACATATATGCAAATGATCTGAAAGCCCTCGAGTGTTGACTTGAGCATTACAAATAAAATTTAGTTAGTAGGTAAATTCACAAATATGGAGTCTGTGAATAATGGGGATTGACTGTATTAGTTTTTTCACTAAAGAAACTTACAGGTACTGTTTGAACCAAGATGAAACAAATACTATTAGAAGTGCTATGGAAAATGGGCACAAAACCTAATGAAGGTCTGTTTACCAAATTCTAGAGCTCACGTTTAAAAGAGGGAGGAAAAGTAATGATGTCATTTTAGATATATTTAGTTAGGCTAATACTTATTGGTTATCAGGTAATGTAAAATAACTAGATGGTATTTTTGTTATTTAATAAAATAAATTCATTGACTATAGCATACTTTCCTGGCAGGATCATTGTTATAAATTTACTAAATATAGAAAAAGCATTTAATATGCTAACAAGGATTCACCAACATTTGACACCAACAAAATATATAGTGTAAATTATTATAATAAACACATTGCATATGTGTGAGAAACTGAATTTGTGGCTGTGCAACTGACCTTAGAGCATCTGACTGAGAAATACAGAAAGTTCATAAAAATAGTTTGTTTTCAATGTTGCTTACAGAGAAAGATTGAGGAAAAGTGTTTCTGGTTACAGAGCATAACTAAGGGAAAGTACTTCTAATCCAAAAGACAGAGATTATAAAACTAAAGCCAAGTACAGGCCCACAATGGAATTAAGTTGATTGGGTCAAACCAAACATGTGTTTACTTATTTACTTGTGAAATATAGACATAAAATAATGAACAGTAAAATTGTGGTTCCAAACTATGTAAGTCTTTATATAAAATATCAACTATTTTTAGAAGCTCAGAATTTTTCCATTTAATCTGCAAAGGAGCACCTTTGATTGTTTGAATTTGATAAACAAATACAACTTATTTTAACAAAATATAATATCTAATTTGTCAAATAACATACAGTTAGCTAATTTTGTCTTCCAAAATACACAAAGGCAAGTCAATGATGTTTAACTGCACAATTATTAAAAAACACTGGTATCATTAAGATGACATCGATTATAAAATGAAGAGCTTTCTCCATTCCCTACTGGTTGCAGGACTGAACCTACATTTTCCAAGATAAACTCTTCAGCATCAGGAGTTTTGACAGCTCTGGAGGAAAATAAAAGGCATTTTTATTCTTGATAGAATGTACAATTGCAGGTATTGATGCAGTTACAGCTTGAAAGCATATTCTCAAGCATTGAAAATGACTCAGTAGGGAAATGGTGTGGGTTTAAATTCTGATAATGCCACAGTAGAGAACAGAACAAGAAACTTAAATTATATGCACTTCAGTAAAGTAACAATATATGTTTACTTTGAAGCTCTTGACAGGTAAAGTCATATATGACCCTCTGTTGGCATGTACAACTCCCACAATATTGGCAAGATTATAGTTTACCTGTTGGATATCCTGCTTCTAACCATGGTTAGCAACATTCAAGGACCATGTGAGAGGCTGTATGACACAAATACAAGGCATCTTTCTCTCCTTAAGTAATTTTTTTTCAACAAATTATCACAAATTTTTATCCTCCATGCCTTGACACTCTCTTTTCTGTAACTCTATATTTAGCTCTCTGCCCTGTCTGATTTTCACTCTAACCTCATCGAAGCCAAAGATTCAAAGAAACAAGAAAACAGTAGAAACTAGTGTCTCCACAAAGTTCTTATAGCTGGCAGAAGGGAGTGAGGCTGCCTTTTTGTCTAAGCAGCTTTGGAAAGGATTTTTGTCCTATCCCAATAATGTGGTAAATATGATATAGTGCTCACTACTGGTTGCTTACATAAAATGTCTGTGAATTGTTAACATTTGGTTCAAACCTGAAAGTCTCAGAGAACTTGAGCACCTGAGAATGTAGCAAATGGAGAGGATCGTCTCTGAACTCTTTTGCATCTCCCATTCTCGGTCATATACACAAGAGAGGAAGTGTGTTGATGAGCTTTGAGAGTACACCAGTGAGCTGAGAGAAGGCAGGTGAGAGACTTCATTCTTCCTGCTTCAGTGAGCACCAGTACACAGGAGCTAGGAAGAGGACTTGCATTCTTTAGGTCAGGATCAACCATGGAATTTAATAGATCTCTGGGCAAAACGAGACAGAGAAAACAAAAACAAAAACAGTGAAATCCCTGGAGAAAGGGCAACCTGTATACCGTTTCCTGATGTTGGGAGGACACACCCTGCCCTCCAGGGCAGTTTCTGGTTGGGTTATATTAATCTCAATCCCACTGTTCTGGAATGGGCTGTGATTCATCTATAAGAAATCAGGTAGGAGGCTTCTGTCCCATTCTTCAGCAGAAAGGTAATACTTTCCAGTTTGTTGTCACTTAAGCCACAAAGGCAGAAATTTCTATGCCCTCCTTCTAAAATTCAGCTGCTACTTTGTAGATGCCATGAATGCTGATGGAACATACAAATAAGAGAACAAAGTAATGTATCACTTTAAACCACCAGGGAAGATCAAGTGTTGGTTTAGAATAATTGGCAGCAACTGAAATGAATGTGGTGAAGAAAAAAACCTAAAAAATCGCTAGGATACATGGATGAACACTCAAAGAACAGAATGTATTCTGAAACATTTTATATAATGTCTAAATATAAAGTCAGTAAAGAAACTGAAAATTAGGAAGATCACTGTCAAGAACAGAGCTATTGGTCTTTAATAGTAAGAGAGACTTTTTAAAAAATTGTATTCATTGATTTGAGAGATAAAGGAGAGGGAGAGCTAGAGAGAGTGAGAGAAAGATAAAGAGAGAGACGAATTTGTTACTCTACCCATTTATGCATGCATTGGATGATTCTTATATGTGCTCTAAGAGGTGATTGAACTTGCAACCCTGGTGTATTGGGATGATGCTCTAACCAACTGAGTTACCTAGCCAGGGCAGGACTATTGATCTTAAAGATCAAAAAAAAAAAAAAAAAAAAGAAAAGAAAGTGAAATTTCATAACACAGAGCAATAATAAAAAGAAATGCGAATTTTGAGGGAAAAGTTAATAGATAAGAAAGATATCTGGAGTTGTAGAAAATAAGAGTGCCAGAAGGACAAAAAAAAAAAAAAAAAAAAAAGGAACAAGTAAAAACAAAAAAGTTAGTAATTAGACAATAATAGAAGAAAAATTTCCTGAGGTAAAGGGTTTGATTCTGAATAAAGAGAAGATCCAC
The DNA here is from genome assembly GCF_987537825.1 of Furipterus horrens. Classification (NCBI taxonomy): domain Eukaryota; kingdom Metazoa; phylum Chordata; class Mammalia; order Chiroptera; family Furipteridae; genus Furipterus; species Furipterus horrens. The sequence goes on along the minus strand of NW_028327173.1, from coordinate 58,862,069 downwards.
AAAATTCCAGACAGGATTAATAAAATTTTACAAATTTCACATTAAAAAGAGAAAACATAATCCCACTGAAAACTGGGGTAAGAGGTAGAGAAAGAGGTAATATCCAATATGGGGATCAAATTAGCACTAGACTTGCCAGATGAACCATTAGGAGACCATGAAATAATTGCTATAGGTCATGAGTGAAATGCGTTAATTCCATAATCTTATATATAGTCTAGTCACAACTAATAGAATTAATATAATAATTTTGTATACTGGGTAGATATAAGACCAATACAAAATTTGTAGGTTTTCTTAACTAGTTATAAATAGTCAAAATGGAAAGTGACCCATTTAATATTATGATGAAACTAAAATAATATTGGAACGAATTATTAAAGAAAGATACTTGACTCATTTTAAAGAGAGCTGTAAAATGTATTGAAGGACATGAAGTAGGTCCTGAAAAAAAATTTTAAATTAAAAAACATGTTATGTTCCTGCATGGCAAGACTTAATACTAGTACAGATTTCAAATGTTGTACGTTTTATCATTCATCAACTCAAGAAATATTAATGTTTACTAGTCTGCATATTGAGAGTGAAATAATGATAGGTGTGGAACAATTAACAAAATAAACAAAATGTATATCGAACAGCAATAAAATGCTATGGAGAAAAATAAAGCAAGAAAAGCAAATAGAAACTGTTATAGAGATAACACTTTCTCATAAGATGGTCAAAAAGGCTTTGATGTGGTGGTAAATTTGAATGCAGACCTGAATGAGGTAGTAAAGCAAGCCATGAAGCATCTGAGTATAGAAGCTTCCAGGCAGAGGGGCAAAGGACACTGTCTCTGAGTGGCAAGTGTGTAAGAAAGCTAATGTAAGTGAAGTGGAGTAAGCAAAGGGTAACTGAATAGATGAGTTCAGTGTGGAAGAACCAGGTCATATCATATCATTAACACAATAAGCTAATCTGGGAACAGTCCATGGTTATACAACATTTAATAAATTCCCAGATAGATGGGTGGCATTCTTCTCAGTAGACTAGAAATATAGATTTGGCCTACAGTCATTTCATATATATTTTGAAAGGATTCCATCCCCCTCACTAAGTTAATTAAACATCTATCATTTCATGTAGTTATTTATTTATTTAGGTGAGTACATTTAAGTTCTCTGTTAGCAAATTTCAATTATACAGTATGTGTTATCAATTAGTCACAAGGTTACACATTAGATCCTTGTTTGATACTCTTTAATGGTTGCTGTGATATTAAGTATGGACATTCAAAAAACCTAAATTGAATGCAAGCACAGAAGTATAAGATTGAAAGTAATACTGTATTATGATCAAAAAATTCATACTCTACAATCAATCAGACTATGAACACATCACAGACTCAGGTTAATTCAACTTCCATATTCATTTTAGTCCCTGGGGATAATTTTAGGTGGCTTATGACTCCCCCAGTACCCGCACACTTAATTCTCTTAACCAGAAGTTTTACCAACTCCCAACATGCTATAGTTCCCTTTCTTGTCATTAAATCACAAGACCATGATATAAATAAAAGGAAAAAAATAGACATTCCTAAATAATATCTTTAAAACACTAGCTCCAGAAATACAAAATAGAAAAATGCATTCCTCCACAAAATAAACCAAACATAAACTCAAAGCTGCATAAAAGTACAGTAGCAACAAATGATAGAAATTATAAAAGTTTAGACCATAAAATATTCTTGTTTCGTATTTCTTCATGATAACCTGCAACTTTCATTACCAATGTGCCTATAAAAACTGGAAGTGAGTTATTTGCATTTATTTTACTGGATACAATATTTAAAAATCACTGCCAAAAAATTCTGGTACTTCCCACAAACAATTCTGCACAGTAGTAGATATGAGGTGACCTCAGCTGCAAGTTCTAGTTATGTAGGGAACTGAAATTAGATTCTTTCATCTCCGAGTCCTTGCCTTGACTGACAGAGCCAACTCCTCCACTTCAACTCCTTCTCCTGGGGGGCTACATCCCTACCTGCAGGGAGGCAGGTGATGCAGGTGATGCCTGACTGTATGGGGCCACAAAAGCTACTTCTCTCAGCCACAGAGCAGAAACATCTACAATGCAATTTATACTCCAGAAAATTACTTTGATCAAGATAATGATAGAACTTACTGGAAATTATATTATTGTTACCTCTTTCCTTCACCCCTTTTGTTTCCCTCACTTACCTACATTTTTTTCTTATAGATGATTACTTCAATAAATTCAGAAGCATAAACCCCTGCTTTAGGCAGGCTGAGCCTCCAGAAAACTCAATGTAAGATACAAATAATGTTTCTTCCTCATACTTGAATTATTAGTATATATGTTTATCTTTTGAGTTTAATCTTTCTGGAGAAAAAGATAACCTCTTTTTCATTCTGTGAAAATGTTTTTATTCATTCTTCTAATATCCACTTTTCAAGCAGCATAACATCCCATTTTCTCTTTCTTATGTAGTTATAAATGCAAAGATGGCTTGAACTGGAAAGAGCTTACATTTGTGTCATATCTATATGCTTAACTATGAGCATGCTTACTTTTCACTACTATATCATCATTTCAGCTGTGTTTTTTTTTTCCTTGACCATTTTTATCTCCCCTAATCAATCCTATCCTATACATTAAAAATAAATAGCATGTATAAACATGCACCTTTTTTAACTACTTAGAAAATAAGTATATATCAAACTTGACCTTGATAATTTTATATTGAAAAGGAGAAAACAAAAAAAGGAGCTGTGTTTATCTTTATTTAGCTTAAGTGTTTGTAACATCTATAAAGTATTGTACATGGAATTTGGCATGAACTTTTACTTCTAGAAGATTTCCATAATAAAATATGGCACCTTGGGACCTCACACAGTTCTCCCAATCACCATCAGCTGGCCCATCTTATTTTCCTGTATTCCATTGAAGGCAGTCTGAAATCTCTTCCCTTTCAAAGATGATGTTAGTTTTGGGAAAAGCCAGAAGTCCCAGGGGGCCAAATGTGGACTGTAGGGGGATTGAGTAACCTGGGTGATTTGATCTTTTGCTAGAAAAACTCTGCACAAGATGTGATGCATGAGTGGCACATCATCATGATGAAGCTGCCAATCACCAGTTGCCAATAACTGCAACCTTCTGAATCATCCACATAGTTTCTGAGAATGTTTAAACAATGCAAAATTTGATGCAGATTCATTGCTCTACTTATTCAGTCATTTTATTTTTTTTAATAATTTATTTGTTTATTTATTTATTTTTAGAGAGAGGGGAAAGGAGAAAGAGAGGGAGAGAAACATCACTGTGTGGTTGCCTCTCACTTGCGTTCCCAACTAGGGACCTGACATACAACTTGGTCATGTGCCTTGACTGGGAATCGAACCAACGATACTTGACTCACAGGCCTATACTCAATCCACTGAGCCACAGCAGCCAGGGTTGTTCAGTCATTTTAAATGTGATGGCCACACAATACCCATGCTCACTCAATAATGTATACTGCCCCCAATGACTAGTACAGTAAAGTTATCATTGTTCACACATGCACATTCTGGTATATATATATTCAAAGCACTAGTACAATATCCCCACAAAAATGGATAAAAGTGCAACAGTACCCCAAATTTTCTAGAAAAGAAAAAATCTATAAATCTTTTCCCCCATTTTCAACACTAATTAAAACAATTTTACTTACCTGTTAATATTCTAAATTGCACATAATGTATCTGTTCAGAATGCAAATCACTAGTTTCCTTAACTTTATCTACTTATTTAAACTCTGGTGAATAAATAAGTGAATTAATAAGTGAATTATCAAAGAAAAAAGAACAATAATTTTAATAAAGTTAATATTACAGGTTATCTTCACAAACAATACTAAACTAGAATATAGTCTGAGGATTGCATCATTGTTGCAAGCTTGTGTCATGAGTGTTAGACATTTAGCATCTCTTCACAATATAATTTTTAAAATCCAGCTTTTAGTTCTACATTTAAGAGCTTGAAAGTCACCACCACATCCTAACAACTAGAAAAAAATCAACTCTTTTTGATCCCAAAGAGAGGGAGGTCAAATGGCAAACTGCTGCCCTGTAAGGTCTGAGAAACTGGTGAATACATGGAGACACAGTTCACCTGAGCAGAGACTCAGGCATAGAAGCCACCATGGGAACCAGTGCCAAGGAAGTAACATCTGAATTGTAATTGACAAATTGTTGGAGGTTCAGTGTGAACAATTCTGAAAGTTAAAAACTCCAGAGAGACTCCCACAATATCATGAGACATATTTCTAGCAGCTTGACCATATTCCCATGGTTAATATTGGAGAAAAATCTCCTGAACCTTCTGGCAGTGGAGAGGGGAAAGGAACCATTTTGAAATGCAAAAGAGCATTCTGTTCTTTTTAATAGGGCCTACCATCAAGGGAAACTAGTTTACCAGAGCCTAACCTGCTGGGTATTATCAAAGCCTCACTGACCTGGGGAAGTAAAATACCCAGTTCTAGCTAGTTCCAGCAATGCTGGTCCACCTGAAGGGGAGAAAACAACTGAGAAATACTTATGAAGTTCACAGTCCATTGGCACAGACTCACTAAAAGACTGAAACCTAATCATACGATTAGAGAATGCGTTTTCTTTCCCCATAGCTCACCCTCACATTAAGGCCTATTTACTGCAGTTCCTTTTATTCAGTACATCATGTCTGATTATCAAGAAAAAAAATTACAAAGCATACCAAAAGGCAATAAAATACAATTTGAAGAAGCAAAGCAATCAACAGAACCAGACATGTCAGAGATGTTTCAATTATCAGACCGAGAAGTGAAAACAACTAATACTATATGCTATGGAGGCTAATGGATAAAGTGGAGAATACAAAGAGATAGGTGTTCTAAAAAAGAACCAACAAGCACTAGAGATTAAAAAATAATACAGGCAGCAAAAATGTCTTTGATGAGCTCATTAGTAGACTAGATGCAGTTGTGGAAAGAATCTCTGAGCTAGAGAATATTCAGTAGAAGACTCACAATCTGAAAGCATGGAGAACAAAGACAGGAAAAAATAGAATACTTAAGGACTGTGGTACAACTATAAATGGTATAATTAGAATGCCAGAAGAAAGGAAACAGAGAACGGAACAGAAGAAATATTTGAAACAATAATGACTGAGAATTTTCCCAAATTAATGTCAGATACCAAACCACAGACCCAAAAAATGAAGAGAACACTGAGAATATAATATAAAAAAAAAAAAAATCAAATCTAAGCATGTTACTTAAAATTATAGAAAATCAAAAATAAAACAAGAAAGTAGACTGGAAAACTCACTTTACTAATAGGAGAACAAAGATAAGAATTACACCTGACTTATCCTTAGAAACCTTGCAAGTAAGAAGGGAATGAAGTGAAATATTTAAAATCTTGAGAGAATAAAAAACACCAACTTAGATATCTGCACCCTGCAAAATTATTCTTGAAAGTTGAAGGAGAAATAAAAACTCTCATTAGGCAAATAAAAATTGAGAAAAAACTTTTCAGTACACTAGCCTTGCAAGAAATGTTAGAAGTTCTTTAGAGAGAAGGAAAATGACAGACACAATCTCAAATCTGAAGATTCTTGGCACTTCATAATAAAGAAGTGAAGAGCGCTGAAGATGGAGTAAGTGAAGGTAAAATAAAAACTTTTTATTTTATTATTCTTAATTAGTCTAGTAGGTAAAATGAATGGACAACCTAAATACAAGAACTGAAGCTATAAAGCTCTTAGAAGACAACAGGTGATAAATCATTATCACTTTAAATTTGGCAATAGATTCTTAGACACGACACCTAAAACACAAGCAACAAAAGGAAAAATTAGACTATCAAAATTAAAATTTTTTATGCATCAAAGAGCTCTACTGTAACTGTACTAATGACTTTACTGTTGGAGTAGCCAAGTCTCATTTCTCATCCTGAATTATCAGTAACATTGGCCATAATTGGTAGCTTCCTCTTTACTCCTTTGGGATCTGGACCACTACACTCTTTTCTTTTCTTTTCCTATTTCTTTGACCTTTCTTTCTTATCTTCTATGATTCTTCTCTTTCTCCCAAACTAAATATTTTTGATGCCCTGGGGCTTAATTTGCGATCCTCTTTTCTATACTCAGCCTGTTGTTGATTTCATTCAATCTTATTACTCTGAACAGCATGTCTATGACTTATGATACCTAAATCTACATTCATTTATAGTAGCTAATTTCTAAAAATGACCTACCATGAGATTCATCTATTGTTATTCTTACTCTTCTATATTCCCCTCCTCTTGAATTTAAGCTGAACCTGTGGTTTACCCTTGACGAGCAGAGTCCAGAGAAGTGAGGTTTTGTGATTTCTAAAGTTGGGTCAAAGAAGACTTGCAGTTTGCATATGGGCCTTCAGAAAGCTTGTTCCTGGGATTTCTTTCTTGGAACCTGGTCATCATGTAAAGCAAAGCCACAGGGAACAACCATTAGGGGATACTCTGTAGATAGTCCTGGATGAGCTCCTAGCTAGCAGCTAGCATAACAGCACACTGTGTGAACAAGTTCTTCACATGCCAATTCAGTCCTTCAAATGACTCTGGACCCAGGATCCATTTGACTGCAACCACATGAGACACTCGAAACAAGCACCACTCAGCTGAGCCAAGTCAATACACAGAATCATGAGAAATAATACTACATTATTGTTTTAAGCCATCATGTTTTAGGTAGTTTGCTTTGCAGCAAAAGATAACTGCGTCACTTGAATTCCCCACTCAGACATCCTGCCCATTAGATGTCTCTTCTTGATGACAAATAGGCACGTCAAACTTGGCATGTCTAAAATAAACTTTTGATCTTTCTCCAACAAGCACGATTAACTCCAGCTTTTCCCGCCCCAATAAATGATTACTCCTTCATGCAGATGCTCAGGCCCAAAACTTTGGGGTCATCATTGATTCCTTTTATTCACATGGTAAAGCCAATCTGACAATGAACCCTATTTATTTTTACCTTCAAATTATAACCAGAATCTTACCACTTTCCACTGAAACTTCATATTGTAAACATCTCCATTTTGCTCAATCTATATACCAGATACCCTGGAATATTCCATATACTCTCATGCCTTAAGGTTTTTGTATTTCGTGTTTCCCCACATATAAATATACCCACTTGCTCACCTACTTCATGTTTCTGCTTGATTGTCATTTTTTCAGTTAAGCTTTTTCTGACACAGCAATCTAAATTACAGCTGCTGACCCCAAAGGCATGATTTATTTATGATCCTTCTTTTCTCATAGTATTTTCCCTGATCTGACATATTATATTTTCTATTACTTATTCTTATTACTTATTCAATTCTGTGATTCTTTATTATCTGCCTGCCTACTAGGCTCACGAGAACAGGAAGTTTGACTGTTTTATCTCTGGAACTTAGAATAGTGTCAGAAATATAGTAGATAATAAATATTGGAGGAATTGGAAAAGTGAATAAGATAAACTCTGTTTTTAAAAATTATTTTAATATAGGTAGATAAAACTGTGTTTTGGTTTAACCAAATTAATTAAGGTTATAAAAGAATGGTTTGAAAACAAAGGTTATTAGAGATTTAGCAAATTTTCTTCAACTCTCATACTCAATATGGCATTATAGTTTCCAAAGACATTTTAAATATATAAGTTATTAAATACATTTTAAACCAGCCAGCCCAGTACATGATTGTGGTAGTTATAAAATTTAAAGTAAATTTGTATTTTCATTCAGGCTGCAGTGTTTACATTTATATAGATATCTTATTTTTATACAGTTATATTCTGAGACTTAAATTGTCACCTTGGCTCAAGTAGGACTTTATCTTTAATAGTCTATAGATAGGACAAAATACACACAAAGGCTTTAGAGATATCTTTGGTAGCAGTAACTTGAAATTTGGAACAAAAATATTACATGTTGACATATATGCATGAAATTTAATGGAGAAAAACTTTGAGGGAAAGGGTATGAAATATTGACTAACTATAAATGTTTCAAAGATGAGAGAGATCACAAATAATTTATACATCAAATTCCTAAAAGAACCCAATAAGCTGAGACAATGAGTTTAACCTAATGAGACTTAATAAAGACATATATAAAGTTCTGGTGTTCAGCTGAATACAAACAACTCTACAACTATGAGATCTGGAAATAAGGCATCACAAAAGTCTAGAAAAGGACATATAGATTGAAGAGATTACAAGCACAAGAGAAGTGTTATGTTTCTGTGCATATACACACACACAAAGCAAATCTACCTTTAAACAATGTTAATGAGAGTTTGAGGATGGTGATGGTGGTGTTCTGCTCTGTGCTTTACAATTCTACCTGTAATTTTTTTTCAGTTTTTGTAAAATAGAACAAACTGAAATATACTCAGAGGTGATAGGTCAATATGCTGCCTGGTCTTAAAATAATATCAAGTGAAAAAATAAGTTAATTGGTCAGAGGAAAGAAGACACAATGAAATTGATCTCAGTAACTATTTTCAGATACATGAAGTGTTGTTTTTTGTAGAGGAGAATTAGACTCATTCTAAGACTACTCTTGTAGAGATAGCATTTGTGGTTCTGTGGGGTATCATTATGGCACATAAATCATCTGAAAAGCCCTGCATTTAAAAAACACTTAAATACTAGTTAATTATTACAAACTTACTTTAAATGAACTAATTTCAAAACAAGAAAATTAGTTTCCCAGAGACTAAAAAATAATGAGTAGAATTCTGAAGCCAGGATGATAAGTAAATACTGAAGCTGTGCTAATTTAGGGTAAAAATGAAATGGTGGTTAAAGGACAGCATTTGGGAAAAAGCAGATGAGCCTTTGCTCTCCCAAAGATGGGGGAAGAAGACGAAAGTGAGAATCCCTCTCCTCTCCACATGAAGTTGGACACCTCACTGGATTTGAATTCTTAGTTAAGGTATAGTTACTAATTATCCTCCTGTACACAGCAAGGACAACAAAAATAAAAAAATGTCTGTCTCTCTCTGTCAATGAAACTATATAATTGCTGTATTTGTCTCTTCTGAAAAATATGACTGTAGGTCTGACTTCAGGTGAGTTCATTTTTAAGTTGACCAGAGAACAGACACAGTCTGAGAAACTCCAAGACAAATATTAAATTAAAACTAGGCTGTACATACCCAATTTTAACAAACAAAATTCCACCTAGGAGGGAAGCATCTCAATTTAGGCTTCTTGGGATATACATAAAGTCCTGCTAAAAATGGCCTCATATTAAAAAGAAAACCATCAGATACACAAAGAAATGAACCACCATGAGTGAGAAAAATACCAAGAGCAGAAAAAATAAGTATTACATTTAGATCCCCAAGGGCTTCAGATAATAGAATCATCAAATACAAAATATAGTTTATACACAAATATTCAAAGAAATAAATGACGACCTCCAAAACAAAGACTATTGAATATGTTCAAGCAGATTTGAAAAGGAACCAAAAATATTAGTGAAAATAAAATATCTTCATTGTTGTAAGGTCAAATCCAAAAACCGGCAAGCTCCACACTCAAGAAGAGTAGACATTTCAATCTGAGTTCCAAAATCCGAAAAGACCAATGTAACAGCTCAAACAGTTAGGCAGGAAGAGTTCCCTCTTAGCATTTTTGTTTTAGTCAGGTCTTCGGTACATTATATGGGGGCCAACTACATTAGTGAGCACAGTGTGCTTTACCCACTCTACCAAGCAAATGTTAATCTGATCCAGGAACACCCTTACCTCACAGGCATGCTCAGAATAATCTTTGGGTACTCCATGACTCAGTCAAGTTGACACATAAAATTAACCTTCACAATAACATAAAAGCTTCATTTTCGTGATTATTAAACAAAACCTAGAAGACTTAATTGTGGTTATAGAACATAATATTAATACCATGTCCAAATATTTATGTATCTGTATTATTATACTACTGTTACGAAAAAAGGATTTCTAAATGTCTTTAATTTAAAATGGGATAAAAAGGATTTAGCTTGTGTGCTATTCTGAGACACTCCTAACATTTCTCAGAATCTTTTTTCTGAAATTGTTTCCTGTGTCGTAGTAGGTGACATTTTCTCCAGGTATAAAGCAGCTTGGCATTGAAAAATCATTTACTTGCTGACCCACTGGTGTTTTTCTACTTATCCATGTCACATTCACTTAAACATTGGTTTCTATATTCTGACCAGAAGACCTGTGAATGAATACAGTTCAGGTCTTCAAAGCATAACATTCCCATTTCCATCTGTGGATGCATCCTCTAAATACAACAGTCTGTGTTGTTTTTGTGTGTCTGTGGAAGGAAGATTATAGCACTTAATAAATCTTTATGTCAGTATATTTGACTCTGTCCTAAGTTTGTATCTCTAAGATTTTGCTTTCTGAAATGTATATTTTGAGTATTAGTTGCCTTTACTATGATTTAAATAAATATAATGTCGTCAAAAAACATACAAAATATTTAAATGTACCAAGATTAAAAAATAAATATCATCCCAATTTACATCATCTAAACATAATATACTATTTGAAATTATTTATTGCTATATATCCTCATTCCCAAGATTTGGAGACTTTTAACATAGTTTAATTATACTATATTTACAACTTGGCATCCTCATTATTATGGAAAATAACATTTTGCTGACATTTTAAAGTATACTCATGCTCAGATCCCACTCATGACCAATTAAATCAAAATCCCTAGAGAAAGAGTTAGTCATATTTATTTTTTAAGGGATCCAGAGGTGATTTCAAAATGCATTCAAGGTTAAAAACCACCGGTATAACATATAAATATTGTCCATGTTATTAAATAATTTTCATAAAAATTGTTTTTAAATGAGTACTTGCATTACATAAGCATACTGAAATTTATTTAAAATTCGCTTAGTGTTAGAGAGTTATGTTATTTTAATTATATATTTACATATGGAGAGAACCAAAATAGGTAAAAACTCAACCTTCCTAAATATAATTATTAGAAGATGCATATGTGTTGGACTTTTGAGAGGAGTTTATATTATAAAACAGATCTAATACCCTGAAATGATATATAATTTTCTTTAAGTTATTTTGACCATTAACAGGCAATAGCTTGGGGTTATGAAGAAAATCAAAAGAATTGAGCGTCACTACTAGAATTCATAATTTTGTTAAGAATCTAAAATTGATTAATTACAACTTTAAGAAGCTTTCAATATGTTTGATATTAATTACTTTGTATTTTACATATATAAACATATATGTAAATAAAAATATTTTTTAATTTTATAGGATCTTTTGAGGGTTATAGATTTTTATAACTTCAGTCCTTGAGAATTTTGAAGTCTCATAACCTCATACAATTTATGAAAGAATAACTTATTTTAAGAAATAGAGAAAAATCACCTTGTATTTGATTGGGGGGCTGTGATAAAGAGAGGTATTTTGTCAAAATCCAATTCAGACATCCCTATGGAAAATTAAGACAGCTGGGATTACATACTATCCACTTATCCAATTTCTGCCTCACTGTGTCTTTTTTATTTGAATTAATCTGGGTAATGAACACCCAAACCAAATTATTGTGGGTTGATTACCCATGAAAAGTGGGTTAATTGTTTAATAGCCATGGGTACAAGTAGGTATAGTTATTTTAATATACATAAACTTCCAGTTGGCATATTTGATAATAGCATAAAATGCATATACAATGAAATCAATGATACAGTTTCACATCAAAAGTTGATTAATCTTCTTGTTAGTGTAATTTAATTGTATGCAAAATTGGTTGCTAAATACTGGAAAAAGAAGTCATCTGTTAAAATTATTTCTATTTAAAAACAGAGATAAATAAGAGTTTTTCATGTACTAAACAAATAAATCTTAATTTTGAGAAAATACTGGAAGAAAGGAGATATTTAGTACCACTTACAGTCAAAGGCAAATGTAACAAATGGTTGTTTCCATTATCAGTTCAGCACCTTATCACACTAAGGTACAGTAAGCTACAGGCATTCAAGTTTGTAGGTAGTTTAAAGTAAAATCTACATAAAAGTATTTAAAAATATTTAATTTCTAAGGAGAAAGATGATAACTAATTGAACAATGCTAGCTAGCATTTACATCCTCTGGGCGAGAAAATGGACCTGATCAAGAAACACCAACTGTAGCCATGTTTTTTAATTTACATTCTAGAGTCACTAAGGGGCAGACCTTATTAGAAAATAGCTTTCTCTTTCAGTAAAGGTGCACAGGATTCTGACGCAAAATGCCAGCATTCACTCTCCTCTCATGGCAGAAGCAATGGACCCAATTAAAAAAAGTTGGCAAGTGGATCCATTATATTATGCCCTTCCTTGAGAAAACAACAACAATGGCACACAAGGGAATAACATGATAACAACAGCCAAAAAGGATAGCGAACAGTAAACTGAGCATGCTAGATCAGCAGGGAAGCTGCAGTTGTGGGCAAAGATTATTACAAAGTTCACAAAATTAACAATGTAGCCAACCAAGGGTTTTACTTGATTGTCAAATCATCATTAATTTTCTATTTCCTTTCTTGTTTTATACTCCGCTTTTCTTCAACTTATACTTCAACTGATTTCTTTTTCTTCTTTTGGAAAACTGGGCTGGAGCCTGGAATTACACTTTGCTCTCTTAAGAGAACAAGGAGGAATGATAATTTTCCTTCAGCCTTAATTTCAGAGGACGAGTCCTTCCTGGTGATGTCTGATTGGGAGGCTCATTTTGGCATAACCCTAATAAATTTCTCTCAGTTGAACGGTATTGAAAAACAAGATTATCACAGAAATCTTGGTAAGTCCAATTTTTGGTGAAAAGCAGAGAGAACCTCCTTGTGCGCTGGACTTCTTTTCTTCTGTTCAGCTCCATCTCACAACTTAACAGTGTTAATCTGAATCTTGGTTGTGTGGCCCATGGGGACCTAATTATAGCTTATTTGCCATTCCTTTCTCCTTTCTTTTCTCCTCTCCAGTGCTTTAAGGCCCAGCGTTCACAACTAAACCACCTTTCTAGACTCTGCCTGGGAGAGAGCCAGACTGAGAACCCTTCACAACTGGCCATGAAGCTAAGACAGAAACAAGAAGAGCAATAAATACCTACAAATGCTCACACTTAAAAGGAACTAGAGACTTCTAAGAGAATAAAATAGGTGGTCATTGGGGATCTGCAGTAAAAGTTCACCTAGAGAAACAGAAAAACAAAGCATTAGAGAAAAAGCAGACTGACTGTGTCTGGAATTTCATAAACCTTACCCAAGGCAGCAGCGTGGTCAGAGGAGGCCCGGGCTGCTCAGCTCTGCTCCTCTCTGCATACTAGCCAGATAACACTCCTGCGCCGCAAGATGTATTCCCGATTGTACGTATTAATTTTGATGCTTGCCTAGAGCGACTATTTCTCATTCTCTGTTAACCAGTGTGGTTAATTATGTACTGTGGTATTTAAATTACAACTCTGATTATTTTTGAAAGATAATTAGACTAAGAAAAAGAAGGAGAAAGAGTTGCAATGAAGGTTGTTCTGAAGGTTCTGTGAGAGCAGGAAGACAATATATTCTCCCCAAAGTGAGAATCATTTGTGGCACAGATGGGCCGTGGGGAGACTGCAGTGAACTCTTTGGAACCATGCATTCATTTTAATTAAGGAGGGGCCATCTGGTTCAAATAAAAAGAGAAAATATGATTCATTTTATTAGATAACTTGTCAAACTTTGAGTCACATGTGCACTTCCCTACTAAATTTTCACTCTATTTTCCATCTTTTTATTTTAGCACTTACCTTTCTTCCAACTTCTTACCTTGTTTATGGCCTTCATTTAATCAAAATCTTAAGTTCATTCAACAAAATCTCAATCTTAATACATGGGTATTTTATTGTTTTACCATCTCTTGCTGATATCTCTTCAAAATTACTATACGGTATTAGATGCAATACTTGGTCAATTTTTTTTCCAACAATGGAGCTATTCATGTAAATTTAACACATGTATTCATGTATTTATTAAACCTCTTAGTAGAAGGATTTGTGCCAAGTAAGGAATAAATATTCAATCAAAAAGAATTAACTCTTAATGCATTTCTCTGGCAATATCAAAGATATAATATTTGCATGAGGCAGTAACTTATTTTTATTTTAAAATCTGTTTTCACTATTTTTCTTTACACACGTTTAAGAAAGCCAAATAGATGTAATCAGTCAAGTCACATATTCAAAGAATGACGCTCAAGAGCTAAAGCACATTTCAGGGAGCAACACTATTCTCCAAATTATTGTCCTGTCTCTTTCTCTTCTGTCCCACAGACCTTTCCCTCCTCTTCCCTTCCTTTCTTCAGTAAATAGTTGAGCAAATTTTGTGTTATTTCAGGCACAGGTTTAGGCTCTAGAGAGTAAATAAGACTTTGTAGCAGAAAAAGCAAGTAATTGTGATTTCACACAATTTAATAAATACTATTTCACATGGATTTCTTCTGTCATGCTAAAAATTATTGGTGGTAAATATAATTAAGTAGTTCATTCTGAATGGTCAGTACTTCAGGAAAGCTGGATAAACTCCAAATTACAATGAGACACTTAGTACCAAACCAGAAAAAGTCTCCAACAATTTTTATAGTCATGTTTAAAAAAAAAACAACTAGAGTTTCTGAACATTAATAAAGTGTTTTAAAGTGTTGGTAAAAGCACTAGTTCAAGCTTCACACAGATTTGGGTCCAAAAATTTAATAGTTGTGGACTACTTAAGTTACTTAGTTGGTCTAAATGTCAATTTTCTTATAAAAAAATGGAATAAAACTTATTTGTTTTGAGGATTAAATGTCATAATATATGTAAAGTTCTCACTAAGTTCTGGCTCATATACTTAATGACTATATGGTTATTTCTGTTATTATTATTGTTCCAAATTGGAATAACCATTTGGCTTTTTCTAAAGCACTATTGGACAATTCTTGCATGTGCGTAGATAGCTACCAAATGCTGGTTTTTCCAACAGGAATCCAATCCAATATAATTTAACACCCATCTGTTCACTTAGTTTTTAAAAGATCACTCTAGATTTATTTAAAGGTAGGATTTGGAAATACAATGATGTTCTTTAATGGTTAAAGAGACTCAACTAAGTCAATATTAATGGGGGAAAAAAGGAGTGTGTGAATAGAAGCAGGAATATAATCCTTATATCCATTGATTATAGCTGAATTCACAAAGAGCAAAAGAGGTTGTTGCTTCCTTTGAAGTGCCTGGGTTTGCTTCTGCTTCACCAGTTGGGGACAGTCCCATGCTCTATTGACCTCAGTGAAATGGTTTGCCAGGAAAATGGTCAAGTCCCCAGGCAACGCATATTGCATGACTGTTTTCTAGAGAAGATAATCAAGTGAATCAGAAGGATTAAAAAAAAAAATCTTGAGCTCTTTGTGACTTTTACAAAAGATTATTCCAATCAAATCTCTCAGTAATAAAATGAATTATATTGGAAGAATTTAGAGCAATACTTTAAATGATTTTTTTTGAGTGACCTCACGAAAATATTCTAATGCCCAGTGGGAGATAGTTACCCTCAATGGAGTTATTATAGAGCAGCATGTGCTAATTTGATTATTCTTACCCTAAATATCTTATTTCCTGATAATTACTCTCCAACTTCTATTTTAAAATACCAATCTTGTAATAAAAGTTAGTTTCTTGATATCTTAAAGCACAAGCAACATAGTTTTCAACAGCTGGGATTTATATATTCTGTGTTCATAATTTGTATTACTTGATTTTACAACTTCATCCTGAAAATGAAACCAGCAAGGTGGATTAAAAACAAAAACAGAAACACATCTCTAGCATTTTTTTTCAATCAGTAAATGCAAGAATCAATAGAAAACAAATCACAGATGTTTGAATTCATAGACTTCAGGCAGGTATAGGTAGCCTCTTCTCATGTGGAAGGCCTGGAAATGTCAGCAGCTATATGAAAAGCCCCATCAGCCTCAGTACAGAGAGGTTATCCTCATCGCATAATCAGCAGTGCAAAATAATAAGAATAAAATACCAGTGCTGCATCCCCCAAAAGACCTAATTCAATTATTCCTCAGTATACTGGAGGCATGTAGAATAACTGTCAGCTTCTTGAATGAGAAAGAATGGCACATTAAAAAAAAAAAAACGAAACTTTCCCATTCATTGTTTCCTCGGTAAGAATCTTAGCTACCAATTTGTCAGCTAAATCACTGACGAGATAGACTTTGTTCTAGAGAAAATTAAAAAATTCCTTTTCTGGTAACTGAGTTTCAGCCACTTCCCAAAAGAGTTCCTAGGAAACTAAGAGAAATTTGGGCTAACATATTATAATAAATGTCATAAATATCTCAGATTTTCAGTTTGGTTTTAATAAGAAACTTAATCTCTGTTGATTATTAATCATTGAATACTAAGAACACATTTATTAAAAATTTTAACCACTCCAAATTAAAGTAGTTAACTATTACATAGTTTTAAACATTGTATAAATAAGCCCAAGAGGGAAAACTTATCTATATTTATTCAGCAGTAGCTATTTTTATTTGAAGGCATAGAATAAATAGTCAGCACAGTATGTTAAAGCCCAATAGAATATTCAAAGCATATTAAATGAGATTTAGTAACCATAAATTTGATATGTGTCTGTGATATGGCTGCTCATCTTTAATAAATAGGTTTCTAATAAGCAGTTGGTATTTATTCAACAAAAGCAACAGTTACAAGGAATAAATTAAATGCCTATTTAAGACACTTCATCCAGCATAAAGCGGTAGCACAATTTCCCTGCAGCACCAGAAACGATCATGTCAATGCTGAAGTGGAGCCAGTGCTCAAACAGCTCGCTGTCAGTGGGAAGCACGTCACGCTCTGCGCTGCAGCGTGACCGGTATTTCTCAGCATGAGGAGGCACAGCCGTGAAGAATCAATTCAGGAATTTTGACAAGATTCTGAGGGCTGAAATTATCGCAGTCCTTTAACATCATCCCAGAGTACATGAAAAAGAGAGCAAGTCTCCATTTCTTTTTAACAAGTCTGGAAGGAAAGGACTTTATTACTTGCTTTGATTCTATGGCTGCATGCTCTTCAGTTATCAAACATGCCACTCAGCCTAGAAGATGATTTGGCAACTTACCTCTTGGCATGTGTGCGCAATTTAGTAATTATGAGTGCTGCTTCACAAGCTCTGGAGCATGAGGTTTCTGAAATTATTATGAACCCCATCAGTATACCTTAGTTGATTTTCTAGTATAATTCAATCCTTTTAAAAATGAAAGCTTTTACCAAAAAAATATTTTATCTTGATCATTTCATGTTGTCATTGATTATACCATGGGCTTAAATGATAGAACAGAATCAAGTTGGCTATTGATCTGTCTTCAGTCAGCAATACTCACCTTATATATAGTGGATATATTTTAGATAGCACCTTTTGGTAGCACAGGTTTAGATGAAGGGATGGCTTGCATTTCATAAACAAAGTTAATCTGTTCTTATTTATACTCTTCAGAAAAGCATACAATTTGGTATTTAATTCAATTCAGTTATTAAAATGCTACTTTCTTCCAGTGAACAGGAAAGCCATTATAAAACAAATTGTATTACTACTTACTCATCATTGTCTTTTCTTAATTCTGACTAGCTACAGTTTTTTGCCTAGTTTTCTATGTGCTAAATGAAACTGTGCTATGAAGATCCTAGCAATTCTAGGAGAATTGTTCTTAAGTAGCTTTAACTATCATATATAGCTTGTGGGTGAAATAAGTCATGGCTTTTTCTTAACTAACTTGCCAGACCTGAAATTATAAGTTTGTACTTAGTGGTCTATATATATGTTTTATTCAGGGAATTTAACATAAACATATAGAGATAATGTAAAGTGGTTCATTTTCAAGTTCCTTAAATTCCAGGACTTTAATTTTCAGAAAACTCTAAATAATTTATAGAAGGCAGAGAAAGAGAGAGTTACAGTAAACCTGGTAAGAAATCTACTAAGCAACTGTGAAATGATTCTTCAGGCTGAAAGGAGGAGCCAGACATACTGGCTAAAGCTTCTTGGACAACCATTTGATTCTGATTCCAAGAAGAAAGGAGGAAGCAGACACTATGGATAAAACAGTTGCTCGGTGATTCTCTTGCAACTTCTCTCCATTTCTATCAATTGCTTCAATATTAATTAATCTTTGTAATTTTCTCTTCTTCAAACTAGAATTCTAGATAGAAAGTGTTAGTGTGTTTGTGGTATGAGTACATATTTTATATATGCATGTCCTATTTCTCTTATCTTTTGTTTTTTATCATCAAAAAAGGAAGACATACACAACTGTGATAAGAACAAGTATTGTAGACTTAAAAGTTCTAATTAAAAGAAAAAAAAATTGTAACTATGTGAGATGAAGGATGTGTACACACACACACACACACACACACACACACACACACTCACACACACTGCCTACCCAGCATTCTAGTTTGAAGTAGATGAAAAACTGAGCTCATGGAAGTCAGGTTCCTTCCCAAGAAGAAGTAAGGTGGAGTTACTCTAAAAATTTTGTTAGTTTTTCCAAAGTGACCATTCAGTTACCTCATTCTATTTCATTGGATCAAAGCAAATGAAACAAGACTTATTTTACAAGAAGGTAATATTAAGAATGGAAGAGAATTAACCCCCAGTAAAAAGAAAGTATAGAAAGAAGTGGGAGAACAGGGGTACTGTCTTAACTCGTTTGGTATCTAATACATGTGCTTGGTTTAAAATCATTGCTATATAAAAGCTTATTAAAAGAAAGATTGAATAATTAATTAATGTATTTTCTTTTAAATGTACAATGATCACATTTCACTTGACTACAAGGACATCAAAATTATATACTTAGGTAGTACTAAGGGAAGCATAACAAAGTAGCAAGAACACAGAGCTTGAAACCATAAATAACTCAATTAAAAAACTAACCAGGTAACTCCTTGAGAAGTAACTTTATCTTTATTTTTCATCTGTACTGTGTTAGAGCCAATAGTAACTGATGGGATCATTGGAAATATAAAATGAAAAAAATCTATGCATAGTGTTCCACAGAGTGCATACTACTTATTACATTTATTAAATGGAAGCCATGAATCATTGTTAGCTAGTTATTTAATGTGTATAGACTCAGACTTTCCTCTGATAAGTTCACAGTCAGTGCAGACCTTACCAAGTGTAAAAGTTGATGACATCCTACAGCAGCTGCCTCCACGTGGTAACTTAGGCTGTGTTAATATTATGTCACTTCTACCTCAACATGAAGCTTCAACATTCTCCTTGGCAGTGGAAGAAAAATGGAAATTTATATACTTCTACTTTGGTGCTTCAACTAAGTGATACTCATCACCATTTGTCAATACCCATTGGCCACCACTAGTTATATGACCCTATTTAATGGCACAGGGAGCTACAAAATTTTAGCTTTCATTAGTCCAGGAAAGAGAAAAGAATCAAAAGTATTGGTATGTACTAATATCTCCAAACCCAAGTTTTTATTCTTTATTGACTTTGGTTCTTCTCTATAGTCATACTTAAAAAAACCATCCAGACCTTCCTTTCCTGGACAAGAGCCTGAACTGACAACTATACCCCCCAAAGCAATCATTTCTCTTCAAGGCTCCACTACCTTGAAAGTCACTATTCATGCTGAACTCTGAATGCCAAAATCCAACTGCACAACTACTATAATGGAGAAAACATGACTTTGCTATTATGAAATAAGTTTATAAAAATATACATGGTTTGTTGTGTTAAAACAACTACTGAATTTTTTATTTTGTTACTAGAAGCATAGTATGCAAAAACAGCAGTCCCTATTCTTCTTGATGTTAGTCAAACCACAGTTGTATTATTTTTTTGTGTTCTGGAAAATTCACTTAAGAATAAAGATAAAATGTAATGCATTCATGGAAGAACAATCAGAATGGTGAGAAAATTTTATGCCAAATTATAAGAGCAACAATTGAACTAAGAGATGGAAATACATAACCAAGAAATAAGCACCCTTGGGCAGGACAAGATTTCTGTCTTCAAATATTTGAGGAGCTATCATGAGGGAAAAGTGTTAGACTTGTTCTGTATAACCCCAGGGTATAGTAAGAACCAGTGGGTGGAAGCAAAAAACAGACCTAATTTGGCTTATTTTAAGGAAGATCTATCATAACCAAACCACAATGTATTAGGCTGTCAGAGGTGGTAGTAAGTTCATTGTCAGAAAAATAGTTCAAACCAACTGATAACCATATGATAAGGATATTGCAGAAAGATCTCAAGCATGAGATAGAGTTTAGACAAATACACTTATGTAAGATGACCCTATAATTTATCACCCAAACAAGTACCAGAATAGTAAGTGGTGTTATGAACAATTGTGCCAGAAAAACAAGCATAACTGGATCAATCCCAAGCAAAGGAGGATGTATGATCTTCCTACATTTAAGGTATCTTCAACCTCTGAGATTATTTTGCATTATTTATTAACATTAAAATCTCAATAGGACTTTAAAAACTTACATTTCTGGATGTATTTGCAAAACAAAGTATTTCACAATCAAACGTGACTATTTTTTTAAAAATATGTTTTATTGATTATGCTGTTACAGTTTTCCCTATTTCTTTTCCCTTTGCTTCCCTCTACCCAGTGACTCCCTACCCTTCAGTTGCCCCCCACTTAGTCCATGCCCATTGGTTGCGCTTATAGTTCTTCTTAATATCTTCCTGTTTACTCCACTCCCTCCTACTATGTTTCTTAATTCCTGCACCATCTCCCTTCCTTTCCCCCCACCCCCCTCCACACTGACCTCCCCAAAAATGTTCCCCATACTTATAATTCTTTTTCCACTCTCGTTGCCTACTTAGTTTGTCTTTGTTTCAATTCCCTAGCTTCTGTTGTTTGTTGTTGTGATACAGTTTTCATTTCAATGTTCATAGTTTTGATCTTTTTTCTCCCAAACAAGTCCCTTTAACATTTCATATGACAGTGGTTTGGATCTGATGAACTCCTTCAGTTTTACTTTGTCCTAGAAGCACTTTCTCTGCCTTTCTATTCTGAATGACAGCTTCACTGGATAGAGTAATCGTGGTTGTAGGTTTTTGTTTTTCATTACTTTGAATATTTCTTGCCAGTCTCTTCTTGTCCACAGTTTCTTTTGAGAAATCAGCTGATAGTCTTATTGGGACCCTTCTGTATGTAATTATCTTCTCCTGTCTTGCTGCTTTTAAGATTCTCTTTTTATCTTTAATTTTTGACATTTTGATTATAATGTGTCTTGGTGTAGTTCTCCCTGGGTCCAGTTTTTTGTAACTCTCTGTGCTTCCTGGACCTGTAAGTCTATTTTCTTTCCCAAGTTAGGGAAGTTCTGCTTCATTATTTTTTCACATAACTTTTCAATTTCTAATTCTTCTTCTTCATTTTCTGGCAACCCTATGATTCAGATGTTGACATACTTATAGCTGTCCCATAGGTTTCTAAGCCTCTCCTAATTTTCCTCACCTTTTGTTTCCTCTTTCTGCACTGGTTGACTGTTTCTTCCCTATGTTCTGATTTGTTGATTTGATCCTTGGTTTTCTTTCCCTCACCACTAGTTTCGTATGTGTTTTCATTCATTTCAGCATGACTAGCCTTCATTCCTTCTCCATCTTAAGATCTGCTGTTAGATCTGTAAGCATTTTTATAACCAAAGCTCTGAACTGTGACTCAGAAAGATTTCCTATCTGCTGCTTCGTTAGATTAGATATTTGCTGTCTGGTGAGCTGCGTCACTGGGATCTCTATCATGATCTGTGCCATCCTGACAGTTTTGTGTTTACCTTTGCTTCCTAGGCGGGGCTGTCACACCTCCTACTCTATAGGGGGCAGAGCCCAATGCACTCATCACTACCGGCAACCCTTTTCACCATGCTGTGGCATTTTGTGTGGAGGCAGGGATCCAAGATGGATTCCTGCCATCCACTCTCCACTGAGAGGCCATGGGCCTCCTCCTCCATCACCAACCCCTCTGGCCCTCACAGTCCAAGGCAATGGGGGGTCTTCCTTCCCCAGCATTGGAATCGCAAGCTGATGGGTTTGGTCTGCAGCTGAGGGTGCTCCCCAGGTACTTCTCACCTCCCCTTAAATACGAGTGTCTGTGCTTACCGCCATCCCGCTGTCATCACCACTGCTGCCGCCACCAGCACAGCTTGACCTCTCTGCTCCAGCTTCGCCCTTCCTACCTATCCAGACAAGCACCACTTGTTTATAACTTCATACATTGGACTTCCATGTAGCTTTATTTTCTGGAACTTCTGGTTATTTCTGGTTTTGCAGTAGTTGTATTCCTTCTTAGCTGTAGAGGGAGACAGAGCATGTCAGTCTAGGCCTCCATCTTGGCCGGAAGTCCCAGGATTTTTTTTTTTTTTGACATAGTGAAAAGCCAATGTGGAATGTTTTGAGCAGGCTTGCATTTTCGTTTTGAAGTTTTGTCTCATTGTATAGCTGTCTTCATCCAGGATTTGGTTACATGTAATGTTAGTCCAGACTACAATGGTATGACAAAATGCATAGTATATATTTAGCAAGCCACATGAAAAGATTTCATAGTCTCCCAGATTTATACCCAGGCTAATTTAGTCAGGCAAGCAAGGTGGACTGAGTGCCTACCAGGAGTCAGCTGTTATACTAGCTACTATATGCTATTCAGTTCTGAAAATATCTCTATAGCATGGGCATTATTACTTGTCCTGAAGTTATTGCTGTCTCCATTTTATAAACTGGAAAACTAAGTTCGAGAGAAGTTGCATAACTAGTCCAGAGACATAAACTTAATAAGTAGGAGAATTATAATTTGACTCAATGCCAGTCAGGGTTATAAACTGTGACATTCCAGGGTGTCAGGATTAGATAGAAACCCTAATAAACCAATAGAAGACGTGATTTTTGAATTAGATAGATAACATTCATGTAGTACTTTAGAGCTCCTAAATTCATTGATTTTCAATTTATTATCCAAAATTTTGTGTATCTAATAGGTTCCAGGCACTAATCTAAGTACTGGGGATGTTAAAACAAAATTAATTATACAAAAGAAGAGTAGAATTACAAGTAATTTACATTACTTGTAGCCTACTTTGCCTATATTCCAGATTTAAAAGGCAATGGAATATGTGATATATTTGAGAGAAATGGTTGAGAAAAATGAAGAGGAGGAAAGAAGACAAGCTGTAAATTACAACAAGAGGAAAATGTCTTCTCCATGGTTGTGAGAGTGGGCTGGGTTGAAAAAAGAAGCGAGAACAAAAGGTAGGGGACCTTTGAATTGTTCCAAATGTGAATGATCTAAGCTACCTATGGTACTGGGAACTAGGAAGAAATATATGGGAAGACACAATTTTATCCTCATAACAGCATGAATTATTACCATAAGCTTGGTGCAAAAATAATGTCTGATTTTGAGGTCTATTTTAAAAATGAAAAAGTCCATAATTATGAAAATATGTATTCATTAATGTAACCTCCTTTGCTTTCTAGAACCTCATTCCATCTGTCAACTAGCTTGTAAATGCCACACCAGTAAAATTTTTTAGGTTTTGAAGCAAAATATGAATCCAACTAATTTTCAACTTCTTCTCTTGATGTCAACCTAAGACCATCAAAATGGTTCTGTAGTCCCCAAAACAAGTGATAATCAGGAGCAAGATCAGGAGAATATGAAGAATGAAGCGATATTTCCCAACCAAGCTCTTTCAAGAAATTTTTGGTGAGTTGAGCTGTGCAAGGACGATGATGGAAGATGACACCCTTTCTGTTGACTAAGGAGGGTCACTTTCAGTTCAAAGCTGCTTTCAGATGATGAAGTTGTTCATAGTAAAGATTAGCAGTAATTGTTTGATTGTTGTCTAACAGTTCATAATGGACAGTTTCTTCCATATCCCACCATACACTCAACATGATCTTCTTTGGATGAAGTCCTCCTCTTGGTTGTTGAACTCTTCTTCCTCCTCAACTGATCCTTGATCAACAGCATTTAGCAGTATGGTAAAGGATCCACTTCTCAGCACCTGTAACAAGCCTACCTAAAAATGGTGCCTGAAGGTGTCACGAAAGCAATGATTCGCAACAAGTAACACGCTATTGCAGATTCTCTGGAGACAGTTCGTGTGGGACCCATTTTCCAACTACTGAAACCTTTCTGATCCTTTTCAGTTGGTGTAGCATGGTTGTATGGACTACGTTAAATTGTTCTGCAAGTTCCCTAGAGGTAATGGTGGTGGTTTCTGTGACAACAGCTTCCAACACTTCGGTATCAAGTTTTTTTGGATGACCCTCTTTTAGCTTGTTTTTCAAATTGAAATCGCCACTTTGGGAATGGGAAAACCACCTCCTGAAACTTCTTTCTGTCACTGCATCATCCTCATAAGTGCTCTGAATAGACTTTACTGCTGTACTTGCATTGATACCTTAATGAAACTCATAGAGTAAAACATTTCTAATGTGGTTTTTAGATGGGACGAACATGGGTGCAAATATTGTGGACGATTATGAACAATACTTTGATAATCTGAAAAAATAAGTAATAAGTCACTCTGACATCAAAAAATTATAAAAAGAGGCACGAATTTAATAAATACTATCTAAAACTTTCTTCTAAAAAAGTCAGACATTACTTTTGCACCAACCTGATATTACCACGTACTGTGGATTAGAATCTTGAGTTGTCAAAAGTCACATACATTTCAAAACTTGCACACATCCCTTTTCCAATACACTGTGCTGGGAATAGCTGTCAGTAGCAATGATTAAGTTCTAAAATAAAGAGTGAGAATGTGGTAAATAAGAGTAAAAGGACTCTTTCAGTATATCTCTCTTTATCACCTGAGCATTTTGAGTTAGAAGACTAACTTTTAAGCTTTTACCCCCCAGCTCCCTCATATCCTCATTTTCTGTAAAATAACACATAAAGTAATGATCAACAGGCAGAGATTTCAGCTTAGCTAACTAAAACAGGAAGGCTGAAGGCAAGAAAATAGTCCTGTAACATGTTCCAAGGAGAAATTCCAAACAGAATCAAATATTTCCTGGTGTAAAATGCTCTCAGTGGACTGAAAATTTTCCCTGGAACCCAAGACAACAGGTAAAGTCTGTTCCTCATTAGCTTGTGCGATAATGACCCAATCTTACATTTTCTATTTCTTTGGAATTCATTTGTTTTCATTACATCAGGTGGTTGTTATTATGATGTGTTAATGGGCTTCAAGCAGGGCTCTCCTCTGTGACTCAGCCTCTGATTACTAAAATGAGAGTTTTGATATTTCTTATTATACCAACTCACTTTGCATTCCAATTTTTAATATTCTTGTCCACCAGAGCAGTGCTCTGAATTTCAAAGAAATGCAAAGGATAGAAAGTGAGAATTTTATTTTTATTTTCAACTTTAGATTCCTTTCATCTGAAAATTTGTCTTTTATGACTTTGGCACCATATTTCCATTCTTTTCTGCCCCTAGTCTCATTACTAAAGTTTTTTAGAACATTTTTAAACATAAAAAAACACTCACAATTTTTCTCTTTTCATTTTTTTTTTTCAATTCATATACTGCTTTCTGGCATAAACAGTATTTTCCTGTTTTTGCCTTCTTCCAATCCTCTTTCCACAGGAACTATCTCTAGTCACCCAGGTCATGACCTTTTGACACAAGATGATTGTAATGGACCTCTCTAGCTCATTGATTTTAAATAGAAATAAGTTAGATACATTGTTCCGAAACATTACATTTCTTCAAGGGCAAGCCCTGTTGCTAATGCAATATCAATGTTTCTCTTTTTTATGTCTAGGAGAAAATCTTGAAGCCAAATATCAAATGCAGTTTCTTCATAAGACCAAAGAGAGAACCATGGCACTTCTAGTCTGATTCAGATTGAGGCTGCTTTTCAGAAGCTCCTACTAAATATATCAAGCAAATTGAGCATCTCCTTAATGCCCTTTCTGTTTATCCAGAATGTCCCTGATAAAGAAGGCATACTTCTCTTTACTGTCGTCACAGGAACAGCAAACTCCCTATTTAACTAGATAATAAATGAACTTTTTAAAATACTTAAATCTATGTTTACACACATAAGATGAGATTGGTGTTTACATAAGGACTGTCTTTATGCACTAATGTGCAGTTTACAATAACCCAAGAAAACAAAAACAACCTTCTCACTCCCAGGAAAACAGTACTTGTGATAATTAAAGCAATACTAAACAGCCTTGCCTTTCCAGACATTACAGAAATACATTTGGTTGAATACATTTCTGTTCTATGTCTATGGAAAGATTCCTTTATGTTTGGTTGGGTAATTGTTAATGTTATTGCTGTTTATACCATAGGAACTTGTGGATATGGTGTGTGTTTATGACTGCCTCAGTTTTTGCTGATGTCTACCACGTGTTGCTTTACTTTACATTATTTCTCTCTACCTTCCCCACCTCCAAAATATTCAGCATCACAGATGGCATTTTACAAACAGCTATTTCTGTGAAAGTGTGGGTGTTTGACTTTCATTCAGCTGAGAGCTGAGGACAAAAGATATCATAAGGGATTTGTCCTCCAAAGTGCGTTGTTTTTGCTGATGTCTACCACGTGTTGCTTTACTTTACATTATTTCTCTCTACCTTCCCCACCTCCAAAATATTCAGCATCACAGATGGCATTTTACAAACAGCTATTTCTGTGAAAGTGTGGGTGTTTGACTTTCATTCAGCTGAGAGCTGAGGACAAAAGATATCATAAGGGATTTGTCCTCCAAAGTGCGTTGTTATGTGGCTGCTTCACTTTATGGTTAATTGTATGTCTCCTCATCGCTAATGAAATGGGTGTTCTTAATGTATCTATACACACAATCTTTTCTATTTTCTCCTGTTTGCTGGGGTCAGGTTGCACTTATAAAGACTCAATACAAAACCTTTTGGAAATCTTTATAATATGGAAGTTTAGAAAGGAATTATTGAGGAGTCACAGACTTGAAACATATTGGGGCAAAAATAATAAACTAAAATCCAAATGTAAGCTACTTCATAAAAATTTATTTTTATATGCAGAACAGTTATGCCTATGGCTATTTCATTTGATGGAATATAAAATGTAACTATATCATCTCATGATATAAGCATTTCTTGAATTGAAGGACTTAATCAAATGAACAAAATAAAGGGATTTTAAATAATATCTAGCCAAAAAATTGATCTAGTTGACCAAACATATGAACAAATGACAATTAGAAAAATCAAAGGGATTATAGGAAAGATGCTCTCATTAATTTGTCTACAAAGAAGTAAAGTATTCTTACTGTTTAATGCATCTTTAAAAACTCAGCCCTTTCAAAATAAAACCAAGAAAGTTAAAAAAATAGAAGATACAAGAAAGATCAAAAGCATTTAAAAAGTGAAGAAAGAACATATTAATGATTATAAACAATTTGTGGCAGAACTGTTGGCAGCAATTGGAAGTAGCAAGTAAACAACAGATATATAATTAAAAACAACTCAAACGCCTATGGGACAGATAAATAACATAAGTGAAAGTAGAAGGTAGGTGTTTTAAGTCTTGATCCTGAAACACATAAATATAATTTAAATCCTTAAAAATATTGCCCTGACTGGTATGGCTCGGTTGGTTGCGCATCTGTCAATCCACAAAACAAAACACTGCAGCTTGGATTCCCAGTCACAACGCATGCCTGGGTTGTGGGTCAGGTCCCGATTGGGGGTGTGCCAGAGGCAACAGACTATATATCTCTCAAACACTGATGTTTTTCTCCCTCTTTTTCAACCTCCCTTCCTCTCTCTCTAAAAATAAATAAATAAAACTTTTCAAGTCCTTAAGAATATTATCCTCTTACATACACATGTGTACACACACACACACACACACAGTATCTCATTTTTCTGGTGCTCTACCTGAGATTTTACATTTTTTAAAAAGATTTTAAACCAGTGACGTTTTGGTTCACTGGCTGTGCTCAGTCCACTGAGTCACACCAGCAAGGATGATTTTACCACTTTTAATAGAGATATTGGTATAAGGAGTATTTGCCTTTCTCAGATCTGTGTAATGATTTGGTAAGTGTGCTGAGAAGCAGAGAATGGCAGCAGGCCTCAGTGTTAGTGAAACAAAAAGCTGGGCTACTAATTCAGTTCTTTTAAAAGTGTAGATTGTGAACTCATCAAGGACAGAAACATTTATTGTCCACTCTAACCTTTTCTTTGGTGCATGACCCATAGAAGATATTTATCAAGAGTTTATTGACTTAAATTAATTTTTACAAATACAATGAGTAAGGGACAGAACAAAACTAGAATAGGTTTATTCCACAAGAATAAGAGAGGTAGAAAATGTATTCATGCCCCTCTCTATGTTGCAACATTGGAAAATCATCTCCATTCATGAAGTATTTGCTCTTGAGTATGTGTGTACTTATGTGTGTGTGTGTATGTAAACATCAATCTATACCTCAAAAAGCCTCACATCCATGTGGCCACAAAATCATGATGATCAGGACAATTTCTCCTTGTGGTGAGAGGTTAAGGCCTAGAAGGAAGGAATTTGATGACAGACAATGACAAGCTTATGTCATCTGCATTCATGCCCACATCAATGTTTTAATGTAAGTAACCTCATAATGTGTCACCAAAATAGTCTAAAGTTAAGGCTCTCTGATTGAAGGATAAATGCACAACAAAATGGAGAATGCACTTCTGAAAGATCTAGAGTTAGAATTATAAAAGTTTAAAGTACAGAGGAAAAATCCTACTACACCTGAACATTTTTATGTAAACACTTCCAAGTTTTAATTGACCCAGGTTAACAAAGGCTTAAAATAAATAACCCCTATAGATAATATCTCACAGAAAGCCTTGAGAGATACTAGCATTTTGTTTGAGAAAGGCAGTAAACTTAAATCCCTAGACCAATTACATTTAGCATTGTACCTTTCAGAATGCACATCATGTGTAAAACTTATAATCTGACATATGTTATCTGAATAGATAGAAAGTAGTGTTCAAACGTATTAAACTGCTTTTCAGGGTCAAATGAAGTGGAACAACAAGGTACTTATTTACACAAGACAGTTAAAAAACTTTTATTTATTTACACACAGACTTTGGGGAAGCATTATATGTCTGAAAGATTTACCTTCATACTCAATTTTTCAAGAATCAACCTTTAGAGTCTGTAGATTTGCTGATGTATTTGAATTACCAGGGATATATCACCAAATAATTTACACATATTTCAATTGTTATATATGAATTATTCCAGGATTTTTATAAAATAGTTGTCTCCTTTTATGGAGTAACTAACTAGCTAATCAATTAATTACTTCAGGAAGTTTATTTAGTAGCAGCATGAGGCAGGCATTGGGGGGCTTTTTGCAATGCAGAGACACTGGTCCCTACTTTCTAGATTCACAGACAGCCTTGGGTTACTTGATCACATTATAGTTTATAACATACTGACTTTTACTCATCTCAAATTTCTTTATCTAGTCTTTGCACTCTCTTGTTTATATCAAGCCTATGCATGATAAACTATTAACACTATTTTCCATTCTGGTATTCAGGAAAACCACTATCTCATGAGGTTGGACACTTATTTGATCATGAGATTTATTTTTCTAGAGAATTTTCTGGACAATACAGCACTTCTGTGCTGAGGAATTCTGTTATCTATGTTTAATTAATACTTTCAACAGGATCATTACCTCCAAATTCAACAAGAAGTGAACTATATTTTTCCTATGTGGCACAAAGTAAAATTTGCACTGAAAATTTATAGTATCATTCTGACCAATTAACAATCGATCAGATTTATATATTTAGGAAGCTTAAAGCTACCCAAAACAAAATAATGGAGTTATGGTCTTATTCCAATTTTTTTTTCAATTATTTTTCAACTTCTACTAGGTTAGAGGAGAAGGCTGCATATTCTGCCCTAAGATAAATTATATTCAGTATGGATTTCAGGATCTAAATGGAAATTGTGAGCAGAAAAAGAATAATAGAAGAGAATAACATAATAAAAAGCCTGAAGCCCTTATTCCTAAAAATATTGTTTCTGAGCACAAAGTGATTTGCCTACAAATTTCAACAACTCATGAATGATGGGTATCTCAAAAGTAATAACATGCATGAGAGGACTGTGGAAAAAATGGAGATTCTTAGTGGTAGGGATTGCAGATTACTGTTTCTACCCATTTGGGCCATTTTTCAAGATTACTTTCTAGATCTCTGGGTACTAAGTGAGGGCTGGATTTTAATCCTGAATCTGCTACAAAGTAATTTACATCAGTAGGTAAACTTTAAAAAAAAAAACAAAAAACATTTTTTATTGATGGTTTAGCTTAATGAAGGGAGAACCCACATGATCACTAAAATATTTCTCAGGTCTCTGAATCCAAGTCTTATTGCTAATTTATGCATCAGTCCGTGGTAACAACATGAATAATTTTATCATCTTCCTGTGCCAGCCACTTCACCTTATGTGACATTTAGGGGAACTCCCTGAGAGAGAGGGGTTAGGGAATCTATTAAAATGCTTTCTTTATTAAAAAAAAAAAAAAAAAACCTTGGACAAGTTTTCAAGCCATAAAATGCATTGATATATGAGTCTTCAACCGTGACTACATGTTTCCAGGCACTAACACTTTACAAAGAGAGGAACACACCAATGAGATATTGTCCTAATTTCACAGTTATCAAATGTTTTTCTCTTTCCAAAGGGTTAACCAAGCATTAAGGCATCCCACGCATAGTAAGAAAATTAATAACCTTACAAATAAAAATAAATTTGTTTGTTTTTGGACATTTCTCTCTAAGGTGGAAACATTTTTCTTTAATGCATTTGGTATGTGACGATTTTAAAACGTATGAGATCAATTCCTTTCCATAGGTGATGGCAAATAATATTCTCTTACACAATTGAAATCCCAATTAATAAACAGTTTAGTCCTCAAGCCTCAAACCTCTCCCATGATCAAATCCACCACAAGGACTCACATTGTAGAGTGTCTTCAATAACTGCATTCAGCATAAGGATCACAACACAGAAATTAACTCTCCATAAATATTAAAAATTACCTAGCCCTCACAGATGTTTACCCTGTTTATTATCTGCTAACTTTCTGGATCAAATGTTCAATATGGATATGTTAGTACTCACCAAAGATTGGTTTTGGCAGAGTATATGTTAATATCAGGAGGAAAGAAATAAAAAACATTAAAAAGTATAAAACTTTAAAACAATAGCTTAAAGGTGTTTTATAAACTACAGATGGCGTGCACCATTTAAGTGAATGTATGCTGTGGATGAGAAACAAAACAGAGAAAAAAGAAAATCATTTGAAAATAATGTCTCCCATGCAATATGTTGTAATTAAAACAGAGCTATGCAATGTAGAAATTGCCTCTTCATATCTCTCCTTGTATTACAGGAAAAATGAAATATATGAGGATATATAAGCACCAGATCAGTAAAAAACTAAAAAATGTTTAATGGAGTAAACTTAGATTATGGAATTCCAAAATGAGATCTCTCAGTTAACCTAATATCAGACACCCAGACAACACACACACACACACACACACCACACCACACCACACCACACCATAACAGCTAAATACACTTAACTGCTATGCACACAGTAAAGCTCACTTTGACTACAATTTTTCTAGTTACCACAACTCATTATGAAAACAAAACCAAAATATGTAAAGAAAAAAACAAACATTAATTTTAAGGCAGATGTAAGCTGAAGTTCAATCAAGTCAAGTCTGCTGGCTTCAACAACTTTTCTTCCCCAGGAATGCTTCTGGAGCTGGGCCAAGGACCCCACACCTATACCTCCTCTGTTGCTGAATGAGTGGATCAAACTGAAAAACAGCTTTCCCAGCTTAGGCTGTGAGCTCACTAGTGCTCAAATGTTGAGCAGCACAAAGCACCAAGCTTATTGTCAGTGTACGCCGAGATGGGAGATGGTGATAGAAGGTAGGCAAAGGAGAGGCTGAGCCAGTTCACTGATGTTCTCCTCATTCGTGATTGGACCTGTGTACTGGCATGGTGCTAGAAGCCACTCTTGCTTCAGGTACTGTCTCTGGAAAGTGATATTAAACTATGTTCCCTAACATTCCCATGCAACATTGTTTTAGAGTAATTAAGGGAGTCTGGACAGTCAGTGGTAAAATTCTGATGAGCTCCATGTTGTAGTCATACGTTCTTAACTGCTAAATCTTTTTCTCTTTTTATTCCTACAATGAGCTAGTTGATTATGCACAGCCTTAGAGTTTCTCTGAATAAAGAACTGTTTGCATTAATGCATAAAGGAACATGTTGTAATACATTATACTAAATAAATGCTTGGGTGCTGGAGTAGGGAAAGGTATGGAGCAGAACGTATGTAACAAAGCAGATGCTGTTATAACTATTTTTACAAATTATTGCAAAGCTGGGTTAACATAATGCATGCAAGCATTAAATTTTATTTTTTGCATTAGAAACGAGGTGAATATAATAAAAAGTTTATATTCCCCCAAAATCATCTTTAACAGTTACTTTCTCATAATATACTTCACCCCTCATATCTTGACACTTTCTCTATTCTTACTATATAATGTAACTCTCTTTTTAAAAACTCTTTCCAATATTAAATCCATGTGGTTTTGATTATTCCACTTAATTGACCAACTACAGTCGAGTCTCTACATTGTAGGTGTTTTTATTTTGAAAGAAGATTTACTTAAACATAAACTTCCATATCGTCTGGTGGTTTGTGTGCACAGGAGAGTCTTGCTCCAATACATTCTGGAATTCTAAACGGCTCTGATTCATTTATCTATTGGTTAAGAAATGGTTCTTCACAAAGTCCTCATAAACCCTAGCGGTCAGGGGGAAAATGATGAGACTCAGGGAAAAGAGA
Source organism: Furipterus horrens (assembly GCF_987537825.1). Lineage (NCBI taxonomy): Eukaryota > Metazoa > Chordata > Mammalia > Chiroptera > Furipteridae > Furipterus > Furipterus horrens. The sequence goes on along the minus strand of NW_028327173.1, from coordinate 58,829,043 downwards.
ACATGAAAAAGAAAAGGCAGAGAAGTGCCAATCATAAATAGGAGGGAAGCGGTAAGAACTGCTTTTCTTGTGTTTTTCAGGTAGCAGAAAAGCCATGATTGCCACAGTAATGAGGAATTATATGTGGGCCAACAAACAGAAAGTTTTCAGAACTAGAAGTCTGAAAGAAGGGAAAGGATGAAGAGGAGGAGGCTGAGTAAAGCAGATACAGATGCAGAGGATGTTCCTGGAGAGACAGTCAACTTATTTTATTGCTTGGGGATCAAAAAGAAGATACCTCATATCAAATCAAGTATGCAATAGGTGTGGGATTTCAATTTTTACAGGTTGATTAGATTCTATTTTCACTGAACCCTGTGGACTTTCTTAGAGGACTTGAAACTCCTTTCTGTGCTTTGCAAACTTTCCCTACATGTTCATTTTCTGCAAAGGGATTGCTCTACCTATTAGCCACCAAACAGTATCATGGAGAGGACAGATGCCACAATGGATAGAGTCAAGGGTTTGAATCACATCTGGCTTCTCCAGCTCCCAGACCATCTGAGTAAGAGGAAACTCTCCATTAGCAGTCATATGCTATTCAACAGCAGTGTGCTCTTCCAAGACTTTGCTTCCTAAACTGTAAATATGCCTCCTCAGTTTTTAATCCCTGAACACAATGTGCACAAAAACAAAGAATGAGTGGTTCTAGCCCAGTGGGTCTTGGCATAGAGCTGAGGTATCAAAAGGGAAAGAAGTTAAACAAAGAGAGATGCAAACATCAAAGCAACTGAGTTCTCAGATGAGGGCACATCACTACTGAGCACCTTAGCACCTATGGCAGGTGCAAGATACCAAGTGCCCTAGCGTAGCTCTGATTTCAGAGGCACTTGTAAGTATAATGCTACAAGGGTAAATACATTTATCCTGGGCTCTGCTACATTTAACCCATATGAATGCAGGGAGGGGGTGGGATGGACACAGGCCTTGGCAGACTTAGGATTTGAAACTAGCAGACCTGTTGATAGAGAAAAATTTATGTGCCTTGTTGTGAATTATTATAACAAGACTCAGGTGGATAAGTGGAAAGTGAAAGGTCTATGCTCTTGGGTTTTTATTTCTGAAATGACTTCATTGAGATCTTTTCAATTGAATTTTTGAAATAAACAAATGCTGAGACAAGTGGTGACTGAAAGTAGAAAGGGGAGGATGCCTTTTGTAGGCTGTCCCTGAGGAGGCTGGTCCCCAAGCCCTCCAGGATTTAAAGAGGAGGCAAAGGATCTTAATTGGAGTTGAAACTGTATTAGTAGTCAGGGAAGGTTTGGGGTGCACTGTGCCCTGCTCCATGGGCACAACAGGCAGCTGCGTCTCAAAAGTTACCTTTATCAGACGGCGCTATGTTTATTTCAGCCTGTCACAGGGAACGAGTAAGAAAACATTGCTCCTAGGCCATGCCATTTTAGTTATAAAAACAAAAACTAAGGATCAAAATAAAACTAAAGCTCTGACTTTTTGGCTCAACTCCTAAGTGATGGAATTGGGGGATAATTCAGTAGATTAGCAGCAGGACAGCATCACAGCGGTGAAGAAACTGAAGCCAAAGTCTTCTTGCCCAGAAACTGAAGAGAGAAAAACTGAATTACCATGAAACAAAAGCAGAGAAACTTGAAATAGGTGTCAAGCAGGCTTTAATTATCTGACAAAATTCAGGGCAGAGCTCTGACAGTGGTCTACTTAACACCTCCCTTCCTCCCTGCTTCCCTCATCAAGTTATTTTCTGGGTATCGGGAACTCCAGTACCTTCAGAGACTTGGAGCCAAGGTTAAGAAGGAAATGCTATGCTGTACTTTTATATATAAAGTTCAGCTATATCTCAAACTCTATTTCCTTTTTAATTACAATTTTCTTACCTGAGCCTCAAGTGGTTCTAATGTTACCATGAGCCCTGGAGGCCTGAGTTATTTTATGTTCATTGACAAGTATTGGACATGCAGTTTCTACATGGGCAATTTCTCCCCTCTATGAACTTGAACCAAGTGGATAGCATCCAACCAAAGTCCCTAGTTACTCCCACCCTATAGAGAGACTCAGGTGTCCTATGGAAAGCTTAGAAATTTGAAATACACTCAAGATTATATTGCTTCTGAAATATTTGGGCACTGTAGAATTAGAGAACAGACAGCAGAATTTGAAGTGAGGAAGACTCCAAAACTGGGCTTTTTATAAGACATCTTAGTGCATGTTTTAAACTTGGTCATGTTGAGCCAAACTTTTGGAGGGAAGTGTTATTAAGGGAGTTTATTAAGAACAGTTGAAGACTAATCTATTAAGACAAACATTTGAAAAAAAATTATTTATAAACCTTTAAGAATATTAGCTAACAATGATCTCTAATTGCACTGATGATGATCAGGTGGAACATACATGACACAAATATTTCATTGCCAAACCCTCGTCTGTGGCAGGTATTCTCAATCTGTCGTAGCACTGTCTTCATTTATGCCAGATATTGGTAGGATAATTAAGTGGATCCCTTCTTCCTGGTCATTTTGCTGGGCTTTACTTCCCAGTCTCCACATAGATAGAAATGACCATGTGATAGTTCTAACCATTGAAATGTAGCAGAAAAGTGCAGTTATGGTTAAACATGACCCCAAAATGCCACTCATACATAATTCTTCCTACTGGTTGGAATAGAGATATTTCCAATGTGCACAAAATTATTACAGAAAACATTATGGGAAGGTAGAACTGCCAAAACAAAAGAACAGTCATGTAGCAGGTTGTACTAAAACTAATGTCTGAGACTGGAAAACTACAGATACTTGTTATACAGTAAAAATACCTGATAAAATTAGTATCTATGATAACTTCAAAGAAGGCTTTACCTATTAAGCAAGTAGCTCTAGAAGAAGTATTGGAAAGAACCATAGTGTTGGCCACTATTGCCTAGTTTTAACAAGCTACACAAGAACTAAATAATGGCCCTAATAGTGTGGCTCAGTGGACTAAGAGTCGTTAGCAAACCAGGAGGTCCCTAGTTCAAATCCAGTCAAGACACCTGCCTGGGTTGCATGCCAGGTCCCTGGTTGGTGGCATGCAAGAGGCAACTAATTGATGTTTCTCTTACATTGATGTTTCTCTCCCTCTTTTTCTTTCTCCTTTCCCCTCTCTCTAAAAATAAGGAAAATAGTTTTTAATGAGATAATGAAAACAGAAGGCCAGAGATACCAGAGATCAAGAAAAGCCTTATCAATTTGGAAAACACAACTACTTCTGGACCCCGTACAGTAAGTCAAAAAACTGAAAAAATTCTACAGTGACAATCATCAAGTGCTGCTTCTTAGTTAGATAAAGGGAGACTTATTTTTACAAAAGATTAATTAAGGCTATTACCTTCCCACCCCAGTCAATTGTTTTAGGGAGAGAGAGAGACAGAGAGAGGGAGAGAGACACAGAGAGAGACAGACAGAGAGAGAGAGAGATAGACAGAGAGACTGATTTACTATAAAGTCTCAATAGTCTCAGTCAACCTCATGTAAAATTCTAACGTTCTGAAGTTGGGATGAATCATTATCTCTACCTAATCACAAAACTTATTTTTCTCAGCTTCCCTGAAACCCCATCTCTAGCTTCTTTCACCATGTAAAATCATCTCTTATTATAGCCAACAAAAGTGGTCTTTCTTCTGAAACCTAAGACCACATATTGTCTGCCATTATTTGGCAGATGTACTTGTTCTTCTTATATGTTTAAACTCTCAGGCAGTGTGCCTTATCTCCATACCTAGGTGTAAATGTCTTTAAATCAGGACCTATAACTAATATGTCTTTTAGAACCTATAAATCTTCCAGCAAAGTACTCTGAATGTAGCTTGGAGTTTAATATAGTTTTGATAAATTAATAAATTACCAATGCATTCAAGTGCATTCAAGCATTCTCTGCTTTGTTTCTCTCATCTGTGATTAGTAACTGATTTAATACTACCATTGACTTCTTGAGCCTTCAGGGACTCCCAATTCCCAAAAGATTTATGACTTATATTATATATTTTTATATATTATATATTATATAAAATGTGTAGTATATGTGTATATATATACTATAATTATATATATATATATATATAATATTTTTGTTTTTGGACTCAAATATTTCTAAGTTAGCCACCTATCTCTACAACTGTACCATTATCTCAGTTCAAAATAAACCATTTTGTCTCACTCAGAATAGTAAAACTTAAGAATCAATCAAATTTCTTTCTGCCTTCTTTTTTTCTTCTCTTCCTCCTTCCTTTCTTCCCTCTTCTTTTTTCACCTTTTTTCTTTTCTTCTTTGATTTGTTTTTATGTAGATGAGAAAACTGTAGATAGATACCAAAAATGGTAGCGTGCCTTTGCTAACACATGTAATTAGACAAGACCCAGATCTTCTAATTTTTTGTTAGTACATACTCGGGGCTAAAAGAAGTAAATTAGTTTTTATTGATATCTGGTAAGTGTTAAAAGATAGAAATGTGCCTTTTTATTTATTCTATTATGCTTGGTTCTTATATATCATGATTATTTAGACATTACAACAATACTGCCCCAAATCATTAAGAGACACTTGCCCCATCATCATTTGTCACCTTGGGAATTTATTTATGGATCCAGAGGCAATTCTCAAAGGAATGGGACCTTCTGGTTATATTGATGCAAACATACTTCCTGTTGTATTTTTAACATTGATAACATATTGACCCATTAAAAAATCCTTTGGTTTGGAAAACTAAAAAACTGAAATGAGCATATCTCTTCTCAAAAATATTACAATATTTTTAAATGACACATGTACAGGGTAACAAAGAGTACAGAAATTATGGTGAAAGTAATGATCCCAAAGACCTTCCTCACGACCCATAGCTCCACTCACTATACTCTTTTAAAGGACTCTTTTTGGCCTTATAGCGCTTACTTCTGCAAATGCCTTACTGGACAGTGTTTACTTGCTCCTATAATACATGAAGATTTAGTTCACTTGCACTCTCCTCTTCCTCTTCTTTTTATAATTAATACTTAATCAGTTTTATTTTAAATTCTTCAACTAGTTATCTTTTAAAACTGAGTTTCTACTTTCAATAATTTTGAAAAGTATCTCTTGAGTCTCCATTTTGTCAGATAAGTATATTATACTTCTACATTTTCCTCAGCTTTTCCTAACCTGTTTCATTGCCCCTTTTCTCAGCTACATGATAACATTTATACTATCAATACAGCTCATATTTACAGTCTAAATTGTAGCCATAGCAAAATCTTCTGTGAATACTGATTGATACTAAATTTAAGAATCAGTGTGAACATTATGATGACTCTGTATATATTATATTGCCCAATGCGGGTCTCAGCAGCGATACTGAGATTAGTGGGCCCAATTGCACTACTCCTGGTGATACTAAATGAAATGTTCTGAACATCAACATTAATTGTATTGTGTTTTCTTATACTTTTTTTGTTTCTCAAAATTTTTCTACCTTTCAGATTAGTTTATATTTCAGACACAGTGAATTTATTTCTGCTTTTCTGAGAACTGGTAGAATGATTTTGACTTTACAGCTTCTAATACCTTCATGTTTCCACTTTTTCCAGAACAACTCCTACTCTTTGTTCTCTCCAATTTTTATTTTTCCTGCACATTACTATCCAGAGCCTCTTACTTCCAGCTCCCATCAGAACTAATTTATTTCGAAGACTGCTTCATAGTAGATCCCCTGGGAATGCCTTCCTTCTCTTATCCTTCCTGTGCTGTGTTAGACGTGTCCTCGATCCTATGCATGTTTCCTTTTTTGTTGCTGTTGTACTCCTTCATTTGGAAGGTGCACATCTCCAGATGCTTCCTGGGAGATTTTGGAAAGATGGGTTTTCCTGGCCCTTGAATATCATAAAAGGCCTTTATTCTGTCCTCACATGTGGTTGACCGCTAAGTTCAATAAAAACCTGGGTTACAATGATTTGATCTCAGAATGTATGTACCTTATTGCTTTCTGGAGTATAGAATAGTTGAAAGGAAGCCTGATGATTTTCTGGTTTTTATTAACCTTTAGATGACTTTTTGCTTCTCTTTCCCTCTAGAACAATATTAAAACCTATTCGTTATTTTTCTCACATTTTGGGAAGAAACAGAGTTGCACACATGACTGCCAGGTCTTTGGAGGCAGGTTAGTTAGGCTTATATCTCAGGTCTGCCACTTAGTCACTAAGAAATATGTGTCAGTTACTTAACCATTGTGTACTTCAGATTTCTCATCTATAAAATGAAACAATTTTGATAGTATACCCATCTCAGTGTTGTTGTGAGAATTATATAAGTCAATACACTTAAGGTACATGAAGCAGGGCCTGCACATAACCACTGCTATATGAATATTAATATTTTCTCATTCTATGGGTTTATTTTAATTTCTGCTTTCATATTTTTCATCTCAAGAGAGTTTCATGTTCTTTGATTGTTCTTGATAGCCTGATAACTTCTTAACTAGCTCTGAAAATATAACTAATAAATCTCTAAAACTGTTCTATAAATGATCTGTTCCTGATGGAACAAAATTTTGTTTGTTTATTTGTTTGTTTATTTCTCTTCCATGTTGCTTGTTTTACTCACATGCTAGTGATCTTTGGTTTTAAGTTCATCTTGAAGACACAATGACATGAAACTGGTGTGAGTTTCTTCTACTTTAATTTCTGGTAGGTCTCTTCTCTGAATGGAGAATTATCCCCCAACACTCTAAGCGAGAGGATGTAGTGGGACCTGTGGATGAATTGGCTGGCTTCCCTTTGAGGAGATCAAGCAAAGACTGAGATCAAATGGATTCCCATCCCTGTACACACCTCATGATAAAATGGGAAAGCATTTATTTCAAAGCCATTCATCACCGTGGAAATCTAACCTTTGCCCAAGTGGTATAAGTTAAAATAAACATACGATATAGCACAAGGATCTAATATGGATTTTAAATTTTTAGCCAAAGCTTATCTGTTTATTTTCTTTATAAAAATTAAACCCACTCATTCTCATAACAATACTTGATCGGCATTAAACTCTATAAATTCCTTTCATATAAAAAATTACATGATCTTATGAGATTCTTAGAATAAGTTTCATAATCAGATAAATAATATCCATGAAACATGTTTGAAACTATAAAACACTGTTAAATAACTTTAGATCTTACAGGTATTATTATACAGTCTAGTAAGTACATGTTACTAACAAATAATATATCACTTATTTTGCTCTACCCTGAGCTTCTCCTAAAAAATTGATTAAGAAGAAATGCTAACTAGAATAATAAAATCATTAGAAATCAAAGGGACCATGAGCTCTTCCCCTTGTTTATACTAGAGATGAATAATCAGAAATCTCATGTAGTGAAGCTGTGTCCCTGAGGCCTGTTAGTGACATAGCCCTTCAATGGCAAGACTAAAACAACTCACAGTCACATGTTCCTTTCCCTTTCCATTGTTTTCCTACAAATAAACTCTTACCTAGCAAAAAACCTAAGGCATTAAATTCTTCACAGTCCTTCAGGTTTCAGAAGTTTGTAGGAAATGGTGCAAACAAGTACACGGATGAGAAGGCTGCACGGAGAGCATGTGGTAAGTGCCCCACCCTGCAACAGAAACAAGGCTGCAGGCACACTCATCAGTAATGCAGCAAGGGCAGTCGTTCCCCTGCCTTTCTGGAATGCAAACCATTCTCCAAGACTGAGCTGTGGCACCGCGTTCTGTTGCTGGCATCACTTTCCGCTGGAGTGTGATAGAATATGAGAGCACTATTGTACTTTTAAAGGCAATTAATATTTTATGATGCATAGACTTTTATTTGCACCATTTGGATTCTTCTTCTCTAATTAAATCTTGTGATTTATACAAACAGAAATGCTGTTCTTTAACTTGTGCATATTATAAAAATTAACAAATACTTGTTAAAAGGAAGCAAAAGCAGCCAAGGGTACTATTTTTGTGACTGAAACAACTGAAGGCTACAGAGTAAATTGAAAGTATCTCTGATTTGAGTGGGGTAATGTGGCAATTACATGCAAAATACCTTAGTTAAGTAGAACTGATAGAAATTCTAGCTGTCTATGAGAGAAAAGTTAATTCTTTAACTAAAGAAATCCAGGGTATTTTATATGTTCAGGTAGGATTTTTGCTTCATGACCTTGTGTGCAACATTTGGAGATTTATAAATCAATAGTGTAGTTTCAGGCAGGCATTACCCTAACTCTGTTTTTGTGCAATGTTTCCTAGGGCCAAATCAATGGTCTTCAGAGGGAACAGAAAGACTCTAAGCTAAGATACCCACTAGCAAAATATTCTTTGCTCCTCCTTCTGATCCTAAATTAGCAGTTGGTATGTAAATTTCAGTTGGGTGCATACTATTACCTATCTCCACCCCTGGCAATGTATGGAGTAAAAGAAGGCATCCTGTAGGGGAAAGACCAAAGCATTGCTTGATCTCTGGAAAGACAGCAACAGATGGGAACTGCATAGAAGGTGAGGAAGAGGAAGATAAGGCCAGGGCAATAAATAATCTCCATCCTAAATTGTCAGGAGCCTCTTAAAGAAATCTTTTTGGGAACAGTCTGCAGTCTCCTTAAGGGGCATTATCCCCAAGGTCTCCATCGGGGGAAGAAGAAACAATAGGAAGTAGATTGAGTAATGACAGGGATTAACACAACCTGAGCAAAGATCTGTTTTCTTTATGGGTCTTTTCCTACCCCTGGCAAAATGCACATTTCAGTCCAATAAATAGAATGGAAGCCAAAGAATTCGAAATAAAGAAATTTACTTTCTGGACATTTCAGGGCAGCATTTATACCATGTACAAAGCTACTATGCGAGACTGCAATTTCTATTCTTATTTTGCATGGATTGTTCTCTGCATTCAATTTATGAGTCACATGTTTTTTTTTTTCCTTTGTGTGCCAGCAGATTAAGGGAGGAAAAGCTCCACATGAAATTTTTATAAAAATAATTGAACATCTACCTAAGCGAATATATTTTCTCCATTTAAGTATATTCAGGATAGCTCCATTATAACCTATGTAGATAAAAAGTGACTTCAGAATATCTTTCTTACAAGGGACTTGAAATTCTTTTAAAATATAAGAACACACACAAATACACACCATGCATATAACTTTATAAACTTAGGTACGGAAAGTGTCCAATATAAAAACATCCCACATAAAAGCCAAAACTCAAGTTAGATAAATCCAAGTAAAAAAATACACAGATCTTTTCTTATTTTTCTGTTTTATTACTCTCTGGGGTTTCTATTGCTGTTATGGAATTACTTTGAAATATCTTAATTCTTTTAGAGAATTTCCATGCTGCAGACCTGAAAAGCTTTCTTTGTGAGATGTGAAAAGGGACATACGAGGATGCAAAGGAAGTTTCTCCTATTTCAAACTGTTCTCCAGAATTAACGTTGCACCCAGGAAGGAATAGGACACTTTCCTCCTTTTCTCCACCTTCTCCACCTCCTCTTCTCCATCTTCCTTCTCTTTTCCCCCAAAGGAGGCAATGTTCAGGATCAAGAACTAAGGCCTAGGGTACTAATATGATCTTTTAGTTCATTTTTAGAACAATTGGTATTTAAGGACAACCCCAAGTAACTAGCTACTGACGGAACTTTATTTCTGTGAGAATATATAGTCTAACATATAGATGAAAATAACCACAGTGGATGCCACTTACTCCCTAGGAAATGCCTACACTAATAGTTAATATTTAGTGACTCCTTACTATGTGTCAAGCGAGCTCAGTACTAAACTACTGCATTATCCCACCTCATCCTCACATGATGCTATTTTGGAAGGGATTATTAGGATTCCTTTATACAGAGGAGAAAAAAGAGATTTAGAAAATTGAGACCCATTTTCAAAACATGCGAAGTCTAGATGGAAAATTCAAGGCTATAAGAATGAGGATACAGGTCTATCTGACATCAAAGTTGGTCCTGTTTAACACCGTACTATGTTAACAGGTGAAGTTGAAACAGTTTATTCATCTATAAAGTTATATATCTATAGATAAAAATACCTTGACTTCTTAAGAAAATTTAGTTATTGGCAAGACAATTGTCATAGTTAATTATTTTATCCAGTCACATCATTTATTTTTGCCACAAAAAGAAGACCAAATTGACAAGTAGAAAAAGTTGAATGTTTTACTTATGTTTATGGTGTATTTCAAAAAATATTAATCAATCCTTTAAAAAGTAGTGTTACAATGATGTAACAAAGCTATGGTATAATAAATTGCAGTTTTCCCCACAAAAATTTATAGTCGTTTATTAGAGAACCACTCTTTATGGGCACCACAATATAGGAAACCCATCTGAGAACTTGTGAGTCTCTATTTTTGCTTAGTCCACCATAGGTGCTTAATAAATATTTTAATTGTATAAATCTTGAAAGTCTCTTTAAACATGGCAAATGAAGAGGACTTAGCAATAAAACTATATCTAACTTTAAAATTAATCTCACCATTACTTACAGTGTATTTCAATATAATAGGATAATGACTTAAATATGATAAAATTAATAACTGTACATGTTAAAACAATTTCAACAGTACAATTGAATAAAAGTTGAAAAAAAACATTATCTTTTCCTTTTTTCTTCTGTCTCAGTCACAATTCACAGAGGAAACCATACTTTATCAGGTCCAGTTTTATTTCTTCTGGTGGTTACTTTCATAATGCCACAGAATATGCTGTTAATCCTGTTTCCCAACTAATAGAGATAATCTTGTACCTCTACTGCATGCAGACATTCTCTTCTAAAGAACAACACTGAGCAAGTTGCTTATATTATCTCAGGTAGTGCCCCTAGGGAGCAAATACTAATGATATTAGTCAAGTGTGATAATCATGATAGTCCCATTCTCCTTGCCATTGATTCATTTATGTGACATAATTCTGTCAATAATTGATTAAAAGAAGTCTGCTGGAGGTTTTTAGGGAAACATTTCTTCATTCTTTCAAAAGAGACACGGAGTAAGGTGCAGTCTCTTCTTCAGGGGACACTCCTGTGGCATTCAGGTGGCGGTTATACTGCAGCCATCTTGTGACTATGTATGAGGGAAGGTGGCTCCCCTTCTGTAGCAGAGTGAAATGACAGAAAGAGCGCGAGCCTTTGAATATGTGAAATCCTGAAATAGTTAACTTATGTACCCCAGTTAACAAGGCTGGGGTTGAACATATCCTAAAAACTAAATTTACTTTTTACTTATACATACTCATGAAACCACGGAGTGCATATGACTCAGAAGGTAACATGATGTGGTGGAAAAGATTCAGAATCCGGTGCTAACAACCTGGTTTACTGTACTTAAATATTTAAATTCTGTTATTGCATTAGTAATATATGTGTGTTGAACAATTACTATTTAACATATAAGAATCTATCACTTAGGAAACCACTTTTGGTTTGGATATGATTAGGAAGTTAAAATTAACTTAACCTAATCTAGCCTGATATTACAAACAAGTAAGTATATATTAGAAAAGTCATAGATTTAGAATCTAGAAGTCTCATATTCATATTTTACTTTCACTTGATGGGATTTCTTGAAACAATAAATGAACCTCTCTAAATCAGTTTCTGTATGTGTATAATACACATGTTATAAGATAAAAGCATTTAATGAAATTTCATTCATTCATTAAGAAATATTTATAGTGTCTACTATATGTGTCAGGGTGTGTCCTAGGCTCTAGCAAACAGCAGTGGACAAATCACTTTAATAGGCATAAATAAATCATTCATTGATACTTGATCAGTTTTAATTTGGTTTATGAGTTATAAAAGTACAATAGATCATTTGATCATAAAGTAATTGTATTACATTGTAAACTTTGGCATACAGAACTGAAATGCCACAAGAGAACATATATTTTGTATTATTTTAAGTGCATGACCAAGAAAATCAAAGATTAGAATTTACATATTTTTAAAAATTGTCTGTACTAGCCTATACTTGTTTAATTAAATTATATAGTAGCTGTGAAAGATTTTTGATGAATCAGCTGCTCTCATTTCCCCTTTCTGCCAATAGTATACATTTTAGAAATGATTGATATACTTTTATCAGTTTTCATAATACAACGAATTTGAAAAAAAAATGTGCTCACGTCATTCGACTCTTAACTCTTCAGTCATTGCCTAGCTCCCTGGGATTGTGTAGCCCCTTTTTGCAACCTAACCTCTCTTGCCTTCTTAGACCTACCAGAGAGTCTACAGCTGCTCACTTTTTCTCTTTCTCTTGTCTAAACTAACAGAAGGATTATTTATCTAGTAATATCAAATGGAGAAAACCTAGTCAGCCATTAATATTTCTTGAGTTTTATTCATCATTTAATTCCTCTCCTCTCTAAAAAACTCCAGTTCTTGGTCTTTAGTTCTTTCTTCAGAGAATTACATGCTCCATGCACAGTTTTATAATGTAAGCTTTGCTCAGGAACTGCTAGCCAAAGTGGGAAGTGATGGAAAAATCCAGCCCTGTGCTCAGCCACTCATGAACTTAAGGTCTGAATTCAGTTTTCCACCTGGATGCTGTGTATTGGCTTTTACCTTCTCCTTTCTATCTTTAAATGAAAGGGAAAAAAGAGAGAGAGAGAGAGAGAGAGAAATAAAGAGAGAAAAAGAGAGAGAGAGAAAGAAATAGAGAAGAAGAAGGGAGGGATGAAGGGAAAAAGGAAGAGAGTATGTATGTGTGTAGTTTTATTATAAATTAGCTCAACATGCATGGAACTAGAGAGAATTATGCTTAGTGAAATAAGTCAGGCAAAGAAAGAAAAATACCATATGATATCACCTAATACAGGAAACTAAAGAACAACACAAACAAAAGAACTAAATAGAACAAAGAGCAGAATAGCAGTCAATGGGGGGAGAGGGGAGGGTGAGAAGGAGGATAAGTAAGGGAAGGGTTTAGTCAAAGAACGTGTATAAATGACTCATGGACATGGACAACGGGGAGGGATATGATTGTGGGAGAGGGGGTGGGCTGGGTGGGGGAGAGAAATAGGGAAAAAATGGGACAACTGTAATTGAAAAACCAAAAAATTAAATAAATAAATAAATAAATAAATAAATAAATAAATCAGTTCAGAAAAGTGTTGATCTACCTATTACAAATACCCATATTTTTGTGCTAGCATTTCTTCTTAAAACATTCACCTCTTATGTGATGTACCAACATGAGGGCCAGGTTAACCAACCTCAGCTACATCTAGGGAGATAGGAATCAGGTAAGGATTGAGATATACTTGCTGGCGCTGCCAACTTAGCTTTGCAATTAATTTCAAAAGGTTTATCATTTCAATAAATGCCTTTTCCCTGGCAGTAATTCAGTTTGTCAAGACTCAGAGACAATCCCCTGTGCAACATTTTCTTTGCCTGTACCTTGGCAGGACTGGAAGAGCAGGGAATGTGTTGTTCAGGACTTGAGAAGAAGAAAAATCATATCTCTACCTGTCATACAGATTTTCAGACAGTTTTCCTTTCTGTCTTCACTTGATGGTTTGGGGATGGGGGTAGGAAGGAGTAGTAATAAAAGATATGTAAGTCTATATTAGTATTTGTGTTTTCAGTCTTTGCACTTACTTGAAAGACTGGACCAATATGCAAGTGGCTGACCCTTCTCATGGAGCCCTTTGTATTAGCAAACTTAAAAGGGAAGAACTTTATTGGTGTCTTGGGAATTTGGGTCGTAGCATCTTCTGGGAACTGTGGTACAACTACAGAGACATGTGCCAGCACACAGAGTCATCAACAATCAGTGGCAATTGTGCTTAACTGCAACCTAAGTGAAGAGCCATCATGGACCTATATGCTGGACTCCCAAAGTGTCACAGGATAACAATGAAATTGGTATTCATAAAATGAATGCTATCAACAATAACAACAATATCTAACCATGACAAATACTTTACATTCATTATTTCATGAAGCTCTCACCACAGCCCTATGAGGCATAAAGAAAGAGATGATTATTTTGCACCCACACAAATTCCCAGACCTTAATTTATGCAACACCGAACTGGCTTAGGTTGGCCACACACTCCTATTTCTCTGAGTCTTTCAAGGTCTTGCTCTACGACTGTGGTGCCCCTGTGGACACACTAGCTCACACATCTAGAGCATTTTTTTTCCCCTTCACTTTGATGTGGACACCTAGACAAACTTCCTCTGCTGACAGGAATGGCTTTTTAACGAGTTCAAGACTCTTTTGTGATGAGTTTAAACATTGACTGTAAACAAGACAATCTACACAGATAAGCTATGTTTACTTATACAAGAAGACTATTCTAAGTATTATTATTTTAGTGTGCCCCAGGAGCCAAGCATCTTTTTGCTATTCTACAAGGAATCCTCTCAAGTTTACTGGACCGAAAGATGTTTAATATGTAATATAAAGGACAAACAAGAAACCTTTAGTGAGAAAGCTTTCTCTACTTCCAACATTCCCAGGATCTTCCTTCACACAGGGACTCTACAGAGTCGCAAGTCTGTGAAGTATATTCTAGATAAAGAAAAATTTTTGAGGTTCTGAATTCCACTGTGATTTCTATCATTTGTTAGTAATATTAACTTAAGCAAATCATGATACTATTTTCTCTTCTGTAAATGTATTCAAATAATACCTCCCAGATAACCCTTTGGGGCCAATGAACATATCAAATGTCAAAAATATGTGAAAATATGAACTGTGATAATATATAAAAAAACATGAATTGCTATTTGCCATCCAAAAATATATGTAAAAATTGTGGTGGTATGTTAAGAAGGAATTTCTGGTTTTATAAAGGAGGGGAAACTTGCTATGCATACCCAATTTAGGTTCAAATTTTAGATTCTTACAAATCTTATCTGCTGGGTTGAGAAAAATAACCACCTGGGCTAAGTTTATTATGCTAAAACCTAAGGGGTAAGTCCTCAAAGTCAGAGTTAGGTAAAAGTAGGGCATTATAAATGTCAAAAGAGAGTGCATGTAACAGCCATGCTAGTGCATGCTGCTCCCCAAGCATTCTATTTGAATCAAAAAGTTTTAATAAAGAGAGTTAAAAGTACTAGTCAGTTGGGATAATGAGCTGATTAATATTTCAATAAAAATGGCTGCATATTCTTGATGAAGTTAAGAACATGTGAGAAAACAGACTTTAAAATACTAAGTTAGTATCTAACTTCCGAAGTTTTAAGAACCCACAAGCATGCCTTACAGACTGCCTAGTAACACTTTATATGTGTTTCTTCTAATTGCTAAAGTACCCTTTATTTAATCAAACTTGATAGCATATATAAAATGGATTTGAAATTTAGTACCAATCTTTTGTTTGTTTTGTCCTATAATCTAATCCAAATATTTAGCAGTCATAATTAGAGAAAGCTTTGTATAGTAATTCAACTGAATTCCTGAGCCCTCTTGTTAGATTTTAGACATTTTAAAATAAATGGTCTTAACTAAAAATGATATATAGTTCATTTTATTTCCATTAGGTAAAGCCAAGCAACTTGATTATCTACTCAATAACTTAATATCTAAATCTTACTTTTAAAAATCCAATTATCTATAGATAAGAGAGATTCTAAATATTTGTTATTAAAATAAGAGAAAAAAACTATTTTTTTCTTTAATTTGTGTCTCCAAAATGTACAAGGAGGTAGGTCAAATCAAATGTAATTGTCTAGGCTTCATTCTTTAATGGATAGACTTTTACACCTTAGACCTAATGTGAATACATAGGCCTCTTGGAAATAGCATGGTTTGTGAGTTAATGATGTGCATTGCTAAATATTTTTACATCAGGGTGACATTTATAAATTATATTTTAATATTACAATTATTTTAGATGATTGCCCCTAAAACCCTTTTATTTATAGAAAATATGAAGCCTGCCATGCCCACAGACACTCAAAACCCAAGATGCTCCAAACTGGACTCATTATCTGTCCACCCCCGCCCTGAAGTTGCTGCTCCTCTGCGTCCCCTTGCTCCAGTAATGGGGCCACTCTCCTCCCAGTCACACAGGCTAGCAAACTTCCATCATCTTTGGCTCTGGCTTCCGCTGACCCTTTAAATCTAATCAACCGAGTCCTCTCAAACGCATCTTTGAAATGTCTTTGGAATTTGTCTTCTATGCTTCATCCTCATCATTCATGTTGTGGTTCCGGCCCTAAGTTATTCTAAAGGCTGACCGTTAAACTCCCAGGGACATCTGAATTCTATTTCTGAAATACTCTCCTAACATTGCTAGCATTATTCTTTTAAAACACAAGCGTAAATATATAAACACACTGGAGGCATTTTGGCAATAACATTTTACAGGCAATGAAATCTAAATTCCTTAGCAAAGATTCAATTCCTTTGCTTTTTTGTCCTACTTTTTTTATTTTTGTTTTTTTTTTTTGTTTGTTTGTTTGTTTTTGTTTTGTTTTTTCCCCTTATACCTTATGTTCTAACTGAACTACACCATTGGCTTATATATTCTATATTTGTCTCAAACAATTTCTTTTGAATTGGTAACTGTTGCTACCCTCTACCTATTGGAAAAAAACCTAATCACTTTTCACATCACAATTGATCTCTTGAATTAATCATCTTTGCCACCCAGGTGCTTAGCAGTTTGATTATTCCTCTGTACCACAGTCAAATCAGAACTAAAATTTGTCAGAAATGTATTAGTCAACCCCAGTAAGCAGAGAACTTTTTAAATGTAGGGACCTTGACTTTTTAAAGGTTATATGCTTCATGTTGCTTTTTCTATAATAAAGCCCAGACAGGAGTTTATTATTAAACCTTCTTAAAATTGTTTTACAAATTACTATTGATGCTGTTCATATTGTATCATAGGAATAGCATTTTTCTTAGCAGCATATCTAGGTTATGTTTGGAAGAGATCAATATAAACCAAGCATTGGGAGAAAATACTCAAACCCCCTGACATGACATACAATATTTTTCATCATACCTCCGCATTATGAGAATTCATACACTTTTGAAAGGCCAAAGGAGCATATATATGTTGCAAAAATGTTATGTTTTCTCAAAAAAACTAATGAGAAAAGATAGAGACAGATGGAGTTCAATTGGCTAATTTTCCGCCCAGCTGCTTATAGATGAACAATAATGATGCACTGACCCTATGCTTCTGTCTGCTAAACTATTCAAACTTTCAGTCTTTCTTAGTAAATCATTATGCCAAGGTTGAGTGGTCAGTATCTAGATAGGCAGACACTGTTCACCTGCCTGTCCCTTTTGTTCTCAGTTTTAAATGTGAAAGAGGAGTTCTAAAAATAGAACAAACCTTTGACATTGGCTTGCATTCCTGAATATAATTAGTCACTGTAAAGTGACAAAACCATAACACATTTATTTGAAGTAGTTCAAAAATAATAGATATACTTTTAAATTGCTTGTACATTTTCCCCCTTCCAGATGTCCCCAATCTTTAAAACTGCTAGCTGCCAAAAAAAAAAAAAAAAAAAAGTGTCAATTTGCCCTTTAAAAACTAAGAAGCCTTAAGATTTTTCTCATGTTTAAAGTGAAATGAGAAATCATTTTCATTTCTATGGGTAATTCAGGCCTCAAATAACTTCAGTTCTTTATGTTGTAATAGTGTGTATGTGTATGTGTGCATTTTGTAGAACTTCTTCAGATATTATAAATGTTAGTAATTTTTTTGTGTGTGTGTGTGTGTGTGTGTGTGTATGTGAAAGAAATCTTCCTTCTTTCTAACTTATTACCAAAACCAACTTAAAAAAAAAAAAAAAACAACCTTCCCAGTCTTTCTGCTTTAATGGGCCATTCTTATAGGGTGTTATTTTGGTTCTCTGAAACCCTGAGCAAAGCCTTGTCTGCCCCAGGACTCTACACCTACCTATCTGCTTCCTCATTTAGCTGTAGTGGGATTAGAAAATTGTCAGATGTACAGAAGAGTTTGTCCATATACTTATTTTTTTAACTGTGCTACTAATATATACAATTAAAAGATTTTTCAGAAGACAACTCAGCTTCTGTGAAAATCTGAATATCTAATAACATATTCTAGCAAGTAATTGTCAGTTGATGATGATAAAGTATGTTTCATTCAGGAGTAATCAGGAGAGAGAAACCACACTCGTTATTTGTACTGGAAAATTTTAATATAAAAATTATTAGCAAGTAACAAGGGATAAACTACTAAGGGGTGAAGAGAACTCTACAAAATACAGGGATAACATCTCTAAGAAGCAGCCACCAGCCTAGGGCTGAGAAAGAGTGCCCAGGGAAGAAACAAACTTGAAAGAGAGGCCCCTCACTCCACCCCTAGATTTCTTATTGAGGGTGTGTGGCTATGCCATACTGTGCCAAGAACAAGGCTAGAAACAGAAAATCACCTGCTAGATTGCCAGCAAGATTCACAAGGAAGCCACCCTCTGGGGTGGCATCAAAAAACTAAACTAGGAAATAACTTCCATTGAGTGTCCTGCATACTGCTGCCTGTCACAGAATACAGGAGCAAAAAGGAGATGTTAATAAGAGCCAGCCTTACTAAGCCAAAGCAGCATAGAGATAGGTAGATGTAGAGCAGAGACAATAAATTGATAACTAGTATAGAACATTGATCATAATTCCCCTTCTGACTCCCATAGGCAGTGAATTTATGGTCAATGACTGAAGGTACCAACAACCAGCAACTCACAAGGTATGAGTTTCATATCACAAAGAAAGACTTTTAGAGGTTGAGAACTCTGTCTCAATCAGCAAACACATAAAATTATCAGCACTATTGACATATAGAACTGTATGTAAGACAAAAATAGAATATGTTTACCTAAAATATATTACTTTACTGTTGCACATTGAGATAATGCAATGTGAGAGAAATTATGTTAAAAGGAAGGTGTCTTTATGATCTGATAGTTCTATGTCTACAAAGACATTATTACCACCTCTTTTCTATACTGGGATATTTTCTAAGTTTTTCAAAGCTGGATTTTTGTGTTTGTTTAAAAAGTTGTTTTTAATACCTTAATCAGAAATGCTTGTTTTATCTTTATTTCAATATGCTGCTATACCATCTACTCACAAATCTTATCAAACATTTCCTGACACAGAGCTCAAATGAAGATAAGTGATTTTAATAGTGCTTTCTCTCTCTCTCTCTCTTTCTCTCTCTCTCTCTCTCTCTCTCTCTCTCTCTCTCTCTCTCTTTAGGATTCTTTGGATGAAAGAAGACAGCAATTAAAATTTATATTTGAAAAGGATAACTGAGTTTTTGGAACTCTTTGGACCTTCAAGAAAATGAAATGTGAAGTCTTTGAAAATATTCTGAGAAGACTTGGAACTTTTGCCTCTGGCTTCTAAACATTTTTATAAGATGGTGGATCTACATAAGGCAAGCAATGATCTCATTTTTTATTATGTGTTCAGAAAAGTTAACTGGATTGATTTTTAATAGATATTAACTTTTGCCTATGCCTGTAGAGCATCTTGTAGATATTGATAACAACTTGGCAAGATATCTGTCATTTATATAAGGGTAAGTCAAAATGATACCAAGGTATCATACTGTTCGAAAGTACATTAGAATCCCCCAGGACTATAACTAAGATGCTTACCTCACAGCTAAAGTCAGTACTGCCTTTAACAATTTCAATGTGTGAACATGTTTCAACCAACTGGAGTTGCCAGGCACACAGAATTCTGCCCAATAATTAAATGAAATAATTTATTTCTTTCTGTTATATTCCATAAGTTGTGTGGATAAATACTAGATCAACTCATTCTGAAGATAGTAGTTAACAGTTTTTAATTTCTTCTTTCACACATGCACACATACACAAACATGCACACAGTAATACATGGAATGACTTTTCATTAGTATCACTACACTAAATTTGAAAGATGGAATATTGAAACAATTAAAACTTTATCTACAAGAATCTTTGTTTTCTTTCATATTCACTCAACTTAAGGGTGCTCTTAAAATATATAATTTCAGTAGATATTCATGAAAGAAAGCGGATTAAATGAGGACATTATCTTTGTAAAAGAAAAAAATAACTCATGTAGCCCTAAAAAATTTATTCTGCAATATTTTCTAAGTGTTATTGGGAACTAAATATTTTTTTAAGAACAGAAACAGAAGCATAAAAATATCACTAAACTTCAAAAGCCCTTATGACAGCATGACTGGTGTTATATAACCTTCTTTGATCTCCCATAAATAAAAAAGTATTTCTGCAAACCTTGGAGGTGAGAGCTGCAGGGTTTAAATTTTAAGTGTTCGCATTAATGAAAACTCTGAGAAAACCAAGGGAGTATGGGAGATTGATGAGAGAATTGGCTCGATTTTACACTCAGCTACTGAAGTTGTGAAATCTTGCCAATGGGAATAGAGCACCTGTCAGGTATTTATTTAGTTAAAACATTCTAACCATTATTTAACTCATTTATTAAGTATATTGGAAGGTCTCTGGGACTGCGTAAGTCATTTTTAAAACTATTGTCAGGGTAATAGTGCTGATGGAAATTCCGTGTTTGAAGGAAGCAGCAGTATAATATTCTTGAACTTCTTTAATGGGTTTCTTTGAGGACTTGTAAAGCTCCCTTTGTATAAATGGACTACTTGCATTAACCTATAAAGAGTAATGTTTGGTTTGCATCTCTTTAAAAAAAAGTCTTATGGCCAGAAAAGTTTGGATGCTATTTAAATTGGGGTCATGTACTCATACAGATAATGAAAGGAGTATTACTATTTTTCACTTACTTGAGATTACAGGAATTATTAAAAATAGAGAGAGAAATCAAGTTATGGTATGGACTATAGTCTTCAGTGCTCCAGCTTCTTACTATTGTCTTATTATTTATTTTACTTTTTCTCTCTCTCAATTATTTTACATCCAATTATCTCTACATAAAATCCAATAGACATTAAGAGATGAGCTAAAGGGGTTGCAATTTAGACATAGGAAAGCCACTTGATTTTATAATCCAGTTATGTAACAATCAAATTTAAAACACAGACATTTGAAAAATGTGGTAAAACAAAAAGATATTTTCTGATTTTAACATTGATAGATGTCCAGTTAATATTCAAATTATTTTCTAATTGTAACTGCTACTTAATTAGTTTTGTTTAAAATACTTAAAAAAGATATGATAAATAGTATAAAATGGAATTTATTACATTGTTTAGCATAGAAATTGAGTTCATTCTGCATACAACCTAAAAATTAATTGAAATATGTATTTTTTGAATACCTTCTATAAAGCATGTTTGGGTAAAACCCTGAACTGACATGTGAACTACTTTTTTTCCCCAAGGCCTCCTGTATTTATAATTTTTAGTTAATAACCTTAAAGGACATTTCCAATAACAAGCGTGAATGAATGAAAATAGACAGCAGGTAGATTTCAAGAACAATGGGAGTTTGGCTATGAAAAACAAATACTTAACAATTTTGCTTTTTGAGGAGAACTTAGACGCTGTCTAGGTGGCTTTTTCATTGCATACCAGTTAGGTATGGATTGAGCTGACTGATTTTTGTTATATTAGTGAATAAGATTCCCTAGTATATTTGTGAAATATTGTATTTCTACATATTTTACTTAACTTGTTGGGGAAGTGTCTGCTCTGATTAATTGAATTATTACTTAGAAAGAGCTAACAATACCTCATCTCTAGAATACTTTCTTTTAATAATTGGTAATATGGTGTCTAAACTGTAATGAATGCTCAGAAATGGGGCAAAAATTGACAAAACAAAATGTTGCTTCACATTCTTAATGTTCTTCATTGGTACAATTTGAATTTTTAAGAAGTACTTTCAGATATGAATAATTTTCTAAACTTCAGCTTATTTGTTTCCATTCCAAAATAGCTAGTCAGTAAACAGGCTCCAACTATTCTACATTTTTAATACTTTGTATACTGAGCCAAATACTGAGGGCTATGTAACAAATTTGAAACAATATGCTGGCTTTTCTGTTGGTCTCTCAACATCCTTTTTCCTCCCTCTTATGCTCCCCTCCATACATCTCAGAGGCTGGAAACCACTGTTTCTCAGGCTCCCTTGCCATCAAGGTTCTATTTTAGTGTTAACAATGAGAGTCTGAGTGATATTTGGAAGGCACAAGAGAATAAAAAGCCATTTTTGTCTTGACAATAGCAAGCTAACTGGAAGATTGTAGTAGATGACTTCCTACAGTTTCACAAGAAGTTTTCTCATCCATTTTAGTGAATCACCTTCTTTAATTTTGCAGGTTGCTGAGATCATTTATGAGGACTCTTTGTAATTATCATATTATCTACATTTCTGAACTTTAAAAATTTTTCAATGGCCTTTATTTTTCTGAGCATGCCAACAGTTTTATTAGCTTCTATTCCCCTGTATTTAATTCCTCCCAACATGAAAAATGTAAGGTTTTTTTCTGACAAAACCCTGACTTTAATCAATTTTTGTCATGTTAAAATAATTCTTTATTTATTAGCTATTTCTAGAATGATATGACTAATGAACTATTTTCTTCAACCCATCTCTCTATCCAACTATAATTTTCCAAAATTCCTATCCAAATTCAGAAGAACATTGATCATATAATTTTCTTCTCAAATGATGTCAAATAGCACTTCCCATCTTCTCAAGTTGGTTTCTCTTGCTTATAAAATAAAATCTAAACTCCTTATTTAACTTCCCCCTTATAAACCTGTTTTTTCAGTGTTAGTTCCCATTTCTTTTTACAGACTTTATTCCCTAACCAACTGGAACATTAAGTATTTACAATTCACCACAAACATTTTTTTAAATTTCACTGTCATTGTTTCTATTGCTTTTTTCAACTGAACCTTTTGTCTCCACTTGTCAAAATTCATCCTGAAGACATATTTAAAAGGATAGTTGTTCTATCATTTCCCAAAATAGATCTTATGTCTTTCTCATTTCATGCTTCTAGGAGTGACTAGAATTATCCCTATTCTGTGTGTCCATAAATCCCTATTCAGATTTCTTTATAGAGTATATTGTATGTGTCAGTAATAACTTAAAAAAAAATCTTACCTCCCTATTCCAATCAGTGTGTCTTATACACAGTGCTCAAAAGTTTTATTGAAAAAATGAACAAATAAAAAAAACAGATGCCCTGGCTGGTTTGGCTCAGTGGATTGAGTACCGGCCTACAAACCAAAGGGTCGCTGGTTCAATTTCCAGTCAGAGCACATGCCTGAGTTGCAGGCCAGGTCCCTGGGTGCAGGCACACAAGAGGCAACCATACACTGATGTTTCTTTCCTTCTCTTTCTCCCTCCTTTCTCTTCTCTCGAAAAATAAATAAAATCTTTAAAATAAAAATAAACAAGTAAAGAGATTATCATCATAGTTTTCTTACAAAATTAAAAAAAAAATAAGATCTAAAAGTTAATCAAACAGAATTTTTAAAAATGAAATATGAGAGGAACTCCCCAAAAAGTAGAATGTATTTATAAAAATTGCATATTTATTCATACATGTTTAAACTTCACCCACCTTCAAAATACTCTCCATTTGATGCAATACACCTATCGAGACATTTTTTCCATGGCTCAAACCAGTTTCTGGACTTGGTGATTTTGATGCCTTCAAGTATTTCTGCCATTTTTGTTTCACCTTTTCCACATCGACAAAATTTCTCTTTGAGAATTTTTTTCATTCAGGGAAACAACACAAAAAAAATGTCTCTCAGAGAAATCAGGTAAATAGGCAAGGTGAAGCATGAGGTTCATGCTGTTTTTGCTCAAAAACTGCTGAAAATTCTGCATGGTGTAGGAAGTTACAATTGTAAATCACCCATTATAAAATAGGCAAACATGTTGAAACAGTCTTCAAAAGAAATTCACTAAAACTAAATTCAGCCTCTCACAATAACACCAGCTGGTACACTGATACAGATGGATTCCTAGACATACTGATTGCAGATGAATTCAGACAGTTTAAGAGAGAACTAGTGAAGTATATTTTTTAAATGTCAAATTTTATCTCTGCTGAAACAGAGAAACAAAGAGATAAAGAATGTAGAAAAAAATTAAAAGACATACAAGGTCTTTTCAGAAGGTACCCAAGTATGTAATATAAAAAATAGAGAATTTTATTGAAGAAGATACAAAAAACATTGTACATAGGACAGTGACACCTTAGTCCCCTTCAAAGTAGGTATCTTGGGACCCCACACAGTTCTCCCAATCACCTCAGCTGCCTCGTTGTATTTTCCTGAGTCTCATCTATAGTTTGAAATCTCTTCCCTTTCAAAGGTGATTTTAGTTTTAGAAAATCCAGAAGTTGCAGGGTGCCAAATCTGGGTGATTTGATGCTTCACCAAAAACTCTGCACATGAGTGGACACATTGTCATAGTGAAGTTACCCATCACCAGTTGTCCATAGCTGTAGCCTTCTGAATCATCCAAAAGAGTTTCCATGGAGGAATGTTCAAGCTAGACACAAAATTTATGCAGATTCATTGCTCTACTCACACATTCATTTTGAATGTGATGGCCACACAGTACACACATTCACTCAACAACGTCTACCACCCCCATTGACTCATACAGTGAAGTCATCATTTTTCATGCATGTGCATTCCAGTCCACTCTCTTTGGCTCCCAGGTTACATGGATATTGTGCAAACCATTCTTTCTATATTAACAATGGCTGGACTCTTCCTGAAAAGACCTCATTTAACAGAGAACGAAGAAGTCCAATATTTCTCTACCTAGTGTTTCAGAAAAAGAAGGGGAGAGAGAGATGAAGAACCCACAGTGAAAATGACTGAGAATATTCCAGAAATAATTCATCAGAATTCAAGAAGCTTGAGAAATCCAAAGGCAGATAACTAATAAAATAATTGTTCTTCATGAATAAGACTAAAAGACAATTTTAAAAGAAAATGGGGATAAGATAAAATGTCTACAAAAATAATCAGCTAAAATAACAGCATAATTTCTCAGTATTAATAAGGATAGCTTAGATATGGTAGAACAACCTTTTTTATTGAATGGCTGAGCAAAAACAACTCGACTCAACTTAAAACTAAGTGTCAATTAAATTAATAAATTAGAAAATTGGGTAAAATAAGTTATTTTCAGAACTAAACAAACTGAAATGTTCACCGTAACAGAATCTCAATTAGGAAATATATAAATGATACATCAAAGAGAAGAAATATGTTTCCAAAAAAACAATTCAAAATGCAAAAAGTGTAAATAAAAGAGTTGGTAAGCAGATTGGTAAAATGTATACTACCATTTATTCTATGAACAACAATAGGAATACCTAGTTTGGAAAATAAGTTTAAAAACATTAAAACTAAAATATGGTATAATAATCATAGTCAAAAAGAGAATGATCAGAATTCCTAAGACCTCTTAGAGTAGAGATATCCATTAATTCAGATGTATATAATTAAGTATGTCTATAGAAATACTAAAGGAAACCACTGAAAGAATTGAAAAAAAAATGAAGTGCATAAATTTCAAATGTCAGAGAGAACACAGAAATAACAAACATATGAAAGGAGAAAGTTATAAGCATAAATATATGATAAAAATAGAACTAACAATAAATTAGATGACAGAAACAGATCCAAATATAGTAGTCATCACAATATAGTATAGGCTAAACATTTTTGTACAAAACTAGTCAGAATGAGTTTTTAAAAATTCTATTTATATGACCTTTATGAGAGACATGTAAAATATAAGCATACAGGAAAGTTGAAACACCAGTTATGTGTAAAAATTATACTAGGACAATACTAACCAAATGAAAGTCATAGAACTCTGCTAATAGCAGATACAGTAGAACTTAAGACAAAAATAAATAGCTAAATAAAAACAAGCTCATTGCACAGTGACTCCAAATTTTTCATAGAAAAAAATAGAGTGAATTCAATATATATACCCAGTAATGAGTAATGTGGACACATTTCAAAACCTGTTTTGGGAATTAACAGTTCAAGTTGTCCAATCTAATAAAAATTGAGATTTAGATATAACAACTAAATGAAATATGAAATTCAAAAAAAAATTAATGGAAAATTTTCTAAAATCCAAATAAAGTCTATAGGTTAATTAATATAATTAAGGTTTATGTGTTAGTTTTGATAATTACTATATGGTTATGCAAGATATTAAGTTTAGAGATAACTAATAAAGGGCATATTTGAAATCTCTGCAAAAAATTAAGATTTAAACTATACAATTAATAAATATAATCTAGCAGATGTATATATAGAACTCTTTCTTAGATGCACAAATGAAAAAACATTGATAAAAATTGGCTAAATACCAGTCTCAACTAATTAATGTTATTGGGTTGGCCAAAAAAGAAATTCATTTGTTTTTTTCTGTAAGATGGCTCTAGTAGCACTTAGTTATCTTTAACTTCATTCAAAACAATTTTGTTAGATTATATTGTGACAGCTGTCATATCAGCATGCATTTAGAAAAATGTATCAAAATTAGTTAACTTTTGTGTGGCCATTTTAATACTGAAGATGGAAGAAAATAAGCAATATTTTTGACAAATTATGCTTTATTATTTCAAGAAAGATAAAAACGCAACTGAAGCACAGAAAAAGATTTGTGCAGTGTATGGAGAAGGTGTTCTTACTGATCAGATGTGTCAAAAGTGGTTTGCAAAGTTTCGTTCTGGAAACTTCTCACTGGATGTTGCTCCACAGTCAGGTAGACCAGTTGAAGTTGATAGCAATCAAATCGAGACATTAATTGAAAACAATCAACATTATATTACATGAGAGATAGCCAGCATACTCAAAATATCCACATCAATAAAGTTATTGGTGAAAATTTAAAAAAATGTGTCTTTTACATTATAGAAAAACTATAAGGACTTTTTGACCAACCCAATATATCTTATCTTGAGGCATCAGGTTTTATAGGCCTGGGAAGCATGAATACAGTGTTAGAAATAAAAAAGATATTTTCAAAAATATATTTGGAAATGACATAAAGAATAAATAAATCTTACCTCCTTCAATCTGTATCTTAATAACCAATATATATTTTACTATATACTTATTTATGTTGTCCTCTGTAGGGATGATTGTTCTATTTTAATCCTCTAATATTTAGGTCACTACACTAACATCAGGTCACTAGATATAGTTGCATGGACTCAGCAAAGTACCTCATACCTAGTAGTCACTCAATAAGTATTTGTGGTGTTCAGGAGAAGGAAAACAAATGCTATGGGTTGAGTGAGACAAAATACTCTAAATTTGTTTCATGTTGAGCTCTTTACTGTACTCCAAGTCACTATATTTATTCCTTAGGTTCAAAATGTCCAAAAACTATACCATTATCTTTCCCTTCAGATCCGTTCCACTCTGTCAGTGAAGAGCATTGCATACACCCAATAAAAATGCCACCATTCAATTTAGAAATTTCAGAGAAACTTCATCCTTCTTTTCTATCTTTACCACCAACCTCCACTATTTAGATGTAATCTCTTATTTCTCATCTGATTACGGTATTACCAAGCTAATAATTTTTCCTGTTTCTAGTTTTGTTATCTTTTAATACCTTCCCTACTGTACAGGTAAAATAATCTCTCAGAAATACAAGTCATAGTATGACACTGTCCTTCTTAAACATTTCTCTTAATTTTCATTACTTGCAAGGTAATTCTAAACTCATTTGTTCAGTATGCAGCATCTTTCACTAGCCGGTTCTTTCTCAGTGCTCTAACTTCAAATCATTTCTTTTCATTCTTTTCAAACTGGCATGTTTTATACCTTCCACCACCCCAAATGCCTTCTCTTGACTCTTCTCCTGACTGCTCAGACAGCCTTTCCTCTACGCTTAGAAATCTCCTCTTGCATCTTTTCTTATCTAACCTCATTAATTTCTACATCATGACTCAGTTCAATATTATCTCCTTGAAGGAATGTGTTTGTAACTTTTTCTAATCGAAGTACTTTGCCATGTGCTATTTTTGCACTGTGTGCATAATTCCATTACATTTCTCATCCCTGGGTACATTAGTTATTTTTCCTTGTATATAATCACCACTAAACTCAAGTTCTTTGAGGATAGAGAATTAGTCATTTGTGCATCCCTGGTGCCTATCATTGCTTGACATGTATGACTCACATGTTTCATGGAAAGAGTGTGCATGGAGAAGTGTAAATAGTTAACGAAGGAAGGAAAGAAGAATGGGAAGGAGTGTGAGAAGGAGGGAAGTAGCCTCTGTTTCTTCATTACTAGCATAGTATTATTTGAATATATTACATTACTATTAAAATAAGCCTTTGATTTATTCCAGCTGAGGCTTTTATCAGTATGCCCTAAAATTTCCCACAATGTTACAAGAAATACTTGGTAAATAAATTTACTTCTCTAGTTATATACGGCATCCACTAATCTTTGGTATTACCCTGGCTGGTTTGGCTCAGTGGATTGAGCGTCGGCCTGCGAGCTAAGTGTCGCTGGTTCGATCTTCCAGTCAGGGCACATCAGAGAAGGAAAACTCTGATACCAAAAAACCTCTGCTGCCTTGCGGCATACCTCTTCAGGGGAAAGGCTAAGGGAGTAAACCCCGACAGAAAATCCGG